>NW_028270165.1:40069174-41411674 GCF_037043375.1 Chiloscyllium plagiosum | reverse complement strand
CACACAACAAGTGGCAGGGTAGAGGAGGGAATGTGGACATGGGTTACGTCCCCATCATAGCGCTGGACAGCATGGAAACTGACCTTTCCATCCAACTTGGCCATGCTGACCAGATATCTGAAGTTAATCTTATCCCATTTGCCAACATTTGACCCATATCTCTCTCAATTCAATTCATCTATCCATCCAGATGACTTTGAAATGTTGTAATTGTACCAATCCCACCACTCCCTCTGGTAGCTCATTCCATACATGCATCACCTTCTGTGTGAAAAGGTTGCCCCTTAGATCCCTTTCCCCATCTACCTTAAACCTATGCCCTCTAGTTATGGACACCAAAGGGTCTGATTCCATGCTGTACAGCTCTATGAATCTAGTGTAAGTGATAACATATTGGTGGTACACATTTGATGGGCCAAAGGGCCTTTTCTGTACTGTATGATTCTGTGATCAGAAAACTCCTGTAGAGTTCCACAAAAAGGAATGCTCTCTGAATCGGACACCATTTATAACAGATTAATGCAATAATAACTTTAATGTGGAATTTAAGAACAGACATCATTCCATTAGAGCACGTTCTTTCTGCACTGAAACCATTCTGTTGTTGGTGGGAGATCAGGCTGAGGAGCTTTAACTATTTAGGTTTAGATGTTATGCATATAAGTCTGGAATAACAGTGGATTAGGAATCGTGTTTAGAGAGAATGGTACTCCAAGCATCTCTAATCCTGTTATGTTAACGAGAGAGAGAGGATGTCACATCTACAGATCCGACAGAAGAGTTGTGCAGCTTGTTCGGTCAGTTGAGTTGGTTCTGCTCTCAGACAAGACTGGATGTTGATTTTGATGGATCCCTATTAAACGCTACATCAGAACACTCCAAATCCAAGGAATGTCTCATGAGTAGATCAAACATGACATTTGGAGAAATAGGTGCTGACATTTCTATCCTTGTGGGGGCTGGGGGAAGTCTTCAGATCAGGGAACGTATGTGGAGAGAGAATTGGTTAATGTCTCGTGTCTGATCTCACTCTCATTCAGAACTGAAAGGGGCTGGAAATAGAACATAGAACATAGAACATAGAAGAATACAGCGCAGTACAGGCCCTTGGGCCCTCGATGTTGCGCCGATCCAAGCCCACCTAAACTACACTAACCCACTATCCTCCATATACCTATCCAATGCCCTCTTAAATGCCCATAAAGAGGGAGAGTCCACCACTGTTACTGGCAGGGCATTCCATGAACTAACGACTCGCTGAGTGAAGAACCTACCCCTAACATCAGTCCTATATCTACCCCCCCTTAATTTAAAGCTATGCCCCCTTGTAATACCCGACTCCATACGCGGGAAAAGGTTCATACTGTCGACCCTATCTAACCCCCTAATCATCTTGTACACCTCAATCAAGTCACCCCTAAACCTTCTTTTCTCTAGTGAAAACAGACCCAAGTGCCTCAGTCTTTCCTCATACGATTTTCCTTCCATACCAGGCAACATCCTGGTAAACCTCCTCTGCACCCGTTCCAATGCCTCCACATCCTTCCTATAGTATGGCGACCAAAACTGCACACAATATTCCAGATGCGGCCGTACCAGAGTCTTATACAACTGCATCATGACCTCAGGACTCCGGAACTCAATTCCTCTACCAATAAAAGCCAGTACGCCATATGCCTTCCTCACCGCACTATTTACCTGGGTGGCAACTTTCAGAGATCTGTGTACATGGACACCAAGATCCCTCTGCTCATCCACACTACCAAGTATCCGACCATTAGCCCAGTACCCCATCTTTTTGTTATTCTTCCCAAAGTGAATCACCTCGCACTTAGCTACATTGAATTCCATCTGCCACCTTTCTGCCCAGCTCTGCAGCTTCTCTATATCCTGCTGTAACCTGCCACATGCTTCCTCACTGTCAACAACTCCTCCGACTTTCGTATCATCCGCAAACTTGCTCACCCAACCTTCTAACCCCTCTTCCAGGTCATTTATAAAAATGACAAACAGCAATGGTCCCAAAACAGATCCTTGCGGAACACCGCTAGTGACGGCACTCCATGAAGAAACTTTGCCATCAACTATTACCCTCTGTCTTCTTCCATCCAGCCAATTCCTAATCCAAACCTCTAACTCACCCTCAATGCCATATCTCCGTATTTTCTGCAGGAAAATGCTCGTTTTTATGGCATAGACAGAGGGGAGAGTAAGACCGAGGGGAACATCTGGTGAGAAATACCCCGAGCCAAAGAGATAGATTGCTAATGATGGTGAAGGTGAGATTGAGGTATCATATGGGTGTTAATGGAAGTGTGAAAGGGAGAAAGCATCCACACTGCTCAGAACAAAGTCAACAAGACATGCCTGTGTGAGCAAATGGAACAAAATTGGAGAGGACTAAGCAGGGTAGACTGATACAGTGAATGGTAGACCCCTGGGGATTGTTGCTGAATGAATAGCTCCAGGAGTGCAGACGTTAATCCTTGAAAGTGGAGTTGCGGGTAGACAGTGATGAAGAAGGTGCTTGCTTTCGTGGGTCACAGCATTGATTAAATGAGTTGGGACGTCATGTGGTTGTACAGGACATTGGTGAGACCACTTTTATAACACGGCATAGAAGTCTGGTCGCCATTCATTTGGAAGGACCCTGTTAAACTTGTGAGGCTGCAGACAAGATTTACAGGGATGTTACTGGGACTGGAGGTTTTGAGTTATAGGGAGAGGCTGGGGCCTTTTTTTACCCTGGAGCGTTAGAGCCTGAGGGGTGACCTTATACTGATTTATAAAATCATGAGGGGCATGGAGAGAGTGAGTAGCCAAGCTCTTTTTTTCTCGGGGAGGGGAGGGGGTGTGGGGGAAGGTTCAAAACTAGAGGGCATAGGTTTAAGGTGAGAGGGGGAAATATTTACAAAGGACCTAATGGGAAACATTTTCATGCAGAAGGTGATGTTTGGATGGAATGAGCTGTCGGAGGAAGTGGGTACAATTGCACATTTTAAAACGTATCTGGATGAAGGGTTCAGGTTTAGAGAGATATGGGCTAAATGTGGAACTTGGGTCTGGGCCAGATTGAGACATCTGGTCGGCATGGATGAGTTGAACCGAAGGGTCTGTTTCTGTCTAGTGTGACTCTATATCTATCCTCTATGACCAAAACCAGACCTCTTCACTGATAATCTTCCTGCTGGATTTTTTTTTTAGAGCACCCAATTTCAGGAGATTTCTGGTGGGTAAAATTGGCATCTGTCCTGTATCATGGAAATTCTGGAAAATAAAAATAAATAGTTCTCCCTGTGAATGGTACAATCCTCCCCACTGCTACCTCTCCAATGAACAATTACAATCCTTTCCGCCCCCACACCCATTCAGGGTACAGTCCTCCCCTACCCACATCTGACATGAATGGTATGACACTTGCTGTCTGAATTGTATAATTGTGCCCTTCCCATGTGAATGGTACAATCCTTCCACCCAACCCCCCCCCCCCCCCCCCCCCACCACAACCCATGAATAGTAGGATCCTTCTCAGTTCCCCATTCCCCCCAGAATGGTACAATTCTCCCCTGAGAATCCTGAGCTGGGAACTCCTAAGTCTCTTTGTGTTTCCAGCATGGACCCTTTCTGGAACTCCACTTGCCCCCTCCTGAAAAATGAGGTAAAAATAATGACTGCAGATGCTGGAAACCAGATTCTGGATCAGTGGTGCTGGAAGAGCACAGCAATTCAGGCAGCATCCGAGGACAGGCAAAATCGACGTTTCGGGCAAAAGCGTCGATTTTGCCTGTCCTCGGATGCTGCCTGAATTGCTGTGCTCTTCCAGCACCACTGATCCAGAATCCCTCCTGAAAAATGTCCCTTTATACCACCACTCTGCCTTCTGCCAGCCAATCCTCAATCCATGTCAGCACCTTGCCCCTAACACCTGGGACTCATCTTATTTCACAGCCTCCTGCGCTGCACCTTGTCAAAGGCCTTCTGGAAATCCAAATCACTCTCATCCACTGGCTCTCCCTTTGTCTAACTTACTCATTCGCTGCCTAAAGAACCCTAATACATTTGTCAGACATGACCTCCTCTTGTCAAAGCCATGCCGATTCAGTCCTGTTTTACCACGCACCTCGAAATATTCCACACTCTCACCCTTCAAAATGCGTGTTCAGTTTACCCATTTTACAATAAATAAGCTCTTCTGTTAATTAAAATGTAACCAAGTTTAAAGACATCATATTATGTATGTACACTGTCTTTGCCCCTTGTAATATATTATCCTTCTGAAGAAGTCCTTCAAAAAATATTAGTACAAGGTATGAAATGGACATTGGAGTGAAAAAGGATGAGAGATGTCTTAATAGAGGTATACAAGATGTTGAGAGGCATAGATAGAGTAGATAGCATTGGAAGAAATGATTGTTACAAGTCGGCATAATTTTAAGGTAATTGGAGGAAGGTTTGGGGGAGATGTCAGAGTAGGTTCTTCACGCAGAGTGGTGGGTGCATGGAATCCACTGCCAGCAGTGGTAGTAGAGTCCGATATATTAGCAACATTTAAGCGATAGGCACATGGAAGTTAGTACATTGAATGGTATGCCTCATCTGAAGTAGGATAAAGTGCCTGTACTCTTCTGTGTTCTATGTCAAAAGTTTCGGATTTGTGAGCAGTACAGTCAGATCCGAGCAAACAAGGACATGCAGGTCATACGGCGCTAAGACCGAGCGAGGCGTGCAGGGTTACGGCTGCACAAGGGGTGCACAAAAGGAAGGTCAACATTTAGATTTCAAATTGGACCATTTGGATGGTGTTGACAGAGGAAGGAAGTTGCCGTCTGAGTTAAAGCTCAACCTTCATTCAGAGAGAGGAGCAGGAGCAGCAGCAGCTTTAGAAGCTCATGGTCCACCTTCCGCATTCAGACAATACGGGGCGCTCTGATTGGCCGGATGACTAGACTCCTTCCGGTCCTCCAGGGTTTCCCAAAGATTGGTCAGCCGTCGTCCAGAACGATGAGGGGCGGTGCCCCATGCCTATCTGACGCATGCGCAACAGCACCTCCCTCTCAGCGCACGTGCACTGTCCGCCATCAGAAGAGGGGTTTCTCCATCGCATGGGAGTGTGGGAGATATAGCTGCCATTAAAGAGATTAAATCAAGTGTCTCATATGCTTCCTTAACTGTCCTACTCGTGTGTTGTTGTAGTACATCTCAGGAACCAACCTTTAATCGATTTTAAATGTATACACTGAATGAAAGACTACAGGTGTTTACCTCTAAACTCTATTTCCAGTTCAGTGTCAGTATGTTGCTCTGTATCTGTCCTCAAATAAGGACCGAGTCAATTCCCTCCACCTGTCACTCCTGAACATTGATTTTGTTTTTTGTTTGCACATTCCAACACTCTGTTTCAATCATTTGTTAAAAGTTATTCGTGGTACATGAGAGTTGCTGGCTGGCCAGCATTTTGTTCCCCTTGAGAAGGTGGTGATGGGCTGCCGTTTTGAACTGCTGTGGTCCACACGCTTCACGATGACCCACAATGTCCTTAGGGAGGGAATTCCAGGATTTAGACCCAGCAACACTGAAGGAACAGCAATATATTTCCAAGTCAATATGATGAGTGGCTTGGAGGGGTACTTGCAAGAGATTGTGTTCCCAAGTAGCTTTTCTCCTGGTCCTTCTAGCTGGAAGTGGTTGTTAGTTTGGAAGGTATTTTCTCAGGTTCTTTGCTGAATTTCTGTGGTGCGTCTTGTAGATAGTACACACTACTGGTTCTGAACAGTGGAGCAGAGGGAGTGCATGTATGTGGATATGGTGCCAATCTATCAGGTTACTTTGTCCTGGATGGTATCAAGTTTTTTTCAGTGATGTTGAAGCTGCACTCATCTAAGCTGGTGGGAGAGTATTCCACTTCACTGCTAAATTGTGCCTTGTAGAAGATGGATAGATGAAAGTATTTGACAAATGCACTGCTTCCACAAGATCTAGTGGATTTGTGCCACTTTTACCCACCAAAAAGCTCCAGACACTGGGTGCATTATAACAAATCCAGTGGGAAGATTATCACTAAAAAGGTCAAGTTTCGCTCATAAAAGGTTTACAAAATTATGAGGGGCATGGATAGGGTAAATAGGCAAAGTCTTTTCCCTGGGGTCAGGGAGTCCAGAACTGGAAGGCACAGGTTTTGGGAAAGATATAAAAGAGACTTAAGGGGCAACTTTTTCCACACAGAGGGTGGTACGGGTACGGAATGAGCTGCCAGAGGAAGTGGTGGAGGCTGGTACAATTGCAACATTTACGAGGCACTTAAATGGGTATATGAATAGGAAGGGTTTGGAGGGATATGGGCCGGGTGCTGGCAGGTGGGACTAGTTTGGGTTGGGATATCTGGTCAGCGTGGACGGGTTGGACCGAGGGGTCTGTTTCCATGCTGTACATCTCTATGACTCTAAGTGTTATTGACTTAGAGTCACACTGCACTGAAACAAACTTCAGTTCAACACATCCATGCTGACCAATTGTCCGAGACTGACCAAATCCTAATTTCCAGCATTTGGCCCATATCCCTCTAAACCCAAATGATTCATCCAGACACCTTTTAAATTATGTAATCGTACTCAACTGTACAACTTCCTTTAGCAGCTTGTTCCACACACACGCAACCATCAGCATAAAAAGATCGTCCCTTACATCCCTCGATCTAACCCCCCATCACCCACAGCACCCCTTGTCCATTCCCCTGCCACACATATCGCCCCATTCATTCACCCCCGTCACCCACAGTGCCCCCTGTATGTACACCTGCCACCCACAACGCCCCCTGTTCATTCTGCCCGCCCCACCATCCACAGTGCCCTATCCATTTCCCCCGCCACCCACAGCACCCCCGTCCATTCCCCTCCCACCCTAAGCACCCCCTGTCCATTCCACTACCCCGCAATTCATAGTACCCTCTGTCCATTCACCCATGGCTCCCATCACCCTCACTGTCCATTCCCCCTGCCACCCACAGCACCCCTGTCCATTTAGCCGGCACACAGAGCGCCCCCTGTCAATTTCTCCCCCCCGCCCCATACAGCGCCCCCCTGTCCATTCTCCCTCTCTACTTCTAACACCCTGTCCGTTGTCTCTCACGCCACCCTCTGCACCACTGTTGTTTCTCTTCGCACTCTCTCCCCTCCATCCATTCTCTCTCCCTCACCCTCTGTCGCCATTCATTTTCCATCACTTCCCCCACCCTCTGCCACACAGCCCATTCCCTCTTCCCCCCATCTTCCATCCCCATCCATTCTCTACCCACCCAGTGCCCCTGTGCATTCTCTCTGTTTCTTTCTCTCCCAACACTCTGCATATCCAATTCGCTCTCTCCTCACCCCATTCTGTATCACTCCTCCCCAGCACTCTGCATCCCCTCCCCCATTTTCTCTCTCTCTTGCCCCTCTCTCATTCTCTGTCACCCCCAGTCTTTCTCTCCGCTCTACCCTCTGCCCCCTGTCCATTTTTTCTCTCTCTCTCTCTACTCCCCCCCCCCGAATCTGTCTCTCTTCTCCCCAGCTTCCCCCTCACTCCAGTCTTTCTCGTGTCTTGAGCCCTCTTTGACGTTGTATCAAGCCCTTCTAAGGAGAGAGACAGAGAGAATGGGTGGTGATGAAGGGAAAGATGAGAAATGGCTGATCTTTACAATTGACAATAGCTAAAATGATATATTCAGAAACATCGTTAAAGTCTGAAAGTACATACATTCTTTTTTTTTAAATACCTGCTGAAATCTTTCTGAAACTTGCATTTAGGCTACAGCTCAGGACTGGCTGTAAGGGGTGAATGGACAATTCCTAGTCTTGTGTAATTGGTTCTAACTATGTAGAAATAGAGTTGTAGAGCACGGACACAAAGCCTTTCAGGCAAGGCTGACCAGATATCCCAATTTAATCTAATGACCCATTTGCCAGCATTTGGCCCATCTCCTTCTAAACTCTTCATATTCATATACCAATCCAGATGTGTTTTAAATGTTGTAATCGTAGCAGTCATCACCAATTCCTCTCGCAGCTCATTCCAAACGCACAACATACTCTGTGAAAAATTTGCCCCTTAGTTCCCTCCATAAATCTATACCCTGTAGTCCTAGACTCGCTCCGACTACCCTGGGGAGAAGGCATACAAAAGTTGAGCAGCCAGACAGAATGCAAAAGGAATTAAAAGTTGAACCACAGGAGAAAAAAAAATGGCTCCACCCTTTTTTTCTCCTATCGGCATTTGAACACTTAAAAACTGTCAGTAACAGCGACATCTCCACAGATCATACTGCGTGTGCTCCTCGATGTCAGTAAGGCACTACTCATGTTTGGCAGTGTCAGCAAATCACTGCGCATGCTCCTCGCTGTTCGCTGAAGAGGCGTGCGACTAACTTTTGACGAATCAATAGAAAGTCAAGGAGGACCGGAAGAAGAATGGTGCTCCTGCCACTCAGAGCTACCCTATTGTCTGAATGCGGAAGGTGGACCATGAGCTTCTGAACCTACTACTGCTCCACGATCTGAAAGATGATCGAGCTCCAGCCCAGACTGCAACTTCCTTCCTCTGTCCAACATCTGTGAGTATGGCACTCTTTTTTTTTCTCACCCCCTTTTTCATTCTGGGATCAAAGGGCGTGGGTTTTGACCATGCTAAATTGCCTATAGTCATCAGGGATGTGTAGGTTAGGTGTATTATTGAGTAGTAAATGTAGAGTAATACGGTAGGAGAATGGGTCTGGGTGAGTTGCTCTTCGGTGGGTCAGTGTGGATGTGTTGGACTGCAGGGATTCTATAAACTATTGACTTGTAGCAACTGAAAGGAAAGGGAGTGAATCCAAAGGGAGGACAACTCAGGAAATGTTGGTCCAGGTCTGTGTCTCAATTGGTAAATAGACAGGCAGGAGGCTGGAAGAACGTAGCAAGCCAGGCAGCATCAGGAGGTGGAGAAGTTGAAGTTTCAGGTGCAACTCTTCTTCAGGACTTGGGGTGAGTATAGGGAGAGCTGCAGAACAAGGGTGTGCTGGGGTCAGCGTGGTGAAGTGCGAATAGGTGAAGACAGGGAGAGGGTACAACCAGGTTGGTTAATTTGTGGAAGGAATCTGGTTGGTGGCATGGAGGAGTGGAAGGGAGTTGGGGAATGGTAAGGGAGGATATCTGAAATTGGAGAACTCAGTGTTGAGTTCTGGGAGCTGTAGGCTGCCCAGGCAGAAGATGAGGTGTTGTTCCTCCAATTTGCAGTTAGGTTCATTGTGGCAATGGAGGAGGCCAAAGATAGTCATGTCAGAAAGGGAGTGGAAGGGGAATTGAAATGGCCAGTGACTGGGAGGTCCGGTTGGCCTCCGCGGACCCGGCTGCGATGCTTGGCAAACCATTCCCCAAGTTTACACTCAGTCTTCCCGATGTAGTGAAGACCACAATTGGCAAACATGTGGCAAATTCAAGACCTCAAAGTGAAGTTGGAGCCTTTGCTGTGAAAAAATGCAGAAAGGAGGTTTATCGTTTCAATGATGATATATTGAGACGTGGAGAAAGTGAGAACTGCAGATGCTGGAGATCAGAGTTGAAAAGTGTGGGCTGGAAAAGCACAGCAAGTCAAGCAGTATCCGAGGAGCAACACAGCTGACGTTTTGGGCATGAGCCCTTCATCAGAATGATGTGTGGATGTACAAAGGGACCGCAGCATGCTTCTACACCAGTCAATGCCAGTTGTCAGACAGGTGCAGCAAGCAATCAGCAAGGCAAGTGGTATGTTAGCAAGAGAAATTGAGTTCAAAAATCCGAATGTCTTCCTGCAGTTAGGGAGTCATTGAATATATTCAAGGCTGAGTTCAATGATTTTTGAACAGCAAAGAAGTGTATGTTTATGGGGAAAGGCAAGAAAATGGTTGAAAGACCAGTACAGAACAGTTAGTCATACAGCTTAGAAACAGACCCTTCAGTTTAACTTGTTCATGCTAATTATATTCACAAACTAAACTAGTCACACCTGCCTGTGTTTCGCCCAAATCCCTCCAACTTTTCGTATTCATGTACTTATCCAAATGTCTTTTAAACATTGTTACAGTACCTGCATCCACCACTTCATCTGGACATTCATTCCACATACAAATCACTCTCTGTGGGGAAAGAAAAGGTGCCCCACATGTCTTTTTAAAATGTTTCTCCTCTCACCTTCATTATTTGCTCGTGAATCTTGAAAACCCCCACCCGACAGAAAGGACACCTGCCGTTCACCTCATCTACTCCCCCTTATGATTTTATAAACCTCTATAAGGTTAACTCTCAACCTACTGTGCTCCAGCGGAAAATGTCCCAGCCTATTCACTTAGATGCTGGTGGATCCATATCCAGTTATGATTTGTTGAATGCTGGTGCAAGCTTGTAAGACCGAATGGCTTACTCCTGCTCCCAATTTTCTCGCACTGTGTCCAGGATAGCAAGACACCATAAGACATGGGAGTTGAAATTAGGCCATTCAGCCCATCTGGTCTGCTCAATCATTCAAACATGGCTGATAAGTTTCTCAACCCTATTCTCCCGCTTTCTCCCTATAACACTCGATCCCTTTGATACTTAAGAACCTATCTATCTCAGTCTTGAATATCCTAAGTGACCTCACCTCCACAGCCTTCTGTGGCAATGAATTCCATAGATTCACCATTCTCCGGCTGAAGACGTTTCTCCTTATCTCTGTTCTGAAAGGTTTTCCCTTCACTTTAAGGCTGGGCCCTCAGATCCTAATCTCTCCATCCAATGGAAACATCTTCCCAACGTCCACTCTGTCCAGGCCATTAAGTATTCTGTATGTTTCAATAAGATACCCCCGAGTATGGGCCAGTTAATCAGCATGAAACAGACCTTTCAGGATGAGGTACAGCAGGGATTAGGATAGGCAAAGTGAGAGTGGAGGGAGAGTGTGTGGGATGGAGATTTTCAGTTACTTGGTAATAAAAGAGGAAAGAGAGTTCGCTACGAATTAGAATTGATCGGATGGGCCAATAGGCTAAGGAGTAGCAGAGGGACTTTAATTCAGAGAAATGTGATGTTTTGCATTTTGCCATAAGGGGAAAAGACATGCAAAAGCAATAAAATGTCGAGCCACAGGGAAAAAAAACTTGTGGCTCCAACCTTTTTTTCTCCTATTGGCATTTGGACACTCAAAATCTGTCAAGGAACACGAGCATTACCATTGAGCATTCTATGTATGTTTGCCGGTGTCAGCAACGCAGTGCGCATGTCTGCCGTGTCAGCAAAACACTGGGCATGCTCATCGCTGTCCGCAAAAAAGGCGCGAGACCTTCTTTTGACGAACCAATAGAGAACCCTGGAGGACCGGAAGGAGATTGGCCCTCCTGCCAATCAGAGCCACCCCATTGTCTGAATGCGGAGGTTTCAGCATGAGCTTCTGAAGCTGCTGCTCCTCTCTCTCTGAATGAAGATTGTGCTTCACCCAGACTGCAAATTCCTTCCTCTGTCTAAGATCTGTGAGTACGGCTGTCTATTTTCTCGCCCCCTGTTCCATTTCTTTTTAATTCTGGAGTTCAATTGTTGACTTGCAGAAACTGAGAGGAAAGGGAGTGAATTCTGGAGGGGACAGACTCTGGAAACGTTGGTCCAGGTCTGTGACGCAATGAGCAAAATAGACAGACAGGTGGCTGGAAGAAGAACACAGCAAGCCAGATAGCATCAGGAGAAGGAGAAGTGGACGTTTCAGTTTCTTCATGATGGGGGTGGGGCTGGGGGTAGAGGTGCAGATAAAGGGTGTGCTGGGGGCAGGGTGGTGAAGTGGGGATAGGTGAAGACAGGTAGAGGGTACGTCCTGGTTGGTCAATGGGAGGAATGAATCTGGGAGGGAGGGAGGAATGGAATCAAGGGATGGGAAGGGAAGGGCAGGGCGATTTTGTTTTGAAATTGGAGCACTCAATGTTGAGTTCTCCGGACTGTAGGCTGTCCAGGTGGAAGATGAGATGTTGTTCCTCAATTTGCGGTTTGGTTTGTTGTGGCAATGGAAAGTCTATGATGGTCATGTCAGAAAGGGAGTGGAAAGGGGAATTAAAATGGATGATGACTGGGAGGTCTGGTTGGCCTCTGTGGACTCAGCTGCGATGTTCAGCGAACCATTCCCTAAGTTTACGCTCTGTCTCCCTGATGTAGAGAAGACCACAATTTGCAAACAGGTGGCAAATGCAGTACCACAATGTGAAGTTATAGCTTTTGATGTGACGAAAAAGCAGAATGGAGGTGTATTGTTTAAATGGTGATATAATGGGATGTGCAGATGCTGGAGATCAGAGTCAAAAGTGTGGTACTGGAATAGCACAGCAGGTTAGACAGCATCCAAGAAGTAGGAGAGTCGATGTTTCGGGCACGAGCCCTTCATCAGGACTGATGTGTGGATGTACAAAGAGGCCTTAGCGTCCTTTGGAACCAGTCAATACCAGTTGTCAGATGGGTGCAGCAAGCAATCAGCAAGGCAAGTGGTATCTTAGCAAGAGAAATTGAGTTCAGAAGTGGGGATGTCTTCTTGCAGTTATGGGGACATTTAATATATTCAAGGCTGACTTCATCTAATGTTTGAACAACAAAGAAGTGGATGTTTATGGGAAAAGGCAAGAAAATGGTTTTAAGACCGGTACAGAACAGTTACAGAGTCATACAGCACAGAAACAGACCCTACAGTCGGACTAGTCCATGCTGACTATATTCACACAAACTGGTCCCACCTGCCAGTGTTTGGCCCATATCCCTCCAAATCTTTCCAATATATGTACTTACCCAAATGTCTTTTAAATGTTGTTACTGTACCTGTATCCACCACTTCCTCTGGATCTTCATTCCACACACAAACCATTCTGTGTAAACAAAAAAAAGTGCCCCTCATGCCTTTTTAAAATCTTTCTCCTCTCACCTTCAAATTTGCCGTGTAATCTTGAAACCCCACCCTCGGGAAAGGATACCCAGCAGTCATCTCATCTATGCCAATCATGATTTTATAAACCTCTGTAAGATCACCTCTCAAACTATGCTTCAATGAAAACTTCCCAGCCTATTCACCTAGATGTTAGTAGATTCATGTCGAGTTAGCATCTGTTGAATGCTGGTGCAGGCTTCAAAGGCCCAATGGCTGACTCTTGCTCCCAATTCTCACAGTCTGTGTCCAGGACGGCAAGAGACCATAAGACATAGGAGCACATTTAGGTCATTCAGCCCATCGGGTCTGCTCTGCCATTCAATCATGGCTGATAGGTTTCTCAGCTCCATTCTCCTACTTTGTCTCCGTAATCCTCGATCTCCTTGATACTCTAGAACCTATCTATCTCAGTCTTCAATATCCTCAATGACCTGTCCACCACAGCCTTCTGTGGCAGTGAATTCCATAGATTCACGTCTGTCTGGCTGAAGAAGTTTCTTCTTATCTCCATTCTTAAAGGTCTTCCCTTTACTCTGAGGCTGTGCCCACTGGTTGGAGAGACTAGAACCAATGGAAACATCTTCCCAACGTCCACTCTGTCCAAGCTGGTCAGGATTTTGAATGTTTCAATTGGAACCCCCCTGAGTGTGGCCCTGTTAATCAGCATGAACCACACCCTTCAGGGATGAGGTTCAACAAAGTGAGAATAGAGGGAGTGTGTGTGGGATAGAGATTTTCAGCTTCAAAGGAATAAGAGAGGAAAGAGAGTTCACTATAAATTAGATTTGATCAGATGGGCTGATGGGCCAAGGAGTGGCAGATGGTGTTTAATTTAATGAAGTGTGTGGTTTGCATTTTGGTCAAGTAATCCAGGCAGGACTGACACAGTTAAGGGGAGTGTTGCAGAACAAAGAGACCTCGAGTGCGGGTTCATAGTTCCTTGAAAGTGGAGTCTCAGATAGACAGGACAGTGAAGAAGGAATTTGGTATGTTTTCCTTTATTGGCTAGAGCATTGAGTATAGGAGTTGGGAGGTCATGTTGTGACTGTACAGGACATTGGTTAGGCCACATTTGGAAGACTGCGTTCATTTCTGGTTTCCCTGTTATAGGAAAGATATTGTGAAACTTTGAATAGGATCGGAAAAGATTTACAAGGCTGTTGCCAGAGTTGGAGGGTTTGAGATACAAGAAGAAGCTGAATAGGCTGGGGATATTTTCCCTGGAGCATCGGAGGCTGAGGGGTGACCTGAAGACGTTCATAAGGGGCATGGATAGGGTGAATACCCAAGGCCTTTTGCCCAGGGTAGGGGAGTCCAAAACTAGAAGACATAAGTTTGAGGTGAGAGGGGAATTTTAAAAGGCATCTAGATGGGTACATGAATATGAAGGGTTTAGAGGGATATGGACCACATGCAGGCAAATTGGACAAGATTAATTTAGGATATCTGTTTGGCACAGACTAGTTGAATCGAAGGGTCCGTTTCCGTGCTATATGAGTTTAATCGTCGGCGGTGAAAGCAAAAGGGTCGTTGTGAAGACTGGACTTTCAAAGCAGCTTTCGAGGATGTTTTGCTCTTACTGGGAACAGAAGAATTTGACTGAAGTGTGTCGGTGTTAATGCCTTGATGTCTCATTTTGTTCCCACCTTTCTGGGGATGTTAACCATTTCATGTCTGGTTGTTCATCAAGAAGCTGAATTGCAGGTTCACCCTGAATTGACAAACTTTTGTTTTGCTTTCCAAAATCAGACTTGCTCACTGTCAGCAGGAGCCCAATGTTGTGAAAGATATTAACTTTCAGGTGGAGTTACCCAAAATTCAGAGAGGTGTCAGTCTTGATGTTTTCGCTTTTCTGCCCCTGTAAGATCCTGAATCAGCACTTTCAGGAAGATTAGTTAGAGCAGAGGGAGAGAGAGAGAGAGTGGGATGGTGTTTTCCTTTTTGTGGAACAACAAAAGAAAAGAATATTCTGCAGAAAGTAGAATTGCTTGTTCTGAATTTCAACCCTGCAATGGTAATAATGACTTTTGTAATCTCTTTTTGCAGAGTATTTGAAGATCTGAAGACAGAAGTTTCAAAATCAACAGAGAAGGCCGCCTGCCCAAAACATTGACTCTCCTGCTCCTCGGATGCTGCCTGACTTGCTGTGCTTTTCCAGTGCCGCACTTTTCAACACTGACTCTCCAGCGTTTGCAGTCCTCACTTTGACGTCAATGTCTGACAGTCACTCAATCCATCGGGACCGCAACAATTTTCAACTATAATTCTGTGAGAAGGAGCAAAGCTTTTTGGTTCCTGTTTCGGTACATTTTCAGCGTCAGTGGGACTGGATGAGAAATCCTGTTGGTGCAGCGCACTGAATGTGGATCATGAAACAGCGATACGGTCTGGAAAGAGGAATTCACGACAGAGAGGGACTGTACACGCATTTGTGTGCAGCGCAAGCTTCGGCCATGGAGAAGCCAGAGGAATCCTGCCCTTTGGAGAAACCATGGAAGTGTGGCAACCGTGGAAAAGGCTTTCATGTCCCATCTGTCCTGGAGTCTCATTGGCGCAGCCACACTGGGGAGAAGCCGTTCTCCTGCCCTGTCAGTGGGAAAGTCTTCAGCGATTCCTCCACCCTGCTGAAGCACTGGCGGGCCCTGACAGGACAGCTGAAAGGCCTCTCCCTCGTGGACCCGCCAGTGCTTCAGCAGGGTAGAGGAATTGCTGAAGACTTTCCCGCAGTTGAGGCAGCAGAAAGGCATCTCCCCCAAGTGCAGGAAGGCCTTCAGCAATTCCTCTTCCCTGCTGAAGCACCGGCGGGTCCACACTGGGAAGAGGCCCTTCAGCTGCCTGAGTGCTGGAAGGCCGTCAACAATTCCTCCAACCTGCTGACCCACTGATGGGTCCACACGAGGGAGGGGCCGTTCTCCTGCACCGAGTGCTGGAAGGCCTTCAGCGATTCCTCCGCCCTGCTGAAGCACCAGCGGTTGCACACAGGGAGAGGCCTTTCAGTTGCCACGAATGCGGGAAGGCCTTCAGCAATTCTTCCAACCTGCTGAGGCATTGGCAGGTCCACATTGGGGAGAGTCCATTCTCCTGCCCCGAGTGCTGGAAGGCCTTCAGCAATTCCTCTGCCCTGTTGAAGCACCAGTGGGTCCACACTGGGGAGAGGCCGTTCTCGTGCCCCAAGTGTGGGAACGCGTTCAGCAATTCTTCCACCCTGCAAAAGCACCAGCAGATTCACAATGGGGAGAGGCCAATCACCCACTCTGTGCAGGAAGGGCATCACCCGCACCTCCCACCGACAGAGCCACCAGCGAGTTCATATGCCATCGCAAGGGTAGTGAAGGAACAATGGCCGAGTGCCATTATTGACTGGACCAATAGTAAAAGAAGTGAGGTGGCGTGGGGGGGGGAGCGGAGGGGAGTGTGCGCGTTTTGACCTCGAGCTGTTTAAAAAGTAGCTACTTTTTCTACACCTTTTTTGCTGGGGAGATCTGAAGCTGTAACAAAGTTGGGTCACAATAAAGGTTACCTGAACTTACGGCCAGGCTCAGACTCTCAATGAAAGCTTTGAGCTCCAAGAGGTTTTGTTTTAAAGCTGCTCATTTCTTTCCAATGTCGTGTATCAGGTGGAGCAGTGAATGAGTAGCTGGTATCATTAGAAATTGTAAATTTTTCAGGAGTGCAGAGTGCATCGTTTCATCGTCATTGTACAATTTACTGGCAGCACCAAGGTGTGGGCTGCGTTCACTAGAAATGATATGGAGGAGCCAGTGTTCGACTGGGAAGGACAAAGTTAAAAATCACACAACACCAGGTTATAATCCAACAGGTTTATGTGGAAGCACTAACTTTTGGAGCAGTGTTCCTTCATCGGGTAGCTGTGAAGCAGGATCAAAAGGCACAGATTTTGTAGCCAAAGTTCAGTGTCATGCAACTGATAGGATATATTGAACAAACCTAGATTGCTGTTAAGTCATTCACCTTTTAGAATGGGTTGCAGGTTTCAGTTCATTAATATGTAAATCCCAGAACATCCTTTCTGTCACGTTCTGAAGATGACTTAAGATTTCATTAAAAAAAAAAGTGACAGCTCAGAAAATGCGTGAACGGTGTGGGGTTTGAGTCTGTCAGTATCCCAATCTTGAATTAGACTGGTTCTATTTCCAAAGTAGGAACTTTATAAAATATTACATGAATTGGCTGCCTGCAGACTGTGCACATTTTGAGCAAAATTGAAAGTATCTGCAAATGTAATTCTGCCAATACAAATTCACCCCATAGAGTTATATGTGTGTGTGTGCGTGCATGAGAGAGTGTGATTGTGTGCATGAGAGTTTGTGCGTGAGAGTGTGTGTAAGAGTGTTTGCATGCTTGGTAAATTGTGAGTGTGATGGAACATAAGCCTGTGAGAGTGTTGGGGGGTTGTATGTGTGTATATGTATGAGAGAGGTGTGAATAAAAGCGAGGGATTGCATTTTGCTAAAACAAGGAAGTGCAAGACTTGTACAATTAATGGTAGGACCTTGGGTTGTATTGCAAAACAGTGAGAAGTTCAGCTACATAGTTCTTTGAAAGTTGCATCACTGGTAGACATGGCGGTTAAGAAGTCATTTAGCACCATTCCCTTCACTGTTTCACCATTGAGGATAGGAGATGGGACATCATGTTGAGGTTGTGCAGGATGTTGGTGAGGACACTTTCCAGGTACGGAGAGCATTTCTGGTGGCTCTGTAACAGGAAGAATTCTATTAAGAGGGTTCGGTAAAGATCTACCAGGATGTTCCCAGGACTGGAGGGTTTGAGCTATAAGGAGAGGCTGGGACTTTTTTCATTGGAGCACAGGAGGATGAGGGGTGACCTTATTGAGATTTATAAAATCATGAGGAGTGGAGGTAAGGTGAACAGCAAAGAGGGAGCTCAAAACTAGGGGCATTTTTTTCAAGATGAGAGGAGAGAGATTTAAAAGGAACCTGAGGGGCAATGTTTTGACAGAGGGTGGTTTGCATGTGGAATGAACTTGCTGAGGAAGTGGTAGATGTAGGGGCAGTTACAACGTTTAAATGATATTTGGATGGGTACATGAATAGAAAGGTTGAAGAGGGATGAAAGCAAATTACTGCAGATGCTGGAATCTGAAATCAAAAGAGAAAATGCTGGAAAATCTCAGCAGGTCTGGCAGCATCTGTAAGGAGAGAAAAGAACTGACGTTTTGAGTCTAACTGACCCTTTGTCAAAGGTTTAAGAGGGATATGGGTCAATTGCAGGCAAGTGGGACTAGTTTAGTTTGGGAATCCTGGTCGGCATGGATGAGTTGGATGAAGGGTCTGTTTTTGTGCTATATGTCTCTGAACCAAAGAAGTGATCTTATTGAAACCAATAGAATTCTGAAAGGGGCTTGACAGGATAGATGCAGATAAAATGCTCCATTGTGGAAGGAGTCATAGAATCCCGACAATGTGGAAGCAGGCCATTCAGCCCATCTATTCCACACTGGCCCTCCGAAAAGCATCCCACCCATACCCATCCCGTTACTCCATATTTCCCATGGCCAGTCCACCCTAACTGGCACATCCCTGGACACTATGGGCAATATAGTACAACCAATCCACCCTAACCTACACCCTTATCTATAAATTACCTTCTCGAGAATGTAATTTAAATGCAGAACTTTTCTAAGAAAAATGTCAGTCTGACAACATTGGGACTCAGACAGAATTCACACCTATTGTCTCTTAAAGGGATATTTCTGCTTATAAATAGGGCAACGTCTCCTCGAAATGTAGATTCATTTAGATATGACTGCGTCACTTTACATATTAAGATATTCCTTTTAATGTGCACGCATCCGTTTGAAATATAATCTTGTCCATTTAAATCTCTTTATTTGCAGAAATAGCCCGTTAAAATGTCCATGCCTTTTAAAATGCAGATTTCCCCCTTTAGATATGACGCCGTTCCGTTAGATGTCGGAATATCTGTTTAAATTGAGCCGTGAGCTTTCCCAATGTAGACAGGGCTCCTGGAAACGTGGCAGTGTCCCCCCTGCAGCTGCAGAGCGAGACAGGAGAGTTTGTTTTTGTGAATGAGCAGTTGTAGCGCGAGGTGGCTGTTGCTTGGTGACGGTGAGGCTCCCCCGGCCCCGCCCATCCCCCCGTGCAGACGTCACGCGGGGGCGAAGGCGGTTGGGAGGAGAAGTCGCTCGAGCGGGGAAGCGGCGGGAGGGCGGCCGTTAGGAAAATGGCGCCGTGCGGCCCGGGGCAGACACCCGTCACTGGGCACCGCCGCCTTCCTGGCACAGCTGCTGTGTCACGGCCACACCGGCCGGCTGTACAGCAGGCAGGAGCCGGTGAGCATTCTGGAGGCGGATGGGGTTAAGGGCCTGCTTGGGAACTCGTCGGCCGCCTGGGTGGTGGAGTTCTACTGGTCGTGGGGCGGCCCCTGTGTCAACTATGGGGCCACCTGGAAGGTACTGGGCCCGGGAGGTGAAAGGTGAGGCAGGTTGTGGGGGGACGGAGGGGAAGGAATGTGGGGCCTGTCCTGTCATAGTGACATTTTACACTCACTTTCCATCTGCTTTTACTGGCGCTTGTGCTGTTTACCCTCACTGTTACTTGTGCAATTCCTTAGACTAGTGTGTAAATACTAGTGAAGGAGATTATGCACCAGCATATGTTCCTCAGTCATTGAAGGGGCAGGACCTGTGGAGAATGGTTAGTAAAGCATGTGGTGTGCTAAGCCTGGTTAACATGGATATAGTTTGTTATTTGTCAAATTATACTTTGTATTATTTAGAGTCGTCAGAGTTGTACAGCACGGAAACAGACACCTTTGGTCCAACCCCTCCATGCCGACCAGATATCCTAAATTAATCTCGTCCCATTAGCCAGCACTTGGCTCATATCCCTCTCAACCCTTCCCATTTATATACCCATCCAGATGCCTCTTAAGTGCTGTAATTGTACCAGCCACCACCACTTCCTCTGGCAGCTCATTCCATACACACACCACCCCACCCTCTGCATGGAAAAGTTGCCCCTTATGTATACCTTTTATATATTTCCGCGCTCACCCTAAACCTATGCCCTCTCGTTCTGAACTTCACCTCGACACTGGGGAAAAGTCAAAAACGTTGAGCAGCCAGACAAGATGGAAAAGCAATAAAATGTTGTGCCGTATGGGGAAAACAATTATGGCTCTACCCTTTTTTTTCTCCTATTGGCATTTGACACTTAAAATCTGTCAATAATACCAGCAGCGCCACTGAGCATATTGTGTGCGTTCCTGTGTTAACAAGCACGGCCATGTTCACCGGTGTCACCAAAACATTGCACATGTTCCTCACTGTCGGCAGAAAGGTGTGAGACCTTCTTTTGATTGACCAAGAGTACGACACACTCATTTCTCATCCCCTTTTCCATTTATTTTCCATTGTGATGTTCAATTGTTGACTTGCTGCAACTGAAAGGAAAGGGAGTGAATCCAGGGAGGGGACAGACTTGGGAAAAGTTGAGCCAGGTCTGTGACTTAATTGGCAAAATAGACATGCAGGAGGCTGGAAGAACGTAGCAAGCCAGGCAGCATCAGGAGGCCAAGTCAATGTTTTGGGTGTCACCCTTGTTGAGGACTGGGGATGGGTGTAGGGAGAGCTGCAGAACGATGTGCTGGGGGCAGGGTGGTGAATTGGGGATAGGCGGGGACAGGGAGAGGGTACAACCTGGTAGGTCAGTGGTAGGAAGGAATCTGGTTGGTGGCGGCAGGGAGGGGCTAGGAAGGAATTCAAGGGGTGGCGAGGGAGGTAAATAAATTGGTGAACTCCATGTTGAGTCCACCAGGCTGTAGGCTGCCCAGGTGGAAGATGTGTTGTTCCTCCAATTTGCGGTTTGGTTCGTTGTGGCAATGGAGGAGGCCAAAGATGGTCATATCAGAAATGGAGTGGGAAGGGGAATTAAAATGGGTGGCGACTGGGAGGTCTGGTCAGCCTCTGCGGACTGGTCCCCAAGTTTATGCTCAGTTTCCCCAGTGTAGAGAAGACCACAATTGGCAAACACGTGGCCAATGTGAAGTTAGAGCTTTTGCTGTGTAAAAAAAAAGCTTTGTTTAAATGTTGATATAATGTTTTGGGATATGGAGAAAGTGAGGACAGCAGTTGCTGGAGATCAGAGTCGAAACGTGTGGTGCTGGAAAAGCACAGCAGATCAAACAGCATTCCAGGAGCAGGAGAATTCACATTTTGGGCATGACCCCTTTATCAGGAATGACGTGTGGATGTACAAAGGGACCTCGGCATCCTTTAGGAGAAAGTGAGGACTGCAGATGCTGGAGATCAGAGCTGAAAATGTGTTGCTGGAAAAGCGCAGCAAGTCAGGCAGCATCCAAGGAGTAGGAGAATCGACGTTTCGGGCATGAGTTTCCTGAAGAAGGGCTCATGCCCGAAACGTTGATTCTCCTACTCCTTGGATGCTGCCTGACCTGCTGCGCTTTTCCAGCAACACATTTTCAGGCCTCAGCGTCCTTCCTCACCAGACAATGCCAGTTGTCAGGTGCAGCGAGCAATGAGTAGTGCAAGTGGTACATTAGCAAGAGGAATTGAGTTCAGAAGTGGGGATTTCTTCCTGCACTTAAGGGGTCATTGAATATATTCAAGGCTGAGTTCATGTGATTTTTGAACAACAAAGAAGTGGATGTTTATGGGGCGGGGGGAAGGTGAGAAAATGTCTGGACATTCATTCCACACACAAACCACACTCTTTTTTAAAAAAAATGCTGCCCCTCAAGTCTTTTTAAAATCTTTGTTCTCTCACCTTCAAAATTTGCTGCCTATCCTCAGTGACCTGGCCTCCATAGCTGTCTATGGCAATGAATTCCATAGGTTCACCACTGTCTGGCTGAAGACGTTTCTCCTTCTCTCTTTCTAAAACGTCTTCCCTTTATCTAAGGCTGTGCCCTCCGCTCCTTGTCTCTCCTACCCATGGAAGCATCTTCCCAACGTCCACTCTGTCCCGGCTGGTCAGTATTTTGACCCTTCAGAGTAGGGATTCGGTTCAGCAAAGTGAAAACAGAGGGGGCCTGTGTGGTATGGAGACTTTCAGCTTCTAGGCTATAAGAGAGCAAAGAGAGTTTGCTATAAGTTAGAATTTCTGGGGTGGGCAACAGGCTGAGGAGTGTCAGATGGAGTTTAATTCAGAGAAATGAGGTATTGCATTTTGGTTGAGCAATCCAGGCAGGACTGACAGTTAAGGGGAGTGTTGTTAAACAAAGAGATCTTTGAGTTGCAGGTCGATAGGCTAGTGAAGAAGGCGTTTGGTATGATTTCCTTTATTGGTCAGAGCATTGAATAAAGGAGTTGTGAGGTCATATTGTGGCTGTACATTGGTGAGGGCATTTTTGGAAACTACGTTAATTTCTGCTCCCCCTGATATAGGAAAGAACTTATGAAAATTTGAAAGGGGTCGTGAGAATGTTTGTAAGGAAAACTTGTCCTTCAGCATTTAGACTAAAATGTAATGTTGAATTATAGAACACATTTGCTCCACACTAGAAAATAGACAGGCAGGGAGGGTAAGGCATATAAGAACATTTGCCTTAACATCAGTGAATTTGTATAAACAGGATATTGAGTGATCACATTCACGGCAGTTCCTTTGTGAAATGAATAAGTGTTTGATTCTGACCTCGAAATGAAACTCGGTATCAATTACTTCTCTCCCGAATTATTGCCTTTCACTCCTCCCACCCTGCCCCCTGTAAAAACGCCAACCCATTCTCCCAATTCCTTAGTCTCCGCCGCATCTGCTCCCAGGAGGACCACTTCCAAAAACGTACAACCCAGATGGCCTCCTTCTTCAAGGACTGCAATCTCCCCCCCGACGTGGTCGACGATGCCCTCCACCGCATCTCTTCCACTTCCCGCCCCTCCAACCGCCACCAGGACAGAACCCCACTGGTCCTCACCTACCACCCCACCAATCTCCATGTACAGCACATCATCCGCCGTCATTTCCGCCACCTTCAAACGGACCCCACCACCAAGGATATATTTCCCTCCCCTCCCCTATCAGCATTCCATAAAGACCACTCCCTCCGTGACTCCCTCGTCAGATCCACACCCCCCACCAACCCAACCTCCACTCCCGGCACCTTCCCCTGCGACCGCAGGAGGTGCAAGACTTGCGCCCTCACCTCCCTCCAAGGCCCCAAAGGAAACTTCCATATCCGCCACAAATTCACCTGCACCTCCACACACATCATCTATTGCATCCTCTGCACCTGATGTGGCCTCCTCTATATTGGGGAGACAGGCCGCCTACTTGCGGAGCGTTTCAGAGAACACCTCTGGGACACCTGGACCAACCAACCCAACCACCCTGTGGCTCAACACTTCAACTCCCCCTCCCACTCCACCATGGATATGCAGGTCTTTGGACTCCTCCATCGCCAGACCACAACAACACGACGGTTGGAGGAAGAGCGCCTCATCTTCCGCCGAGGAACCCTCCAACCACAAGGGATGAACTCGGATTTCACCAGTTTCCTCATTCCTCCCCCCCCCACCCCCCACCTTGTCTCAGTCAAATCCATCGAACTCAGCACCGCCTTCCTAATCTTCTTCCTGACCTCTCTGCCCCCACCCCAGTCTGACCTATCACCCTCACCTTGACCTCTTTCCACCTATCGCATTTCTGACGCCCCTCCCCCAAGTCCCTCCTCCCTACCTTTTATCTTAGCCTGCTGGACACACTTTCCTCATTCCTGAAGAAGGGCTTATGCCCGAAACGTCGATTCTCCTGTTCCCTGGATGCTGCCTGACCTGCTGCGCTTTTCCAGCAACACATTTTCAGCCCTTTCACTGTTATCTGTCTAGTTCAGAACATGCAGTGCTTTTGTAAAAAAAAAATTCATATAAAGAAAGCGTGTTTGTCACAGCACCGCCTTTGTAAAAAAACTTGTGTATAAAGATAGTATACAGAGTAGCCCGCCAGGGCTCTTGGAAGAAGAGTGATTGCTACTCTTCTGGGTTAATAGAATCCAGTTAGCTTGTCTTATAGGTATCAGTGTTATGCTGTAACGGTGATGGTATTAATGAAGGGGATAATTTAAAATTAAACTAAACTGTCTGTAAGAGTTTTATTTTTATTCCAGACTTCCAAAGAGTACGATCTCCGGGATGAACCAAGATAGGCTGACAGGTCTGAGTCCACAAGGGACTCCCTGGGCTGTCTCAATTTGGCGCTGCAAGCAGGGTTCCAACAAGGGCTACATTTGAGTGAAACTGGAAAAGAGGAGTTCCATCGAAGGGTTGGACTCAAGACCAATGGGCCCAAAGGTAAAATTGTACCTTGATTACTCTCTGTCTACATCTGTGTGGTGTTTCCCCCATTTCACTCTCTCGGTACCCTGACGGAACCCTAAATGAGATCGTTTAAATAGGACTAAAAACAGAAACTGTCAGGATTTTACAATGTTGAGAATGTTTTGCAGAAATCATTAGTCTTGTTGTTCATTGTCGGGTTGTTGATTATTGAAAGTTTTAAGTCGAGATTATCTTCTCTGTTGTATCTATTCATCTTGGCTTGTCTTGCTTTGCTGTTTGTGTTGTTTGTTAGTTATAGTTTTGTTCTGTTGGGTGTTCTTCATTTATGAAATAGAGGGTGGCTGCTGCTTTTGTCATTTATATCAAAAAAAAGCTGGCCAGTGATACAATTCTTGCATACTTTGTTAAGCAACTATGTGCCACATCCAGGATTTATGAGAAATCTGGAATGTGAGTGCCTCATTTCTCTTAAAATGTTCATGTGTATGTACGAGAGAGTGCGCATGTGAGACAGACAGAGACTCAGCACTGATTCCCTGCAGCTTGCAGAAAGTTTAATCCTGTGAGATTTGGTTTGGATGCACATTTGCTTGTTGATGAATGAATGTTTGCGTTTGTACTTTGTGGGGTTGGAGCCCTTGTTGATCAGTAGTTTTGTGAAGATTTAAAGTAGGTCGGATAACTATGAGTGTGCCCCTAGATAAGATGGAAGACAAATGTCCCCTAACAGAAATATCAAGTCTGTATTATTAATTATGAGAAACAATTAAGGAGAATATCAGCTGCAGCTGCTCAACAGAATAAGGATTGGTCTCTAGGAGGCACACATGATTTAACTCTATTCACTAAAATTGAACAAGGGATTTGGGGAAAAAAGAAAGGGAAGTAAGCAGAAAGAAGTCTTATCAGAGTGGGAAAGGGTAGCTCGGGGAAAAATGGGAAAAATCCATGCAATCATCATGGAGACAAAACTGTATTAAAAGGGGAGATAGTCCATTAACTGAGGAAGGATGTGAACTAAATTGGACAGAACTAAAACATAAATGTGAAGCACATGATTTAGAAGCAGAATTGGGATAGGCAAGGGAGAAAATTTAAAAAACGCGAAGATTCAGAATCTACGTTGAAACGTCAAGGGCACCAAAGAAAAAGGAAACTGATGAACAAACAACAGACTGCAATTGCAGCTGCGCAGGACGAAGCTGACAAGGACTGTTCCTTATACCCCACCCTCCCCTCTTCCATAGACCCATTACAAAGGAATCCTGATCCGTTTGTAGATGGTGGGGGAGATATTGATTCGGAGGAGGAAATATTTTATGCTTCTAATCCTGTCAGCTGACCACCTCCGGTTCCCTGCCTGAACCCTCCCCCCTTACTCTGATGACGAACGTGCCAAGGCTCATGACCTCCCCCCAGCTGTCCTGCCGAATAAGAATTCGGCTTACCACAAACCCGGTGCCTACTGTACTAGGAGTCAATTAAAATTAAAACCTGGAAGAAACACTGAAGAGACTCCTTTTGATTTCCACTGCCCCTAAACTAATAAGTCCCGAAGACACTGATGATTTGCAATCAAAGTCTCAGGACCTTAATATCAGACCTTGCACTCACCCTGATGTGGAAGGGCCAAAAAGAAATTTCCCGAATAGAAGAGGTCCCTAACCCACAGGCTCTGAATCCGGGACAAGCCCAATTTATGGATCTTTATCAACCATGGAAACCTCATGACTCTCAAGCATTATCAATAAGGCTGCAGATTATTGAAGGAATCCTGAGGGATCTGTTAATTACATTAATAGGACTAAGACCATTTATAATGCTGCCTCCCAAGACCTAATTCACCTCCGAATGCAGCTTTTTGCCTGAAAAATGGGCGAGTTCTGAGAAATTTTACAAGGTAATAATCATACCCAGCTTGTAGTCTGGCACCCGGCGGAAACTATCAGATTGGATTATTACCTGTCTCCATCAAGCAGTGCATCGTGTAGTTGATGTGGGTAAAGTCTTAACATGTAAACCCAGCTCAGGCGAAGAGGCTGAGGAGTTCCTTACCTGTTTTAAGGAATGCTATGGCGCTTCCTCTGGTGACACTAACTACCTACAAGAATGATCATCCCAATTTAATGCCCTATGTATGATTCTTACCTGATCAGGTACAGGAAGCTATTAAAACCCACAATAACCACCGGCAAGATGCTGAGGATGCACAATTCAGCCGAGAGGTTTGTTACTTCTGAGAACTAAAGGATCCCAAGAGTAAGGCTACCATCGGCACGGTCAAGACAGAACTTGCCCAAACTACAGTGGCTAACCTTAAACCCAGTATTCAAAGAAGACCTTTACGTCTGCAAGGTCAGTCAAGCTAGCAAATGAAACCCTCATACTATCGTCCAGTATGGCACGACAGTAGAAATGGTACTGTGTATTCACAACATCCCAATGGACCTTGCGGTCCTCCTATGTATCCTTCCCCAACAGTCCATGTGCCCCTATACACCCTCTCATTACTCTTCACTTCCTCCCCCACCCCCTAGAGTCCCCCAACAACTACACCTTTGTTTCAATTGCAGTGAACCAGGACATTGGTCCAAGAACTGCCCTTTCCGTAGCAGTCCCTGGTTCATCACCGCAGTAAAAACAACAGACAATCTCCTGGTCTCCCTCCCCAGTGACCTCAGCAGGTTGCCCCTTTTACTGCACAAAACCCTTTTCAAAACTGACTCCCGGATATAGAGCAGCTTCCTGCTTTGAATTTTCCCATACTTACCGCTAGCCCAGAAGATGGACCTATGCTAATTCTTAACCATAATGGCCACGATATTGAATTTATGTTTGACACAGGAGCCACAGTTTCATCACTTCCCGTCCATCTTTCTAATGCTTTTGATTTTCAAATCTCTGATGATGATGAAATCCTGCAATGATTTGATGGTTCCTCTAATAAACATGCATACGCTGTCCCTCTGACAGTGGTGTGGAAAACTTGTGCCACGCTCCCTTTTTGCTTTGTTGTTACTAATGGATTACGTATCCCTCTACTCGCTAGAGATCTCCTCTGTCCTCTAAATATTACTATTGAATGTCATGATGATGGTATCCTGATTCAGGATCCACCTCATTTTGTTCAATGCATCAATACCAAACCAAAGCCTCCTCGATGGTGGTCATTTGATTTGGATCCTTATGCTTTTGATCCTATTTTACATAACGTCCCTCACCCCCACATTATTTTAGCTTATGACTCATCCGGGAATGATCTCAGGTTTGAACAGATACTATAATCCCTTACTGGGCACGACTCCGCACGCTTGGGTGATTGGTGAGATCAGATCCTGGTGTCAGTTCCTCTTCATAGCTGGAAAACTGGCCCTCTCATTTTCCCCTGTGTCACCACTCACTTGAACCCAGAACATAAAACCTAAGAAGTAGGTTTTGACACTAAGACTCTTTTTGATCATGCTGATCAAACTTGCCGTGAAATTCAGCCGCTCACTCAAGGATCAATCCTATTTTATGTACAACCTTAGTCGATTCATGGCAGCCTGCATCATCATCATGCCCACCATCACCTGCAGGATGCAGTATATCCTGGAGTCTGGATGGACTCTAAAACACAAGTGGGCCTTGCTAAGGTCCCACCCATCATTATTCTGATCAAACCTAATTCTGTCCTCCTGTCTATATCTCAATACCCCCTGAAACCAGAAGGTGAAGCTGGCATTCAACCTGTCATTGCTTTATTTCTACAGCAAGGCCTTCTAGTCCCATGCCATTCTTCTGTCAATACACCTATCTTTCCGATCCCTACACCGGGATGTCCTGAATGTCGTTCACGACCTTCGTGAAGTAAATAAAATCATTGAGGCTCATAATCCTCCAGTTGCTAATCCTGCTACTATCCTCAGCCAAGTTCCAGTTGATGCCAAGCTCCAGTTGATGCCAAGCTCTTCACTATCGTTGACCTCCAACATGCATTCTTTTGTCTTCCTTTGCATCCAGATAGCCCAATACATTTTTGCCTCCTTTTAAGGGCCACCAATATATGTGGACTTGCCTACCTCAAGGGTTTATTCAGTCGCCGACACTCTTTTCAGAGACTCTTCATGCCCAGCTTGAATTATTTGAATTTTCTGGAGACGCTACCCTAGTTCAATACATCGATGACCTCCTCGCTAGCCCTGACAAAGTGTCCAATCACACTGACTCCACTACCTTTCTCAACCATCCACATCAATGTGGCTCTCTTGTACCCCCCAGCAAAGTTAAGACTAATCAGAAAGAAGTTAAGTTCCTAGGTACTCTCATTTCTGAATTCGATTGGTGCTTGACACCTGAACGTATTGATCCTATTCTTTGTATTGCCCCTCCTAAACATAAGGCAGTTTCTCAACCTCATCAATTATTGCCGACAATGGATTCCTAATTGTGCCCTTCTGACCCAAACATTATCTCCCCTGTCCTCGTCTAATGAGCCTTAACGGTATGAACTCACCCCATAACAACTACAAGTCTTTATGGAGCTTAAAACTGCCCTCTCTTCAGCACTCACGCTAGGCCGACGTTTGTATGTCTGCCACTTTCATCTTTATGTTGCCATCCTTGATACCTGTGCTTCAGCTGTTCTCACCCAGCAGCATGGCTCCTCTTGGCGCCCTATTGCCTATTTTTCTACTCAACTTGACCCCATTGCTCAAGGTATGCCTTCCTGCACCCAGATTCTCTCTGCCATCCATACTATGGTAGTGGCTGCCTCTAATAAAACTTTACATCAAAATGTAGAAGTCTGTACCTCGCATTCTGCAGTATCCTTGCTGATTTCTAAATATACTCAACACCTCGTTAAGGTTCGTCTCAGTCGCTGTGAGGTTTCATTACTTCTGAATCCGTTTCTCTCCTTTAAATGCTGCTCTAACATTAACCCTCTACATTCCTGCAGGAAGAACCGCTTGAACTGCCTGATCCTCCCCATGATTGTGTTCTCATAAATGAACTTGTTACTAAACCATGTCCTGATCTTACGGACAACACAGATGTGATCAACAAAACTGGTCAAGATGCAGGGAAGATACTTGCCCAACTGTTGTCTGATTCAAATGGATGGAAGTTTACTTGCTGGCTATGATCGCTGTGTGGATGGATTGTACTGATAGTCCTTGGTCTCATCCTAGGAATATATACTGTCGTCCGCTTATGCATGAAATGGACTGTACATTTGTTTTTCACCTAAGCCAAAGAAGAGTCTGCTTAATTGACCCTTGTCTAACCCTCTACCTCTATGCCTGAACTTCCATGCTGAAATCCAGTATCTTTCAGACTCTGCTTCTCTGGACGATGACCTGGCAGAGGAGGCACTTGACTTATTTGAAAATACAAATTGACTGAATGGACTAATTATTGTTATAAGCCAAGTAGTTGTCATGAAATAACAAAAGAAGGGAATAAGAAAGTCTATAGCATAAAACTTGTTTTTAAACATTTAAACTAAAATATAATGTTGAATTATAGAGCACATTTGCTGCACACTAGAAAATAGACAGGCAGGGAGGCTTGGTAAAAGGGGAGAACTCAAGGTATGCAGAAGATAACCAAATGATAACAGGATACCCTAAGGCAATTAAGTACATTTGCCTTAACAGTGAATCTGTGTAAATAGGACACGGAGTGATAACATTCATGGCTGTTCCCTTGTGAAATTAATGACAGCGTTTGATTCTGACCCCGAAACGAAACTTGGTACTGTCAAAAACCTTGTAATTGACAGTCAGGTCCTGTTAATTATAATAGATTCCTATTACCCTTTGCAAGCTAGGCAAACAGAGGGAAAAACACCTTTGCTGTTAAAAGTCCCTGACTTGAGAGTTCAAAAGGACAAGAGAGAGAAACCATTGTAGCGCTGGGGCTCCCGAAGCCATTAAAAAATTACCTGCTTTGGATTGAACGTAATTGTATTTTTGAGACTTTATGATGGTATTGAGTAGCCATTACTGGTTATTAAATATGAACTCTGTAAAAGGTAACATTGACGAAGCTTTAACTTACTTGCTGTTCTTGCAGACCACTCTACAGACCTTTCAGACTACCCCACTGTCAATTCCAACTAATCAGATCTTATGTCTTATTTGAATCACAACCCTGAAAAGAGAACATGTTTAATTCGAAGACTAATGAATCAGTTTAAATGCAACCTTTTGGTAACATCTCAGCTTCAGGTACAGTATGATTCAGTGCCTAAAAAGCAGGAGTTTACTCCTAGCTTAGAAATTATTCTCAGCCTAACATTGAAGAGATTCAGGCACAATGTGTCAGGAAGCCATTTTATGGTCAAAAGTTTGCCCTCCTGCTAAGAAGCCGTTTTGGAAAATAAGTGTATCTGACTTGTGACCTGTGCAAGGTTAGGAACTCTCCAATTAGCTCAGACTGGTACCTCTTTATGATGGGAGTTTATCTCGCTAGCAGGCACCTAACTCGGCTGGATATGTTTTTCTCACCTGATGAATGGCTTAGGGCCTGTAGGAGTGATTAGTCAAGCGTACAGGGACCTGTCAATTAACTTTTCTTCCTTAGGAATTAAGAACATGCAATGTTTTTGTAAACCTTTGTGTAAAGGAAACCACTTTGTAGCAGTATATCAGAGTAACCTGCCAGGGCACTTGAAGTGGAGATGACCTGGGGGGTGCAGTGAGAGAGGGACACACTGAAATCTTTGTAGAGGGAGGAAGAGAGCTTCTTCAAGGAAGGCATCCTTGTAAGAGGATTCGCAGTAGGTTGAAGTCTTTGAGGAGAAAGTGAGGACTGCAGATGCTGGAGATCAGAGCTGAAAATGTGTTGCTGGAAAAGCGCAGCAGGTCAGGCAGCATCCAGGGAACAGGAGAATCGACGTTTCGGGCATAAGGTCGCCTCTCAGCCTCCGACGCTCCAGGGAAAACAGCACCAACCTATTCAGCTTCTCCCAATAGCTCAACGTCCTTCTAAATCTTTTCTGAACCCTTTCAAGTTTCACAACAAACTTCTGACAGGAAGGAGACCAGAACTGCACACAATATTCCAAAAGTGGTCTAACCCATGCCCTGTACAGCTGCAACATCATCTCCCAACTTCAATACTTGATACTCTGACCAATAAAGGAAAGCATTCCAAACGCCACCTTCGTTATCCTATTTGCCTGTGACTCCACTTTCAAGGAGCTATGAACCTGCACGCCAAGGTCTCTTTGTTCAGCAACAGTCCCTTGGATCTTACCATTAAGTGTATAAGTCCTCCTCTGATATGCTTTTCCAAAATGCAGTGCCGCATATGTATCTAAATTAAACTCCACCCTGTTATCCTCTGAGCTAAGCATCTTCACTGTCCACTACACCTCTAATTTTGGTGTCATCTGCAAACTTAGTAACTATACCTCGTATATTGACATCCACAGCATTTATATAAATGATGAAAAGTAGTGGACCCAGCACCCATCCTTGTGGTATACTACTGGTCACAGGCCTCCAGTCTGAAAAGCAACTCTCCACCACCACCCTCTGTCTTCCTACGTGTGAGCTGGTTCTGTATCCAAATGGCTAGTTCTCCCTGTATTCCATGATATCTAACCTTGTGAATCTGTCTCCCTTGGGGAATCTTGTCAAACGCCTTACTAAAGTCTATCTAGTACCCTGGCATGTAGGCCGTCAGGCCCAGGGGACTTGTCTGCCCTCAATCCTAATAGTTTGCTGTGTACCTTTTCCCTCTCAACGTTGATTGTTTAAGTTCTATCCTTTCTATCACCTCTGACTTGCCCGTTCCAATAGGAATGGTACTATTGTCCTCCAGCTTGAAAACTGAGGAAAAGGATTGACTTAGCATCTCTGCCATTTCAGTGTTCCTCCTATTAACTCACTGGTTTCATTTTCCAAGGGACCATAGCGACTCTGTTCCCTTTAGCATGCCAACAGAAGCTTTTGCTATTCTTTTTGATATTTTGCGCAAGGTTTCTTTGGTAATTTATCTTTATTCTTTTTTTTAGTATCCCTTCGTTTTACGTTTGCAAGTTTTCCAATGTTTCAGCCTTCGAGGTCTGGAATAACATTTCGGAAAAGACTGAAAATGTTTAAAACAACGTTAAAACTTAAAGACAAACCCACCCTTTCAGGCGGCTGGCGAGGGGAGCAGGGAACACATTCGCCCCGCCCCCATTGTCTCCGATTGGTTGGATGCCTCGTCGAACCGCACCCAATACACGCGGGGTGACGTCACGGTCTGGCCACCCAGCCCCTTGTGAGTTGGCGCATGTGCAGTGTAGGTCATGTAGCGAGACAAAGGCAGTGTTACTGAGTGTGGGAGAGGAATGGCGCCGGTGGCTTAAGGAACAAGAACAGGTACCGCTGGAAAAGCTGAGCAGCCCTGGCTGCATGTGTCAAGAGAATCCGAGGGAACGTTACGGGTCCAGTGATCCTCCTTCAGAACAGAAACAGGTTTCGGAAACATCCCGGAGAGGTCGCCAGGCCTGAGCGCCCGGGGAGAGGGGACAGTGAGTACCTACCTCGACACTGTCCTATTCCCCCCGAGTCCAAGAACTCCCCACATACGTTCGAGACACCACCCACGCCCTCCACCTCCTCCAAGACTTCCGTTTCCCCAGCCCCCAACGCCTCATCTTCACCATGGATACCCAATCCCTCTACACCTCCATCCGCCATGACCAGGGCCTCCAAGCCCTCAGTTTCTGCCTCTCCCGACGTCCCCAACTCTCTTGTTCATCTGGCTGAACTGGTCCTCACCCTTAACAATCTCTCCTTCGAATCCTCCCACTTCCTCCAGACCAAAGGGACAGCCATGGGCACCCGTATGGGCCCCAGCTATGCCTGTCTCTTTGTTGGCTACGTAGAACAGTCCATCTTCCGTAATTAAACCGGCACCACTCCCCACCTCTTTCTCCGCTACATTCATGACTGCATTGGCGCCATCTCGTGCACCCGCGAGGAGGTTGAGCAAACTTTCCTGACACATTCCATCCTGACCTTAAATTTACCTCGACCATCTGACACCTCCCTCCCCTTACTGGATCTCTACATCTCCATTAATAACGACCGACTTGACACCGGCGTTTTATAAACCCACCGACTCCCACAGCTACCTGGATTACATCTCTTCCCACCCTACCTCCTACAAAAATGCCATCCCGTATTTCCTATTCCTTTACCTCCGCCGTATCTGCTCCCAGGAGGACCAGTTCTACCACAGAACACACCAGATGGCCTCCTCCTTAAGATACTGCAATTTCCCTTCCCACATGGTTAAAGATGCCCTCCAAAGCATCTTGTCCACATCCCGCACCTCCGCCCTCAGACCCCACCCCTCAAACCGTAACAAGGATAGAACGCCCCTGGTGCTCACCTTCCACCCTACCAACCTTCGCTTAAACCAAATCATCCGCCGACATTTCCGCCACCTCCAAACAGACCCCACCACCAGGGATATCTTTCCCTCCCCATCCCTTTCCACCTTCCGCAAAGACCGTTCCCTCTGTGACTACCTGGTCAGGTCCATGCCCCCCTACAACCCACCCTCCCATCCTGGCACCTTCTGCCACCGCAGGAATTGCAAAGCCTGCGTCCACACCTCCTCCCTCACCACCTCCCTCCTAAAGGAGCCTTCCACATCCGTCAAAGTTTTGCCTGCACATCCACCAATATCATTTATTGTATCCGTTGCTCCAGATGTGGAGACTGGACGCCTCCTAGCAGAGCCATTAGGGAACACCTCTGGGACACCCGCACCAATCAACCACACCGCCCTGTGGCCCAACATTTCAACTCCCACTCACACTCTGCCGAGGACATGGAGGTCCTGGGCCTCCTTCACCACTGCTCCTTCACCACCAGATGCCTGGAGGAAGAACACCTCATCTTCAGCCTTGGAACACTTCAACCCCAGGGCATCAATGTGGACTTCAACAATTTCCTCATTTCCCCTTCCTCCACCTCACCCCACTTCCAAACTTCCAGCTTAGCACTGTCCCCATGACTTGTCCTACCTGCCTATCTTCTTTTCCACCTATCCACTCCACCACCCCCTCCCCCATACCTATCACCTTCTTCCCACCCCCACTCACCTATTGTACTCTGTTACTTTCTCCCCACCCCCACCCTACTCTCATTTATCTCTCCACCCTTCAGGATCTCTGCCTGTATTCCTGATGAAGGGCTTTTGCCCGAAATGTCGATTTTACTGCTCCTCGGATGCAGCCTGAACTGCTGTGTTTTTCCAGCACCATTCTAATCTAGACTCTGATTTCCAGCATCTGCAGTCATTATTTTTACCGAGAGGAGACAGTGAGACAGGGGAGGATTGGGAACTGCGGGAGGAGGGAGACTGAGGATTTATAAAGTCCTAGGGGAGGCCTGAGGCTGCGAATAAAAGCTCCACAGGCCCAGTGTTTACTTTGCTTGGGGAAGGACCTCTGGGGGCAACTGGTCGCCATATTTGTGAGGGTAAGACGCATGTTGTCTTGGGGCGGGGAGCGCGAGCATTCATGTTGGTGTGGGCACCATCAACTGTCATTTCTGGGAGAGAATTCCAACTTTGTGGCAGCCTTTGTGTCAACTAGGATTTTCTCATTCTGGATGTAAGTTTGCTCGCTGAGCTGGAACATCATTTTCAGATGTTTCATCACCATACTTGGTAACAACATCAGTGAGTCGAGTTAAGCACTGGTTTCTATTTATGTCTTTTGGTTTTAGGATGGGTGATATCATTTCCGTTATTTTTCTCAGAGCGTGGTAGATGGGGTCCAAATCAATAGATTTCCAGTTGGAATGACATGTTCCAAGGAATTCTTGTGTGTGTTTCTGGTTGGCTTATTGGATGGTGGCTTGTCATAGGATGGATGTATGGTCCCAGTCAACATGGTGTCCTCCTTTGTCTGTATGTAAAGATACTAGTGATAGTGGAGCATGTGTTTTTGTGGCTAGTTGATGTTCATATATCCTGGTGGCTAGTTTTATTCCTGTTTGTCAGATGTAGTGTTTGTTACAGTCATAGAATCCCTATGTGTGGGAATATGCCCTTCGGCCCAACAGCTCCATACCGACCCTGTAGAGAGTATGCCAGCCAAGCCCATTCCTGTACAATTACCCCTGACTTATGTACCACTATGGGTAATTTTAGCATGTCCAATTCACTTCGCCTGCATATCTTTGGATTGTGGGAGGAAACCGGAGCATCCGGAGGAAACCAACACAGACACTGGGAGATTGTGCACATTCCACACAGACAGTCGCCCCAGGATGGGATTGAACCCGGGTCGCTGGTGCTGTGAGGCAGCAGTGCTAACCACTTGTATTTCAACAGTGTTTCAACTTTAAACACATTCATCACAGTCTTCCCAGAGGATTAGACTGTTCTCTCTCATTAGAGATGGCTGGTGGTGGTTTATCTTGAGGGTCACCACACCTCAGCTGAGGGGAAAGGCCAAGAAGGAGATCCTCACATTTCTCCAGCTTGGGTGATACATAATGTGAAGCACCTTGGTATACTTTTGTTGAAATGTTATCATCAGTATTAGCTGCTGCTGTTGCTGTCATTTATTGGCAAGACTCATGTCAAGTGAAACAATTTCAGGAAGAAATTGGCAGCTGGCAGAGCTCCCCCACCCAATGCCAAAAATGTGAATGCTTTTATTGTGAAAGAAAATTGGCAACGAAAAGAAAATTAAAGTGTCATGTACTTTTAGAAAGAGTGGAAGGGTTGATTTTTCAAAATAAATAAAAACAACATTTATGAAATGGAGCAACAAACTAAATTAACAACTCAGGTTTCTTTTCACATAACTGCACTACCGCAAATGTCTGTATTATGGGAAAATGTTATGTACTAAAATCTGTTCTTATTTTGTAAAGAGTCAGGTCAATAGGTTTAATTTTGTCAACAGTGATCAATAAGATCTTGATTTATACAGCATCTATGTGAGATACATGGTAGTTAATATTTGATCGAGTAAGCCTCCAGTGACCACCACAAGAACAAAGTTTTTCCCTGTCTGAACTGTCAAAGATGTGCTTTCTTCACAAATTTTAACTTCTTGATGTGTTTGTACATCTTGCAATATTTGATTTTAAAATATGTAATTTACAGTGAAAATGAATTGTTTGTGCTTTTTAATGTTGATTTTAAGGTACGCTGATAAGAAACGATGTATGCATTTAGGCTGTGTAAAAATAGAATGCTTTTCATACTCAAAGTTGCTGTGCAAACAAAACACAATTTGGGAGGTGATGGTTGTTCCCTATCTCAAAGCCAATATAAATAATACCTGTGGTGTCAACACATGCAACCACTGCCTTTCACTCTTTTTAAAAAATCATTGGGAATTTAACACATCACACTACTGCAGCAGTATTGGAGCACGTTACATCGGGCTTCCAATCAGGATGCTGTCACAAACCTCAACCTAATTTGGGATGTTGGGGAAAGTGCAAAATAAATGAATCACTAGTATATACCCTGTGGTTAAAGAGCGCTACAACAGTATTGTACGGACATGTCAGCTGTCTTGGTGAGACCTAACTTTACTCTGCGACACCTTGATTGGTTGTCGCTGACTGCATGTAAAACGAAACATTATGGAGTAAAGACATTTTTGCGACTGAAAATGTTTTATTTGGCCTTCAGCAGTCACACCTACAGTTTTACCATATATTTTGCTGCTTATTTTGATTTAACTTGATGATATGTAACCTCAGTTGCTAAACAACCCTCAGTGGAGCCTCAAGCGTTATTTGAGATCCAACACAAAAGCCAATTTCTTCCAAATACAAAATGTTGCTGACTACAAAGAAAAATCACACAAAAGCATTTATCAACACCCAGATCGATTTACCGCAAGAAATAGCAGTATTGGCCATTCTGCTCCACCGTTCAGTGAGATCATGTCTGATCTGATAACCCTCAATTCCATTTTCCTGCCTTTTCCCCAAAACCCTTGATTCCCCACTGATCTTCCTTTGACACCTTCAATTTTTCAGAAGCTTAACTTATCTAGAACTTTGAAGACTGAGACACTTGGACACACAGTACCAACATCAATCCTTGTTAATTGTCCTTGCTTCTGTGCCACAGAAAATTGTTTTCTGGATCCTTGTTTGAGTCTACAAACTGCTCAATAAGCTCAAACAACCCTCTTCTGTTCTTCTCATGAGCCAATATCTCTGATAGCTCCATTTCAATGAAACTGAAAAAGCTTCCTATCACTTTTGGTTGCAGCCAATAGGGCCAATATTAAAGATGATTCTCATTTTCCTAAATACTTGGAATAGATTCAATTAATTTTAAACAAACAAGTTCTGACACATGTTCAGGTTCGTTTGAGAAGTTTAGCAGAATTGTTTTTCTCAGATGGGACAGTGAAACTTCTTTAGATTGTTTCCACTATTGGAGGTCTACCTCCAGTTCTTTTTCTTAGCACATTATAATGATCTTCTGAACAAGTTTTATTTCATTATATCCATCCCTTGAAACAAACCAATTCTTCCATAAGTAAATTCATCCATCTCCAGCACATTCTAGGTGATATTGTTCCTTAAATTCCATTAAAATGTCCTATCTCTTTCCTTAAATCTATGCCCCCTAACTGCTGAAGCCGTCCACCAAGGGGAAAAGTTTCTTCCTATCTAGACCCTAAGTGTCTTATCTGTACAAACAGGTCCTCACCCATCCTTCTCTGCTCTAAGGAAAATACCCTCAGCCGATCTAATCACTCTCATAGCTGAAACCCACCAACATGCACCACCCTGGGTTAGTATTCCTTTCTGCATCCTTTCTAGTGCCTTCACATCCTTCTAATAATGTGACGACCAGATCCAGTACTCCAGCTGTGGCCCAACGAATGTCTTGTACAGTTCCATCATGATCTCCTGGCTCTCATGTTCAATGCCTTAACTATTGAGGGCAAGTATTTCATCTGCCGCCTTAACCATTTCATCCACATGTCCTGTTGCCTTCAAGAATCTATGAACACATATACCTTTCTCTGATCTTCAGTACATTCTAAGTTCTTGTGATTCATCATGTACTCCCTTGCCTGTTGATCCTCCTGAAATGTACCATCTCAATCTTTTCAGGATTGAACTCTATCTGTCATTGTTCTGCCCATCTGACCAACCCATCTTTATTGCCCTGTAGTCTAAAACTTTCCTCCTTGCCATATATTAGTGTGGGTTCTGAATTTCTTTTGGGCCTGATTTATTTAGGTTGCTATGTGTTTATTTTGTGGGATATTTTAAGAAGATTGGGAGGACACTTGGATCCAGGATCTGTTTATACCCAAAGAAGAAACTCAAACCAGAATTTTTTTTTATCCAATGTTTTCCCTGGTAACATTTTCACAATGACTTCAATTCCTGCAACACCCTTAGCTTAACTTAAACTATGTTCAAATCGAGACATTACTGAATGGAGATCATAACTTCTTGTACTATTAAATCTGTCTCCAGCAATGCTGCAAATTAGGTAACCTTGCATTATTATTTTATAACTGTGCTCAAAACCTTTTCTAAAAAGTGACCGGATGAAGATTGAAGTTGACTGAACTGCTTTATTCATTTTAAAATATTGCCAAAAAAAAGTAAATGTTCAACATATGCAATATTTTTCTTTCTCTAAAATAGGTAATGAGGTGAAAGGGAATAATGGACAAAGCAATGAAAACAATGCTGACTCTAATTCAGCAAGTATGTTCTTTTCAATAAGTTTAATTCAATATTTACATTAATTACAGTTATGTGAGTGACACAAATAACAATACTTTAAGGCTGTTACTTAAGTTTATAAATTCAATCACACTCTGTGTAGATGGCTTAAAATCATTATATCAAAAGCTTAAAGCGCTTGCATAAAACACCTCAGTTATGTTCATTATTTCCCAAAAAGGGGTGTCAAGTAAAAGGGAAGTATTATTGGAGATTTGATGACAGCGGGCAAAATGGCAACTCTAATTTCGCAAGTATGCAAGGTTTAAGCTTAAAATGCATGACAGGTTTATTTATCCAAGAAATAAGCACCTTTACTCTCTCTAATATTAGCTCCAATTATCAATATTTGATATGAAATTAGAAGATCTAGCTTGAGAAATCTACAACGTATTGCCACATGCTTGCCATAAATACGACAGGAACACAGTAAAAGTAGTGAAAATTAAGTCAGATCTTTGTGGTTACAGATCCATAAGATACAGAAGCAGAATCAGTCCATTCGACTTGTTGAGTCTGCTCCACCATTCGATCATGGCCAATGTTTCTCAACTCCATTCTCCTGCCTCCCCCCTGTAACCCTTGATTTCCTTACTAATCAAGAGCCTATCTTTATCTGATTTAAAAGCACTCAGTTACTTTCCTCATTTCAGTGGCAATGAGTTCCACAGAGTCACCTCTTTCTGACTGAACAAAATCTTCCTTATCTCATCCCAGCATTTCTTGCCACCGAGAACTATGGGGGCAGAATCCATGTCTATACTTCCTTGCATGGTAATTTGTAAATAACATTTGTTTTTTCAGGTTCATTAGCTGCTGCTTAAGTGTGTTGGTAGATTTGTGGGCTACCATGATGCGGAGAGGTTTGAGTTGTCTGGACATCATTTCACAGATGTCTTTGATGTAAGGTAATGTGGCTAGGGTTTCTGTGCATGTGTCTGCTTGTTTGAGTTTGTTGTTGAGAAATCAGCGGACACGGTTTATTGGGTACCGTTCTTCTTGAATATGTTGTATAAGTATTTATCTTCTGCTCTTCGTAGTTCCTGGGTGGTGCAGTGTGTAGTGGCTCGTTGAAATAGTGTTCTGATGCAGATTCGTTTGGGATGATTTGCTTCTGCATTAGGTATTTGAGTCTGTGTATGTTGTTTTCCTGTAGACGTTAGTCTGAAGTTCCCTATTGACTGTTCGCTCTACTGACATCTAGGAATGGCACTTTGTTGTTGTTCTCCTCTTTTGTGAATTTTATGCCAGTAAGGATATTGTTGATGGTGTTGTAGGTTTCTTCTAATTTGTTTCATTTTCTGATGACAAAGGTGTCATCACTGTGGAGGACCCAAAATTTGGGTTGGAGCATTGGGAGGGCTGTTTGTTCGAGTCTCTGCATTATTGCTTCTGCTAGGAACCTTGATATTGGTGGTCTCATGGGTGTTCTGTTGATTTGTTTGTAGGTCTTGTTATTGAATGTGAAGTGGGTAATAAGATACGGGTCCACAAGCTTGACAATGTTATCTTTGCTGATGAAGTTGGTGCTGTTTGGTGTTTGTGTCTTTGATGGTTCTTGTAGTGTAGTCAGTGTTTCTTTGGCCACATTGATGTTAATGTATGTGAACGGGGCTGTTATGTCAAAGGACAGCATAATTTCATCCTCTTCTATCTTGGTGTCTTTGGTGTTCAGGAATTCTTGGGTAGAGTGAATGGAGTGGCATGAATCTTCGACTTGGTGTTTTAGTCTTCACTGGAGGTCTTTGACTAGTCTGTATATTGGTGGTGTTCCGGGTAGTGAGACTATGGGCCTGAGGCGGGCGGGGGGCTCCTAGTTTGAAGAGGAGGAGAACAACAACAAAGTGCCATTTCCTAGCTGTCACAGTAGAGCGAACAGTCAATGGGGAACTTCACACTAGCGTCTACAAGAAACAATACACACGGACCAAATACCTAACTACAGAAGCAATCATCCCAACGCCCACAAACGAAGCTGCATCAGGAGATTATTTCAACGATCCACCACACATTGCAGCACAGAGGAACTGCGAAGAGCAGAAGAGAAATATGTATACGTACTCAAGAACGGATACCCAATAAACCCAGTCCGCCGATTTCTCATTGATGCTTCCAAGCTAACCCTCAAATTTGCATTCTTTCCTGGCTGTCTTTTGTGGGTTTTGAAAACTTTCCCAATCCTCTGACTGAGGATAAGAGTTGGGAAGTTGTGTTGTGGCTGTACAATATTCCACTTTTGGAATATTGTGTGCAATTCTGGTCTCGCTCCTATCAGAATGATGTTGTGAAACTTGAAAGGGTTCAGAACGCATTTAAAAGGATGTTGCCAGGGTTTGAGCTGAATGGGCTGGGCTGTTTTTCCTCATGCATCAGAGGCTGAGGGGTGACTGAGAGTCAATAATAAAATCATGAGAGGCATGGATAGGGTAAATAAACAAGGACATTACCCTGGGTGAGAGAGTCCAGAACTAGAGGGTAAAAGGTTTAGGGTGGAGGAGGGCAAGATTGAAAAGGGTCCTAAGGAGTAACCTTTTCATGCAGAGGGTGGTGTGTGTAAGGAATGAGCTGCCAGAGGAAGTGGTGGATGTTGATACAGCTATGACATTTAAAAGGCATCTGGATAGGTATATGAATAGGAAAGATTTAGAGGGATATGGGCCAAGTGCTGGTAAATGGGACTAGATTAGGCTGGGATATCTGGTTGGCCCGAAGGGGCTGTTTCTGTGCTGTAGATCTGACTCTGGCTTGCCACTAACATTTGCCATGTCTGTATGTTTAGTTTCTCTCGGGTTGTCTGTGTCAATGCCTTAATGTCACATTCCACCCACCACATACCACCACCACCACCACCACCCCCACCCACCACAGGGACAATAACCAATTCATGTCTTTTTTTTATCAAGAAGCTGTATTGCAGGTTCAACCTGAATTTACACTTGTTTTGCTTCCCAAAATCAGACTTGCTCACTCTCAGCAATATCCCAAAAGATATTAATTTTCACGTGGTGTTATCCAAAATTCGAAGGTGTCAGTCCTGACGTTTTTGCTTTTTCTGTCCCTGTAAGATCCTGAATCAGCAACTTCAGTAGAATTAATTTGAGGGAGTGAGAATAGAGGAAGAGAGAGAGTGTGGGATGCTTTCAATTTTGTGGAACAGCAAAAGAAAAAAATGTTCTGCAGAAAGTGGAGTAGCTTGTTCTGAATTTCTACCCTGGACTGACTGTGATGACTTTTGTAATCTCTTTTTTCAGAGTATTTGAAGATCTGAAGACTGAAGTTTAAAAATCAACAGATGAAGGGCCTATGCCTGAATCGTCGATTCTCCTGCTGTTTGGATGCTGCCTGACCTGCTGTGCTGTTCCAGCACCGCACTTTTCAACTCCTCTCCAGCGTCTACAGTCCCCACTTTCACATCAATGTCTGACAGTCACTCAATCCATCGGGACCTCAACGATTTTGAACTATGATTCTGTGAGAAGGAGCAAAACATTTTGGTTCCTGTTTCAGACCATTTTCAGCATTAGTGGGACTGGATGAGAGTCTCTACTGTTACAGCGTACTGTGTGTAAAGCCTGAAATAGTTATACGGCCAGGAAAAAGGAATTTACTGTGGGCAGGGGCTGTAGCTGCGGCCATGGTGAAACCAGAGGAATCCCACACCGTGGAGAAACCATGGAAGTGTTGCGACTGCGGGAGAGGCTTCCATGCCCCATCTGTCCTGGAGATTCATCGGCGAAGTCACACCGGGGAAAGGCCATTCTCCTGCCCCGAGTCCGGGAAAGGCTTTACTTGCTCCTCCCGCCTGCTGGACCACCGCCGAGTCCACACTGGGGAGAAGCCATTCTCCTGCCCTGAGTGTGGGAAGGGCTTCACCTACTCCTCCCACCTGCTGGCCCACCAGCGCGTCCACGCTGGGGAGAGGCCCTTCCCTTGCTCTGAATGTGGGAAGGCCTTCAGCAAATCCTCGGACCTGCTGAAGCACCAACGGGTCCACAGAGGGGAGAGGCCATTCAGCTGCCCTGAGTGCGGGAAGGCCTTCAGTGATTCCTCTACCCTGCTGAGGCACCAGTGGGTCCACACCGGGAAAAGACCGTACTCGTGCCCTGAGTGCAGGAAGGGCTTCACCCGCTCTTCTGCTCTGCTGACCCATCTGCGGGTCCACACGGGTGAGAAGCCCTTTAGCTGCCCAGAGTGCAGGATGGCCTTCAGCAGGTCTTCCCACCTGCTGAGGCACCAGCGGGTCCACACTGGGGAGAGGCCCTTCTCCTGCCTCCAGTGCGGAAAGTGCTTTACCCAGCCCTCCAACCTGCTGACCCACCAGCGGATCCACACCTGCGAGAGACCGTTCTCCTGCCCCGAGTGCGGGAAGGGTTTTGCTGTTTCCTCTCACCTCGTGGTCCACCGGCGGGTCCACACAGGGTAGAGGCCATTCAGTTGTCCCGAGTGCGGGAAGGCCTTCAGCAATTCCTCTGCCCTGCTTCGGCACCAGCGCGTCCACACTGGAGAGAAGCCGTTCTCCTGCCCCGAGTGCGGGAAGGGCTTTACCCGCTCCTCCACACTGCTGACCCACCGGCGGGTCCACACGGGGGAGAGGCCATTCAGCTGCCCCGAGTGCAGGAAGGCCTTCAGTGATTCCTCTGCCCTGCTGAAGCACCAGCGAGTCCACACCGGGGAGAGGCCCTTCAGCTGCCCTGAGTGCGGGAAGAGGTTTACATTTTCCCGCAACTTGCGGAAGCACCAGCGGGGGCACCAGCGCTCACAACAATCAGATTCCACTGCTGACATTGCCATGAGTCCCCCCCAGGACTGATTCTCCTGACAGTGGGTGCAGTGGGAGAGTTGGTGCACTGTATTTGTTTTCCATTGGACTGCAACCTCACGGCTCAGGGGTGGCATTGTGACTCAGTGATTAGCACTGCCTCATGGCACCAGGAACCAAGGATCAATTCCACCCTTGGGGCAACTGTCTGTGTGGAGTTTGTGGAGGGTAGGAGAATGGATGAGATAAGAAACCGCTGCCTTTCTTGAGACAAGTCTCCCGGAGAGAAGTTGCTGACTGACTGTCTGATCTGTTGATCCTCACAGTGCCCCATTGCCCTCAGTTAATTGGAGGAGGTCCACACGGTAGTACCGAAGCCCCTCTTTAGACAGTGGAAGGAAACCTGTGCAGACAGGGAAAACATGCAAACTCCACACAGTTACCTGAGGCTGGAATTGAACCTGGGTCGCATATGCTGTGAGGTAGCAATGTTAAGCAGTGTGCCACCCCAATATGTTATAAAACTGGAATAAACCTACTAAGTTGGAAATGTGTCCATACCAAGAACTTACTGTAAATGTTTGGAAGCAAACGTCCACCGGAATTGTCTTTGGGATGGATCCAAAACTAACTTCGTTAATGATTGAAATTACTTTGACCTCTGGAACTGTCTGCCAGAGAGTGTGTTGGAGTCAGATTCAATTATGGATCATTAAACTGAAAAGGAAGGCAATTGCAGTGTTCAGTGAAGAATAGTACAAGGTACTGTAGTGGGCGGCACGGTGGCACAGTGGTTAGCACGGTGGGCGGCACGGTGGCACAGTGGAGATCCGGGTTCAATTCCCGCCTCAGGCGACTGACTGTGTGGAGTTTGCACGTTCTCCCCGTGTCTGCATGGGTTTCCTCCGGGTGCTCCGGTTTCCTCCCACAGTCCAAAGATGTGCAGGTCAGGTGAATTGGCCATACTAAATTGCCCGTAGTGTTAGGTAAGGGGTAGATGTAGGGATATGGGTGGGTTGCGCTTCGGCGGGGCGGTGTGGACTTGTTGGGCCGAAGGGCCTGTTTCTACACTGTAAGTAATCTAATCTAATATGAGTTTCCTGATTGTAGCTGTTCACTTGCTCCTGTTACCATTTCAGGTTGCTAACTTTTCGTTAGCATCCTGCACATGTTGGGATTTTTTCTCCTTTCTATATCTCCTTGAGTGACTCAGTGACAAATCTAGTTTATGAATTATTCCTATGATATCTCATGAGAGGGTTTATGATATTCACAGTGTGTCCAAGTGACGAAAAACAAACTGTTCATCTTAAATATTTGATTTTAAACAATGGAAATAAAATTAATGTTTGGAAAACACAACTTGCTGTGTAGTAAGATAATCAGAAGTAGGAATGGGAGGAAGTAATTGACCGTTGAGATGCTCTGTCTTTCATTTATCTAAATTCTCTTTCCTGCACTTGTTTTTTCATGACTTCATCTGCTGAAGTGACTACACTCCAAAAGCTTGTGATTTCAACATAAGAGCATCAGAACTAGGAGCAAGAGTCAGCCTTCCAGCCCTTCGAGTCTGCTCCACCACTCAATAAGATCATGACTAATCTTTTCGTGGACTATGCTGCACTTATCTGCGTTTTCACCATATCCTTAATTCTTTTATTTTTCAAAAACGTATCTACTGATTCTAGTGATTGCTGAAGTAATGTCAAATACTTCCCTGGGCAAGGAATTCAATAGATTAACAACCCTCTGGGTGAAGAAGTTTCTTCTCAGTTCAGTTTTAAACCTGCTTCCTCTAATCTTGAGGCCATGCGCTCTTATCTTAGTCTCACCTACCAATGCAACATCCTACTTTTATTTCTTTCATAATTTAATATATTTCTGTAAGATCCCCTCCAAACAAACCTGCTGGACTATAACCTGGTGTCATGTGACTTATGACTAAAAAATTTGTTATTATGCATCCTCATAGCTGTGGGATTTCAGGGCTCGAAGATAGGGAAACTACCACTGCGCCATAAAAAAAAACCTCTGCAGCAAATAGGCCTTCTTCTATTCAATGAATGGGCAGAGATTCCTTCTCAACATGGGATACAAATATTATGCCCTCTTCGGTTGAATGAATGGATGCGGAGGTGCCAGAGTTGAATTGGTTGATAACGTTAAAAATCACATCTTCCCCCTGAATATGTGACACTACCGCTAAAGCCCCAGAGCCCGTTGCAGTAAATTGGGTCATCTGCTGTTGAATGAATGAACGGGAATGAAAAGGGCGGATACACTGATGTGGTTGTGAAATTCCCAACCAATCCCAAAGCTTGTGGTCGGTACCGACTAATCGGAGAGAGAGATTACAGAAGGTTGGACCAACACGACACGGAATGCCAGCTGCCATTGGTCAGGTGGAGTAAGGTGCGCTCTGATTGGAGGGGACGCGGATGACGAGCGTCACTGAAGGAGGAGACGGTAAGAAGAAGAAAAACAAAGATGGCGGCGCGAGGCTGCGGTTTTCTCATCGACTCAGCGGGCGGTTTCTGACGGAGGGAGGGGGCAGACAGGCATCGTTTACCTCAGAAAATACCTTTAAAATACATTTCAAATTAAAGTCGGACCTTTTCAAACAAAAGTTGTGAAAAAAAGGAGACAGTCCCCGGTGGGGTTTATTGTTTATTTGTGTATAATTCCCGGGGCCCGGGAAGGGGGAGGTGACGGTTACCGGGTGAACGAGAAAACAAATTAAAAATGTCGGCGGTGGAGGAGAGAGAGTCGGCGCCCGCGGCTTCTTCGGCAGCGGCCGGAGCCCAGGAGCTCAACAACCCCCCGGAGCTGGAGGAAAGTCCGAGCTCCAAGAAGCGGGGGGTCCGGCTGAAGGCTGGATTTGCTCAAGGCTTGTATCTATTAACTTATTTAAATGGTACCTACTGTATGGGGATATGGTTTACATTAAAACCGGAGGGTCATGTCAGAGTGTTTGTTTATATTGAGCAGTTGTAGTTGGTAAAATACACTCCCTGGAGGAGCACCTTCTATGATGCTGCATTTCTTGCCTTCTGCCCTTCCCCCATTTGTTATCTCCCATTTGATTTTACATTTTATTTGGTCAAATTTAATTTCATATTAATGAGACTTGGTATTCACTGTGTGTTATTAATTTGTTTGTTGGATTATTGTAAGAAAAAATTAATGGTGTAATTTCATTTCTGATGTTAGAGTTTGACATTGAATGTGCAGATGTGAATATCAGTAAGTTGTGAAAATAAATCAAGAACTTGTGGTTCTGACAAAAAAAGCAGTTCACTGATATTCATGGCATTGTCTCATTTGAGTCTGACCAACAAACCATTTCATGTAGTCACCCAATTTAATTAAAATTTTCTTTGACTTAATTGAAGAAAATAACCCTGGCAGGCTAAGATTTGTACAATTTGTTTATAAGATTTATTTATACGTCCCTTGCTCTCGATGTGGTCTCTGCCATATTGGGAGACTGGACACCAACTTGCAGAACATTTCAGGGAACAGCCCTGGGACACCTAAACTAAACGACCCCACTGCCTTGTTTCTGAACGCTTTAACTTCCCCTCCCAATCTGTCAAAGACACGCAAGTATTCTGCTGCCTCCCCCTTCCAGCTCTAGCTACCTGACACTTGTAGGAAGAACACCTCGTCTTCTGCCTTGGGACCCACTAACTACATGGGATCAATGTAAATTTCACCAGTTTCTTTATTTCCCCCCCACCCCATACCACACACCTTGTTCCAGATCCAGAGTTGAAAAATGTGGCGCTGGAAAAATGCCTAGAGGCCATGCCTCTAGGAATTCCCTGGCTGTTCTCTGGCATGGCACTCATCCACAGATTCTCTCAACAAACACATTGACCTGGACCCAATATACCAGCCACTGCAGCAGACAGTTGGAACTGACAACCGGAAGTGGCAGAGACAAACCACTATAAATGCTGGAGGAAACATCACAGAAGCGCTTCACAAGAGGATCCCTAGCACTGAGGATGTCACCTAGACAGGGAATGAAACGTCTGCAACAAAAATTCCCAGCTCAGCGAACAGAACCACAACAATGAGCACCCGAGTTACAAATCTTCTCACAAACATTGAATTGAGCATTGAAGTTGGGACATCCTGTTGCAACTGTCACACATGCCACACAACACAAGGCGTGGTCCTTCTCTGACTTACCATCCCTTTGAATATCAGGGGGAAGACACCCCCTTCAATTGTAACATTCAGGAAAGATGCCTTATTTCAACAAAAATGTGCTGTGCTCACAGATGTTTGGACAGAGAAAGGGAGTTGCAGTCTGGGGTGAAGCTCAATCTTCATTCAGAGAAAGAGAGGAGCAGCAGTAGCTTCAGAAGCTCATGGTCCAACTTGCGCATTCAGACAACAGGGGGGCTCTTCTGGGAATGAAGCAATGTCTCCCCCTTTCCATTCCTTATCCTGGGAGGGAAAGAGAAGGGGGGAAGCACTGTTCACTTGCAGCAACGGGAGGCAGAGAGTATGAATCCAAGCAGGGATCAGACTCTGCAAAAGTCAGTTTCAGTCAGCTTCTTCTGGAATATCGTATGCAATTCTGGTCTCCCTCCTATAGGCAGGGTGTTGTGAAACTTGAAAGGATTCAGGGAAGAGTCACAAGGCTGTTGCCAGGGTAGGAGGGTTTGAACCACAAGGAGAGGCTGAATAAGCTGGGGCTGTTTTCCCTTGAGCATCGCAGGCTGAGTGTGTGTTTTTTAAAGAGGCTTATGAAAATTGAGGAGTGTGGATGGGGTGAATAGACAAGGTCTTTTCCCTGGGATATGGGGAGTGCAGAACTAGAGGGCATAGGTTTAGGGCGAGAGGGGAAAAATTTGAAAGGACCTTGCAGTCAACCTTTTTTTGCAGAGGGTGATGCGTGTATGGAATGAGCTGCCAGAGGAAGTGGTGGAGGCATCTGGATGGGTATATGAAAAGGAAGGGTTTGGATGGATATGGACCAAGTGATGGCAAATGGAACTAGACTAATTTTGGATATCCGGTCGGCATGGACAGGTTAGATTGAAGGATCTGTTTCTGTGCTTTATGTCTCTGACTGTATGACTGGTGAAAAGCATTGACATTCGTCGAAACATTTATGCAACAGAAAATTATAAGAGGGTAAAGATAAACCTCACGTCATTGATCAATGAATCCTGGTGTGGTATGGCTGTATTTCCAGTAATAGTCAGTATGGCATGGAAGGAGTCCAAAACGACGGCTTCTTTTACAGAAACTCACACGTAAATCCGAGTCTTCTGGGAATCTAAGACAACCGTGCGTTAATATAAGACAGATAAGTCTGGGGTATATGGTACATATTTGATGGAATGTTTATGGCTCTAAAAGCCTGATTTTCAGTGTTTCTGGGCTCATAATATTGCACTGAAGCATATTGTATATCTTCAGTAAGAACGTCAATACCGCATGATAGATGTCCATTCAGCAACTTGAGTGGACTCTTCATGGAGTATGCAATCCAACACATTACCCTGCTGTATACATTTACATATAGATCAGCACAAAGATCTTGGGTATTAAGAGAGGAAAGAATGTCCCACAGAAACTAGAATTGTGTGTTCTGATTTTCTATTGTGGACTGACAGCAATGACCTTTGCAATCTATTTCCACAGGAATATTACAAGAGAAGAATTTGGAGGCAGAAATCTCAGACCAAACATCACGTCGAAGTCTGACAGTCGCTTGATTCACCAGGACTTGGATATTGATAGCCTTGAAAACAAAGGGGAGAAGGTCTGTCTGCTTAGTTAGGTTTTAAACGTCAGTGTGACTGGAAACTCAGAGTCTCACATACCCACACACCAGAGTAGTGACTGGAACATGCTTTACAGACTGAATGAGAGTCCTCCAATTACCAGTCCACCAGTAACACCACACCTATGCTGTAAGTGTGAGCGAGTTTCAACTGATTGTTGAACCTGGAGAAATAAGAGGACACCTGCACCATGGAGAAATCATGAAAATGCAGGGAGTGTAGGAACGGTTTTCCTTCCCCACCTGCCCGATATTCATCAGCATTTATACACAGGGCAGCGGCCATTCACCTACATTCAGCACAGGAAAGGCTTCATTCAGTCGCATCACCTCCTGGTCCACATTGGGGAGAAACTGCTCATCTGCCCTGTGTGCTGAAGCAGATGAAGGACATTTTTTTTTTTTATCCTGGATGGAGCATACTGCAGGTATACCTGAAATAGATACATTTGTCTCTGTCCCATTGAATCTCCAGCACAGGGCCAGGCTGGGCTGCTCAATTGGTGTCTCAGTGTTTATTCTCTATCTGAGCCTCCATCTACCCCTCTTCATTGCTCCCCCATCTCCCCTCCATCAGCATAAAGATATCCCCCACTTTTCGAAAGTTCACTTTACACTACTTCACTTTTACAAAAGACCTACATTAATACCTGTTCTCACAAACCGAAAGCAATTCGAAGAGGATTGTCGCTTTTACAAAGAAAGGCATAATATAAATTAATTCATGGTAACTGCTTCTTCGCTTTAGGCCATTTCGGCTTATGAAAGGAACACTCTACTTTCAAATAGTGGGGGAAAGCTAGATCAATACAATACAGCACAGTCACAGGCCCTTCTCACTTGGTTTAGGCACACACACACCCCCTCAAGCCTGTACTAATTCTTAATCCTTACTAAGACCTGCTATTTATTGCCCATGTGTGGTTTCTGTTCCTCTGTTCACCTCCCCTTCATGTGTCTATTAAGATACACCTTAAACATTGTTAAGGTGCCTGCTTCCACTACCTCCACTGGCAGTGCGTTCCAGAACCCCACCACCCCTCTGTATAAATTCCCCACCCCCACCACTTGTCCCCCAAACAGTCCCCCTCTCACCTTGAACCTGTGCCCTCTTTTAGTTGACCTTTCCACTTTGGAGGGAAAAAACGCCTCTGACTATCATAGAATCCCTCCAGCGTGGAAACAGACAATTCAGCCCAACAAGTCAACACTGGCCCTCCAAAGATTAACATATAGAGACCCGTTCCCTTACCCCTGTGATCTACATTTACTCTTGACTAATGCACCGAACTTACACATCCCAGAAAATTGGGGCAATTTACATACAGACAATCCAACTGAACCTGCCTCTCCTTGGACACTATGGGTAATTTGGCTTCAGTAATCCACCCTAACCTATACACGTTTGGATTGTAGGAGGAAGCCGGAGCACCTGGAGCAAACCCACACAGACACGGGAGGTGGGGTGCAGGGACAATGTGCCAACTCCACACAGATAGTTGCCTGAGACTAAAATCGAACGCAGGTCCCTGGCACTGTGAGGCGTCAGTGCGAACCACTGAGCTACCCTGCCACCCCTGTCCAGCCAATCTGTGTGTCTCATCATTTTGTCGAGGTCTCCTCTCAGCCTCTGTTTTTCCAAAGAAAACAATCTAGGTTTATGCCTCCTCTGCTCATAACGAGAGCCCTCCAGACTAGACAATGTCCTGGTGAACCTTGTCTGTACCCTTTGCCAGACCACCCACATCCTTCCAGTAGCACAGTGACCAGAACTGCACACTATATTCTGAATGTGGCCATAATAAACAGCTGTAACGTAACTCTGACACTCAAGGAAGTGTGCTGTGTGCTTTTTTGACCACCGTGCCCACCTGCATTACCACTTCCACGGATCTATATGCCAAGATCTCTCTGTATGCCAGTGCTCCTATGTGTTCTGCCATTTATCATACAATTCTTATATTTCCTTCATCTCTATCGAGCTTCACCTTAACTGTCTTTCTCTCCTTCTCATCCCTCCACTCATCAGCATATCATAAGACCATAGCAGCAGAAATTAGGCCATTCAGCCCATTGAGTCTGCTTCGCCATTCAATTATGGCTGATAAGTTTCTCAACCCCATTCTCTCCCTTAACCCTTGATCCTCACGAACCTATCTATCTCCGTCTTAAATATATTCAGTAACCTGGCCTCCACAGCCTTGTGGCAGTGAATTCCATAGACTCACCACACTCTGGCTGAAGGAGCCTCTCTTCCCTCTGTTCTAAAGGGTCTTCCCTGGCGCGAAGGCTGAGCCCTCAGGTTCTAGTCTGTCCTACCAATGGAAACACCTTCCCAACATCCACACCGTTCATTATTTTGTAGGTTTCAATTAGATTCCCTCTCATCCTTCTGAACTCCATGAAGTATAAACCTAGAGTCCTCTAATGTTCTTCATATGTTAAATTTTTCATTCCTGGACCATTCTTATGAACCTCCTCTGAACATGTTCTAGGGCCAGTACATCCTTCCTGAGATATGGGGCCCAAATCTACATACAGTACTCTAATTGTGGGCTGACCGGAGCCTTACAGAGCCTCAGAAGTACATCCCTGCATTTATATTCAAGTCTGATCAAAATAAATGCCATCATTGCATTTGCCTCTCCAACTACTGACTCAACCTGTAAGTTTACCTTGAGAGAATCCTGGAGTAGAACTCCATAGTCCCTTTGCACATCAGACTTCTGAATTTTCTCCCCATAATCCTTCTGTTCCAGAGTAGCAGCAGAGATTTCCAGACACCTCGATTGTTTTCAGGGATACCAAGGGATCTTGGGAATTGCCAGTATCTCAGGAGGAGGCAGAGGGGAATGTGGTGTGGTCCTGTAAACTGCAGAACTTTCCAACTCCCCGAGTTAGCAGGAACTCTTTCTGGACCAAGAAACAAAAGGGCCACTGAGAAACTGCTACATCAGGAGGCAGAAATTAGGCCATTCAGCCCATTGAATGTTGGAGCAGACTCAATCATTCTTAAGTATCAAGGGTTACAGGGAGAATTGGGTTGAGAAACGTATCAGCCACGATTGAATAGTAGAGCATACTCAATAGGCTGAATGGCCTAATTTCTGGGAGTTAACCATCCCTGGGAAGAAGGACGCAAAACAACAAGCTGTTTCCTGGGACAGATGAGCGAAGTGTTTAATAAGCTCATGATAAAAGGACAATTAAGTTTGTCTGTGGAAGGAAGGCCCTGACGTAAAGGAGTTTTTCGCAGGAAACGCTGTATCAAACAAACCACTAAACCTCGAGGATAAGAAGGTAAGCTACAGACCGGAGATCTCCAGAAGTGTGGGGAGGTGGTGTTAGAATCAAAAGAAGCATCACATCACAGATTTGAAAGCGAGGAATCTCCACCAGAATTCAACTCCAGAATGATGTAGCAGCAGTACATGGAAGAAGAATGTTGCACTGAATCCCTGGACACTTCCAGAGACAGATACTGTTGGGGGAAACTCAGTTAAATTCTGCCATCAATTGGGTGATAGCCAAGTTGTGAGTGAGGTTGAACTTGGTTACATAGAAGAATACAGCGCAGTACAGGCCCTTTGGCCCTCGATGTTGCGCCGATCCAAGCCCACCTAACCTACACTAACCCACTATCCTCCATATGCCTATCCAATGCCCGCTTAAATGCCCATAAAGAGGGAGAGTCCACCACTGCTACTGGCAGGGCATTTCATGAACTCACTATTCACTGAGTAAAGAATCTACCCCTAACATCTGTCCTACACCGATTACCGCTTAATTTAAAGCTATGCCCCCTTGTAATAGCTGACTCCATACGTGGAAAAAGGTTCTCATGGTCAACCCTATCTAAACCTCTAATCATCTTGTACACCTCTATCAAGTCACCCCTAAACCTTCTTTTCTCCAATGAAAACTTGAGGAGTTTTATTTTTGGTTGCTACATACAATAAAGTGTTAATCATTGTTTCAGCAGTTAATTGTGTGCAGTTTCTGAGTTAAGAGCCAAATTAAGACGATTCACCCACAACCACAGTGAAAGGCTGGGATTCATGTTGACTCCATTGCATTCAGCACTACATTACGTCAGTACCTTTATAAAGCAAAGGCTGACAGCCACACCTATCTCAAACAGAAACACCCAGAGGAGCGTGTCACCCAATAATCTGTAAAATTAGCATGAAAAGTGGTGTAACCTGCTCTAGTGATAAGAATAAATCCCCAACACTTTAAAATCAACAATCAGCAATTTATTTATCCAACTCTCACGGTGAACAAATGAACAAAAGTATTAACATACTGGATACAGGCCAGGAGCAGATGGGTGGCACTAGTTTAGTTGGGGATCATGGACTGGTTGGTCTGAAGGGTCTGTTTCCAGGCTGCATGACTCCATAGCACGGAATGAATGAGGATCCATCCCAAAGATGATAAAGGTTTCAAGTACCACCTTAGGCAAATGTGTGGACACCCCTCCAGATAACTGAGGGCAGTGGGACACTGAGGGTCAGTAGATCAGTCAGCCAGCCAGTTCTCTCCAGGAGACTTGTCTCTCAAGAAAGGAAGTGTTTTCCTGCCCCATCAGCCAGATTATCCAGTTTGGATTAGGTCCTATATTTCCAACAAAATAGGTAGACAGGGCAGTGTCTATAACAAATATGTTATTCAACTTGGAAGCGTGCTGAAGACATTTTCAAGGATGTTACCAGGATTCAAGGGTCTGTGTAAAAGGGAGAGGTTGGACAAGCTAAGATATTTTTATTTAGAGCATTAAGAGTCTGAGAGAGGCCCTTAGAGAAGTGAAGAGATCATGAGAGGGTGAATGCACGGGGTTGGGGAAGTGAGGGCTAGAGGGCATCAGTTTGAGGTTAGAGGAAAAAGAATAAAAGGGAATGTGAGGGGCAACATTTCTTTTCACGCAGACGGTGGTACACATATGGAATGAGATGCCAGCGGAAGTGGTTGAGGTGGGTACATTAACAACATTTAAAAGGCATTTGGGCAAATACGTGGATAGGAAAGGTATGGTAGGAAATGGGCCAACTGCAGGGAAATGGGCTTAGTGTTGATGGACAGTTTGGTCGGTGTGGACCATGTTGGGCCGAAGGGCCTGTCTCCTGCTGTAGGACTCTATGACTTGCATCTCTTTGTTGGTCAGACAGTTTTGAGTTTCCAAATGGAACATCTCACAATCAGGCCGAATAAAATCCAATCTCATTCGTCAACTCTGATGCGGAGGTGCTGGTGTTGAATTGGGGTGGACAAGGTCAGAAGTCACACGGCACCAGATGAAGTGATGAAGGAGCAGCACTCATGAAAGAGCAATGCTCCTAAAGCTTGTGATTTCAAATAAACTTGTTGCACTGTAACATGGTGTCGTGTCACTTCTGACTTCTTCAACTCAAACTTGATGGGATACTTTGTCCAACTCGGCATATTTTATCAAGATTGCTTGGAGGAATTCTTTTTTTTAAAGATGAGATTCCCTACAGTATGGAAACAGGTCCTTTCGCCCAACAAGTCCACATTGGCCCTCCGCAGAGTAACCCAGCCATTCCCCTATCTCTATTCCTCTACATTTACCCCAACTAATGCACCACACCTACACATCCCTGAACACTATGGGACAATTTAGATGGGCCAATTCATCCTAACCTGCACACCTTTAGACCAGGGGAAGGAAACCAGAGCACTCAGAGGTAACCCATACAGACGTGGGGCGTGCAATGTGAAAGCTACACACAGACTGTCTCCCCAAGGGTGGAATTGAACCCAGGTCAGCATCGTGAGGCAGTGGTACTAACCACAGAGTCACCATGCCACCCCTGAGCCACGTAGGTGGGCTTGGTGGGGGTGAGTCCAGCACAAAACACAAAAGCTCAATGCACCCACTGTCAAAATGGGCAGGAGATTCAGCCCTGGGGGTGACCCACTGCAGCGTCACTGGTGGAATCTGATTGTTGGATGCACTGGTGCCCCCGCTGGTGCCTCCGCAAGTTGCAGGACAATGTGAACCTCCGCCCGCAGTCGGGGCAGGCAAACGGCCTCCCCCCGGTGTGGACCCATTGATGGGCCAGCAGTTTGGAGGAGTGGGTGAACCCCTTCCCGCACTCGGGGCAGCTGAATGGCCTTTCCCTGGTGTGGACCCACCGGTGGGACAACAGGTCAGAGGAATTGTTGAAGGCCTTACCACACTCAGAGCAGGTGAAGGGCCTCTCCCCCGTGTGGATTCGCCGGTGTCTCAGCAGGTCCGAGGATTTACTGAAGCCCTTCCCACACTCTGGGCAGCTGAAGGGCCTCTCCCCTGTGTGGACCTGCTGATGGGCCAGCAGGTTGGAGGACTTACTGAAGGCCTTCCCACACTCTGGGCAGCTGAAGGGCCTCTCCCCCGTGTGGATTCGCCGGTGGGTCAGCAGAGAGGAGGAATTGCTGAAGGCCTTCCCGCACTCTGGGCAGCTAAAGGGCCGCTCCCCCGTGTGGACCCGCTGATGGACCAGCAGGGAGGAGGAATTGCTGAAGGCCTTCCCACACTCTGGGCAGCTGAATGTCCTCTCCCCTGTGTGGACCCGCCGGTGCGTCAGCAGGTTGGAGGAATTGCTGAAGGCTTTCCTGCACTCATGGCAACTAAAGAGCCTCTCCCCTGCGTGGAATCGCTGGTGGGTCTGGAGGTTGTCCACCCAAGTGAATCCTTTCCCGCACATGGAGCAGTAAAACTTCCTCTCACTCGTGTTTATGTGCTGGTGGGCCAGCAGGACACAGGAGCAAGTAAAGCCCTTTGCCCGCTTGGGGCAGGAGAACTGCCTCTTCCCAGTGTGATTGCACTGATGAGCCGCCAGGACAGGTGGGACATGGAAGCCCTTCCCGCAGTCGCCACAACTCCATGGTTTCTCAACAGGGCGTGTTTCCTCGGGTTTCTCCATGGCCGAAGCTTCAGCTGCACACACACGTGTACAACCCTGCCATGAATTCTTCTTTCCAGGCAGTAGAGTTGTTTCAGGCTCCACACTCAGTGCGCTGCAATAGTAGGGTCTTTCAACCAGTGCCCCCGTACTCAAACTGGAACCAAAAAGAAAGCTTTGCTCCTTCTCACAGAAACATAGTTAAAAATTGTTGCGGTCCTGATGGATTGAGTAACTATCAGACATTGATGTGAAAGTGAGGATTGGAGACGCTGGAGAGTCAGAGTCAAAAACTGCGTCGCTGGAAAAGGGCAGCACGGCAAGCAGCATCAGAGAAGCAGGAGAATCAACATTTTGGACATAAGCCCTTTATCTGTTGACTTGAAACTTCTGTCTTCAGATAGTCTGTAAGAAAAGATTACAAAAGTCATCACTGCCAGACCAGTTTTTTTATAGATATTTTTATTAGAAATTTAACATTTTAACAAGTTTACAAAAATAAACAAAACTCTCAGATATAAACATTGATATACAATTAACTCAAATATACAATAGTCAAAATTTAACAAAAAACAGAAAAAAACGAAAAAGAAGAAGAAAAAACAAACAAAACTCAACTATCTACTAATCTAACCTACAACTAACCAGAGTGTATATTTAAGTCTCTTACACGCTCGGAATGTATTAACATCAGATGTAATAAAACCCGTATTCGTGCGGGATTCCTCCCCCGAGGGGCCCCGGACCAGCCAGGTTTGTAATCTCAATTAAATAAAAGCCCTTGTTAGGATAGCCAAAATATCTGTATTTGTGTAATTCAAAAAGGGCTGCCATATTTTATAAAATAATTCAGTCTTTCGGTGCACCATATTTGTAAGGAAGTCAAGGGGAATACATTCCATAATTAATCTGTGCCAATTTGAAAGTCCAGGGTGGCCCTCAGCCGCCCAGTTCACCAAAATATTTTTCCTTGCACGAAAGAAAGAATAGAAAATAGTCTCTTCCCGTACGTGTCCAGGGAGGGAAGGTTCGAAAAGCCCAAGAGGAGAGATACAGGGTCCACTTTAATTTCCGTTCCAAAAATTTCTGTCAGGGTACTTGCTACTTTAGTCCAATATCTACGGATCTTATGACAGGTCCATAGGCAATGTATAAGAGTGCCCACCTCTATTTTGCATTGAGGACACATTGGAGATGCTCCTGCCTTAAATGTTGCCAATCGAAACGGTGCTATATGGGCCCTATGAAGTATCTTCAGCTGGATAGCCTGGGTTCTGTTACAAATAGTAATTCTTCTAGAATTTTCCCAAATATCATTCCACGTTTCTATAGAGATTTCTAGTCCCAAATCCTGATCCCATGTTTTAAGCAGATTATCCATATCTCCCGATACTTCATCATGTAGTAAATGATAAATATTACTGACGGAAGATACCCCCACTGGTCGTAGGACACTACATTCTCTATCTGATTTATAAAGACTATCTAATAACGTGGTCTTCTTCTGGATATAATCTCGAATTTGGAAGTATCAAAAGAGGTCTCCATTAGGTAATCCGAATTTCAAAAGACATCAGGACCTCATCTTTAAATAGATCCCCTAAATATGAGATACCCCTGGATCTCCAGAGTTTAAAAGTGGCATCTGTAAACCCCGGTTGGAATCCTCATGCTCCCACTATCGGTGCATAGGGGGATGTTTTATGTGAATTGCCCTCATTTTGCTGCATTATATTTCAAGTACTGCCAGTCCAGTTAAGAATGAGATATCAAGGCATTGACACTGACACCAGAGAGAAACTACATATAGATGTGGCAAATGTTAGTGGCAAGCCAGAGTGATAGAGATATGTAGCACAGAAACAGACCCTTCGGTCTAATTCATGCGTGCCAACTAGATAACCTAACCTAATCTCGGCCAATTTGTCAGCATTTGGCCCATATCGTCTAAACCCTTCCTAATCGTATACCCATCCAGATGCCTTTTAATGTCATAATTGTACCAGCACCCACCACTTCCTCTGACAGCTCTTTCCTTAAACATGCCACTTTCTGCATGAAAGACTTATCCCTTAGGTTCCTTTGTTAAGTTCTTTTGCTTGAGCTTCTTACACTGCAATACGCCAACTTCTGTGAACAACCAAACTTTATTAAGTACAGTACAAGCTGTGGAGAAACTCTTAACACTCTTCACAATGCTGGTACACAACAGTACGAAAAAAAAAACAAATCCCTTAAACAAAGTAAAACTGAACAGAGGCTTACAGTTGAAGTTAGAAGGGCAGAAGGAGACAGTGTTAGCAGCCTTTCTCCACATAGTCCACTGCTTAACTCACCCAAACAAGACTTCAGCTTTCAGGACTGACCACTCCCCTTTCATTGTACAGGTCACTTCTAAAACATAAAAGCTTTGGCCTCAAGTCTCATCTGTTCACATATAACCAAAAATGCCTCCCAATACTGTTTTTCATCTCTGTACTAAACCAGTCACTTCGGAGCCCGGGTTTTTTTTAACCACCCCTCTGAAAAAAAACCAAGGACACAGCATCCTTGAGAAGAAGGACCAGCTTTTAGTAAAAGGACCAGCTTTTAGTAAAAAGGACCAGCTTTTCGTAAAAGGACCAGCTTTTCGTAAAAAGGACTAGCTTTTAGTAAAAAGGACCAGCTTTGTGACTGAGGGATATAGGCCAAACACTGGCAGATGGGATTAGTTTGAGAACATAGCATGGAGTAGTTGGACTGAAGGGACTGTTTCTGTGCTGTTTGACTCGGTAATTGTTCTGCAATGGTCTGAAAACCATTCCCTTGCCTTCCCCCATAAACATCCACTTCGTTGTTGTTCCAAAATCAGATGAACTCAGCCTTGAATATATTCAATGATCCCATAACTGCAGGAAGACATCCCCACTTCTGGACTCAATTCCTCTTGCTAAGATAACACCTGCTTTGCTCATTGCATGCTGCACCTACCTCACAACAGGCATTAACTGGTATGGAAGGACGCTGAGGCCCCTTTATACACATTCCTGATGAAGGGCTCGTGTCTGTAACGCTGACTCTCCTGCTCCTCGGATGCTGCCTCATCTGCTGTGCTTTTCGAGCACCACACTTTTTGACTCTGATCTCCAACATTTGCGGTCCTCACTTTCTCCACATCCCAATATATCACCATTTAAACAATGCATCTCCTTTCTGCTCCCCCCCCCCCCATTTTATTCCTTTTGCATTTTATTTGACTACTCATCGTTTCCTCAGGGTAGGGGATTCCCAAACTGGAGGGTATAGGTTGAAGGTGAGAGGGGAAAGATTTAAAAGGGACCTAAGGAGTAGAAAAAAAGTGTGAAAGTTAATTCCCCACAAGTGCCCTCTCCAAACCTGCACATCTTTGGATTGTGGGAAGAAACCGGAGCACCAAAGGAATCCCACGCAGACATGGGGAGAAGGTGCAAACTCCACTCAGACAGTTGCCCGAGACTGGGATCAAACCCGGGTCCCTAGCGCTATAAGGCAGCAGTGCCAGCCACTGAGCCTGTTCAGAAAAAGCAGCAATTGATTTATATTAGGGTGAGAGGGGAAAGGACTAAAAGGGACCTAAAGGGCAACTATTTTACGCAGCAGGTGGTGCGTGGATTGAATGAGCTCCCAGAGGAAGTGGTGGAGGCTGGTACAATTACAATATTCAAAAGGCATCTGGATGGGTTTATGAACAGGAAGGTTTGGAGGGATATGGGCCAGGAGCTGGCAAATGGGCCTAGATTAATTTAGGATATCCGACTGGCACAGAACAAACAGTTTGTTTCCACGCTCCACTACTGTTTCTACATAGTCAGAATTGTTATGACACGGACTGCACCTCCCCCCCCCCCCAACTAATTTAAACCCAAAAAAGATTTACCCCATGTGGTAATGTGAAAATTCAAGAGGTAAGGAACTGTGTCTAAAAGTCACTATTTAAAGTTTTATTTAATGATCTAGGACACGAACTTGCAAGTGTTTAAATCTGCTGGGATTTTTCGTACCGCCAAATCTATTCAAATCTGTCTAAACCAGTTCAAATCTCGGACGAAAGCCCCCAAATTTTACAACACTGGGTGCAACCTCCCCTACCTAATTTAAACCAGCAACATAGAGAAGGTTGAACCCATGCAGTAATCTGTGAAAATTCAAGAACCAAGAAACTATTCCCAAAGGTCAGTATTTAAAGTAAAAATCAACAACTTTATTTATTAAAGTCTAACGGAGAATAATTAATTAACAACTATTTACAACTCCTGTCTCTAACCTATCTTCTACCTTCCCCTGTATGATACCAGTCCAATAAAAACCCTGATTAAGATTTACCGAAAGATTCAAACTTTAAACCCAGCCAGCTGTTAAATCTTCTCTTTGTACCTTCCTCTGTAGATTTGCTCTCCAGGTCGGTGTCGATGTTTTTTCTCTGTGCAGACTCCTTCTCTGGACAGGTACCTCTCAGAGTTCTCACTAGCAGCCTACATTTATTGGTCTTTTGGCAGTTCTCCTGTAACTGTTCAACTTTTTGTTTTGATTTTGTACTCCAAAGCATCAAATCGTTTCATTGGTGTGAATATTAGATTGGATTAAATTCCCTACAGTGCGGAACCAGGCCCTTCGGCCCAACCAGTCCACACTGACACTCCAAAGAGTAACCCACCCAGACCCATTTCCCTCTGACGAATGCACCTAACACTACGGGCAATATAGCATAGTCACTTCACTTGACCTGCACATCTTTGGACTGTGGGAGGAAACGGGAGCACCCAGAGCAAACCCACGCAGACACGGGGAGAATGTGCAAACTCCACACAGTCAGTCACCCAAGGCTGGAATCGACCCTGGTGGTGTGAGGCAGCAGTGCTAACCAATATTCTCAAAATACTAAATTCAAACTTGATTGGAATTCAGTATTTTGGGGCAAGATTTTAAATCGATTGGCCAAAATTGAGTATGTTTTTGTCTCCAGGCAACCCAGCTACTGAGCTGTTCGACCAAATGTTAAACTGTTACCTTGTTCAGAACGCTTGGTGCTACGTCAGGTGGTTCTGCTCGCTTTTCAACTCTCTTGAAGGTAGAATACACCTCTACACCTTCTAACAGAACCAATTTTTCAAGACTAGGGTTCGGCCATTCACCCCTAACAGGAGAAAGTGAGTACTGCAGATGCTGGAGATTAGAGTCAAGAATGTGGTGCTGGAAAAGCACAGCAGATCAGGCAACATCCGAGGAGCAGGAAAATTGACATTTCGAGCAAAAGCCTCATTCACCCCGAACAGCCTGTCCTCAACTGCACATAGTTCAAAGCAAGTTTGAGAAAGATGGCTGCAGCTTTGTCTTAATATAAAATTGAACATGCATTCAAACTTTAATGCTGTTTCTGAATATATTATTTTAGCTATTCTCAATTTGAAAGATCAGCCATTTCTCGTGCACCCCCATCTCCCAGGCAGTTTCATCACCAACCATTCTCTCTCTCTTCTAAGAGCTTGATACAGCGATCAAAGAGAGCTCGAGGCATGAGAAAGTTCAGTGGGAGTTGGAAGAGAGACAGAATGGACAGGGTGACAGAGTGTGGGGGCCATTGAGAGACTGGGGGGAACAGAGGGTGGTGGGGGCTGAAAGGAAAGACTCGGGGGTCAAAGGGTGGAGACAGCACAATTCCCACCTTCCCCAGGACTGGGGCAGTGTCCCATGAACTGGAGCCTACTCCTCCCACAGCAGGTCATTTCTCAATCCACATATGGCTAAAGGAGAAGAATTATATAATCCCTGCAGGCCATTTCACCTATCAAATTCACACCGACCTTCCACACAGCATCCCACCCAGACTCATCAACTTACTCTACAGCCCTGCTGTTCCCCATGGCTAACCCACTCTAACCTGCACATCCCTGGACACTTTAGCACATCCGAAACTGCAGATCCTTGGACTGTGGAAGGAAACCAGAGCACCCAGAGGTAACCCGCGCAGACAGAAGGGGGAGAACATACCAAAGTTCACATAGACAGTCATGAGAAGGTGGAATCAAATCGCTTCTAACAATTCTCCCACACCTGCAAAACCCTGAGCACCATGGGTAATTTAGCAGGGCCAATCCACCCGAACCTTGGCAAAGCTAAAAATCACATGACGCCCGTCCAACAGGTTTATTTGGAAGCACTAGCTTTCGGAGCACTGCTCCTTCATCAGGTAGTTGTGGAGTGTAAGATCATAAGACACTGAGTTTACAGCAAAACATTACAGAGTCATGCCACTGAAATGATACATTGAAGAAACCTGGATTGTAAAGTCTTTCATCTTTAGAATGAATTGCTGGTGTCATTAATATGTAAACCCCAGAACTTCTTATAAGACACCTACTCGAGATAACTTAAGGTTTTATAAGAAAAGATGACAACTTAACTCAGACAATGCATTAAAGGTGTGAGGCCAGAGTCTGTCTGTATCCCAGTTTTTGAGTCAGACTGGTTCTATTTCCAAAGTGGAATTTATAAAATATTCCATGTATTATCTGCCTGCAGATTGTGCATTTTTTGAGCAAAATAGATGGTATCTGCAAATACAAATTCACCCCATAGACCTCGGTGTGTGTGTGCATGCGCGCGCACACACGAGAGAGAGTAAAAGTCTCGTTCCATACTGTATATCTCTATGTCTATTGCATAACTGATGCTTTATTTCTGTTGATGTAAATATTGTTATAAATCATAGCTGGGTACTAATACTTAGATGTAAGGGAGAGAGAATTCTTCAATCAGGGCACTATAAGAATCCTGGCAGACCCTTATTTCTCGTTTACTTGCCAATGAACAGACACAAGCACCTGTTTAATTCTAACTTTTCGCCTTTTTTGTTATATTTTCTGGAATGATACTCTGTGTCTGGATGGTTGACAGGCTGGGAGATTGTGGGTTGGACTTTGATTGACTTTTATTGTTCCGGAAGGTGTCAAAGGAGGTTAAAGCTTCAGCAGAAATGAAGCAGAGCTGAGAACGGACAACAACTGTGTGGGAACAGGGAGATCAATAGAGGACAAAGAAACCAGGACCTGAAATCCGAACTGACACCAGACTGCCCTGTGATCAGTGCTTTGATTTGCAGCGTCAACCCGCTACCTTTACCTAGCTTCTCATTCGACTTGCATGCCACATCTCCCCTCAATATTTATGATCCAATCCTTGTCATCCTGAAGCTATGTCTCTGTAAGGAGTCCCAGATCATAATTATTCTCTTCAATGTGTGCAGTCAATTCATTCACTTTTGTTACGTTGCAGCGCTATTACGACACAGAGTAACCCCCTCTGCTAAATTAAACCAGAAACACAGAAATGATTCACCCCACGCAGTAATATGTAAAAGTTTGAGAGGCAAAGTACTATCCCAGAGGTAAATATTTAAAGTAAGAATTAACAACTTTACTCTTTATGTCCAACACAGAGTATTAAAACTCACAAAAATGCCGGGTTTTATAGTCCAAATCATCGGATCATTTTATTGGTATCAATATTATCAAAATACTTAATTCAAACTTGATTGGACTTTGGGGAAAAATTTAAACTGATTGGCCAAATTTGAATTTGTTTGTGCCTCATGGCAACCCAGTTGCTCTATTTGTGTTGACCAAATATTACATTCTCATCTTGTTTAGAACACTTTGTTTTGCTCAGCTTTTTAACTCCCTTCAAGGTACAGTACCTCTACCCCTTCAAGGTACCGTACCTCTACCCCTTCAAGGTACCGTACCTCTACCCCTTCAAGGTACAGTACCTCTACCCCTTCAAGGTACAGTACCTTTACCCCTTCAAGGTACAGTACCTCTACCCTTTCATAACAAGCACAAATTTAGATACTGAGCTTTTAGTTTTATTGTTTGTAATCTTTTGAATCCAGTATTAATTGCTGGTACTTTTATTCTCCTTGTTCCTTTCTATTTTTCTCTGATGTCCATTTTCCACATCACTACATTGCTTACCAACCTTGATTTGGATTGGCAATGCTAAATTGCCCATAGGGATGTACAGGTTAGGTGGGTTAGCCAATGGGAAATGCAGGGTTATTGTTTCATAGTAATAGAAGTAGGAGTAGGCCGTTTGGCCTGTTGAGCCTGTTTCACCATTTATTAAGATCGTGGCTGATCTATCCATCATCTCAGCTCTTCTTACTTGTGTTATCTCAAACTCTTGATTCCCTAAGGGGTGGGGGCGCGAGGGGTGTATGAGCAGGATGGTCTTCGGAGGGGTCAGAATGGACTTGATGGGCTGAATAGCCAGCTTCCACACTGCAGGGCTTCTTTGATTTACCGCAGTTGTGTTTGCCTCAGATCACAGCTCCCAGAATCTCCCACCTTCTGCAAATCGAAAGACAAATCCCACCCTGCCCTCTCGTATGTACGTTATCTAAATGCTTAATTGTTTCTAGTAAATACAGCCCACACCTCCCTCTGCTGCCAGTAACGTTTACAATGCTGATGAAACAATGCCATTCCTGCAGTACTGAAAATCGTAAGGCTTCTAACAATACCAGTTACTGATTCACCGCTCCTCCTGATGGACAACATTGGAAATACAATGTTGGAGGCTGGCAGAAATGAGCAGTTTAACTCAAAATTCCACCTAACCCTTCACTGGGCACGCCAATCAGCACACCGTCCTTACTGCTGGTAAGCCTTCAAGCACTTCACCCCCACAGTGCAATGATTCCCAATTTCCACCAAAATCCTAGATGTACTCAGTTGCTATCTCACCAATGAAATATTTCATTGTCACTTCTTCTGCTTCCAGTAAAGGCAAAACACCTTTGAAAGCTGCTCTGAAAGTCCAATCTTCACAACACTTCTGCTTTCACACAAGATGATTAAAGTCATACAGCACAGAAACAGAGCCTTCGGTCCAACTCATCCATGCCGACCAGATATCCTAAACTCATCTAATCCCATTTGCCAGCATTTGGCCCGTATCCCTCTAAATCCTTCTTATTCACATACCCATCCAGATGCCTTTTAAATGTTGTAATTGTAGCAGCCTCCACCATTTCCTCTGGCAGCTCATTCCAAACATGCACTACCCTCTGTGTGAAAAAGTTGCCCCTCAGGTCCGTTTTAAATCTTTCCCTTTTCACGCGAATCCTATGCCCTCTAGGTTTGAAGTTGCCTACCATGGGGAAAGGATTTTGTCTATCCAACCTATCCATACCCCTTATAAACTTCTGCAAGGTCACCCATCAGCCTCTAATGCTACAGGGAAATTATCCCTGGCGTATTCAGCATCTTCCTATCGCTCAAACCCTCCAACTCTGCCTACATCTTTGTAAATCTTTTCTGAACCATTTTAAGTTTCACAACGTTCTTCTAGAGGAGGGCAACTGGAATTGCACACAGTTTTCCAAAAGTGGCCTAACATGACCTCCCAACCCCTGTACTCAATGCTCTGACCAATAAAGGAAAGCGTACCAAATGCCTTCTTCACAATCCTGTCTCCCTGCAATTCAACTTTCAAGGAATTATGAACCTGCAAGGACACTGTTTAGCAACACTCCCCATTAACTATGTAAGTCGTGCCCTGATTTGCCTTTCAAAATGTAACACCTCACATTTATCTAAATTAAATTCATGTTGCCATTCCTCGGCCCATCAGCCCATCCGATCAATTCTAATTTATATTGAACTTTATTTCCTCTCTCATCCCCTAAAAGCTGAGAATCTCCATCCCACACACACTCCCCCCGTTCTGACTTTGCTGAACCTAATTCCTGCTGTAACTCATCCTGAAGGGTGTGGTTCATGCTGATTAACAGACCCACACTCGGGGGAAGTGGAGATCTAATTGAAAGAGACAGAATTCTGAATGGCCTGGACAAAGTGCACATGGGGAAGATGTTCCTATTGGTAGGAGAGTCCAGGACCCGAGGGCACAGCATCAGAGTAAAAGGAATATCTTTTAGAACAAAGATAAGGCGAAACATTTTCAGCCGGTGAGTGGTGAATATGTGGAATTCATTGCTACAGAAGGCTGTGGAGGCCAGGTCACTGAGTAGATTTAAGATGGAAATAGATAGGTTCTTGAGTATCAAGGGGATCGAGGGTTACAGGGAGAAAGTGGGAGAATGGGATTGAGAAACTTATCAGCTAGAACTTAATAGTGCAGCACCCCTGATGGGCTCAGAAGCCTAATTTCTGCTCCTGTGTTTTATGGTCTCTTGCTGTTCTGGACTAGGAGCGTGCAAATTGGGAGCAGGAATAGGGCATTTAGCCTGTCGAGCTTGCACCAGCATTGAACAGATCATAAGTAGATCTGAGTATACCGACGTAAAAGGCTAAAACAAGGACTGCAGATGCTGGAAACCAGAGTCTAGATTAGAGTGGTGCTGGAAAAGCACAGCAGATCAGGTAGCTCCTCGGATGCTGCCTGACCTGCCATGAATATACCTACATTCAGGTTAATAAGCTGGAAATTTTTCCACTGGAGCAGAGGAGGATTATAACATCGTGAGGGGTATAGATCAGGTGAACGGCCAAAATCCTCTCTCTAAATGGGGGTCAAGATTACGGAGCAAATTTTGAAAGAGAGAGAGGATAAAGATTTTAAAAGGACATGAGGGTCGCCATTTTCGTCCCCCCAGAGAGTGGTTTGTGTGTGGTATGAATTTCCAGACAAAGGGGTGGATGCAGATACAGTTAGAACATTTAAAAGACATTTGGATTAGTATATGAATGATGAAGTTTAATTTAAATAAATGTGAAGTGCTGGATTTTGGGAAAGCAAGTCAAAGTAGGACTTAGCATAAAGTGTATAAGGTCCTGGGGAGTGTTGCTGAATAAAGAGACCTAGGAGTGCAGGTTCATAGTTCCTTGAAGGTCGAGTCCCAGGTAGAGAGGATAGTGAAGGCAGCATTTGGCATGCTTTCCTTTATCGGGTACAGCACTGAGTAAAGGAGTTGGGAGGTAGTGATCTTGAAGCTCTACAGGACATTGGTGAGACCACATTTGGAATATTGCGTGCTTGGAATATTGCATGCAACTCTGGTCTCCTGCCCATCAGAAGGACGGTGTGAAACTTGAAAGGGTTCAGAAAAAATTTACCAGCATGTTGCCAGATTTGAAAAAAATAGCTCTCGGGAGAGGCTGAATAGGCTGCGGCTATTTCCCTGGAGCGTCGGAGGCTGAGGGATGACCTCAGAGGTTTATAAAGTCATGAGAGGCATGGATAGGGTAAATAGACAAAGTCTTCTCCCTGGGGTGGGGTAGTGCAGAACTAAAGGTTTTGGGCGAACGGGGAAAGACATAAAAGAGCTCAAAGGGGAGCCTTTTCACACAGTAGTGCATATATGTAATGACCAGCCAGAGGAAGTGGTGGAGACTGGAATAATTACAGAATTTAAGAGGCATTTGGATTGGTCTATAATAGAAGGGGTTCGAGGGATATGGCCCAGGGCCGGCAAATAGACTAGATTAGGATAACTGATAGGCATGGACAAATTGGACCAAAGGGTCTGTTTCTGTGCTGTACATCTCTCTGACTCCAATATAAAAGGTTCAGAGGGATATAGGTTAAACACAGGCAGGTGGGTCCAGTTTAGTTTGAGAACATAGTCAGCATAGTAAGTGATCTGCACTGGTCTTGCCTCCCCCATAATCATCACTTCTTTGTTGTTCAAAAATCAGATGAACTCAGCCTTGGAGATATTCAATTACGCCCAAACTGCAGGAAGGCGTCCCCACTTCTGATCTCAATTCCTCTTGCTAATATACCACTTGCCTTGCTCACTACTTGCTGCACCTGTCTGACAACTTGCATTGACTGGATTAGAAGGACGCAGAGGCCCCTTTGTTCAGCCACACATCATTGCTGATGAAAGGCTCGAGCCTGAAATGTCAATTCTCCTGTATTTGCCATTGAAAAAAAGACCTTGACTAACTTTCCCAGATTCTGTCCCCTCCCTGGATTCACTCCGTTTGCCTTCAGTTCCTGCAAGTCAACAGCTCAACTCCGGAATGGAAAAGGGGGTGAGAAAAGAGTGTGTTGAACTCACAGATGTTGGAGAGAGGAAGGAAGTTGCAGTCTGGGGTGAAGCTCAATCTTCATTCAGAGAGAGAGGAGCAGCAACAACCACCGCAGAAGCACATGGTCCTACTTCCGCATCCAGACGATGGGTTTGCTGTGATTGGCAGGAGAACCAGTCTACATCCGGTCCTCCAGAGCTTCTCATTGGTCCATCAAAACAAGGTCACGGAGTGTTTCCGCTTCTTGCGTGAGCATGCGTAATAGTTTGCTGACACCGTGGAACATGCGCAGTGCGTTGCTGACACCGAGTAGCATGCGCAGTATGGCGATGTTGGCATTACTGCAGATTTTCAAAATTAAAAATCACACAATGCTAGGTTATAGCCCGACAGGTTTATTTGGAATCACTAGTTTTCGAAGCGCTGCTCCTTCATCGTTGGTTGTGGAGCAGAATCATAACACACAGACTTTATAGCACCAGGATTGCAGTGAAATGGGATGGAATATTAAACAACTTTAGCTTAACTCGACCATTTTTTAGAATGACCATGTTAGTTTCGATTCCTTCACATGTAAATCGTAAAACTTTTCAAAAGTTACGTTGTCAAGCTAACTTTTAACAATACGTGTCATCTCAATCAGATGATGCATTGAAGGTGTTAAGTTAAAGTCTGTCTGTGTCCCAATGTTCGGTCAGACGGATTCTATTTCTATCGTTGTATTACAGAATCTTACGTGTATGAGTTTTTGAGCAAAATAAAATGCGATTCTGCAAGTACAAATTCAACCCACAAACTTCTATGTATGTGTGTGTGTGTGTGTGCAGGAGAAACCAAGTGCTCATGTGTGTGTAAGAGAGTGTAATGGGGAATACGCCTGAGAGGGTGTGGGTGTGTGTGTGTGAGAGAGAGAGTGTATAATGGAGTATAAGTCTGCGAGAGGGTGTGTGTGAATGCATGCGCACGCGCGTGTGTATGAGAGCGAGAGAGAGAGAGAGAATGTATAGTGTAGTGTGACATGAACCCAAGGTCCCGTTTGAGGCCGTCTCAAAGGGTATTGAACTTGGCTATCAGCCTCTGCCCAGCCACTTTCCGTTGTTGCCCATCCTGAAGTCTACTTTGAAGGATAGTCACCCGAAGGTCCAAGGCTGAATGTCCCAGACCGCTGTACTGTTCCCTGACTGGGAGGAAACACTCCTGGCTGGTGATTGTTGTGCAGTGTCCATTCATCTGTTGCTGTAGCCTCTGCTCGGTCTCACCAATATACCAAGACTCAGGGCATCATTGCCTGCAGCATATGAGATGAACAATGTTGGCTGAGTCACATGAGTACCTGCTGCACTCATGGTGGGTGGTGTCCCCACGTGTAATAGTGGTAATCGTGTCAACATTCTGATACGTCTTTCATTATCTGCCGTGACAGAGTTGTATCATGTTGTCCTGAAGGCCAGGCAGTTTACTGCGAACAATTATCTGTTTAAAGTTTGGCGGTTGTTTGAAGGGGGTAAGTGGAGGCGTGGGGAAGGTCTTGGTGAGGTGCTCATCCTCATCAATAATGTGCTGCAGGCTGTGAAGAACATTGCGTAGTGTTCCTCCTCACCTGAACAGATCCTATGTATGCGAAGGGCTTGTCCAAAGGCGGTGTCTGGATGAAGAACTGGTTGCAGATCTTTGGACTGTGGGAGGAAGCCAGAACACCCAGAGGTAACCAACACAAACACAAGGGGGAGAGAACATGCCAACTTCACACAGTCACCCAAGGGTGGAATCAAACCCAGGCTCCTGGCGTGATGAAGCAGCATTGCTAACCACTGAGCCACCATCCCACCCAGTGCTTTGAGGTTCTGCTTTGTCTTTGCAGCTTTTAACTTCTCATGCGCCCTCAGCAGAGGCTGTCTCCTGCTGACATCGTTGGACCACACCCATTGCACCTCCCTTTCCCACTTCTCCAGCCCAGAGCACAGCGGTTCCTGAATCCTGGCACCAGATTCTGATGCCATCTGTGCTTCTGCTGCCAACTGCAGAGAACGGAGGCAATCCGCATCACTATTCTGTTCCTTATCTCCCCCTCCCTCACGTTGTTCTTACTCCCACCACCCCACAGTTAGTTCCCCCCCACCCAGCCCTCTCTCAGATCCCCTTTACCTGCCTGACCCGGGCTCACACCCTCCTGACCCTGTCCACTGACCCCATCGGAAGGCTCTCTACGGAGGGAAAGACCATCTCCCGGAATAAAAAACATCTGATTAACTTTCCGCCTTGCCTTCCCAGCGTGTCAGCAACCTGGCTTCCAGCTCCACCTCTCTGAGCTGAAGGTCCTCCAAGTTGTGGTTGCCCTGGATCACATCATCCAGAACCTTCCACCTTATGCAAATTGAAAGACAAGTCTCACCCTGCCCTCTCCCGTGTCTATTGTGTAACTGCTTAATCATTTCTCGTGGCCGGACAGAGACTGATAGCCAAGTTTGGAACCCATGAGGATGGCCTTCACCAGGATCTTGGGTTCATGTTACATTACAGGTGACCCCATTACACTATACACATTCTGTCTCTCTGTCTCTCACACACAGCCATACATTCTCACATACTCACACAGCCACTCTCTCAGATATACGCGCTCTCTCAGATGCACACATGTGTACCCACCCACACTCTCACCCACACACACATCCTCTCATAGACTTATACTCCTGCACACTCTCACTTTACCAAGCATGCACACACGCAAACACACACTCTTTCACCAGACTCACGTATATGCACACACTCAATCACTCTCATGCATGCACACATAGATATGACTATGGGGTGAATTTGCATTTGCAGAATTATGTTTGTAGATACATTCTATTTTGCTCAAAAAGTGCACAATCTGCAGACAGTCAATCCATGTAATATTTTATAAATTCCTACTTTGACTCAAGACAGACTCGAACCTCACATCTTTCATGCATTGTCTGAGCTGAGATGGCACCTCTTTGTAAAACCTTAAGTTATCTCGAGACTGTGACTTAAAAGAAGTTTTGGGATTTACATACTAATGAACTGAAACCTGCAACCCATTCTAAAGATGAAACACTTAAAAGCAGTCGAGATTTGTTCAATGTATCAATTTGCTACAAATTCTGTGTCTTATGATCCTGCTGTACAGCTACCTGACGAAGGAGCAACACTCCGAAAGCTAGTACTTCCAAATAAACCTGTTGGACTGTAACTGGAATTTTAACAATGTTTCCAGTGAAAACAGCCCATCCCTCCCACTGCTGCCAGTAAACTTTACAATGCTGAGGAAACAACGAACCATCAGTCCTGAAAAATGTACAATTCTAATAATACGAGCTACACATTGACTGCTCCTTCTGATATAAGACATTGGAAACCTCGCGCCGGAGATTGAAAGAAATTAGCAGCTTTAAAAGAAAAACCTGTTGGATCTCATAGCCTTCAATGTCTGAGTCCGACGGTAAGTTCAGGTAACTTTTGTTGGGACCCAACTTTGTTGCAGCTTCAGATGCACAAAAAGTAGCGTTTTTTTTAAACACACACACTCCCCTGCATCCCACTTTCTTCTCTATTGGTCAGCTGAGTTGTCCCTTTGTAATTCGATCCTTGGTGCAGCCTAAGCCTGGAGAGAGTATTGCTTCACTCAGCAATTGCAACCCATAGCCTGTATGCAAGTAAGATTCCCCCCCACACATTTGCAGATGGACTGTCAAGAATCAACCACACTTCTGTGGTCTAGAGTCACATATAGGCCAGACCAGGGAAAGGATGCAGCTGGGACGACTGAGTGAATCCTTTCCCACATCGGCAGGTTCCTCCCCTAATCATGAGTGAATCAGATTGGGGTGTTTGTTCCCCGAAAATAGTTTCATAATGAGATCCTGAACTCCAGATTTCTGACTGAACTCCAAATCCGCCATCTGCTATGGTGAGATTCAAACCTGGGAGCCCCCAGAACTGGGTTATTAATGCAGTCAATAATGGCACTCGGCCGAAGCTCCTTCAATCCCCCTGCGATGGGAGGTGAACTCACTGATGTCTCTGCAGGTGGGAGGAGCAGGTGAAGCCCTTCCCGCAGAGAGAGCAAGTGAACGGTCTCTTTGATCCTCCAAGCTGAGTAAATGGTGTGAAGTCCTGTACTTTTCACGGTCACCGCACTGAATCTCCCTCATTCAGGTGCATCAGTATTCTTCCTGCCACACCAGTATCCAACCAGACAGAAGCAAACATTTCTTCTCGACTGGAATGGCTGCTGATATTCAAGTCCCAATGAATCAAATGACTCTGTCAGAAGCTGATGTATCTTTTGGTTTCAGATTTCTTTCCCCATGTCTTCCTGCAAATAAAACCATGAAATAAGTCACGGTCAGTACAGTCAAATGAACATAACATTGGTGACAATTCCTTAGATTGCCAGATACCTGCTGATCATATATGATCCGTGACACAGAAACCTGAAAACCTTCATTCAGCAAGGTAGCATTAAGTATATAAAGAGGAAAACTTCATTTAGGTGACAATGACCTGGAACAACCTTCCTACAAAGGTGCTGGAAATGGAGCTGAATGAAGGATATGAAAATGAAATCTCAAGGCTGCTTCAGGAAAGAAAGCCAGTAAAGTTGCAGAAAGACTTTCTGCTGACCTGTTAAATAAAAATGAATACAAGAAATACAGGATGTAATTCCATTACTATATTAGAAGGTGAAAAATCATAGCCATGCAGCCTCTACAACAGCGAATGTCAGATATACACCATATGAAGCAATCATAAAATCCCTGCAGTGCAGAAAGAGGCCATTTGGCCCATCGAGCCTACTCCGCCATTCTTTAAGATCATGCCTGATTCTATCCATCATCTCAGCTTCTCTTACCAGTATTATCCTGACTACCCTAAATTCACCTACCATCCAAAATCCCATCGAACTGTGTCTTGAATATGCCTGCTTCTATTGCTTCCTTGGACAAAGAATTCCATAGAGTCACCACTCTCCAGGAAATGTAGTCCCTCCTCCTCTGCCTTAAACCTACCCCTAATCTTGTTACCTAGTCTAACCCACCAGCAGAAACGATGAGATAGGGTGAGTCTGGGTGGGAAGCTGTTCGATGGGTCAGTGTGGACTTGATGGGTTGAATGGCCTCCTTCCGCACTGTAGGGCTTCTATGATGTACTGCAGTTGTATTTGCCCAGAACCACAACTCCCAGAACCTCCCAACTTCTGCAAATTGAAAGACAAGTCCCACCTGCCCTCTCATATGTGTGTTATCTAACTGCTTCATCGCTTCCAGTGAATACAGCCCACACCTCCCACTGCTGCCAGTAACTTTTACAATGCTGATGCAACAATGCAATACCTGCAATACTGAAACCCGTAAGGCTTCTGATGATACCAGTTACTGATTCACCGCTCCTTCTGATGCACAACATTGGAAGTACATTGTTGGGGGCTGAAAGAAATGAACAGTTTAAAACAAAAACCCACCGAAACCCTTCTGTAGGCTTCCCACTCAGGACACTTTGCTTAAAACACTTCAACCCCACATTGCAACAAATTCCCACATTCCGTCAAAATCCTGGATATCCTCACTTACTCAGTTGCCGTCTCTCAAATGAAAGATTTCATTGTAGCTCTACTCCCAGCGTAAGGACAAAATATCTTTGGAAGCTGCTCTGAAAGTCCAGTCTTCACAACAATACTTCTGCTTTCCTTCAGTCCAAATTGTCTGTGCTGACCAGATATCCCAAATTAACATAGTCCCATTTGTCAGCACTTTGCCTATATCCCTCTCAATTCACCCTGTTACCAGATGCCATTTAAAATGCTGTAATTATACCAGCCTCCACCACGTTCTCTGGCAGCTCATTCCATGCTTGCATCACACTCTGTGTAAGAAAGTTGTCCATATGGTTCCATTTAAATCTTTCCCCTCTCACCTCAAATCTATGCCCTCTAGTTTTGGACTTCCCTACTATGTGGAAATGTTTTTGGCTATTCACCCTATCCATGTTCCATATGAACTTCTATAAAGTCACCTCTCAGCCTTCAATGCTCCAGGGAAAACAGCCCCAGCCTATTCAGCCTCTCCCTATAGCTCAAACCTCCAACCTTGTAAATCTTTGCCAAACCCTTTTAAAGGTTCACAACACTTTTCCTGTAGCAGGGTAACCAGAACTGAACGCAGTATTCCAAAAGTGTCTGAATCAATGTCCAGTACAGGGGCAACATGGCCTCCCAACATCTGTACTGAAATGCACTGACCGAAAAGGGCAAGCATACCAAACACCTCCTTCGCAATCCTGTCTACCTGTGACTCCACTTTCAAGAAACTATGAACCGACACTCCAAGGTATCTTTGGTCAACAACACTCCCCATTAACTTTGCAGACCCTTCCCTGATCTGCCTTTCCAAAATCAAAATTTCAAAATGGGGTTGAGAAACGTATCAGTTGTCATTGAATGGTGGAGTAGATCTGATGGGCTGAATGGCCTAATTTCTGCACCTATGTCATATGGTCTCTTGCTGTCCTGGACACAGGGTGAGAGAATTTGGAGCAGGAATAGGTCATTTGGTCTTTCCAGTCGGCACCAGCATTGAACAGTTCATAACTGGATATAAGTATACCGGCATCTAGGTGAACAGGTTGGGATTTTTTTCACTGCAGCATCGGAGGTTGAGAGATGACCTTAGAGAGGATTATAAAATCTTCAGGGGTATCGATGAGGTGAATAGCAGGTATCCTTTCCCTGGGATGGGTGTTTCAAGGTTAGGGAGCAAACTTTGAAGATGAGAGGAGAAATATTTTAAAAAGACATGAGGGGCACCTTTTTATTTTAAGACAGAGAATAGTTCTCATGTGGTATTAATGTCCAGAGGAGGTGATGGATGCAGGTACAGTTATAGTGTTTAAAAGACATTTGGATAAGCACATAGAGATGTACAGCATGGAAACAGACCCTTCAGTCCAACCCGTCCATGCTGACCAGATATCCCAAACCAATTTAGTACCCAGCCCATATCCCTCCAAACCCTTCCTATTCATATATCCATTCAAATGCCTCTTAAATGTTCCAATTGTAATAGGAAAGGTTCAGAGAGTCTGGGCCAAACACTGGCAGATGGGACTAGATTAGTTTCAGAACACAGTCAGCATAACTATTTGGACTTAACGGTCTGTTTCTGTGCTGTATGACTGTAACTGTTCTATACTGGTCTTAAAACCATTTTCTTACTTTCCCCCACTTCTTTGTTCTTCAAAGTCAAATGAACTCAGCCTTGAATACATTCAATGATTGACCTAACTGCAGGAAGACATCCCCACTTCTGAACTCAACTTCTCTTGCTAATAGGGTAAAAACAATGACTGCAGATGCTGGAAACAAGATTCTGGATCAGTGGTGCTGGAAGAGCACAGCAATTCAGGCAGCATCCAAGGAGCTTTGAAATCGACATTTCGGGCAAAAGCCCTTCATCAGGAATAAAGGCAGAGAGCCTGGAGTGTGGAGAGATAAGCTCGAGGAGGGTGGGGGTGGGGATAGAGTAGCATAGAGTACAATAGGTCAATGGGGGAGGAGATGAAGGTGATAGGTCAGGGAGGAGAGGGTGGAGTGGATAGGTGGAAAAGGAGCAAGGCAGGTCGGACAAGTCCGGACAAGTCAAGGGGACAGTGTTGCTGGAGGTTAGAAACTAGGATGAGGTGGGGGAAGGGGAAATGAGGATTTCGAAGCTTCTCTTGCTAATATACCATTTGCCTTGCTGATTGCTTGCTGCTCCTCTCTGACAACTGGCAGTGACTGGTGGAGAAGGACGCTGAGGCCCCTTTGTCTATCCACACATCATTCCTGATGAAGGGCTCGTGCCCAAAACATTGACTCTCCACCTCCTCAGTTGCTACCTAACCTGCTGTGCTTTTTCAGCGCCACAATATTCAACTCTGATCTCCATCATCTCACTTTCACCACATCCCAACATATCACCATTTAAACAATGCGCCTCCTCTCTGCGTTTTTTTTAAACATCAAAGGCTATAGATTGTGTCACCTCATTTGCCATGTGTTTGCAAACTGAGACACAGACCTGGATCAACTTTTCCAGAATTTATTCCCCCGCCGCCCCCCGATTCACTCTTTCCTTTCAGTTGCTACAAGTTAACAATTGAACCCCAGAATGAAACAAAAAATGGAAAAAGTGGTGAGAAACAGACTGTTGTACTCACAAAAGTTAGACAGAGGAAGGAAGTTACAGTCTGGGGTGAAGTTCACAGAGAAAGGAGCAGCAGCAGCTTCAGAGCTCACGGTCCAACCTCCACATTTCGACAATGGCCGGCTCTGATTGGCAGGAGGACCAGTCTCCTTCCGGTCCTCCAAGGTTCTCCATTGGTCCATGGAAAGGAGCTGACGCGCAGTTTCTGCGGGCACCAAGGAATATGCGCAGTGCTTTGCTGACACTGGCGGTCATGCACATTGCTTGCTGACACCGCGGAGCATGCTCAGTGTGCAGGAATTTGTTACAAATTTTAAAGTTAAAAATCACAAAACACCTGGTTATAGTCCAACAGACTTGTTTGGAAGCACTAGCTTTCAGAGCGCTGCTCCTCCATCAGGTGGTTGTGGAGTATAAGATCGTAAGACACAGAATTTATGATCGTATACTCCACAACCGCCTGATGAAGGAGCAGCGCTCTGAAAGCTAGTGCTTCCAAACAAGCCGATTGGACTGTAACCTGGTGTTGTGTGATGTTTAAATTCATACACCCCAGTCCAACACGGGCACCTCCACATCATGACAAATTTTAAGTGTCCAAATGCGAATACGAGAGAAAAATACCAAAGCAAATTTTGTCGAAATGTTTTTTCCCTGTGCCTAGACATGGTATTGCTTTTGCATTTTGTATGGCTGCTCAACGTTTCTGTCGTTTCCCCAGGGTAGAGGTATTGCAAAACTACAGGGTATAGGTTTAGGGTGAGGGGAAAAGATTTTAAAAGATTTAAAAGACTCGGAATATAACATTCACCCCTTCCAGGGCGAAAGTGACGACTGCAGATGCTGGAAATTAGGGTCGAGAGTGTGTGCTGGAAAAGCACCGCAGGTCAGGCAGCATCTGAGGAGCAGGAGAATCGACGTTTCGGGCAAAACCCTTCATCAGGAAATAGCCATGGGGAACTGCAGGGCTGTAGCGTAATCGAGTGTGTCTGGGTGGGATGCTGTTGGGAAGGTCGGTGTGAATGGCCTGCAGGGATGATATGCCTTAGCCATGCGTATATTGAGAAATGGTTGCCCCAAATCTGCTGTGGGACGAGTGGGTTCCAGTTCGTGGGACACTGACACCAGTCCTGGGAAAGGTGGGATTTGTGCTGTCTCTCGCTTCCCATTCTGCCCCTTGTCCATTTTCTCCCCACCCACTGCCCCCGCCCTTTCTCCCCTCTTCACACTGCACCCCGATCTCTCCCCAACCCTCTGAACCCCAGTCATTCTCTACTCCCCAACCTCTGTCCCGTCTCCATTTCTCTCCCTTCTCCACCACCACCAGTGTCCCCGCCCGTCCTTTCTCGTGCCTCAGCCCTCTTTGATCTAGTGGCCGAGCAGAGGTTGATAGCCAAGTTTAGAACACATGAGGATGGCCTCAGCCGAGACCCTGGGTTCATGGCACACTACAGGAGACCCAGCTACAAAATACACTCTCTCACACACAAGCACACTCTCTTACATACTCACACGCTCGTGCAGACCTTCTCTGATAGACATGCTCTCTCTCAGACACACAGTAATACATCCCCACACTCAAACCTACGCACACACCATCTCACTCCATCACACACACACACACACACACAAACACACACAATACCCAGCATGCACATGCACACGCAAACACACGCTCTCTCTCATGCATGCGCTCACATATCGAAGTCTTTGGGGTGAATCTGCGTTTGCAGGATTATATATTTGGAAATAGAACCAGTCTCACTCAAGATTAGGATACAGATAGACCCTACCCTCACAGCTTTCATGCATTGTCTTACCTGAGATGTCGCCTCCTTTTATAGAACCTAAAGTTACCTGGAGAATGTGACTTTTAAAAAGTTCTGGTATTTACAGATTAATGAACCGAAATCTACAACCCGTTTTAAAAGATGAAAGACTCAACAGCAATCTCGGTTTCTTCAATATAACATTTATGTTACATGACATTAGATTCTTTTCTGATATATTTTGTGTCTTATGATCCTCCTCCACAACTTACAGAAGAGGACACTGATGCGAAGGAAAGCAGCTCGAGGTGACATTGAACAATAGCAGAGGATGGTTTCGATCTATCGACCTCTGGGTCATGGGCCCAGCACGCTCCCGCTGCGCCACTCTGCTGCCGCGCGCGGCGCCCCTTCCACAGAACACTTCAGGTTTCCGTCTGGCACGCGGCAGGTGCGTTCGAGCCTGATGTCAAAGACCTCCACTGCTGTCGTGTAATATGCTGTTTCGCGGACGTATGGAGGCTGTGTAAATATAAACTTATTTCTAAATTCCCACATTCTGTTGGTCGAACTGTGATTTCACACTGAATCACAACATGTGTCACAGCGCAGACGGAGGCCATGCGGCCCACCTTCGTTCTGCTGGTTCTACACTTAAGTTAACGTGTGTCTCTATTCGTTTCATTCTCTCGCCTTCTCAGCGTAAATCTGCACATCTGAACGTGACCACCGAATCCCTTTTGTGTCCATTGAATCTTCCTCTTTGTCAACGACAGACAGGGACTTACTGACCCTAACCACTCCCTGTACGAACACGTTCTTCCTAATGTCACTTTTACTTCTTTTCCTCGTGACTTTAAAATTCTGCTGAATCGTTGTGGCTCCTTTCAGGTGTGGGAGCATTTTCACAACATTATTTCCTGTTTCTAGATCCCTCATGACTTGGAAAAGTTCGGTTCTCCGAGGAGAGCTGTCCCAATTTTCCAATCTACCTTGATTGTTGACATTCCTCAAACACCGCACCACTCACGTCAACCTGTTGAACACTATCTCCAACCATTTCACTTCCCTGTTTTCCGCCTCATTCCTACTCTAGACAGCCCAACCTCGTTTCACGAAGGATGTTTTTTGAGAAAATTAATCAGGCAGTTTTGCACAAGTCAAGTTAAAAAACGCGGGCTCGTCCGGGAATTGAACCCGGGACCTCTCGAAAGACAGCACAGTAAAGGACCCTAAGCGAGAATCATACGCCTAGACCAACGAGCCAGATAGCCAGCGCGCTACCAACCCCCCACACCGCTTGCGCGACCTGAGCCTTGCTCAGTATAAAATACATTTGAGATTGCTCTGAGAATTGCAAGCGGCAAAGAGTTTCCCGAACAGCTGCTTCTCATTCAGTCTCCCTGCTGCTGTTTGTCCGGTCCCCGGGAACCGGGCTCTCTCCACTGGCAGATAATTCAACCATTTTGCTTCGAAACTTTTCTCTGACACCCGAGTGGCCAGTGACAAGCATTGCCCTCCTCAACATAGGATACAGAGAACAGGAGAAGACCACGCAAACCTCCACGAGTGCATCAACGCGTCTGTGCACATTGGGCCAGTATATCACTGGGAAATATTTATGTCCAAGCTTTTTTCGGAAGCAGATGAGAAGGCGAGGTGCAGAACAGAGCGCTTTTATACCGGAAATCTGCTAAAGACGACATTGAATGAATAGGAGAGAATGCGTTCTCAGCTGGGTTATGGTCCAAACACGCACCCGTTGTGCCAGGGGTTCCACCTCGGTTCCACTCTTCCTTCACTCGCAACACCCCACACCCACCTCCCATAGTGCCAAGGCACTTTCCCCTGCAACCGCCGAATGTGTAACACCTTCCCATTTACCTGCTCCCTCCTGAATATCCAAGGGCTCAAACATACCTGCCAGGTGAAGCAGCACTTTTGCCACAACCTAGTCCACTGCATTCGCTGCTCACAGTGTCATTTACCCAATGTAGCATGAAGCATAAACTGGGTGACTGCTTCAGAACATCCCGGTTCTGCCCGCAGGAAAAAGGCCCTGGCCTTGCGGTTGCCTGCCACTTTAACACATCACCCTGTTCCCTGGCCAACATCTCTGTCTCAGGCTTGCAGCAGTGTTCTAGCTCCAGATGAAAGAACAACACCTCATTTTCCACTTGGAGACCTTACAGCCCTCCGGTCTTCAATATCGAGTTCCATAACTTTAGGGCCTGAACTCCCCCATGTCCTTGACCCCTACCACACAAACGACTCCTTGTTATCACCTCGTCTGCTATGACACACTACGTATTGTTAGCCGCTAACAGTCTCCATTAACAGTTATTCGCCCTCTCACGCGGATCTTTGTTCACTCCCACGTCCTTCCTATTGTTCTCTCTCTGAGCTGGCGGCAAACACAGCAATGTCCATCGGAGACTCTGAGCCAGCTGAAACTTGCTCAGTATGAAGTACATACCACGTTGCTGCAAGAATTTTGAGTGGGAGCAGCGGCCGAGTTGAGGTGAACCCGGGAGACTACAGCTAAGGTAAGAGTTATTTTCAAAATTACTTACCTGTAGCGGGCATCGGTGTTTTGTTTTCTCTCTCCTTCACAGAAAGAGCGGGAGCAGCAGAGGAAGTGACGGCAAGCAGAGGGGCAGCCGAGACCCGGAAGCAGTTAGTGTAAGCTTAGCTGGGTTAGTTTTTTCCCCCTTTAAAAGCGTGAAGGAGAGGAACCCGAGGCACTACACGGGTAGTGCCTCCCACCCGCCCTCCTGCTCTAACCTAATAATAACATCTGTTGTGGCAAGCAGGTAAGTGCTGAATTTTGCTTGTATTATTTAGACACAGTTTTTGTTTAAACAGTTAGCTTTAGAGGGATGGCAGTGAAGGCAGTGCAATGTTCCTCCTGCAACATGTATGAGGTGAGGGATGCCATCGACGTCCCTGCCGATTACACTTGCAGGAAGTGCACCCATCTCCAGCTCCTCCAAGACCGTGTTAGGGAACTGGAGCTGGAGTTGGATGAACTTCGGATCATTCGGGAGGCAGAGGGGGTCATAGATCAGAGTTATAGGGAAGTAGTAACTCCAAAGATGGCAGATAGATGGGTTACAGTGAGGGGGACTGGGAGGAAGCAGCCAGTGCAGGGACCTCCTGCGGCCATTCCCCTCAAGAACAAGTATACCGTTTTGGATACTTGTGGGGGGGATGACTTACCAGGGGTAAGTAACGGGGCTCAGGTCTCTGGCACGGAGCCTGTCCCCGTTACTCAGAAGGGAAGGGTGAAGAAGAGCAGAGCAGTAGTAATTGGGGACTCGATAGTTCGTGGCACAGATAGGCGGTTTTGTGGGAACGAGAGAGACTCACGTTTGGTATGTTGCCTCCCAGGTGCAAGGGTACGTGATGTCTCTGATCGTGTTTTCCGGGTCCTGGAGGGGGAGGGGGAGCAACCCGAAGTCGTGGTCCACATTGGCACCAACGACATAGGTAGGAGGAGTGCTGAGGATGTTAGACAGGCTTTCAGGGAGCTAGGTTGGAAGCTTGGAGTTAGAACAAACAGAGTTGTTGTCTCTGGTTTGTTACCCGTGCCACGTGATAGAGATTCGAGGAATAGGGAGAGAGAACAATTAAATGCGTGGCTTCAGGGATGGTGCAGGAGGGAGGGGTTCCAGTTTTTGGATAACTGGGGTTCTTTCTGGGGACGGTGGGACCTCTATAAACAGGATGGTCTACACCTGAACCTGAGGGGAACCAGTATCCTTGGGGGGAGGTTTGCTAGTGCTCTTGGGGGGGGTTTAAACTAACTCGGCAGGGGCATGGGAACCCAGATTGTAGCTTCAGGGTGCAGGGCCTGGAGTGTAGGGAGGTGAGGAACATGGCATCAATTTCCAAGGAGGGTGCCTGTAAACAGGGAAGTTGTTTGAAGTGTGTATACTTCAATGCAAGAAGTATACGAAATAAGGTAGGTGAACTTGCAGCGTGGGTTGGTACCTGGGACTTCGATGTTGTGGCTATTACGGAGACATGGCTAGAACAGGGACAGGATTGGCTGTTGCAGGTTCCGGGATTTAAATGTTTTAGTAGGTTTAGAGGTGGGGGTAAAAGAGGGGGAGGTGTGGCATTGCTTGTCAAAGACAGTATTACAGCGGTGGAAAGGACGATGGATGAGGACTTGCCATCTGAGGTAGTTTGGGCTGAGGTTAGGAATAGGAAAGGTGAGGTCACCCTGTTAGGAGTCTTTTACAGGCCTCCTAATAGTCCTAGAATCATTGAAGAAAGGATTGGGAAGGTGATTCAGGAGATGAGTGACAGTAATAGGGTGGTTGTTATGGGGGACTTTAACTTTCCTGATATTGATTGGGAAAGCTATAGCTCAAGTTCGTTAGATGGGTCAGTGTTTGTTCAATGTGTGCAGGAGAGTTTCCTGACACAATATGTAGACAGGCCAACAAGAGGTGAGGCCATACTGGATTTGGTTCTGGGTAACGAACCAGGCCAGGTGTTAGAATTAGAGGTAGGTGAGCACTTTGGGGATAGTGACCATAATTCGGTGATTTTTACACTCGTGATGGAGAGGGATAAGTGTGTACTACAGGGCAAGAATTATAGCTGGGGTAAGGGAAATTATGATGCGGTGAGGCATGACTTAGGATGTGTGGCTTGGAAAAGTAGACTCCAAGGCAAGAGTGTAAATGATATGTGGAACTTGTTCAAGGGGCAACTATTGAGTGTCCTTGATAATTATGTACCTGTCAGGCAGGTAGGAAAGGGTCGTGCGAGGGAGCCGTGGTTTAATAAGGAATTGGAATCCCTTGTTAAATGGAAGAGGGCGGCCTATCTCAAGATGAGACGTGAAGGTTCAATTGGGGCGATTGAGAGTTATAGGGTAGCCAGGAAGGACCTGAAGAGAGAGCTAAAAGCAGCAAGGAGGGGACACGAAAGGTCCTTAGTAGATAGGATTAGGGAAAACCCTAAGGCTTTCTATAGGTATGTTAGGAATAAAAGAATGACTAGGGTAGGAATAGGTCCAGTCAAGGATAGTAGGGGGAAGTTGCGTGTGGAGGCGGAAGAGATTGGGGAGACACTGAATGAATACTTTTCTTCAGTATTCACTCAGGAACAGGGCATTGTTGTCGATGAGAATACTGAGGCACAAATAAGTAGAATGGATGGCTTTGAGGTATGTAGAGAAGAGGTGTTGGAAATCCTGGAAAAGGTGAAAATAGATAAGTCCCCTGGGCCTGATGGCATTTATCCTAGGATTCTCTGGGAAGCAAGGGAGGAGATTGCAGAGCCATTGGCCTTGATTTTTATGTCCTCTTTGTCTACAGGAGTAGTCCCAGAAGACTGGAGGATAGCAAATGTGGTTCCCTTGTTCAAAAAGGGGAGTAGGGATAGCCCTAGTAACTATAGGCCGGTGAGTCTCACTTCTGTTGTGGGCAAAGTCTTAGAGAGAATTGTAAGGGATAGGATTTATGCACATCTAGATAGGAATAATGTGATCAAGGATAGTCAGCATGGTTTTGTGAAGGGCAAGTCGTGCCTCACAAACCTTATTGAATTCTTTGAAAAGGTGACGAAGGAGGTTGATGAGGGGAAAGCGGTAGATGTGGTATATATGGATTTTAGTAAGGCGTTCGATAAGGTTCCCCATGGTAGGCTACTGCAGAAAATACGGAGATATGGCATTGAGGGTGAGTTGGAGGTTTGGATTAGGAATTGGCTGGATGGAAGAAGACAGAGGGTAGTAGTTGATGGCAAAGTTTCTTCATGGAGTGCCGTCACTAGCGGTGTTCCGCAAGGATCTGTTTTGGGACCATTGCTGTTTGTCATTTTTATAAATGACCTGGAAGAGGGGTTAGAAGGTTGGGTGAGCAAGTTTGCGGATGACACGAAAGTCGGAGGAGTTGTTGACAGTGAGGAAGCATGTGGCAGGTTACAGCAGGATATAGAGAAGCTGCAGAGCTGGGCAGAAAGGTGGCAGATGGAATTCAATGTAGCTAAGTGCGAGGTGATTCACTTTGGGAAGAATAACAAAAAGATGGGGTACTGGGCTAATGGTCGGATACTTGGTAGTGTGGATGAGCAGAGGGATCTTGGTGTCCATGTACACAGATCTCTGAAAGTTGCCACCCAGGTAAATAGTGCGGTGAGGAAGGCATATGGCGTACTGGCTTTTATTGGTAGAGGAATTGAGTTCCGGAGTCCTGAGGTCATGATGCAGTTGTATAAGACTCTGGTACGGCCGCATCTGGAATATTGTGTGCAGTTTTGGTCGCCATACTATAGGAAGGATGTGGAGGCATTGGAACGGGTGCAGAGGAGGTTTACCAGGATGTTGCCTGGTATGGAAGGAAAATCGTATGAGGAAAGACTGAGGCACTTGGGGCTGTTTTCACTAGAGAAAAGAAGGTTTAGGGGTGACTTGATTGAGGTGTACAAGATGATTAGGGGGTTAGATAGGGTCGACAGTATGAACCTTTTCCCGCGTATTGAGTCGGGTATTACAAGGGGGCATAGCTTTAAATTAAGGGGGGGTAGATATAGGACTGATGTTAGGGGTAGGTTCTTCACTCAGCGAGTCGTTAGTTCATGGAATGCCCTGCCAGTAACAGTGGTGGACTCTCCCTCTTTATGGGCATTTAAGAGGGCATTGGATAGGTATATGGAGGATAGTGGGTTAGTGTAGTTTAGGTGGGCTTGGATCGGCGCAACATCGAGGGCCCAAGGGCCTGTACTGCGCTGTATTCTTCTATGTTCTATGTTCTATGTTCTAATTGCAAGCAGCAAAGCGTTTCCAGAACATCTGCTTGTCATTCTGTCCCAGGGGCGCTGATATTTGTCTCATCCCCAGGAACTGGACTACCTCCACTGGTGGATAATTAAACCATTTTATTTCTACTTGGACTGTGCTGGCAGGACAGAAAGAAATGGACACCGAGAACTCTTCGCCCAGGTAAATTCACATTGTTGTGCAGCCTTCTTGGTGTTCAGCAATCTTACGGAAAGTCTATTGCAAAGTGGGCATCGCTTTCTTTGCTGCGATCGCGCAGTAGTTAACATCTGACCCCCAAGTGTCCCAGATGAAGAGAATCCGAGTGAAACCTTCACTCACTGAGAGTCATCCCCACGGCCCTGAGCTGAGGGACTGCAGGCAGTCCAACACGGAAGGGACGGTTAAAAATGAAGCAGTTTTGCTCCCTCAGCCTCTCTGTCCCAGAGACAGGCAGTGGGACGGCATAAACACGTAGCATCATTCTCGCGCAGACCGAAGCCGTTCAGCCCATCGAGTCCACGGCGACTGTCTGTCACTTGTCTCTCTCTCTGAGGTTATTCACAATCGGTGGTATCCGTCCTAATAGTAGGGGACTATGTCTGAGTCGTGATGCGGTTTCTGACATGCTTGTCATTCTCGTCTGGACCAGGGTGGCGAATTACTGCAAGGAATGGACGAAACCGCAAGGCATGTGTTTCAACTTTACCAGCTGATTGGCATCGCAAAGAACTGGGTTTGCGATTCAGTTCAGAGGAAACAGACGAAGGACAGAAAACCACTGAGTACTCTAAAATCATGCCACTTGAATTGAGTGGATTTGGCGAGTGCATCGATATGCTAAATGCCATTAAGTAGATGCAAAGGCGGCTTATAGAAGAGAGCAGCACGAGGCGACATTGAACAATAGCAGAGGATGGTTTCGGTCCAGCGAACTCTGGGTTATGGTCCCAACACGCACCCGTTGTGCCAGGGGTTCCACCTCGGTTCCACTCTTCCTTCACTCGCAACACCCCACACCCACCTCCCATCGTGCCAAGGCACTTTCCCCTGCAACCGCCGAATGTGTAACACCTGCCCATTTACCTGCTCCCTCCTGAGTATTCAAGGGCTCAAACATACCTGCCAGGTGAAGCAGCAGTTTTGCCACAACCTAGTCCGCTGCATTCGCTGCTCAGTGTCGTTTCCCCAATGTAGCATGAAGCATAAACTGGGTGACTGCTTCGCAGAACATCCCGGTTCTGCCCGCGGAAAAAAAGGACCTGACCTTGTGGTTGCCTGCCACTTTAACACATCACCCTGTTCCCTGGCCAACATCTCTGTCTCAGGGAAGGAAACTACTGTTGTGGGAAAGGATTCACTCAGTCGTCCCAGATGCATCCTTTACCCGGTCTGGCCTGCACATGACTCCAAACTCTCAGCAATGTGGTCGACTTTAAATCCCCTGTCCCCACGTCTGCCCCAAGAAAATGAGTGGGGAGAAACTTACTTGGATACAGTATATGGGTTGAAATTGCTGAGTGAGGCATTACTTCCTCCGGGTTAAGACTGTACCAAGGATCCAGTTACAAAGGGACACCTCAGTGTTTACCAATAGTAAATCACCTGGGGTGGTAGGGGTGGTCAGGGGTGTGTGTGTGTGCTTTGAGATTCAGCTGTTGAAGAAAACGAAAGCTACTCTTTGTAATTTATTTGCTGGGGAGATCATGAAGCTGTAACAAAGTTGGGCCGCCATAAACGTAACCTAAATTAGGACTCAGACATTGAAAGATATAAAATCCAACAGGTTTCTGTTTTAAAGCTGCTCATTCAGCTTCCAGCACTAAGTTGCCAAAGTCGTGTATCAGAAGGAGCAGTGAATCAGTAGCGAGTATCGTTAGAAACTGTTAAGATTTTCATCTTTGCAGGTTACTGCATCGTTTCATCAGCATTCTAATGTTTACTGGCAGCAGCAGGAAGTGTTGTGGTTGTGTTCATGAGAAACAACGTTAAAAAGCACACAACACCAGAATATAGTCCAACAGGTTTATTTGGAAGCACTAGCTTTCGGACCGCTGCTCCTACAGCAGGTATCTGTGGAGCAGGACCATAAGATACAAAATTTATAGGAAAAGATTAGTGTCATGCAACTGAAATGATATATTGAACAAACCAAGATTGCTGTTAAGTCTTTCACATTTTATAATGGGTTGCAGGTTTCGGTTCATTAATATGCAAATCCCAGAATAGGATAGGATAAATAGACAAAGTCTTTTCCCCGGGATTGGGGAGTCCAGAACTAGAGGGCATTCATTTTGGGTGAGAGGGGAAAGATATAACAGAGACATAAGCGGCAACTTTTTCACGCAGAGGGTGGTACGTGTATGGAATGAGCTGCCAGAGGATGTGGTGGAGGCTGGTACAATTGTAACATTTAAGAGGCATTTAGATGGGTATGTAAATAGGAAGGGTTTGGAGGGATATGGGCCGGGTGCTGGCAGGTGGGATTAGATTGGGTTGGGATGTCTGGTCGGCATAAATGGATTGGACTGTAGGGTCTGTTTCCATGCTGTACATCTCTGAGACTTTATGACTCTATTTTATAAAAAGAAGCGACAGCTCAGGCAATGCATGGAAGGTGTCAGGTTCAAGTCTGTCAGTATCCCAATCGTGAGTCAGTCTAGTTCTATTTCCAAAGTAGGAATTTATAAAATATTACATGCATTGACTGCCTGCAGATTGTGCACCTTTTGAGCAAAATAGAATGTATCTGCAAATATAATTCTGCAAATTCACCCTATTGACTTACGTGTCTGTGTGTGTGTATAAGTGTGTATGAGTGTGTGTGTGTGAGTATGTGTGTGTGTGTGTGTGTGTGAGAGAGAGAGAGAGAGAGAGAGAGAGACTGTATAGTGTAGTGGAGTCACCTGTAGTGTGACATCAACCCAAGGTCCATTTGAAGCCATCCTCATGGATTCTAAACTTGGGCATCAATAGTCAAGTTGAACTTGGCCTCTGCTCGACCACCAGAAACGATTAAGCAGTTACACAACACACATTGGAGATTGTAAGGTGGGACTTTTGATTTGCAGATGGTGGGAGGCTCTGGATGCTGAGATCCAGGGCAAACATATGCTGGTGGACATTCGGCTCAGAGAGATGGAGCTGGAAGCCAGGCTGCAGACCTTTGGGGATAAAGATAACCAGACATTTTATTCCAGGAGTTGGTCATTTCTCTCCGGACAGACCCTTCTGATTGAGTCAGTGGACAGGGTCAGGAGGTGTGAGCGTGGATCAGGCAGGTAAAGGGGATCTGAGAGAGGGCTGCAAGGGGGTGGAGGAGCGAACTGGCTGGGTGCTGGGATTACGATCAACATTGGGGAGGTGGTGGTAAGGGACAGAACAGTGACAGGGATTGTCTCCGGTCTCCGCAGTTGGTAGCAAGAGGCCAGATGACATCGGTGTCTATCTGGTGCCAAGATTTGGGAACCAATGTGCTCAGGGAAAGGGAGGTTACAGCAGGTGTGGTCCACAAATGTCAAGATAGAGCCTCTGCTGAGGGTGCATGAAACGTTAGAAGCTAACTCTGGACGGCACAGTGGCTCAGTGGTTAGTACCACTGCCTCACAGTGCCAGGGGTCCATGTTTGATTCCATCCTTGGGCAACTGTCTGTGTAGACTTTGGCGCGTCCTCCTCCTTGTGTCTCTGTGGGTTACCTGCGAGTGATCTGGTTTCCTCCCACAGTCCAAAGATCTGCAGTTTAGGGTGGATCGGCCATGCTGAAGTGTGTAGAATAGAGTGGGTTAGCCATGAGGAACTGCAGGGCTGTCGGGTCAGCAGGTGGGTCTGGATGGGATGCTTTTTGGAAGGTTGGTGTGAATTCGATGGGCCGAATGGCCTGTCAGAATTATATGATTCTACTGCCTTCGCCACGTATATATTGAGAAATGATTGACCCAAGTCTGCTGTGGGAGGAGTGGGTTCCAGTTCATGAGATATCAACACCGGTCCAAGGGAAGGTGGGATTTGGGCAGTCTCTCTCCACCACCCTCTGCTCCCCTGTCCAATCTCTCTCAGCCCCCACCCCTCTGCCCTGCATTCGCTTCTTCCCCACCTCTGCACACCAGTCTTTCTCTTTCCCTCACCATCGGTCCCCACAATCTTCTCCATTCCTATCACCCTCTGTTTCCTCCCCCCAGCCTTTTTCATCCCCCCACCCTCTGTCCCCCTGTCAATTATCTCTCTCACCCCCTGACACTCTGCCCCTCCGTCCATTCTCTCTCCTTCTCTTCCACCCACTCCCTGTCCTTGTGGATGCCTCAAACCCTCTTTGATGGCTGTATCAAACCCTTCTAGGAAGAGAGAAAGAGAATGGATGTTGATGACTTTACCTGGTAGACACGGCTTCACGAGAAATGACTGATCTTTAAAATTGAGAATAGGTAAAAATGATATATTCAGAAACATCATGAAAGCATGTTCAACTTTATAGAAAAGCTGCAGACATCTTTCTGAAACTTGCATTCAAATATGTCCAGTTCGTCCACAGTTGAGGACAGGCTATAAGTTGTGGATGGCCTATTCCTAGTCTTGTGAAATTGATTCTGACTATGCAGAAATAGCACCGTAGAGTTGTTAAGTATGGAAACCCTTTGGTCCATGCTGACCACGTATCCTAAATTAGTCTTGATCCGTATGTACCCATCCAAATGCCTTTCAAATTTTGTGATTGTACCAGCCTCCACCACTTCTTCTGGCAGCTAATTCAATACATGCACCACTCTTTGCGTGAAACATTTGCCCCTTAGGTCCTTTTTATATCTTTCCCCTCTCACCCAAAATGAATGCCCTCTAGTTCTGGACTCTCCCACCCCAGCGAAAAGACCTTGTGTATTTAACCTATCAATGCCCCTCATGATTTTATAAGGCTTTATAAACTCTTAGCATCCAATGCTGTATGGAAAGCAGCCCCAGCGTATTGAGCCTCTCCCTGTAGCTGAACCCCTCCAACCCTTCCAACATATTTATAAATCGTTTTTGAACCCTTCTAAGTTTCACAACATCATTGCTACTATGATTAATAGGCTGTGAACAATCTATCTTGTTCAGGGCATAAGAGGGGGCATTTGTTGAGGCGAATTAACTTTCAAACTTTTTTTCTGACCCCGAGGTCCCTTTTAAATCTTTTCCCTCTAAACCGAAATCTATGCCCTCTAGCTTGGGATTCCCCTACCCTGGGGAAAAGACATTCAAAAGTTGAGGAGTCACACAAAATGCAAACGCAAGAAAATGTCGAGCTACAGGTAAAAAAAAATGTGGCTTCAGCTTTTTTTTTAAACTCCTGTTGACATTTGACATTCAGGTACAAAATCTTGTCAGCCACACCGGCATCTCCACCGACCACTCCACCGACCACACTGCGCATGTTCAACGGTGTCAACAAGAACTGCGCATGCCCCACGCTGCCCGCAATTACGGACCGCGCCCTTCTTTTGATGGGCCAATGGGGAGCTCTGGATGACCGGAAGGAGCCTGGTTCTTTTGTAAATCAGAGCCTTGCTATTGTCTGAATACGGAAGTTTGACCATGAGCTTCTGAAGCTGCTAATGCTGTTGTTCCTCTCTGAATGAAGATTGAGCTTCACCCCAGACTGCAACTTCTTTCCTCTGTCCTACATCTGTGAGTACGGCACTTTCTTTTCTCACCCTCTTTTCCATTTTATTTTCATTCTGGGGTTCAATTTTGGTTTTGCAGTAATTGAAAGGAAAGGGAGTGAATCCCGGCGAGGGGAGAGAGTCTGGAAAAGTTGGTCCAAGACTGTGTCTCAATTAGCAAACACATGACAAATGTAGGAGCACAATGTGAAGTTATCGCATTTGCTGTTTTAAAAAAAGCAGAAAGGAGACGTATTCCTTAAATAGTGATATATTGGGATGTGAAGAAAGTGAGAACTGCATATGCTGGAGATCAGAGTCGAAAAGTATAGAGCTGAAAAGCACAGCAGGTTCAGGCAGCATCTGAGGAGCAGGAGATTCGACATTTCAGGCTCGAGCCCTTCATCAGGAATGATGTGTTGATGTACAAACAGGCCTCGGCGTCCTTCTATTATAGCAAGCAATGAACAAGGCAAGTGGTACATTAGCAAGAGGAATTGAGTTCAGAGGTGGCGATGTCTTCCTGCAGTTGTGGGGGGGTGGGGGGGGTGGGGGGGGGGGGTGCGGGGAGGTGTCACTGAAAATATTCAAGGCTGAGTTGGAGGTGTCACTGAAAATATTCAAGGCTGAGTTCATTTGAGTTTTCGACAACAAGGAAGTGGATGGTTATGGGGGGGAGGCAAGAAAATGGGTTTAAGACCAGTATAGAACAGTCAGACAGTCTGACAGTGCAGAAACAGACTGTTCTGTCCAACTAGTCCATGCTGACTATGTTCTCAAACTAAACTAGTTGCACCTATCCCTATCCCTCTGAACCATTCCTATTCATGTGCTGATCCAAATGACTTTTAACCCTTTTAACTGGACCTACATCCACCACTTGAACTGAATTTATTGTGGTTTGAATCTGCCGCTTCCGGTTGTCAGTTCCAGCTGTCCGTTGCAGTGGTCGGTTTATTGGGTCCAGGTTGATGTGCTTACTGATTGAATCTGTGGATGAGTGCCATGCCTCTAGGAATTCCCTGTCTGTTCTCTGTTTGGCTTGTCCTGGGACAACACTACTATTATAGGACAATATACCGACCACTGTAACGGACAACTGGAACTGACAACCGGAAGCGGCAGATTCAAATCACAATAAATGCCGGAGGAAAGATCACAGAAGCGCTTCACAGGAGGCTCCCAAGCACTGAAGATGTCACCTAGACAGGGGACGAAACACAAATTCCCAGCTCGGCGAACAGAACCACAACATGCATGCAGGAAGGTTATTTAGGTGGAACTGAGAAATAAGTAAAGGGATGATCACCTTATTGGGATTTTATTATAGACTCCCTAATAGTCAGAGGGAAATTGAGAAAAAATTTGTAAGGAGATTTCAGTTATCCGTAATAATAATAGGGTGGTTATGGTCAGGGATTTTAACTTTCCAAACATAGACTGGGACTGCCATAGTGTTAAGGGTTTAGATGAAGAGGAATTTAAATATGTACAAGAAAATTTTCTGATTCAGTAAATGGATGTTCTGACTAGTGAAGGTGCAAAACGTGACCTACTCTTGGGAAATAAGGCAGGGCAGGTGACTGAGCTGTCAGTGGAGGAGCACTTTGGGGCCAGTGACCATAATTCTATGAGCTAAAAAAGAGTGATGATAAAGTAAAGACCAGATCTAAATTGGAGGATGACTAACTTGATATTGGAGGATGACTAACTTGGTATTCGGCAAGATCTTTCAAGAGCTAACTGGGAGCAGATATTCGCAGGTAAAGGGATGGCTGGAAAATGGGAAGCCTTCAAACATAAGAAACTGAGAGTCCAGAGACAGTATATTCCTGTTAGGGTGAAAGGGGAAAAACTCAGTAAAAACAAGGACTGCAAATCCTGGAAACCAGATTCTAGATTAGATGGGCTTTTGCCCAAAATGTCGATTTTCCTGCCCCTCGGATGCTGCCTGAACTGCTGTGTTTTTCCAGCACCACTCTAATCTAGAACCTAGGACGAAAGGGGAGGCTGGTAGGTGTAGTGAATGCTGGATGACTCGAGGAATTGAGCTTTGGTTCAGACTGGAGGCCTGTGACCAGTGTTGTGCCACAAGGATTGGTGCTGGTTCCACTACTTTTCATCATTCATATGAATGATTTGGATGTGAGCATAAGAGGTATAGTTAGTAAGTTTGAGGATGACACCCAGATTGGAGGTGTAGTGGACAGCAAATAAGGCAAATACCTCAGATGACAACGGGATCTTGATCCGATGGGCCAATGGGCTAAGGAATGGCAGATGGAGTTTAATTTAGATAAATGTGAGGTACTACATTTGGAAAAGCAAATCAGGTAAGGTCCGCGGGAGTGTTGCTGAACAAAGAGACCTTGGAGTGCAGGTTCATAGCTTCTTGACAATAGAGTCGCAGGTGGATAGAACAGTGAGGAAGGCATTTGGTATGCCTTCCTTTATCGGTCAGAGCATTGGGTAGTAAAGTTGAGAGGTCACGTTGTAGTTGTATAGGACACTGGTTACGCCACTTTCGGAATATTGCGTGCAATTCTGGTCTCCTTCCTATCAGGAGGAAGCTGTGTAACTTGAAAGGGTTCAGAAAAGATTTACAAGGATGTTGCCGGGTTTGGACGATTTTAGCTATCTGGAGAGGCAGAATAGACTCGGGCTGTTTTCCTGGAGCGTCAGAAGCTTTTGTGAGGGGGGTGGGTGACCTTCCACACGTTTATTTTATCCATAATCCTCATGATTTTATAAACAGACAAGGTCTTTTCCCTGGATTGTGGAGTCCAGAACTGGAGGGCATAGGTTTAGAGTGAGAGGGGAAAGATTTTAAAAGGGCCCTCAGGGACAAGTGTTTCATGCAGAGGGTGGTGCATGTATGGAATGAGTGTCAGAGTAAGTGATGGAGGATGGTACAATTACGGCATTTAAAAGGCATCTGGATGGGCATATGAATAGGAAGGGTTTAGAGCGATAGTGGCCAAGTCCTGGCAAATGGGACGAGATTAGGTTAGGATAACTGGTCGGCATGGATGAGTTGGACTAAAGGGTCTGTTTCCGTGCTGTACAGCTCGACGACTTTAATTCAGGACTCTGAAATTGTTGATGAAAACCACTTCAGTAATCTGCCCAGTTTTAAGACTACAACATACAGGAGCAGAATGAGGCCATTTGGCCCATTGAGTCTGCTCCACCAGTCGATCATGGCCGATATGTTTCTCAACCCCATTCTGTTGCCTTCTCCTCGTAACCCTTGATCCCCTTATTTATCACAGACCTATCTATCCCTGTCTTAAATGCCCTCAATGACTTGGCCTCAACAGCGCTCTGCAGCAATGAGATCCACAGATTCACCATCCTCTGGCTGCAGAAATTCATCCTCATCTCAGTTCTGAAGGCATTCCTTCACCCTGAGCCTGTGTCCTCTGGTTCTCGTTTCTCCTCCTGGTGGAAACATCTTCCCCACATCCACTGTATCCAGTCAGAGTCACGCAGCACGGAAACAGATCCTTTGGTCCAACCAGTCCATGTCGACCATATTCCCAAACAAAACTAGTCCCACCTACATGTGCTTGGCCCAATATCCCTCTGAACATTTCTTATTCATGCACTATTCCAAATGTCATTTAAATGTTGTGACGGTAAGCGCATCTACCACTTCCTCTGGAAATTCATTCCACACGTGAAGCACTCTATGTAAAAATGTTGCCCCTTATTTTGTTTTTAAATCTTTCTGTTCTCACCTTAAACATATGTCCGGTAGTCTTGAAACCCCTCATTCCAGGGAAATGACTCCTGACAGTCATCTTCTCTGTATCCAGCAAGATTTTATAAATCTCTAAGAAGACCTGAGATGTTAGCTTGCTCTCTCTATGTGGACGCTGCCTGACCAGCTGTGATCTCCAGCATTTGTTGTTTTCAGGACGGATTCCAGCATCTGTCGCAATGCGCTCCTAAATGTTGGCTACCTCTTTCCAGCTCCTTCGAGACTCGACCTTACTCAACAATCCACTGTGCGGTACACTCAATAAAGTTCCACATTGCATCTCTTTCAGCACACACGGGCAGCACGTGGCTCAGTGGTTAGCACTGCTGCCTCACAGCACCAGGGACAAGGATTTGATTCCAGCTTCAGGTGACTGACTGTGTGGAGATTGCACATTGTCAACCCCCCCCCCCCCCCCCCCCCCCCCACCCCGCCCGTAGCTGTGTGGGTTTCATCCAGGTGCTCCGGTTTCCTTCCACAGTCCAAAGATGTGCAGGTTAGGGTGAATTGGACATGCTAAATTGCCCCATAGTGTTCAGGGATGTGTGGGTTAGGTATATTAGTCGGAGGTAAATGGAGAGTTGTTGGGCCAAATGGCCTCATTCCGCACTGTAGGGATTCGACGTGGCAACCCCCCAGCTGTTTGCATTTCCTGTAGGGGAAGTGGGGACGGGCCGAAAGTTCAGTGAGGGTGAAGCGAAAATTAAACGTAGTGCTTTGCTTGAGCTCAAGCTGAGTGACTTGGTGGCGGGACTGGAAAAGGAAGGTACGGTGTCTGTGGTTAGTGATGCTGCCTCACGGCACCAGAGAGCCAGATACAATTCCAGCCTCGGGGCCGTTGTCTGTGTGGATATTGCACATTCTCCGTCTGGTGTTTGCGGCGGATTTCTTCCAGAGCACCTGTTTCTTCCCACAATCCAAAGATGTGCAGGTTTGGGTGAATTAGCCATGTTAAATTGTCCATAGTGTCCAGGATGTGTAGGTTAGATGCATTAATCAGGTGTAAATGTAGAGCAATCAGAGTAGGGTAATGGTGCTTTCAATTTCATGGAATTACAAAAGAAAAGAATGTTCCGCATAAAGTAGAATTGCTTGTTCTGAATTTCTACCCTGACTGACAGTGATGACTTTCAGAATCTTTTTTTCCAGTGCATTTGAAGATTTGAAGACTGAAGTTTCAAATTCAGTAGTTGAAGGGCTTATCCACGAAACTGCAACTCTCCTGCTCCTTGGATGCTGCCTGACCTGCTGTGTATTTCCAGCACCACACATTTTGACTGACTCTCCAGCGTCTGCAGTCCTCATTTTCACGTCAATGACAGACAGTCAATCAATTCATTGGGAATGTAACGATTTTGGACTATGATTCTGTGAGGAGGAGCAAAACTCTTTGGTTTCTGTTTCAGTACGCTTTCAGCATCAGTGGAGCTGGATGAGAGACGCTACTGTGGCAGCGCATTGAATGTGCCGCCTGTAACAATTATACAGCCTGGAAAGAGGAATTCACGGCAGGGAGGGATTGTACATGCGTTTGTGTGCAGCTGAAGCTTTGGCCATGGAGAAACCAGAGGAATCTCGCCCCATGGAGAAACCGTGGAAGTGTGGTGACTGCGGGAAAGGCTTCAGTGTCCCATCTGCCCTGGAAATTCATCAGCGCAGTCACACCAGGGAGAGGCCGTTCTCCTGCCCAGAGTGTGGGAAAGGATTTATCCGCTCTTCCCACCTGCTGGACCACCGCCGAGTCCACACTGGGGAGAGACCATTCACCTGCCCCGAGTGCGGGAACAGCTTCACCCACTCCTCCCACTTGCTGGCGCACCAGCGTGTCCACACCGGGGAGAGGCCCTTCCCCTGCTCTGATTGTGGGGAGGCCTTCAGCAAATCCTCTGACCTGCTGAAGCACCAGCGGGTCCACACGGGGGAGAGGCCATTCAGTTGCCCCGCGTGCGGGAAGGCCTATAGCGATTCCTCTGCCCTGCTGAGGCACCAGTGAGTCCACACAGGCAAGAAGCCGTTCCCCTGCCCTGAATGTGGGAAGGGCTTCAGCAGTTCCTCCTCCCTGCTGACACACCAGCGGGTCCACATTTGCCTGCCATGAGTGTGGGAAGGGCTTTACCCAGCCCTCCCAACTGCTGACCCACCGGCGGGTCTACACGGAGGAGAAGCCGTTCTCCTGCTCAGTGTGCAGATAGGGCATTGCGGTCTCCTCCAATCTCGTGGCCCACCAGCGGGTCCACACAGGGTGAGGCCCTTCAGCTGTCCCGAGCGAGGGAAGGCTTTCAGCAATTTCTCCCACCTGCTGAGGCATCAACGGATCCACACTGGGGAGAAGCCGTTCTCCTGCCCAGAGTGCGAGAAACGCTTTAACCGCTCCTCCCACCTACTGACACCGGCGGGTCCATAGAGGGGAGAGGCCATTCAGCTGCCCTGAGTGTGGCAAGACGTTCACATTTTCCAGCAACTTGCGAAGACACCAGCAGGGGCACCAGTGCTCCCAACAATCGAATTCCGCCAGTGACGCTACTGTGGACTAAACCTTCTGCCCCGTTCTGACAATGGGTGCAGTGGGAAAATTGGTGGGCTTTTTAAAAAAAAATTCTGGACTGCACACCACCTCGCACCCCCAACTGCAACCCCACAGTGGCTCAGGGCGGCATGGTGGCTCAGTGCTTAGCACAGCTGCTTCATAGAGCCATGGACTCGGGTTTGAATCTACTGTTTGATTCTCCCGTGTCTGCGTGGGTTTCCTCAGGGTGTTCCCGTTTGCTCCCACAATACAAAGATGTACAAGTTAGGGTGAGTTAGCCTAGCTAAATTGTCCATCGTGTTCAGGAATGTGTAAGTGTGGTACATTAGTCAGGGGTAAATGTAGACTGGTCAAGTGTGTGGTGCTGGAAAAGCACAGCAGGTCAGGCAGCATCTGAGGCGCAGGAGGATCGACGTTTTGGGCATAAGTCCTTCCTCAGCAATGATGCCTGAAACATTGATTCTCCTGTTCTTCGGCTGCTGTCTGATCTGCTGTGCTTTTCCAGCACCACACTCTCGACTGTGATCTCCAGCATCTGCAGTCCTCACTTTCTCCAAGTAAATGTAAAGTAATAGGGTTAAGAGAATGGGTCTGGGTGGGTAACTGTACGGAGGGTTGGTGTTGCCTTGTTGGGCCAAAGGGCCTGTTTACATTCTGGAAGGGATTCTGTGATTCCATAAACTTTGCTTCCAGTGGGCGACACTACTCTGAGTCTGGGACTGCATGTTCCCACTGAAACAATCCGCAGAAAGCGAAGACCACTGGAGCAGACATTAGGCCATTCAGCCAACTGAGTCTGTTCCGCCATTTGTTAGAAACAAAAAAAAATTGCGGTTGCTGGAATCCAAAGTAGGCAAGCAGGAGGCTGGGAGTACGCAGAAGCCAGGTAGCATTAGGAGGTGAAGTTAGCGTTTCAGGACTGAAGAAGAGTTCTTCCCGAAACATTGACTTCTGTATCAGAAACAATTTCCCAGATTGTTGCCAGGGGTTGGAGGGTTTGAGCTGCAGGGAGAAGCTATTTGGCTGGGTGAGAGATTTAAAAGGGACGTGAGGGGTAATGTTTTCAGGCAGAGGGTAGTGCATGTATGGAATGAGTTTCCAGAGAGAGTGGAGGCTGGTACAATTATACCACTTAGAAGGCATCTGGTTTCGGACCTGAACAGGAAGGGTTTAGAAAGATATAGGCCAAATACTGACAAATGGGACCAAATTAATTTAGGATGTCTTGTCAGCATCGATGAGTTGGACCGAAGGGTCTGTTTCCGTGCTGTACATTTCTGTCTACCGGTCCTGATGTAAGTTTAAAATGGAGTCCAAGTAACTTTGAATAGTTCAGTCTTGTTGAACTCACCTCTTGAAAGGTTTCAAATGAATGCCTCCAAGTGATACTGTTTAAAAATGCCGCGTTGTACAAAATATCCCATGAGGTTCGACGCAAACTCACAGCTGAAGACATCAGAAATCACATAACACCAGGTTACAGACCAACAGGTTTATTTGAAATCACAAGCTTTAGGAGCATTGCTCCTTCTTCACTGCTGCTTCTTCGTCACTTCACTGACAAAGGAGCAGTGCTCCGAAATCTCGTGAGTTCAAATAAACCTGTTGGACTCTAACCTGGTGCCATTTGACTTCTGCCCTTGTCCAGCCCAATCTAACACCAGCACTTCCAAATCAGAGTTGACTAATGAGATCGGATTTTATTCAGTGTGATTAAGTGAGATGCTCATCTGAAAATTCAAAACTGTTGGAGCGACAAGGAGACACGAGTCAGTGCTACAGCACGGAGACAGGCCTATCGGCCCAAACTGGTCCATGCCGACCAAAATTTCCATCAACAGTAACCCTATTTCCCTGCACTTGGCCACTATCCTTCTAAGCCTTTCCTCTCCATGTATTTGACCAAATGTATTTTAAATGTTGTTAATGTACCTACCTCAACCACTTCCACTGGCAGCTTAGTCCATACACAAACCACACTCTGAAAAAATATGTGGGGCAAAAATTTTACAATCTCTCTCCTCTCACCATACAAATGTGTCCCTAGTCTTGAAATTCCGCCATACTTGGGAAGAGACAACAATCCTTAACCCTATCTGTAACCCTCATGGTTTTATAAACTTCGCCTCTCATCCTCCTCTGCTCCAGGGGGAAAACATCCCAGCCTTAATTCCAATTTGTTAATAATGGTGCAGCGATGATTTCAGCTGTGTGTGTGTCAAGGATCTCTCATTTCTAAGCCAATGCAGTGCCACTTAAGTTTACCTGACCTTAAAACGAATGGTACCCCATTCATTTAAAATATCTATGGTTTCTGTGCAAAGTCAGTCCTTATTGGAAAACAACCAATACTGTCTTAAATCACATAGGCTGCTTCTGACCAGGTTTGTATGCTCTGTTTTGAGATGTAGGAGTAAAACTTCACGGTAAAAGATTAATGCAGCCTTTATTCATGACTCATTATTAAACACACTTTCTCCATTTACAGCTGTAATTGAGAGGCTTCTCTGAATTAGTCGACATGTTTGTAACAAGTTGTGAAACATGAAAGGGTTCTGAAAAGACTTACAAAGATACTGCCAGGGTTGGAGGGTTTAAGCTGCTGCAAGAGAAAATAGACTGGGTCTATTTTCCCTGGAGGGTCAGAGGCTGAGGGGTGACCTTTCAGACGGTTTTGCGGTAGAAGCGTTTTAGGGAAAAAAAATCTCAAACCTTTGTTGCCTTTGCCAATACCTGTTGGCCATTAGTGAAGTCCGTTAGCCCAAACGAATCAGACCCTCTGCCTTTACAACCGCTGTTGGGGAAAGAAAATCAAGAACAACATAATCTTCTTAAAGGAGTAACATCATCACAACAGAGAGCACACAAGCTGAAACATTTCTCTCAAAAGGTCGTACAGTTAGCAGGCCGAGATAATGACTTTTCAATTTAGCCAATTAATTTAATTAGGACTCTCCATGTATTTTAAATGTTGTTAATATACCTACCTCAACCACTTCCACTGGCAGCTCAGTCCATACGCAAACCACACTCTGAAATACTATGTGGAACAAAAATTTTACAATCTCTCCCCGCTCACCATACAAATGTGTCCCCAGTCTTGAAAGGCTTAGAAGGATAGTGGCCAAGTGCAAGGAAATGGGGTTACTGTTGATGGACATTTTGGTCGGCATGGACTAGTTTGGGCCGATGGGCCTGTTTCCGTGCTGTAGCACTGACTCGTGTTTCTTTGTCGCTACCAACACCTATTAAATTTAAATCTGACAACAGAGGACCAATCGTATTGTAAAAACTCAATATAGCATCAAGGGTAGAAAAGAAGGGGACAGTTGGACAGAGCCCCAGTGCTAAGAGTCCTCAGCACTAGAGAGAGAAATCAGCTCCGACAGTCATTTGTAAATGAGAGAGCATCATTTACAAAAAAAAACCAGAAGAGCAGGAATTGGAGGAGACACTCCTGACAAAAGATTCAATAGAAGGATGCAAAGAATATTCTGGAAGACATGTAACCTAGTGTAATCAGAGAGACTAAATTCTATTTCTTGTTATATTAGTGGGTCTTGTATTTATTGGAACAGGATATGACAAGAATCCTGTTTTATGCCAGAATTGTCAGTAGTTCGAAGGGATTTATTCGGTTTATTAATAAATTAGTTCAGTTGTTCATCATTGAAGTTGGATTCGTAAATTGCTTTTTGTTGATTTTTGAAGTGTCAGGGATTTATTTTTGTTTTTAAGACTAGAGCAGATGACACCACTTTTCACACTAATTTTATAGATTATAGGGCAATGCGCTCCTCTTTTGGTGTTTCGGTTTGAGATCTCGGAGAGGGGAGGGGATTCAGCATTCGCTTTATAACAGTATTGACGTGCCGTCCTGCTGAATGCAAAGGAGTCATTATTAATCCCAGCCCCTCACTCTGATTGTGAGTGAATCGCTTTAATTTGAATACTGACACAGAAACTGCACAGACAACCAACTGTTGAAACAATGATTTACACTTTATTGTAGGTAGCAACCAAAAAATAAAACCCCTCAAGTAAGCAAGTTCAGCCTCTTTCCCACCCCACCGCCCCCCCCATCTTGGCTATCGCCCAAGTGATGGTGAAATTTAACATTGTTTCCACCAACAGTGCCCATCTCTGGAAGTTGACAGGGGCTTGATGCAGTGTTGTTCTTCCAAGTACTGCTGCTAAATCATTCTGGAGTTGAATTCTGGTGGAGTTCCCTCACTGTCAAATTTGTGGTGTAACGTTTCTTTAGATTCTGACACCACCTCCCTACACTTCTGGAGACCTCAGGTCTGTAGCTTACCTTCATATCCTTGAGGGTTTGCCGCCTGTTTGAAACAGCCTGTCCTGCAATTAACCCCTTTACGCCAAGGCCTTCCTTCTACAGGCAGAATTAATTGTCCTTTTGTCACACAGTTATTAAACACCATTATCACATCTGTCCAAAGAAACAGCTTATTGTGCTGCCTCCTCCTTCCCAGCGATAGTTAATGTATGTTATTTGTTAACTCCCTTGTAGCAGTTTCTCATTGGCCATTTCGTTTCTTGGTTCAGAAAGCGTTATGGCTGACTCATGAAGTTATCAAAGTTCTGGAGTTTACAGGACCACACCACATTCCTCTCTGCCTCCCCCAGGAATAACGATTGCTCCTGAGATTCTCGCAGTTCCTGACATTCCTTGGTATCCCCAAATACTATCCATATGTCAGGAAATCACTGGTGCTGCCCTGACACCAGATAGTCACTGTTGGAACAGAAGGATTATGGGAAGAAAATGCAGAAATCCGAAGTGCAAAGAGACTTGGGAGTTCATGTCCAGGATTTTCTCAAAGTAAACTTGCAGGTTGAGTTGCACTTTCCCCTGAAACTGCCGAATGTGTGACACCAGCCCATTTACCTCTTCCCTCTTCGCTATCTAAGGGGCCAAACTTACCTTCCAGGTGAAGCGTCAATTTACCTGCACTACCCACAACCCAATCTACTGCATTTACTGCTCACAATATGGGCTCATCTACATTGGGGAAAACGAAGCATAAACTGGGTGAGTGCTTCGCAGAACATCTACGTTCTGCCCGCAAAAAAGGCCCTGAGCTTCCAGTTGCCTGCCAATTCCACACCCCACCCTGTTCCCTGGCCAACATCTCTGCCTTAGGTTTGCTGTATTGTCCCAGCAAAGCTCAGCACCAGCAGAACGAAGAGCACCGAATGTTTCACTTGGAGACCTTACATCCCTCCGGTCCTAATATCGAATTCAATAATTCTAGGGCCTAAACTCCATAGTATCATCATCCCTACCACACACACCAAGCCTTAATATCACACAGTCTGTCGTTCCACACTACTTAGCCACGAACAGTCTCCATTCACCCTCCCATGCAGATTGTTATCAACTCCTTTTTCTGTCCAACCATTCTTCCTTCGCTTTGGGCTCTGTCCTGATCTCCGCCTTCCTCCCACAATATCTCCTGCAGAAACCGACATTTTCCCAATCACCATCAGTTCTGTGGGAGGGTCACCGGCAACTCCTGTTTTTTTTGTTTCTGATATACAGCATGCGCAGTTTTTTCAGATTTTTATTGAGAGAGAGAGTTGGAGATTGTTTCGTGAGAAAGAAAGAGAGGGGGAGAAACAGAACAGACATGAACTGTTGATCGCCGTTGTGACACATAACGTAAAATCATTGCAGTGCGATCACTTCCCTTAAGCATGAATAGAGGTCGCGCGCGATCAGTGAGCTTGTAACGCAACGGTAGCGCGTCTAACTTTAGTTTAGAAGGTTGCGTGTTCAAATCACGTCAGGCTCAGTAGTATCCTCTTCTTACATTTCAAATCAAGAAAGGAGCACTTTCACTCCGTTTATCTCTTCAGCCAAATCTTCTTTGCGGAAACTTTCGATCACACGTGAAGCTTTGCTGTCAGTTTGATTTGTGAACAGTGTGTCAGGGAGGTGGTGTGCCCATTGTTTGGGTAAATACTCAGCTCCCGACAATGTGAGAAGTAAAGCACAAAGTGTTCATCACGGGATTCAAACACACAGCCGCTTCGTTCAGTTGGTGACCGCGCGGTGTGAATAACATTATTCCGATATTTTTACAACATAATCGAGAGATTACCAGCTTTATGTTTCAATCAATCAAGAGTTCACAGCTCCTCCTGTTATAGCAGAGTGACAGCGAGTTCAGATAGAAATGTTTCCCACCAACAGCAAATCCTTTCCTCTCACTGGATACAGTTAAAATTATCTTTATTCAACAGAAGGAGCGGAACCAACAGTCTGAGGGCCCCTCTCTGCATTATCTGAATTTTATAAACGGTGTCAGTAAAATCCAATGACGGACACTGATTTGGTTCAATCGTTTTTTTTTGCCAAGCGAGAGGATGCTGCTGTGTGAAACAGCGTGGGGAATTACTGCAGGGCCTCCTGCACATGGAACACACCGCAACTGATGTGTTTCACCTTCACCAGTTTATTCCTATCTCGGAGAAGAGAGGTTTCATGATTCGGATCAAAGCAGCCAGACAGAGAACAGGAGAAGAGCACTCAGCCCTTCACAAGCTTGTCACCACAGCTGGGTCACCGTGGCCCGTGTATCAGTATGGGATAGTGAGCTGCATCTACTGACTGGAAGCACAGCAAATTGGAGTGCTGGTGGGACTATCACACAGGAGAAAACGGCTTCGACCTATCAACTGGATAGGTCCCAATGTGCAACTCCGCTCACCTCAACTGAATAACTGTAAACAAATTACTCCGTGATTGAAAGGAATACTCGGTTTTGAATCTGCATTGTGTCATGTACCTTCGAGAATGATGTCAAAACACCATCATTGCTGTAATGGAGTATCCTGTTGGGCAGAATATACCCGTTGTCAAATTTCCTACGTTCTGTTGGTCCAACTCCGATTTCACTCAGAATCACAAATGTGTGACAGCGCAGACTGAGGCCATGCAGCCCACCTTAGCTCTGCTGGCTCAACACAATACGTAAATAAGTATCTCATTCTGTCGCCTTCTCCCTGTAAATCTGCACATTGTTACATTGAACATGCCCACCGAATTCCCTTTTGTGTCCATTGAATCTGCCTCTTTGTCACTGTCAGACAGTGACTTACTGACCCCACTCCCTGTGTGAAAACGGTCTTCCTAATGTCACTTTTACTTATTTTCCTGATGACTTTAAATCTCTGTCAAATCGTTCTCGATGCTTTCAGGCCTGGGAGCATTTTCACTGCATTATTTCCTCTGTCTAAAACCCTCATGACGTGGAAAACTTCAATCAGACCAGCTTTCAGTCCTCTGTTCTCCAAAGAGTGCTGTCCCAAACTTTCCAATCTCCCTTCATTGCTGACATTCCTCAGGACGGTACCATTCACATTAACTTGTTCAGAGCTGTCTGCAATCACTTCACTTCCCCGCTTCCTGAAGTGTCACCCTCAGAATTGAGTGTAATACAGGTGGAGGATTCATTCAGACTCGGATTGCGCGGGCGAAAAATCTGCAATACTTGTTTTCACTTTGAACAAGTGTTTCCCTTCGCCGTGTTCACTGCAATGGCAGCTCTGCGCCGTCCCTAATTCAGGCAGTCCGATCTTATTTAACGAAGCGGCTTTTTGAGAAAATTCATCAGGTATTTTTGCTCAGGTCAATTTAAGGAATGATGGTTCGCCTGGGATTGGAACCCGGGAATTCTCACACGGCTGCATATGCTCGAAGACCCAAAGCTAGAATCATATCCCAGACTAACCAGCCACCAGCCATGGGTGCAGCCACCTCCTGGAGCAGCTGAGACTTGCTCAGTACGAAATATATTGTGCATTGCTCCCAGAATTCCAGCAGGGAAGAGTTTCAAGAACATCTGCTTCTCAATCTGTCTCCCTGCTCCCAGGACGCTGCTGTTTGTCCCGTCCCCAGGGACCGGGCTCTCTCCACTGGTGGATAATTGAACCATTTCGTTTCTACTTGCAAGCTGTGCTGGTGGAAGGCAGAGCCCATTCGCTCTTCTGCTGTCTCACACTATTACGTGAGGCAGGATAAGTCAGTTACAGTCATGCGTAGGAAATGGGCAACTTTGAACTTGTTCCAAAGGTCTTGTTAACGGAGAGACAGAAAGATGCTGTGCTGTCGGGACAGAGAAAAATGGACACTGGAGACTCTTCCCTCAGGTAAATTGATATGAGTACATTTTTGTGCAGCCTGCTTGGTGTTCAGAATTTGTCTTGACACAGCAATCCTGCTGAAAGTCTTTTATTACACGGCTGTTGGTTTCTTTACTGCAGGAAATGGACAAAAACAGCAAGTCATGTGTTTCAACTTCACCGGTTCATTGCCATCTGAGAGAAGAGGTTTCACACGAGATCAGGACACACCGACAGAGAACAGGACAAGACAACTCAGAGCTCCACAAGGGTGCCAGCGCAACTGTGTTTGACTTGTGTTTAGATGTGACATATCCAGCTCAGATACTCTAAGTTTTGGGAAGCAAATGACATGGCAAGGAAAAGAACAGAGCGCCAAGACAGAAGTTCAGGAAGTCGTTTGAAAGGCAAGATGCTGGATAGGATACCATCACAAAGGAAAGTCGCTCAAGGAGACAGTGAACAATAGCAGAGAATGGTTTCGATCCATTGACCTCTGGGTTATGGGCCCAGCACGCTCCCGCAGCGCCACTCGGCTCGTACGCACCGCCCCTTCTTCCACAGGTCCCTTCAGCCTTTCGTCTGGCGCGTGGCATGCACGTTCGAGACTGATGTCAAAGATCTCCACTGCTGTCGTCTTATCTGGTGTTGCGCAGACGTATGGAGGCTGTGTAAATATAAACTTTTTCTAACTTCCCACATTCTGTTGGTCGAACTGTGATTTCACTCTGAATAGACGCCATGCGGCCCACCTTCGCTCTGCTGGGTCGACACAGTAAGTGAACGTGGGTCTCTATTCGTATCATTCTCTTGCCTTCTCCATGTAATTCTGCACATTGTTACTTTAAACATGACCACCGAATTCCCGTTTGCGTCTAATGAATCTGCCTCTTTGTCAGTGTCAGTTAGGGATTTACTGACCCCAACCACTCCCTGTACGAAAGCGTTCTTCCTAATGTCACTTTTGGTTCTTTTCCTCAAGACTTTAAAACACTGCCGAATCGTTGCCGATCCTTTCAGGCGTGGGAGCATTTTGACGACATTACTTTCTCTGTCTTGACGTCGCATGACTTGGAAAGCTTCAATCGGGCCAGATTTTGAAACTTCTGTTCTCCGAAGAGAGCTGTCCCAAATTTCCAATCGACCCTCATCGCTGACGGCCCTCAAACACCGCACCACTCACGTCAACCTATTCAACGGTATCGCCAATCATTTCACTTCGCTGCTTTCTGTCCCATTGGTGCGCCAGGGAGCCCAAACTGGTTTAACGAAGGTGCTTTTTGAGAAAATTAAGCAGGCACTTTTGCATAAGGCACGAAACGCGGGCTCGTCCGGGATTTGAACCCGGGATCTCGCGCACATCTGCGTCGATGAAGACCCAAAGCGAGAATCATACCCCTAGACCAACGAGCCACACCGCAGGGGTGCCTGCGGCCCCGCTCTACCTCTTGAACCAGCTGAGTCTTCCTCAGAGTGAAGTATCGTTGACATTGAACAGGCTGGGGCTGTTTTCTCTGGAACGTCGGAGGCTGAAGGGTGACTTTTTGGTGGTTTACAAAATTATGAGGGGCATGGATAGGATAAATAGGCAAAGTCTTTTCCCTGGGGTCGGGGAGTCAAGAACTAGAGGGCATAGATTTAGGGTGAGAGGGGAAAGATATAAAAGAGACCTAAGGGGCAACTTTTTCACGCAGAGGGTGGTGCGTGCATGGAATGAGCTGCCAGAGAAAGTAGCGGAGGCTGGTACAATTGCAACATTTAAGAGGCGTTTGGATGGATATATGAATAGGAAGGGTTTGGAGGTATATGGGCCGGGTGCTGGCAGGTGGGACTAGATTGGGGTGGGATATCTGATCGGCATGGATGGATTGGACCGAAGGGTCTGTTTCCATGCTGTACATCTCTATGACTCTATGAACAGCTGCTTCTCATTCTGTCTCTCTGCTGCCGTTTTCCCGTCCGCAGGAACCGGGCCCTCTCTACTGGCAGAAAATTAAACCGTTTTCTTTCTAAACTTTTCTCTGACACCGGAATGACCAGTGACAAGCATTGCCCTGCTCAACATAGGGTACAGAGAACAGGAGAAGACCCCGCAGACCTCCACGAGTGTGTCATCTCAACTGTGCACATTGGGCCTGTGCATCAATGTGAAATATTTACGTCGAAGTTTTTTGGGAAGCAGATGAGAAGACGAGGTGCACAAGATTGCGCCGTTATACAGGAAAGCTGCTAAAGACGACATTGAGTGAATAGGAAAGATGGTTTCCCTTCTGGGTTATGCTCCCATAACGCACCGGCAGACATACCGCCGACAAGCAAATATTAACTCTGTCTAAATTGCCACATTTTGTTTTTACGAACCGTGACTTCACTCAGAAGCACAATTTACCTGCTCCCTCCTGAATATCCTTCCAGGCTCGAACATACCTTCCAGGCAAAGCAGCACTTTACCTGCACATTTGCCGCAACCTAGTCTACTGCATTCGCTGCTCATAGTGTCGTGTCGCCAACGGAGCATGAAGTATAAACTGGGTGACTGCTTCGCAGAACATCTCGGTTCTCGATTAGATTACAGTGTGGAAACAGGCTCTTCGGCCCAACAAGCGCACACCGACCCGCCGAAGCGCAACCCACCCATGCCCCTACATTTACCCCTTACCTAACACTACGGGAAAATTAGCATGGCCAATTCACCTCGCCTGTGGGACTTTGGACTGTGGGAGGAAACCGGCGCACCCGGAGGAATCCCACGCAGAGATGAGGAGAACGTGCAAACTCCACACAGTCATCTGAGGCAGGAATTGAACCCGGCTTTTCTGGCGCTGTAAGGTAGCAGTGCTAATCACTGTGCCACCATGCCGGCAAATAACGGCCCTGGGCTTCTGCTCTACTGCCACTTTAACACGCCACCCTGTTCCCTGGCCAACATCTCTGCCTCAGGCTTGCAGCAGTGTTCCAGCAAAGCTCAGCTACAAATGGAAGAACAACGCCTCATATTCCACTTCAAAACCCCACAGCCCTCCGGTCTTCAAGATCGAGTTCCATGACTTTAGGGCCTGAAATCCCTCATGTCCTTGACCCCTACCACATACATAGGAGCCCTTGTTATCACATAGTCTGCTACGACACACTACTTATTGTAGCCACTAACGGTCTCCATTAACAGTTATTCACCCTCCCACACGGATCGTTATTCACTCCTTTATCCCTCCTATTGTTCTCTCTTTGAGCTGCCATTAAAGAGAGCAATGTACACTGGAGACTCTGAGCCAGCTGAAACTTGCTCAGTGTGAAATACATTCCACTTTGCTCCAAGAATTGCAAGCAGCAAAGAGTTTCCAGAACATCTGCTTGTCATTCTGTTCCCGGAATGCGGTTTCTGACATGCGGATCGTCTTGTCATTCACGTCCGAAACGGCGATTTGAACCCGGATCTCTCTCAGATGACAAGCAACATGAGTTTGACTGGGACAACACTACTATTACAGGACAAGCCAAAACAGAGAACAGCCCGGGAATTCCGAGAGGCATGGCACTCATCCACAGATTCTATCAACAAGCACATCGACCTGGACCCAATATACCGGCCACTGCAGCGGACATCTGGAACTGACAACCGGAAGCGGCAGGTATAAACCACTATAAATGCCGGAGGAAACATCACAGAAGCGCTTCACAGGAGGCTCCCAAGCACTGAGGATGTCACCTAGACAGGGGACGAAACGTCTGCAACACAAATTCCCAGCTCGGCGAACAGAACCACAACAAAGTTTTTGCTTGCAGGAACTGAGTGACATAAACAGGATGCTCTCAAATTTCGACAGGAATTACACTTCCGTTCAAGATTTGCGGAAAGCTTTGTAGCTCGGCTGCCGATTGTCGTAGCTCGCCGAGTTGGGAAGTTGATTTGCAGGCGTTACATCCTCTGTCTTGTTGACATCTTCAGTGCGTTGGAGCCTCCTGTGAAGCGCTGCTGTACTGTGTCTTCTGGAATGTATTTGGTTCTGTTTCTGCTGCTTTTGTTTGACGGTTCTGGTTGTTCATTGCAGTGATTGGCATGTGTCAATGTGTTTATTGGTGGAGTCCCTGGATGAGTGTCGTGTTTGTTGAATTTCTCTGGCTGACCTCTGTTTAGATGTACTATGACCGTTGTGCTGTCTCTGTCGATTTTATCGTCCTTATCATCTGTGTTTGTGTGGGTACCAGAGACAGTGTTTAATGGGTAGATGTTGTTCATGGTTACAGATTGCTAGTTGTCTGCCTGTTTGTCCTGTACTGTCGACTTTTCGTGCAGCCTTTGCATGGAATCTTGTAAACTATATTTGTTTTCCACATGATATGGTTGGGTCTTTTGTTCTGGTGAGTTGTTGTCTGAGCGTGGCTGTCGGTTTATGGGCTGTCATCAATCCGAGTGGTCGGAGATGTCTGGCTGTAAGTTCTGTGAGGTTTATTATATAAGGTAAAGTGGTGAGTGTGTTGGGTCGTGGCAGGTCCTTGTCCCGTTGTTTGTCTGCTCGGCCCTTGTGGATGAAGTTGCGGGGATCTCCGTTCCTGGTGAAGCCTCTGTAGACGTGTTCTTCTTCAGTCACAGGTCGGCCGTGCTGCAGTGTGTAGTCACCCTTTTGAACAGCGTCCTAATGCAGCTTCTCTTGTCTGTGTTTTGATGGTTATAGTTCAGGGTCTGGTCTGGGGTGTGGCTTTTCTGTACACTTTTGTAGCACATCCCCCGTTCTGTGTCCTTTCTCCCATAAACAGTCAGCTTCCAGTTTCCTGTCACTTCAACCTCCCACTGTGTTCCCATGACATTTCAGTCTCTGATTTGCTGCAGTGCTCCCACAAGGCACAGCGCGAGCTGGAAGAGCAAAACCTCATTTTCTCCTGAGAGACCGTGCTGCCTTCAGGATCCAACGCCGAGTTCAATCATTTTAGAACCTGTCCACCTTTTTCCACGGTCTTTACCCGCCCACTCATTCCATCAGTTCCGAAGACGGATTGTTGGGCTCAAAACATTATCTCTTCTTTCTCTCCATAGATGGACTAGACCTGCTGGTTTTGTTCATTTGAAAATGAACAAAATGAGCAGGGAGACAGAATGAGAAGCACTGTTCTGGAAACGCTTTTGCTGTTTGCAATTCTGAGAACAATGGCGAATGTATTTCACACTGAGCAAGTCTCAGCTGGTTCAGGAGGTGCTGGAGCCAGCGGCCTGTGGCTCGTTGATCTAGGGGTATGATTCTCGCATTGGGTCTTCTAACGGGCAGGCTTGCGAGAGATCCCGGCTTTCTTGACTTGTGCAAAAATTCCCGATTAAACTTCTCCAAAAGCACCTTCGTTAAACGAGGCTGGGCTCCCTGGAGTACGAATGGGGCAGGAAGCGGGGAAGTGAAGTGATTGGAGATAGCGTTGAACAGGTTGACGTGAGTGGTCCCGTGTTTGCGGAAGGTCAGCAATGAAGGTAGTTTGGAAAATTGGGACAGCTCTCCTCGGAGAACAGAAGTTTGGAATCCGGCGTGGCAAGTTTTCCAAGTCATGAGGGGTCTAGAGATTGGAAATAATGACGTGAAAGTGTTCCGACGCCTGAAAGGATCGAGAACGATTCGGCAGCGTTTTAAATTCATGAGAAAAAGAAGTAAAAGTGACATTCAGAAGAACGTTTTCGTACAAGGAATGGTTAGGGTCAGTAAATCGCTGTCTGACAGTGACAAAGAGGCAGATTCAATGGACACAAAATTGAATTCGGTGGTCATGTTCGACCAACAGAAGGTTCATATTAACACAGCCTCCACACCTCTGCGCAGCAGTATATTACATAACAGCAGTGGAGATCTTTGATATGAGTCTGGAACGTGCATGCCAGGTGCCTGTCGAAAAGCTGAAGGGTTCTGAGAAAACGCACGGCATACTAAACACAGAGTGACGCAACGAAAGCGTGCGGGCCCCACAACCCAGAGGCCCATAGCTCGAAACCATCCTCTATTGCGATTGCTCAAACTCTCCTTGAGCAGCTTTCCTTTGTCGTGAGCCTCTGTACTATATCTTGCCTTTGCATCTGCTCCCCAAAACTTCGAGTGTCTGAGTGACATGTATCGTACTGAACGACTCGCCAAATTCACGCAGGCGAAGTGACTCGCTTCTGGAGGTCTGAGCGGCCTTCTCCTGTTCTCCGTCGAGTTCCTCTGAAGTGAATTGTAAAACCACTTTTCTGAGATGTCAATGAGCTGATAAAGTTGAAACACATGCGTTACGTTTTTGTCCATTCCCTGCAGTAATTCGCCATGCCGGTTCGGACGTGAATGATAAGACGGTCGGCATGTCAGAAACCGCATTACGACTCAAACACATTCCCCCATGATTAGGACAGATCACCGATCGTGAATAACTTCAGAGACAGACAAGTGACAGACAGTCGTCATGGACTCGATGGGCTGAACGGCTTCTGTCTCGCCGAGAATGATGCTACGTGTTTATGCCGTCCCACTGCCTGTCTCTGGGACAGAGAGGCTGAGGGAGCAAAACTGGTTCATTTTTAACCGTCCCTTCCGTGTTGGACTGCCTGCAGTCCCTCAGCTCAGGGCCGTGGGGATGACTCTCAGTGAGTGAAGGTTTCACTCGGATTCTCTTCATCTGGGATACTTGGGGCTCAGATGTTAACTGCTGCGCGGTCGCAGCAAAGAAAGCGATGCCCACTTTGCAATAGACTTTCCATAAGATTGCTGCGTGAAGACGATTTCTGAACACCAAGAAGGCTACACAACAATGTGAATTTACCTGGGCGAAGAGTCCTCGGTGTCCATTTCTTTCTGTCCTGCCAAAACAGCATCTTTCTATCTCTCCGATAACAGACCCTTGGACAAAGTTCACAATCAAAGTTGTTCATGTTCCCCGCATTAATGTAACTGACACCTCTCACCCCAAGGGTTTCAGAGAGAGAGAGAGAGAGAGAGGAGAAGAGCGAATGGACTCTACCCGCACCCCACCCTACACCCCGTCCCACCCCCCAGAACAACGTGCAAGTAGAAATAAAATGGTTTAATTATCCACCAGTGGAGGTAGTCCAGTTCCTGGGGATGAGACAAATATCAGCGCCCCGGGGACAGAATGACAAGCAGATGTTCTGGAAACGCTTTGCTGCTTGCAATTCTTGGAGCAATGTGGAATGTACTTCACACTGAGCAAGTTTCAGCTGGCTCAGAGTCTCCGATGTACATTGATGTGTTTGCCGCCAGCTCAGAGAGAGAACAATAGGAAGGACGTAGGAGTGAATAACGATCCGCGTGAGAGGGCGAATAACTGTTAATGGAGACTGTTAGCGGCTAACAATACGTAGTGTGTCATAGCAGACGAGGTGATAACAAGGAGTCGTTTGTGTGGTAGGGGTCAAGGACATGGGGGAGTTCAGGCCCTAAAGTTATGGAACTCGATATTGAAGACCGGAGGGCTGTAAGGTCTCCAAGTGGAAAATGAGGTGTTGTTCTTTCATCTGGAGCTAGAGCACTGCTGCAAGCCTGAGACAGAGATGTTGGCCAGGGAACAGGGTGATGTGTAAAAGTTGCAGGCAACCGCAAGTTCAGGGCCTTTTTTCCGCGGGCAGAACCACCTGATGAAGGAGCCACGCTCCGAAAGCTAAGTGTTTCTAAACAAGCCGATTGGACTGTAACCTGGTGTTGTGTGATTTTTAGCTTTGTACACCCCAGTCCAACACGGACACCTCCAGATCATGACAAATTTCAAGTGTCCAAATGCGAATACGAGAGAAAAATGCCAACACCATTTTTTTTACCGAACTGTTTTTTTTTCCTTGTGCCTCGACGTTTTATTCCTTTTGCATTTTGTCTGGCTGCTCAACGTTCCTGCCTTTACCCCAGGGTAAAGGTATTCCAAAACTAGAGGGTATAGGTTGAGGGTGAGGAGGAAAGATTTGAAGAGATTCAAAAGACTCGGCATAGAACATTCACCCTCACCTTGACCTCTTTCCACCTAGCACATTTCCGACGCCCCTCCCCCAAGTCCCTCCTCCCTACCTTTTATCTTAGCCTGCTGGACAAACTTTCCTCATTCCTGAAGAAGGGCTTATGCCCGAAACGTCGATTCTCCTGTTCCCTGGATGCTGCCTGACCTGCTGCGCTTTTCCAGCAACACGTTTTCAGCTCTGCTCCAGCATCTGCAGACCTCACTTTCTCCTCATAGAACATTCACCCCCTACAGGGCGAAAGTGACGACTGCAGATGCTGGAGATTAGGGTCGAGAGTGTGTGCTGAAAAACCACAGCAGGTCAGGCAGCGTGCGAGGTGCAGGAGAATCGACGTTTCCGGCAAAACCCTTCATCAGGAAATAGCTACGTGGAATTGCATAGCTGGAGCATAATCGAGTGGGTCTGGATGGGATGCTGTTGGGAAGGTCGGTGTGAATGGCCTGTAGGGATTATATGATTCCACTGCCTTAGCCACGCGTATATTGAGAAATGATTGCCCGAAGTCTGCTGTGGGAGGAGTGGGTTCGTTCGTTGGACACTGATACCAGTTCTGGGGAAGGTAGGATTGTGCTGTCTCTCTCTTCACACTCTGCCCCCCGTCCATTTTCTCCCCACCCACTGCCCCCTGCCCATTCTCTCTCCCCACACTGCACCCCCATTCTCTCCCCATAACCCTCTGAACACCAGTCCTTCTCTACCCCCCAACCTCTGTCCCCCTCTCCATTTCTCTCCCTTCTCCACCCCCACCAGCGCCCCTCCCCCTCCTTTCTGGTGCCTCAGCCCTCTTTGATCGCTGTATCAAACCCTTTTAAGGAGAGAGACAGAATGGGTGGTGACGATTCTACCTGGGAAACAGGGTGTGCGAGAAATGACTGATTTTTTAAATTGAGAATAGCTAAAATCATATATTCAGAAACGTTGTTAAAGTCTGGAAGAATGTTCATTTTTAAAAAAAAAACAAGCTGAAGAAATCTTTCTGAAACTTGCATTGATATATGCACAGTTAGGCCACAACCAAGGACAGGCTGTCAGAGTGAATGAGTGAATAAAAGACAAGTCCCACCTCGCCCATGAGGAGAAAGTGAGAACTGCAGATGTGGAGATCAGAGTCGAGAGTGTGGTGTTGAAAAAGCACAGCAGGTCAGGCAGCATCCAAGGAGCAGGAGAATCAACGTTTCAGACATAAGCCCTTCACCTTGCCCTCTCCAGTGTGTGTTGTGAAACTGCTTAACTGCTTAATCATTTCTAGTGGCCGAGCAGAGGCTGATAACAAGTTTGGAACACACGAGAATGAACTCAGCTGAGACCTTGGATCATGTCTCACTACAGGAGACCCAGCTACACAATACACACACAAACTCTCTCTCTCTCACACACGCACAAACACACATACACACACACACACACACACTCAAGTACTCACACGGTCATGCAGACCCTCTCTGATAGACAGGCTCTCTCTCAGACACACATTGATACACCCCTCACACTCACATCCATGCACACACCTTCTCACACAATTATACTCCATCACACGCACACTTTACCCAGCATGCGCACGCACACACACAGACGCTCTGTCTCATGCATGCACTCACACACAGAAGTCTTTGGGGTGAATTGCATTTGCAGGATTATATATTTGGAAATTGAACCAGTCTGACTCAGGACCTGGATACAGAAAGACTCTAACCTCACAGCTCTCATGCGTTGTCTGACCTGAGGTGTCACCTCCCTTTATAAAACATTAAGTTACCTGGAGAATGTGACTAAAAAGAAGTTCTGGGATTTACAGATTAATGAACCGAAATCTGCAACCCATTTTAAAAGATGAAAGACTTAACAGGTTTCTTCAATATATCATTTATGTTGCATGACACTATAATCTTTTGCTATACATTCTTTGTCTTACTCAACAGCTACCTGATGATGGAACAGCGCTCCAAAACCTAGTGCTTCCAAATAAACCTGTTGGACTATACCCTGGTGTTTGTGTCATTTTAAAACTTTGTTTCCAGTGAATACAGCCCACACCTCCCACTGTTGCCAGTAAACTTTGCAATGCCAATGAAACAATAAACCTGCAGTCCTGACAAATTTACAATTTCGAACAATACTAGCTACTCATTCACTGCTCCTTCTGAGACACGACATTGGAAACTCGGTGCTGGTGGCTGAAAGAAATGAGAAGCTGTTGGATCTCACAGCTTTCAATGAGAGTTTAAGCCTGGCGGTAAGTTCAGGTAACCTTTACTGCGACCCAACTTTCTTACAGCTTCAGATCTCCACATCACAAGGCGTATAAAAAGTAGCTTTTCTTTAAAAAAAAGCACCTCAAGCTCAAAGTGCACACACTCACCCCCACTCCCCCCACCACACTTTCTTTATTATTGGTCAGTTGAGTTGTCCCTTTGTAACTGGATCCTTCGTACAGCCGGGTAAAGCATGCAGCTGGGACGACTGAGTGAATCCTTTCCCGCAATGGCAGTTTCCATCATTGAAAAGGACATGAGTGAATCAGATGGGTTTTTGCCCTCTGAAAATGGTTTCATCCTTAGATTCTGAAGTCCAGATTACTGACCGAATCCCAATTCTGCCATCTGCCGCGACGGGATTCGAACCTGAGAGTCCCCAGAGCTGGGTTGTTTGCGGCGCTCGGCCATCGCTCCTTCCCTCCCCCTGCGATGGCACGTGAACGTGCTGGTGCCTCCCCAGGTGGGAGGAGCAGGTGAATCCCTTCCGGCACTGACAGCAGGTGAACGGCCTCTCTCCGGTGTGGACCCACTGGTGGGTCAGCAGTGCAGCTGACTGAGTGAACGCCCTCCCGTACATGGGGCAGTGAATGGCTTCTCTCACTTGTGGACCCACTCGTGCGTCTCCAGATGGCTGATTCGACTGAAGCCCTTCCTGCACACCGAGCAGGTGAATGGCCTCTCCCCGGTGTGAATGCGTCTGTGGGTTTCCAGCAGGGATGGGGAAGGGAATCCTTTCCCTCAGTCCCCACATTTCCACAGCTTCCCCATTGGGGGAGCTTTCCTTGTGTTGGTCTGGGTCTGAAATTACCATCAGAACGGGGACATTGTCTCTCCCCACCGTGAGGGGTGAGATTTTGATTCCCCCAGTTGAGTAAATGGTATGAAGCACTTTTCACAGTCACCGCACTGAATCTCCCTCACTCGGTGTCTCAGTATTCTTTCTGCCGCACCAGTGTCCAAAATCTTTCAAGCAAACAAAAGCAACCATGTCTTCTTGATTGGAATGGCTGCTGATATTCAAGTCCCAATGAATCAAGTGGATCTGTCAGAAGTTGATGTATCATTTGTTTTCAGATTTCTTTCGACACGTCTTCCTGCACAAAAAAATCACAAAATAATTCATCACTGGCAGTACACTTAAACGAACATATCATAGGTGGCAGTTCCTGTAGTTTGCCAGATGCCTGCTGATCACATAATACCCATCACACAGAAACCTGAAATCCATCATGCAGTCAGATAGGCTGAGGTGTGTTTAGAGGAAAACTTCATTCAAATCTAATCTAATCTAATCTAAAACTAAATACGTGTACACATTTAAATCAATATGCCAATCCTTTCAATGCGGCTCAGTTCCATGAGAAACTACACTTTTAATTGTGAACATGAGGAAAAAAGCAATCATTTTCCAGGGTGCAAACTGCATACGTGCCAAACTGAGGGAATACACAAGGAAAATACCTAAAAGAGAGATAGAAAGTATTTGAGCACCTTTGCAGAACTGCTCCCTCTCTGGATTCACTCCAGTTGCTACAAGTAAACCTCCCTGGGGGTCAGGCAGCCCTGCATCGGGAAGCACTGGGATGGTCAACTACGACCAGTTTACATGGAGAACACATCTCCACATTAAACAGACTCGAGGCAAACGTCCCTTCCTTCCACTTAAAGTTCAAGACCCCTCAAAGCGAAATTCCCCAGTTAAGTTTGGAAGAATTTCTTCCAGGTGTTCACTAATCATTTCTATGAGCACTTTGTTAAAGTTTGAATATTGCGAGTTTTGAAAATTACTGATTCTGAGCGAAATCACAGTTCGAAAAAGAGAATGTGGGAATTTAGACAGATTTTATTTTTGCACATCGACGATATGTCTGCACAACAACATATGACACGACAGCAGTGAAGATCTTTTGACGTCATTCTCAAACGTGCCTGCCACACGCCAGATGAAAAGCTGAATACTTTTCTGGAAAAACTGCCGAGCAATGCAGGAGAATGGCACAATGCGTGCGCGCGTTGGGACCATAACCCAAAAGAAAAACCATTCTCTCCTTTTCATTCAACGTCGTCTTTAGCAGCTTTAGCAGTAACGGCGCTCTGTTCTGCACCTTGCCTTCTCATCCGCTTCCCAAAAAAGCTTCGACATAAGTATTTCACAATGATATACTGGCCCAATGTGCACAGTTGAGGTGACAACCTCTGAGTGGTCTCCTGTTCTCTGTATCCGACGTTGAGGAGGGCAATACTTGTCACTGGCCACTCGGGTGTCAGAGAAAAGTTTCGAAACAACGGGACAAACAGCAGCAGGGAGACACAATGAGAAGCAGCTGTTCTGGAAACTCTTTGTCACTTGCAATTCTTAGAGCAATGTCAAATGTATTTCACACCAAGCAAGTCTCAGCTGGCTCAAGAGGTGTGTGGTGGGTGGGGCAATAGCCGCTGTTTGGCTTTTGGTCTCGGGGCATGATTTTCAGGTAGAGTATTTAACTGTGCAGACTTGTGCACGGTCCTAGATTCAAATCCCAGACGAGGCTGCGTCTCTTAACTTGATTTGTGCAAAAATGCCCCATTATTTTTCTCAAAAAGCACCTTCGTAAAACGAGGTTGGGCTGCCTGGAGTACAAATGAGGCAGAAAACAGGGAAGTGAAATGGTTGGAGATCGCGTTGAGACAGGTTGAAGTGAGTGGTGCGGTGTTTGAGGAATGTCAGCAATAAAGGTAGATTGAAAAATTGGGCCTGCTCTCCTCGGAGAAACAAAGTTTTCCAAGTCAGTAGGGGCCTAGAAACAGGAAATAATGCTGTGAAAATGCTCCCATGCCTGAAAGGATCTATAGTGATTCCTAAGAGCTTTAAAGTCACTTGGACGAGCGAACGCAGTAGACGAGGTTGCGACAAATGTGCAGGTAAAGTGCGACTTTCCTTTGTAATGGTACTCTGTTCAGCATCTTGCCTTTCAAACGACTTCCTGAGTGTCTGAATGCCCCGTATCATACCGATACTGTCGCGAAACCGTTCAAGTAACGTGCTTTTGGAGGTCTAAATTGTCTTCTCCTGTTCTTCGTCGGTTTCCTATGAACTGAATCGCAAAACCACTTCTCTGAGATGCCAATGAGCTGATAAAGTTGAAACGCACACCTTGTGGTTTCGTGCCTTCCCTGCAGAGGTTCGCCACGCCGGTTCCGACGTGAACGACAAGACGATCCGCATGTCAGAAACCGCATCCCGGGGACAGAATGACAAGCAGATGTTCTGGAAACTCTTTGCTGCTTGCAATTCTTGGAGCAAAGTGGAATGTACTTCACACTGAGCAAGTTTCAGCTGGCTCAGAGTCTCCAGTGCACATTGCTCTCTTTCCCGCCAGCTCAGAGAGAACAATAGGAGGGACAAAGGAGTGAATAACGATCCGTGTGGGAGGGTGAATAACTGTTAATGGAGAGCGTTCGTGGCTAACAATAAGTAGTGTGTCGTAGCAGACTATGTGATAACAAGAGCTCGTATGTGTGTGGTAGGGGTCAAGGACATGGGGGATTTCAGGCCCTAAAGTCATGCAACTCGATCTTGAAGACCGGAGGGCTGCAGGGTTTTGAAGTGGAATATGAGGCGTTGTTCTTCCATCTGCAGCTGAGCTTTGCTGGAACACTGCTGCAAGCCTGAGACAGAGATGTTGGCCAGGGAACAGGATGGCGTGTTAAAGTGGCAGGAAAGCAGCAGCTCATGGCCTTTTTTTGCGGGCAGAACCGAGATGTTCTGCGAAGCAGTCACCCAGTTTATACTTCATGCTCCGTTGGGGAAACGACACTATGAGCAGCTAGCTCAGAGTCTCTAGTGTACATTGCTCTCTGAGTTTATATTTGCACATCGGCGACATGTCTGCACAACAGCACATGACACTACAGCAGTGAAGATCTTTTGACATCATTCTCGAACAGGCAAGTCACACGCCAGATGAAAAGCTGAATACTTCTCTGGAAAAGCTACCGTGCAATGCAGGAGAATGGCACAGCGGGTGCATGCTGGGATCATAACCCAGAAGCGAAACCATTTTCTCCTATTCACTTAATGTCTTTAGCAGCTTTCCCGTATAACGGCGATCTGTTCTTTTCCTTGCCATGTCATTTGTTTCCCAAGCCTTCGGGTATCTGAGGTCAATATATCACATCGATACACAAGTCAAATTTACACAGTAAAGAAACCAACGGTGCAAGAAAAGACTTCCTGCGGGAATGTTGTGTTAAGACATATTCTGAACACCAAGCAGGCTGCACAAAAATGTACTCATATCAATTTACCTGAGGGAAGAGTCTCCGGTGTCCATTTCTCTCTGTCCCGACAGCACAGCATCTTTCTATCTCTCCGTTAACAGGTCCTTTGGAACACGTTCAAAGTTGCCCATTTCCTACGCATGACTGTAACTGACTTCTCCTGCCTCACGTAATAGTGTGAGAGAGCAGAAGAGTGAAAGGGCTCTGCCTTCCACCAGCACAGCTTGCAAGTAGAAACGAAATGGTTCAATTATCCACCAGTGGAGAGAGCCCGGTCCCTGGGGACGGGACAAACAGCAGCGTCCTGGGAGCAGGGAGACAGATTGAAAAGCAGATGTTCTTGAAACTCTTCCCTGCTTGCAATTCTGGGAGCAATGCACAATGTATTTCGTTCTGAGCAAGTCTCAGCTGCTTCCGGAGGTGGCTGCACCCATGGCTGGTGGCACGTTAGTCTGGGATATGATTCTAGCTTTGGGTCTTCGAGCATATGCAGCCGCGTGAGAATTCCCGGGTTCCAATCCCAGGTGAACCATCATTCCTTAAATTGACCTGAGCAAAAATTCCTGATGAATTTTCTCAAAAAGCCGCTTCGTTCAATAAGATCGGACTGCCTGAATTAGGGACGGTGCAGAGCTGCCATTGCAGTGAACACGGCGAAGGGAAACACTTGTTCAAAGTGAAAACAAGTATTGCAGATTTTTCGCCCGCGCAATCCGAGTCTGAATGAATCCTCCACCTGTATTACGCTCAATTCTGAGGGTGATACTTCAGGAAGCGGGGAAGTGAAGTAATTGCAGACAGCGCTGAACAGGTTAACGTGAATGGTGACGTCCTCAGGGATGTCAGCAATGAAGGGAGATTGGAAAGTTTGGGGCAGCTGTCTTTGGAGAACAGAGGGCTGAAAGCTTGTCTGATTGAAGTTTTCCACGTCATGAGGGTTTTAGACAGAGGAAATAATGCAGTGAAAATGCTCCCAGGCCTGAAAGCATCGAGAACGATTTGGCAGAGATTTAAAGTCATCAGGAAAATAAGTAAAAGTGACATTAGGAAGACCGTTTTCGCACAGGGAGTGGGGTCAGTAAGTCGCTGTCTGACAGTGACAAAGAGGCAGATTCAATGGACACAAAAGGGAATTCGGTGGGCATGTTCAATGTAACAATGTGCAGATTGACAGGGAGAAGGCGACAGAATGAGACACTTATTTACATATTGTGTTGAACCAGCAGAGCTAAAGTGGGCTGCGTAGCCTCAGTCTGCGCTGTCACACATTTCGTGATTCTGAGTGAAATCGGAGTTGGACCAACAGAACGTGGGAAATTTGACAACGGATATATTCTGCTCAACAGGATACTCCATCACAACCAATGAAGGTGTTTTGACATCATTCTCGAAGGTACATGACACAATGCAGATTCAAAACCGAGCATTCCTTTGAATCACGGAGTAATTTGTTTGCAGTTATTCAGTTGAGGTGAGCGGAGTTGCGCATTGGGAGCCACTCCAGTTGATAGGTCGAAGCCGTTTTCTCCTGTGTGATAGTCCCACCAGCACTCCAGTTTGCTGTGCTTCCAGTCAGTAGATGCAGCTCACTATCCCATACTGATACACGGGCCACGGTGACCCAGCTGTGGTGACAAGCTTGTGAAGGTCTGAGTGCTCTTCTCCTGTCCTCTGTGTGGCTGCTATGATCCGAATCATCAAACTTCTCTTCTCCGAGATAGGAATAAACTGGTGAAGGTGAAACACATCAGTTGCGGTGTGTCCCATGCGCCGGAAGCCCTGCAGTAATTCCCCACGCTGTTTCACACAGCAGCACCCTCTCGGTGAATTACTCTTGGCAAAAAAATCGATTGAACCAAATCAGTGTCCGCCATTGGATTTTACTGACGCCGTTTATAAAGTTTAGGCTCACCATTCATGTGGAGAGAGGCCGTCAGACGAGAATGATCGAACGTTTCCGCAAAGAATATTTGGATCAACAGATATTCGGAGTAAACGTACTCCTTTATTGATTTGAAATGTAAGAAGTTGACGTTAGTGAGCCTGACGTGATTTGAACACGCAACCTTCTGATCTGGAGTCAGACGCGCTACCGTTGCGCCACAAGCTCACGCACACTCTGCACCCTTTATTCATGCTTAAGGGAAGTGAGCGCACTGCAATGATTTTACGTTATGAGAAACAAGGGAGATCAACAGTTCATGTCTGTTCTGTCTCTCCCTCCTCTCCTTCTGTCTCTCGAAACAATTTCCAACTCTACCTCAATAAAAAGGAGAAAGAACTGTGGATGCTGTGTATCAGAAACAAAGAACAGGAGTTGCCGGTGACCCTTCCACAGAACTGATGGTGATTGGGAAAACGTTGGTTGAAATGCAGGAGATAGTGTGTGTGGAAGGGACGAGGATACTATGGATTTCAGGCCCTAGAATTATTGAATTCGATATTAGGACCAGATGGATGTATGGTCCCCAAGTGCAATATTCGGTGCTCTTCGTTCTGCTGGTGCTGAGCTTCGCTGGAACACTACAGCAAACCTGAGACAGAGATGTTGGCCCGGGAATAGGGTGGGGTGTGGAATTGGTAGGCAACTGGAAGCTCAGGGTCTTTTTTGCAGGCAGAACGTAGATGTTCTGTGCAGCAGTCACCCAGTTTATGCTTCGTTTTCCCCAATGTAGATGAGACCACATTATGAGCAGCAAATGCAGTCGACTGGGTGGTGGGAAGTGCAGGTAAAGTGCTGCTTCACCTGGAAGGTAAGTTTGGCAGTTGCAGGGGAAAGTGCCGTTGGACTATTGGGGTGGGAATGGGGTTAGAGTTGATGGGAATGAAGAAAGAGTGGACCCAAGGTATAACTCCTGCCCATTTACCTGTCTGCCAAATATAGGAATTTGTTAAGTGTGTCCAAGGACATTTTCAAATTCACAATATAGATGTACATACTGGCGAGGGTGCAAAACCTAAGGGCCAGCAACTATAATTCTATGAACATTAGAATAGTGATTGAAAATAATATATCAGATCTAAAAGTTGAAATTCTAAATTGGAGGAAGACTCAGGTATTAGGCAAGATCTTTCAAAAGCTGATTGGGGGCAGATGTTCGCAGGTTAAAGGACTGCTGGAAAATGGGAAGCCTTCAAATATGAGATAACAAGAGTCCAGACACAGTATATTCCTGATTCGGAGATGCCGGTGTTGGACTGGGGTACAAAGTTAAAAATCACACAACACCAGGTTATGGTCCAACAGATTTACTTGGAAGCACACGAGCTTTTGGAGCGATGCTTCTTCATCAGGTGATTGTCTGATGTAGACTATATTCCTGTTAGCGTGAAAGGAAAGGCTGGTAGGTTGGGGAATGCTGGATGACTAGAGAAAATGAGATATTGGTTAAGATAAAGAAGGATGCACATATCAGGTATCGGCAGAGAGATCGAGTGAATCCTTAGAGTATAAAGGCAGTATGAGCATACTTAAGAGGGATATCATGAGGGCAAAAAGGGGACATGAGATAGCTTTGGCAAATAGAGTCATGGATAATCCAAAGGGATTTTATAAATACATTAAGGACAAAAGGATAACAAGGGAGAGAATACGGCCCCGGAAAGATCAGCAAGGCAGCCTTTATGTGGAGCTGCAGTAGATGGGACGGGGGTTGCGGGATACTGAACGGATATTGTGCACCAGTGTTTACTGTGGAGAAGGGCATGCAATATATAGAATGTGAGAAAGTAGATGGTGACATGTTGAAAAAATGCCCATATTACAGATGAGAAATTGCTGGATAACTTGATATGCATAAAAGTGGATAAATCCCAAGGACCTGATCAGGAGTACCCTAGAACTCTATGGGAAACTGGGGAAGTGATTGCTGGGCCTCTTACTGAGATATTTGTATCATTAATAGTCACAGGTGAGGTGCCGGAAGGCTAGAGGGTGGCTAATGTGTTGCCACTATTTAAGAAAGGTGGTAAGGAAAAGCCAGGAAACTATAGACCAGTGAACCTGACATCCGTGATGGGCAAGTTTTTGGAGAGAATCCTAAGAGACAGGATTTACATGTATTTGGAAAGGCAAGAATTGATTAGGGATACTCAGCATGGCTTTCTGCTTGGGAAATCATGCCTCATGAACATGATTGGGTTTTTTGAAGAAGTAACAAAGTGTATTGATGAGGGCAGAGCGATGGACTTGATCTCTCTGGACTTCAGGAAGGCGTTCATCAAGGTTCCTCATGGGAGACTGGTGAGCAAGGTTTAATCTCATGGCATGCAGGGACAACTAGCCATTTGGATACAGAACTGGCTAGAAGGCAGAAGACAGAGGGTGGTGATGGAGGGTTGCTTTTCAGACTGAAGGCCTGTGACCAATGGTGTGTCACAAGGATTGATGCTGGGTCCGCTACTTTTTGTCATTTATATAAATGATTTGTATGTAAACGGAGGAGGTATAGTTAGCAAGTTTGTAGATGACACCAAAATTGGAGGCGAAGTGGACAGTAAAGAAGGTTACCTCAGATCACAACGGGACCTTGTGCAGATGGGCCAATGGGCTGAGGAATGGCAGTTGGAGGTTAATGTAGATAAATATGAGGTGCTGCATTTTGGAAAAACAAATCAGAGCAGGACTTTTACACTTAATGGTAAGTTCCTTGGAAGTGTTGCTGAACAAAGAGACCTTGGAGTTCAGGTTGATAGTTCCTTAAAAGTAGAGACGCAGGCAGATTGGATAGTAAAGAAGGCGTTTGGTGTGCTTTCCTTTGTTGGTCAGAGCATCGAGGATCGATGTTGGGAGCTCATGTTGCCACTGAACAGAACAGTGGTCAGGCCACGTTTGGAATATTTCATGTAATTTTGGTCTGCTTCCTATCGGAAAGATGTTGTGAAACTAGAAAAGGTGCAGAAAATATTTACAAGGATGTTGCCAGGGTTGGAGGTTGGAGGGTAGGAAGGTTACTATGAATATGTAATACCTCATTTCCCGCGGCCGGAGTTTTCCCACGGCACAAAGGAGGTTTTCTAAAGTATATTTAAACCGCTTGCTTTGCTTGAACTCAAACTGCATAGGCTTGGAGGAAAGTGGAATTTGCAAAGTGTCCTCCCCTCCACACGTGCCTCAACTGCAGGACAGCTGTCCGGCCCGCCCTCCATTGTTGACGTCACAATGCGGATGCAGCCCTGTCAGTTTCAGAGTGAAACTCCTTCACTCTGGGCAACATCTGGGAGCCAAGCAATGTCTCCCCCTTTCCATATACCATCCTCCAGCAGCCAGGGGAAAGGGGATGTAGGGGTGGGTGAAACATTGTTCACTTGTCGCAAGTGGAGTGAATCCACGGAGGGAGCAGACACTCCAAAGGTGCTCAAATACTTTCGATCTCTCTTAAAGCTATTTTCCTTGTGTATTCCCTCAGTTTGGCACGTATACAGTTTGCACCCTAGAAAAGGATTGCTCCTTTCCTCATGTTCACAACTAAAAGGTGAGATTCACAAGGAACTGAGCAGCATTTACGGGATTGGCACATTGCTCAAAAAATGTAAGACGCCTGGGGCCTGTGGCTCGTTGGTCTAGGGGTATGATTCTTGCTTCGGGCCTTCTGGTGTGTGGGCATGCGAGAGTTCCCCGGTTCAAATCCCGGACGAGCCCTTGTTTCTTATACTGCCTTGTGCAAAAACGGCCAGTCAATATTCTCAAAAAGCAGCTTCATGAAACGAGATCCGACTGCCTGAATCAGGGATGGGGCAGAGCTCCCGTTACAATGAACGCGGCAAGGGCAGCAGTTATTCAAAGCGAAAACGCGTTTTACTTCACACAGAGGGTGGTGGGCGTTTGGAACGCGTTGCCAGCAGGGGTGGTAGAGGCAGGCACGGTCGATTCATGAAAGATGCGTCTGGATAAATGCATGAGTGGGTGGGGAGCAGAGGGATACAGATGCTTAGGAATTGACCGACAGGTTCAGACAGTACATTTGGATCGGCTCAGGCTTGAAGGGCCTGTTCCTGGGCTGCAAACTTTCTTTGTTCTTTGTTCTATATGGTGTATATCTGATATTGTTGGCTGTTGTAAAAGTTTCTTTGTAATTATTATTCACCTTCTAATGTAGTAATGGAGTTACGTCCTTTTTTGTCATAATTTTTTATTTAATAGGTCAGCAGGAAGTCATTCAGCAATTTTACTGCCTTTCTTTTCTCAAGCAGCCTTAACATTTCATTTTCATATCCTTGATTCAGCTCCATTTCCAGCATCTTTGTAGGCAGTTTGTTCCATGTTATTGTCACTGAAATGAACTTTTCCTCCATGCACAGCCCAGGCTATCTGGCTGCATGAGTGTTTTCAGGTTTCTGTGGCCTGGATAATATGTGATCAGCAGACATCTCGCAATCTACAGGAATTGCCACCAATGTTATGTTCATTAACTGTACTGACAGTGATCACTTATTTTGTGATTTTTCTTTGTAGGAAGACGTGCAGAAAGAAATCTTACAGCAAATGATACAACCACTTCTGTCAGAGCCACTTGATTCATTGGAACTTGAATATCAGCAGCCATTCCAATCAAGAAGGCATGTTTGCTTTTGTTTGTTTGAGAGATTTTGGACAGTCCTGTGGCAGGAAGAATACTGAGACACCGAGTGAGGGAGATTCAGTGCGCTGACTGTGAAAAGTGCTTCAAACCATTTACTCAGCTTGGAGGAATCAAAGTCTCACCCCTCAAGGTGGGAAAGGCTATGTACCCGTTCTGTTTGTAATTTCAATCCCAGAGCAACACAAGGAAAGCTCCCTCCAAAGGGCAAACGTTGGAAATGTGGGGTCTGTGGGAATGGATTCCCTTGGAGGAGAAAGTGAGGTCTGCAGATGCTGGAGATCAAAGTTGAAACTTTATTGCTGGAACAGCACAGCAGGTCAGGCAGCATCCAGGGAACAGGAGATTCGACGTTTCGGGCACAGGCCCTTCTTCAGGAATTCGACGTTTCGGGCACAGGCACTTCTTCAGGAATGGATTCCCTTCCCCATCCCTGCTGGAAACCCACAGACGCATTCACACCGGGAGAGGCCATTCACCTGCTCAGTGTGTAGGAAGGGCTTCAGTCGGATCAGCCATCTGCAGACGCACGAGAGGGTCCACAAGGGAGAAGCCATTCACGTGCCCCATGTACGGGAGGGGGTTCACTCAGTCAGCTGCACTGCCGACCCACCAGCGGCTCCACCCTGGAGAGAGGCTATTCACCTGCTGCATGTGCCGGAAGGGATTCACCTGCTCCTCCCACCTGCGGAGGCACCAGCTAGTTCACGCGCCATCACAGGGGGATTGAAGGAGCGATGGCCGAGTGCCAAGTGTCGATGCACGAAACGTCGATTCTCCTGCTCCTTGGATGCTGCCGGACCTGCTGTGCTTTTCCAACACCACACTCTCGACTCTGATCTCCAGCATCTGCATTTTTCATTTTCTCCTCGAGAGCAAGGTTGGACTTGTCTTTTATTCACTCATTCACTCCTTACAGCCTGTCCTTTGTTGTGGCCTAACTGCACATACATCAATGCAAGTTTCAGAAAGATTTGTGCAGCTGTTGTTTTGAAAAAAAAAACATTCTTCCCGAATGTAACGAAGTTTCTGAATATTTGGTATTAGTTATTCTCAATTTTAAAAATCAGCTATTTCTCACATGCCGTGTTTCCCAGGTAAAGTCATCACCATCCATTCTCTCTCTTCCCTGAGAAAGACTTCATACAGAGATCAAAGAGGGATGAGGCACGAGAAAGGACGATTGTGGGGATGGAGGGAGTGAAGGGGTCGATGGTGGTGGTGGAGAAGGGAGGGAAATGGACAGGGGAACAGACTGGGGTTCAGAGGGCTGGGGGAGAGAATAGAGGGTGCAGTGTGAGGAGAGAGAATAGGCAGGGGACAGTGGATGGGGAGAAAATGGACAGGGAGCCAGAATGTGAAGAGAGAGACAGCACAAATGCCACCTTCTCCAGACTCGTGTCAGTGTCCAACGAACTGGAACCCACTCCTCCCACATTTCTCAAAATACGCGTGGCTAAGGCAGTGGAACCATATCATCCCTACAGGCCATTCATACCGACTTTCCCAACAGCATTCCACTTAGACTCACTCGTTTACGCTACAGCCCTGCAGTTCCCCATGGCTATTTCCTGACGAAGGGTTTTGCCCGAAACGTCGAGTCTCTTGCTCCTCGGATGCTCCCTGACCTGCTGTGTTTTTCCAGCAGCACACTCTCGACCCTAATCTCCAGCATCTGCAGTCCTCACTTTCGCCCAGTAAGGGGTGAATGTTCTATTCCTAGTCTTTTAGATCTTTTAAAATCTTTCCCCCACACCCTAAACCTTTATCATCTAGTTTTGGAATACCTCTACCCTGGGGAAAAGACAGAAACGTTGAGCAGCCTGACAACATGCAAAAGAAATAAAATGTGGAGGCACAGGGGGAAAAAAATCGGCAAAATAAAATAGCTTCGTCATTTCTCTCTCGTATTCGCATTTGGACGCTTAATATTTGTCATGATCGGGATGTGCCCGTGTTGGACTAAGGTGTACGAAGTTAAAAATCACACAACACCAGGTTACAGTCCAATCGGCTTGTTTGGAAGCACTCGCTTTCAGAGCGCCGCTCCTTCATCAGGTGGTTGTGGAATATAAGATCGTAAGATCATAAGATCATAAATTCTGTGTCTTACGATGTTATACTCTCCAATCAGCTGATGAAGGAGCAGGGCTCCGAAAGCTAGTTCTTCCAAATAAGTCTGTTGGACTATCACCAGGTGCTTTGTGATTTTTAACTTTAAAATTTGTAACAAATTCCTGCACACTGAGCATGCTCCGCGGTGTCAGCAAGTACTGCGCATGACCGCCAGTGTCAGCAAAGCACTGCGCATACTCTTGGGTGTCCGCAGAAATGGCGCGCGAGCTGCTTTCCATGGAGCAGTGGAGAACGTTGGAGGACCGGAAGGAGTCTGGTCCTCCTGCCAATCAGAGCCGGCCATTGTGGAAACGCGGAGGTTGGACCGTGAGCTCTGAAGCTGCTGCTGCTGTTCTTTTCTCTCTGCATAAGGTTAAACTTCACCTCAGACTGTAACTTCCTTCCTCTGTCTAACATTTGTGAGTACAACAGTGTTTTTCTCACCACGTTTTCATTCTGGGGTTCAAGAGTGAACCGAGGGAGGGGCCAGACTCTGGAAAAGTTGATCCAGGTCTGTGTGTCAACTTGCAAACACATGGCAAATGCAGTACCACAATGTGAAGTTCTAGCCTTTGCAGTGTAAACAAAATAGCAGAAAGGAGGTGCATTTTTTAAATGGTGATATGTTGAGATGTGGCGAAAGTGAGATGCTGGAGATCAGAGTTGAATATTGTGGAGCTGGAAAACCACAATCGGTCAGGCAGCAACTGAGGAGGAGGAGAGTCGACGTTTCGGGCACGAGCCCTTCATCAGGAGTGATGTGTGGATAGACAAAGGGCTCTCAGTGTCCTTCTACACCAGTCACTGCCAGTTGTCAGAAAGTGCAGCAAGCAATGAGCAAAGCAAGTGGTATATCAGAAAGAGGAATTGAGTTCAGAAGTGGGGATGTCTTCCTGCAGTTTGGTCGGTTATTGAATGTATTCTAGGCTGAGTTCATGTGACTTTGAAGAACAAAGAAGTTATGGGAGAAGGCAAGAAAATGGTTTTAAAACCAGTACAGAACAGTTACAGAGTCGAACAGCACAGAAACAGATCATTCAGTTGAACTAGTCCATGCTGGCGGTGTTCTGAAACTAAACTGGTCCCACCTGCCAATGATTGGCCTATATCCCTCCGAACCTTTCCTATTCATGTACTTATCCAAATGTCTTTTAAACATTGTAACTGTCCCTGCATCCAGCAACTCCTCTGGACATTGATTCCTCACACAAACTACTCTTTATCTTAAAAAAAAAAGGTGCCCCTCATGTCTTTTTAAAATATTTCTTTCTTCACCTTCAAAATTTGCTCCCTCATCTTGAACCACCCACACTAGGGAAAGAATGCCTGCCGTTCACCTCATCTATACCTCTCATGATTTTATAATCCTCTCTAAGGTCACCTCTCAACCTCTGATGCTCCAGTGAAAAAAGTCCTAGCTATCCATCTAGATGCAGGTATATTTATATCCAGTTATGAACTGTTCAATACTGGTGCCAGCTGGAAAGACAAATGACCTATTCCTGCTTCCAATTCTCTCACTGTGTCCAGGACAGCAAGAGACCAAACGACATAGGCGCAGAAATTAAGCCATTTAGCCCATCAGACCTGCTCCACCATTCAATCACGGCTTATACGTTTCTTGACCCCATTTTGAAATATTGATTTTGGAAAGGCAGATCAGAAAAGGATCTGCACATTTAATGAGGAGTGTCGTTGAATAAACATACCATGGAGTGCTGGTTCATAGTGGAGTCGCGGGTTGACAGGATAGCAAAGAAGGTGTTTGGTATATTTGCTTTTATAGGTCAGTGCATTTCAATACAGATGTTGGGAGGTCATGTTGCGGCTGTACCGGACATTGATTAGGCCACTTTCGGAATACTGTATTCGGTTCTGTTTCCCTGCTACAGGAAAAGTGTTACAAACCTTTGTATGGATTTGGAAAAGATTTACAAGGCTATTGCCAGAGTTGGAGGGTTTGATCTATATGGAGAGGCTGAATAGGCTGGGGCTGTTTTCTCTGGATCATTGGGGGCTGAGGGGTGACTTTATAGAAGTTCATAAGGAGCATGGATAGGGTGAATAGCCAAAATCTTTCCCCCAGAGTAGGGGAGTCCAAAACTAGTGGTCATAGGTCTGAGGTGAGAGGGGAAATATTTAAAAGGAACTTTGCACAAACCTTTCTCACACAGAGGGTGTTGTGTGTATAGAATGAGCTGCCAGAGGAAGTGGTGGAGACTGGTATAATTAAAGCATTTCAAAAGACATCTGGTAAGAGGGAGAATTGAGAGGGGTATGGGTTATGTGCTGACAAATGAGACGATGTTAATTTGGAATATCTGGTCAGCACGGACAATTTGGACTGAAGGAAAGCAGAAGTGTCATTGTGAAGACTGGACTTTCAAAGCAGCTTTCAAAGATCTTTTGTCCTTACAGGAAGCTACAATGAAATCTTTCATTTGTGAGACAGCAACTGAGTGAGTGAGGACATTCAGGATATTGGTGGAAAGTGGGAATTTGTTGCAATGTGGAGTTGAAGTGATTTAAGTAAAGTGTGCTGAGCAGGGAGCCTAGTGAAGGGTTAGGTGGGTTTTTGTTTTAAACTGCTCATTTCTTTCAGCCTCCAACATTGTATTTCCAATGCTGTCCATCAGTGGGAGTGGTGAATCAGTAACTGGTATCGTTAGAAGCCTTACGATTTTCAGTACTGCAGGTATAGCATTGTTTCATCAGCTTTGTAAAGGTTACTGGCATCAGCGGGAGGTGTGGGCTGGGATTCACTAGAAATGATTAAGCAGTTAGATAACACACGTACAAGAGCGCAGGGTGGGACTTGTCTTTCGATTTGCAGAAGGTGGGAGGTACTGGTGCTGCGGTCCATGGCAAACACAACTGCGGTAAATCATAGAATCACTACAGCGTGGAAGCAGGCCATTCGTCCCATCAAGTCCACACTGACCCATCCGATGAGCATGCCACCCAGACCCACCCTATCTAGTCATTTCTGCCGGTGAGTGAGACTAGGTCACAAGATTTGGTGGAGTAGGTTTAAGACAGAGGAGAAGGAACTGCTTTTCCCAGAGAGTGGTGAATCAATGGAATTCTCTGCCCAAGGAAGCAGTAGAAGCAGCCATATTCAAGACATAGTTCGATGGGATTTTGTATGGTAGATGAATTTAGGATAGTCAGGATAATGCAGGTAAGAGGAGCTGAGACGATGGATTGATGAGCCATGATCTTTATGAATGGTGGAGTAGCTCAATGGACCAAATGACCTACTCCTGCTTCTATTACTGGGAATGTATGAACATGCATTTTTTATGGCCAATCCGTATCAAGGCAGTGAGCAATGTGGTGATGCGGAAATGAACATCAGAGAATGATAGAAAGGGACACGGAAAGTAAAAGTCCAAAGATGTGCAGGTCAGGTCAAATGACCATGCTAAATTTTCCCTAGTGTTAGGTTCATTAATCAGAAAGAAATGGGTCTGGGTGGGTTACTCTTCAGGGTGTCGGTGTGGACTTGTTGGGCCGAAGGGCCTGATTCCACACTGTAGGGAATCGAATCTAATCAATCAAAACTGGATTCTACAGAACACAAGAATTGAAACCGAAGACTGTATGGCTGAATGTGTGCTGCAATGTAACAAAACTGAATGAATTGACTGCACAAATTGAAGAGAATAATGATGATCTGAGACTCCTTACAGGGACATGGCTTCAGGATGACAAGGATTGGATCTGAATATTGAGGGGGTACGTGGCATTCAAGTTGAATAGGAAGCGAGGTAAAGGTAGAGGGTTGGCACTGCTAATCAAAGCACTAATAACATGGTACTCTGGTGCCAGCTCGGATTTCAGGTACTGAGTTCTCTGTGTTCTTCTTCCTGTTCCCACAGAGTAAGATGTTGTTTGTTCTCAGCTCAGCTGGCTTTCTGCTGAAACTTTGAGCGCCTTTTACACCTTCCAGAGCAATAAAACATTCAGTCGAACAAGGCCCAATCCACAATATTCTCAGCCTGACAACCATCCAGAGTGAGAGAGTCATCGGAGCAGGGAATTAAACAAGAAAAATGAAACAAAATTAGACATAAATGCACATTTGGTGCTTAACGTGTGTTCATTAGATAGTAAACCAAAATTAGGGGTGTCCCAGGATTCTTATCATCCCCTACTTGAGGAATTCTCTCTCCCTAACAATATTTACATCAACAGCAATAAAGCATCGGTTATCAAATAGACATAGAGATATATAGCACGGAAATAGACTTTTTGATCCAACACATCCATGCTGACAAGATGTCCTACATAAATCTAGTGTCCAATTTGCCAGCATTTAGCCCATATCCCTCCAAACCTTTCCTATTCACACATCCATCCAGATGCCTTTTAAATGTTGTAATTGTACCAGCATCCACCACTTCCTCTAGCCTATTTACTCTATCCGTGCCCCTCATGATTTTATAAATGTCCATAAGATCACCCCTCAGCCTCCGACACTCCAGGGAAGCAGCCCCATCCTATTCAGGCTCTCCTTATACAACAAACCCTCCAACCCTGGCGACATCCTTATCAATCTTTTCTGCACACTTTCAAGTTTCACAACATCGTTCCTATCCTATAGTAGGGAGACCAGAATCGAATGCAATAATCCAAAAGTGGCCGAACCAATGTCCTGTACAGCTACAACATGACCTCCCAACTGCTATACCCAATGCATTCAATGAGACAAATGGCCTCTTTCTGCACTGCAGCAATTTAATGATTTGATTTTGTATCAGAGTCAATTTCAGTCACTATCTCTGGTTTATGGTGTGTCAGGGTGGGATCGCTGGTACCAGAATTGCATGCAATACTCCAAACGTGGCCTAACCAATGTCTTCTGCAGTCCCAACATGACCTCCCGACTCCTGCACTCAGTGCACTGACCAATAAAGGCAGGCATATCAAACACCTTCTTCAATATGCTGTCTATGAACATAGTTTCCCCTTTCAAGGAACTATGAACTTACCATCGAGTCATACAGCATGGTCATGGACCTTTGATCCAACCAGTCTATGCCAACCATAATCTCAAACTAAATCAGTCTCTCCTGCCTGCTGTTGGCCTGTATCCCTCCAAACCTTTCCTATTCATGTACTAAAACAAATGTCTTTTTATTGTACCCGCATCCACAGCTTCCTGAGGTGGTTCATTCCACACATCAACCACCCTCTGTGTAAAATTAGTATTTGAATGGCAAGGATGAGGTTGAATTGAAATGGTTCATTAAAATAAACAGCTTCTACCAAACTCCCTACAGCAGGTATGGTAGCAACTCCAACTCTGGAGTCTCTCAAATCGGTATTTCCATGGAGTGGAGGGGAGAGTAAAGTGTTGGATTCACAGAGGTGGGCGTCTTCTGAGACTGTAAAGCTAAAATTAAACCCCATGCTTTGCTTGAACTCAAACCGCATTGACGTGGAGAAGAGTGAAAGGAGTTTGCAAAGTGTCCTCCCCTCCCCATGTGCCTCAGCCGCAGGGCAGCGCAGGCGCAGTCCGCCCCCCCCCCCCACCCCCACCCCATTGTGGATGTCACAATGTGGAGGTAGCCCTGTCAATTTCAGAGTGAAACTCCCTCCCTCTGGGTAACATCTGGGAGTAAAGCAATGTCTCCCCCTTTCCATTCCTCATCCTGGGAGTGGGGAGAGAGAGGCGTGGCGGGGTGTGCTGGGGGTGGAGACTGTTCACTTGTAGCAACTGGAGTGACTCCATGGAGGGAGCAGGCTCTCCAAAGGTGCTCAGACGCTCTCTGTCCCTCTCAAAGATATTTTCCTTGTGTATTCCCTCAGTTTGGCACGTATAGAGTTTGCACCCTGGAAAAGGTTTACTTCTTTCCTCATGTTCAGAATTATAAGGGTAGTTTCTCATGGAACTGAGCAGTATTTAAGGGATTGGCACATTGATTTCAAATGTAAACATCTGTTGCTTCATATGGTGTATATCTGATATTGTTGGCTGTTATAAAAACTTTGTGGCTATGATTTTTCACCTTCTAATGCAGTAATAGAGTTACGTTCTATATCTCTTGTCTCTTTTTTATTTACTAGGACAGCAGGAAATCATGCAGTACCTTCACTGGCTTTATTTTCCGAAGCAGTCTTGACATTTCATTATCATATTCGTGATTCAGCTCCATTTTCAGCACCTTTGTCAACAGCTTGTTCCAGGTTATTGCGATCTAAATTACGTTTTCCTCCATACACACTTAAGGCTATCTTGTTGCATGAGGGTTTTCTGCGTCCTGCATAATATATGGTCAGCACTCATCTAGCAATCTACAGGAATTGCCACCGATGTTATGTTCATTTAACAGTACTGACAGTGATCACTCAATTTGTGATTTTTTTTTGAAGGAAGACATGCAGAAAGAAATCTGAAAACAAATGATACCTCATCTTCTGACAGAGCCACTTGAATCAATGGGCTTTGAATATCAGCAGCCATTGAATTCGAGAAGAAATGTTTGCTTTTGTCTGTGTGAGAGATTTTGAATACTGGTATGGCAGGGATAATACTGAGACACCCGAGTGAGGGAGATTCAGTACGCTGTCTGTGAAAAATGCGTCAAACAATTTACTCAGCTTGGGGGATCAAAATCTCACCCCTCACAGTGGGGAGAGACTATGTATCCATTCTGTTTTGAATTTCAAACCCAGCGCGACACAAAGAATGCTCCCCTCATGGGGAAACCATGGACATGTGGGGACTGTGGGAAAGGATTCCCTTCCCCATTGGGGCTACACACCCACAGACGCGTTCTCACTGGGGAGACGCCGTTCTCCTGCTCAGTATGCGGGAAGGGATTCAGTTGGCTGTGCAGCCTGCAGACACACCAGCGAGTTCACACCAGGGAGAGGCCGTTCATCTGCCACCATTGTGGGAGATGATTCATTCAGTCGTCCCACCTGCAGACACACCAGCAGGTTCACACTAGGGAGAGGTGGTTCTCCTGCTCTCTGTGTGGGCAGCGATTCATCGATGCATCCCACGTCCTGAAACACCAGCGGGTTCACCTGGGGGAGAGGCCGTTCACCTGCTCTGAGTGCAGGAAGGGATTTGTCGATTCTTACACCCTGCTGATCCACCAGCAGGTCCACATCGGAGAGGCCGTTCACATGCTCTGTGTGCGGGAAGGGGTTCACTCAGACATCTACACTGTAATCTACCAAAGGGTCCATCTCATGGAGAGGGCGTTAATCTGCTCTCAGTGTGGAAAGGGCTTCACCCGCTTCTCCCACCTGCAGAGCCACCAGCGAGTTCTGGAATTTTTTGAGGATGTAACTCTGAAGATGGACAAGGGAGATCCAGTGGATGTAGTGTACCTGGACTTTCAGAAAGCCTTTGATAAAGTCCCACATAGGAGGTTAGTGAGCAAAATTAGGGCGCATGGTATTGGGGGCAAACTACTGACTTGGATTGAAAATTGGTTGGCTGACAGGAAACAAAGACTAGTGATAAACGGCTCACATTCAGAACGGCAGGCGGTGACCAGTGGGCTACTGCAGGGATCAGTGCTGGGTCCGCAGCTTTTTACAATATATATTAATGATATAGAACATGGTATTAATAGTCACGTTAGCAAATTTGCTGATGATACAAAGCTGGGTGGCAGGGTGAAATGTGAGGAGGATGTTAGGAGATTACAGGGTGACCTGGACAGGTTGGGTGAGTGGACAGATGCATGGCAGATGCAGTTTAATGTATGGTTATCCACTTTGGTGACAAGAACAGGAAGGCAGATTACTACCTAAATGGAGTCAAGTAAGGTAAAGGGGTAGTACAAAGAAATCTGGGTGTTCTTGTCCACCAGTCAATTAAGGCAAGCATGCAGGTACAGCAGGTACAAGAAAGCTAATAGCATGCTGGCCTTCATAACAAGAGGGATTGAGTGTAGAAGCAAAGAGTTTCTTCTGCAGCTGTACAGGGTGAGACCGCAACTGGAATATTGTGTGCAGTTCTGGTCTCCAAATTTGAGGAAAGAGATTCTGCCTATTGAGGGAGTTCAGCGTAGGTTCACGAGGTCAATTCCTTGAATGGCAGGACTATCTTATGTTGAAAGATTGGAGCGACTGGGCTTGTATATCCTTGAGTTTAGAAGACCGAGAGGAGATCTGATTGAGACATATAAGATTATTAAAGGATTGGACACTCTGGAGGCAGGAAACATGTTTCCGCTGATGGGTGAGTCCCGAACTAGAGGACGCAGCTTAAAAATAAGGGGGAGACCATTTAGGACAGAGATGAGGAGGAACTTCTTCACCCAGAGAGTGGTGGGTGTGTGGAATGCTGTGCCCCAGTAGGCAGTGGAGGCCCAGTCTCTGGATTCGTTTAAGAAAGAGTTGGATAGAGCTCTCAAGGATAGTGGAATCAAGGGGTATGGAGATAAGGCAGGAACAGGATACTGATTGAGGATGATTAGCCATGATCATAACGAATGGTGGTGCAGGCTCGAAGGGCAGAGAGGCATACTCCTGCACCTATTGTCTATTGAGTTCATGTGCTATGCAGGGGGATTGAAGGAGCGATGGCCGAGTGCCATTATCGACTGGACTATCAACCCAGTTCCGGGGATTCCCGGGGTTTGAATCCCGCCGGGGCAGTTGGTGGGATTGGAATTTGGTCAGAAATTTGGAGTTCTGAATCTAATAATGAAACCATTTTGGGGGTGAGAAACTGCCATCTAATTCACTAAAGTCCCTTTTAGGAAAGGAACCTGCCATTGTGGGAAAGGGTTCACTCAGTCATCTCAACTGCATTCTTTATCCGGTCTGACTCTAGACCCACAGCAGCATGGTTGACTCTTGACTGCTCTACCCATGGCAAATGAGTGGGAGTAACTTAAATGGATAGAGTGTGTGGGTTGAAATTGCTGAGTGAGGCAATACTTCCTTTAGTTTAAGGCTGTACCAAGGATCCAATTATAAAGGGACAACTCAGCGCTGACCAACAGTAAAGGAAGTGGAGTTGGGAGGAGTGTGTGAGCTTTGAGCTGTTTTAAAAAAAAACTTCTTTTCATACACTTTTTTTTTGCTGGGGAGATCTGAAGCTGTAACAAAGTTGGGTTGCAATAAAGGTTACTTGAACTGAACCACAGTCTCAGACTGTCAATGAAAGCTATGAGATCCAATAGGTTTTTGTTTTAAAGCTGCTCACTCCTTTCAACCTCTTGCACTAAGTTTCCAATATCATGTATCAGAAGGAGCAGTGAATGAGTAGCTAATATCGTTAGAAATTGTAGATTTTTCATCTCTGCAGGTATTGCATCATTTCATCGACATTGTAACGTTTACTGGCAGCACCGGGAGGTGTGGGATGTATTCATGAGAAACAAAGTTAAAAATCATGCAACACCAGGTTATAGTCCAACATGTTTATTTGGAAGCACTAACTTTCGGAACACTGCTCCTTCATCAGGTGTTTGTGGAGCAGGGTCATAGGAGAATTTATAGCAAAAGATCGCAGTTTCATGCAACAGAAATGATATAGAACAAACTTAGATTGTTGTGAAGTCTTTCGTCTTTTCGAATGGGTTGCAGGTTTTGGTTCATTAATATGTAAATCCCAGAACTTGTTTGAAGACACATTCTCGAGACAACTTAAGGTCTGGATCCCAATCTTGATTGAGACTGGTTCTATTTCCAAAGTAGGAATTTATAAAATCTCACATGGATTGACTGCCTGTAGATTGTATTTTGCTCAAAAAGCGCACAATGTATCTGCAAATATAATTCTGCAAATTCAAAATCACACAAAAGACTTATATGTAAGTGTGTGAGTGATAGAGTATCAGCCTGTGAGAGGGTGTAGATGTGTGTGTGTCTGAGAGAGTGATCTGTGTGAATGTGAGCGTGTGTGAGAGTGTATGCTTTGTGTGGGTGTGAGAGAGCGTGACAGTGAAGTGGGGTTACCTGTCATGTGACATGAACCCAAGATCCTGGTTGAGGTCATCCTCATGTGTTCTGAACTTGGCTACCAGCCTCTGCTGGGCCACTAAAACTGAATAAGCAGTTACATAGCACACATTGGAGAGGGCAGGGTGGGATTTGTCTTTCGATTTACAGAAGGTGGGAGGTTCTGGGTGCTGGAAACTAGGGAAAACACATGCTGGAGGACCTTCGGCTCAAAGAGATGCAGCTGGAAGCCAGGCTGCAGACACGTTGGGGGAATCATCAAATCCCCTACACTGTGGAAACAGGCCCTTTGGGCCAACAATCCACACTGACCCCCGTTAGAGCATCCCACCCAATAACCTCCACAGCTAATCCCTGAATTTAGAACACTCAATCCACTCTAAGATGCACATTTTGGGACCTTGAGAGGAAACCAGAGCACCCAGAGATGGGAGCAGGGAGGGTAGAAAAGTGCAAACTCCACACAATCACCCTGGGGGTGGGATCGAACTCAAGTCCCTGGCACTATGAGGCAGCGGCGCTAACCACTGAGCTGCTACCACGCCGCCGAGAGTCTTGGATTGAAGGAATCGGTTGGCTTCATTCCAGTCCTGGTGACACTCAAGCCCGTTTGGGGAATTGAATTTACTTCCACAGAGTTTCCACGGTGCAGGGGTCATTGCGTCTCAGCAGCTTCAACGATCCAAAGAAGGGCTCGTCTACAGCGAGAACTCTAGTCCACATTTCGCTACAGAGTTAAAGTTCTCTGCACAGTCAGAACCCTGGAACACTCCCACGCAGGATGCGTGTAATCACGGGGCTTCTCAAGTCACGTTGATGTTTGAAATAACTTCCCTTCCTGGATTCAAACGCTGCTGATATTCAGGCCCTGAGTAAATTTCTTGTGCACGCCTGAACAGCAAATCCTCCTCTGCTAATACCTTGAGAAAACAGATCATTGATGTCAGTGCAGGGCAGGAAATAGGATAAGAGAATTCTAGTTTGGACCGAAAAGCCTTCCCTATCTACTACCCGAAATCTCTGTCTCCCATTTCCTCCAGCTTTCAATGGATTCCAACTCGAATTCATCCTTCCATCCTCCTGTTTTTGCCCAGCTCCCCTCACCGGAAAGCGCTGACTCTCGGTTCATTTTATTAGTCACTTCTTGCCATTCCCAGTATATTGCCCACATCTTTATTTAGTTTTTAAAACAGAAAGGCAGTGGTTTGCTGATGCCAAGATCTGAGGGGAATTGCGCTCACGCTCCAGATTCTCTCTTGCGTCATTCACAAAAATCTGCACGGCACATGTGCAAAGAAGGGGATGCTGGGAGTGGGTGGGACACATTCACCACCTCCCCATTCAATCAAGACCCAATCATGCCCACAGCGTCCCCTGTCTATTCTCTCTCGCTATCCCTCGCTTCACCCCTCTCACACACATGCCATCCTCTCCGTCCATTCTATCTCCATACCCTCTTCCCCCTGTGTAGTCCAGTCTCACGTCCACCCTCTGCCTTCCTCCATCCAGTCCCTCTCCCCACAATCATTCTTTCTCTCCTCCCACTCTCTGCTTCCCTCCATTCTCTCTCTTCCCCCACCCTCTGCTCTCCATCCATTCCCTCTCTCTCCCTCCACCCTCTCCTCACGTTCATTGTTGCTCTCTTTCTCCCCCACCCTCTGCCCCCTTCCATTCTCTCCCCACCCACTGACCCACGTCCATTCTCTCTCCCCACACTCTGCACCCCCATTCTCTCTCTCTCTCTCTCTGACAAACGCTCTGCCCCCACCCTGTGCACCCCCAGTTTCTCTAACTCCAATGCTCTGTCCCCGGGTCCATTTCTCTCTCTCTTCCCCCTAGCCTCTGGTTCCCGTCCAATTTCTCTACCTGCACCCCCATCCTCATCCTTTCTTGTGTCTCGAGCCCTCTTTGATCACTGTATCAGCCCTTCTAAGGATAGAGAGCGCGTGGATGGTGATTGCTCTACCTGGGAGATGGGAGGGTGGGGTGTGAGAAATGGCTGATCTTTAACATTGAGAATCGCTAAAATCATATTTTCAAAAACATCGGTAAAGTTTGAAAGCAAATTCGATTATTTTTTTAAAAAGCTGCATTTTTCTGAAACTTGTATTGAAATCTGTGCAATTAGGCCACAGTTGAGGATAGGCTGTAAGGATGGAATGGCCAATTCCTCGACTTGTGAAGTTGGTTCAGATTAATTAGAAATAGAATCATAGAGTTGCAGAGCAGGGAAACAAACCTTTCGGTGCATGCCAACCACATATTCTAAAATAATCTGGTGATCCATTTGCCACCATTTGGCCCATATCTCTCTCAACCCTTCCTATTCATATACCCATCCAGATGCCTTTGAAATGTTGTAATTGTTCCAGCCTCGACCACTGTCTCTGGCAGCTCATTCCATACATATACCACGCTCTGCATGAAAATGTTACCAGTTCGGTCCCATTTAAACCTTTCCCCTCTGACCCTAAACCTATGCCCCTCCAGTTTTGGCTTTCCTCTACCCTGGGGAAAAGACATTCAAAAATTGAGCAGCCAGACAAAATACAAAAGGAATAAACTGTTGATCCCAGGAAAACAAACAAGTCTGGCTCCAGCCTTTTTTTATCTCCGGTTGGCAGTTGGACCAGCATCTCCACTGGGCATACTGCGCATGCTTCTCGATGTCAGGAAGCATTGCGCATGTACGCTGGTGTCAGCAAAATACTACGCATGCTCTTTGCTGTCAGCGGAAACGGCACGCAACATTCTTGATCGACCAATGGGAAGCTCTGAAGGTCCGGAAGGAGTGTGGTCCTCCTGCCATTGAGAGCCTCCCCCCTATTGTCTGAATGCGGAAGTTGGACTATGCGCTTGTGAAGGTGTTGCTGCTCCTCTCTCTGTGCATGAAGATTGAACTTCATCCCAGACTGCAACTTCTTTCCTCTGTCCAACATCTGTGAGTACACATACTCTTCTCACCCCCTTTTCCATTTTATTTTTTTCACTCTGGTGTTCAGTTCTTGACTTGCAGCAAAGTTGGCTCAGGTATGTGTCTTAATTGGCAAACACATGGTAAATGTAGTAACGCAGTGTGAAATTATAGCCTTTCCTATGAAATAAAAACAGAAAGGAGGTACATTGTTTAAATGGTGATATATTGGGATGTGGAATAAGTGAGGACTGCAGATACGGGAAATCAGAGTCGAAAATTGTGGCGATGGAAAAGCACAGCTGGTCAGACAGCATCCGAGGTGCAGAACAGTCAACGTTTTGGGCAAAAGCCCTTCATCAGGAATGATGTGTGGATGTACAAACGTGCCTCAGCTACCTTCTGCTCAGGCTTTCTACTCCAGTCAATGCCAGTTGTCACATAGGTGCAGCAAGCAATCAGCAAGGCAAGTGGTATATTAGCAAGAGGAATTGAGTTCAAAATGGGGATGCCTTTCTGTAGTTAGGGAGATATTGAATATATTCAAAGCTGAGTTCATCTGACTTTGAATGTCAAAAATAGTTATGGGGGAAGGCAAGAATTTTTAAAAAAGTATATTTTATTAGAAACTTATTCAAATCTCTCACAACACCTCTATACAAAAAAGAACAATACCAAAATACAGAAAAATAGCAGTACAACAATGTCATATTATGATACTATTAATAATGAGCTACCTAATATTCTACTAGAACAAACTTAGCTTAAACTAAACTACAATCAAATTGAATAAAAATAAAATTAAACATAATTTAAGTTAATTTGAATTCTATCACATTACTTTATTCTATTTCACTCACCACACCTCCATTAAGGCTCCCACACATGGGAGCACCAGTTATTGCACCCATATTCTTTTCACCCAGCCTTGCCCTCCCAGGGCCCCATGAGCGCCCAGACTGATTCCCACAGTTATACCACAGCTCTAATTAATACTGCTGATCAATCTGCATCAATATAATTTAGAAAGGGCTGCCACTTCTTGTAAAACTACTGTTTTGTGGTGCACCATATTTGTGAGGTCATCTTGGGGGGGATGCTCCATCACCAGCATATGTCACCCCATAAGCCCTGGGGGTTTTTCCAACATCCAATTAATTAAAATGTTCTTCCTTGCACAGTGCATAAGAATGTTACAGTCTGTTCCTGTGTTCTCCGAGAGAAGGCAAATTTGGCAACCCCAGAAGAAAAAGTACCGGATTCACGTTAACTTTAATCCCCCAGGATGTCCTTCAACTCCCTTACTATAGCACTCCAGTATCTCTGGATCTTACAACATGACCAATAGCAGTGTGTGAGTGCCTATACTAATTTTACATTTGGGACACCCTGGTGATGTGCCTATCTTGAACGTAGCTAGCCTCTCTGGCACCACATAAGCCCTATGTAAAATCTTCAATTGCATGCCCTGTGCTTTGTTACATATTGAAATTTTCCTTACATTTTCCCATATATCTTGCCATACTTCTAATGAAATATCCTATCCTAGCTCCCGATTCCACATCCGAGAGAGTCCCTCCACATCCCCTAAGGTACGTCCCTTCCGTAAATGATACAACGTACTAACTGAAAGAGCACCTGTACACCAGAGTACTCTTTATTCCACATTTGACCTGTAATGCTGAGCCAGGAGCGTGGTATTCCTCTGTATATAATCCCTTGGCTGAAAGTACCGGAAAAGGTCCCTATTAGACAATGCATATTTCTGACTTAGCTGGCTAAATGACATCAAGACCTAACCCTCGAATAAATCTCCCAGACAGAAGATTCCTTTATTCTCCCATGACTTAAAGCCGGAGTCCATTGCCCCAGGTTTAAATCCTTGAACTACCACCAGTGGGGTAATCAGTGAAGTCATCAGCCAATTGCCCTTGTCTTGCCTCATTATCCTCCAGGCTTTCACTGGATTTAGAATGATTGTACTCTTACACTGCTCAGTCTCAGATTTCATCTTATCAACGAATAATAGATTAACTAGGGGACATCTCGACTGCAATGCTTCAACGTCAAGCAAAATCGACCCGAGTCCCCTCGTGCCCAGTCACACACATATGCTAAGAAAGCGCTTTTTTGATATCTCTTCAAGTCCAAAAGGTCCACTCCTCCTCACCCTGTGAGAGCTGCAATTTGATAAACTTAATTAGGGGGCGGCTGCGACACCAAATAAAAGAACTTGGCCAACCATTGAGCCTCAGTAATACTCATCTGGGTGGCAACAACAGGAGCATTCTCATGGGGTACAACAGGCGAGGAAGAACATTCATTTTAATCAGAGTTATTCGGCCTAACCATGATAACGGTAATCCCTCCCACCGCTGCAAATCCTGCTTTATCCTCTCCAGTAATTGTACATAGTTAGCTTTATACAGCTGGTGGAAGGCAGTGGTAATAAAAATTCCCAAATACAAAAACCCTTTTGACGACCATCTAAACAGGAACTGCATTCCATCCTTCAGATCAGGCACCTCCACTAATTCTTCCCCTCCCCTATCGGCATGGCTTCTGATTTTGTAAAGTTGATCTTGCAGCCCGAAAAACTGCCAACTAAATTAATTGTTCGAATCAATCGAGGATCGGACTCCTCCAGATTGGCCAAGAACAAAAGACATCATCAGTATATAGCGTAATCTTACGTTCCCCCATTCCCACTCCTGGCGCCACTATTTCAGGGTCCCTCCTGATAGCCTCAGCTAATGGCTCAATTGCCAAGGTAAATAGCAGCGGTGAAAGAGGACATCCCTGTCGACTACCTCTCCCAGGTTTAAAGTTATCTGACTTAGTGCCGTTTGTGATGACTGCTGACTTAGGATCATTATACAACACCACCACCCATCTAGCAAAGATTGTCACCAGACGAAAGCACTTGAGGACCCCAATCAGGTATGGCCATTCTATCTGGTCAAATGCCTTTTCTGCATCTAGGGAGGCCATTGAACCCAGGATCAACCTTTTCTGGCATACCTGCACCATGTTCAGTACCCTCCTGATATTGTTGGAGGAGCTACGGCCCTTAACGAAACCCATCTGATCTTCTTTCACAATACAGGACAACACCTTTTTCAACCTCAGGGCCAGCGTCTTGGGTAGAATTTTAAAATCTACATTCAACAGTGAAATGGGTCTGTATGAAGCACATTCTTCGGGATCTTTCTCCTTCTTAAAAATGAGGGAGATATTAGCCTCCCTAAGAGAGGGCAGAAGATACTCCTGTGCATATGAATAGCTGTACATCCTCAGAGGTGGCTCCACCAACACATTTTTGAATTCCTTATAGAATTCACTTGGGAATCCATCTGACCCCAGTGCTTTGCCACCTTGGAGATGCTTTATTGCTTCCTGCACCTCCTGTATTGTCATAGGTCCATTCAACAGGAAACCTGTTCCGCGTTTATACTAGGGAGGTGCAGGATCTCAAAAAAGGCCTGCATTCTCGCTGCACTATGTTCATCTCCCTCTGACTGATATAACTCTGCAAAGTATTCCCTACATCTAACATTAATCTTAGTTAACTCACGGGTAACTGTGCCAACCTTCTCTCTAACAGACATCACAGATTGGGAAGCATTTTTCTTTCTAGCCAGATATCTACGTGGCTTACCTCCAAATTCAAACAATCTTTGTTGAGCAAAGCATACCTTTTCTTTCCCAGTGTGTGCAATGAGTTGGGAGCAGCCCGGAGAGCTGCAGCTTGACCGGTGAAGGCCTATTACATAGAACATAGAACATAGAAGAATACAGCGCAGTACAGGCCCTTCGGCCCTCGATGTTGCGCCGATCCAAGCCCACCTAACCTACACTAGCCCACTATCCTCCATATGCCTATCCAATGCCCGCTTAAATGCCCATAATGAGGGAGAGTCCACCACTGCTACTGGCAGGGCATTCCATGAACTCACGACTCGCTGAGTAAAGAACCTACCCCTAACATCTGTCCTATACCTACCCCCCCCCCCCCCCCCTTAATTTAAAGCTATGCCCCCTTGTAATAGCTGACTCCATACGTGGAAAAAAGATTCTCACTGTCGACCCTATCTAAACCCCTAATCATCTTATACACCTCTATCAAGTCACCCCTAAACCTTCTTTTCTCCAATGAAAACAACCCCAAGTGCCTCAGCCTTTCCTCATACGATCTTTCTACCATACCAGGCAACATCCTGGTAAACCTCCTCTGCACCCGTTCCAGTGCCTCCACATCCTTCCTATAGTATGGCGACCAAAACTGCACACAATACTCCAGATGTGGCCGCACCAGAGTCTTATACAACTGCAACATGACCTCAGTACTCCGGAACTCAATTCCTCTACCAATAAAAGCCAGTACGCCATATGCCTTCTTCACCTTAATCCTACCAACTAAGGACCTTTCATGTCCCCTCCTTGCTGCTCTTAGCTCTCTCTTCAGGTCCTTCCTGGCTACCTTATAACTCTCAATCGCCCCAATTGAACCTTCACGCCTCATCTTTACATAGGCCGCCCTCTTCCATTTAACAAGGGATTCCAATTCCTTATTAAACCACGGCTCCCTCACACGACCCTTTCCTCCCTGCCTGACGGGCACATACTTATCAAGGACACTCAATAGTTGCTCCTTGAACAAGCTCCACATATCAATTACACCCTTGCCTTGAAGCTTACTTTTCCAGGCCACACATCCTAAGTCATGCCTCACAGCATCATAATTTCCCTGCCCCCAGCTATAACTCTTGCCCTGTAGTGCACACTTATCTCTCTCCATCACTAGAGTAAAGGTCACCGAATTGTGGTCACTGTCCCCAAAGTGCTCACCTACCTCTAATTCTAACACCTGGCCTGGTTCATTACCCAGAACCAAATCCAGTATGGCCTCACCTCTTGTTGGCCTATCTACATATTGTGTCAGGAAACCCTCCTGCACACATTGGACAAACACTGATCCATCTAATGAACTTGAGCTATAGCTTTCCCAATTAATATCAGGAAAGTTAAAGTCCCCCATAACAACCACCCTATTACTTTCACTCTTCTCTTGAATCATCCTCGCAATCCTTTCTTCTACGTTTCTAGGACTATTAGGAGGCCTGTAAAAAACTCCTGACAGGGTGAGCTCACCTTTCCTATTCCTAACCTGAGCCCAAACTACCTCAGATGGCGAGTCTTCATCCATCGTCCTTTCCACAGCTGTAATACTATCTTTGACAAGCAATGCTACACCTCCCCCTCTTTTACCCCCACCTCTGACCTTACTAAAACATTTAAACCCTGGAACCTGCAACAGCCAATCCTGTCACTGTTCTACCCATGTCTCCGTAATAGCCACAACATCGAAGTCCCAGGTACCAACCCACGCTGCAAGTTCACCTACCTTATTTCGTATACTTCTTGCATTGAAGTATACACACTTCAAACCACTTTCCTGTTCACAGGAACCCTCCTTTGAAATTGATGCCATGTTCCTAACCTCCCTACATTCCAGGTCCTGCACCCTAAAGCTACAGTCTAGGTTCCCATGCCCCTGCAGAGTTAGTTTAAACCCTCCCCCAGAGCACTAGCAAACCTCCCACCAAGGATACTGGTGCCCCTCAGGTTCAGGTGTAGACCATCCTGTTTATAGAGGTCCCACCTTCCCCAGAAAGAACCCCAGTTATCCAAATACCGGAATCCCTCCCTCCTGCACCATCCCAGTAGCCACGCATTTAACTGTTCTCTCTCCCTATTCCTCGACTCTCTATCACGTGGCACGGGTAACAAACCAGAGACAACAACTCTGTTCGTTCTAACTCTGAGCTTCCAACCTAGCTCCCTGAAAGCCAGACTAACATCCTCAGCGCTCCTCCTACCTATGTCATTGGTGCCAATGTGGACCACGACTTCGGGCTGCTCCCCCTCCCCCTCCAGGACCCGGAAAACACGATCAGAGACATCACGTACCCTTGCACCTGGGAGGCAACATACCAAACGTGAGTCTCTCTCGTTCCCACAAAACCTCCTATCTGTGCCCCGAACTATCGAGTCCCCAATTACTATTGCTCTGCTCTTCTCCACCCTTCCCTTCTGAGTAACGGGGACAGGCTCCGTGCCAGAGGCCTGAGCCCCGTTACTTGCCCCTGGTAAGTCGTCCCCCCCACAAGTATCCAAAACGGTATACTTATTCTTGAGGGGGACGGCCGCAGGGGGTCCCTGCACTGGCTGCTTCCTCCCAGTCCCCCTCACTGTCACCCATCTATCTGCCATCTTTGGAGTTACTACTTCCCTAAAGCTCCGATCTATGACCCCCTCTGCCTCCCGAATGATCCTAAGTTCATCCAACTCCAGCTCCAGTTCCCTAACACGGTATTGGAGGATCTGGAGATGGGTGCACTTCCTGCAAGTGTTATCAGTAGGGAAGTCCATGGCATCCCTCACCTCAAACATTATAATATACTTATATTATAATATACTTCCTCAGCTATCTGCAGATGGGTCTCCAACATCTGTTGTTGCTCCTTCCTCTGCATCCTTCTAGTTAAATATAAAAAATATAAAAAATAATCAGGCCTCATAAATATGCCTTAGTGGCCTCCTACAGTATTTCCGGATTACTGGCCGTACCCGAGTTGATATCCCAGAAGGCTCTGAACTCTTGTGATGTACTCAACAAATTTGCTATCCCTTTACAGGAATGGGTCCATGCACCAGTGCTGTGCATCCATTCCACCACTCTTGATTTTACCATCTAAATACACTGGCACATGGTCCGAGACAGCTATATTGCCAATTTCACAAGCCAATGTTCTGTCCAAGCAATCCAATGGCATTAAAAAGTGTCAGTTCCCATGTGGTACTTGTGTGGGTTGGGAGAGAAAGTAAAGTCTCTTCCATTAGGGTGGAGATGCCTCCACACATCCACTCATCCCAACTCCTCGCACATGCCCACCAACTGCTTAGATTGCGTGGGTGTACCTGCCTGGCCCCTTGGCACCCTGTCTACCTCGGGATCTATTAGGCAATTAAAATCCCCTCCAATGACCATGCGGCGTATCCCAAGACTCATTAATTCAGCAACTGCATCAATTAGAAATTTAAGAGGGTGCACCGTAGGGACAATACACATTCAGGACGCCATACTCTTCTCCATGTATTCGAGCTTTAAGAATGACGGACAGTCCATGTTTTTCCTTAATTTGCTCAATTATCTGCAAAGGGAGGTTCCTTCTTACCAGTATAGCCACTCCTCTACACTTGGAGCTAAAGGAGGAGAAGAATACCCATCATAACCTCCTTGCTGCAGTTTCAGATGTTCCTTATCAGTTAAATGTGTCCCCTGCAGCAGCGCGATGTCCACCTTTTCCTTCCTGAGGCTTGACAGCACCTTCTTTCTTTTTAACGGGGGAATGGCTCCCTTTTACATTCCAGGTGCACCACCTGAACGTATCAGTAACCATGGCCATCCAGGGCAGCCCGTGGTTTCCCACGAGGAGGAAGCTTATCTGAGGTGCAGTGAGCAACAAAGACATTATCTCTATAAAGTCTAAAAACTGCTCCTATTAAAAACTAGGATAAATAAAAATCTAACCACCACATATAACTGAAGCAAACGCTCAAATAACCCCCAATTATGTAGAGATCTCTTATCCCTACCTCCCCAAACCCCACCATTGCCACCATCCTGGCTCCTTCCCACTGAGGCTGTGCCCCAAACGCCAGGCAATTCACAGATTGAAAAAACATGTTATTTACATTCTGAGCGTTAACAATGGTTACCCATCTCCCCACACCCCTTTCTCCATAAATCTTAAGCACAGGTATAGCCACCCCCAATCCAAAAACAAAAGGACAGCAGTCAAAGAAAAGGCCCCACAACTGACCGATATACTAAATAATTCCATTTTTTTTGTCAAGGCAGTGCGTATAAAGCCGATAACCACAAAAAAGGGGCAAAAAAGTAGCATTGTCTTTAATTATGTCCCTCCCGCCTTCACTCCAGCTCGATTTCTTTAATTCAGAGAATTCAGCCTTTTCTGCTGAATCGAAATTATATACCGTCCCTCCATGAGTGAAACGCAATACGGTCAGGGACCTCAAGGAATATTGTATGTTCAGATCCCTTAATTTTCTCTTAACTTCATCAAATGCCCTTTTCTTAATCCAGGCTCCTGAGAAGTCCTGAAAATATATTATTCTTGAGCCTTTGTGCATTAAAGCCTGTGGATCTGTTCCCAGTCGTCTTGCTGTTTCAATTACTAACTGTTTTTCTTGTAATGCAGGAGGCGCACGAGGACCACGCGGGGCTGCGGGTCCGATCCTGACCTGCGCATTTCGATCCGGTGGGCCTGCGCCACACTCAATAGGCCCGACTCCAACTCCAGCCCCAGGAATCCAATAAGGTCTTCGCCTTCGTCACATTCCGGAAGACCCACGAGCTGTAGATTTTTCTTCTACTTTAGTTTTCCAGGTCGTCCACTTGCTCCTGAAGGACCCGAACCTGGTCTTCCAGCGTTTGGATCCTTCCTCCTGAGACCACCGCCGCAGTCTCCGATGCCACGGTCCTCTCCTCCGCTGCCTATTCTCTTCGGTCCAACATTTGAATTTCCTGACCATGCTTTTCCAGCGTGGCAGATAGTGGTTCCACCGCTGCTTCAATCTTTTCTCAGAGTTTGGCAAACTCTGAGAGTAACTGCTGCTGTCCCATTAAACCCAAAGGGACTGCCCTGGGAGTTTGAGCAATGGCTCCAGGCACCCCTGATGCAGTAGGGAGTGCCCTACCTGCTCCACCCCTGTCGGCCCCTTTCCTTCATTTGCTTTCATTCTGGTCCTAAAGCTGTCAAACCACAATTATAGCAGCTCCAGACGTTCAGTAAGTTGATATTAGCAATTGTTTTCTTCTACGGATGGTTAAAGAGGTGGGGGGAGGGGTAAAAGTCCACGTTTCCGGGTGTATGGCACAGAGCCCAGCACAGCAGACCACTCAAACCACCGCCATCTTGGATTTCCAAGAAAATGGTTTTAAGATCAGTACAGAGAGCGACAGGGTCATACAGCACAGAAACAGACTCTTCGGTCCAACTAGTCTATGCTGACTATGTTCTCAAACCCAACTAGTCCTATCTGCCAGTGATTGGCTCATATACCTCCGAACCTTTCCTATTTATGTACATTTCCAAATGTCTTTTAAACATTGTCACTGTACCTGCATCCACGACTTCCTCTGGACACACATTCCACACACAAACCACTCTCTGTGAGAAAAAAGTGGAGCTCTTCATGTCTTTTTAAAATCTTTCTCCTCTCCCTTTCAAAATTTGCTCCCTAATTTTGAAAGCCCCACCCGAGGGAAAGGACACCTGCCTTTCACCTCATCTGTACCCCTCATGATATTATAATCCTCTATAAGGTCACCTCTCAATCTCCTCTGCTCCAGTGAAAGAAAACCCAATCTATCCACCTGGCTGTAGGTATATTCATATTCAGTTATGATGTGTTCAGTGTTGGTGCAGGCTCAAATGGCCAACTCCTGCTCCCAATTCTCTCACTCTGTGTCTCGGACAGCATTAGGAGATTGGGAAAGGGGAGGGATAGCTATCTTGTTTGTTTTTATTTTTAAAATGCACTTGATTCCCACAAATAAAATCAACAGGTACAAGTACAGCACATGCAGTATTCCTCATTGCAGCTTCAAGGTTTTGTGTCCTATTCTTCCACGTTGGCTCCAGCACATTCAGCTTCCTTCCCCCGCCCCCCTCCCCATCCCCGCCCTGAGCCGTTGATGCTTCCATTGTTTATAAAATCAAGAGAGGGATGGATAGGGTAAATAGACAAGGGCTTTTCTCTGGGAGTGTAGAACTTTCGAGTAATAGGTTTAGGGTGAGGTGGCCCGGGGAGGGGGCGAGGAATTTAAAAGGAACCTAAGGGGCAATTCATGCAGAAGATGGCGCGTGTAACGACAGAGCTGCCAGAGGTAGTAGTAGATGCTGGTATAATTATGACACATTTAAAAGGCATCTGGATCGGTTTATGACTAGGAAGGGTTTAGAGGATATGGGCCAAATGCTGGCAAATGAGACCAGATTCAGTGAGGATATCTGGTCAGCATAGACCAGTGGACCAAAGGACCTGTTTCTGTGCTGTATATCTAGATGACTCTGGCTTGCCACGCCAGTCTGTTCAATTTCTTTCTGGTGTCATAGCCTTGATGTCTCATTCTAAAACTCCCCCACCCCTGTGGGGGCACGTTAACCATTTTGTGTCTGATTGGTTGCCAAGAAGTTGCATTGCAGGTTCATCCTGAATTTTCACACTATATTTTTACTTCCAGAAATCAGACCTGCTCACTCTCAACAGTATCGCAATGTCGTGGAAGATGTTAATTTTCAGGTGGAAGTATCCAAAATTCAGAGAGGTGTCAGTTGTGACTGTTTTGCTCTTCTGTCCCTGTCAGATCCTGAATCAGCACTTTCAGGAGAATTAGAATGGAGTGAGAACAGAGGAAGAGAGAGAGGGGGGGATGGTGCTTTCAGTTTTGTGGAATAACAAATGAAAAGAATGTTCTGCAGAAAGTAGAATTGCTTGTTCTGAATTTCTACCCTGGACTGACAGTGATGACTTTTGTAATCTCTTTTTAGAGTATTTGATCTGAAGATGAAGTTTCAAAATCGATAGATGAAAGGCTTATGCCTGAACCGTTGACTCTCCTGCTCCTCAGATGCTGCCTAACCTGCAGTTTTCGACTCTGATTCTCCAGCATTTGTGAATCACTCAATCCATCAGGACTGCAACAATTTTCAACTATGATCCAATTGGTTCCTGTTTCAGTACGTTTTCAGCATCAGTGGGACTGGAAGAGAAACCCTACTGTTGCAGCAACGCACTGAGTGTGGAGCCTGAAACAGTTATCTGGCCTGGAAAGAGCAATTCAAGGCAGGGAGGGGACATACACGCGTTTGTGTGCAACTGTAGCTTCGGCCATGGAGAAACCATGGAAGTGTGGCGACTGTGGGAAAGGCTTCCGTGTCCCGTCTGCCCTGGAGACACATCGGCGCAGTCACATCAGGGAGAAGCCATTCTCCTGTCCTGAGTGTGGGAAAGCCTTCAGTGATTCCTCTGCCCTGCTGAGGCACCGGCGGGTGCACACAGGGGAGAGGCCTTTCAGCTGCCCTGAGTGCAGGAAGAGCTTCAGCGATTCCTCCGCCCAGCTGAGGCCCTTGCGGGTTCACACAGAAGAGAGGCCCTTCACCTGCCTCGAGTGGGGGAAGGGCTTTGCTGCCTCCTCCACTCTACTGACGCACCAGCGGGTCCACACTGGGGAGAGGCCGTTTGCCTGCGCAGAGTGTGGGCAGAGGTTCACAATGTCCTGCAGCTTGAACAAGCACCAGCGGAGGCACCAATGCTCCTAACAATCAGATTCTGCAGGTAACGCTGCTGAGGGTCACCCCCAGGACTGAACCTCCTGCCCTTTCTGACAGTGGGGGTAGTGGGAGCGTTGGGAGGCTTTTTTGTTTTCTACTGGGGGAGTAGGGCGGAAGGGGTGGTGGTGGCTCAGTGGTTAGCACTGCTGCCTCATAGCGCCAAGGACCCAGATTTAATTCCATCCTCAGGGTGACTGTCTGTGTGGCGTTTGCATGTAATTCCCCCCTGTGTCTGCGTGGGTTTCCTCTGCGTGTTCCAGTGTCATCCCAAAATCCAAACGTGCGCATGTTTGGGCGAATTGGCCAAGCTAAATAGTCCCATAGTGTTCATGAATGTGTAGGTGTGGTGTATTAGTTAGGGGTAAGTGCAGAGTGATAGGGTAGGAGAACGTGTCTGGGTGAGTTACTCTTCAAAGGGTCGCTCTGAACCTGTTGAGCAGAAGGGCCCGTTTCCACACTATAGTGGCTCTATGGTTCTATGAACGTCGCTTTCAATGGGCGCTGCTGCTCACTGAGCCCAAGACCCGCACAAACCTACGACCACAAGACCATTGGAGCAGAAGTTAGGATATTTTGACCCATCGAATCTGCTCCACCATTTGTTAGAGACAAAATAAAAAACTGCAGGTGCTGGAATCTAAAATAGACAAACAGGAGGCTGGGCACAACAAGGCAGGCAGACCAGGAGGTGGAGAAGTCAGCACTTCAAGTATTAACCCTCAGGACTGAAGAAGGGTTTTACCCGAAACGTTGACATCTCCATCAGAAAGGATTTATCAGGATGTTGTTAGAACTAGAGGGCATAGGTTTAGAGTGAGAGGGGAAAGATTTAAAATGGACCTAAAGGGAAAGCTTTTCATGCAGAGTGTGGTCCATGTATGGAATAAGCTGCCAGAGGAAGTGGAGGAGGCTGGCAGAATTACAGAATTTAAAAGACATTTGGTTGGGGACATGAATAGAAAGGGTAAGAGGGATTTGGGCCAAGTGCTGGAAAATGGGACTAGATTAATTTAGAATATCTGGTCAGCGTGGACGAGTTGGACTGAAGGATGTTGCCAGGGCTGCAAGGTTTGAGCTACAGGGAGAGGCTGAATACGCTGGTACTATTTTCCCTGAAGCTTTAGAGTCAGCCAGAAACATCTGTTGAATCAGGAAACATCTCTTCCTGCAGCAGCTTCAGACAGACTGCTTGCCAAAACCAAAACCAGGGGAAAAGAATGGGACAACTGCCCTTTCATTGCAGAAGTGTTTTAGAAAAAAAAAGTCAAACCCTTTTCCTGGATTGTTGCCTTAGCCAGTATCTGTTAACCATTAGCGAAAACCTTAATCCTAGAATAAATAGGAAGCCTTTTACAACCCCTCCTGAAAATAAACCAACAACGTAATCTTCTTAAATGAGCAGCATGATCACAACAAAAAAAGCACTTGAACTGAAACATTTGTAACAAAAGGCTGTACAGTTAGCAGGACAAGAAAACAGGTTTTCATTTTCACCAATCAATTTAAATCAGCCCCATTGGCTACCAAAAATTTCTTAAATTTAAATCCTAAAGTTTTGACAACAGGACCAATCCTATCATAAAGAATTGGCGCTCTCAGTCATCTGTGTATTAGATAAAGCATCATTTAGAAAAACAGAGAAGGACAATCCTGACGGAGGAATCGGAGGAGGCATCCCCAATAGAAGATGGCGCAGAATATTCCGGAAGACACATAACCTGGTTGTAATCTGAGAGATTAAATTCTATTTTGTGTTATCTGAGTGGGGCATGTATTGATTGGAACAGCATACCAGAAGAATCTTGATTTATTCCAGAATACTCAGTAGTTAGGACGGATTTATTCAGTTTGTTAGTAGTTTTGTTCATTTGTTCACCGTGAGATTTGGTTAAATAAATTGCTGATTGTCGGTTGTAACTTTTAACACTACAGCAGGTTACACCACTTATCACACTGACTTTACAGATTAAAGGGCAACATGCCACTCTTTGGACGTTTCAGTTTGAGATCTTGGTGAGTGGGAGGGTGGGTTCAGCCTTCGCTTTGTAACAGTATTGATGACATTCTCTTGAATGCAATGGAGTCAATATTAATCCCAGCCTCTTGGTGTGGTTGTGGGTGAATCACCTGAATTTGGCTCCAGACTCAGAAACCGCACAGAGAATCAACTGCTGAAACAATGATTTGCACTTTATTGCATGTAGCAACCACAAATAAAACCCCCCAAGTTCATTCAGCTCCACTCTCCAAACTTGGCTATCACCCAGTTGATGGCTGAATTTAACTGGGTTTCCACCGACGGTGCCCATCTCTGGAAGTTCCAGGGGTTTGATGCAGTATTATTCTTCTAAGTACTGATGCGGCTGCATCATTCTGGAGTTGAATTTTGGTGGCGTTTCCTCAATTTCCAATTTGTGGTGTGACTTTTGTTTTTAAGACTCTAACATCACCTCACATTGCTGGAGACCTCAGGTCTGTAGCTTACCTTCTTATCCTTGTGGGTTAGCTGTCTGTTTGAAACACCCTGCCCTGCAATTAACTCCTCTATGTCAGGGCTTTGCTTCTCCAGGCAGAATTAATTGTCCTTTTGTCACACCATTATTAAACAACATTATCTTGCCTGTCCCAAGAAACAACTTATTGTGTTGCCTTCTTCTTCCCATGGATGTGAACTAGCAGAAATTAAGCCATTTATCGTATTGAATCTGCTCTGCCATTAAATCATGGCTGATATTTTTCTTAACCCCATTCTCCCTGTAACCTTTGAGCCCCTTGATACTCAAGAATGAGTGAGTGGTGGAGCAGACTCAATGGGCTGAATGGCCTAATTTCACTTCCTGTGGTATCACGGTTTCTCGTCGGCCCTTTCGTTTCTTGGTCCAGAAAGAGTTATTGTTGACTCGTGAAGTTTTGGAAGTTCTGGAGTTTACAGGTGCACACCGCGCTCCTCTCTGCCTCCTCCCAGAATAACGATTTCTCCTGAGATACTGGCAGTTCTTGAGATCCCTGGATATCCCGGAATACAAATCAGTGTGTCTGGAAGTCTCTGCTGCTACCCTGGAACAGAAGGATTATGGGGAGAAAATTCAGAAATCCGAAGAGCAAAGAGACTTGGGACTTCGAGCCAAGGATTCTCTCAAGGTCAACTTACAGGTTGAGTCAGTAGTGAGGAAGGCAAATGCAACAATGGCATTTGTTTTGACAGGACTTGAATATAAAAGCATGGGTGTACTCCTGAGGATCTTTCAGGTTCCAGTCAGGCCACAATTGGAGTACTGTACACAGTTTTGGTCTCCATATCTCAGGAAGGATGTACTGACCCTGGAACATGTTCAGAGGAGGTTGATGAGAAAGGTCCCAGGATTGAAAAGCTTAACATATGAAGAACATTTGAGGACTCTGGGTCTATACTCAATGGAGTTTAGAAGATGACAAGGGAACTAATTGAAACCTACAGCAGACTGAACAGCTTAGACAGAATGGATGTTGGGAAAATGTTTCCATTGGTAGGAGGAACGAGGACCCGAGGGCTCAGCCTTCAAGTAAAGGGAAGACCTTTTGGGCCGGAGATAAGGAGAACTTCTTCAGACGGAGAGTGGTGTATCTATGGAATTCACTGCCCCAGAAGGCTGTGAAGGCCAGATCGTTGAATATATTTAAGATGGGGATAACTAGGTTCTTGAGTATCAAGAGGATCAAAGTTAACGGAGAGAATGGGGTTGAGAAACTTATCAGCCATGTTTGAATGGTGGAGCAGACTCAATGGGCTGAATGGCATAATTTCTGCTCCTATAATCTTATGATATGCTGATGTATGGAGGGGTGAGAATGGGCGAAAAGAGATAAAGAGGGAACACAATTAAAGTGAAGATGGATACAGATACATAAGAAATACAAGAATTGTACGATAAATTTCAGACCACATAGAAGCTCTGGCATACAGAGGGATCTGGCCATATAGATCTACAAAAGTGGCAATACAGGCGGGTAAGGTGATCAAGAAGGCACATAGCACGTTTGCCTTGAGTGTAAGAGTTGGCGAGTTATGTTACAGCTATTTATTCCGGTCACATTCAGAATATTGCGTGCAGTTCTGGTCCCTACACTACCAGAAGGACATGGATGCTCTGGGAGAGGGTATAGAGAAGGTTCACTAGGACACTGCCTGGTCTGGAGGTCTCATTATGAGAAGAGAATGGGATAAACCTGGATTATTTTCACTGTGAACATGGGGCAGAGAGATGACCTCCACAAAATGATGAGACACACAGATTGACTGGACGGGGGCGGCGTGGTGGCTGAATCATTAGCACTGAGACCTCACAGCGCCAGGGAAACTGGTTCGATTTCAGTCTCAGGTGACTGTCTGTGTTGAGTTTGCACATTCTCCCTGTGTCGATATGGGTTTCCTCCGGTTTCCTCTCATAATCCAAATGTGTAGGTTAGGGTGGAGTGGCTATGCTAAATTACCCCAATGCCCAGGGATTGACAGGTTAAGTTGGATTGTCCGTGTTTAAATTGCCCCACAGTGTTCAGGAATGTGAAAGTTTGGTACATTAGTCAGGGGTAAATGTCGAGTAATAGAGGTAGGGAAATGGGTCTGTGTGGATTATTCTTTGGATGTTTGGTGTTGGGCCAGATAGTCTGTTAGATAGTCAGAGGCTTCCCTTACCCCACGCCCCCCCCCCCCACCCCCAGGGTGGAAATGTCAACTACAAGAGGGCACAGGTTCAAGGCGAGAGGGGGACCGTCTGGGGGAGAATTGAAGGGGAAGGTTTTTCACACAGTTGGATGGTGGATGCCTGGAATGCACTGCCAGTGGATGTAGTGGTAAGAGGCACCTTAGCAACACTGAAGGTGTATCTGGATAGACACATGAATGGGAGGTGAATACAGGGACAGAAGCCATGCATCGGCAATAAATAGCAGGTCTAAGTTAGGATTAAGAATTGGCACAGGCTTGGGCGGGGAGGAGATGGGGGTAAAGTGAACTTTCAAAAAGCAGGGGATACCTGTATGCTGATGAAGGGGTGGGTGGAGGCTCAGGTGGAGCATAAACACTGACAGAGGCCAATTGGATCGACTGTGCTGGAGACTCAATGGGACAGAGACAAATGTATCTATTTCAGATCTACCTGCACTTCAGCCGCTTCTGGACTGTTTCCGTAGGAAAGGTGCAATCCCAGGCTCAGAGAGTATCAGCCCCCACTGGAAGTAAAGTGGGTGAGAGAGCGGCCATTCAGCATAAAGGAAACCCTTACCCCTCCCACTTCACCAACTAAACAGGGTTCAAGATGAGACTCTCAGCAGCGGTAACAGCAGAGTCCAACCTGAATCCCTGCACCATCTCACTTGTGACGTTGCTGGTGTCAAAACAAGTTGCACGACTGGGTGAAGCCCTTCCCACACACTGGACAGGTGAACGGCCGCTCCTTGGTGTGGATGCGCTGGTATTTGCGCAGGGTGGAGGAATCGCACAAGTCATTGCTCCACACGGGACAAGTGAACGGCTTCTCCTCAGTGTGGACGCAGAAGCTGAGCAGCAGGTGATACGACTAAGTGTAGCCCTTCCCGCACACAGAGCAGGAAAACGGTTTCTCCCGGTGTGCATCCGCTGGTGCGGCAGCAGGTGGTGTGACTGAATGAAGCCCTGCCAACACACGGGGCAGATGAACGGGTTCTTGCTGGTGTGGACCCTCTGGTGGGCCAGGAGGTGGTGTAACTGAGTGAAGCCTTTCCTGCACTGAGTGCAGGTGAACAGCCGCTGCCCGGTGTGCAAACGCCAATGAATCTCCAGCACAGATGGCGAAGCGAAACCATTCCCACACTCCCCACATTTCCACGGTTTCTCCATGGTGCAGGTGCCCTCGTCTGTCTCAGACCATAACAATCAGTTGAAAACTCGCTCACGCTTACAGCATGTGTGTGGTGTTACTGGTGAACCCTCTGATAATTGGAACACTCTCATTCAGTCTGTAAAGCTTGTTCCAGTCACTACTCAGGTGTGTGAGTATGTGAGACTCTGAGTTTCCAGTCACACTGACGTTTAAAACCTAACTAAGCTGACAGACCTTCTCCCCTTTGCTTTCAAGGCCATCAATATCCACGTCCTCGTGAAACAAGTGACTGTCAGACTTTGATGTGATGTTTGGTCTGAGATTTCTGCAGCCAAATTCTTCTCTTGTAACATTCCTGTGAAGTGATTGCAAAGGTCATCACAGTCAGTCCATGAGAGAAAATCTGAACGCAATTCTAGTTACTGTGGAACATTCTTTCCTCTCTTAATCCCAAAGATCTTTGCGTCGATCTATATGTAACTGTAAACCAACAGGGTTATGGGGCAGACTGCATACCTCCACGAAGAGTTCACATGGACTCAAGTTGCTGAATGGACCTCTGGAGTGCAGTATTGACACTCTTACTGAAGATCTACAATATGCTGCAGTACGATATTACAAGCCCAGAAACAACTGCAAATCAGACAAGGGCCTTTCAGAAGTTGGACCATAAACGTCTGAAGCTGCTGCTGCTCTTCCTCTCTCTCTCTCTGAATGAAGATTGATCTTCACCCAGACTGCAACTTTCTTCCTCTGTCAAAATATTTGTGAACACAGCCGTTTTTTTGAAGGGTGTGATGTTTTCTGATCATCACAATTAAAGGGTGTCTTCTCCCTGATATGCAAAGGGACGGTCAGTCAGGGGAGGGCAGGGTCACGTCTTGTTGTTGTTGTGTGGAATCTGTGACAGGTGCATCAATTCATCCTAACTCCTGTACTCAGTGCTCTGACTGATGAAAGCAAGCATGCCGAAAGTCTTCTTCACTGCCCTGTCTACCCATGACTCCACTTTCTCGGAGCTATGAACCTGCACCCCTACATCTCTTGGTTTGAAATACTGCATATGAAACAGATTTGGTGCTTGTTGGTATGTGTTATTATTTGGGGCTTATCTCGACTCTAATTCGGTATTTTATACTGAATGCCATGACTGATGAAGGCCAGTGTGCCAAAAATGTTCTACCTGTGACTTCACTTTCAGAGAACTGTGAACATGTACTCCAAGATCCCTCTGTTCCACTACACTCCTTAAGGTCCTACCATTCACCATGAAATTCCTACCTTGATTTGACTATACAAAATGTAAGACCTCACACTTATCTATATTAAACTCCATTTGCCATTAACTTTAAACCTATGCCCTCTAATTTTGGACTCCCCCACCCAAGGGAAAAGACCTTGCCTATTTACCCTACCCATGCCCCTCATGATTTTATAAATGTCTTTAATGTCACCCCTCAGCCTCCAAAGCTCCAGGGAAAATAGCTCCAGTCTATTCAGCCTCTTCCTGTAGCTCAAACCCTCCAACCCTGGCAGCATCCTTGTAAATGTTTTCTGAACCCTTTCAAGTTTCACAACACCCTTCCTGTAGCAGAAAGCTCACAGTTGCATGCAGTATTGCAACAATGATGGAACCAATGTCCTCTCTGAAGAGGATTTTAAAACAATATTTATAACTACAACCAAACAGGTTAGTTGGGCATGACTTTCCCATAGCAGTTTGTTTTGGTTGTCCTTCATTAACCTATGCTTTATAATATATAAGAAAATATTTTGAGGGATGGGAGTGTTGCTTGCACGTCCAACATTTGCTCCCCATCCCTCATGGCCTTTGGACCGAGCAATTGGCTACACGCTTGAAGGCAGTTGAGAGTCAACCACATTGTTGTAGGTCTGGAGTCACATGATGTGAGCGTGTGCACGCGTGTGTAGGGTTGTGAGTGGTAGATTTCCCTCCCTAAAAGAACACTTTCACAACACTCTGTAATGATTGGACAAAAACAACAGTTCTGGCAGCATCTATGAGGAGACGACAGTGTTACTGTTTTGAGTCCGGTGGCCCTTCAAAATTAGGCTGGATTCAAAACATTAACTGTTTTCTTTCCACAGATGCTGCCAGACCTGCTGCATTTCCCCAGCAATTGTGCCTTTTGTTGCTGATCTCCAACATCTGCAATTCATTGTCTTAGCCAATAATGGTTTTCTGGTTTCCAATACAGAGACAAACTCTCACTTCCAGATCTTTTTATATATTGAAAATAAAGTCCACTCGCATCCATGATGAGATTTTAATTTTTGTTCTCAGAAGATCGAGATCTCTGGGCTACTTAACCAGTATCACTACATCACAATCTTCCCTTCACTGACAGTGACATTGACAATCTTGTCCTGAATATTTTTCTTTATTCATTCATGGAAAGTGACACTTGGTCTCCCAAAAAATAACCAAGTGACAATTCAGAGGGCAGTTAAGAGTCAACCACATGACTTTGGATCAAGAGTGACACATTCACCAAACTGGGAAAGGACTGAAGATTTCCTTCCTTAAAAAAAAGGTTATTAGTGAACAAGATAGGTACTTATGACGATTGATAAGATCACCAAAGCAGCGATAAGTTTATATTCCAGATACATAAATTGATTTCAAAATGCATCGGGGCCATAGCAGCATCAATTTGAAACTCCAGATGTTAAATCCAGGAACAATTCCCAAATGCCACCAACTCCCTACAATCTCTAGGCTTCCCAACACTGACTGGTCTGTAATTGCCAGTTGTCTCCTTTTCCTCCTTCCTATTTACTATTCAATTCAGCCCATTGAGCTGACTCTGCCATTTATTCAGATCACGATTATTCTGGGAAACATTTACTCCATTTTGCTGCCATTTCCCCATAATCCTCAATTCACTTACTGATTTAAAAAAAAACTATCTCAGCCTTGAATGCACGTAACAACCCAGGCTCAACAGCCCTCTGTAGTATCAAGTTCCACAGATTTACTGCCCTCAGGAGAAATTCCTATCTGTCCTAAACATGCAATCTCCTATTTGGAGGTTACTTCATTTGGTCCCAGACTCATCCACTTTTCCACGTCTAGCCTGTCAAGTCTCCTCAGAATCTTGTACGTGACAATAAGGTTACCTCTAATTCTTCTAACTTCTAATAAGCACAGGCCCAACCTATTCAGTTCTCCTCATAAGACATTTTTTCCATCCTGGTATCATCATGGTCAACCTTCTCTGGACTGCCTCCAATGCCAATATATCTTTCCTCAGGTAAACGGCCCTAAACTGTTCGCAGTATTCAGTTGTGGCCTGACTAATGCCTTACATAGGTTAACTATAACCTCACTACATTTCTACTCTATTGAAAAGGTCAACCTCCCATTTGCCTCCTATTACTCACTGAAACTGGATGAAGAGACTCGTGGATTTGATTCCAAATCCCTCTATTCTAAAGCTTTCTCCATTTAATATTCAGTTCTTCACCTCCTGACAAACTGCATTACCTCATTTTCTCATCTGCCAAGCTTTCGCTCATTTGCTTAACCTGTCTATATCCCTCTCCAGATATCTAATGTCATCCTCACCATCTGCTTTCACATCAACTGTCTCTTCTGCAAATTTAGCAACAGTACATTCACTTTACTTATCCAAGTAATTCGTATATATATTGTAAATAATGTTGGCCCCAGCGCTGATCCCTGTGGTACACCACTAGTTACAAGTTGTCATGCTGAACATGCCCCTTACCACAACTGTGGTAGTTCGCCAATCCTCTATCCATGCTAACATACAGCCTCCCAACACCGTGTGCTCTTTGCTTACTACTTCATGAGATGTGAATATCATTGGCAGTGCCAACAACTCTTCCCAAACTGACCTTGAAAAGGTGGTGCTGATCTGCTTCTTAAATTGCTTCACAAATATGGTGTGGACTGTAACAATGTTCAGGAGTGAGTTCCAGCATTTTGGTCAATAACAAAGAGACAATGGGATATATCTTGCAGTCGGAATCCTGTGTTCACACTTGTTTGTTCTTGGTGGTTGAGGTCATGACTTGGAAGGTGCTTTTGAAGAACCACCACTCATGCAATCAAGCCAGACTGATAGATTGTGGCCCGAGACTCTGCCATTTTGACTTCCCTCATCAATCTACATTCTTTCCAGCGAAGTTTCAGTCTCAACCCGCCACGCAATGCCTTCTGTTACGGTTTAAAAGATAAGAATATCCATGATTACCAACCGTATTTTGGGTTGTATAAATCTTTGCCTGCCAGAGTTATTTTCCAACAGACTTTAATTAAACTGGGTGACTGCGTGAAATGGTTTGTTGGTCAGACTATAATCATCATCCTCAAAGGAGACAATGCCAGTAATACCATTGAACTCGTCTTTTTGTTTAAAAAGCACAAGTTCTTGATTTATTTTTACAACTTACTGGCATTCACTCCTGCACATTCAATGTCAAACTCAGACAACATAAATGAAATTACACCATTAATTTTGTTTTACAACAATCCAACAGATTAATTAATAATACACAGTGAATACCAAGGCTGATTAATGTGAAATTAAATTTGACTGAAAATGTAAAATCGAGATGAGAGATAACAAATGGGGGAAGGGCAGAAGGCAAGAAATGCAGCATCAGAGAAGGTGCTCCTCCAGGGAGTGTATTTTACCAACTACAACTGCTAAATATAAACAAATACTCTGACATGATCCTCCGGTTTTAATGTAAACCATACTCCCATACAGTAGGTACCATTTAAATAAGTTAATAGATACAAGCCTTGAGCAAATCCAGCCTCCGGCCGGGCCCCTCGCTTCTTGGAGCTCAGAGAGGGGTTCCCACTCATTCATTCAACAGGAGGCGGCTCAATTTATTGTAATGGGCACGGAGGGTACAGTGGTCGTGTCTCATGTTGAGGAGGAAGCTGTTTCCTCTCATTCAACAGAATTGGACCTATTTACAAGAGGTTTTTTTGTGGTGCAGCTGTAGTCACCCATAGAGCCCTGAGGCTCAGGTTCAAATCCCACTGCTCCAGTGTGTGTAATAACATTGCTGCCCAAGCCACGTGCCAATTGGCAGAGGGATAAGAAAATTTGGGAAGTAAATACGTGAACCTGTTCAATGCTATCTCCAATCATTTCACTTCCTGTCCCATTCGTACTACAGGGAGCCCAGCTTCGTTTCACGGAGGTTCTTTTTGAGAAGTTTAATCGGGCATTTTTGCACAAGTCAAGAAAGCCGGGATCTCTCGCAAGATTGCGCGGGAGACAACAATTGTAATTCTCGGCGGGGAGGCTGAATTGTGAATTCACTAATAGCCTCCCCTAAGCGATGGCGCAGCCCATGTCATCGCCTGTCTCTGTGGCGCAATTGGTCAGCGCGTTCGGCTGTTTACCGCAAGGTTGGTAGTTGGAGCCCACCCAGAGGCAATGAGCTTCTGGGTCAGCGCGTTCGGCTATTAACCGAAAGGTTGGTGGTTCGAGCCCACCTAGGAGCGCTGTGTTCGCTTTTCTTCCTTGGCTTCGAAGCTGAACACTTTTAATGGGGTCAGGAAAATGTTCCCCAAACGGAAATCCTCTCCACAAAGGGGTTTCTGATTTGAATTAATGTCTAACGTCAGGGACTGTGGATTCTGAGACGCCGAGACAAAAAGAGAAACTCGGCAGGTTTGACAGTACCTGTCGGAGAAAACAGAATTTTGAAATGTTGTCTCTGATTCTCTTTCCACTGATGTTGCCTGACCTGCTGAGTTCCTCCGGAAATTTCTCGTTTTGTTTTTAACGGAAAGTTAATTTCACCTTTTGGGATGAAACACCTCGACTCGCCATGTGCAGATATTTAACCCTTTCGAATCACTGTGAAGTGATTGGATTCAAACCATCTCTGCGATGATTCACTCTTTCTCAGCTCCACAGGCAGACAGACCTGGGAAGTGAAGTTGTCAGTGTGGTTCAGTATTCGTGGGCCGAGTGGTTAATGCGATGGACTTGAAATCCATTGCGGTTTCCCCACGCAGGTGTGAACCCTGCCGACTACAAAATGAGAAATGTCGTCAGAAAGAAAGGGAGCTTGCTCCTCGGCTTCTTCTTTCAGATTCAAATCAGTGGAGGGGGAAAAGTATTTCACTCACATTGGGACTGGTGGGAATCTGCAACCCACTGCCTGTTCGGATGGAACAAGCAGATATCCGCAGAGCTTCGTTTGAGGCTGTGAGCAAAGTGTTTGGAAATGAGATTAGAACAGTGAGGGGCATGAAATCGTGATCGAAATGAAGCAGGCACCTGAGGACAAGGGTGTTTCCTTTGCCAGTGAAAGATACTGCTTCACAAAGTTGGTCCTGTGGAAGGGAATCAGTGACGGTGATTATCTTTGGTTGTTCACCTTGTGAAGGTTCCCATTGCTGCGCATGTCCGTGTTAACGTCAGAGCTCTGCAGCATGGTGCCGTAAGATTCGCACAGTGCCAGGGGCGCAATGGATGACGCATCTGACTCCACCTACCTGTTTGAAATGCAGCTCACAGCTTCTTCACACACCCCAATTAATCTTTATATTGTCCTGAAGCCGGCATACGGTTTGAATTCCTGATCTGCAGGAACGAGACTCTTTTCACTGTCTCGCGTCAGTAAGTGTCCCTGAGAACATCGGAGTCAAGTCACAGCGCTGTCAGATGAGGGGAAGCTGAAATAGCCCCACACGCTGCTCACGGGCACATTTTACTTTCCCCAACTCAACGCCTCAACCACTGCGGCTCCTGGGAGTGGAAAGGAAACAATCATCAAAACCCAGTCTTAGCTTTGTGAATCTTCAGAAAATCAGCAAACGTTCATCCCTTCGGATTTTCTATCCTGGGCTGACAGGGATGGGTTTTGTCACTCTTTTGTAGGACATTGCAAGTGGATGTTTTGCAGAAAAACACCACAATGCAATCTGATTAATCAGGACCTGGATATTTTCGGTCTTTGAATGTAAGTGTTGTGCTCAAGAACTTTGATGTTTACAGTTTATAATACTTATCTTCCCAGTCCCCTGTATCACTTATCGAAAATGTTTCAGTTCCGTCTTGTAATCCTTTCACTGTCTGCTAATGAGGATAGCGTTTCCGTGTTTTACCTAAATTATCTTGACCTTGCATACCTCAAGCCTCAAGCTAATTTCACGAGAAACCTTCTCCAGTTCAAAAGCCAACTGTTAGTGATGGCTCTGTTTCTTGTCACGTATCCAATTTCAGATCGATTTTGTTAATGTCCCTTTTATTCCTTCAGATCCAGGTTTCGCCCACAGGGCTAGAACAGAACTGTCACCAAATACATTTACCAATCTACGTTCATCCTATCGATTGTATTAGCATCATCAACACTTCTCATCAAAATAACTCGAGGGACTTTCGTCACAATTTTCTGTGAACAGTTCTAAATTAGCTTTGCTGAATGAACCCCAACTTTCTTGAAGTGGCTCCTTATTTTCGGCTCTGATTATTAATCTCTCTCCGCATGGGAATGGATCCTTCCCACCCGCTCTATCTCTCATCAATGTGTGTAGTTCAGTTCGATCTCCCATCAGCCTCCTCTGTCCTGATCAAATCCATGGCAACTGGATACACTGGGGCTATGGCGCGGACAGGACAAGCCCAATACTCACCTTTCCTGTTAGAACCATTCCATGAGAAATTTTAGACCACACCTTTGGGCGTGTAGTTGTGGCCGAACACTTAAGGTGTTGGCGTAGAGATCCTTTGGGGCTCCCCCGCTCAAGGTGGTAACCTGCTGACTATGCTTTCTTCGCTGGCGATTTTAAATGACTTTCTCTTGGTTACATTATCGCTCAAACTTCACAAAACCCGTCTCAATAAAGTCCCACTTTCTCATGTCTGGGAATTGATTGCCATGCAGGAACCTCGGGTTCTGAACAAACAACGTACCAGCCTCACAACGTCAGCTCTGTTTACCTTTCCACAGATGCTGCTCGACCTGTTGGCTTTCTGCAGTATTCTCTGTGTTTATTAGGCACAAATGCTGGTTTTCATTCAAGAACTTCAATCCCTGTCCTCTGGTAACTGACTCTGGTCAGTGGCAATTGATTCTTCTGATCATTAATCTGCCCATTCCCACCGCTTCTTCTCCCATCATTACCAACAGCCCCAGGAAATCTCCAGTTTACCTTCTTTGCTCCAAAGCGACCTTGGGAATGTCTCCACAAAATGGAAATTCCTCATCCCTGGAAATGACACAAGGCGTACAATTGGGAAAAGATTTTGGCAAAATATTGTCAGTTAGGAAATGGAAAAATGTTCATGAAGCAAAACAGAAATCCCAGTCTCCAGCTTTGTGAATCTTTAGAAACTCTTTGGGAAGCGTATTTAGAGGAGAATAAAGATGAACTGTCCGACTGAGTAGCGACAGTCCAGACACCGTCCCCTTGTTAAAGAGGCCGGGAGATTGACTCTGATGTTCTCGGGACATGAACTGATCTGAGACATTGAAAGAATTGTCGTTTCTGCACCTCAGGAATTCAAACTCCTTCTCGCCTCCGAGCCAATGAGCGAACTCGGGAACAGGCAAAACACGGAAAGGCTCTAAGGGCGACGACCCGGAGTAAGAAAGCTAGTTCCTCCTGACATGGATGTGTCTCCAGCCTGTCCCCGGTGTCTTCACAATAAATCTCCCAGGCTTTATTATGGAAAAGTAAAACTGATAGACGACAATTGTAATTCTCGGCGGGGAGGCTGAATTATGAATTCACTAATAGCCTCCCCTGAGCGATGGCGCAGCCCATGTCATCGCCTGTCTCTGTGGCACAATTGGTCAGCGCGTTCGGCTGTTAACCGAAAGGTTGCTAGTTGGAGCCCACCCAGAGGCGATGAGCTTCTGGTTGCCTGTCTCTTTAACACGCCCCCCTGTTCCCTGGCCAACATCTCTGTCTCCGGCATGCAGCAGTGTTCCAGCAAAGCTTAGCTCCAGATGGAAGACCAACGTCTCATTTTCCATTTGGAATCCTACAGCCCTCCAGTCTTCAATATCGAGTTCAATATTGTTTGGAGCCGAACACTCCCATGCCCTTGAACCCTACCTCGCCCACACGAGCCCTTGTTATCACATAGTCTGGTGTTACACACGACTTATTGTTATCCAGGAATAGTCTCCATTAACAGTTAGTCACCCTCCTACACAGATCGTTATTCACTCCTTTGTCCCTCCAATGTTCTCCCTCTGAACTGGTGGCAAAGAGACCAATGTGGTCTGATATCCCTGAGCCAGCTGTTTGTCCCATCTCCAGGAACAGCGTTCTCTCCATTGGCGGATAATTAAACCACTTTGTTGTTGCGTTGACGTGAGGTGACTGTGTAAATATAAACTTTTTCAAAATTCCCACCTTCCGTTGATTGAACTGTGAGTTCACTCTGAATCACAACACGTGTCGCAGCGCATTTGGAGGCCCACCTTATCTCTGCTGGTTCTTCACAGCAAGTAAATGAGAGTCTCTAATCGTATCATTCTCTTGCCTTCTCCCTGTAAATCTCCACATTGTTACTTTGAACATGACCACCGAATTCCCTGTTGTGTTCTTGAATCTGCCTCCTTGTCACGGTCAGACAGGGACAAGAAAATGTTCTTCCTAATGTCACTTATACTTTTTTTTCCAAATGCTTTGAAATCTCTCCCAATGTTTTGGGAAATTGAAAGGATTCTCATTCCTGCACATGAGGCTGAATTGATTTAATTTCTAACGTAAAGGACTGCGGATGCTGAGAATCCGAGTCACAAAGAGGAGCTGCTGGAGAAACAAAGCAGGTTTGGCAGTACCTGTGGGAGAGAACAGAGTTCTGAAATATTGTCTCTGATTCTCTTTCCACCGATACGGAGTTGCTCCTGGAATTTCTGTTTTTGCTTTTAACTGAAAATTTATTTCATCTTTCGTGATGAAACAACGAGACCCGCCATGTGCAGATATGTAACCCTTTAGAAACCTGTGAAGTGATTGTATTCACACAAACCCAGAAATAACTCACTCTTTCTCAGCTCCACAGGCAGAGAGACCTGGGAAATGAAGCTGTCAGTGTGGTTCTTTATTCGTGGGTCGAGTGGTTAATACGATGGATTTGAGATCGTTTGGGGTTTCCCCACGCAGGTGTGAACCTTGCCGACTACAGTTGAGAAATGTCGTCAAAAAGAAAGGAAGACTGTTCCCCGGTTTCTTATTTAAGATTCAAATCAGTGGAGGGGTTGGAAATCTGCAACCCACTGCCTGTCAGGGTGGAATAATCAGATACCCACAGGGCTACTTTTGAGGCTGTGCGCCAAGTGTTTGGAAATGAGACGAGAACAGTGAGGGGCGTGAAGTCGTGATCGAAATGAAGCAAGCACCTGAGGACGAAGGTGTTTTATTTGCCAGTGAAAGACACTGCTTCACAAAGTTGGGACTATGGAAGGGAAGCAGTGATAGTGATTATCTTTGGCAATTGTGAATGTTCCCATTGCTGCGCATGTCCGTGTTAACGTCAGAACTCTGCAGTATGGCGGCGTCAGGTCCGGACAGGGACGGGGCGCAATGGAAGACGCATCTGACTCCACCTACCTGTTTGAAATGCAGCTCACAGCTTCTTCACACACCCCAATTCGTCTTTCTCATTGTCCTGAAGCCGGCATACGGTTTGAATTCCTGTTCTGCGGGAATGAAAATCTTTTCACTGTCTCGCGTCAGTAAATATCCCTGAGAATATCAGAGTCACGTCACAGCGCTGTCAGATGAGGGGAAGCTGAAATAGCCCCACACGCTGCTCATGGACACATTTCAATTTCCCCAACTCACCGTCCCAACCACTGCGGCTCCTGGGAGTGGAAAGGGAACAAACACCAAAACCCAGTCTCAGCTTTGTAAATCTTCAGGAAATAAGAAATCTGTTCATCCCGTTGGATCTTCCATCCTGGGCTGACAGCGTTGATTTTAAATGGCTGTCCAGTCAGTGCCGATTCGTTTTAGCTGAAAAAAATCTTCCTTACCTCATCCCAGCATTTCTTGCCACAGAGAACTGTGCGGCAGAGTTCATGTATATATTTCCTTGTATGGTATTTTGTAAATAACATTCGTCTGCTGGTTGTTTGTATAGGGTATTCCAGGTTCATTAGCGGCTGTTTAAGTGTGTTGGTAGGTTTGTGGGCTACCATGATGCTGAGAGCGTTGAGTTGTCTGGACATCATTTCCTAGATGTCTTTTATGTAAAGTAATGTGGCTAGGGTTTCTGCACACGTTGTGTCTGCTTGTGTCAGTTTGTTGATGTGAAATCGGCACACTGGGTTCATTGAGTTGGCAAAAGTGCGGATTGCAGATGCTGGAAACCAGAGTTTAGATCAGAGTGGTGCTGGAAAAGCACAGCAGGTGAGACAGCTTCCGAGGAGCAGGAAAATCGACGTTTCGGGCAAAAGCCCTTTATCAGGAATAGAGGCAGGACGCCTCCAGGGTGGAGAGATAAATTGGGGCTGGGGGTGTGATGGCCCAAAGGTAGCAAAGAGTACAATAGGTGAATGGGGGTGGGGATGGAGGTGACATGTCAGAGAGGAGGGTGGAGCGGATAGGTGGGAAGGGAGATTGGCAGGTAGGACCGGTCATGAGGATCGCGCTGTGCTGGAAGTTTGGAACTGAAGTAAGGTGGGGGAGGGGAAATGAGGAAACTGGTGAAGTCCACATTGACGGCCTGGGTTTGAATTTATCCGAGGAGGAAGATGGGGCGTTCTTCCTCCAGACATCGGGTGGGGAGGGAGCGGCGATGGAGGAGGCCCAGGACCTGCATGTCCTCGGCAGAGTGGGAGGGGGGTGTTTAAATGTTGGGCTATAGAGCGATGGGGTTGATTGTTGCGGGTGTCCTGGAGATGTTCCCTCAAGCGCCGTGACTTGACACTGCGAGGAGTGTCCAGCCTCCCCAATGTAGAGGAGACCGCATCGGGAGCAATGGATACAAGAAATGACATTGTTGGATGCACAGGTGAAAGCTTGCTGACGACCGAGGCCGAGGTTTGATTTCTGGGCAGGGAAGTAATTTTTAGGAGAGCTGACAAGCAGAATCTGCATTTCCCTGGTGGTCTAGTGGTTAGGATTTGGCGCTCTCACCGTTGCGGCCCGGGTTCGATTCCCGGTCAGGGAAGCTATTTCGAGGGGTGCAGGCTACCCGTTCTTCTTAAATGCGCTGTGCAATTATTTATAGTAGGTCTTGGGTGCTGCAGTGTTTATTGGTTCGTTGAAAAAGTGTCCTGATTCAGATTTGTTTGTGTGTGTAGGGATGATTGCTTCTGTAGTTAAGTTCTTGGTTCGTGTGAGTTGTTTTCCTGTAGACGCTGTTTTGAATTTACCATTGACTGTTCGCTCTACTGTGACATCGAGAAATGGCACTTAGTTGTTGTTCTCCTCTTTTGTGAATTTTATGCCAGTAAGGATATTGTTGATGTTGTTGTCGGTTTCCTCTAATTTGTTTCATTTTTTGATGACAAAAGTGTCAGCACTGTAGCGGACCCAAAGTTTGGGTTGGATCCTTGGAAGGGCTGTTTGTTCGAGTCTCTGCATTATTGCTTCTGCTGGGAATCCTGATACTGGTGGTTTCATGGGTATTTCGTTGATTTGTTTGTAGGGCTTGTTACTGAATATGAAGTGGGTGGTAAGGCACAGTTCCACGAGGTTGACAGTGCTATCTTTGCTGATGAAGTTGGTACTGTGTTTGTGTCTTTGGTTCTTCGAGTAGCGTCTTCAGTTTTCTTTGGCCACGTTGATGTTAATGGATGTGAACAGGGCTGTTATGTCAAAGGACAACATTATTCCATCCTCTTCTATCTTAGTGTCTTTGGTGTTCAGGAATTCTTGGATGGAGTAAATGGAGTGGCGTGAATCTTCGACTTGGTGGTTTAGTCTTCAGTGGAGGCCTTTGACTAGTCTGTATATTGGTGTTCCAAATGGTGAGACTGTGGGCCTGAGGGGGGCTCCTGGTTTGAAAAGGAGAACAACAACGAAGTGCCATTGAAAATGTCACAGTAGAGCGAACAGTCAATGGGGAACTTCAAACTGGATTCTAAAGAAAAACAACACACAAACCAAATACTTAACCACAGAAGCAATCGTCCCAACACCCACAAACGAAGGTGCATCAGGACATTATTTCAACGAGCCACTACACACTGCAGCACAGTGAAACTACGAAGAGCTCAAGAGAAATACGTATATAGTGTAATTAAGGAGAACGGGTCCCCAATAAACCCAGTCCGCCGATTTCTCATTGATGCTTCCAAGCTGACTCTCAAAAATTCGGTTTGTCCCGCCATCTTTCCTGTTTTTTTTTGTGGGTATTGAAAGCTTTCCCAATCCTCTGACTGAGTATTGGAGTTGGAAAGATCTGTTGTGGCTGTTCAGGACATTGGTTAGACCACTTTTGGAATATTGTGTGCAATTCTGGTCTCCCTCCCATCAGAAGTATACTGTGAAAATTGAAAGGGTTCTGAAGCACCAGTGGGTCCACAGAGGGGAAGAGGCCCTTCTGCTGCCCTGCGTATGGGAAGGCCTTCAGTGATTCCTCTGCCCTGCTGACGCACCAGTTGGTCCACACCAGGGAAGGCTGTTCTCCGGCCCCAAGTGCGAGATGGCTTTCAGCAGTTCTTCCCACCTGTTGAGACACCAGTGGGTCCACACTGAGGCGAGGCCATTCTTCTGCCCCGAGTGCAGGAAGGGATTTGCTCTTTCCTCCGATCTGCTGGGCCATTGGTAGATACACATGGGAGAGAGGTCGTTCAGTTGCCCTAAGTGCAGCAAGGCCTTCAGCAATTCCTCAGCCCTGCTGAGGCACCAGTCCGTCCACATGGTGGAGAAGCCGTTCTTCTGCCCCGAGTGTGGGAAGGGCTTTATCCGCTCCTCCAGCACCAGCTGGTCCACACGGGGACGGGGGCGGGGAGGCCATTCTGCTGATCTGAGTGCGGCCTTCAGCAATTCCTCCACCCTGCTGAAACACCTGTGTGTCCTTCAGCAGTGGGAGGCCCTTCAGCTGGCCCGAGTGTGGGAAGAGGTTCATGTTTGCTTGCAATTTGCGGAAGCACCAGCGGGGGAACTGCTGCTCATTGAGCCAGGGACTTCACATTGCCACTGAAATGATCCAAAGAAACCTAAGACCGCAAGACCATCGGAGTAGAAGTTAGGCTATTGGGCCCGTCGAGTCTACTCTGCCATTCGACTTGTCCCAACAAATCCACACCGACTCTCCGAAGAGTAACCCATCCAGACCCATTTCCCTCTAACTAATGTACTAACTCTATGGGCAATTAAGCATGGCCAATCCACATGACCTGCATATCTTTGGTTTATGTAAGAAGACAGGATCACCCAGAGAAAACCCATGCAGACACTGAGAGAATGTGCAAACTCCTCACAGACAGCCATCCAAGGCTGGAATCAAACCTGGATCCGGGCGCTGTGAGACTGCAGTGGTAACCACTGAGCCACTACAAATTGCAACCCGAAGTTGCAAGCAGGAGGTTGGGAGAATACAGCAAGTCAGGCAGCACCAGCATGTGGAGTAGTCAGCGTTTTGAGTACTGACCCTTCTTCAGGACTGAAACGTTGACTTCTCCATGAGAAACGGTTTACGGGAATGATGCTGGGGGTGGTAGGGTTTGAGCTCCAGGGAGAGGTTGAATCGGCTGGAGCTGTTTTCACTAGAGCATCGGAGGCAGAGGAGTGACCTAATAGAGGTTACAAAATCTTGAGGGGCATGGACAGGGTAATAGACAAGGTCTTTTCTCTGGGGTGGGGCAGTCCAGAACTAGAGGGCATAGATTTAGGGTGAGAGGCGAAATACATTCAAGAGACAACGTCTTCATGCAGCGGGTGGTACATATATGAAATGAGATGCCAGAGTATATAGGTCAGGTGCTGTCAAATGGGACTAGATTAATTTAGGATATCAGGTCAGCATGGACAAGTTGGACCGAAGGGTTTGTTTCCATGCTGTACGTGACTTTGACTACTGGTCCTGATGTAATTTTAAAATAGAGTCCAAGTAAATTTGAATAGTTCAATCTTATTGAGCTCATTTCCTGAAAGGTTTCAAATGAATCATCTGAGCGATACTGTTTAAACATGCTAAGTTGGACAAAGTATCCCATCAAGTTCAAGATAAACGCAGAGTTGAAGACGTCAGAAGTCAGAACACCAAGGGGACCAAAACTGATCACAATATTCCAGGTGCAACATCATCAACGTGCTGTATAACTACAACATAACTTGCCAACATCTATACTCAGTTCTCTAATTGATGAAGGCCAGTGTGCTGAAACCTTTCTTCACTGCCTTGTGTACCGATGTTATCAGAGATATAGGACCTCCTTTAAACTGATCCACAATCCAGCTGCTGGGTGCCCAGAAGCAGAGTAGTGCTGCGTGAGTGTGCTGGGCAGATAACCCAGAGGTCGATGGGTCAAAACCATGTGATGCTCTTGCTCGATGTCTTCTTCAGCTGCTTTCATTTACAATGGTGCTCTGTTCTGTATCTTGCCTTTGCATCTGCTTCCCAAAGCTTCTTCAGTGGAGAAGTGGCAGCTGGAGCCCAGGAGTTCAACCACCCTCCGGAGCTTGAGGAAGGTTCAAGCTCCAAGAAGCGGGGGGTAAGGCTGGAGGCTGGATTTGCTCAAGGCTTGTATTTTTAACTCATTTAAATGGTACCTCCTGTATGGGGCTATGGTTTACATTAAAACCGGAGGATCATATCAGAGTGTTTATATTTAGCAGCGGTAGTTGGTAAAATACACTCTCTGGAGGAGCACCTTCTATGATGCTGCATATCTTGCCTTATGCCCTTCCCCCATTTCTAATCTCCCAGCTTGATTTTATATTTTTTTGGACAAATTTAATTTCATATTAATCAGACGTTGTATTGACTGTGTGCTATTAATTTGTTTCTTCGAAAATTGTAAGTCAAAATTAATGGTGTAATTTCATTTCTGATGTCAGAGTTTGACATTTAATGTGCAGATGTGAATACCAGTAAGTTGTGAAAATACAACAAAAACTTGTGGTTATTAACAAAAAGAGCAGTTCACTGATATTCATGGCATTGTCTCATTTGGGAGTGCTGATTCAAATCTGACCAACAAACCGTTTCATGCAGTCACCCAATTTAATGCAATCTATTTATAAGATTATGTCCATTGCTCGCAATATGGTCTCATCAACATTGGGGAAACTGGACGCCAACTAGCGGAACGCTTCAAGGAATAACTCTGGGACACCAAAACTAAACGACCGACCGCCCTGTGGCTGAACGCTTTAACTCCCCCTCCCATTCCGCCAAGGACATGCAAGCCCTGGGCATCCTCCACTGCCAAACTCTTGCTCCCCGACGCTTGTAGGAAAAACACCTCACCTTCTGACTTGGGACCCTCCAACTACATGGTATCAATGTAGATTTTATCAGTTTCCTCATTTCCTCTCCCCCACCTTGTCCCAGATCCAACCTTCCAATTCGACACCAATTTCTTGATCTGTCATACCTGTCCACCTTGCTTCTCACCTATTTGTTCCACCCTCATCTCTGACCTATCACCATCAATCCCTACCTCAATCTACCTATTGCACTCCCAGCTGCCTTCCCTCCAGCCCCACTTCCTTCCCATTTATCTCTCAGCCCCCTTGGGCCACCCTTTATTCCTGATGAAGAGCTTATTCTCTAAACCAAGACTTTGATGGAAAAACCATCCTCAACAAATAGGAAACAGCTCCCAAGTCAGGTTTCATTCCCTCTTCTGTTTCCCAGTTCTTTCAGAAATAAGATATGTCTTTTTCTTCCACTAGAAAGTGGTCTTCCACTTTGCGCTGTCTGAAGTGTTATGCCACACCACTACTTCAGCCACAATGATCTGTGTTTATATTGCAGTCGGATGTCGAAAATCATCCAAGCGATCTTCACGTTATTATAGTTTACTGAGGCCATAACTGCATTACGCGGCAGTTTAATATGATTAAAACTTGGATGGAAAGAATGTAGATTGATGAGAAGTCAAAATGGCAGAGTCTCTGGCCACAATCGATCTGTCTGGCTTGATTATATGAGTGGCGGCTCTTCAAGAGCAACTTCCACTCCATCACTTCAACCAGCAAGAGGAGATAAGTGTGAACACCACATTCCGACTGTGACATATACGCATTGCTTCGATGTTACTGATCAAAATCCTGGAACTCGCTCCTGAACCTTTATTATCGACCACATCATATTTGCGAAGCAATGTAAGAGGCAGCTTACCACCACTTTTTCAAGGACAGTTTGGCAAGACTTGCTGGCAGAGCCAATGATATGCACATGATATTGGAAACAGTCTCATCGTATGGATAGATGATTGGCTAACCAATGATACAGAAGGGATAAGGGGCATGTTCAGGATCGCAACTTATAACTAGCAACGTGCCACAGGGATCAGTGCTGGGGCCAAAATTATTTAGAATATGTATATGAATTACTTGGATAAGTAAAGTGAATGTACTATTGCCAAGACTGCAGTAGAGACAGTTGATTAGAATGCCGGTGGTAAGGATGACATGAACTCTTCATCCAAGTTCAGTGAGTAATAGGGAAGGCAAAAGGGAGATTGGCCTTTAAATGGAGTATAAAAGTGGGGAGGTTATAGTGAACCTCCGCCTGGAGGTTTTGTTTGAAAGTGCAGTGAAGATTCAACCAGCTGACAGTGGATCTGAATCACATGTAGATCAGACCAGGTTTAGAACATAGAACATAGAACATAGAAGAATACAGCGCAGTACAGGCCCTTTGGCCCTCGATGTTGCGCTGATCCAAGCCCATCTAACCTACACTAGCCCACTATCCTCCATATGCCTATCTGCCCGCTTAAATGCCCATAAAGAGGGAGGTTCCATCACTGCTACTGGCAGGGCATTCCATGAACTCACGACTCGCTGAGTAAAGAACCTACCCCTAACATCTGTCCTATACCTACCACCACTTAATTTAAAGCTCTGCCCCTCATAATAGCTGACTCCATACGTGGAAAAAGGTTCTCACGGTCAACCCTATCTAAACCTCTAATCATCTTGTACACCTCTATCCAGTCACCCCTCAACCTTCTTTTCTCCAATGAAAACAACCCCACAGGGGTTTGGACAGCAGGAAACCAGATAAGTTTTTACAACAAACCACAACGATTTCATCATTAGACTCTTAATTCCAGATTTATATTGAATTCAGATTCCACCATCTGCCATGGCAGGTTTTGAACACAAGTCCCCAAAACATTACCTGGGTGAATGGTCTGATGACAATAAAGTCGGCCATCGCCTCCCCTCAACACATTGGCATATTGCGTTCAGAGGTAACAAAGGAGCAAGAGGTTTCAGCAGCTGCTAAGTTGTTGACATTACACAAGGGAACATCAGCACTCTCAGTAATGGCACATACTGAAGCCATGGCCCTGTATCAGAGGTAAGGGCTCGGGAACCATAAGAAATTAGGAACAGGAATACGCCATTCAGCCTCTTGAGCCTGCTCCTCCATTCAGTAGGATCGTGGATGATCTGGCATTCCCCATATCCACTTTCCTGCCCTTTTCCTGTAACTGTTCATCCCCCGACTGTTCGCGAATCTATCGATCCTAGTTTTAAATGTGACTTGAAGGCTGTCAACAGAGTTACTGGGCTGGGGCGGGGGGTCAAGTCGAACTTGGGGACGAAAACAATGGCTTCACACTTCACAAAATTTAATTAAGGGAATGTTTATGGTTATCCAATGTTGGAAATTGGGCAGGCATTCAGATGAAATTATTGGTAAATTATGAATGACAGAGGAGTCAGGAGAGAAGTGGTGTTCAGGCACAGTTGGATATCATCAGTATAGATGCCAACACCAGCAGCTACGGTAAAATAAATAAGAACGGAAGATGCTAAATGCAGACCCTCCCAGAGCATACAGCGATATTGGAGAGGGTCAGTACTGTCATTAACCCTGATCAAGGCTGTCCGCAGGTCGACGAGGCAATGTTCATCCCTGTCACCGTCACAAAGGATGTCAAACATGACCTTGATAAGAACTGTTTCAGGGGTAGAAACCAGACTCGAGGGCTTTAAACACAGAATTCTGGAAAAGATGAGAATGGCCAATTCAACAATGTTACATCCAAACCAACACTTGCATTGGTGCGATAATTATATAAGTGTTTTGGTTTTCATTTAGAAGATTCGCAGCAACACTGAGTAAGAAACAACAAAATTAACACAAGAAATATTGCAATTGCGAAAATGTGCCTGCTCCCAATAGGAGGCCATCTGGTGTTCACTTCACTGTCTGCAAGGGGCAATAGCTATAAGAGGGGAGACACAGACTGCTTGATACAGATATACAATGGGCGGGAGTAGGCCACTCGGCCCTTTGAGACTGCTGCAACATTCAATAAGATCATGGCTGATCTGAATACAACCTCAGCTCTACATTCCTACACATCCCCGACAATCTGTCACCCACTTGGTTAGCAAGAACCTATCTACCTCTGCCTTAAAGATACTGAATCCGCTGCCTTTTGAGGAAGACACAAAACCCTCAGAGAGAAATGAAATCATCCTCATTTCTGTCTTCTACTTTTAAAATACTTTTAAAAATACATTTAGGTATTTAGATAGGGATACAAGCTGCATTCAAATAATACCTGTGGTACAGTTAACTATCTCAAAGTGCTTCACGTGAACATAATGAGAATTCCTTTAAAAATCACAAGAGCGGAGCACAGATTAGGACAGGTGACCAAAGACTTGGTCAAAGGGGCAGGTTTCGGGCAATCTTTTAAACAGGTTCAATTTCCCAAACATCAGAGGACAAAGACGTAAAGAGCAAAGGATGGAATGCAACAGTGTAGATATAATGTCACAGGATGAGTATTCCAGGGAACATGAGTTCAAATCCCACCACAGCAAGAGGTGAGATCTGAATAATTCAAATCATAAATGGGGAACACAAAATTAGTCTCAGTATGGTATCGATGGCACTAACGTCAATTGTCATAAAAACCCATGTTCACCAATGTCCTTTCAGGAGGGAAACTGCCATCCTTACCTGGTCTGGCTTACATGTGACTCCAGACCCACAGCAATGTGGTTGACTCTTAAACTGCCCTCTGAATTGGCACAAGCAAGACACCTTACACTTAGGGATGGATAACAAACATCAACCTTGTGAATGTGTCAGAACAGAAATTGCTGGAGAAACTCAGCCAGTCTGGCAACACCGGTGGAGAGAGAGAGAAAGAAACAGAGTCAATATCCTGGCCTGCGTCCAGAACAGTTGCGAAAAAGGGTAACAGCACTTGAAATGCTAACTCTGCTTATCTCTCCACATGTGCTGCCAGTCCTATTGAGTTTATCCAGCAATTTATGCATTTTTGTGTTTCAGATCTCCAGCATCTGCAGTTCTTCATTACACTGACTTAGGGAAGCTCAAATCCCATAAAAGCATAAAACAGAAGAACTGGAATTGCTCAGCAAGTATGGCAGCAGCTATGGAGATAAAAACAGTTAGTTCTTTGGGTCATTGAATGATCTTACATCAGGGACAAACCTTTGGGGAAGCTGAAAGAGTAAAAGGCACTGGTGTAACTTTAACATCTGGGGGAACTCTCTCAGCCATGGAGGTCAGACTGACTCAGCATTCTGGTCCTGCTCATTACCTGTTAACTTCTCAATTTGTTGTTCTTGTTATATTTCGACATGGTTGACACATTCCTATGTTTTAAAATGATATTACAAACAGACAGGAATTTGCCATGTAAGTCATCATACATTAGAGGGTTTGGAACGTGAATGTAACTTTTAAACAAAAAGTATTTATTCATGCATGGGGTGTGGGCATCGCTGGCAATGCCAGCATTTATACCATCCTTAACCACCCTGCGGTTGGTTGGAAAAGTGAATGAAGGTGTCTGAGAGTATCTTGATCAGCACAGCAATCTCAAAGATGGGTGTGCTCAGGTAGAAGTACCCTCCACTCCCACAGCCAAGTCTGCATTCACTTCAATTCCAGATGCCATCTCACACTCCCAGGACAAGGACAGCATGGGATTACAATCAGAATAAAGCTTCGTGTACTCTTAAATTGAAAGTGAAGCTACCTCAACACTATCCCGAACAAACACTGCCTAGATAGAGACAGCATTGGTTTAGATACAGAGTAAAACTCCCTCAACACTTCCCCATTCATACAGTCCCAGGACAATGACAGCAAAGGGTTAAATAAACAGTAGAGCTTCTTCCATTGTGACTGACACTTAGTACGTTCTACACCAATCCTCAAAGATAATTCAGAACTGAGACTATTATCTGGTTCTGAATTCACACATCCTAATTGGAATGACAGCAACAGAAAATCATGTAGTGAAACACAGATAAAACACAAACAATGTACAACAAAACTAGACTGTTATTGGGATCAAGGACATTGAAATGACAGGAGACATAGTCCCTGCAATGATCCGAATGTGAGCTGAACAACTTTCACACTTGAACAATATTCTCTGGGAATGCAATGTCCACTCACTGCTGTCTATTCAGTTCCTCTGCTCTCGTTCAGGGCTGAGTTGCGGCTGACCACATTGTGGCGTGGGGGTCAAGAGGTTAGACAGTTATGGTCAACTTGGATTGAGGGCATCCCGTGCCATGCCAGTGAGGTCGAGGGTCCCTGATTTGCTCAGCTGATAATCGGGGGCAAGGGGATGTCAGGCAGGGCTTGTATCAGTTTGAGATTAGAAGAAACAGATGAGATGATGGAGCTGTATAACATCTGGAGAGGACTTAATGTAAATGTAATGTCCACTACTTTCTAGCCAGAGACTAGCCTCTCATTTAAGATAGGAGAGTTTTGTTTTTCTCTGAAGTGTTCCTGAGTCTTTGAAATTCACTTTTTTAGAGAGCAGCATGTGGTGGTGGCACGGTGGTTAGCACTGCTGCCTCACGGCATCAGTGACCTGGATTTGATCCCATCCTCGGGCCGACTGTATGTGTGGAGTTCGCACATTATCCGCTTGTGTCTGCGTGGGTTTCCTCTGGTGCTCTGGCCTCCTCCCACAGTCCAAAGTATGTGCAAGTGAGGGTGGATTGACCATGGCAGATGCAGGGTTACAGGGATAGGGTAACGAACTGGGTCTGGGTGGGACGGTCAGTCAATGGTGTTTCGATGGCCTGAATGGCCTATTTACACGCAATTGACCTACATCAATCAATAGTATACACTTGCTTTATGGTTACCGACATGAAATTACATTAGTAGTTTTGGTTATTTCAGCTCTTACGTTATCGTATTCAACCAATTACAGCATCGAGAAACTTGCTTAATAACAATATCCAATCTCTGCAGAACACTTTTTCTTTTTGTCACGACCATTATCTTGAACTCTGACTTGTGACCTCTTCATTGCTGTCAAAGTTCCTTATTTGTCCCTACATTGTCATGGTTTTACTTTGTCGAATGACTTCCTGGCTTTTGCAGTTAAGACCCTATATTCTGCCCTCGTCAACATTTTCCCTTACAGTTCTGTACTAAGGATTTCACGAAAAACCTCAGAGTATGGTGAGACTGTGGAACTCACTACCATAGTGAATAGTTGGGGTGAAAGACTTTGCAACTAAGGGTAAGCAACCCAATACAAATGAATGTCACTGTCACCAGATTCACAACACAGTGAAATTAAAACATGCAATGTCCCTCAATTTCTCAACTGTTCCTAACCAGACTTGATGAAGAACAGATCTTGCACATCAACATTATAATTTAAACAAAAAACAATAATCATAAATACAGCAACTTTGTTAGGGCAAAGTTAAAGAAGATAATCTAATTAATAGCAATGATTTAAACCCTATGATCATGTCCCCCACCATCTCAGAGACAGAAACTTAAGCGGCAAATTAAGAAAGTTTTTTTTAAAACTTACCAATTCAAACAAACAGTTTCCAACAATGGATTGCCAAGCCTTTGTGCAATACTTGGACTATGAGTTTTTCACAGACACGAAACTGTAAATCTAATTTAAAAGTCACTGCTGAATGTGGATAGACACCCCAAAGTATTCAGCCATTTCTTTCAGGCTGGGACTCATTCCCAGATAGAGGCAACAATTCTTTAACTGGACAGTAGAATCTAGAGAGAACAGCTCCTGGGCTCAACAAGCAGCAACGCCCAATGGAAGCAAAGTTGGTGGCGGGGCAGGTGGGGGCAAGGGCATAAAACCAAAAATGGAAATGTGTTGCTGGAAAAGCGCAGCAGGTCATGCAGCATCTAGGGAACAGGAGAATCGACGTTTCGGGCATTAGCCCTTCTTCATTCCATCTCTGATCTCCAGCATCTGCAGACCTCACTTTCTCCATAAAACCAAAAAGCCCACAGACTCGCCAACTACAGACACACTGTCAGAATGCACAGGGGCTCAGTCCTAGGAGCGACCCACAGCAGTTTCATCAAGAGAACCACACTTAATGAACAGATCTTGCACACCAGAATTATAATTTAAACAAAAACAAACAATTATGAATACCGCAAATTTACTAGGGCAAAGTTAAACAAGATAATCCAGTTAATAGCAATGATTTAAGCCTTTTGATCAAGTCCTCCACCATCCCATAGACACAAAATTAAGGGGTAAATTAAGGAAGAGAATTTTTAAAATTATCAGTTGAAGCAATCAGTTCCCAACAATGGATTGCCAAACAGTTGGGCAATCCTTCGATGATGAATTGTTCACAGGCACATAACCGTAAATTTAATTTCAAAGTCACTGCTGAGTGCGAATGGACACGCTGAAGAATTCAGCTATTTCTTACAGACTGGGGCTCGTTCCCAGACAGCCAATAATTCTCAAACTGGACAGAATACACTAGAGAGAACAGCTCCTGTTCTCAACGAGCAGCAGTGCCCACTGGAAGCAAAGTTGCGGGGGAAGGGGAGCACGACAGCATAAAACAAAAAAATCCGACCGACTCTCCGACTATAAGCATTGTCAGAATGGGCAGGGGTCTAGTCCTTGCAGTGGCCCACATCAGTTTCACCAGCAGAATCAGATTGTTGGGAGCACTGGTGTGCCCGCTGGTGCTTCTGCAAGGTGCAGGATGATGAGAACCTCTGCCTGCACTCGGAGCAGGTGAACTGCCTCTCCCGGGTATGTTCCCCGCCTGTGCATCAGCAGGTGGGAGGAATTGCTGAAGCCTTCCCGCACTTTGGGCAGGGGAAGGGCCTCTCCCCCGTATGGAACCGAAGGTGGGATGCCTGGTTAAAGCCCTTCCCGCACTTGAGGCAGGAGAACGGCGTTTCACCGGTGTGGACCCGCTGGTGCCTCAGCAGGGCAGAGGTATCGTTGAAGGCCTTCCCGCAATTGGAGCAGCTGAAGGGCTACTCTAATATGTGGACCCGGCGGTGGGTCAGCAGGACGGAGGAATAGCTGAAGGCCTTCCTGCATTCGGGGCAGGCGCATGGCCTCTCGCCTGTGTGGACCCGCTGGTGCCTCAGCAGGCGGGAGGAATTGCTGAAGCCCTTTCCGCACTCGGGGCAGGGAAATGGCCTATCGCCCGTGTAGACCCGCTGGTACCTCTGCAATACAGAGGAATTGCTGAAGGTCTTCCCGCACTCAGGGCAGCTGAAGGTTCTCTCCCTAATGTGGACCCGCTGATGCCTCAGCAGGCGGGAGGAATTGTTGAAGCCCTTTCTGCACTCAGAGCAGGAGAACGGCCTCTCTCCGGTGTGACTGCACCCATGAGTTTCCAGGTCAGATGGGAAACGGAAGCCTTTCCCACAGTCGCCACACTTCCACGGTTTCTCCACGGGACGGGATTCCTTGGGTTTCTCCATGACCGAAACTGCAACTGCACACAAACGCGTGTACAGCACCTCCCTGCCGTGAATTCCTCTTCCCAGTCTCTACAACGTTTACTAGCTCCACAATCAGAGTGCTGTAACAATAGGGTCTCTCTTCCAGTCTCACTGATGCTGAAAACGTACTGAAACAGGAACCAAAACGCTTGGTTCCTTCTCACAGAATCATAGTCGAAACTTGTTATAGTCCCGATGCATTCAGTGACTGTCAGACATTGACGTGAAATTGAGGACTGCAAATGCTGGAGAGTCAGAGTCAAAGTGCAATGCTGGAAAAGCACAGCAGATGAGGCAGCATCTGAGGAGCAGCAGAGTCAATGTATCAGGCAAAGCCCTTCAGCTATTGATTCTGAAACTTCCGTCTTCAGATCTTCAAATAATCTGTAAAAAGAGATTACAAAAATCATCACTGTCAGTCCAGGTTAGAAATTCCAAACAAGCAATTCTACTTTCCGCAGAACATTCTTTTCTTTTTCCACAAAATTGAAAGCACCATCCCACCCCCTCTCACCCCTCTATTCTCACTCCACTCAAACTAATTCTCCCGATGGTACTGATTCAGGATCTTACAGAGACCGAAAAGTGAAAACATCAAGACAGACACCTCTGAATTTTGGATACCCCCACCTGAAAGTTACTATCTTTCACGATATGTAGGAGTGAATAAGTCTGCTTTTGGGAAGCAAAATCAAAAGTGTCAATTCAGGATGAACTTTCAATGCAGCTTCTTGAGAAACAACCAGACACGAAATGGTTAACATCTGGGGAGGTGGAAGTGAGGAGGTGGAGGAAATGAGATATCAAGGCATTGGCGCCGACAACAGACAGAAACTGAACATACAGCCATGGCAAACATTACGGGCAACCCAGAGTCATAGAGATACACAGCACAAAAACAGGTCCTTCGGTCCAACTCATCCGTGGCGACCAGATAGTCTAAATTAATCTCGTCTCTATTACCAGCACTTGGCCCATATCCCTCTGAACTCTTCCTATTCATACACCCATGCAGATGCCTTTTAAATGTTACAATTGGACCTCCATCCACTACTTCCTCCGGCAGATCATTCCTAACACTTGCCTCCCTCACCCCAAAAATACTCCCCTCCTGTTCTGGATTTCTCCCATCCCTGGGAAATGACCTTGTCTATTTACCCTACCCATGCCTCTCATGATTCTATAAACGTCTGTAAGGTCACCCCTGAGCTTCTGGTATACCGGGGTAAACAGTTAAAGTAATGCACTGCGTTTACTTTTAGCTTCACACTCACCGAAACTTCTTCCCGTGTAAGACATTGTTTCCCTACCCCAAACTGTCCATGGGAAAAGCCAAGAGTTCTGAGACTCTGGAAATGGGGGAATGCCACGTAGAATTCCTACAATGTGGAAACACGCCATTCAGCCCAACAGGTCCACACCGCCTGTCCAAAGTGTAACCCACCCAGACGAATTGCCCTATTCCATTATTCTACATTTACTCCTGACCTGCACACTGTGGGCTCGTTTAGTTCGGCCAATTCACCAGAACATTTTTACATTTTGGGAGAAAACCAGACCACCCGGAGGAAACCCACGCAGACACGCCAGGGAGAACGTGCAAACTCATCACAGACACTCGCCCCAAAGTTGGAATCGAACGCGGGTGCTTGGTGCTGTGAAGCAGCAGTGCTCACCACTGATCCATCGTGCTACCTATGCGTACAAAATAGGTGGGGAGTGGGAACTTTGTTAATTGTACCACACAGTGGATTGTTGAGTAAGGTTAAATCTCACGGGAATCAGGGAGAGCTAACCAACTGGGTACAAAATTTAGAAGCGCATTGTTGTAGATGCTGGAATTCTTCCTGAAAACAACAAATGCTGGAGATCAGAGTGAGTCAGGCAGCGCTGTGCTACTCTCGACTGGATAATGTGGATGTGGAGATGATGTTTCCACTCGGAGAAGGGTTGAGGATGCCGAGTCATTGAGGGCATTTAAGACAGAGATAGGTTCTTGATTAGTAAGGGGTCAAGGGTTATGAGGAGAGGGCAGCAGAATGAGATGGAGAAACATATCAGCCATGATCGACTGGTGGAGCAGACTCGATGGGCCAAATGGCCTCATCCTGCTCCTGTGTATTATGGTCTTAAAGCTGGGCAAATGACTTAAGGGGTTCTCACAAACTATTTCAGAATTCTGAAGAGGAGTTGTTGGACTCGAAACCTTCACGCTGCTTCCTCTGCACAGATGCTCCAGTCCTGCTGAGGTTTTCCAGTGTTCTCAGTTTTTGTTTCAGATTTCCAGCATCCACAGTTCTTTGTCTTATTTATCGCAGTCATTTCTTGCCCTTCCCAAGTGTCTGGAACTTCATCTCCCTAATCTACAAACTGTTCACTTACTCTAGAAATGACAACTATCTCCTTATCAGAGTAGACCCCTTTGTTGCAAAATGATTGTCCAATTCTGGGACCAAAATTATTGCATTCGTAATTACTTACACCAGGGACTCTCAATATCTCAGGCAAGAACACAGCCAGATTGTTTCAGACAGTACATTGATGTGATTTGATACAATTCCATATTCCAGACTTTACCAGAATGTTGCTGGTAATGGAGGGTTTGAGTTAAGAAGAAGCTGGGATATTTTTCCAACGGAGCCTAGCATATTGAGAGATAACCATATACAGGTTTGAACAATCAGGAGGTGTATAGCTAAGGTGTCATTTCCAGGAGGCTCAGAATATTACATTGCTCCAGAAGATGTAAAAGGGGGTCAAAGCTTCAGCAGAAATCAAGCAGAGCTGAGAACAGACAACATCTAGCTATGTGGGAACAGGGAGATCAGAGGCCAGAGAAATCAGGACCTGTAATCCGAGCTGACACCAGACTACCATGTTATCAGTGCTTTGATTAGCAGTGCCCACCCTCTACCTTTACTGAGCTTCCCACTCGACTTGAATGCCACGTATCCCCTCGATATTCCGGATCCAATCCTTGACATTCTGAAGCCATATCTCTGTAAGGAGTCTCAGATCATAATTATTCTCTTCAACTGGTGCAGTCTATTGATTCGCTTTTGTTACAATGCAGCACACATTCACATACTGAGCTTTTAGTTTTATTTTTTGTGATGGTTAGAATCCAGTTTTGATTGCAAGTACATTTATTCTCCTTGTCCCTTTCTATCATTCTCTGGTGTTTGGTTTCCACATCACTACATTTCTCACTGGCCTTGATTTGGATTGGCCATGCTAAATTGCCCAGTGTCCAGGGATGTGCAGGTTAGGTGGGTTAGCCAGGGGAAACGCAGGGTTATAGTTTCAAAGTAATAAAAGAAGTAGGCTATTTGACCCTTCGACCCTGCTCCGCCATTCATTAAATTCATGGCTGATCTATCAATCATCTCAGCTCCTCCTACTTGCATTACCCCAACTACCCTTACTTCCCCTACTACGCAAAAACCTATCCAACAGTGTCTTAATGAAGCTGCCTCTACTGCTTCCTTGAGCACAGAATTCCGTAGATTCACCGCCCTCTGGTACAAGCAGCTCCTCCTCATCTCTGTCCGAAATCTACTCCCCACTAATCTTGCAGCCTAGTCTCACCCACCAGCAGAAAAGACCTGATGGGGTGGTGATGGTGGAGTGGTTGGGAGGTGTGTCTGGGTGTTATGTTTTTGGAGGGCTCAGTGTGGGCTTGATGGCCTGAATGGCCTGCTTCCACACTGTAGGGATTCAATGATATACTGCAGCTATGTTTGTCCCAGATCACAGCACCCAGAATGTCCCATCTTCCACAAAGGGAAAGACAAATCCCATCCGGCCCTCTTGTATGTGTGTTATCTCAATGCTTAATCATTTCTAGTGATTGACAGCATTGGAACTACAATGTTGGAGCCTGACAGAAATGAGCAGTTTAAAACAAAAACGTACCTAACCCTTCACTAGGCTCCCCGCGCAGCACACTGTACTTACTGTCGGGAAAACTTAAAACACTTCATCCCCACAGTGCAATAAATTCCCACTTTCTAACAAAATCCTGGATGTGCTCACTCACCCAGCTGCTATCTCACAAACGGAAGATTTCTGCTCCTCGTAAGGGCAAAACATCTTTGAAAACTGCTTCTGAAAGTCCACTCTTCACAACCACACTTCTGCTTTCGCCAAAGATCATTAGAGTCATGCAGCACGGAAAAAGACTCTTCGTCCAACTCGTCCGTGCCAACAAGATATCCAAGATTAATCTCGTCCCATTTGCCAGCATTTGGCCCATAACCCTCTAGAAACGCTTCCTATTCATATACCCATCTAGGTGCCTTTAAATATTGTAATTGTACCAGCCTCCACCATTTCCTCTGGCAGCTCGTTTCATACATACATCACCCTCTGCATGAAAATGCTGCCCCTCAGGTCCCTTTAAAGTCTTCCCCCCTCACCTCAAACTTATACTCTCTACTTCAGGACTCCCATTTCCTGGGGAAAATATCTCCGTTATTCACCCTATACATTCCCCTTATAAACGTCGAATGGTCACAGACGCTCCAGGGAATACAGCCCCAGCCTATTCAGTCTCTCCCTGTAGCTCAAACCCTCTAACTCTGGCAACAACCTCCTGAATCTTTTCCGAACCCTTTCAAGATTCACAACAACTTTCCGACAGCAGGGAAACCAGAACTGAGTACGGTATTCCAAAAGTGGCCTTTCCAATGTCCTGTGCAGCCACAACATTACCTCCAAACTCCTATACTCAGTGTTCTGACCAATAAAAGAGAGCGTACCAAACGCCTTCTTTGCTATCCTATCTACTTGCAATTCCACTTTCAAAGAACTATGAACCTGCTTTCCAAGGTTTCTTTGTTCACCAACACTCCCCAGGAATTTACCATTCACCACATAGGTCCTGCCCTGATTTGCCTCATCAAAATGCAACAGCTCATATTTGTCTAAATTAAACTCCATCCGCCACTCCTTGGCCCATCGAATCATCTGATCATGTATAATTTATATCAAACTTTCTTTCCTCTCTTATTCCCTAAAAGCTGAAAATCTCCATCCTACACCCTCTCCCTCCATTCTCACTTTGTTGAATGTAATCCCTGCTGTCCTCATCCTGAAGGGTTTGGTTCATGCTGATTAACAGGCCCACATTCAAGGGGGATCTAACTGAAACGTACATAATATTGTACAGCCTGGACAGAGTGGACATTGGGAAGATGCTTTCATTAGGAGGAGAGACTAATACCCATGGGCATAGCGTCAGCATTAATGGAGAATGGAGATTAGGAGAAAGTTCTTCAGCCAGAGAGTGGTGAATCTATGGAATTCACTGTCACAGAAAGCTGTGGAGGCCAGGTCACTGAGTATGTTTAACACTGAGATAGAGTATCAAGGATTGAGAGTTGCGAGGAGAAAATGGGAGAATGGGGCTGAGAAACGTAACAGCCAGGATAAATTGGGAGCAGTAGTAGACCACTTGATCTTTCCAGCCTGCACCAGCATTAAACACTTCATAACTGGATATGAATACACCTACATCTAGGGTGGATAGGCTGGAACTTTTCTCACTGGAACATAGGAGATTGAGAGATGACCTGATAGAGGATTATAAAATCACGAGGGATACGGATGAGGTGAACAGCTGGGGGTTTAAAGATCAGGGAGAAATTATTTTGAGGTGAGTAGAAAAAGATTTTATAAAGACAGGACAAGGATTTTTTTAAGAGAGCGGTCTGAGTGCAGAATGAATGTCCAGAGGAAATCATAGAGTCATAGAGGTGCACAGCACAGAAACAGACTGTTTGGTGCAACTTGCCCATGCCGACCAACTATCCCAACCCAATCTAGTCCCACCTGACAACACACGGCCCCATATCCCTCCAAACCCTTCCTATTCATATTCCTAACCAAATGCCTTTTAAATGTTGCAATCTTACTAGCCTTCACCACTTCTTCTGGCAGTTCATTCAATAAACGTACCATCCTCTGCATGAAAAAGTTGCCCCTTAGATCTCTTTTATATCTTTCCCCTCTAACCCTAAACCCATGCCGTCTCGTTCTGGATTCCCCCAGCTCAAGGAAAAGACTTTGTCTATTTATCCTATCCATGCCCCTCATGATTTGATACATGTACAGTTACAACGTTTAAAAGACATTTGGATAAGTACATGAATACGAAAGGTTCGAAGGTTTATGGGCCAAACACTGGTAGGTGGGACGAGTTTCGTTTGAGAACATACTCAGCATGGACAAGTTGGATGAAGGGTCTGTTCAGTGCTGTCAGACTCTGTGACTGACCTGTACTGGTCTTAAAACCATTTCCTTACCTCCACCCCATAACCATCCACTTCTTTGTTGTTCAAAACTCAGATGAACTTAGCCTTGAATATGTTCAATGACCCCACTTCTGAACTCATTTCCTCTTCGTAATATACCACTTGCCTTGCTCATTGCCGGCTGCATCTGCCCGACAACTGGCATTGACTGGTGTGGAGGGACTCTGAGACCCCTTTGTACATCCATACATCATTTCTGATGAAGGGCTTGTGCCCGAAACGTTCACTGTCCTGCTCCTCAGATGCTGCCTGACCTGTTGTGCTTTTCCAGTGCCACATTGTTCGACTTTCACCTCTCGTCCTGACTTTCTCCACATTCCAATATATCACCATTTAAACAATGCACTGCTTTTTTTAAAACAGCAAAGGCTATAACTTCACATTGCGGCACTGCACTTGCCATGTGTTTGCCAATTGAGACACAGACCTGGACCAACTTCGGGAAGAGGCAAAACACTGAGTTCTGAACAAAAACCGTAGAACACTCTAAACGTCGGCTCTGTTTACCTTTCCACAGATGCTGCTCGACCGTTGGCTTCCTGCAGTATTCGCTGTGTTTGTTCTACACAAATGCTGCTTTCCATTAAAGAACTTCAATCCCTGTCCTCTGGTAACAGACCCTAGTCAGTGGCAATAGGCTCTTCTGATCATTAATCTGCCCATTTCCACCACTTCTGCTCCATTATTGCCAACAGCCCCTGGGAATCTCCAGTTAACCTTCTTTGCTCCAAAGAGAACATTCCCAAACTTGGGAAATGTCTCTACAAAGTTCAAATTCCTCATCCCTGGACATGATGCAAGTGTTACAATGGGGAAGAGTTTTGGGCAAAATATTGTCAGTGAGCAGGTGGAAAAATGTTCAGGAAGTAAAACAGAAATCCCAGTCTCCAGCTTTGTGCATCTTTGGAAACTCTTTGGGAAGTGGAATTCGAGGAGAACGAAGGATGAAGTATTCGACTGAGCAGTGACAGTCCAGACACGTCCCCTTGTTTAAGAGGCCGGGAGATTCTCTGGACAGGAACTGATCTGAGACATTGAAAGAATTCTCTGCACATCAGGAATTCAAACCCCTTCTCGGCTCGGGACCAATGAGAAAATTCGGGAATAGGCAATACACTAAAAGGCTCGCAGGGCGATGGCCCTGGTGTAGAAGGGCTAGTTCCTCGTGACATGGATGTGCCTGCAGATAGTGGAATCAGACTGTCCCCATGTCTCCACAATGAATGTCCCAGGCTTTATTATGGAAAAGTAAAACTGATAGAAGACAATGGTAATTCTGGGCGGGGCAGGTTGATTTATGAATTGAATAGTAGCTTCCTCAACCAGACGGTGCGAGAGCCGCCGGGGCCTGTCTCTGTGGCGCAATTGGTCAGTGCGTTCGGCTTTTAAACGAAAGGTGGCTGGTTCGAGACCACCCAAAGACGGAGCGTTTGCTGTTCGCACTCCTTCCCCTTTCTTGGCTGCGAAGGTGCGCGTTTTTAACGGTGTCAGGAAAATGTTTCCCAAACGGAAATCCTCTCCACTGAGGAAGCACAGAGGGGTTTCTGAATTGATTGAATTTCTAACGGAAAGGACTGCGGATGCTGAGAGTCCGTGACAGAAAGTGAAACTATGGAGAAACTCAGGAGGTTTGGCTGTATCTGGTTGAGAAAAAAACGAGTTCTGAAATGTCGTCTCTAATTCTCTTTCCATAGATGCTGCCTGGCCTGCTGAGTTACTCCTGCAATTTCTAGTTTTGTTTTTAACTGAACGTCCATTTCATCTTTCGGGATGAAACACCCAGACTCGCCATTTGCAGATATTTAACCCTTTCGAAACCTGTGAAATGATTGGATTCAAACAAACTCTGCAATGATTCACTCTTTCTCAGCTCCACAGGCAGAGACCTGGGAAATGAAGCTGTCAGTGTGGTTCTGTATTGGTGGGTCGAATGGTGAATGCGATGGACATGAAATCCATTGCGATTCCCCCACGCAGGTGTGAACCCTGCCGACTACAGTTGAGAACTGTCGTTAAAAAGGAAGTGAGATTGCTCCACGGCTTTTTAAAGATGCAAATCAGTGAAGGGTTTGAAACATTTCAATCACATTGGGACTGGTCGGGAATCTGCAACCCACTGCCTGTCAGGGTGGAACAAGCAGAAACCCACAGAGCTGCTTTTGAGGCTATGAGCCAAGTGTTTGGAAATGAGACTAGAACAGTGAGGGGCGTGAAGTCGTGATCGAAATGAAGCAGGCACCTGAGGATGAATGTGTTTTATTTGCCAGTGAAAGATACTGTTTCACAAAGTTGTGACGATGGAAGGGAAGCAGTGACGGTGATTATCTTTGGGTGTTCACCTTGTGAATGTTCCCATTGCTGCGCATGTCCGTGTGAACGTCAGAATTCTGCAGCATGGCGGCGTCAGGTACGCACAGGGCCGGGGCGCAATGGATGACGCATCTGACTCCAGCTACCTGTTTGAAATGCAGCTCACAGCTTCTTCACACACCCCCATTAATCTTTCTCATTGTCCTGAAGCCGGCATAAGGTTTCAATTCCCGATCTGCAGGAATGAGACTCTTTTCACTGTCTCGCGTCAGTAAGTGTCCCTGAGAACATCAGACTCACGTCACAGCGCTGTCAGAGGAGGGGAAGCTGAAAGAGCCCCACACGCTGCTCACGGGCACATTTCACTTTCCCCAACTCACCAGCCCAACTACTGAGACTCCTGGGAGTGGAAAGGGAACAAACACCAAAACCCAGTCTCATATTTGTGAATCTTCCGAAAATAAGAAAACTGTTCATCCCTTCGGATCTTCCATCCTGGGCTGACAGGGGTGATTTTAAATGGCTGCCCAGTCAGTGTCGATTCGTGTTGGTTGAAAAAATCTTCCTTATCTCATCCAAGCATTTCTTGCCACAGAGAACTGTGCGGCAGAGTTCATGTATATATTTCCTTGTATGGTATTTTGTAAATAACATTCGTTAGCTGGTTGTTTGTACTGGGTATTTCAGGTACATTAGCCGGTGTTCAAGTGTGTTCGTAGGTTTGTGGGCCACCATGATGCTGAGAGGTTTGAGTTATCTGGACATCATTTAACAGATGCATTTAATATAAGGTTATGTGGCTAGGGTTTCTGCACACGTTGTGTCTGCTTGTGTCAATTTGTTGATGAGAAATCGGCAGACTGGGTTTATTGGGTCGGCAAAAGTGAGGACTCGAGATGCTGGAAGCCAGAGTTTAGATCAGAATGGAGCTGGAAAAGCACAGCAGGTCAGACAGCTTCCGAGGAGCAGGAAAATCGACGTTTCGGGCAAAAGCCCTTCATCAGGAATAGAGGCAGGACGCCTCCAGGGTGGAGAGATAAATTGGGGGTTGGGGGTGTGCTGGGCCGAAGGTAGCAAAGAGTAAAATAGCTGAATGGTGGTGGGGATTGAGGTGACAGGTCAGAGAGGAGGGTTTCGCGGACAGGTGGGAAGGGAGATTGGCAAGTAGGACAGGTCATGAGGTCAGTGCTGAGCTGGAAGGTTGGAACTGAGGTAAGGTGGGGAAATGAGGAAACTGCTGAAGTCCACATTGATGCCCTGGGGGTTGAAGTGTTCCGAGGCGGAAGATGAAGTGTTCTTCCTCCAGGCGTCGGGTGGGGAGGGATCGGCGGTGAAGGAGGCCCAGACCTGCATGTCCTCGGCAGAGTGGGAGGGTGGTTTGAAATGTTGGGCCTTCGAGCGATGGGGTTGATTGGTGCGGGTGTCCTGGAGATGTGACTTGACACTCCAGTCTCCCCAATATTGTGGAGATCGCATCGGGGGCAATGGGTACAAATAATTACATTGGTGGATGTACATGTGAAAGTCTTCTTACAACCGGAGCCCCGGTTCGATTCCCGGGCAGCGAAGCAATTTTCAGTAGAGCTACGGAAGCATATCTGCGTCTCCCTGGTAGTCTAGTGGTTAGGATTCGGTGCTTTCACCGCTGCGGCCCGGGTTCGATTCCCGGTCAGGGAAGCAATCTTCGGCGTGTCGATTTGCCACCCGTTCTTCTTAAATAGGCTGTACAGTTATTTATTGATCTTCATAGTTCCTGGGTGCTGCAGTGTGTCGTGGCTCGATGAAATAGTGTCCTGATACATATTTGTTTGTATGTACAGGGATGGTTACTTCTGTCGTTCAGTACTTGGTTCGTGTGCGATATTTTCCTGTAGATCCTGTTTTGAATTTACCATTGTCTGTTCGCTTTACTGTGACATCTAGAAATGGCACTTTGTTGTTGTTCTCCTCTTTTGTGAATTTTATGCCCGTCAGGAGATTGTTGATGGTGTTGTCGGTTTCCTTTCATTTGTTTCATTTTTTGATGACAAAAGTGTCATCGCTGTAGCGGACCCAAAGTTTGGGTTGGTTCGTTGGAAGGGCTGTTTGTTCGAGTCTCTGCATTATTGCTTCTGCTGGGAATCCAGATACTGGTGGTTTCATGGGTGTTTCGTTGATTTGTTTGTGGGGCTTGTTACTGAATATTAAGTGGGAGGTAAGGCACAGTTCCATGGGCTGGATAGTGCTATCTTTGCTGATGAAGTTGGTGCTGTGTTTGTGTCTTTGGTTCTTCGAGTAGTGTCTTCAGCTTTCTTTGGCCACGTTGATGTTAATGAATGTGAACAGAGCTGTTATGTCAAAGGACATCATTATTCCATCCTCTTCTATCTTAGTGGTCAGGAATTCTTGGATGGAGTAAATGGAGTGGTGTGAATCTTCGACTTGGTGTTTTAGTCTTCAGTGGAGGCCTTTGACTAGTCTGTATATTGGTGTTCCAAGTAGTGAGACTATGGGCCTGAGGGGAGCTCCTGGTTTGAAGAGGAGGAGAACAACAACAAAGTGCCATTCTTAGATGTCACAGTAGAGCGGACAGTCAATGGGGAACTTCAAACGAGAATCTACCGGAAAACAACACACACAAACCAAATATCTAACCACAGAAGCAATCATCCCAACACCCACAAACGAAATTGCATCAGGACATTATTTCATTGAGCCACTACACACAGCAGCACAGAGAAACTACGAAGAGCACAAGAGAAAGACGTACATGTGTATTTAAGGAGAACGGGTACCCAATAAACCCAGTCCGCCGATTTCTCATTGATGCTTCCAAGCTGACTCTCAAAAATTCGGTTTGTCCATTCATTCTTTCCAGTTTGTTTTTTGTGGGTTTTGAAAGCTTTTGCAATCCTCTAACTGAGTATTGGAGTTGGGAAGTTATGTTGTGGCTGTACAGGACATTGGTTAGACCACTTTTGGAATACTGTGTGCAATTCTGGTCTCCCTCGTATCAGAAGGATATTGTGAAATTTGAAAGGGTTCTGAAGCACCAATGGGTCCACAGAGGGGAAGAGGCCCTTCTACTGCCCTACGTGTGGGACGGCCTTCAGTGATTCCTCTGCCCTGCTGACGCACCAGTTGGTACACACCGTGTAAGGCTGTTCTCCGGCCCCAAGTGCGAGATTGCCTTCAGCAGTTCTTCCCACCTGCTGAGACACCAGTGGGTCCACACTGAGGAGAGGCCATTCTTCTGCCCCGAGTGCAGGAAGGGCTTTGCTCTTTCCTCCGACCTGCTGGCCCATTGGTGGGTCCACATGGGGGGGAGGTAGTTCACTTGCCCTAAGTGCAGGAAGGCCTTCAGCAATTCCTCAGCCCTGCTGAGGCACCAGTCCGTTCACACGGGGAAGAAGCCGTTCTCCTGCCCCGAGTGTGGGAAGGGCTTTACCCGCTCCTCCACACTGCTGAAGCACAAGCTGGTCCACACGGGTGGTGGGAGGGGGAGGCCATTCTGCTGCCCTAAGTGCGGGAAGGCCTTCAGGAATTCCTCCGCCCTGCTGAAGTAACAGGGTATCCACACCGGGAGAGGGCCTTCAGCTGGCCCGAGTGTGGGAAGAGCTTCATGTTTTCGTGCAACTTGCGGAAGCACCAGCGGGGGCACCAGCGCTCCCAGCAATCAGATCCCACCCGTGACGCTGCCTTGGGTCACATCCCAGGACTGAACCTCCTGCCAGTTCTGACAGTGGGAGCAGTGGGAGAGTAGGTGGGCTGATTTTGTTTTCTGCTGGACTGCAATTGTCTCCCCCACCCACCACAATCACAACCCCATGATGGCACAGGGTTAGCACTGCAGCTTCATGGCACCAGAAACCTAGGAATAATTCCACCCTTGGGGGTCTGTGTGCAATTTAAGGAGTGTAGGAAAATGGATCTGACTGGGTTACTCTTCGCAAGATCAGTGCAGACGTGTTGGGCTGAAGGACCTGTTTCCAAATTGCTGAAGTTCAACCATCCTATGAGCTTTGCTTTCAGTGGACACTGCTGCTCATTGAGCCCGGGACTGCACATTGCAAATGAAAAGACTCAGAGAAACCTAAGACCACAAGACTATCAGAGCAGAAGTTAGGCCATTCAGCCCGTCGAGTCTGCTCTGCCATTCGTTAGTGACAAAAGTAGTGCAGATGAGATTAGCTACAGTGTGGAAACAGGCCATTTGTCTCAACAAGTCCACACCGACCCTCCGAAGAGTAGCCCATCCAGACCCATGTACCTCTGACTAATGTACCTAACTCTATGGGCAATTAGCATGGCCACTGCACATGACCTGCACATCTTTGGTTTATGGAAGAAAACAGGATCACCCAGAGAAAACCCACGCAGACACTGGGAGAATATGCAAACTCCTCACAGACAGCCGCCCAAGGGTGGAATAAAACCTGGGTCCCCGGCGCTGTGAGGCTGCAGTCGTAACCACTGAGCCACTACATATTTCACCCCGAAGTAAGTAAGCAGGAGATTGGGAGAATACAGCAAGCCAGGCAGCACCAGGATGTGGAGTAGTCGGCGTTTTGCGTATTAACCCTTCTTCAGGACTGAAACGTTGACTTCTCTATGACAAACGATTTACAGGAATATTGCTGGTTGTTGGAGGATATGAGCTGCAGGGAGAGGCTGAAAAGGCTGGGGCTGTTTTCACTGCAGCATCGGAGGCAGAGGAGTGACCTAATAGAGTCTACAAAATCATGAGGTGCATGGACAGGGTAATAGACAAGGTCTTTTCCCTGGGGTGGGGCAGTCCAGAACTAGAGGGCATAGGTTAAGGGTTAGAGGCGAAATATATGAAAGGGACAACCTTTTCATGCATAGGGTGGTATAGATATGAAATGTGCTGCCAGAGTATATGGGTCAGATGCTGTCAAATGGGACTCGATTAATTTAAGATATCAGGTCAGCATGGACAAGTTGGACCAAAGGGTCTGTTTCCATGCTGTTCGTGTCTCTGACTACTGGCCCTGATGTAAGTTGAAAATAGAATCCAAGTAACTTTGAATAGTTCAATCTTGTTGAGCTCACCTCCTCAAAAGTTTCAAATGAATCCCTCCGAGCGATACTGTTTAAAAATGCTGAGTTGGACAAAGTATCCCATCAAGTTCAACACAAACCCAGAGCTGAAGAAGTCAGAAGTCAGAACACCAAGGGGACCAAAACTGATCACAATATTCCAGGTGCAGCCGCATCAACGTCCTGTATAACTACAACATAACTTGCCAACATCGATACTCAATTCCCTAATTGATGAAGGCCAGTGTGCTGAAACCTTTCTTCACTGCCTTGTGTACCGATGTAATCAGAATATAGGACCTACTTTAAACTGATGCACAATCCAGCTGCTGGGTGCCCAAAAGCAGACTAGTGCTGCGTGAGTGTGCTGGGCAGATAACCCAGAGGTCGACGGGTCAAAACCGTGTGATGCTATTGCTCAATGTCTCCGTAAGCTGCTTTCATTTACAAAGGTGATCTGTTCTGTATCTTGCCTTTGCATCTGCTTCCCAAAGCTTCTTCAGTGGAGGAGTGGCAGTGCCAACAATTCCCCGGAGCTGGAGGAAGGTCCGAGCTTCAAAAATCGGGGTGTAAGGCTGGAGGTTGGATTTGCTCAAGGCTTGTATCTATTAACTTATTCAAATGGTACCGACTGTATGGTGCTATGGTTTACATTAAAACCGGAGGACCATATCAGAGTGTTTATATTTCGCAGTGGTAGTTCATAAAATGCACTCCCTGGAGGTGCACCCTCTATGATGCTCCATTTCTTGCCTTATGCCCTTCCTCCATTTCTTATCTCCCATCTTGATTTTATATTTTTTTGGTCAAATTAATTTCATATTAATAAGTCTTGGTATTCACTGTGTGCTATTAATTTGCTTTTTCGAATATTGTAAGTCAAAATTAATGCTGTAATTTAATTTCTGATGTCAGAGTTTGACATTGAATGTGCAGATGTGAATACCAGTAAGTTGTGAAAATAAGTCAAGAACTTGTGGTTTTTAACAAAAAGAGCAGTTCACTGATATTTATGGAATTGTCTCATTTGGGAGTGATGATTCAAATCTGACCAACAAACCGTTTCACGCAGTCACCGAATTTAATTAAAATTTTCTTTAATTTAGTTAAAGAAAATATCTCTGCAGGCTAAGATTTATGCAATCTATTTATAAGATTATGTCCATTGCTTGCAATATGGTCTCATCCACATTCGGGAAACAGGACGCAACGAGCGGAATGTTTCAGGGAACAGCTCTGGGACTCTGAAACTAAACGACAGAACGCCCTGTGGCTGAACACTTTACCTCCCCCTCGCATTCCATCAAGGACATGAACGTCCTGGGACCCCTCTACTGCCAAACTCTTGCTACCCGACGCTTGTCGAAAAAGCACCTCATCTTCTGCCTTGGGACCCTCCAACCACATGGTATCAATGTAGATTTCATCAGTTGCCTCATTTCCTCTCGCCCACCTTGTCCCAGATCCAAACTACCAATTCAACGCCAACCTTGAAACCTGTCAGACCTGTCCACCTTGCTTCTCACCTAGTTGGACCACCTTCATCTCTGACCTGTCACTATCAATCCCTATCACCATCAATCCCCATTTATCTATTGCAATCAAAGCTACCTTCCCTCCAGCCCCACTTCCTTCCCATTTATCTCTCAACCCCCTTGGGCCACCCTTTATTCCTGATGAACAGCTTATGCTCTAAACCAAGACTGTGATAAAGCAACATCCTCAACAAATAGGAAATAGCTCCCAAGTCAGATTTCATCCCCTCTTCTGTTTCCCAGTTCTTTCAGAAATAAGAAATGTCTTTTTCTTCCACTAGAAAGTGGTCTTCCACTTTCCGTTGTCTGAAGTGTTATGCTACACCACTACTTCAGCCACCTTTTAAGAATCCTTCCAACCTGTTTTTCTAACAATTGTGGAGGTGACCAAAAGCAAACATTTCACTCCTCCTCAATGCCCCATTTCTCCTCCTATGAGCCATTTTGTCATGTTGTCCATGTTACAAGCAGCCGAGTGCACTTGGTTTCTGAATTGAAATTTGACCATTGAAATGATCAGGATTAATATTTATCGATGGCTAGCTGTGTTTGCACTAACTGTAATTGTCCACTAATATGATGTCTTTTGTTCCACCAAAACTGGAAACATTGATCTGGGTTTATATTGCAGTCGGATGTCGAAAATCATCCCAGCGATCTTCACCTTATTATAGTTTACTGTGGCCATAACAGCATTGCGTGGCAGTTTGATGTGACTAAAACTTGGATGGAAAGAATGTAGATTGATGAGAAGTCAAAATGGCAGAGTCTCTGGCCACAATTGATCTGTCTGGCTTGATCATATGAGTGGCTGCTCTTCAAGAGCAACTTCCACTCCATCACTTCAACCAGCAACAGGAGATAAGTGTGAACACGACATTCCAACTGTGACACATACGCATTGCTTCGATGTTATTGATCAAAATCCTGGAACTCGCTTCTGAACCTTTATTATAGACCACAACATATTTGTGAAGCAATTTAAGAGGCAGCTCACCATCACTTTTTGAAGGACGGTTTGGGAAGACTTGCTTGCAGAGCCAATGATATGCACATGATGCTGGAGACAGTCTACTTGTATGGATAGATGATTAGCTAACCAATAATACAGTAGGGATAAGGGGCATGTTCAGGATCGCAACTTGTAACTAGCAATGTGCCACAGGGATCAGTGCTGGGGCCAAAATTATTTACAATATGTATATGAATTACTTGGATAAGTAAAGAGAATGTACTCTTGGCAAGACTGCAGTAGAGACAGTTGATTGGAATGCAGGTCGTGAGGATGTCATGGAGAGGGATATCGACACGTTAAGCAAATGAGCAAAACCTTGGCTGATGGAATAGAATGTGGGAAAATGAGGTTGTGCACTTTGCCAGGAGGAAACGTGCTGAATGCTAAATGGAGAAATCTGCTGAATAGGAGGATTTGCAAGCTCGCATCCATGAACACTTCATCCAAGTTCAGTGAGTAGTAGGGAAGGCAAATGGGAGGTTGGCCTTTAAAGGGAGTATAAAAGTAGGGAGGTTGTAGTGAACCTATATCAGACACCAATCAGGCCACAACTGAACACTGGGAACAGTTTTGAGCCTTTTAGCTAAGGAAAGATATACTGGCATTGGAAGCAGTCCAGGGAAGGTTGACCAGGATGATATCAGGGATGGAAATAATGTCTTATGAGGAGAAATGATTAGGTTGGGCCTGTGGTTAATAGAAGTTAGAAGATTTCTAGGTAACCTTATTTTCACAAATAAGATTCTGAGGAGACGTGACAGGCCAGATGTGGGAACGTTTACCCTTGTGAGTGAGTTTACAACCAGAGGGAATAACCTGCAAATAAGGGATTGCATGTTTAGGACAGCTGTTGAGCCTGGATTGATAAGTGCATTCAAAACTAAGATTTTTTTTAAATCAGAAAGGGAATTGAAGATTATGGGGAAACAGCGAAAAAGTGAAGTTCAAAAAACTCAATCAAATTCGTGAGACATGATTTCCCAAGCCATGCTGACTATCCCTAATCAATTCTTGCCTTTCCAAATACATGTAAATCCTATCTCTCAGGATTCTCTCCAAAACCTTGCCCATCACGGATGTGAGGCTCACTGGTCTATAGTTGCCTGGCTTTTCCTTACTGCACTTCATCAATAGTGGCACCACATTAGCCACCCTCCAGCCTTCCGGCACCTCACCTGTGACTATTGATGATACAAATATCTCAGTGAAAGGCCCAGCAATCCCTTGCCCAGTTTCCCACAGAGTTCTAGGGTACTCCTGATCAGGTCCTTGGGATTTATCCACTTTTATGCATTTCAAGATATCCAGCAATTTCTCATCTGTTATCCGGGCATTTTTTCAACATGTCACCATCTACTTTCTCACATTCTATATCTTCCATGCCCTTCTCCACAGTAAACACTGATGCACAATATCCGTTCAGTATCTCACCCCCCCCCCCCCCCCCCCCACTTCCGCGCCTCCCATCTGCTACAGCTCCACACAAAGGCCGCCTTGCTGATCTTTGAGGGGCCCTATTCTCTCCCTTGTTATCCTTTTGTCCTTAATGTATTTATAAAAACCCTTTGGGTTATCCTGAACTCTATTTGCCAAAGCTATCTCATTTCCCCTTTTTGACCTCATGATTTCCCTCTAAGTATGCTCGTACTGACTTTATACTCTAAGAATTCACTCGATCTCTCTGTCGATGCCTGACATATGCATCCTTCTTAATCTGAAGCAAAATCTCAATTTCTCTAGTCATCCAGCATTCCCTACACCTACCAGCCTTTCCTTTCACCCTAACTGGAATATACTGTGTCTGGACTCTTGTCTTCTCATATTTGAAGGCTTCCCATTTTCCAGCAGTCATTTAACCTGCGAACATCTGTACCCAATCAGCTTTTGAAAGATCTTGACTAATACCTGAGTCTTCCTCAATTTTAGAACTTCAAATTTTCGAGCTGATATATTATTTTCAATGGGGAGAAAGTGAGGTCTGCAGATGCTGGAGATCAGAGCTGAAAATGTGTTGCTGGAAAAGCGCAGCAGGTCAGGCAGCATCCAGGGAACAGGAGAATCGATGTTTCGGGCATAAGCCCTATTCCTGAAGAAGGGCTTATGCCCGAAACGTCGATTCTCCTGTTCCCTGGATGCTGCCGGACCTGCTGCGCTTTTCCAGCAACACATTTTCAGCATATTATTTTCATTCACTATTCTAATGTAAATAGAATTATGGTTGCTGGCCCTTAGGTTTTGCACCCTCCCCAGTATGTACATCCACATTGTAAATTAGAAAATTTCCTTGTACACACTTAACAAATTCCTCGATTTGGCGGATATGTAAATGGGCAGGAGTATACCTTGGGTCCACTCTTCCTTCATTTCCATCAACCCTCCCCCCATTCCCACTCCAATAGTCCAATGGCACTTTCCCCTGAAACTGCCGAATGTGTGACACCAGCCCATTTACCTGCTCCCTCCTCACTATCCAAGGGGCCCAAACCTACCTTCCAGGCACTTTGCCTGCACTACCCACAACCCAATCTACTGCATTTGCTGCTCACAATGAGGTCTCATCTACAATGGGGAAAACGAAGCATAAACTGGGTGACTGCTGCACAGAACATCTACGTTCTGCCCGCAAAAAGACCATGAGCTTCCAGCTGCCTGCCAATTCCACACCCCAACCCTATCCCTGGCCAACATCTCTGTCTCAGGTTTGCTGCAGTGTTCCAGCGAAGCTCAGCACCAGCAGAACGAAGAGCACCGAATATTACACTTGGGGACCATACATCCCTCTGGTCCCAATATCGAATTCAATAAGTCTAGGGCCTGAAATCCATAGTATCCTCGTCCCTTCCACACACACCAAGCCTTGTTATCTCATAGTCTGACATTACACACTACCTATTCTTAGCCACGAACAGTCCCCATTCACCCTCCCACGTGGATAGTTATCAACTCTCTTTCCTGTACAACAGTTCTTCCATCGCTTTGGGGTCTGTCCTGATCTATCATTTACTGCATCCGCCTTGCTCCCACGGTATCTCCTGCATATAAACCAACCAATCACCATCAGTTCTATAGAAGAGTCATCGGCAACTACTGTGTTTTTTTGTTTCTGATATACAGCATCCACAGTTCTTTCACCTTTTTATTGAGGTAGAGTTGGAAATTGTTTCGAGAGAAAGAAGGAGAGGGGGGAGAGACAGAATAGACATGAACTGTTGATCTCCGTTGTTACTCATAACGTAAAATCATTGCAGTGCGATCACTTCCCTTAACCGTGAATCGAGGGCAGCTGCTTTCCGTGAGGTTGTGGCGCAACGGTAGCGCGTCTGACTCCAGATTAGACGGGTGCGTGTTCAAATCACGTCAAGTTCACTAAAATCAGCTTCTTACATTTCAAATCAAGAAAGAAGTAGGTTCACTCCGGATATGTGTTGAGCCAAGTCTTCTTTCCGGAAACTTTCAATCACACGTGAAACTTTGCTGTCAGTTTGATTTGTGAACACTGTGTCAGGGAGGTGGTGTGCCCATTGTCTGGGTAAATGCTCAGCTCCCCCAGTTCATCACCGGATTTCAACGCAGCCGCTTCGTTCAGTTGGTGACAGCGCGGTGTGAATAACATAATACCGATTGTTTTACAACATAATCCAGAGACTCCCAGCTTTATGTTTCAATCTATCAGGAGAGTGAATGCGAGTTCAGATCGAAATGTTTCCCACCAACAACAAATTCTATCTCTCACTGGACACAGTTAAAATTGTCTTTATTCAACAGAAGGAGCAGAAAGTACAGTCTGACATCCTCTCTCCACATTAACGGTGAGCCCGAATTTTATAAACGGTGTCAGTAAAATCCAGTGGCGGACACTGATTTGGTTCAGTCGATTTTTTTGCCAAGCGTAATTCACCGAGAGGGTGCTGCTGTGTGAAACAGCGTGGGGAATTACTGCAGGGCCTCCTGCGCATGGAACACACCGCAACTGATGTGTTTCACCTTCACCAGTTTATTCCTATCTCGGAGAAGAGAGGTTTGATGATTCGGATCATAGCAGCCAGACAGAGAACAGGAGAAGAGCACTCAGACCTTCACAAGCTTGTCACCACAGCTGGGTCATCGTGGCCCGTGTATCAGTATGGGATAGTAATCTGCATCTACTGACTGGAAGCACAGCAAATTGGAGTGCTGGTGGGACTATCACACAGGAGAAAACGGCTTCGACCTATCAACTGGAGTGGCTCCCAATGCGCAACTCCGCTCACCTCAACTGAATAACTGCAAACAAATTACTCAGTGATTCAAAGGAATACTCGGTTTTGAATCTGCATTGTGTCATGTACCTTCGAGAATGATGTCAAAACACCTTCATTGCTGTGATGGAGTATCCTGTTGGGCAGAATATATCCGTTTTCAAATTTCCGAAGTTCTGTTGGTCCAACTCGGATTTCACTCAGAAATACAAAATGTGTGACAGCACAGACTGAGGCTACGCAGCCCACCTGAGCTCTGCTGGTTCAACACAATATGTAAATAAGTGTCTCATTCTGTCGCCTTCTCCCTGTAAATCTGCACATTGTAACATTGCACGTGACCACCGAATTCCCTTTTATGTCCATTAAATCTACCTGTTTGTCACTGTCAGACAGCGACTTACTGACCCCACTCCCTGTGCGAAAACGGTCTTCCTCATGTCACTTTTACTTATTTTCCTGATGACTTTAAATCTCTCCAAATCGTTCTCGATCCTTTCAGGCCTGGGAGCATTTTCACTGCATTATTTCCTCTGTCTAAAACCCTTATGACGTGGAAAACTTCAATCAGACCAGCTTTCAGCCTTCTGTTCTCCAAAGACAGCTGCCCCAAACTTTCCAATCTCCCTTCATTGCTGACAATTCTCAGGACGGCACTATTCACGTTAACCTGTTCAGCGCCGTCTGCAATCACTTCACTTCCCCGCTTCCTGAAGAATCACCTTCAGAATTGAGCAGTAATACAGGTGGAGGATTCATTCAGACTCGGATTGCGCGGGCGAAAAATCTGCAATACTTGTTCTCACTTTGAACAAGTGTTACCCTTCGCCGTGTTCACTGCAATGGCAGCTCTGCGCCGTCCCTAATTCAGGCAGTCCGATCTTATTTAACAAAGCGGCTTTTTGAGAAAATTGATTGGGCATTTTTGCTCAGGTCAATTTAAGAAATGAGAGTTCGCCTTGGATTGGAATCCCGGAACTCTCACACGTCTGTATTCGCTAGAAGACCGAAAACTTGAATCATATCCCAGACTAACGAGCCACCAGCCATGGGTGCAGCCACCTCCGGAAGCAGCTGAGACTTGCTCAGTACGAAATACATTGTACATTGCTCCCAGAATTGCAAGCAGGGAAGAGTTTCAGGAACATCTGCTTCTCAATCTGTCTCCCTGCTCCCAGGACGCTGCTGTTTGTCCCGTCCCCAGGATTCGGGCTGTCTCCACTGGAACCATTTCGTTTCTCCTTGCAATCTGTGCTGGTGGAAGGCAGAGCCCATTCACTCTTCTGCTCTCTCACACTATTACGTGAGGCAGGAGAAGTCAGTTACAGTCATGCGTAGGAAATGGGCAACTTTGAACTTGTTCCAAAGGTCTTGTTAACGGAGAGATCAAAAGATGCTGTGCTGCCGGGACAGAGAGAAATGGACACTGGAGAATTGTCCCTCAGGTAAATTGGTATGAGTGCATTTTTGTGCAGCCTGCTTGGTGTTCAGAATTTGTCTAGACACAGCAATCCTGCAGAAAGTCTTTTATTACACGGCTGTTGGTTTCCTTACTGCAGGAAATGGACTAAAACAGCAAGTCATGTGTTTCAACTTCACGGGTTCATTGCCATCTGAGAGAAGAGGTTTCACACGAGATCAGGACACACCGACAGAGAACAGGACAAGACAACTCAGAGCTCCACAAGGGTGCCAGCGCAACTGTGTGAATTTGACTTGTGAATCGATGTGATATAATGAGCTCAGATACCCGACGTTTTGGGAAGCAAATGACATGACAGGGAAAAGAACAGAGCGCCGTAATACGGGAAAGCTGCTAAAGACGACATGAAGTGAGTAGGAGAAAGTGGTTTCGCTTCTGGGTTATGATTCCAGCATGCACCCGCTGTGCCACTCTCCTGCATTGCACGGTAGCTTTTCCAGAGAAGTATTCAGCTTTTCATCTGGCGTGTGACTTGCATGTTCGAGAATGACGTCAAACGATCTTCACTGCTGTAGTGTCAGGTGCTGTTGTGCAGACATGTCGTCGGTGTGCAAATATAAACTCAGAGAGTAATGTACATTGGAGACTCTGAGCCAGCTGAAACTTGCTCAGTGTGAAGTACATTCCACATTGCTCCAAGAATTACAAGCAGCAAAGTGTTTCCAGAACATCTGCTTGTCATGCTGTCCCCGGGGCGCTAATGTTTGTCTCATCCCCAGGAACTGGACTCTCTCCACTGGCGGATAATTAAACCAATTTGTTTCTACTTGTCCGCTTTTCTGGAGGGAGGGGAGAGTCCATTCGCTCTTCTGCCCTTTATCTCCCAATCCCTTCGGGTGAGAGGTATCACTTACACAAATGCGTGCGAACTGAGTAACTTTGATTGTGAATTTTCTCCAAAGGTCTGTTATCGGAGAGATAGAAAGACGCTGTGCTGGCGGACCAGAGAGAAATGGACACCGAGGACTCTTCCCTCAAGTAAATTCATATGAGCACATTGTCGTGCAGCCTGCTTGGTGTTCAGAATTCCTCTTCACGCTGCAATCTTACGGAAAGTCTATTGCAAAGTGGGCATCGCTTTCCTTGCTGCGACCGCGCAGCAGTTAACATCTGAGCCCCAAGTGCCCAAGATGAAGAGAATCCGAGTGAAACTTTCATTCACTGGGAGTCATTCCCACGGCCCTGAGCTGAGGGACTGCAGGCACTCCAACACGGAAGGGATGGTTAAAAATGAACCATTGTTGCTCCCTCAGCCTCTCTGTCCCAGAGACAGGCAGCGGGACGGCATAAAAACGTAGCATCATTATCGCGCAGACAGAAACCGTTCAGCCCATTGAGTCCACGACGACTCTCTGCCACTTGTCTCTCTCTCTGAGGTGATTCGCAATCAGTGATATCTGTACGAATACTAAGGGTCTGTGTCTGAATGGTGATACAGTTTCTGACATGCTGATCGTCTTGTCATCCACGTCCGAACTGGCGAGGCGAATTACGGCAGGGAAGGCACGAAAGCACAAGGTATGTGTCTCAGCTCATTGGCATCTCAGAGAAGTGGGTTTGCGATTCAGTTCATAGGAAACCGACGAAGAACAGGAGAAGACCACTCAGACCTCCAAAAGCCCGTCACTTGAACGGTGTGAGTTTCGCGACAGTGTCGGTATGATATGGGGCATTGAGACACTCAGGAAGTCTCAATGCTGAACAAAGTACCATCACAAAGGAAAGTCGCTCAAGGAGACACTGAACAATAGCAGAGACTTCGATCCATCGACCTCTGGGTTATGGGCTCAGCACGCTCCCGCCGCGCTACTCTGCTCCTATGGCCAGCATCATAGTCCACAGGTCCCTTCAGCCTTTCGTCTGGCGCGTGGCATGCACGTTCGAGACTGATGTCAAAGATCTCCACTGCTGTCGTCTTATATGGTGTTGCGCAGACGTATGGAGGCTGTCTAAGTATAAACTTTTTCTAACTTCCCACATTCTGTTGGTCGAACTGTGATTTCACTATGAATAGACGCCATGCGGCCCACCTTCGCTCTGCTGGGTCGGCACAGTAAGTAAACGTGGGTCTCTATTCGTATCATTCTCTTGCCTTCTTCATGTAATTCTGCACATTGTTGCTTTAAACATGACTACCGGATTCCCGTTTGCGTCTAATGAATCTGCCTCTTTGTCAGTGTCAGTTAGGGATTTACTGACCCCAACCACTCCCTGTACGAAAGCGTTCTTCCTCATGTCACTTTTGGTTCTTTTCCTCATGACTTTAAAACTCTGCCGAATCTTTCAGGCGTGGGAGCATTTTGACTACATTACTTTCTCTGCCTCGACTTCGCACGTCTTGGAAAGCTTCAATCAGGCCAGATTTCAAACTGCTGTTCTCCGAAGAGAACTGTCCCAAATTTCCAATCGACCTTCATCGCTGACATCCCTCAAACACCGCACCACTCACGTCAACCTATTCAACGCTATCTCCAATCATTTCACTTCGCTGCTTTCTGTCCCATTGGTACTCCAGAGAGCCCAACCTCGTTTTGCGAAGGTGCTTTTTGAGAAAACTAAACAGGCACGTTTGCAGAAGTGATGAAACGCGGGCTCGTCCGCGATTTGAACCCGGGATCTCTCACACGTCTGCGATGACGAAGACCCAACGCAAGAATCATACCCCTAGACCAACGAGCCACACCGCCGAGCTGCCTGCGGCCCCGCTCTACCTCTTGAACCAGTTGAGTCTTGCTCAGAGTGAAGTATAGTTGACATTGAACAGGCTGGAGCTGTTTTCTCTGGAACGTCGAAGGTTGAAGGATGACTTTATGGAGGATTACAAAATTATGAGGGGCATGGATAGGATAAATAGGCAAAGTCTTTTCCCTGGGGTCAGGGAGTCAAGAATTAGAGGGTATAGATTTAGGGTGAGAGTGGAAAGATATAAAACAGGCCTAAGGGGCAACTTTTTCATGCAGAGTGTGGTGCGTGTATGGAATGAGCTGCCAGAGAAAGTGGCGGAGGCTGGTACAATTGCAACATTTAAGAGGCGTTTGGATGGATATATGAATAGGAAGGGTTTGGAGGGATATGGGCCGGGTGCTGGCAGGTGGGACTGATTGGGGTGGGATATCTGATCGGCATGGACGGGTTGGACCGAAGGTCTGTTTCCATGCTGTACATCTCTATGACTCTATGAACAGCTGCTTCTCATTCTGTCTCTCTGCTGCCGTTTGCCCGTCCCCAGGAACCGGGCCCTTTCTACTGGCAGAAGATTAAACCGTTTTCTTTCTAAACTATTCTCTGACACCGGAGTGACCAGTGACAAGCATTGCCCTCCTCAACATAGGGTACAGAGAACAGGAGAAGACCCCGCAGACCTCCACGAGTGTGACATCTCAACTGTGCACATTGGGCCTGTGTATCAATGTGAAATATTTACGTCGAAGTTTTTTGGGAAGCAGATGTGAAGGCGAGGTGCACAACAGTCCGCCGTTATACGGGAAAGCTGCTAAAGACGACATTGAGTGAATCGGAAGGAGCTGGCGGGAAAGAGAGCAATGAAACTTGCTCTGTGTGAAATGCTTTGCTCCAAGAATTGCAAGCAGCAAAGTGTTTCCAGAACATCTGCTTGTCATTCTGTCCCCAGGATGAGGTTTCTGACATGCGGATCGTCTTGTCATTCATGTCAAACCTCTGTGTCGAAGGACACCCAAAGCGAGAATCATACCCCTCAACCAACGAGCCACACAGCAGCCACTTCTGCGGCCCTGCTCTACCTCTTGAACCAGCTGAGTCTTGCTCAGAATGAAATATGGTTGACATTGAACAGGCTGGAGTTGTTTTCTCTGGAGCCTTGAAGGCTGAGGGGTGACTTTATGGAGGTTTACAAAATTATGAGCGGCATTGATAGGATACGAGCTGAAAATGTGTTGCTAGAAAAGCGCAGCAGGTCAGGCAGCATCCAAGGAGCAGTAGAATCGACAGTTCGGGCATAAGCCCTTCTTTAGGAATCATGCCGCATTGATAGGATAAACAGACAAGGTATTTTCCCTGAATTGAGGGAGTCTAGAATTAGATGGCATACATTTACGGTGAGAGGGGCAAGAAATAAAAGGGACTGAAGGGACAACTTTTTAACGCAGAGCATGGTGCGGGTATGGAATTAGCTGCATGAGGAAGTCGTGGATGCTAGTATAATTACGGCACTTAAAAGGAATCAAGATGGGTGCATGTATTGGAAGGGTTTAGGGAGATATGGAGAAAGTGAGGTCTGCAGATGCTGGAGATCAAAGTTGAAACTTTATTGCTGGAACAGCACAGCAGGTCAGGCAGCATCCAGGGAACAGGAGATTCGACGTTTCGGGCACAGGCCCTTCTTCAGGAATGAGCAGAGAGTGTTCAGCAAGAGAAGATAAAAGGTAGGGAGGAGGGACTTGGAGGAGGGGCGTTGGAAATGTGATAGGTGGAAGGAGGTCAAGGTGAGGGTGATAGGTCGGAGTAGGATGGAGGCGGCGAGGTCAAGAAGAAGACTGCAGGTCAGGAAGGCGGTGCCGGGCTGGAGGGATTCGGCTGAGATAAGGTGGGGGGAGGGGGGATGAAGAAACTGGTGAAGTCCAAGTTCATCCCCTGTGGTTGGAGGGTTCCCAGTCGGAAGATAAGACGCTCCTCCTCCGACCGTCGCGTTGTTGTGGTTTGGCGGTGGATGAGTCCAATGACCTGCATATCCTCGGTGGAGTGGGAGGGGGAGTTGAAATGCTGTGCTACAGGGTGGTTGGGTTGGTTCGTCCGGGTGGCCCAGAGGTGCTCTCTGAATCGCTCCGCAAGTAGGCGGCCTGTCTCCCCAATATAGAGGAGGCCACACCGGCTGCAGCAGATGCAGTAGATGATGTGGGTGGAGGTGCAGGTGAATCTGTGGCGGATATGGAAGTTTCTTTTGGGGCCTTGGAGAGAAGTGAGGGGGGAGGTGTGGGCGCAAGTGTTGCACCTCCTGCGGTTGGAAGGGAAGGTGCCGGGAGTGGAGGTTGGGTCGGTGGGGAGTGTGGATCTGACAAGGGAGTCGCGGAGGGAGTGGTCTCTACGGAAAGCTGATAGGGGAGGGGAGGGAAATATATCCTTGGTGCTGGGGTCTGTTTGGAGGTGGCGGACGTGACGGCGGATGATGCGCTGTACATGGAGAGGCGGAAGTGACCAAGGATATATTTCCCCAGCACCAAGGATATATTTCCCTCCCCTCCCCTATCAGCTTTCCGTAGAGACCACTCCCTCCGCGACTCCCTTGTCAGATCCACACCCCCCACCGACCCAACCTCCACTCCCGGCACCTTCCCTTGCAACCGCAGGAGGTGCAACACTTGCGCCCACACCTCCCCCCTCACTTCTCTCCAAGGCCCCAAAGGAAACTTCCATATCCGCCACAGATTCACCTGCACCTCCACCCACATCATCTACTGCATCCGCTGCAGCCGGTGTGGCCTCCTCTATATTGGGGAGACAGGCCGCCTACTTGCGGAGCGATTCAGAGAGCACCTCTGGGCCACCCGGACGAACCAACCCAACCACCCTGTAGCACAGCATTTCAACTCCCCCTCCCACTCCACCGAGGATATGCAGGTCATTGGACTCATCCACCGCCAAACCACAACAACGCGACGGTCGGAGGAGGAGCGTCTTATCTTCCGACTGGGAACCCTCCAACCACAGGGGATGAACTTGGACTTCACCAGTTTCTTCATCCCCCCTCCCCCCACCTTGTCTCAGCCGAATCCCTCCAGCCCGGCACCGCCTTCCTGACCTGCAGTCTTCTTCTTGACCTCTCCGCCTCCATCCTACTCCGACCTATCACCCTCACCTTGACCTCCTTCCACCTATCACATTTCCAACGCCCCTCCTCCAAGTCCCTCCTCCCTACCTTTTATCTTCTCCTGCTGAACACTCTCTGCTCATTCCTGAAGAAGGGCCTGTGCCCGAAACGTCGAATCTCCTGTTCCCTGGATGCTGCCTGACCTGCTGTGCTGTTCCAGCAATAAAGTTTCAACTTAGGGAGATATGGGCCAAGTGCGAGCAAATGGGACTAGACTGTTTAGGATAACTGGTCAACATGGATGAGTTGGACTGAAGGGTCTCTTTCCATGTTGCAATTCGTGTGACTCTGTGGAATTCTCTGCCCAAGGGAGCAGATAAGGCAGCTTCATTAATTATATTCAAGACACAGTTGGATGGGATATTCCATGGATGGGAATTAAGGGTCGATGGAAGAATGCAGGTAGGAGGAGCTGAGATGATGGATAGATCAGCCATCATCTGAATGAATAGTGGAGCAGGCTCGACAGGCCAAATAGCCGACTCCTGCTTCTATTAGTATGATACGATAACTCTGCATTTCCCATGGCTAACCTGTCTAACCTGCACATCCCTGGACATGATGGGCAATTCCAAATCAAGGCAGGTGAGCAATGTCGTAATGTGGAAAGTGAATGTCAGAGAACAATAGAAAGGTACAAAGGGAATAAATGTACCACTAATCAAAGCTGGATTGAAACGATCACAAAAATTGAAACTAAAGACTGTGTCTGAATGTGTGCTGCACTATAAGAAAAGTGAACGAATTGACTGAAGAAAACAAGTGTGACCTGAGTCTCCTTACAGAGACGTGGTTTTAGGATGACAAGAATTGGATCCTGAATATTGAGGGTACGTGACATTCAAATCAAATGGGAAGTTCGGTAAAGGTAGAGGGTTGGCAATGCAAATCAAAGCACTGATTACATGGTAGTCTGGTCTCAGCTTGGATTTCAGGTCCTGATGTCTCTGTCCTCTGTTGGTCTCCCCGTTCCCACAGAGCTAGGTGTTGTTTGTTCTCAGTTCTGCTGGATTTCTATTGAAGCTTTGACACACCCCCGCCCACCACCCCGCCCGCCCAACCGCACCCCCTTCCCACAACCTCGGCCCGGCCTTTTACACCTTCCCGAACAATAAAACATTCAGTCGATCAAGGCCCAACCCACAATCTCCCAGCCTGTCAACCATCAGACAGAGAGAGTCAACTTGGCGGGAAATCAAACAATTAAAGTGAAAATGTGAAAATCATTGTCCTCAAGTTTCTCTCTGAGCTTCGCACTGCCTTCACCTGCCCAACACCCAATTCTAGATACTTGGAACTCTTGCACAATTAAATAATGAGAAGTTCAAATCCATTATGTCCAAATCACACTGCAAACACCACTCTCCAGCACCACTTCCATCTATCCTCATGCCAAATGTGTGAGGCTGAAGTAGCCACTTGAAAGCTTGGTAAATGCTTTCCCTCTCAGATGAGCTACGAGCTGCATGTCCACACTTTCATTGGGATCACCTCTTCAAATCTCAGGAATAATTTCTTACCCTGCCCCACCTCAGTTCATCTGATTCTGAAAATTACATTATGTCTTTGTCACTTCTTGAGTTTGATTCTTCTGTCACACACCTGAAGGCCTGAAACATTCTACTCCCCATAAATCTGAGGTCATCCAAATCGCTAAGCAAGAAACAAATAACTGTGGATGCTGGAAATCTGAAACAGAAACAAAAATCAAAAATTGCTGGAGAACCTCAGTAGGTCTGGTAGCATCAATGGGCAGACAGTACAGTCAACATTTCAGGTCCAGTGACCTCCTTTCGTTCCAGATCACGGCTGCTTCTCGCCTTCCTCACACCAAGTTCATTTAATCTATGATTGCTATGCCTGTTGACGCACACAGGCTCGTGGTGACGCAGCAGATCCATTATAAAATGTCAATCTTTGCTCATAGTCTTGCCTCTCGCTATCTCTATCATCTTCTCCAGCTCGAAACCTCTGAACTCAAGGAGCTCAGTAAATGCCCAACATTCTCATTCAAACTGACATCGAACCCCAGTGTTTTCTGATGAAGGGCTTTTGCCCGAAACTTCGATTCTCCTGCTCCTTGGATGCTGCCTGACCTGCTGTGCTTTTCCAGCACCACTCTCCAGAATCCAACTCCAAGGGTCTGAAGTCTGGAACTCAGAATAGCACAATTAGGTATAGCAAATCGATGGTAAAGACGTTCACGTCCCATGTATGAGTATGATTGAGGAGTGCAGCTTAACAGTCGCAGTGAACTACTAACCACCAAAATTATCATCTGAATGAGACAGAGTCAGAAAGACTCACCACACGACTCCAGTCAAACATTCAATCATTACTCGAGGAAAAGCCTGTAAATGCCCCCCGCCCATTAGGGCGGCACGGTGGCTCGGGCGGTGGTTCCCGCCTCGGGCAACTGTCTGTGTGGAGTTTGCACATTCTCCCCGTGTCTGTGTGGGTTTCCTCCGGGTGCTCCGGTTTCCTCCCACAATCCAAAACTGTGCAGGTTAGGTGAATTAGCCATGCTAAACTGCCCATCGTGTGAGGTGGATTAGCCAGGGATAAATGTAGGGGAATGGGTCTGGGTGAGTTGCTCTTCGGAGGGTTGATGTTGAGCCGACTAGCCTGCTTCCACGCTGTAGGTAATCTAATCTAATCTGTGAGAGGAGTTTCTCGGAACCATCACTGTCAGTGTTGGACCGAAATTGACATAATTGGCTTCCGGACCATCACTCCGCATATTCCCAATTCCAGTCCATGTGCCTGTAAGCGCGCATTGCGCGTGCTCGTGGGACTCCTGCATTAAGAATGGGTTGCGATCACATTCGCATGCCATTTTGGGTAAAAGTTATGTCATGGAAGCCCGCGATTTTACATTCGACAGAGCGATTATAGATTGGTCGCTGAAAAAAGTTCAAAATTAATAAACACGGAAATTTTCTGAAAGGTCGCTAGATTCAAGCAAGGGTTTTATAGACTGGAATCTAATCAAGAGCTGGGCCTTGTTAACTGACAGAATAACACAATCAGAAGTGATCTACAGATGGAAAGTTGATCGAGGGAATCAGGATGATTCAATCCAGTATAACAGAAAGCTGAGTGTGTAATGCAGGCTATAATCTAATTGAGGGGTTCGGGATTATTTGTATATAGAATAACATACTCGGGAATGAATTACAGACTGGAACCTAATCCAGAGGATCGTTGTGATTATATAGAGAATAACATACGCAGTATTAAATTACATCCTGGAATCTAATCAAAGCACCTTGATGCCACACTGGGTCTAATGCAGCCTTGAGATCAAGGGCTGTCAATCTCATCTCACCTCTAGGATTAAGCTTTTTTTTCCATGTTTTAACCAAGGCTAGAATGAGGTCAGTACCTGAGTGAGACTGGTGGTACTGAGAGGATGTTATTCGATATATTGCATAGCTTTATCGATAATCGAGAGGATACTGATAGGACGATAAATCCTGAGTTGGATGTATACTGCTACTTGTGCACAGGCAATCTGGCAAATTTCCAGATTGTTGGGTAGATGCCAATGTTGTAGCTGCACTGAAGAGCTGAGAAAACTGAATTTAGTTTGTATTACACTCGGAGCAAGTGAATGATCTCTCGCTAGTGTGAACTCATTGATGTGTCGGCAGAAGTGAATTCTTTTACACACTCTCACCAGAATGAATGTGTTGATGCATCAGCGGGTTGTGGGACTATCCGAATCCCTTTGCAAACTCTGAGCAAGTAAATAATGTATCTCCAGTGTGAACTCGCTGATGTTGCAACAAGTTTGATGTCCGTGCAAATTCCTTCCCACATACAGGGCACATAAACAGCCTGTCCCCACTGTGAACTCGTTGGTGCACAGTGAGGTTGACTGACTGTGCGAAACACTTTCCACAGGAGGTTCAGCTAAACGGTATCTCCTCAGTGTGATAAGCAATTTTTTTCTGGAAGCTGGAATACACTGTGAATCCCTTTCCACATGTAGAGCAGGCAAAAGCTTATTTCCAGTGTGACTGTATCAATCAATTTCCAGCTAGACAGGGTAACTACAATCTCTTCTCATAATCTCCACATTTACATGGTCGCATCATGGTGTTGGAGTCTTCGTGTTCGTTTAGGAGAAATGATCAATGCAATGTTATGAAGTCGAAAGCATGTATTGTCAGTTTAAGATAGAGAGTGCTTTTCTCAACTTGAAGTACAGCCACAGCTGCTAGCAAAAGGTCGGGCTGTTTCAAATGTAGCAATTGGCTGTTAAATGGATACCTGTGTTCTTTTTTTTTTGTTTTTACAATAATTCAAATTTAATTAATTTAAGCTATGCCCAGGATACCAGAAGACAATGAGATTTTGAATTTTATTGTTTTGATCCCTGGAAATCAATCAAATAAGAATTTAATGTGTCCTATGGTGGAAAAAAAAACTCTGCATTTTGAAAGTTAGTGGGAGAGCAACTGCCGATCTAATACCTTACTCTCAGATAAATTGAAAACACTCTCGCAGGTACCTGCTCACGTGAAACATACAGTAAAAAGAAGAGCACCCAGGAAGATCAGCAACTAGAAAAGTGAAAACATCAATGAAGAGGAGACTGTGTGGCCTTGAGATTAAGCTAATGTAACGTTTAATAAATATGTTATTAGAACAGCATATTAAGTTGCGTCGAGTTGGGGTCAGATAGTAAGTAGTTAAAGAAAGGGGGTGTTGGATTTGTGAACAGGTTTTGTTTAGTGTTCACTATTCGAGTTAGAAAAATATTTTCATTAAATAGTGGAATTTAGGAAGTCTGTCACTCACATTTTAACAGATTACGAGGCAAGATGAGCTTTTCTGGGCGGTTAGTTTAATTAACAGGGTTTGATCTCCATGACGTAACAATAAGTAGTATCCTTACTCACACACGGACTTATGGATTATGATTCTTCTTTACATATGTAAATCTTCACCCTAAAATCCTGTGAGGGTGTTTTACAGAAGTTATTCCTGTTAGTTCATGATGGAAATTCTGAATAGATACTTCTGGTTTCCCTGAAACATTGTGTCCTCTTGTTGACCAAAGCTGGAAATTCCTGTCTCAGAAGACAGTGCTTTTGTCTCAATGTAACTGGTCTAGTCCTAGCCAACCCTGGTTAATGTTCTGTGAGAGGTGTTCAAATATCACCAGGCCAGATAGGGGTGTTCCGTTAAGTCATTAAAAATCTGGACTGTCAATTATTGTAAGATACCATTGGGCTCACCTTTCTCCGGTTAGACTTACCTGTGACTCCATTATGGTTGACTCCTCACTGCCCTCCAGTCAACGAGGGATGGATGATAAACACACGCCGGTTCAGAGATGAACACATATCTCTTTTACGCTTCAGCTCTTGTGTGACTGACCGCATGTCCTGCCCAATAGAAAGTGGGGCAGCTCGGGACGACATTCTGGAATTGACGGGACACCGAGCCAATCAGAGTGAACAAAAGGTAGCGCCGATGTATTTATGGAGCATGTGCAGTGCGGGTGTCTGAGCTGGTCGAGTTGAAAAGTGAGAGACAGAGCTGGAGGGAGGGACTGGATGGGTTTAGGAACAACCTGCTGGGAAGTGTTTGTATTCGAGTTAGTACTGAACTCTGGGAAATTCTTTTACACGAGGTTAGAGTGGAAGAATTTCCTCACAGCAATCTCAAACCAAGAGGAACGTTTGTCTCTCCTGCACTGAGAAGGAGAGGCTTCGGAGCGGCTGGTTCTTGAAAGTCAGTGAGCTGCAATTTTCTCTCTCTCTCCCTCTCTCTAAAGAAAAAAAATATGTATCTACAGGAGGACAGTGTGTGTCTGAAAGCGGAGTTTATCGGTGATGCTTCTTCAAACACTCTGATCTTGATCTTCTTGAAGTGAGGATCTGTCAGTTATTCCTGTGATGGAGATGGAGGAAATTGTCTGTAAGTACCCCACTGCTCTCACTATCTCTACTCTCATTGAGGGCTGAGTCTTGTGGAGGGCCAGAACACGCCCTTCCCCGAAGGGCATTTGTCAGCTAGTTGAGTTTTTCATGACAGTCCAGTAATGTTTCACGGTCAGTATTTGAGTTACTTTCACACAAATTGCTGGATTCAAAGAACTCCGTGGTGACCCAATGGTTAGCACTGCTGCCTCTCAGCTCTGGGGACCTGGGTTTGATTCCAGACTCGGGTGACTGCGTGGAGTTTGCACTTTTTTCATATGTCTGTGTGGTTTCCTCTCGGTGCTCCTGTTTCCTCCCACAATTCAACGCTATATGGGTTAGGGGGGTTGGCCATGCTAAATTGCCCATAATGTGCAGGGATGAGCAGGCTGGGTGGGTAAGCCATGGGGAATGCAGGGATATGGGGTGAGTCTGTGTGGGATGCTCTTCAGAGGATGGGTGTGGATTCAAACGGCCTGCTTCCACACTATAAGATTTTTATGATTCTTAACTCCTTTTAGTATCTTAAACAGTACGATTTCTCAATCTCTAGTTTTTCCTGATTTAAGTTTGTTTTATAGAGAATCACAGAGACACATTTATCAGCGAGAATTCCAAGCAAATATCTTATCAGGATCTTAGAGTGAGTCAATTCATCAGGATTTGAAAACCATTAGATTGTCAATGTTTGTCTATGGGAAAAGTTTGCAAACATCAGTGTACTCAGTGACAAATTGACAAGTCCTGCACCAGTCCCACAGATTGAATAGCATCCCACCATTCACAGCAGGGAGAGATTGTATCGCCACAGTGGCTCACTCCCAGCCTCAGGCGACTGTCTCTGTGGAGTTTGCACATTCCCCCTGGGTCTGCATCAGCTCCATCTGGGTACTCCGGTTTCTTCTCCCAATTCAAAGATGGACAGGTTAGGTGAATTGGCCATGTAAAATTGCCCATAGTGTTCAGGGATGTGTAGGTTAGGTGCATTAGTCAAGAGTAAATGTTTCGTAATGGGGTAGGAGAATAGGTCTGGATGTCTTTATCCCCAGAGGGTTGGTATGGACTTGTGGACTGTAGTGATTCTATAAGTCCATTAACCCTGTCCTGTGTCTGGGTGAGGAATCAGCTGATCATCCAACATGATCTACACCACAGAAACCATGGAAATGTGCAAACTGTGGGAAGGGATGCAAATGTTTATACATGCTGGAAATTCTTTGATGCAGTCACACTGGAGATAAGTCGTTCATCTACTGTTTGTGGGAAGGGATTCAATCAATCACACGTCCTTGAGAAACAAGAATGAGTTCAGTGGGGAGAGGCCGTTCATCTGCCCTGAATGTGGGAAGAGATTCAGTGACTCATCCTACCTGCTGACACACCAGTGAGATCACACTGGGGAGAGGCAATTACCCTTCTCTGAGTGTAAAAAGGCACACTCGGCACACCAACTGGTTAACACTGAGAGACCGTTCAAATGCTCACATTCAGAGAAAAGCATTCAACACAGACATGAAATGCTGCTACATGAGTATGTTCACACTGGGGAGAGGCCATTCCCCTCTCTGTGTGTGGGAAACGATTTGTCCATTCAAAAAAACCTTCTGAAACGCGAACGAATACATACTGGTAAGAGGCTGTTACCTGCTGCTTTTCTGGGAAAGGACTTACTTAGTCATCCCACCTTCTGTGTCCACACCTGACTCAGGCAGCTGTATGCTGCTACTGCTGTTCTCAATAAAATTCTGATGGATCTCCCTCCACCGCCCACCCACCCCCGCCCTCCCCCGCCACAGGAGGATCAGGAAACAGATGCAGTGGAAAAGGAAAATGTGGCGCTTGTGATGTCACATGGGTAGGCCAGCAGAAGGCGGCATTGTGTTACTGTACTTCTCATAAAGAGAGAGAGAAACTCTGACTTTGAAAGAATGAATTATAAACGTGGTGAATCAAAGTTTGTCCCATTGCAGGCAGAACTGGGCACACACCAACACGCACAGGCACAAAATCAGATTCACAGACAGCTACAAAGAAACTTTCAGACACACGCTTCCGGGACAAACTGTGCCACTGCAGACAGTTTGTCATTCATACACAGACAGACACACTCAAACTTCCCTCCGACATAATCTGTGTCCCATTGCTTGCAGAGATAGTCTCATCAACACAGAAAAACAGACATTAACACAGAGATGGAAGCGCAATACAATCAGAGTGAGACACAGAATCACTGACTTTTACAAACATGTCCAGAGATATACTCAGATAAGGTTGTGTTCAGCTGTGTGAAAATCCTTGTTTCCTTGTGAAATAAATCTGTGTCCTTTGGGTGCAGAAGCCTGTGTTTTGTTGTCTAAATAAAAGTGTGTTGTGGCTGCTGCTGGTTTGAAACTGAAGCTTGGTCTCTGTATGGATTTTAAGTCTGTAATCTGTGTGTGAGGAGGTGGGGGAAGGAGGAGAGGGACAGACAGACAGATAGTTTGGACTAAACTATTGAGCTGCTGCTTTCTCTCACCCCACTCCCGCTTCCTCTTAACTCACAAATTGCAATGCTCCATCCCTAGGGAAGGTATACTCTCGGTAGAAGAGCTGAGCTTTGGGCACAGAAGAGTCTTTAAGTCATAGAACTGAAGGTATTTAAAGCAGGTCCTGTCAGCCAGAGTTCCCTTTGCCATGTGGATGGAGCAGGAGGTGAGTATCAAAGGGTTTCTGTGTGCGTATGTGTGTGTGTGTGTGTGGGAATGAGTGTGGGTACTGTTAAAGTCTCAGTGTCAGTTTTGATCGATTAACCAACGTCCATCACCCCCACACCGTCCCTGAAACATCCAGACTGACGTTGATTCTTGGAGCAGAGCCTGTCTGTCATGGATGAGAGGGAGTGTATGAAACCATAGAGAAAGCTGGGACCCACTGGAATTTTATCCCTTCCTCAGCCTCTCTATGTTTTTCCTTAACTTCTGTTTTTCTGACTTTTCTCCCTTTTCTCGCTCACTCTGTGTCTCTCTTTCTTCTTGTCTTTTACTCCTATCCGTCTGTCCTATGGGTTCAGGAACATAATTGTTTGAAGTTTGCGTCACCTACTGACCATGATCACTCCCTGAAGGAAAACGTTCTTCCTAAAGTCACTTTTACTTCTTTTCCTCGTGATTTTAAAACTCTGCTGAATCGTTGTCGATCCTTTCAAGCGTAGGAGCATTTGAACTACATTATTCCTGTGTCTAGACCCTCATGACTTGAAAAACGTCAATCAGGCCAGCTTTCAACCTACTGTTCTCCAAGGAGAACTGCCCCAACTTTTCAATCTACCTTCATTGCTGACAATCCTCATACACGGCACCATTAACGTCAACCTGTTCAGCGCTGTCTGCAATCACTTCACTTCCCCGCTTCCTGAAATTTCACGCTCACAATTGAGCAATAATGCAGCTGGAGGATTCATTCAGAGTCGGCCTGCGCGGGCGAACGAAATGCAATGCTTGTTCTCACTTTGAGCAAGTGTTTCCTTTTACCCTGTTCGCTGTAATGGGAGCTCGGCCCCATCCCTACTTCAGGCAGTCCGATCTCGTTTCATAAATGTGCTTTTTGAGAAAATTGCGCTGGCGTTTCTGCACAAAGCAACGAGGGCTCGTCCGGGATTTGAACCCGGGATCTCTCGCAAGTCCACCCAACTATAGGCCCGAAGCGAGAATCATACCGCTAGACCAACGAGCCACAGGCCGTTTCGCATGCGCGCTGCCCTGAGCCCGGACTCTCGAAGCGCCCTCCCCTGAAGCAGCTGAGACTTGCTCAGTGTGAAATATGTTTGAGTTGCTCCAAGAATCGCAAGCAGCAAAGAGATTCCACAACATTTGCTTCTCATTCCGTCTCCCTGCGCCCAGGACGCTGCTGTTTGTCCCGTTCCCAGTAACTGGACTCTTTGCACTGGCGGATAATTAAACCATTTTGTTTCGACTTGCAAACTGTTCTGGGGGAGGGCAGAGCCCATTCGCCCTTCTGCTTTCTCTCAATCACTTGAGATGGGAGACGTCAGTTACACTAATGCGGAGGAAATGGGCAAGTTTTAACTACATACAAAGGTCTGTAATCAAAGAGACAGAAAGATGCTGTGCTGGTGGGACAGAGCGAAATGGACACCGGAAACTGTTCCCTCAGGTAAATTCATTCGAATGTATTTGTGTGCAGCCGGCTCGGTGCTCAGATTTCGCCTTCACACAGCAATCCCGCAGAAAGACTTTTCTAACACGGCCGTCTGTTTCTTTGCTGCGAACGGGCAGCAGTGAACATCTGAGTCCCAACTGTCCCACATGAAGTTGAAAATGAGCCATTGTTTCTCCCTCAGCCGTTCTGTCCCAGAGACAAGGAGAGGGGCGGCACAAACGCGTGACATCATTCCGCCGCAGCCTGAAGCCGTCAATCATTTCCATCCGACTCTCTGTCACTTGTATCTCTCCGAGGTGATTCGCAATCGGTGATATGTGTCATAATCATGGGAACTGTGTCTGTATGGTGATGCTGCTTCCGAAATGCTGATCGTCCTGTCATTCACGTCTGAACCGGAGTGGGGAATTATTGCAGGGGATAAATACGACCGCAAATAATGTGGCTTTGCGGCTCAGTGGTTAACACTGCTGTCTCATAACGGTACCTGAATTCGATTCTATTCTTGTGCGGCTTGTTTGTGTGGAGTTTGTTCAATCCCCCGTGTCTGCGTGGGTTTCCTGCGCTGCCCCGGATTCCTTCCACAGTCGAATGATATGCAGGTTAGGTGGACTGACCATGCTAAACTGCACCATAGTGCCCAGAGGTCGGTAGGTTAGGCGCATCAGTCAGAAGTAAATGTCGGGTCTGGGCGGGTTACTCTTCGGAGGGTTGATAAGGACTTGTTGAGCAGGAGGGCCTGTTTCCGCAGTGTAGGGATTAGAATTCGAATTGTTTCAACTTCACCAGCTCATTCCCATTTCAGAGAAGAGGTGTTAGGATTCAGTTCAGAGTAGACTGGCGGAAAGCAGCTCAAATCTCCACAAACTTCCCCTCAATTGTGTAAATTGGGCCAGTGTTTAGTGACACATTTAGCTCAGATGCTCGAAGATTTGGGAAGCAGAGGCAAAGGCAAGATATAGAACAGAGTACCGTTACAAAGGGAAGCAATAACAGACGATAGTTTCGATCGAGGGACATGAACCCAGCACCCTCCTGCTGCGACACACTACTTCCCCACACGGAGTGTTTTCCATAGATCCCTTCAGCCTATCGTCTGGCGCGTGGCATGCACGTTTGAGACTGATGTCAAAGATCTCCACTGCTGTCGTGTAATATGCTGTTGCGCAGACGAATGGAGGCTGTGTAAATATAAACTTCTTTCTAAATTCCCACATTCTGTTGGTCGAACTGTGATTTCACACTGAATCACAACATGTATCACAGCGCAGACGGGGGCCATGCGGCCCACCTTCAATCTGCTGGTTCTACACTGTAAGCAAACGTGTGTCTCAATTCGTATCATTCCCTTGCCTTTTCCGTGTAAATCTGCACATCTGAAAATGACCACCGAATTCCCTTTCGGGTCCATTTTTTGTCAATGTCAGATAGGGATTTACTGACACTAACCACTCCCTGTACGAAAACGTTCTTCCTAATGTCACTTTTACTTCTTTCCCTCCTGACTTTAAAACTCTGCCGAATCGTTGTGGATCCTTTCAGGCGTGGGAGCATTTTCACAACATTATTTCCTGTGTCTAGGCCGCTCATGATTTGCAAGGCTTCTGTTCTCCGTGGAGGGCAGTCCCAAGTTTCCAATCTCGCTTCATTGCTGACATTCCTCAAGCACCGCATCTCTGGCAAGTCGGAGTAGTAGAAGACCCAAAGCGAAACGCATACCCCTACACCAACGAGCTGGAAACCAGGCGCACTCCATCGCCCGTAACAGCCCCATCTCTGGAACTGGCTGAGACTTGCTCAGTGTGAAATACATTTGAGATTGCTCAAAGAATTGCAAACGGCAAAGAGTTTCCAGAACAGCTGCTTCTCATTCAGTCTCCTTGCTGCTGTTTGTCCCGTCCCCAGGAACCGGGCTCTCTCCATTGGCAGATTATTCAACCGTTTTGTTTCTAAACATTTTCCTGATACCCAGGTGGCCAGTGACAAGTATTGGCCTCCTGAACATACGGTACAGAGAACAGGAGAAGACCACGCAAACCTCCACGAGTGTGTCACCTCAACTGTGCACATTGGGCCAGTATATCAATGTGAAATATTTATGTTGAGTTTTTTGGGAAGCAAATGAGAAGGCGAGGTGCAGAACAGAGCGTCCTTAGACGGAAAGCTGCTAAAGACGACATTACGTGAATCGGAGAGAATAAGACATGGCGGATTTCAGGCCCTAAAGACATGGAAGACATGGACATCGATATTGAAGACCGGGGGGCTGTCGGGTCTTCAAGTGGAAAATGAGGCTTTGTTCTTCCACCTGGAGCTGAGCTTTGCTGGTACACTACTGCATGCCTGAGACAGAGATGTTGGCCAGGGAACAGGTGTGAGGTGTTGCGAGTGAAGGAAGAGTGGACCCGAGGTGTAAGCCCTGCCCACTTACCGCCTCTCAGAGATAAATCCGTGAAGTTGAAAGAACTTTCCATAGAATGATTCAGTACCACGTGACTGACGAACTAATTTGTATTCATGTTCCGGGGCCAGCATCATTATTGTGTCACAGCAGCTGCAGGCTATCATCGGGGGCTCGCTCTATGACGTCACGGTACGGCTGGCAGCCCCCGGGACAGTTTATCAAAGAAACCTCTCGGTGGGTCAGGGCAACCCTACAACGGGAAGCACTGAGATGGCCAACCACTACCAGTTAACATGGGGAATACATCTCCACATTACGCAGCCTCGAGGCAAACTTCCCGTCCTTCCACTTAAAGTTCTCGAGCCCTCAAACCGAAATTTCCCAGGTGCGTTTGGAAGAATTTTTCCAGGTGTTCGCAAAGTATATCTTTGAGCACTTTGTTAAAGTTTGAATTTTGCGAGTGTTGAAATTTTGTGCTTTTGAGGTAAATTACAGTTTGAAAAAACAGAATGTGGGAATTTAGACAGTTTACATTTGCGTGTCTGTGATATGTCTGCGGGTGCGTGATGGGAGCATCACACAGAAGGGAAACCATCTCTCCTATTCACTCAATGTCGTCTTTAGCAGCTTTCCCGTATCACGGCGCACTGTTGTGCAGCTCGCCTTCTCATCTGCTTCCCAAAACACTTCGACATAAATATTTCACATTGATATACTGGCCCAATGTGCACAGTTGAGATGACACACTCGTGGAGGTCTGCGTGGTCTTCTCCTGTTCTCTGTTGAGGAGGGCAATGTTGTCACTGGTCACTCTGGTGTCAGAGAAAAGTTTAGAAAGAAAACGGTTTAATTTTCTGCCAGTAGAGAGGGCCAGTTCCTGGAGACGGGACAAACGACAGCAGGGAGACAGAGTGAGAAGCAGCTGTTCTGGAAATTCTTTGCCTGACCACATTAAAAACGCACGACTTCGCAGAAGGAGGGAGAGCACCAAACACACCGCCCCTGGGCGTGCTTAAACAAACAACCTTTCGACGCGCTGACCAATTGCGCCACAGATGCAGATGACCCCCAGGCTGGCTGCGCCATCGCTGAGGGGAGGCTATTAGTGAATTCATAATTCAGCCTCCCGGCCTCGAATTACAATTGTCATCTATCAGTTTTACTTTTCCATAATAAAGCCTGGGACATTTATTGTGGAAACACCGGAGACAGTCTGCAGACACATCCATGTCACAAGAAACTAGCTTTCTGCGGCCGTCGCCCTTCGAGCCATTCAGTGTTTTGCCTGTTCCCGAGTTCTCTCATTGGCTCGGAGGCGAGAAGGGGTTTGAATTCCTGATGTGCAGGAACGACAATTCTTTCAATGTCTCAGATCAGTTCATGTCCCGAGAACATCAGAGTCAATCTCCCGGCCTCTTCAACAAGGGGACGGTGTCTGGACCGTATCTACTCAGTCGGACAGTTCATCTTTCATTCTCCTCTAAATACGCTTCCCAAAGAGTTTCTCAATGTTCACAAAGCTGGAGACTGGGATTTCTGTTTTGCTTCATGAACATTTTTCCACTTCCTAACTGACAATATTTTGCCAAAATCTCTTCCCAAGTGTACGCCATGCTTCATTTCCAGGGATGAGGAATTTCCATTCTGGGGAGACATTCCCAAGGTTGGGAATGTTCGCTTTGGAGCAAAGAAGGTTAGCTGGAGATTTCCTGGGGCTGTTGGTAATGATGGGAGAAGAAGCGGTGGGAATGGGCAGATTAATGATCAGAAGAATCAATTGCCACTGACCAGAGTCAGTTACCAGAGGACAGGGATTGAAGTTCTTGAATGAAAAGCAGGACTTGTGCCGAATAAACACAGAGAATACTGCAGAAAGCCAACAGGTCGAGCAGCATCTGTGGAAAGGTAAACAGAGCTGACGTTGTGAGCCTGGTACGTTGTTTGTTCACAACCCGAGTTTCCTGCATTGCAATCAATTCCCGGACATGAGAAAACGGGTCTTTATTGAGACGGGTTTTGTGAAGTTTGAGCGATAATGCAACCAACAGGAAGTCATTTAAAATCGCCAGCGAAGAAAGCATAGTCAGCAGGTTACCACCCTGGGCGGGGGAGCCCCAAAGGATCTCTACGCCAACACTTTAAGTGTTCGGCCACGACTACACGCCCAAAGTTGTGGTCTACAATTTCTCATGGATTGGTTCTAACAGGAAAGGTGAGTATTGGGCTTGTCCTGTCCGCGCCATAGCCCCAACGTATCCTGTTCCCCTGGATTTGATCAGTACAGAGGAGGCTGATGGGAGATCGAATTGAACTACATACATTGATGAGTGATAGAGCGGGTGGGAAGGATCCATTCCCATGCGGAGAGAGATTCATAATCAGGGCCGAAAATAAGGAGCCACTTCAAGAAATTTGGGGTTCATTCAGCAAAGCTAATGTAGAACTGTTCACAGAAAATTGTGATGAAAGTCCCTCGAGTTATTTTGATGAGAAGTGTTGATGATGCTAATACAATCGATAGGATGAACGTAGATTGGTAAATGTATTTGGTGACAGTTCTGTGAGCGAAACCTGGATCTGAAGGAATAAAAGTGATATTAACAACATCGATCTGAAATTGGATACGTGACAAGAAACAGAGCTATCATTAACAGTTGGCTTTTGAACTGGAGAATGTTTCTCGTGAAATTAGCTTGAGGCTTGAGGTATGCAAAGTCAAGATAATTTAGGTAAAACACGGAAACGCTATCCTCATTAGGAGACAGTGAAAGGATTACAAGACGCAACTTAAACATTTTCGATAAGTGATACAGGGGACTGGGAAGATAAGTATTATAAACTGTGAACAACAAAGTTCTTGAGCACAACACTTACATTCAAAGACCGAAAACATCCAGGTCCTGATTAATCAGATTGCATTGTGGTGCTTTTCTGCAAAACATCCACTTACAATGTCCTACAAAAGAGTGACAAAACGCTTCCCTCTCAGCCCAGGATAGAAAATCCGAAGGGATGAACGTTTGCTGATTTTCTGAAGATTCACAAAGCTAAGACTGGGTTTTGATGATTGTTTCCTTTCCACTCCCAGGAGCCGCAGTGGTTGAGGCGGTGAGTTGGGGAAAGGAAAGTGTGCCCGTGAGCAGCTTCCCCTCATCTGACAGCGCTGTGACTTGACTCCGATGTTCTCAGGGACATTGACTGACGCGAGACAGTGAAAAGATTCTCATTCCCGCAGATGGGGAATTCAAACCATATGCCGGCTTCAGGACAATGAGAAAGATTAATTGGGGTGTGTGAAGAAGCTGTGAGCTGCATTTCAAACAGGTAGGTTGAGCCAGATGCGTCATCCATTGCGCCCCGGCCCTGTGCATATCTAACGCCACCATGCTGCAGAGTTCTGACGTTAACACGGACATGCGCAGCAATGGGAACCTTCACAAGGTGAACAACCAAAGATAATCACCGTCACTGTTTCCCTTCCACAGGGCTAACTTTGTGAAGCAGTATCTTTCACTGGCAAAGGAAACACCCTTGTCTTCAGGTGCCTGCTTCATTTCGATCACGATTTCATGCCCCTCACTGTTCTAATCTCATTTCCAAACAGTTTGCTCATAGCCTCAAACGAAGCTCTGCGGGTATCTGCTTGTTCCACCCGAACAGGCAGTGGGTTGCAGATTCCCACCAGTTCCAATGTGAGTGAAATACTTTTCCCCCTCCACTGATTTGAATCTCAAAGAAGAAGCCGGGGAGCAAGCTCCCTCTCTTTTCGACGACATTTCTCATTTTGTCGTCGGCAGGGTTCACACCTGCGTGGGGAATCCGCAATGGATTTCAAGTCCATCGCATTAACCACTCGGCCCACGAATACAGAACCACACTGACAACTTCACTTCCCAGGTCTGTCTGCCTGTGGAGCTGAGAAAGAGTGAATCATCGCAGAGTTTGTTTGAATCCAATCACTTCACAGTGATTCGAAAGGGTTAAATATCTGCACATGGCGAGTCGAGGTGTTTCATCCCAAAAGGTGAAATTAACTTTCCGTTAAAAACAAAACTCGAAATTGCAGGAGGAACTCAGCAGGTCAGGCAACATCTGTGGAAAGAGAATCAGAGACAACATTTCAAAATTCTGCTTTCTCCGACAGGTACTGTCAAACACGCCGAGTTTCTCTTTTTGTCTCGGCTTTTCAGCATCCGCAGTCACTTACGTTAGACATTAATTCAATTCAGAAACCCCTTTGTGGAGAGGATTTCCGTTTGGGCAACTTTTTCCTGACCCGATTAAATGGGCACGGCGTTGAAGGCAAGGAAGAACAGCGAACACGCCGCCCCTGGGTGGGCTCGAACCACCAACCTTTACGGTTAACCGCCGAACGCGCTGACCAATTGCGCCACAGAGACAGGCATTGGCGTCGGTTGCGCCATCGCTTAGGGGAGGCTATTAGTGAATTCATAATTCAGCCTCCCCGCAGAGAATTACAATTATTGTCTCCCGCACAGTCTTGCGAGAGATCCCGGCTTTCTTAACTTGACTTGTGCATAAATGCCCGATCAAACTTCTCAAAAAGAACCTTCGTGAAACGAGGCTGGGCTCCCTGTAGTACGAATAGGACAGGAAGTGAAATGATTGGAGATCGCAATGAACAGATTGACGTGTTTACTTCCCTAATTTTCTTATCCCTGTGCCAATTGGCACGTGGCCTGGGCAGTAATGTTATTACACACACTGGAGCAGTGGGATTTGAACCTGAGCCTCAGGGCTCTATGGGAGACGACAGCTGCACCACAAAAAAAACTCTAGTAAATAGGTCCTCTTCTGTTGAATGAGACGAAACAGCTTCCTCCTCAACATGACACGATCACTATACCCTCCGTGCCCATTACAATAAATTGAGCCGCCTCCTGTTGAATGAATGAGTGGGAACCCCTCTCCGAGCTCCAAGAAGCGGGGGGCCGGCTGGAGGCTGGATTTGCTCATGGCTTGTATCTATTAACTTATTTAAATGGTACCTCCTGTATGGGAGTATGGTTTCCATTAAAACCGGAGGATCATGTCAGAGTGTTTGTTTATATTTAGCAGTTGTAGTTGGTAAAATACACTCCCTGGAGGAGCACCTTCTATGATGCTGCATTTCTTGCCTTCTGCCCTTTCCCCATTTGTTATCTCTCATCTCGATTTTACATTTTCAGTCAAATTTAATTTCACATTAATCAGCCTTGGTATTCACTGTGTATTATTAATTAATCTGTTGGATTGTTGTAAAACAAAATTAATGGTGTAATTTCATTTATGTTGTCTGAGTTTGACATTGAATGTGCAGGTGTGAATGCCAGTAAGTTGTAAAAATAAATCAAGAACTTGTGCTTTTTAAACAAAAAGACGAGTTCAATGGTATTACTGGCATTGTCTCCTTTGAGGATGATGATTATAGTCTGACCAACAAACCATTTCATGCAGTCACCCAGTTTAATTAAAGTCTTTTGGAAAATAATTCTGGCAGGCAAAGATTTATACAACCCAAAATACGGTTGGTAATCATGTGTATTCTTATCTTTTAAGCCGTAACAGATGGCATTGCGTGGCGGTTTGAGACTGAAACTTCGCTGGAAAGAATGTAGATTGATGAGGGAAGTCAAAATGGCAGAGTCTCGGGCCACAATCTATCAGTCTGGCTTGATTGCATGAGTGGTGGTTCTTCAAAAGCACCTTCCAAGTCATGACCTCAACCACCAAGAACAAACAAGTGTGAACACAGGATTCTGACTGCAAGATATATCGCATTATTTCTTTGCTATTGACCAAAATGCTGGAAATCACTCCTGAACATTGTTGCAGTCCACATCATATTTGTGAAGCAATTTAAGAAGCAGTTCAGCACCACCTTTTCAAGGTCAGTTTGGGAAGAGTTGTTGGCACAGCCAATGATATTCACATCTCATGAAATAGTAAGCAAAGAGCCCACAGTGTTGGGAGGCTGTATGTTAGCATGGATAGAGGATTGGCTAACTACCACAGTTGTAGTAAGGGGCATATTCAGGATGATAACTTGTAACTAGTGATGTACCACAGGGATCAGCACTGGGGCCAACATTATTTACAATATATATACGAATTACTTGGATAAGTAAAGTGAAGGTAGTATTGCTAAATTTGCAGAAGAGACAGTTGATGTGAAAGCAGATGGGGAGGCTGACATTAGATATCTGTAGAGGGATATAGACAGGTTAAACAAATGAGCGAAAGCTCGGCAGATGGGAAAATGAGGTAAAGCAGTTTGTCAGGAGGTGAAGAACTGAATATTAAATGGAGAAAGCTTTAGAATAGAGGGATTTTGAATCACGTCCACGAATCTCTTCATCCAATTTCTGTGAGTAATAGGGAGGCAAATGGGAGGCTGGCTTTTTCAATAGAGTAGAAATGTAGGGAGGTTATAGTGAACCTATGTAAGGCATTAGTCAGGCCACAACTGAATACTGTGAACAGTTTAGGGCCCTTTACCTGAGCAAAGATATATTGGCTTTGGAGGCTGTCCAGAGAAGGTTGACCATGATGATTCCACGGATGGAAAGAATGACTTATGAGGAGAACTGAATAGGTTGGGCCTGTGCTTATTAGAAGTTAGAAGAATTAGAGGTAACCTTATTGTCACGTACAAGATTCTGAGGAGACTTGACAGGCTCGACGTGGAAAAGTGGGTGAGTCTGGGACCAGAGGAAGTAACCTCCAAATAAGAGATTGCATGTTTAGGGCAGATAGAAATTTCTCCTGAGGGCAGTAAATCTGTGGAACTTGATACTACCGAGGGCTGTTGAGCCTGGATTGTTACGTGCATTCAAGGCTGAGATAGATTTTTTTTAATCAGTAAGCGAATTGAGGATTATGGAGAAATGGCAGCAAAATGGAGTAAATGTTTCCCAGAATAATCGTGATCTGAATAGATGGCAGAGTCAACTCAATGGGCTGAATTGAATAGTGAATAGTAAGTTGGAAAGGGATGCAACTGGCAATTACAGACCAGTCAGTATTGGGAAGCCGAGAGATTGTAGGGAGTTGGTGGCATTTGGGCATTGTTGCTGGATTTAACATCTGGAGTTTCAAATTGATGCTGCTATGGCTCCGATGCAATTTGAAGTCAATTTATGTATCTGGAATATAAACTTATCGCTGCTTTGGTAATCTTATCAATTGTCATAAGTACCTATCTTGTTCACTAATAACCTTTTTTTAAGGAAGGAAACCTTCAGTCCTTTCCCAATTTGGTGAATGTGTCACTCTTGATCCAAAGTCATGTGGTTGACTCTTAACTGCCCTCTGAATTGGCACTTGGTTATTTTTTGGGAGACCAAGTGTCACGTTCCATGAATGAATAAAGAAAAATATTCAGGACAAGATTGTCAATGTCACTGTCAGTGAAGGGAAGATTGTGATCTAGTGATACTGGTTAAGTAGCCCAGAGATCTCGGTCTTCTGAGAACAAAAATTAAAATCCCATCATGGTTGCTAGTGGACTTTATTTTCAACGAATATAAAGATCTGGAAGTGAGAGTTTGTCTCTGTCCTGGCAACCAGGAAACCATTATTGGCTAAGACAATGAATTTCAGCTGTTGGAAATCAGCCACAAAAGGCACAATTGCTGGGGAAACACAGCAGGTCTGGCAGCATCTGTGGAAAGAAAACAGTTAATGTTTTGAATCCAGCCTAATTTTGAAGGGCCACCGGACTCAAAACAGTAACACTGTCCTCTCCTCATAGATGCTGCCAGAACTGTTATTTTTGTCCATTCATTACAGAGTGTTGTGCAAATGTTCTTTTAGGGAGGGAAATCTACCACTCACAACCCTACATACGCGTGCACACGCTCACATTATGTGACTCCAGACCTACTACAATGTGGTTGACTCTCAACTGCCTTCTAGCATGTAGCCAATTGCTCGGTCTAAAGGCCATGAGGGATGGGGAGCAAATGTTGGACGTGCTAGCAACAATTCCATCCCTCAAAATATTTTCTTATATATTTTAAAGCATAGGTTAATGAAGGACAACCAAAACAAACTGCTCTGGGAAAGTCGTGCCCAACTAACCTGATTTGCTTGTAGTTATAAATATTGTTTTAAATTCCTCTTCAGAAAGGACAGCGGTTCCATCATTGTTGAAATACTGGATGCAATTCTGTGCTTTCTGCTGCAGGAAGGGTGTTGTGAAACTTGAAATGGTCAGAAAACATTTACAAGGATGCTGCCAGGGTTGGAGGGTTTGAGCTACAGGAAGAGGCTGAATAGACTGGAGCTATTTTCTCTGGAGGTTTGGAGGCGGACATTAAAGATATTTATAAAATCATGAGGGACATAGGTAGGGACTCCCCCTTGGGGTGGGGGAGTCCAAAATTAGAGGGCATAGGTTTAAGGTTAATGGCAAATGGAGTTTAATATAGATAGGTGTGAGGTCTCACAGTTTGTCACAGATCAATCTTCATTCAGAGAGGGAGAGGAAGAGCAGCAGCAGCTTCAGAAGTTTATGGTCCAACTTCTGAAAAGACCTTGTCTGATTTGCAGTTGTTCCTGGGCTTGTAATATCGTACTGCAGCATATTGTAGATCTTCAGTAAGAATGTCAAATCAAGGTAGGAATTTCATGGTGAATGGTAGGACCTTAAGGAGTGTAGTAGAACAGAGGGATCTTGGAGTACATGTTCACAGTTCTCTGAAAGTGGCGTCACAGGAAGAAAGTTTTGGCACACTGGCCTTCATCAGTCATGGCATTCAGTATAAAATACCGAATTAGAGTCGAGATAAGCACCAAATAATAACACATACCAACAAGCACCAAATCTGTTTCACATGCATTATTTCAAACCAAGAGATGGAAGGGTGCAGGTTCATAGCTCCTAGAAAGTGGAGTCATGAGTCGACAGGGCAGTGAAGAAGACTTTCGGCATGCTTGCTTTCATCAGTCAGAGCACTGAGTACAGGAGTTGGGATGAATTGTTGCAGCTGTCACAGATTCCACACAACAACACAAGACGTGACCCTGCCCTCCCCTGAATGACTGTCCCTTTGCATATCATGGGGAAGACACCCCTTTAATTGTGATGATCATAAAACATGCCATCCTTCAAAAAAAGGGCTATGTTCACAAATATTTGGACAGTGGAAGGAAGTTGCAATCTGGGTGAAGATCAATCTTCATTCAGAGAGGGAGAGGAAGAGCAACAGCAGCTTCAGAAGTTTATGGTCCAACTTCTGAAAAGACCTTGTCTGATTTGCAGTTGTTCCTGGGCTTGTAATATCGTACTGCAGCATATTGTAGATCTTCAGTAAGAATGTCAATACTGCACTACAGAGGTCCATTCAGCAACTTGAGTCCATGTGTACTCTTCGTGGAGGTATGCAGTCTGCCCCATAACCCTGTTGGTTTACAGTTACATATAGATCTACACAAAGATCTTTGGGATTGAGAGGAAATAATGTTCCACAGTAACTAGAATTACGTTCAGATTTTCTATCATGGACTGACTGTGATGACCTTTGCAATCACTTCACAGGAATATTACAAGAGAAGAATTTGACGGCAGAAATCTCAGACCAAACATCACATCAAAGTCTGACAGTCACTTGATTCACGAGGACGTGGATATTGATGGCCTTGAAAACAAAGGGGAGAAGGTCTGTATGCTTAGTTAGGTTTTAAACGTCAGTGTGACTGGAAACTCATAGTCTCACATACCCACACACTCGAGTAGTGACTGGAACAAGCTTTACAGACTGAATGAGAGTGTTCCAATTATCAGAGGGTTCACCAGTAACACAACACACATGCTGCAAGCGTGAGTGAGCTTTCAACTGATTGTTATGGTCTGAGACAGACGAGGGCACCTGCACCATGGAGAACCCATGGAAATATGGGGAGTGTGGGAATGGTTTCCCTTCGCCATTTGCGCTGGAGATTAATCGGCGTTTGCACACCGGGCAGCGGCTGTTCACCTGCACTCAGTTACACCACCTCCTGGCCCACCAGTGGGTCCACACCAGCAAGAACCCGTTCATCTGCCCCGTGTGTGGGCAGGGCTTCACTCAGTCACACCACCTGCTGCCGCACCAGCGGATGCACACCGGGGAGAAACCGTTTTCCTGCTCCGTGTACGGGAAGGGCGACACCTAGTCGTATCACCTGCTGCTCAGCTTCCGCGTCCACACTGGGGAGAAGCCATTCACCTGTCCCGTGTGGAGCAATAACTTCTGTGATTCCTCCACCCTGCGCAAACACCAGCGCATCCATACCAAGGAGCGACCGTTCACCTGTCCAGTGTGTGGGAAGGGCTTCACCCAGTCGTGCAACTTATGGAGACACCAGAAACTTCACAAGTGAAATGGCGCAGGGATTCGGGTTGGATTCTGCTGTTACCATTGCTGAGAGTCACATCTTGAACCCTGTTTAGTGGGTGAAGTGGGAGGGGTAAGGGGTTCCTTTATGCTGACTGGCCGCTCTCTCAACCCACTTTACTTCCAGTGGGGGCTGATGCTCTCTGAGCCTGGGATTGCACCTTCCCTACGGAAACAGTTCACAGAAGCGGCTGAAGTGCAGGGAGATCTGAAAGAAATACATTTGTCTCTGTCCCATTGAGTCTCCAGCACAGTCGATCCAATTGGCCTCTGTCAGTGTTTATGCTCCACCTGAGCGTCCACCCACCACTTCATCAGCATACAGGTATCCCCTGATTTTGGAAAGTTAACTTTACCCCCTACCCCCTCCCCGCCCAAGCCTGTGCCAATTCGTAATCCTAACTTAGACCTGCTATTTATTGCCGATGCTTGGTTTCTGTCCCTGTATTCACCTCCCATTCATGTGTCTATCTAGATACACCTTAAGTGTTGCTAAGGTGCCTCTTTCCACTACATCACTGGCAGTGCATTTCAGGCATCCACGATCCAACTGTGTGAAAATCTTCCCTTTGAATTCTCCCCCAGACTGCCCCCCTCTCACCGTGAACTTGTGCCATCTTGTAGTTGACGTTTCCACCCTGGGGGGCGGGGTGGGGAGCCTCTGACTATTTAACAGACTATCTTGCCCAACACCAAACATCCAAAGAATAATCCACACAGACCCATTTCCCTACCCCTCATACTGACGTTTACCCCTGACTAATGTACCTAACTTTCACATTCCTGAACACTGTGGGGCAATTTAAGCATGGACAATCCAACTTAACCTGCCAATCCCTGGGTATTGGGGTAACTTAGCATAGCCACTCCACCCTAACCACACGTTTGGATTGTGAGAGGAAACCGGAGGAAACCCATATCGACACAGGGAGAATGTGCAATCTCCACACAGACAGTCACCTGAAACTGAAATCGAACCAGTTTCCCTGGCGCTGTGAGGTCTCAGTGCTAATGATTAAGCCACCATGCTGCCTCTGTCCAGCCAATCTGTGTGTCTCATCATTTTGTTGAGGTCATCTCTCTGCCCCATCTTTACAGTGAAAATAGTCCAGGTTGATCACATCTCTTCTCATAATGAGACCTCCAGACCAGGCAATGTCCTAGTGAACCTTCTCTATACCCTCTCCCAGAGCATCCATGTCCTTCTGGTAGTATGGGGACCAGAACTGCACGCAATATTCTGAATGTGACCGGAATAAATAGCTGTAACATGCCAACTCTTACACTCAAGGCAAACGTGCTGTGTGCCTTCTTGATCACGTTACCCGCCTGTATTGCCACTTTTGGAGATCTATATGGCCAGATCCCTCTGTATGCCAGTGCTTCTATGTGGTCTGAAATTTATCGTACAATTCTTGTATTTCCTATGTATCTGTATCCAGCTTCACCTTAATTGTGTTTCACACTTTATCTCTTTTCCCCCATCCTCACCCCTCCACACATCAGCATATCATAAGACTATAGGAGCAGATATTATGCCATCCAGCCCATTGAGTCTGCTCCACCATTCAATCATGGATGTTAAGTTTCTCAACCCCATTCTCCCCATAACCTTTGATCCTCTTGATACTCAAGAACCTAGTTATCCCCATCTTAAATGTATTCAACGATCTGGCCTTCACAGCCTTCTGGGGCAGTGAATTCCGTAGATACACCACTCTCTGTCTGAAGAAGTTCTCCTTATCTCCGTTCCAAAAGGTCTTCCCTGTACTTGAAGGCTGAGCCCTCAGGTCCTCGTTTCTCCGACCAATGGAAACATTTCCCAACATCTACTCAGTCTGAGCTGTTCAGTATTCTGTGGGTTTCAATTAGTTCCCTTGTCATCTTCTAAACTCCATTGAGTATCGACCCAGAGTCCTCAAATGTTCTTCATATGTTAATCTTTTCAATCCTGGGATCTTTCTCATCAACCTCCTCTGAACATGTTCCAGGGCCAGTACATCCTTCCTGAAATATGGGGCCCAAAACTGTGTACAGTACTCCAATTGATGTGGTTCTGTTCGCCGAGCTGGAAGTTTTTGTTGCAAACGTTTCGTCCCATGTCTAGGTGACATCCTCAGTGCTTGGGAGCCTCCTGTGAAGCGCTTCTGTGGTGTTTCCTCCGGCATTTATAGTGGCCTGTCGGTGCCGCTTCTGGTTGTCAGTTTCAGCTGTCCGCTGAAGTGGCCGGTATATTGGGTCCAAGTCGATGTGTTTGTTGATGGAGTTTGTGGCCAATTGTGGCCTGACCGGAACCTTATATACCCTCAGAAGTACATCCCTGCTTTTATATTCAAGTCCTGTCAAAATAAATGCCGTTGCTGCATTTGCTTTCCTCACTACTGACTCAACCTGTAAGTTTACCTTGAGAGAATCCTGGGCTTGAAGTCCCAAGTCTCTTTGCTCTTCGGATTTCTGAATTTTCTCCCCATAATCCTTCTGTTCCAGGGTAGCAGCAGAGACTTCCAGACACACTGATTTGTAATCCGGGATATCCAGGGATCTCAAGAACTGCCAGTATCTCAGGAGGAATCGTTATTCTGGGAGGAGGCAGAGAGGAGCGTGGTGTGCACCTGTAAACTCCAGAGCTTCCCAAACTTCACGAGTCAACAAGAACTCTTTCTGGAGCAAAAAACGAAAGGGCCGACGAGAACCTGTGACACCACAGGAAGTGAAATTAGGCCATTCAGCCCATTGAGTCTGCTCCACCATTCACTGATTCTTGAGCATCAAGGGGCTCAAAGGTTACAGGGAGAATGGGGTTAAGAAACATATCAGCCATGATTGAATGGCAGAGCAGATTCAATACGATAAATGGCTTGTTAACCATCCCTGGGAAGAAGGAGGCATCACAATAAGTTGTTTCTTGTGACAGGCAAGATAATGTTGTTTAATAATAGTGTGACAAAAGGACAATTAATTCTGCCTGTAGAAGGAAAGCCCTGACATAGAGGGGTTAATTGCAGAGCAGGCTGTTTCAAACAGGCAGCTAACCCTCAAGGATAAGAAGGAAAGCTACAGACCTGAGGTCTCCAGCAATGTGAGGTGATGTTAGAGTCTTAAAAAAAGTCACACCACAGATTTGAAATTGAGGAAACGCCACCAAAGTTCAATTCCAGAATGATGCAGCAGAAGCAGTACTTAGAAGAATAATACAGCATCAAACCCCTGGACACTTCCAGAGATGGGCACTGTCGGTGGAAACCCAGTTAAATTCAGCCATCAACTGGGTGATAGCCAAGTTTGGGGAGGGGGGGGGGGGGGCGGAGTGAAGCTGAATGAACTTGAGGGGTTTTATTTGTGGTTGCTTCGTGCAATAAAGTGCAAATCATTGTTTCAGCAGTTGATGCTCTGTGTGGTTTCTGAGTCAGGAGCCAAATTATGGTGATTCACCCACAACCACACCAAGAGACTGGGATTAATATTGACTCCATTGCATTCAAGAGAATGTCATCAATACTGTTATAAAGCGAAGGCGAAACCCACCCTCCCCCACTCACCAAGATCTCCAACCGAAACGTCCAAAGAGTGGCACGTTGCCCTTTAATCTGTAAAGTCAGTGTGATAAGTGGTGTAACCTGCTGTCGTGTTAAAAGTAAATCCCTGACACTTTAAAATCGACAATCAGCAATTTATTTAGCCAACTCTCACGGTGAACAAATGGACAAAACTACTAACAAACTGAATAAATCCGTCCTAACTACTGAGTATTCTGGAATAAATCAAGATTCTTCTGGTATGCTGTTCCAATCAATACATGTCCCACTCAGATAGCACAAAATAGAATTTAATCTCTCAGATTACAACCAGGTTATGTGTCTTCCGGAATATTCTGTGCCATCTTCTATCGGGATACCTCCTCCGATTCCTCTGTCAGGAAAGTCCTTCTCTGGTTTTCTAAATGATGCTTTCTCTAATACACAGATGACTGAGAGCGCCAATTTTTTATGATAGGATTGGTCCTGTTGTCAAAACTTTACGATTTAAATTTAGTACGTTTTTGGTAGCCACTGGGGCTGATTTAAATTAATTGGTGAAATTGAAAACCGTTTTCTTGTCCTGCTAACTATACAGCCTTTTGTTACAAATGTTTCAGTTCAAGTGCTTTTTGTTGTGATCATGCTGCTTCTTTAAGATTACGTTGTTGGTTTATTTTCAGGAGGGGTTGTAAAAGGCTTCCCATTTGTCTAGGATTAAGGTTTTCGCTAATGGTTAATAGATACTGGCTAAGGCAACAATCCGGGAAAAGGGTTTGACTTTTTTTTTTCTCAACCACTTCTACGATGAAAGGGCAGTTGTCCCATCCTTTTCCCCTGCTTTTGATTTTAGCAAGCAGTCTGTCTGAAGCTGCTGCAGGAAGAGATGTTTTCTGATTCAACAGATGTTTCTGGCTGACTCTAAAGCTTCAGGGAAAATAGTACCAGCGTATTCAGCCTCTCCCTGTAGCTCAAACCTTGCAACCCTGGCAACATCCTTCCAAACCTATTCTGAACCCTTTCAAGTTTCACAATGTCTTAAAAAGACGTCAACTTTGCTCAACTAATGTGGGAGAATTTTCTGCATGACCCGTTGTGACTGAAAGAGCCCTCCCCTGTGCTATGACAGAGCTGCAGTGACTTTCAAATGATTGATAACAGCATTTGTCAGGCTAATATTCATTGGAAGAAGCTTCTCAATCTCATCTGTAAATGAAGAAAGTGTTTTTAATAATGAGACATGAATAAAGGCTGCATTAATCTTTTGTTCTGAAGATTTACTCATACATCTCAAAACAGAGCATATAAACCCGGTCACAAGAAGTCTACGGGAATATAAGACACCATTGCCTATTTCCTGACCAGGACCGACTTTGCACAGAAAACATCGACATTTTAAATGAATGGAGTGCCATTTGTTTTAAGATCAGGTGAACTTAAGAGACACAGCATTGGCTTAGAAATGAGCGATCCTTGACACACACACAGCCAAAATCATCACTGCCATTATTATCAAATTAGAATTTAGGCTGGATAGACTGGGATGTTTTTCCACTGGAGCAGAGGAAGTTGAGAGGCAATATTTTCAAACCATGAGGGGTAGAGTTGGGTTAATGGTAGCTGTCTCTTCCCTAGGGGGAGGATTTCAAGACCAAGGACGCGTTTTTATGGTGAGGGGAGAAAGATGGAAGAAAATATGTGGGGCAAAATATTTACAGAGTGTAGTTCGCCTGGGGAAACAGCTGCCAGTGGAAATGGTTGAAGCAGGTACATTAACAACATGGAAAAGGCGTTTCAACAAATACATGGGTAGGAAAGCTTTAGAAGGATATGGGCCAAGTGAAGGGAAATGAGGTTAGTGTTGAAAAACATTTTGGTCAGCATGGACAGTTTGGGCTGAAGGGCCTGTCTCTGTGCTACATTTGGCATCTCTTTGTAACTCTGACAGTGTTGAGTTTCCACATGAACCAGGTAAAAGTGAGGACTGAAAATGCTGGAGATCAGAGTTGAGAGTGTGGTACTGGAAAAGCACAGCAGGTCAGGCAGCACCCGAGGAGCAGGAGAATCGATGTTTCAGGCATAAGGGAATCCAGATGAATATCTCACTAAATCATGCTGAATAAAATCTGATCTCATTCGTCAACTCTGATGTGGAGGTGCTGGGGGTGGACAGGTCAGAAGTCACAACACCAGGTAAGAATCCCAATAGATTGATTTGAACTCATGAGCTTTCGAAGCATTGTTCCTTCATCAGGTGAAGTGATGAAGGAGCAGCACTGATGAAGGAGCAATGCTCCCAAAGCTTGGGATTTCAAATAAACCTGTTGGACTGTAACCTGGTGTTGTGTGACTTCTGACTTCAACTTCTTCAACTGTGCATGGGATACTTGATGGGATACTTTATCCAACTCGGCGTAGTTAAATCATATCGCTTGGAGGGGTTCATTTGAAACCTTCCAGGAGGTGAATTCAACAAGATTGAATTATTCAAAGTTACTCAATTCTAAACTTATATCAGGACCAGTAGTCATAGAGAGGTACAGCGCGAAAACAGATCCTTCAGTCCATCTCGTCCACGCTGACCAGATATTCTAAATTAATCTAGCACTTACCATTTACCAGCACTTGGCCCAAATCCCTCTAACCCTTTCTATTCATGTCCCCAACCAAATGTCTTTTAAATTCTACCAGCCTCCTCCACTTCCTCTGGCAGCTTGTTCCATGCACGCACCACACTGCATGAAAAGTTTTCCCTTTAGGTCCCTTTTAAATCTTTCCCCTCTCACTCTAAACCTATGCCCTCTAGTTCTAACAACATCCTAATAAATCATTTCTGATGGAGATGTCAACGTTTCGGGTAGAACCCTTCTTCAGTCCTGAGGGATAATACTTGAAATGTTGACTTCTCCACCTCCTGGTCTGCCTGCCTTGTTGTACCCAGCCTCCTGTTTGTCTATTTTAGATTCCAGAATCTGCAGTTTTTTATTTTGTCTCTAACAAATGGTGGAGCAGATTCGATGGGTCAAAATATCCTAACTTCTGCTCCAGTGGTCTTGTGGTCTTAGGTTTGTGCGGGTCCTGGGCTAAATGAGCAGCAGCGCCCACTGGAAGCAAATTCACAGAAACATAGAATCACTACAGTGTGGAAACAGGCCCTTCTGACCAAACAAGTTCAGAGCGACCCTTTGAAGAGTAACTCACCCAGATACATTCTCCTACCCTATCACTCTGCACTTACCCCTAACTAATGCACCACACCTACACATTCATGAACACTATGGGACTATTTAGCTGGGCCAATTCGCCCAAACATGCGCACGTTTGGACTTTGGGAAGACACTGGAACACGCAGAGGAAACCCACGCAGACACAGGGGGGAATTACATGCAAACTCCACACAGACAGTCACCCTGAGGATGGAATCAAATCTGGGTCCCTGGCGCTATGAGACAGCAGTGCTCACCACTGAGCCACCAGCCTCCCTTCCCCCTGCACTCCTCCAGTAGAAAACAAAAAAGCCTACCAACTCTCCTACTATCCCCACTGTCAGAAAGGGCAGGAGGTTCAGTCCTGCGGGTGACCCTCAGCAGCGTTACCGGTAGAATCTGATTGTTGGGAGCATTGATGCCTCCGCTGGTGCTTGTTTAAGCTGCAGGACATTGTGAACCTCTGCCCACACTCGGGGCAGGCAAATGGCCTCTCCCCAGTGTGGACCCGCTGGTTCGTCAGTAGAGTGGAGGAGACAGCAAAGCCCTTCCCGCACTCGAGGCAGGTGAACGGCCTCTCCCCAGTGTGGACCCACCGGTGTGTCAGCAGGTGGGAGGCCTGGGTAAAGCCCTTACCGCACTCAGTGCAGCTGAAGGGCCTTTCCCCAGTGTGGACCCGCTGGTGCTTCAGCAGGTCGGAAGAGCGTGTAAAGCACTTCCCGCAGACAGAGCAGGTGAATGGCCTCTCGCCGGTGTGGACCCGCCGGTGGGCCAACAGGTCAGAGGAATCGCTGAAGGCCTTCCCACATTTGGAACAGGGGAAGGGCTTCTCACCGGTGTGGACCCGCCGGTGAATCACGAGGTGGGAGGATCGAGTGAACACCTTCCCACAATCGGCGCAGCGGAAGGGCCTCTCCCCTGTGTGCACCGCTGGTGCCTCATCAGGGCGGAGGAATCGCTGAAGGCCTTCCCACACTTGAGGCAGCTGAAGGGCCTCTCCCCTGTGTGAACCCGCAAGTGCCTCAGCCGGGCTGAGGAATCGCTGAAGCTCTTCCTGCACTCAGGGCAGCTGAAGGGCCTCTCCCATGTGTGCATCCGCCGGTGCCTCAGCAGGGCAGAGGAATCACTGAAGGTCTTCCCGCACTCAGGACAGGAGAATGGCTTCTCCCTGGTGTGACTGCGCCGATGTGTCTCCAGGGCAGATGGGACACGGAAGGATTTCCCGCAGTCGCCACACTTCCATGGTTTCTCCATGGCCGAAGCTACAGTTGCACACAAACGCGTGTAAGTCCCCTCCCTGCCTTGAATTCCTCTTTCCAGGCCAGATAACTGTTTCAGGCTCCACACTCAGTGCGTTGCTGCAACAGTAGGGTCTCTCTTCCAGTCCCACTGATGCTGAAAACGTACTGAAACAGGAACCAATTGGATCACAGTTGAAAATTGTTACAGTCCCGATGGATTGAGTGACTCACAAATGCTGGAAAATCAGAGTTGAAAACTGCAGGTCAGGCAGCATCTGAGGAGCAGGAGAGTCAATGGTTCAGGCATAAGCCTTTCATCTGTTGATTTTGAAACTTCATCTTCAGATCAAATACTCTGAAAAGAGATTACAAAAGTCATCACTGTCAGTCCAGGGTAGAACTTCAGAACAAGCAATTCTACTTTCTGCAGAACATTCGTTTCTTTTGTTGTTCCACAAAACTGAAAGCATCATCCCACTCTCTCTCTCCCTCTGTTCTCACTCCATTCTAATTCTCCTGAAAGTGTTGTTTCAGGATCTGACAGGGACAGAAGAGCAAAACAGTCACAACTGACACCTCTCTGAATTTTGGATACCTCCACCTGAAAATTAATAAAATTCCACGACATTGGGATACTGTTGAGAGTGAGCAGGTCTGATTTTTGGAAGTAAAAATATAGTGTGTAAATTCAGGGTGAACCTGCAATGCAACTTCTTAGCAATCAATCAACCACAAAATGGTTAACGTCCCCCACAGGGGTGGGGGAGTTTTAGAATGAGACATCAAGGCTATGACACCAGAGAGAAATTGAACAGACTGGCGTGGCAAACCAGAGTCATCTAGATACACAGCACAGAAACAGGTCCTTTGGTCCACTGGTCTATGCTAACCAGATATCCTCGCTGAATCTGGTCTCATTTGCCAGCATTTGGCCCATATCCCTCTAAACCCTTCCTATTCATAAACCGGTCCAGATGCCTTTTAAATGTGTCATAATTATACCAGCATCTACTACTTCCTCTGACAGCTCTTTCCTTACACGTGCAATCTTCTGCATGAATTGCCCCTTAGGTTCCTTTTAAATTCCTCGCCCCCTCTCCGGGCCACCTCACCCTAAACCTATTACTCGAAAGTTCTACACTCCCAGAGAAAAGACCTTGTCTATTTACCCTATCCATCCCTCTCTTGATTTTATAAACAATGGAAGCATCAACAGCTCAGGGCGGGGATGCGGAGGGTGGGCGGGGGGAAGGAAGCCGAATGTGCTAGAGCTAACGAGGAAGAATTGATTTTATTTGTGGGAATCAAGTGCATTTTAAAAATAAAAACAAACAAGATATCTATCCCTCCCCTTTCCCAATCTCCCAATGCTGTCCTGGACACAGAGTGAGAGAATTGGGAGCAGGAGTTGGCCATTTGAGCCTGCACCAACATTGAACACATCGTAACTGAATATGAATATACCTACAGCCAGGTGGATAGAATGGGTTTTCTTTCACTGGAGCAGAGGAGATTGAGAGGTGACCTTATAGAGGATTATAATATCATAAAGGGTACAGATGAGGTGAAAGGCAGGTGTCCTTTCCCTAGGGTGAGGCTTTCAAGATTAGGGAGCAAATTTTGAAGGGGAGAGGAGAAAGATTTTAAAAAAACATGAAGAGCTCCATTTCTTTCTCACAGAAAGTGGTTTGTGTGTGGAATGGGTGTCCAGAGGAAGTAGTGGATGCATGTACTGTGACAATGTTTAAAAGACATTTGGAAAAGTACATGAATACGAAAGGTTCAGAGGTATATGGGCCAATCACTGGCAGGTGGGACTAGTTGGGTTTGAGTCAGCACAGACTAGTTGGAGCGAAGGGTCTGTTTCTGTGCTGTATAACCCTGTAGCTGTTCTATACTGGTCTTAAAACCATTTTCTTGGAAATCCAAGATGGTGGTGGTTTGAGTGGTCTGCTGTGCTGGGCTCTGTGCAATACACCGGGCAAGGTGGACTTTTACCCCTCCCCCACCTCATTAACCATCCGTAGGAGAAAACAATTGCGAATATAAACTTACTGAACGTCTGGAGCTGCTATAATTGTGGTTTGACAGCTTTAGGACCAGAATGAAAGCAAATGAAGGAAAGGGGCCGACAGGGGTGCAGCAGGCAGGGCACTCCCCTACAGCATCGGGGGCGCCTGGAGCCATTGCTCAAACTCCCAGGGCAGCCCCTTTGGGTTTAATGGGACAGCAGCAGTTACTCTCGGAGTTTGCCAAACTCTGAGAAAAGATTGAAGCAGAGGTGGAACCACTATCTGCCACACTGGAAAAGCATGGAGCAGGAAATTCAAATGTTGGACCGAAGAGAATAGGCAGTGGAGGACAGGACCGTGGCATCGGAGACCGTGGCGGAGGTCTCAGGAGGAAGGATCCAAACGCTGGAAGACCAGGTTCGGGCCCTTCAGGAGCAGGTGGACGTCCTGGAAAACTAAAGTAGAAGAAAAATCTTACAGCTCGTGGGTCTTCCGGAATGCGAGGAAGGCGACGACCTTATTGGATTCCTGGGGCTGGAGTTGGAGTCGGGCCTGTTGAGTGCGGAGCGGGCCCACCGGATCGAAATTCGCAGGTCCGGGTCGGACCCGCAGCCCTGCGTGGTCCTCGTGCGCCTCCTGCATTATAAAGAAAAACAGTTAGTGATTGAAACAGCAAGAAGACTGGGAACAGATCCACAAGCTTTAATGGACAAAGGCTCAAGAATAATATATTTTCAGGACTTCTCAGGAGCCTGGATTAAGAAAAGGGCATTTGATGAAGTTAAGAGAAAATTAAGGGATCTGAATATACAATATTCCTTGAGGTCCCTGACCGTATTGCGTTTCACTCATGGAGGGACGGTATATAGTTTTGATTCAGCAGAAAAGGCGAAGGACTTTGCGAATTCTCTGAATTAAAGAAATCGAGTCGGGGTGAAGGAGGGAGGGACATCATTACAGACAATGCTACTTTTTTGCCCCTTTTTTGTGGTTATCGGCTTTATACGTACTGCCTTGACAAAAAAATGGAATTATTTAGGATATCGGTCAGTTACGTATTGTGTGGGGCCTTTTCTTTGACTGCTGTCCTTTTGTTTTTGGATTGGGGGTGGCTATACCTCTGCTTAAGATGTATGGAGAAAGGGGTGTGGGGAGATGGGTAACCATTGTTTCCTCTCAGAATGTAAATAACATGTTTTTTTCAATCTGTGAATTGCCTGGCGTTTGGGGCACAGCCTCAGTGGAAAGGAGCCAGGATGGTGGCAATGGTGGGGTTTGGGGAGGGGGGGGGGGGTAAGAGATCTCTGCATAATTGGGGGTTATTTGAGCGTTTGCTTAAGTTATATGTGGTGGTTAGATTTTTATTTATCGTAGTTTTTAATAGGAGCAGTTTTTAGATTTTATAGAGTTAATGTCTTTGTTGCTCACTGCACCTCGGATAAGCTTCCTCCTCTTGGGAAACCACGGGCTGCCCTGGATGACCATGGCTACTGATTCGTTCAGATGGTGCACCTGTAATGTAAAAGGGAGCCATTCCCCCGTTAAAAAGAAAGAAGGTGCTGTCAAGCCTCAGGAAGGAAAAGGTGGACATCGCCCTGCTGCAGGTGACATATTTAACTGATAAGGAATATCTGAAACTGTAGCAAGGAGGTTATGATAGGGTATTCTTCTCCTCCTTTAGCTCCAAGTGTAGAGGAGTGGCTATACTGGTAAGAAGGAACCTCCCTCTCCAGGCAATTGAGCAAATTAAGGACAAACATGGACTGTCCGTCATTCTTAAAGCTCGAATACATGGAGAAGAGTATGGCGTCCTGAATCTGTATTGTCCCCCCGGTGCACCCTCTTAAATTTCTAATTGATGCAGTTGCTAAATTAATGAGTCTTGGGGTTCGCCACATGGTCATTGGAGGGGATTTTAATCGCCTAATGGATCCCGAGGTAGACAGGGTGCCAAGGGGCCAGGCAGGTACACCTGCGCAATCTAGGCACTTGGTGGGCGTGTACGAGGAGTTGGGATTAGTGGATGTGTGGAGGCATCTCCACTCTAATGGAAGAGACTTTATTTTCTCTTCCAACCCGCACAAGTACCACATGGGAACTGACACTTTTTAATGTCATTGGATTGCTTGGACAGAACATTGGCTTGTGAAATTGGCAATATAGCTGTCTTGGACCATGTGCCAGTGTATTTAGATGGTAAAATCAAGTGGTGGAATGGATGCACAGCACTGGTGCATGGACCCATTCCTGTTAAGGGACAGCAAATTTGTTGAGTACATCACAAGAGTTCAGAGCCTTCTGGGATACCAACTCGGGTACGGTCAGTAATCCAGAAATACTAGAGGAGGCCACTAAGGCATATTTATGAGGCCTGATTATTTTTCATTCAACGACTAGAAGGACGCAGAGTAAGGAGCAACAACAGATGTTGGAGACCTAGCTGCAGAAGCTGAGGAAGTATATTATAATACGTCTTCACTGGTCAAGCTGCAGCTCTCCGGGCTGCTCCCAACTCATTGCACACACGGGGAAAGAAAAGGTCTGCTTTGCTCAACAAAGATTGTTTGAATTTGGAGATAAGCCACGTAGATATCTGGATAGAAAGAAAAATGCTTCCCAATCTATTATGTCTGTTAGATAGAAGGTTGGCACAGTTACCCGTGAGTTAACGAAGATTAATGTTAGATTTAGGGAATACTTTGCAGAGTTATATCAGTCAGAGGGAGATGAACACAGTGCAGCGAGAATGCAGGCCTTCTTTGAGATCCTGCACCTTCCTAGTATAAACACGGAACAGGTTTCCTGTTGAATGGGCCTATTACAATACAGGAGGTGCAGGATGCAATAAAGCATCTCCAAGGTGGCAAACACTGGGGTCAGATGGATTCCCAAGTGAATTCTATAAGGAATTCATAAATGTGTTGGTGGAGCCACCTCTGAGGATGTATAGCTATTCATATGCACAGGATTATCTTCCACCCTCTCTTAGGGAGGCGAATATCTCCCTCATTTTAAAGAAGGAGAAAGAGCCCGAAGAATGTGCTTCATACAGACCCATTTCACTGCTGAATGTAGATTGTAAAATTCTACCCAAGACGCTGGCCCTGAGGTTGGAAAAGGTGTTATTCTGTATTGTGAAAGAAGATCAGATGAGTTTTGTTAAGGGCCATAGCTCCTCCAACAATATCAGGAGGGTACTGAACATGGTGCAGGCATGCCAGCAAATGTTGATCCTGGGTTCGGTGGCCTCCCTAGATGCAGAAAAGGCATTTGACCAGATAGAATGGCGATACTTGTTTGGGGTCCTCAAGCGCTTTGGTTTTGGGACAACCTTTGCGAGATGGGTGGTGGTGTTGTATAATGATCCTAAGGCAGCAGTCATCACCAACGGCAATAAGTCAGATAAATTAAAACCTGGGAGAGGTAGTCGCCAAGGGTGTCCTCTTTCACCGCTGCTATTTTCCTTGGCAATTGAGCCATTGGCTGAGGCTATCTGGAGAGACCCTGAAATAGTGGCGCCAGGAGTGGGAATGGGGGAACATAAGATTACCCTATATGCTGATGATGTCCTTTTGTTCTTGGCCAATCTGGAGGAGTCCGTTCCTCGATTGATTCAAACAATTAATTTATTTGGCAGTTTTTCGGGCTGCAAGATCAAATTTACAAAATCAGAAGCCATGCCGATAGGGGAGGGGAAGAATTAGTGGAGGTGCCTGATCTGAAGGATGGAATGCAGTTCCTGTTTAGATGGTCGTCAAAAGGGTTTTTGTATTTGGGAATTTTTATTACCCCCTGCCTTCAACCAGCTGTATAAAGCAAACTATGTACAATTACTCGAGAGGATAAAGCAGGATTTGCAGCGGTGGGACGGATTACCGTTATCATGGTTAGGCCGAATAACTCTGATTAAAATGAATGTTCTTCCTCGCCTGTTGTACCCCATGAGAATGTTCCTGTTGTTGCTACCCAGATGAGTATTACTGAGGCTCAATGGTTGGCTAGGCTCTTTTATTTGGTGTCGCAGCCGGCCCCTAATTAGGTTTACCAAATTGCAGCTCTCACAGGGTGAGGAGGAGTGGACCTTTTGGACTTGAAGAGATATCAAATAAGCACTTTCTTAGCACGTGTGTGTGACTAGGCACGAGGGGACTCGGGTCGATTTTGCTTGACGTTGAAGCATTGCAGTCGAGATGTCCCCTAGTTAATCTATTATTCATTGATAAGATGAAATCTGAGACTGAGCAGTGTAAGAGTACAATCATTCTAAATCCAGTGAAAGCCTGGAGGATAATGAGGCAAGACAAGGGCAATTGGCTGAAGACCTCACTGATTATCCCACTGGTGGCAGCCCAAGGATTTAAACCTGGGGCAATGGACTCTGGCTTTAAGTTATGGGAGAATAAAGGAATCTTCTGTCTGGGAGATTTATTCGAGGGTTAGGTCTTGATGTCATTTAGCCAGCTAAGTCAGAAATATGCATTGTCTAATAGGGACCTTTTCCAGTACTTTCAGCCAACGGATTATAAACAGAGGAATACCACGCTCCTGGCTCAGCATTACAGGTCAAATGTGGAATAACGAGTACTCTGGTGTTCAGGTGCTCTTTCAGTTAGTACGTTGTATCATTTACAGAAGGGACGTACCTTAGGGGATGTGGAGGGTCTCTGTAGGATGTGGAATCGGGAGCCTAGCCAACCATTGAGCCTCAGTAATACTCATCTGGGTAGCAACAGGCGAGGAAGAACATTCATTTTAATCAGAGCTATTCGGCCCAACCATGATAGGATATTTCATTAGAAGCATGGCAAGATATATGGGAAAATGTAAGGAAAATTTCAATATGTAACAAAGCACAATTGAAGATTTTACATAGGGTTTATGTGGTGCCAGAGAGGCTAGCTAAGTTCAAGATAGGCACATCACCAGGGTGTCCCAAATGTAAAATTTGTATTGGCACTCACACACTGCTATTGGTCATGTTGTAAGATCCAGAGATACTGGAGTGCTATAGTAAGGGAGTTGAAGGACATCCTGGGGGATTAAAGTTAAAGTGAATCCGGTATTTCTTCTTCTGGGGTTGCCAAATTTGCCTTCTCTCGGAGAACACAGGAACAGACTGTAACATTCTCATGCACAGTGCAAGGAAGAACATTTTAATTAATTGGACGTTGGAAAACCCCCAGGGCTTATGGGGTGACATATGCTGGTGATGGAGCATCCCCCCCAAGATGACCTCACAAATATGGTGCACCACAAAACAGTAGTTTTACAAGACGTGGCAGCCCTTTCTAAATTATATTGATGCAGACTGATCAGCAATATTAATTAGAGCCGTGGTATAGCTGTGGGAATCAGTCTGGGCGCTCATGGGGCCCTGGGAGGGCAAGGCTGGGTGAAAAGAATACGGGTGCAATAACTGATGCTCCCATGGATGGGAGCCTTAATGGAGGTGTGGTGAGTGAAATAGAATAAAGTAATGTGATAGAATTCAAATTAATTTAAATTATGTTTAATTTTATTTTTATTCAATTTGATTATAGTTTAGTTTAAGCTAAGTTTGTTCCAGTAGAATAATAGGTAGCTCATTATTAATAGTATCATAATATGACATTGTTGTACTGCTATGTTTCTGTATTTTGGTATTGTTCTTTTTTGTATATGGAGGTGCTGTGAGAGATTTGAAAAAGTTTCTAATAACAGTATATATTTTTTAAAATTTCTTGCCTTCCCCCATAACTATTTTTGACATTCAAAGGTCAGATGAACTCAGCTTTGAATATATTCAATATCTCCCTAACTACAGGCAGACACCCCCACTTTGAACTCAATTCCTCTTGCTAATATACCGCTTGCCTTGCTGATTGCTTGCTGCACCTATGTGACAACTGGCATTGACTGGAGTAGAAAGCCTGAGCAGAAGGTAGCTGAGGCACGTTTGTACATCCACACATCATTCCTGATGAAGGGCTTTGGCCCAAAACGTTAACTGTTCTGCACCTCGGATGCTGTCTGACCAGCTGTGCTTTTCCAGCGCCACAATTTTCGACTCTGATTTCCGTTATCTGCAGTCCTCACTTACTCCACATCCCAATATATCACCATTTAAACAATGTACCTCCTTTCTGTTTTTATTTCATAGGAAAGGCTAAAATTTCACACTGCGATACTACATTTACCATGTGTTTGCCAATTTAGACACATACCTGAACCAACTTTGCTGCAAGTCAAGAACTGAACACCAGAGTGAAAAAATAAAATGGAAAAGGGGGTGAGAAGAATGTGTTGTACTCACAGATGTTGGACAGAGGAAAGAAGTTGCAGTCTGGGATGAAGTTCAATCTTCATTCATAGAGAGAGGAGCAGCAACACCTTCACAAGCGCATGGTCCAACTTCCGCATTCTGACAAGAGTGGGGAGGCTCTCAATGGCAGGAGGACCACACTCCTTCCCTTCCTTCAGGGCTTCCCATTGGTCGATCAAGAATGTTACGTGCCGTTTCCGCTGACAGCAAAGAGCATGCGTAGTATTTTGCTGACACCAGCGTACATGTGCACTGCTTCCTGACATCGAGAAGCATGCGAAGTATGCCAAGTGGAGATGCTGGTCCAACTGCCAATCGGAGAGAAAAAAAAAAGCTGGAGTCAGACTTGTTTGTTTTCCGGGGACTCAACAGTTTGTTCCTTTTGCATTTTGTCTGGCTGCTCAATTTTTGAATGTGTTTTCCCCAGGGTAGAGGAAAGCCAAAACTGGAGGGGCATCGGTTTCTGATGAGAGGGGGTTTAAATGGGACCAAACTGGTAACATTTTCATGCAGAGCGTGGTATATGTATGGAATGAGCTGCCAGAGACAGTGGTCGAGGCTGGAACAATTACAACATTTAAAAGGCATCTGGATGGGTATGTGAATAGGAAGGGTTGAGAGAGATATGGGCCAAATGGTGGCAAATGGATTAATTTAGAATATGTGGTTGGCATGCACCGAAAGGTTTGTTGCCCTGCTCTGCAACTCTATGACTCTATTTCTAATTAATCCGAACCAACTTCGCAAGACGAGGAATTGACCATTCCATCCTTACAGCTTGTCCTCAACTGTGGCCGAATTGCACAGATTTCAATGCAAGTTTCTGAAAAATGCAGCTTTTAAAAAAAATTGAATTTGCTTTCAAACTTTACTTATGTTTTTGAAAATATCATTTTAGCGATTCTCAATGTTAAAGATCAGCCATTTCTCACACCACACCCTCCCATCTCCCAGGTAGAGTCATCACCATCCACGCTCTCTCTATCCTTAGAAGGGCTGATACAGTGATCAAAGAGGGCTGGACGCACAAGAAAGGATGAGAATGGGGGTGCAGGTAGAGAAATTGGACGGGAAACAGAGGCTGGGGGTAGAGAGAGAGAGAAATCGAGCCGGAGACAGAGCATTGGAGTTAGAGAAACACTGGAGGTGCACAGGGTGGGGGCAGAGCGTTTGACAGAGAGAGAGAATGGGGGTGCAGAGTGTGGGGAGAGAGAATGGACGTGGGTCAGTGCGTGGGGAAAGAATGCAAGGGGGCAGAGAGTGGGGGAGAAAGAGAGCAACAATAAATGTTAGGAGAGTGTGGGGGAAGAGAGAGGGAATGGATGGAGAGCAGAGGGTGGGGAAAGAGAGAGAATGGAGGGGAGCAGAGAGTGGGAGGAGAGAGAGAATGAGTGTGGGGAGAGGGACTGGATGGACGAAGGCAGAGGGTGGACGAGAGACTGGACTAGACAGGGGGAAGAGGGTATGGAGATTGAATGGACGGAGAGGATGGCATGTGTTTGAGAGGGGGGAAGCTAGGGATAGCGAGAGAGAATAGACAGGGGGCGCTGTGGGCATGATTGGATCTTGATTAAAAGGGGAGTTGGTGAATGCGTCCCACCCACTCCCAGAATCCCCTTCTTTGCACATGTGCAGTGCAGATTTTTGTGAATGACGCGAGAGAGAATCTGGAGCGTGAGTGCAATTACCCTCAGATCCTGGCATCAGCAAATCACTGCCTTTCTGTTTTAAAAACTAAATAAAGATGTGGGCAATATACTGGGAATAGGAAGAAGTGACAAAGAAACTGAACCAAGAGTCAACGCTTTCCGATGAGGGAGGCTGGGGAAAAACAGGAGGATGGAAGGATGAATTCGAGTTGGAATGCATTGAAAGGTGGAGGAAATGGGAGACGTAGATTTCGGGTAGGAGATAGGGAAGGCTGTTCGGTACAAACTAGAATTCTCTTATCATATTTCCTGCCCTGCACTGACAGCAATGATCTGTTTTCTCAAGGTATTAGCAGAGGAGGATTTGCTGTTCAGGCGTGCACAAGATATTTACTCAGGGCCTGAATGTTAGCAGCGTTTGAATCGAGGAGGGGAAGTTATTTCAAACATCAACGTGACTTGAGAAGCCCCGTGATTACACGCAGCCTGCGTGGGAGTGTTCCAGGGTTCTGACTGTGCAGAGAACTTTAACTCTGAAGCGAAATGTGGACTAGTGTTCTCGCTGTAGACGAGCCCTTCTTTGGATTGTCGAAGCTGCTGAGACGCAATGACCCCTGCACCGTGGAAACTCTGTGGAAGCAAATTCAATTCCCCAAACGGGCTGGAGTGTCACCAGGACTGGCATGAAGCCAATCGATTCCTTCAATCCTGGAATGAAGTCAATCGATTCCTTCAATCCAAGACTGTGGGCAGCGCGGCAATAGCTCAGTGGTTAGCACCGCTGCCTCACAGTGCCAGGGACTTGAGTTCGATCCCACCCTCATGGTGATTGTGTAGAGTTTGCACTTTTCTACCCTCCCCCCTCCCATCTCTGGGTGCTCTGGTTTCCTCCCAAAATGTGCATCTTAGAGTGGATTGGGTGTTCTAAATTTAGGGATTAGCTGTGGAGGTTATTGGGTGAGATGCTCTAACGGGGGTCAGTGTGGATTGTTGGGCCAAAGGGCCTGTTTCCACAGTGTAGGGCATTTGATGATTCCCCCAACGTGTCTGCAGCCTGGCTTCCAGTTGCATCTCTTTGAGCCGAAGGTCCTGCAGCATGTGTTTTCCCTAGTTTCCAGCAGCCAGAACCTCCCACCTTCTGTAAATCGAAAGACAAATCCCACCCTGCCCTCTCCAATGTGTGCAAAGTAACTGCTTATTCAGTTTTAGTGGCCCAGCAGAGGCTGGAAGCCAAGTTCAGAACACATGAGGATGGCCTCAACCAGGACCTTGGGTTCATGTCACATTTCAGGTAACCCCACTTCACTGTCACGCTCTCACACACCCACACAAAGCATACACTCTCATACACGCTCACATTCACACAGATCACTCTCTCAGACACACACACATTTACACCCTCTCACAGGCTGATACTCTATCACTCACACACTTTATCAAGCACGCAGACACACACACACACACATACTCTCATGCATGCACACTTCCATATAAGGCTTTTGTGTGATTTTGAATTCGCAGAATTATATTTGCAGATACATTGTGCGCTTTTTGAGCAAAATACAATCTACAGGCAGTCAATCCATGTGAGATTTTATAAATTCCTACTTTGGAAATAGAACCAGTCTCACTCAAGATTGGGATACAGACCTTAAGTTGTCTCGAGAATGTGTCTTCAAACAAGTTCTGGGATTTACATATTAATGAACCAAAACCTGCAACCCATTCTAAAAGATGAAAGACTTCACAACAATCTAAGTTTGCTCAATATATAATTTCTGTTGCATGAAACTGCGATCTATTGCTATAAATTCTCCTGTGATCCTGCGCCACTAACACCTGGTGAAGGAGCAGTGTTCCGAAAGTTAGTGCTTCCAAATAAACATGTTGGACTATAACCTGGTGTTGTATGATTTTTAACTTTGTTTCTCATGAATACATCCCACACTTCCCGGTGCTGCCAGGAAACGTTACAATGTCGATGAAATGATGCAATACCTGCAGAGATGAAAAATTTACAATTTCTAACGATATTAGCTACTCATTCACTGCTCCTTCTGATACATGACATTGGAAACTTATTGCAAGAGGTTGAAACGGGTGAGCAGCTTTAAAACAAAAACCTATTGGATCTCATAGCTTTCATTGACAGTCTGAGACTGGGGTTAAGTTCAAGTAACCTTTATTGCCACCCAACTTTGTTACAGCTTCAGATCTCCCCAGCCAAAAAAAAGTGTATGAAAAGAAGCTTTTGTTTTAAACATCTCAAAGCGCACACACTCCTCCCAACTCCACTTCCTTTACTGTTGGTCAGCGCTGAGTTGTCCCTTTATAATTGGATCCTTGGTACAGCCTTAAGCTAAAGGAAGTATTGCCTCACTCAGCAATTTCAACCCACACACTGTATCCATTTAAGTTACTCCCACTCATTTGCCATGGGTAGAGCAGTCAAGAGTCAACCATGCTGCTGTGGGTCTGGAGTCAGGTGTAGGTCAGACCGGATAAAGGATGCAGTTGAGATGACTGAGTGAATCCTTTCCCACAATGGTGTTTCCTTTCCTAAAAGGGACATAAGTGAATTAGATGGCAGTTTCTCCCCCCAAAAATGGATTCATTATTAGATTCAGAACTCCAAATTTCTGACCGAATTCCAACCTCACCATCTGCCTCGGCGGGATTCAAACCCCGGGAAACCCCGGAACTGGGTTGATAGTCCAGTCGACAATGGCACTCAGCCGTCGCTCCTTCAATCCCCCTGCAATGGCACATGAACTCAATCGACAATAGGTGCAGGAGTAGGCCACTCTGCCCTTCGAGCCTGCACCACCATTCGTTATGATCATGGCTGATCGTCCTCAATCAGTATCCTGTTCCTGCCTTATCTCCTTAACCCTTGATTCCACTATCCTTGAGAGCTCTATCCAACTCTTTCTTAAACGAATCCAGAGACTGGGCCTCCACTGCCTTCTGGGGCACAGCATTCCACACACCCACCACTCTCTGGGTGAAGAAGTTTCTCCTCATCTCTGTCCTAAATGGCCTACCCCTTATTTTTAAGCTGTGTCCTCTGGTTCGGGACTCACCCATCAGCGGAAACATGTTTCCTGCCTCCAGAATGTCCAATCCTTTAATAATCTTATATGTCTCAATCAGATCCCCTCTCACTCTTCTAAACTCAAGGATATACAAGCCCAGTCGCTCCAATCTTTCAACATAAGATAGTCCTGCCATTCCAGGAATTGACCTCGTGAACCTACGCTGAACTCCCTCAAGAGGCAGAATGTCTTTCCTCAAATTTGGAGACCAGAACTGCACACAATATTCCAGGTGCGGTCTCACCAGGGCCCTGTACAGCTGCAGAAGAAACTCTTTGCTTCAATACTCAACCCCTCTTGTTATGAAGGCCAGCATGCTATTAGCTTTCTTCACTACCTGCTGTACCTGCATGCTTGCCTTCATTGACTGGTGTACAAGAACACTCAGATTTCTTTGTACTGCCCCTTTACCTAACTTGACTCCATTTAGGTAGTAATCTGCCTTCCTATTCTTGCCACCAAAGTGGATAACCATACATTGAACTGCATCTGCCATGCATCTGTCCACTCACCTAACCTGTCCAGGTCACCCTGTAATCTCCTAACATCCTCCTCACATTTCACCCTGCCACCCAGCTTTGTATCATCAGCAAATTTGCTAATGTGACTATTATTACCATCTTCTATATCATTAATATATATTGTAAAAAGCTGCGGACCCAGCACTGATCCCTGCAGTAGCCCACTGGTCACCGCCTGCCGTTCTGTAAGGGAGCCATTTATCACTAGTCTTTGTTTCCTGTCAGCCAACCAATTTTCAATCCAAGTCAGTACTTTGCCCCCAATACCATGCGCCCTAATTTTGCTCACTAACCTCCTATGTGGGACTTTATCAAAGGCTTTCTGAAAGTCCAGGTACACTACATCCACTGGATCTCCCTTGTCCATCTTCAGAGTTACATCCTCAAAACATTCCAGAACTCGCTGGTGGCTCCGCAGGTGGGCGGAGCGGGTGAAGCCCTCTCCACACTGAGAGCAGATGAACGACTTCTCCATGATATGGACCCTTTGGTAGATTACAGTATAGATGTCTGAGTGAACCCCTTCCCGCACACAGAGCATGTGAACGGCCTCTCCCTGGTGTGGATCGGCAGGTGCCTCCACAAGTTGCCCACATGACTGAAGCTCTTCTCGCACTTAGGGCAGGTGAACGGCGCCTCTCCGCTGTGGACCTGATGGTGGGTCAGCAGGGTGTAAGAATCGACAAATCCCTTCCTGCACTCAGAGCAGGTGAACGGCCTCTCCCCGAGATGAACCCGCTGGTGTTTCAGGACGTGGGATGCATCGATGAATCGCTGCCCACACAGAGAGCAGGAGAACGGCCTCTCCCTACTGTGAACCTGCTGGTGTGTGTGCAGGTGGGACGACTGAATGAATCATCTCCCACAATGGTGGCAGATGAACGGACTCTCCCTGGTGTGAACTCGCTGGTGTGTCTGCAGGCTGCACAGCCAACTGAATCCCTTCCCACATACTTAGCAGGAGAACAGCGTCTCCCCAGTGAGAACGCGTCTGTGAGTGTCTAGCCCCAATGAGGACGGGAACCCATTCCCATAGTCCCAACATTTCCATGGTTTCCCCATGAGGGGAGCATTCTTTGTGTCACGCTGGGTTTTAAATTCAAAACAGAATGGATACATAGTCTCTCCCCACTGTGAGGGCTGAGTAAATTGTTTGACGCATTTTTCACAGACAGCGTACTGAATCTCCCTCACTCGGGTGTCTCAGTATTATTCCTGCCATACCAGTGTTCAAAATCTCTCACACAGACAAAAGCAAACATTTCTTCTCGAATTGAATGGCTGCTGATATTCGAGCCCCATTGATTCAAGTGGCTCTGTCTGAAGATGATGTATCATTTGTTTTCAGATTTCTTTCTGCATGTCTTCCTGTAAAAAAAGTCACAAATTGAGTGATCACTGTCAGTACTGTTAAACGAACATAACATCGGTGGCAATTCCTGTAGATTGCTAGATGAGTGCTGACAATATATTATGCAGGACGCAGAAAACCCTCATGCAACAAGATAGCCTTAAGTGTGTATGGAGGAAAACGTAATTTAGATCGCAATAACCTGGAACAAGCTGTCGACTAAGGTGCTGGAAATGGAGCTGAATCACGAATATGATAATGAAATGTCAAGGCTGCTTGGGAAAAGAGAGCCAGTGAAGTTACTGAATGACTCCCTGCTGTCCTAGTAAATACAAAAGAAACAAGAAATATAGAACGTAAGTCTATTACTGCATTAGAAGGTGAAAAATCATTGCCACAAAGTTTTTATAACAGCCAACAATATCAGATATACACCATAGGAAGCAACAGATGTCTACATTTGAAACCAATGTGCCAAGCCCTTAAATACTGCTCAGTTCCATGAGAAACTACCCTTATAATTCTGAACATGAGGAAAGAAGTAAACCTTTTCCAGGGTACAAACTCTATACGTGCCAAACCGAGGGAATACACAAGGAAAATACCTTTGAGAGGGACAGAGAGCATCTGAGCACCTTTGGAGAGCGTGCTCCCTCCATGGAGTCACTCCAGTTGCTACAAGTGAACAGTCTCCACCCCACCCCACACCCCACAGCCCCCCCCCCCCCCCCCACGCCTCTCTCTCCCCCTCCCAGGATGAGGAATAGAAAGGGGGAGACGTTGCTATGCTCCCAGATATTGCCCAGAGGAAGGGAGTTTCACTCTGAAATTGACAGGGCTACCTCCACGTTGAGACGTCCACAATGCGGGAGGGGGTGCACATGGGGAGGGGAGGACACTTTGCAAACTCCTTTCGCTCTCCTCCACGTCAATGCAGTTTGATTTCAAGCAAAGCGCAGGGTTTAATTTTAGCTTTACACTCTCAGAAAACCCCCACCTCTGTGAATCCAGCACTTTACTCTCCCCTCCACTCCATAGAAATATCGATTTGAGAGATTCCAGAGTTGGAGTTGCTACCATACCTGCTGTAGGGGGTTTGGTAGAAACTGTTTATTTTAATGAACCATTTCATTTCAACCTCATGCTTGCCATTCAAATACTAATTTTACACAGAGGGTGGTTGATGTGTGGAATGACCCTTCTCAGGAAGCGGTGGATGCGGGTACAATAAAAAGACATTTGTTTTAGTACATGAATAGGAAAGGTTTGAAGGGATACAGGCCAACAGCAGACAGGAGAGACTGATTTAGTTTGGGATTATGGTTGGCATGGACTGGTTGGACCAAAGGTCCATGACCATGCTGTATGACTCGATGGTAAGTTCATAGTTCCTTGAAAGGGGAGTCGCACATAGACAGAATAGTGAAGAAGGTGTTTGATATACCTGCCTTTATTGGTCAGTGCACTGAGTGCAGGAGTCAGGAGGTCATGTTGCGACTGTAGAAGACATTGGTTAGGCTACGCTTGGATTATTGCAAGCAATTCTGGTACCAGCGATCCCACCCTGACACACCATAAACCAGAGATAGTGACTAAAATTGACTCTGATACAAAATCAAATCATTAAATCGCTGCAGTGCAGAAAGAGGCCATTTGACTCATTGAATGCATTGGGTACAGGAGTTGGGAGGTCATGTTGTAGCTGTACAAGACATTGGTTCACCCACTTTTCGATTCTTGCATTCGAATCTGGTCTCCCTACTGTAGGATAGGAACGATGTTGTGAAACTTGAAAGTGTGCAGAAAAGATTGAAAAGGATGTCGCTAGGGTTGGAGGGTTTGTGGTATAAGGAGAGCCTGAATAGGATGGGGCTGCTTCCCTGGAGTGTCAGAGGCTGTGGGGTGATCTTATGGACATTTATAAAATCATGAGGGGCATGGATAGGGTAAATAGGCTAGAGGAAGTGGTGGAGGCTGGTACAATTACAACATTTAAAAGGCATCTGGATGGGTGTGTGAATAGGAAAGGTTTGGAGGGATATGGGCCAAATGCTGGCAAATGGGACACTAGATTTATATAGGACATCTTGTCAGCATGGATGTGTTGGATCAAAAAGTCTTTTTCCGTGCTGTATATTTCTATGTCTATTTGATAACAGATGCTTTATTTCTGTTGATGTAAATATTGTTAGGGAGAGAGAATTCCTCTAGTAGGGGACGATAAGAATCCTGGGACACCCCTAATTCTGGTTTACTACCTAATGAACACACTTTAAGCACCAAATGTGCATTTATGTCTCATTTTGTTTCATTTTTCTTGTTTTATTCCCTGCTCCGATGACTCTCTCAGTCTGGATGGTTGTCAGGCTGAGAATATTGTGGATTGGGCCTTGATTGACTGAATGTTTTATTGCTCTGGAAGGTGTAAAAGGGGCTCAAAGTTTCAGCAGAAAGCCAGCTGAGCTGAGAACAGACAACATCTTTCTCTGGGAACAGGGAGAAGAGGACAGAGAAATCAGGACCTGAAATCGGAGCTGACACCAGAGTACCATGTTATTAGTGCTTTGATTAGCAGTGCCAACCCTCGACCTTTACCTCGCTTCTTATTCAACTTGAATGCCACGTACCCCCTCAATATTTAGATCCAATCCTTGTCATCCTGAAGCCATGTCCCTGTAAGGAGTCTCAGATCATAATTATCCTCTTCAATGTGTGCAGTCAATTCATTCAGTTTTGTTACATTGCAGCACACATTCAGCCATACAGTCTTCAGTTTCAATTCTTGTGTTCTGTAGAATCCAGTTTTGATTGATTAGATTCGATTCCCTACAGTGTGGAAACAGGCCCTTCGGCCGAACAAGTCCACACCGACACCCTGAAGAGTAACCCTCCCAGACCCCATTTCTTTCTGATTAATGAACCTAACACTATGGACAATTTAGCATGGTCATTTGACCTGACCTGCACATCTTTGGACTAGGACATTTACTTTCCGTGTCCCTTTCTATCATTCTCTGATGTTCATTTCCACATCACTACATTGCTCACCTGACTTGATACGGATTGGCCATAAAAAAATGCATGTTCATACATTCCCAGTAATAGAAGCAGGAGTAGGCCATTTGGTCCATCGAGCTACTCCACCATTCATTAAGATCATGGCTCATCTATCCATCGTCTCAGCTCCTCTTACCTACATTATCCTGACTATTCTAAATTCACCTACCATACAAAATCCCATCGAACTATGTCTTGAATATGGCTGCTTCTACTGCTTCCTTGGGCAGACAATTCCAATGATTCACCACTCTCCGGGAAAAGCAGTTCCTTCTCCTCTGTCTTAAACCTACTCCCCCTAATCTTGTGACCTAGTCTCACCCACCATAGAAACAACTAGATAGGGTGGGTCTGGGTGGCATGCTCGTCGGATGGGTCAGTGTGGACTTGATGGGATGAATGGCCTGCTTCCACGCTGTGGTGATTCTATGATTTACCGCAATTGTGTTTGCCATGGACCACAGCACCAGAACCTCCCACCTTCTGCAAATCGAAAGACAAGTCCCACCCTGCCCTCTTGTACATGTGTTATCTAACTACTTAATCATTTCTAGTGAATCCAGCCCACGCCTCCCGCTGCTGCCAGTAATCTTTACAAAGCTGATGAGACAATGCTATACCTGCTGTACTGAAAATCATAAGGCTTCTAACGATACCAGTCGCTGATTCACCACTCCCACTGATGGACAGCATTGGAAATACAATATTGGAGGCTGAAAGAAATGAGCAGTTTAAAACTAAAACTCACATAACCCTTCACTAGGCTCCCTGCTCAGCACATTTTACTTAAATCACTTCAACTCCACATTGCAACAAATTCACACTTTCCACCAATATCCTGAATGTCCTCACTCACTCAGTTGCTGTCTCACAAATGAAAGATTTCATTGTAGCTTCTGCTCCCAGTAAGGACAAAACATCTTTGAAAGCTGCTCTGAAAGTCCAGTCTTCACAATGACACTTCTGCTTTCCTTCAGTCCAAATTGTCTGTGCTGACCAGATATCCCAAATTAACATAGTCTCATGTGTCAGCACATAACCCATACCCCTCTCAATTCTCCCTATTACCAGATGCCTTTTGAAATGCATTAATTATACCAGCCTCCACCACTTCCTCTGGCAGCTCATTCCATACACACAACACCCTCTGCGTGAGAAAGGTGCCTGCAAAGTTCCTTTTAAATATTTCCCCTCTCACCTCAGACCTATGACCTCTAGTTTTGGTCTCCCCGACTCTGGGGAAAAACTTTTGGCTATTCACCCTATCCATGCTCCTTATGAACTTCTATGAACTTCTAAAGTCAACCCTCAGCCCCCAATGATCCAGAGAAAACAGCCCAGTCTATTCATCCTCTCCATATCGATCAAACCCTCCAACTCTGGCAATAGCCTTGTAAATCTTTTCCAAATCCTTACAAAGGTTCGTAACACTTTTCCTGTAGCAGGGAAGTCAGAACCGAATACAGTATTCCAAAAGTGGCCTAATCAATGTCTTGTTCAGCCGCAACATGACATCCCAACAACTGTATTGAAATGCATTGACCTATTAAAGCAAATATACCAAACACCTTCTTTGCTATCCTGCCTACCTGCGACTCCACTATGAACCAGCACTCCATGGTATGTTTATTCAACAACACTCCTCATTAAATGTGTAGATCCTGCCCTGATCTGCCTTTCCAAAATCCATATTTCAAAAGGGGGTCGAGAAATGTATAAGCCGTGATTGAATGGTGGAGCAGATCTGATGGATTAAATGCCTTAATTTCTGTGCCTATGTCGTATGGTGTCTTGCTGTCCTGGACACAGTGAGAGAATTGGAAGCAGGAATAGGTCATTTGTCTTTCCAGCTGGCACCAATATTGAACAGTTCATAACTGGATATAAATATACCTGCATCTAGATGGATAGGCTTGGAATTTTTTCACTGGAGCATCAGAGGTTGAGAGGTGACCTTAGAAAGGATTATAAAATCATGAGAGGTATAGATGAGGTGAACGGCAGGTATTCTTTCCCTAGTGTGGGTGGTTCAAGATGAGGGAGCAAATTTTGAAGGTGAAGAAAGAAATATTTTATAAAGACATGAGGGGCACCTTTTTTTAAAAAGATAAATAGTAGTTCGTTTGAGGAATCAATGTCCAGAGGAGTTGCTGGATGCAGGTACAGTTACAATGTTTAAAAGATATTTGGATAAGTACATGAATAGGAAAGGTTCGGAGGGGTATAGGCCAATCATTGGCAGGTGGGACCAGTTTAGTTTCAGAACACCGCCAGCATGGACCAGTTCGACTGAATGGTCTGTTTCTGTGCTGTATGACTCTGAAACTGTTCTGTACTGGTTTTAAAACCATTTTCTTGCCTTCTCCCATAACTTCTTTGTTCTTCAAAGTCACATGAACTCAGCCTTGAATACATTCAATAACCGACCTAACTGCAGGAAGATATCCCCACTTCAGAACTCACAAGTTACAGTCTGGAGTGAAGTTTAACCTTCTGCAGAGAGAAGAGACCAACAGCAGCTTCAGAGCTCATGGTCCAACCTCCGCATTTCCACAATGGCCTGCTCTGATTGGCAGGAGGACCAGACTCCTTCCGGTCCTCCAAGCTTGTCCACTGCTCCACGGAAAGGCGCTCGCGTGCCGTTTCTGCGTACTCCCAAGAGTATACGCAGTGCTTGCTGACACTGGCGGTCATGCGCAGTGCTTGCTGACACCGCGGAGCATGCTCAGTGTGCAGGAATTTGTTACAAATTTTAAAGTTAAAAATCACAAAGCACCTGGTGATAGTCCAACAGACTTATTTGGAAGCACTAGCTTTCGGAGCCCTGCTCCTTCATCGGCTGATTGTGGAGTATAACATCGTAAGACACAGAATTTATGATCTTACGATCTTATATTCCACAACCACCTGATGAAGTAGCAGCGCTCCGAAAGCTAGTGCTTCCAAACAAGCCGATTGGACTGTAACCTGGTGTTGTGTGATTTTTAACTTCGTACACCTTAGTCCAACACGGGCCCCATCCCGATCTTGACAAATAATAAGCATCCAAATGCGAATACGAGAGAAAAATGCCGAAGCTATTTTATTTTGCCGGTTTTTTTCCCTGTGCCTCGACATATTATTTCTTTTGCATTTTGTCTGGCTGCTCAACGTTTCTGTATTTTCCCCTGGATAGAGGTATTCCAAAACTAGAGGGTAAAGGTTTCGGGTGTGGGGAAAGATTTTAAAAGATCTAAAAGACTAGGACGAGAACATTCACCCCTTCCTGGGGGAAAGTGAGGACTGCAGATGCTGGAGATTATGGTCGAGATTGTGGAGCTGGAAAAGCACAGCAGTTCAGGCAGCATCCGAGGAGCAGGAGACTCGACGTTTCGGGCAAAACCCTTCGTCAGGAAATAGCCATGGGGAACTGCAGGGCTGTAGCGTAAACGAGCGAGTCGAAGTGGGATGCTGTTGGGAAGGTCGGAGTGAATGGCCTGTAGGGATGATATGGTTCCACTGCCTTAGCCACGCGTATTTTGAAAAATGTGGGAGGAGGGGGTTCCAGTTCGTGGGACATTGACACGAGTCCTGGAGAAGGTGGAATTTGTGCTGTCTCTCTCTTCACATTCTGCCCCCCTGTCCATTTTCTCCCCATCCACTGCCCCCTGCCCATTCTCTCTCCTCACACTTCACCCTCTATTCTCTCCCCCAACCCTCTGAACCCCTGTCCATTTCAACTCCCTTCTCCCCCACCATCAGCGACCCCCTCACCGCCCCCCCCCCCCCCCGACCCCCACAATCGTCCTTTCTCGTGCCTCAGCCCTCTTTGATCGCTGTATGAAGTCTTTCTCAGGGAAGAGAGAGAATGGATGGTGATGACTTTACCTGGGAAACACGGCATGTGAGAAATAGCTGATTTTTAAAATTGAGAATAACGAAAGCCATATATTCAGAAACTTCGTTAAAATGGGGAAGAATGTTTTTTTTTTCAAAAATAAAGCTGCAGAAATCTTTCTGAAACTTGCATTGATGTATGTGCAGTTAGGCCACAACAAAGGACAGGCTGTAAGGAGTGAATGAGTGAATAAAAGACAAGTCCAACCTTGCTCTCGAGGAGAAGGTGAAAAATGCAGAGGCTGGAGATCAGAGTCGAGAGTGTGGTGTTGGAAAAGCAGAGCATGTCCGGCAGCATCCAAGGAGCAGGCGAATCGCCGTTTTGTGCATAAGCACGTGGCATTCGGCCATCGCTCCTTCAACCTCCCTGTGATGGCGCGTGAACTCACTGTTGCCTCCGCAGGTGGGAGGAGCAGGTGAATCCTTTCCGGCACATACAGCGGGTGAACGGCCTCTCTCCAGGGTGGAGCCGCTGGTGGGTCAGCAGTGCAGCTGACTGAGTGAAACCCCTCCCGCACATGGGGCACGTGAATGGCTTCTCTCCCTTGTGGACTCACTCGTGCGTCTGCAGATGGCTGATCCGACTGAAGCCCTTCCTACACACTGAGCAGGTGAATGGTCTCTCCCGGTGTGAATGCGTCTGTGGGTTTCCAGCAGGGATGGGGAAGGGAATCCTTTCCCACAGACCCGACATTTCCAAAGTTTCTCCTTTGGAGGGAGCTTTCCTTGTGTTGCTCTGGGATTGAAATTACAAACAGAACGGGTACATAGCCTTTCCTACCTTAAGGCGTGAGACTTTGATTCCTCCAAGCTGAGTAAATGGTTTGAAGCACTTTTCACAGTCAGCGCACTGAATCTCCCTCACTCGGTGTCTCAGTATTCTTCCTGCCACAGGACTGTCCAAAATCTCTCAAACAAACAAAAGCAAACATGCCTTCTTGATTGGAATGATTGCTGATATTCAAGTCCCAATCAATCAAGTGGCTCTGTCAGAAGTTGATGTATCATTTGCTATAAGATTTCTTTCTGCACGTCTTCCTGCAAAGAAAAATCACAAAATAAGTGATCACTGTCAGTACAGTTAATGAACATAACATTGGTGGCAATTCCTGTAGATTGCGAGATGTCTGCTGATCACATATTATCCAGGCCACAGAAACCTGAAAACCCTCATGCAGCCAGATAGCCTCAGCTGTGCATGGAGGAAAACTTCATTTCAGTGACAATAACATGGAACAAACTGCCGACAAAGATGCTGGAAATGGAGCTGAATCAAGGATATGAAAATGAAATGTTAAGGCTGCTTGAGAAAAGAAAGGCAGTAAAATTGCTGAATGACTTCCTGCTGACCTATTAAATAAAAGATTATGACAAAAAAAGGACGTAACTCCATTACAACATTAGAAGGTGAATAATAATTACAACAGAAATTTTTACAACAGCCAACAATATCAGATATACACCATATAGAACAAAGAACAAAGAAAGTTTACAGCACAGGAACAGGCCCTTCAAGCCTGTTTCTGGATCAGTGGTGCTGGAAGAGCACAGCAATTCAGGCAGCATCCGAGGACAGGCAAAATCAACGTTTCGGGCAAAAGCCCTTCATCAGGAATAAAGGCAGAGAGCCTGAAATGTGGAGAGATAAGCTAGAGGAGGGTGGGGGTGGGGAGAGAGTGGCATAGAGTACAATAGGTCAGTGGGGGAGGAGATGAAGGTGATAGGTCAGGGAGGAGAGGGTGGAGTGGATAGGTGGAAAAGGAGCTGGGCAGGTCGGACAAGTCCGGACAGGTCAGGGGATCGAGTTGCTGGAGGTTAGAAGCTAGGATGAGGTGGGGGAAGGGGAAATGAGGAAACTGTTGAAATCCACATTGATGCCCTGGGGTTGAAGTGTTCCGAGGCGGAAGATGAGGCGTTCTTCCTCCAGGCGTCTGGTGGTGAGGGAGCGGCGGTGGAGGAGGCCCAGCACCTCCATATCCTCGGCAGAGTGGGAGGGGGAGTTGAAATGTTGAACCACTGGGCGATTTGGTTGATTGGTGCGGGTGTCTCGGAGATGTTCCCTAAAGCGCTCTGCTAGGAGGCGCCCAGTCTCCCCAATGTAGAGGAGACCGCATCGGGAGCAACGGATACAATAGATGATATTAGTGGATGTGCAGGTAAAACTTTGATGGATGTGGAAAGCTCCTTTGGGGCCTTGGATAGAGGCGAGGGAGGAGGTGTGGGCGCAGGTTTTACAGTTCCTGCGGTGACAGGGGAAAGTGCCAGGATGGGAGGGTGGGTCGTAGGGGGGCGTGGACCTGACCAGGTAGTCACGGAGGGAATGGTCTTTGCGGAAGGTGGGGAGGGAAATATATCCCTGGTGGTGGGGTCTGTTTGGAGGTGGCGGAAATGTCGGCGGATGATTTGGTTTATGTGAAGGGTGGTAGGGTGGAAGGTGAGCACCAGGGGCGTTCTGTCCTTGTTGCGGTTGGAGGGGTTGGGTCTGAGGGCGGAGGTGCGGGATGTGGATGAGATGCGTTGGAGGGCATCTTTAACCATGTGGGAAGGGAAATTGCGGTCTCTAAAGAAGGAGGCCATCTGGTGTGTTCTATGGTGGAACCGCTCCTCCTGGGAGCAGATACGGCGGAGGCGGAGGAATTGGGAATACGGGATGGCATTTTTGCAAGAGGTAGGGTGGGAAGAGGTGTAATCCAGGTAGCTGTGGGAGTCGGTGGGTTTGTAAAAGATGTCAGTGTCAAGTCGGTCGTCACTGATGGAGATGGAGAGGTCCAGAAAGGGGAGGGAGGTGTCAGAGATGGTCCAGGTAAATTTAAGTTCAGGGTGGAATGTGTTGGTGAAGTTGATGAATTGCTCAACCTCCTCGCGGGAGCACGAGGTGGCGCCAATGCAGTCATCAATGTAGCGGAGGAAGAGGTGGGGAGTGGTGCCGGTGTAATTACGGAAGGTCAACTGCTCTACGTAGCCAACAAAGAGACAGGCATAGCTGGGGCCCATACGTGTGCCCTTGGCTACCCCTTTGGTCTGGAGGAAGTGGGAGGATTCAAAGGAGAAATTGTTAAGGGTGAGGACCAGTTCGGCCAAACGAATGAGAGTGTCGGTGGAGGGGTACTGTTGGGAACGTCTGGAGAGGTGGGCGAAGGGGTCCTCGGAAGGTGGGCGGGAGTCATGATTGTGAAAGTAAGCTCGGAGGCGGAGGCGATGGAAGAATTGTTCAATGTCACGGCATGTATTAAATTCATTGATGCGTGGATGGAGGGGGACGAAGGTGAGTCCTTTGCTGAGGACTGATCGTTCGTCCTCAGTGAGGGGGAGGTCTGGGGGGATGATGAAAACTCGGCAGGGCTGGGAGCTGGGAGCTGGTGTGGGTGTAGAGCTGGGAGTGGGGTCGGAGCCAGTACCTGGAGTGGGTGTGATGTTGGGGGGAATGGGAGTAGAGTCATGAGCAGGGGTAGTGTTCCCCTCGGGGTTCTGGGGGGTGGGGATAGTGACAGTGGGGTCTGTGGGGGGCGTGTCAGCAGAATGCAGGTGAGTGGCGCTGATGGGGTCGGAAGTGGTGGCAGACACGGCAGTAGGGGTGGCGGAAGTCACTCAGCGTGTGGCATCGGCGATGATGTGAGGGCCGGAAGTGGCTGTGGGAGTGGCCATGATGGAGCAGAAGTGACATCAGCGTGGGGATGGTAGCCTGTGCCGATCCAAATGTACTGTCTGAACCTGTCGGTCAATTCCTAAGCATCTGTAACCCACTACTCCCCACCCACTCATGCATTTATCCAGACGCATCTTAAATGAATCGACCGTGCCTGCCTCTACCACCTCTGCTGGCAACGCGTTCCAAACGCCCACCACCCTCTGTGTGAAGTAAAACACGTTTTCGCTTTGAATAAGTGCTGCCCTTGCCGCGTTCATTGTAACGGGAGCTCTGCCCCATCCCTAATTCAGGCAGTCGGATCTCGTCAAATGAAGCTGTTTTTTGAGAGTGTTGACTGGCCGTTTTTGCACAAGGCAGTGTAAGAAAGAAGGGCTTGTCCGGGATTTCTCGCATGCCCACGCACCAGAAGGCCCGAAGCAAGAATCAGATCCCAAGACCAACGAGCCACAGGCCCCAGGCGCCCTACATTTTTTGAGCAATGTGCCAATCCCTTAAATGCTGCTCAGTTCCTTGAGAATCTAACCTTTTAGTTGTGAACATGAGGAAAGGAGCAATCCTTTTCTAGGGTGCAAACTGTATACGTGCCAAACTGAGGGAATACGCAAGGAAAATAGCTTTAAGAGAGATAGAAAGTATTTGAGCACCTTTGGAGTGTCTGCTCCCTCCCTGGATTCACTCCACTTGCGACAAGTGAACAGTGTTTCACCCACCCCTACCTCCCCTCCCCCTCGCTGCTGGAGGATGGTATATGGAAAGGGGGAGACATTGCTTGGCTCCCAGATGTTGCCCAGAGTGAGGGAGTTTCACTCTGAAACTGACAGGACTGCATCCGTATTGTGACGTCAACAATGGAGGGCGGGCCGGACAGCTGTCCTGCAGTTGAGGCACGTGTGGAAGGGGAGGACACTTTGCAAATCCCACTCTCCTCCAAGTCTATGCAGTTTGAGTTTAAACAAAGCAAGGCGTTTAAATATACTTTCGAAAACCTCCTTGTGCCGTGGGAAAACTCCGGCCGCGGGAAATGCAGAATGACAGATTCATAGTAACCTTCCTACCCTCCAACCTCCAACCCTGGCAACATCCTTGTAAATCTTTTCTGCACCTTTTCGAGTTTCACATCTTTCCGATAGGAAGCAGACCAAAATTACATGCAATATTCCAAACGTGGCCTGACCAATGTTCTGTACAGTGGCAACATGAGCACCCAACATCTATCCTCGATGCTCTGACCAACAAAGGAAAGCACACCAAACGCCGTCTTTACTATCCAATCTGCCTGCGTCTCTACTTTTGAGGAACTATCAACCTGAACTCCAAGGTCTGTTTGTTCAGCAACACTTCCAAGGAACTTACCATTAAGTGTAAAAGTCCTGCTCTGATTTGTTTTTCCAAAATGCAGCACCTCATATTTATCTAAATTAACCTCCAACTGCCATTCCTCAGCCCATTGGCCCATCTGATCAAGGTCCCGTTGTGATCTGAGGTAACCTTCTTTACTGTCCACTACACCTCCAATTTTGGTGTCATCTACAAACTTGCTAACTATACCTCCTCCGTTTACATAAAAATCATTTATATAAATGACAAAAAGTAGCGGGCCCAGCATCAATCCTTGTGATACACCATTGGTCACCGGCCTTCAGTCTGAAAAGCAACCCTCCATCACCACCCTCTGTCTTCTGCCTTCTAGCCAGTTCTGTATCCAAATGGCTAGTTGTCCCTGCATGCCATGAGATTAAACCTTACTCACCAGTCTCCCATGAGGAACCTTGATGAACGCCTTCCTGAAGTCCAGAGAGATCACATCCATCCTTACCATCTTCCTTAAATAGTGGCACCACGTTAGCCACCCTCTAGCCTTACGGCACCTCACCTGTGACTATTGATGTTACAAATATCTCAGTAAGAGGTCCAGCAATCACTTCCTCATTTTCCCATAGAGTTCTAGGGTACTCCTGATCAGGTCCTTGGGATTTATCCACTTTTATGCATATCAAGATATCCAGCAATTTCTCATCTGTAATATGGGCATTTTTTCAACATGTCACCATCTACTTTCTCACATTCTATATCTTGCATGCCCTTCTCCACACTAAACACTGATGCACAATATCCGTTCAGCATCCCGCACTCCCCGCCCCTTCTACTGCAGCTCCACACAAAGGCCGCCTTGCTGATCTTTGAGGGGCCTTATTCTCTCCCTTGTTATCCTTTTGTCATTAATGTATTGAAAAAATCCTTTGGGTTATCCATGACTCTATTTGCCAAAGCTATCTCATGTCCCCTTTTTGACCTCATGATTTCCCTCTTAAGTATGCTCGTACTGCCTTTATACTCTAAGCATTCACTCGATCTCTCTGCCGATACCTGATATATGCATCCTTCTTTCTCTGAACCAAAATCTCATTTTCTCTAGTCATCCAGCATTCCCAAACCTACCAGCCTTTCCTTTCACCCTAACAGGAATATACTCTACATCAGAAAATCACCTGATGAAGGAGCGTCGCTCCGAAAGCTAGTGTGCTTCCAAGTAAACCTGTTGGACTATAACCTGGTGTTGTGTGATTTTTAACTTTGTACACCCCAGTCCAACACCAGCATCTCCGAATCAGGAATATACTGTGTCTGGACTCTTGTTATCTCATATTTGAAGGCTTCCCATTTTCCAGCATCCCTTTAACCTGCGAACATCTGCCCCCAATCAGCTTTTGAAAGATCTTGCCTAATACCTGAGTCTTCCTCCAATTTATAACTTCAACTTTTAGATCTCATATGTTATTTTCAATCACTATTCTAATGTTAATAGAATTATGGTTACTGGCCCTTAGGTTTTGCACCCTCGCCAGTATGTACATCCACATTGTGAATTAGAAAATGTCCTTGTACACACTTAACAAATTCCTCTATTTGGCTGATAGGTAAATGGGCAGGAGTTATACCTTGGGTCCACTCTCCCTTCATTCCCATCAACCCTAACCCCATTCCCACCCCAAAACTCCAACGGCACTTTCGTCTGCAACTGCTGAATGTGTGACACCAGCCCATTTACCTGCTCCCTCCTCACTATCCAAGGGCCCAAACTTACCTTCCAGGTGAAGCAGCACTTTACCTGCACTTCCCACAACCCAGTCTATGCATTTGCTGCTCATAATGTGGTCTCATCGACATTGGGGTAAACGAAGCATAAACTGGGTGACTGCTGCACAGAACATCTACGTTCTACCTGCAAAAAAGACCCTGAGCTTCCAGTTGCCTGCCAATTCCACACCTCACCCTGTTCCCTGGCCAACATCTCTGTCTCAGGTTTGCTGTCGTGTTCCAGCGAAGTTCAGCACCAACAGAACGAAGAGCACCGAATATTACACTTGGGGACCATACATCCCTCCGGTCCCAATATCGAATTCAATAATTCTAGGGCCTGAAATCAATAGTATCCTCGTCCCTACCACACACACCAAACCTTGTTATCACATAGTCTGTCATGACACACTACCTATTCTTAGCCACGAACAGTCTCCATACACCCTCCCACGCAGATCGTTATCAACTCCCTTTCCTGTCCAACAGTTTTGGGCTCTGTCCTGATCTATCCTTTACTGCATCCGCCTTCCTCCCACAATATCTCCTGCATATAAACCAACGTTTTCCCAATCACCATCAGTTCTGTGGAAGGGTCACCGGCAACTCCTGTTTTTTGTTTCTGATATACAGCATCCACAGTTCTTTCACCTTTTTATTGAGGTAGAGTTGGAAATTGTTTCGAGAGACAGAAGGAGAGGAGGGAGAGACAGAACAGACATGAATGTTGATCTCCGTTGTTATTGATAACGTAAAACCATTGCAGTGCGATCACTTCCCTTAAGCATGAATAGAGGCGACGCGCTTTGTGTGAGCTTGTGTGTCGCCTCTATTCATGCTTAAGGGAAGTGATCGCAACGGTACCGCGCAACGGTAGTGCGTCTGACTCCAGATCAGAAGGTTGCGTGTTCGAATCACGTCAGGCTCACTAACGTCAACTTCTTATCTTTCAAATCAAGAAAAGAGAACGTTCACTCCGGATATCTGTTGAGCCAAATCTTCTTTGCGGAAACTTTCGATCACACGTGAAACTTTGCTGTCAGTTTGATTTGTGAACACTGTGTCAGGGAGGTGGTGTGCCCATTGTTTGTGTAAATGCTCAGCTCCCCCAGTTCATCACGGGATTTAAACACAGCCGCCTCCCTCGAGGCAGCCGCTTCGTTCAGTTGGTGACAGCGAGGTGTGAATTAACGTAATACCGATATTTTTACAACATAATCCAGAGACTCCCAGATTTATGTTTCAATCTATCAGGAGAGTGATAGCGAGTTCAGATAGAAATATTTCCCACCAACAGCAAATCCTTTCCTCTCACTGGACACAGTTAAAATTATCTTTATTCAACAGGAGGAGTGGAAACTCTCGTCCGACGGCCTCTCTCCACATTAACGGTGAGCCTGAATTTTATAAACGGTGTCAGTAAAATCCAGTGGCGGACACTGATTTGGTTCAATCGATTTTTTTGCCAAGAGTAATTCACCGAGAGGATGCTGCTGTGTGAGACAGCGTGGGGAATTACTGCAGGGCCTCCTGCACATGGGACACACCGCAACTGATGTGTTTCACCTTCACCAGTTTATTCCTATCTCGGAGAAGAGAGGTTTGATGATTCGGATCATAGCAGCCAGACAGAGAACAGGAGAAGAGCACTCAGCCCTTCACAAGCTTGTCACCACAGCTGGGTCATCGTGGCCCGTGTATCAATATGGGATAGTAATCTGCATCTACTGACTGGAAGCACAGCAAATTGGAGTGCTGGTGGGACTATCACACAGGAGACAATGGCTTCGACCTATCAACTGGATAGGTCCCAATGCGCAACTCCGCTCACCTCAACTGAATAACTGGAAACAAATTACTCCGTGATTCAAAGGAATACTCGGTTTTGAATCTGCATTGTGTCATGTACCTTCGAGAATGCTGTCAAAACACCTTCATTGCTGTGATGGAGTATCCTGTTGGGCAGAATATACCTGTTGTCAAATTTCCTACGTTCTGTTGGTCCAACTTCGATTTCACTCAGAATCACAAAATGTGTGACAGCGCAGACTGAGGCCATGCAGCCCACCTTAGCTCTGCTGGTTCAACACAATAAGTGTCTCATTCTGTCGCCTTCTCCCTGTAAATCTGCACATTGTGACATTGAACATGCCCACCGAATTCCCTTTTGTGTCCATTGAATCTGCCTCTTTGTCACTGTCAGACAGCGACTTACTGACCCCACTCCCTGTGTGAAAACGGTCTTCCTAATGTCACTTTTACTTATTTTCCTGATGACTGTAAATCCCTGCCAAATCATTCTCGATCCTTTCAGGCCTGGGAGCATTTTCACTGCATTATTTCCTCTGTCTAAAACCCTCATGACGTGGAAAACTTCAATCAGACCAGCTTTCAGCCCGCAGTTCTCCAAAGAGAGCTGCCCCAAACTTTCCAATCTCCCTTCATTGCTGACATTCCTCAGGACGGTACCATTCACGTTAACCTGTTCAGCGCTGTCTGCAATCACTTCACTTCCCCGCTTCCTGAAGTGTCACCCTCAGAACTGAGCGTAATACAGGTGGAGGATTCATTCAGACTCGGATTGCGCGGGCGAAAAATCTGCAATATTTGCTTTCACTTTGAACAAGTGTTTCCCTTCGCCGTGTTCACTGCAATGGCAGCTCTGCGCCGTCCCTAATTCAGGCAGTCCGATCTTATTTAACGAAGCGGCTTTTTGAGAAAATTCATCGGGCATTCTTGCTCAGGTCAATTTAAGGAATGATGGTTCGCCTGGGATTGGAACCCGGGAATTCTCACACGGCTGCATTTGCTCGAAGACCCAAAGCTAGAATCATATCCCAGACTAACGAGCCACCAGCCATGGGTGCAGCCACCTCCTGAAGCAGCTGAGACTTGCTCAGTACAAAATACTTTGTACATTGCTCCCAGAACTGCAAGCAGGGAAGAGTTTCAAGAACATCTGCTTCTCAGTCTGTGTCCCTGCTCCCAGGACGCTGCTGTTTGTCCCGTCCCCAGGGACCGGGCTCTCTCCACTGGTGGATAATTGAACCATTTCGTTTCTCCTTGCAAGCTGTGCTGGTGGAAGGCAGAGCCCATTCACTCTTCTGCTCTCTCACACTATTACGTGAGGCAGGAGAAGTCAGTTACAGTCATGCGTAGGAAATGGGCAACTTTGAACTTGTTCCAAAGGTCTTGTTAGCGGAGAGACAGAAAGATGCTGTGCTACCGAAACAGAGAGAAATGGACACTGGAGACTTGTCCCTCAGGTAAATTGGTATGAGTGCATTTTTGTGCAGCCTGCTTGGTGTTCAGAATTTGTCTTGACACAGCAATTCTGCAGAAAGTCTTTTATTACATGGCTGTTGGTTTCTTTACTGCAGGAAATAGACTAAAACAGCAAGTCATGTGTTCCAACTTCGCCGGTTCATTGCCATCTGAGAGCAGAGGTTTCACACGAGATCAGGACACACCGACAGAGAACAGGACAAGACAACCCAGAGCTCCACAAGGTTGCCAGCACAACTGTGTAAATTTGACTTGTGTATCGATGTGACATATTTAACTCGGATACCCGAAGTTTTGGGAAGCAGATAACAAGGCAAGGAAAAGAACAGAGCGACGTTATACGGGAAAGCTGCTAAAGACGACAGTGAGTGAATAGGAGAAAATGGTTTCGCTTCTGGGTTATGATACCAGCATGCACCCGCTGTGCCATTCTCCTGCATTGCACGGCAGCTTTTCCAGAGAGGTATTCAGCTTTTCATCTGGCGTGTGACTTGCACGTTCGAGAATGACGTCAAAAGATCTTCAATGCTGTAGTGTCAGGTGCTGTTGTGCAGACATGTCGCCGATGTGCAAATATAAACTCAGAGAGCAATGCACACTGGAGACTGTGAGCCAGCTGAAACTTGCTCAGTGTGAAATACATTCCAAATTGCTCCAAGAATTGCAAGCAGCAAAGTCTTTCCAGAACATCTGCTTGTCATGCTGTCCCCGGGGCGCTGATGTTTGTCTCATCCCCAGGAACTGGTCTGTCTCCACTGGCGGATTATTAAACCAATTTGTTTCTACTTGTCTGCTTTTCTGGAGGGAGGGAAGAGTCCATTCGCTCTTCTGCTCTTTATCTCCTTGGGGTGAGAGGTATCACTTACACTAATGCGTGGAAAGTGAGTAACTTTGATTGTGAATTTTCTCCAAACGTCTGTTATCGGAGAGATAGAAAGATGCTGTGCTGGCGGGGCAGAGAGAAATGGACACCGAAGACTCTTCCCTCAAGTAAATTCATATGAGCACATTGTTGTGCAGCCTGCTTGGTGTTCAGAATTCGTCTTCACGCAGCAATCTTACGGAAAGTCTATTGCAAAGTGGGCATCGCTTTCATTGCTGCGACCGCACAGCAGTTAACATCTGAGCCCCAAGTGTCCCAGATGAAGAGAATCCGAGTGAAACCTTCACTCACTGGGAGTCATCCCCACGGCCCTGAGCTGAGGGACTGCAGGCAGTCCAACACGGAAGGGATGGTTAAAAATGAACCAGTTTTGCTCCCTCAGCCTCTCTGTCCCAGAGACAGGCAGCGGGGCGGCATAAACACGGAGCATCATTCTCGCGCAGACAGAAGCCGTTCAGCCCATCGTATCCACGACGACTCTCTGCCACGTGCCTCTCTCTGAGGTTATTCACAATCAGTGATATCTGTCCGAATACTCAGGGACTGTTTCTGACATGCTGATCGTCTTGTCATTCACGTCCGAACCGGCGAGGCGAATTACGGCAGGGAAGGCACGAAAGCACAAGGTATGCTCAGCTCACTGGCATCTCAGAGAAGTGGGTTTGCGATTCAGTTCATAGGAAACCGACGAAGCACAGGAGAAGACCACTCAGACCTCCAAAAGCACGTTACTTGAAAGGTGTGAGTTTCGCGACAGTATCGGTATGATATGGGGCATTCAGACACTCAGGAAGTCTAAATGCTGAACAGCCATCACAAAGGAAAGTCGTTCAAGGAGACAGTGAACTCCTGGGCCCATAACCCAGAGGATCGTTTCGATCCATCGACCTCTGGGTTATGGGCCCAGCACGCTCCCGCTGCGTCACTCTGCTCTTATGCCCAGTTCGCCCTCCCACAGGTCCCTTCAGCCTTTCGTCTGGCGCGTGGCATGCACGTTCGAGACTATTGTCAAAGATCTCCACTGCGGTCGTCTTATATGGTGCTGCGCAGACGCATGGAGGCTGTGTAAATATAAACTTTTTCTAACTTCCCACATTCTGTTGGTCGAACTGTGATTTCACTCTGAATAGACGCCATGTGGCCCACCTTCGCTCTGCTGGGTCGACACAGTAAGTGAACGTGGGTCTCTATTCGTATCATTCTCTTGCCTTCTCCATGTAATTCTGCACATTGTTACTTTAAACATGACCACCGGATTCCCGTTTGCGTCTAATGAATCTGCCTCTTTGTCAGTGTCAGTTAGGAATTTACTGACCCCAACCACTCCCTGTACGAAAGCGTTCTTCCGAATGTCACATTTGGTTCTTTTCCTCATGACTTTAAAACTCTGCCGAATCGTTACCGATCCTTTCAGGCGTGGGAGCATTTTGACGACATTACTTTCTCTGTCTCGACTTCGCGTAACTTGGAAAGCTTCAATCGGGCCAGATTTGAAACTTCTGTTCTCCGAAGAGAGTTGTCCCAAATTTCCAATCGACCCTCATCGCTGACAGCCCTCAAACACCGCACCACTCACGTCAACCTGTTCAACGCTATCTCCAATCATTTCACTTCGCTGCTTTCTGTCCCATTGGTACGCCAGGGAGCCCAACCTCGTTTAACGAAGGTGCTTTTCGAGAAAATTAAGCAGGCACTTTTGCACGAGTCACGAAACGCAGGCTCGTCCGGGATTTGAACCGGGGATCTCTCACACGTCTGTGTCGACGAAGACCCAAAGCGAGAATCATACCCCTAGACCAACGAGCCACTCCGCAAGGGCGCCGGCGCCCCCGCTCTACCTCTTGAACCAGCTGAGTCTTGCTCAGAGTGGAGTAGCGTTGACGTTGAACTGGCTGGGGCTGTTTTCTCTGGAACTTCGGAGGCTGAAGGGTGACTTTATGGAAGTTTACAAAATTATGAGGGGCATGGATAGGATAAATAGGCAAAGTCCTTTCCCTGGGGTCGGGGAGTCAAGAACTAAAGGGCATAGATTTAGGGTGAGAGGGGAAAGATATAAGACAGACCTAAGGGGCAACATTTTCACGCAGACGGTGTTACGTGTATGGAATGAGCTGCCAGAGAAAGTGGCGGAGGCTGCTACAATTGCAACATTTAAGAGGCGTTTGGATGGATATATGAATAGGAAAGGTTTGGAGGTATATGGGCCGGGTGCTGGCAGGTGGGACTAGATTGGGGTGGGATATCTGATCGACATGGACGGGTTGGACCGAAGGGTCTGTTTCCATGCTGTACATCTCTATGACTCTATGAACAGCTGCTTCTCATTCTGTCTCTCTGCTGCCGGTTGCCCGTCCCCAGGAACCGGGCCCTCTCTACTGGCAGAAAATTAAACTGTTTTCTTTCTAAACTTTTCTCTGACACTGGAGTGACCAGTGACAAGCATTGCCCTCCTCAACATAGGGTACAGAGAACAGGAGATGTCCCCGCAGACCTCCACGAGTGTGTCATCTCAACTGTGCACATTGGGCCTGTGCATCAATGTGAAATATTTACGTCGAAGTTTTTTGGGAAGCAGATGAGAAGGCGAGATGCACAACAGTGCGCCGTTATACGGGAAAGCTGCTAAAGCCGACATTGAGTGAATAGGAAAGAGCTGGCGGGAAAGAGAGCACTGTGCACTGGAGACTCTGAGCCAGCTGAAACTTGCTCAGTGTGAAGTACATTCCAAATTGCTCCAAGAATTGCCAGCAGCAAAGAGTTTTCAGAACATCTGCTTGTCATTCTGTCCCCGGGATGCGGTTTCTGACATGCGGACCGTCTTGTCATTCACGTCCGAAACGGCGATTTGAACCCGGGATCTCTCTCAGATGACAAGCAACATGAGTTTGACTGGGACAACACTACTATTATAGGACAAGCCAAAACAGAGAACAGCCAGGGAATTCCTAGAGGCGTGGCACTCATCCACAGATTCTATCAACAAGCACATCGACCTCGACCCAATATACCGGCCACTGCAGCGGACAGCTGGAACTGACAACCGGAAGTGGCATGGCGGCACAGTGGCACAGTGGTACAGTGGTTCGCACTGCTGCCTCACAGTGCCAGAGACCCCGGTTCAATTCCTGCCTCAGGTTACTGACTGTGTGGAGTTTGCACATTCTCCCCGTGTCTGCGTGGGTTTCCTCCGGGTGCTCCGGTTTCCTCCCACAGTCCAAAGATGTGCAGGTGAGGTGAATTGGCCATGCTAAAAAAAAATTGCCCGTAGTGTTAGGTGCAGCGGTAAATGTAGGGGAATGGGTCTGGGCGGGTCGGTGAGGACTTGTTGGGCCGAAGGGCCTGTTTCCACACTGTAAGTAATCTAATCTAATACAGATCACTACAAATGCCGGAGGAAACAGCACAAAGCGCTTCACAGGAGCCTCCCAAGCACTGAGGATGTCACCTAGACAGGGGACGAAACGTCTGCAACACAAATTCCCAGCTCGGCGAACAGAATCACAACAAAGTTTTTGCTTGCAGGAACTGAGTGACATAAACAGGATGCTCTCAAATTTCGGAAGGAATTACACTTCCGTTCAAGATTTACGGAAAGCTTTGTAGCTCGGCTGCCGATTGTCGCAGCTCGCCGAGCTGGGAAGTTGATTTGCAGGCGTTACATCCTCTGCCTAGTTGACATCTTCAGTGCGTTGGAGCCACCTGTGAAGCGCTGCTGTACTGTGTCTTCTGGAATGTATTTGGCTCTGTTTCTGCTGTTTTTGTTTGACCGTTCTGATTGTTCGCTGCAGTGATAGGCATATGTCAATGTGTTAATTGGTGGAGTCCGTGGATGAGTGCCGTGTTTGTTGAATTTCTCTGGCTGACCTCTGTTTAGATGTACTATGACCGTTGTGCTGTCCCAGTCGATTTTATCGTCCTTGTCATCTGTGTTTGTGTGGGTACCAGAGATAATGTTTAATGGGTAGATGTTGTTCATGGTTACAGATTGCTAGTTGTCTGCCTGTTTGTCCTGTGCTGTATAGTTTTCGTGCAGCCTTTGCATGGAATCTTGTAAACTATATTTGTTTTCCACATGATGTGGTTGAGTCTTTTGTTCTGGTGAGTTGTTGTCTGACCGTGGCTGTCAGTTTATGGGCTGTCATGAATCCGAGTGGTCGGAGATGTCTGGCTATTAGTTCTGTGAGATTTATTATATAAGGTAAAGTGGTGAGTGTGTTGGGTCGTGGCAGATCCTTGTCTCGTTGTTTGTGTGCTCGGCCCTTGTGGATGAAGTTGCGGGCATATCCGTTCCTGGTGAAGCCTCTGTAGACGTGTTCTTCTTCCTTTCACAGGTCGGCAGTGCTGCAGTGTGTAGTCACCCTTTGGAACAGCGTCCTAATGCAGCTTCTCTTGTCTGTGTTCTGATGGTTGTAGTTCAGGGTCGGGTCTGGGGGTGTGGCTTTTCTGTACACTTCTGTAGCACATCCCCCGTTCTGTGTCCTTTCTCCCATAGACCGTTAGCTTCCAGTTTCCTGTCACTTCAACTTCCCACTGTGTTCCCATGACACCATTTCAGTCTCTGATTTGCTGCAGTGCTCCCACAAGGCACAGCGCAAGCTGGAAGAGCGGAACCTCATTTTCTCCTGAGAGACCGTGCTACCTTCAGGACCCAACGCCGAGTTCAATCATTTTAGAACCTGTCCACCTTCTTCCACGGTCTTTAACCGCCCACTCATTCCATCAGTTCCGAAGACGGATCGTTGGGCTCAAAACATTATCTCTCCTTTCTCTCCACGGATGGACTAGACCTGCTGGTTTTGTTAATTTGAAAATGAACAAAATGAGCAGGGAGACAGAATGAGAAGCACTGTTCTGGAAACTCTTTTTCTGCTTGCAATTCTGAGAACAATAGCGAATGTATTTCACACTGAGCAAGTCTCAGCTGGTTCAGGAGGTGCTGGAGCCAGTGGCTCGTTGATCTAGGGGTATGATTCTCGCATTGGGTCTTCTAACGGGCAGACTTGCGAGAGATCCCGGCTTTCTTGACTTGTGCAAAAATGCCCGATTAAACTTCTCAAAAGGCACCTTCGTTAAACGAGGCTGGGCTCCCTGGAGTACGAATGGGGCAGGTAGCGGGGAAGTGAAATGATTGGAGATAGCGTTGAACAGGTTGACGTGAGTGGTCCCGTGTTTGAGGAATGTCAGCGATGAAGGTAGTTTGGAAAATTGGGACAGCTCTCCTCGGAGAACAGAAGTTTGAAATCTGGCGTGGCAAGTTTTCCAAGTCATGAGGGGACTAGAGATTGGAAACAATGTCGTGAAAGTGTTTCCACGCCTGAAAGGATCGAGAACGATTCGGCAGCGTTTTAAATTCATGAGGAAAAGAAGTAAAAGTGACATTCGGAAGAACGTTTTCGTACAAGGAATGGTTAGGGTCAGTAAATCCCTGTCTGACAGTGATAAAGAGGCAGATTCAATGGACACAAAATTGAATTCGGTGGTCATGTTCGACCAACGGAATGTTCATATTAACACAGCCTCCACACCTCTGCGCAGCAGTATATTGCATAACAGCAGTGGAGATCTTTGATATGTGTCTGGAACGTGCATGCCAGATGACTGTCGAAAAGCTGAAGGGTTCTGAGAAAACGCACGGCATACTAAACACAGAGTGACGCAACGAAAGCGTGCGGGCCCCACAACCCAGAGGCCCATAGCTCGAGACCACCCTCTATTGCTATTGCTCAAACTCTCCTTGAGCAGCTTTCCTTTGTCGTGAGTCTCTGTTCTATATCTTTCCTTGGCATCTGCTCCCCATAACTTCGAGTGTCTGAGTGACATGTATCGCACTGATCGACTCGCCAAATTCACGCAGGCGAAGTGACTCGCTTCTGGAGGTCTGAGTGGTCTTCTCCTGTTCTCCGTCGAGTTCCTCTGAAGTGAATTGTAAAACCACTTTTCTGAGATGTCAATGAGCTGATAAAGTTGAAACACATGCCTTACGTTTTTGTCCATTCCCTGCAGTAATTCGCCATGCCGGTTCGGACGTGAATGATGAAACGGTCGGCTTGTCAGAAACCGCATTACCACTCAGACACATTCCCCCACTATTAGGACAGATCACCAATTGCGAATAACTTCAGAGAGAGGCAAGTGACAGAGAATCGCCGTGGACTCGATGGGCTGAACAGCTTCTGTGCGCGAGAATGATGCTACGTGTTTGTGCCGTCCCACTGCCTGTCTCTGGGACAGAGAGGCTGAGGGAGCAAAACTGGCTCATTATTAACCGTCCCTTCCGTGTTGGACTGCCTGCAGTCCCTCAGCTCAGGGCCATGGGGATGACTCTCAGTGAGTGAAGGTTTCACTCGGATTCTCTTCATCTGGGACACTTGGGGCTCAGATGTTAACTGCTGTGCTGTCGCAGCAAAGAAAGCGATGCCCACTTTGCAATAGGCTTTCCGTAAGATTGCTGCGTGAGGACGATTTCTGAACAGCAAGAAGGCTGCACAACAATGTGAATTTACCTGGGCGAAGAGTCCTCGGTGTCCATTTCTTTCTGTCCTGCCAAAACAGCATCTTTCTATCTCCACGATAACAGACCCTTGGAGAAAGTTCACAATCAAACTTGTTCATGTTCCCCACATTAATGTAACTGACACCTCAGACCCCAAGGGTTTCAGAGAGAGAGAGAGAGAGAACAGAAGAGCGAATGGACTCTACCCGCCCTCCACCCTACACCTCGTCCCACCCCCAGAACAACGTGCAAGTAGAAATAAAATGGTTTAATTATCCACCAGTGGAGGTAGTCCAGTTCCTGGGGATCAGACAAAGTGGGCATTCTGCCCCGGGGACAGAATGACAAGCAGATGTTCTGGAAACGCTTTGCTGCTTGCAATTCTTGGAGCAATGTGGTATGTACTTCACACTGAGCAAGTTTCAGCTGGCTCAGAGTCTCCGATGTACATTGCTGTGCTTGCCGCCAGCTCAGAGAGAGAACAATAGGAAGGACGTAGGAGTGAATAACGATCCACGTGGGAGGGCGAATAACTGTTAATGGAGACTGTTAGCGGCTAACAATACGTAGTGTGTCATAGCAGACGAGATGATAACAAGGAGTCGTTTGTGTGGTAGGGGGTCAAGGACATGGGGGAGTTCAGGCCCTAAAGTTATGGAACTCGATATTGAAGACCGGAGGGCTGTAAGGTCTCCAAGTGGAAAATGAGATGTTCTTTCATCTGGAGCGAGAAGACTGCTGCAAGCCTGAGACAGAGATGTTGGCCAGGGAACAGGGTGATGTGTTAAAGTGGCAGGCAACCGCAAGGTCAGGGCCTTTATTTCTGCGGGCAGAACCGGGATGTTCTGCGAAGCAGTCACCCAGTTTATGCTTCATTCTACATTGGGGAAACGACACTGTGAGCAGCGAATGCAGTGGACTAGGTTGTGGCAAAAGTGCTGCTTCACCTGGCAGGTATGTTTGAGCCCTTGGATATTCAGGAGGGAGCAGGTAAATGGGCAGGTGTTACACATTCGGCGGTTGCAGGGGAAAGTGCCTTGGCACTATGGGAGGTGGGTGTGGGGTGTTGCGAGTGAAGGAAGAGTGGAACCTATTGTTCTCTCTCTGAGCTGGCGGCAAACACAGCAATGTACATCGGAGACTCTGAACCAGCTGAAACTTGCTCAGTGTTAAGTACATTCCACATTGCTGCAAGAATTGCAATCAGCAAAGCGTTTCCAGAACATCTGCTTGTCATTCTGCCCCCGGGGCAGAATGCCCACTTTGTCTGATCCCCAGGAACTGGACTATCTCCACTGGTGGATAATTAAACCATTGTATTTCTACTTGCACGTTGTTCTGGGGGGTGGGACGGAGTGTAGGGTGGGGGGCGGGGAGAATCCATTCGCTCTTCTGCTCTCTCACTCTCTCTCTCCTTCTGAAACCCTTGGGGTGAGAGGTGTCAGTTACATTAATGCGGGGAACATGAACAACTTTGATTGTGAACTTTCTCCAAAGGTCTGTTATCGGAGAGATAGAAAGATGCTGTACTGGCAGGACAGAAAGAAATGGACACCGAGAATTCTTCGCCCAGGTAAATTCACATTGTTGTGCAGCCTTCTTGGTGTTCAGAAATCGTCTTCACGCAGCGATCTTACGGAAAGTCTATTGCAAAGTGGGCATCACTTTCTTTGCTGCGACCGCGCAGCAGTTAACATCTGAGCCCCAAGTGTCCCAGATGAAGAGAATCCGAGTGAAACCTTCACTCACTGAGAGTCATCCCCACGGCCCTGAGCTGAGGGACTGCAGGCAGTCCAACACGGAAGGGACGGTTAAAAATGAACCAGTTTTGCTCCCTCAGCCTCTCTGTCCCAGAGACAGGCAGTGGGACGGCATTAACACGTAGCATCATTCTCGCGCAGACAGAAGTTGTTCAGCCCATCGAGTCACTTGTCTCTCTCTCTGAAGTTATTCACAATCGGTGGTATCCGTCCTAATAGTAGGGGACTATGTCTGAGTCGTGATGCGGTTTCTGACATGGCGAATTACTGCAAGGAATGGACGAAACCGCAAGACATGTGTTTCAACTTTTCCAGCTGATTGGCATCGCAGAGAACTGGGTTTGCGTTTCAGTTCAGAGGAAACAGACGAAGAACAGACTACCACTGAGACCTCTAAAATCTTGCCACATGAGTTGAGTGGATTTGGCGAGTGCATCGATATGCTACATTTGGACACTCGGTAAGTAGACGCAAAGGCAGGCAGCTTGCAGAAGAGAGCACCGATCTTAAGGGAAGCAGCTCGAGGTGACATTGAACAACAAGCAGACGACGGTTTCGATCCATCGGTTATGGGCCCAGCACGCTCCCGCTGCGCCACTCTGCTGCCGCGCACAGCGTCCCTTCCACAGAACACTTCAGGTTTTCATCTGGCACGCGGCAGGCACGTTCGAGCCTGATGTCAAAGACCTCCACTGCTGCCGTGTCATATGCTGTTTCGCAGATGTATGGAGGCTGTGTCAACATAAACTTATTTCTAAATTCCCACATTCTGTTGGTCGAACTGTGATTTCGCACTGAATCACAACATGTGTCACAGCGCAGACGGAGGCCATGTGGCCCACCTTCGCTCTGCTGGTTCTACACTTAAGTAAACGTGAAAGTTAAGTTCGTTTCATTCTCTCGCCTTCTCAGCGTAAATCTGCACATCTGAACGTGACCACCGAATTCCCTTTTGTGTCCATTGAATCTTCCTCTTTGTCAATGACATACAGGGACTTACTGACCCTAACCACTCCCTGTACGAAACGTTCTTCCTAATGTCACTTTTACTTCTTTTCCTCGTGACTTTAAAATTCTGCCGAATTTTTGAGGTAGAGGTAAACAGCCAAAGATAATCACCGTCACTGCTTCCCTTCCATTGATCCAACTTTGTGAAGCAGTATCTTTCACTGACAAATAAAACACCTTTGTCCTCAGGTGCCTGCTTCATTTCGACCACGACTTCACGCCCCTCACTGTTCTAGTTTCACTTCCAAACACTTGGCTCATATCCTCAAAAACACCTCTGTGGGCATCTGCTTGTTCCACCCTGACAGGCAGTGGGTTGCAGATTCCCGATCAGTCCCAATGTGATTGAAATATTTCAACCCCTCCACTGATTTGCATCTTTAAAAAAACCGTGGAACAATCTCCCTTTCCTTTTGACGACAGTTCTCAACTGTAGTCGGCAGGGTTCACACCTGCGTGGGGAACCCGCAATGGATTTCATGTCTATCGCATTCACCTCTCGGCCCACCAATACAGAACCACACTGACAGCTTCATTTCCCAGGTCTCTCTGCCTGTGGAGCCGAGAAAGTGTGAATCATTGCAGAGTTTGTTTGAATCCAATCGTTTCACAGGTTTCGAAAGGGTTAAATATCTGCACATGGCGAGTCTGAAAGATGAAATGGACGTTCAGTTAAAAAGAAATACAGAAATTGCAGGAGCAACTTAGCAGGTCAGGTAGCAGCTGTTGAAAGAGAATCAGAGACAACATTTCAGAACTTTTTTTTCCTCATCCAGGTGCAGCCAAACCTACTGAGTTACTCCAGCAGTTTCGCTTTCTGTCTCGGACTGTTAGCATCCGCAGTCCTTTACTTTATAAATTCAATCAATTCAGAAACCCCTTTGTGCTTCCTCAGTGGAAAAGATTTCCGTTTGGGAAACATTTTCCTGACACAATTAAAAACTCGCAACTTTGCGGCCAAGAAAGCGGTTGGAGCGTGAACAACAAACACGCCGCCTCTGGGTCGTCCCGAACCATGAACCGCCCGTTTACGAGCCGAACGCGCTGACCAATTGCGCCACAGAGACAGGCCCGAACATCACGAGCACAGTCTCGTTGAGGAAGCTACTATTCAATTCATAATTCAACCTGCCCCGCCCAGAATTACCATTGTCTTCTATCAGTTCAAACACAGCGAATACTGCAGAAAGCCAACGGGTCGAGCTGCATCTGTGGAAAGGTAAACAGAGCCGACGTTTTGAGTGTGTTACGGTTTTTGTTCAGAACTCAGTGTTTTGCCTCTTCCCGAAGTTGGTCCAGGTCTGTGTCTCAATTGGCAAACACATGGCAAGTGCAGTGCCGCAATGTGAAGTTATCGCCTTGCCTGTTTAAATAAAAGCAGTGCATTGTTTAAATGGTGATATATTGGAATGTGGAGAAAGTGAGGACTAGAGGTGAAAGTCGAAAAATGTGGCACTGGAAAAGCAGAACAGGTCAGGTAGCATCTGAGGAGCAGGACAGTGAACGTTTAGGACACAAGCCCTTCATGAGGAATGATGTATGGATGTACAAAGGGGTCTCAGAGTCCCTCCATTCCAGTCAATGCCAGTTGTCGGGCAGATGCAGCAGGCAATGAGCGAGGCAAGTGGTATATTACGAAGAGGAATTCAGTTCAGAAGTGGGGTCATTAAACATATTCAAGGCTAAATTCATCTGAGTTTTGTACAACAAAGAAGTGGATTGTTATGGGTGGAGGTAAGAAAATGGTTTTAAGACCAGTACAGGTCGGTCACAGAGTATGACAGCACTGAACAGACCCTTCATCCAACTAGTCCATGCTGAGTATGTTCTCAAACTAAACTCGTCCCACCTACCAGTGTTTGGCCCATAAACCTTCGAACCTTTCATATTCATGTACTTATCCAAATGTCTTTTAAACGTTGTAACTGTACGTGTATAAAATCATGAGGGGTATGGATAGGATAAATAGACAAAGTCTTTTCCCAGGGGTGGGGGAGTCCAGAACGAGAGGGCATGGGTTTAGGGTTAGAGGGGAAAGATACAAAAGAGATCTAAGGGGCAACGTTTTCACGCAGAGGATTGTACGTTTATTGAATGAACTGCCAGAGGAAGTGGTGAAGTCTAGTACGATTGCAAAATTTAAAAGGCATTTGGTTAGGTATATGAATAGGAAGGGTTTGGAGGGATATGGGGCCGTGTGCTGTCAGGTGGGACGAGATTGGGTTGGGATAGTTGGTCAGCATGGACAAGTTGGACCAAACAGTCTGTTTCTGTGCTGTACATCTCTGTGACTCTATGACTTCTTCTGGACATTCATTCTGCACTCAGACCACTCTCTTAAAAACGATCCTTGTTCTGTCTTTATAAAATCTTTCTCTACTCACCTCAAAATATTTGCTCCCTGATCCTGAAACCCCCAGCTGAGGGAAAGGACACCTGCTGTTCACCTCATCCGTATCCCTCATGATTTTATAATCCTCTATATGCAGTGCGTAGTGGCTCATTGAAATAATGTCCTGATGCAGCTTCGTTTGTGGGTGTTGGGATGATTGCTTCTGTGGTTTAGCACTTGGTTTGCGTGTGTTGTTTTTCTGTAGACGCTAGTGTGAAGTTCCCTATTGACTGTTCGCTCTACTGTGACATCTAAGAATGGCACTTTGTTGTTGTTCTCCTCCTCTTCAAACCAGGAGCCCCCCTCAGGCCATAGTCTCACTACTTGGAACACCAATCTTCAGACTAGTCAAAGGCCTCCACTGAAGACTAAAACACCAAGTCGAAGATTCACGCCACTCCATTTATTCCATCCAAGAATTCCTGAACACCAAAGACACTAAGTTAGAAGAGGATGGAATAATGATGTCCTTTGACATAACAGCCCTGTTCACATCCATTAACATCAACGTGGCCAAAGAAAACTGGAGACACTACTCGAAGAACCAAAGACACAAACACAGCACCAACTTCATCAGCAAAGATAGCACTATCCAGCTCGTGGAACTGTGCCTTAACCACCCACTTCATATTCAGTAACAAGCCTCAAACAAATCAACGAAACACCCATGAAACCACAAGTATCAGGATTCCTAGCAGAAGCAATAATGCAGTCTCAAACCAACAGCCCTTCCAACGATCCAAACCAAACTTTGTGTCCGCCACAGTGATGACACTTTTGTCATCAAAAAATGAAGTAAATTAGAGGAAACCTACAACACCATCAACAATATCCTTACTGGCATAAAATTCACAAAAGAGGAGAACAACAACAAAGTGCCATTTCTCGATGTCACAGGAGAGCGAACAGTCAATGGTAAATTCAAAACAGCGTCGACAGGAAAACAACACACACGAACCAAGTACTTAGCAACAGAAGCAATGATCCCTACACATACAAACAAGCCTGAATCAGGACACTATTTCAACGAGGCAATACACACTGCAGTAGCCAGTAAAGACGAAGACCAATAAGGAACTGTACAGTGCATTTAAGGAGAATGGGTAGGCAAAAGATTCACAGAGAAATACTTGCCTGCCCGGGAATCGAACCCGGCCCGCAGCGGTGAAAGCGCTGAATCCTAACCACTAGACCACCAGGGAGACAGCAGCACTCTCTCACAGTCCTATTGTATATTGCTTCCCTGCCCGGAAATCGAACCTGGGCCACGATCGTGAGAAGGCTTCCACCAATGTCATTGCTTGTATCCATTGCTCCCGATGCGGTCTCCTCGACATTGGGGAGACTGGAGACTCCTCGCAGAGTCAAGTCACAGCGCTTGAGGGAACATCTCCACGACACCCGCAGCAATCAACCCCATCACCCTCTGGCCCAACATTTCAACTCCCCCTCCCACGCTGCCGAGAACATGCAGGTCCTGGGCCTCCTCCATCGCCGCTCACTCCCCACCCGATGCCTGAAGGAAGAACGCCCCATCTTTCACCTCGGATAAATTCAACCCCAGGACATCAATGTGGACTTCACCAGTTTCCTCATTTCCCCTCCCCCCACCTTACCTCAGTTCCAACCTTCCAGCTCAGCGCTGTCCTCATGACCTGTCCTCCCTGCCAATCTCCCTTCTCAACTGTCCGCTCCACCCTCCTCTCTGACCTCTCACCTCCATCCCCACCCCCATTCACCTATTGTACTCTTTGCTACCTTCGGCCCAGCACCCCCCCCCCCCCCAATTTATCTCGTCATCCCTGAAAGCGTCCTGCCTCTATTCCTGATGAAGGGCTTTTGCCCAAAACGTTGGTTTTCCTGCTCCTCGGAAGCTGTCTGACCCGCTGTGCTTTTCCAGCACCACTCTGATCAAAACTTTGGTTTCCAGCATCTGCAGTCCTCACTTTTGCTACCCAATAAACCCAGTGTGACGATTTCACATCAACAAACTGACACTAGCAGACACAACGTCTGCAGAAACCCTAGCCACATTACTTTACATTAAAGACATCTGTGAAATGATTTCCAGATAACTCAACCCTCTCAACATTAAACAACGGCTAGTGAACCTTAAATACCCTGTACAAACAACCCGCGAACGAATGTTATTTACAAAATACCATACAAGGAAATATATACATGAACTCTGCCGCACAGTTCTCTGTGGCAAGAAATGCTGGGATGAGATAAGGAAGATTTTTTTCAGCCAAAACGAATCGGCACGAACTGGACAGCCATTTAAAATCAACGCTGTCAGGCCAGGATGGAAGCCCGGAAGGGATAATCAGTTTTCTTATTTCCTGAAGATTTACAAAGCTGAGACTGGGTTTTGGTGTTTGTTCCCTTTCCACTCCCAGAAGCCGCAATGGTTGGGGCGGTGAGTTGGGGAAAGTGAAATGTGCCCGTGAGCAGTGTGTGGGGCTCTTTCAGCTTCCCCTCCTCTGACAGCGCTGTGACGTGCCTTTGATGTTCTCAGGGACACTTCCTGACGCGAGACAGTGAAAGGAGTCTCGTTCCTGCAGATCAGGAATACAAACCTAAGACCGGCTTCAGGACAATGAGAAAGATTAATTGGGATGTGTGAAGAAGCTGTGAGCAGCATTTCAAACATGTAGGTGCAGTCAGATGCGTCATCCATTGCGCCCCTGGCACTGTGCGGAGCTGACGCCGCCATGCTGCAGAGTTCTGACGTTAACACGGACATGCGCAGCAATGGGAACATTCACAAGGTGAACAGCCAAAGATAATCACCGTCACTGCTTCCCTTCCATTGTACCAAATTTGTGAAGCAGTATCTTTCACTGGCAAATAAAACACCTTTGTCCTCAGGTGTCTGCCTCATTTCGACCACGACTTCACGCCCCTCACTGTTCTCGTCTCATTTCCAAACACTTGGCTCATATCCTCAAAAGCAGCTCTGCGGGTATCTGCTTGTTCCACCCTGACAGGCAGTGGGTTGCAGATTCCCGATCAGTCCCAATGTGATTGAAATATTTCAACCCCTCCACTGATTTGCATCTTTAAAAAAAACGTGGAGCAATCTCCCTTTCTTTTTGACGACAGTTCTCAACTGTAGTCGGCAGGGTTCACACCTGCGTGGGGAACCCGCAATGGATTTCATGTCTATCGCATTCACCTCTCGGCCCACCAATACAGAACCACACTGACAGCTTCATTTCCCAGGTCTCTCTGCCTGTGGAGCTGAGAAAGTGTGAATCATTGCAGAGTTTGTTTGAATCCAATCACTTCACAGGTTTCGAAAGGGTTAAATATCTGCAAATGGCGGGTCTGGGTGTTTCATCCCGAAAGATGAAATGGACGTTCAGTTAAAAACAAAACCAGAAATTGCAGGAGCAACTCAGCAGGTCAGGCAGCATCTGTAGAAAGAGAATCAGAGACAACATTTCAGAACTTTTTTTTCCTCATCCAGGTACTGAGTTGCTCCAGCAGTTTCGCTTTCTGTCTCGGACTGTAAGCATCCGCAGTCCTTTACGTTAGAAATTCAATCAATTCAGAAACCCCTTTGTGCTTCCTCAGTGGAAAAGATTTCCGTTTGGGAAACATTTTCCTGACACCATTAAAAACGCGCATCTTTGCGGCCAAGAAAGCGGTTGCAGCGTGAACAACAAACACGCCGCCTCGGGGTCGTCTCGAAACAACAACCTCCCGGTTAACAGCCGAACGCGCTGACCAGTTGAGGCACAGAGACAAGCCCGGGCTTTCCTGCACAGTCTCCTTGAGGAAGTTACTATTCAATTCATAATTCAACCTGCCCCGCACAGAAGTACCATTGTCAAAGCACTGATAACATGGTAGTCTGGTGTCAGCTCGATTTCAGGTCCTGATTTCTCTGTCCTCTGGTCCCCCTGTTCCCACAGAGTAAAATGTTGTCTGTTCTCAGCTCTACTCGATTTCTGCTGAATCTTTGAACCCCTTTTACACCTTCTGGAGCAATAAAATATTCTGAGCCTCCAGGAAATGACACCTTAAGTTGTCCCCCTCCTGATTTTAAAAATCTCTATAAAGTTATCTGTCAACTTGCTAGGCTTCGTTGGAAAAATGTCCCAGCTTCTTCTTAACTCAAACCCTCCATTCCCAGCAGCACGCTGGTAAAGTAGGGAATAGGGATTTGTATCAAATCACATAAATGTACTGTCTGAAAAAATCTGGCTGTGTTCTTGCCTGAGATATTGAGAGTCCCTGTTGTAAGTAATTACGAATGCAATTATTTTGGTCACAGAATTGAACAATCATTTTGCAACAAAGGGGTCTACTCTGATAAGGAGGTAGTGGTCATTTCTAGGGTAACTGAACAGTTTGTAGATCAGGGAGATGAAGTTCCAGACACTTGGGAAAGGCAAGAAATGGCTGTGATAAATAAGACAAAGAACTGTGGATGCTGGAAAACTGAAACAAAAAACTGACAACACTGGAAAAACTCAGCAGGACTGGAAGCATATGTGGAGAAAAAGCAGAGTTAAGGTTTCCAATCCAACAACTCCTCTTCAGGATTCTGAAATAGTTTGTGAGAACCTCTTAAGACTACTGCTCCGCTTTAAGACCATAATACACAGGAGCAGGATGAGGCCATTTGGCCCATCGAGTCTACTCCACCAGTTGATCATGGCTGATATATTTCTCCATCCCATTCTGCTGCCCTCTCCTCATAACCCTTGACCCCTTACTAATCAAGAACCTATCTCTGTCTTAAATGCCCTCAATGACTTGGCATCCTCAACCCTTCTCCTAGTGGAAACATCATCTCCACATCCACACTATCCGGTCATAGAGTAGCACAGCGCTGCCTGACCCACTGTGATCTTCAGCATTTGTTGTTTTCAGGAAGGATTCCAGCATCTACAACAACGCGCTTCTAAATTTTGTACCCAGTTGGTTAGCTCTCCCTGGATCCTGTGAGATTTAACCTGGCTCAACAATCCACTGTGTGGTACAATTAACAAAGTTCCCAGGCCCCACCTCCTTTTGCACACGTAAGTCGCACGATGGATCAGTGGTGAGCGCTGCTGCCTTACCGCACCACGGACCCGTGTTCGATTCCAGCCTTGGGGCGACTATCTGTGTGGAGTTTGCACATTCTCCCTGCCGTGTCTGCGTGGGTTTGCTCTGGTTTCCTCCCAAAGTCTAACGATGTGCGGTTTCGGGAGAAGTGACCATACTAAATGGGCCCAGAGTGTGCAGTAAGTGTAGTGTAATGGGATAGGGGAAATTGTATGCATGGGTTCCACTTTGGATGGTCTGTGTGGACTTGTTTGGCTGAATGGCGTGTTTCCACATTGTAGGAATTCTACGTGGCATTCCCCCAACTCCAGAGTCTCAGCACTCTTGGTTTTTCCCATGGGCAGTGTTGGGGAGGGAAACAATGTTTTACACGGGAGGGAGGTTCAGCGAGTGTGAAGCTAAAAGTACACGCAGTGCATTACTCGAGCTGTTTTCCCCGGTATACCAGAGGCTGAGGGGTGACCTTACAGACGTTTTTAGAGTCATGCGAGGCATGGATAGGTTAAATAGACAAGGTCATTTCCCAGGGATGGGAGAAGTCCAGAACAGGAGGGTAGTATGTTTGGCGTGAGAGAGGCAAGTGTAAGGCATGATCTTCCGGAGGAAATAGTGGATGTAGGTCCAATTATAACAGTTAAAAGGCGTCTGGATGGATATATGAATAGGAAGAGTTCAGAGGGATATGGGCCAAGTGCTGGTAAATGAGACGAGATTAATTTAGGCTATCTGGTCGGCACGGATGAGTTGGACTGAAGGACCTGTTTTTGTGCTGTGTATCTCAATGACTCTGGCTTGCCCGTAATGTTTGCCATGCCTGTATGTTCAGTTCCTGTCTGGTGTCGGTGCCAATGCCTTGATATCTCATTTCCTCCACCTCCCCAGATGTTAACCATTCCGTGTCTGGATGTTTCTCAAGAAGCTGCATTGAAGGTTCATCCTGAATTGGTACTTTTTTTGCTTCCCAAAATCAGACTTACTCACTCCTACATATCGTGAAAGATACTAACTTTCAGGTGGAGGTATCCAAAATTCAGAGGTGTCTGTCTTGATGTTTTCACTTTTAGGTCTCTGTAAGATCCTGAATCAGTACCATGGGGAGAATTAGTTTGAGCGGAGTGAGAATAGAGGGGTGAGAGGGGGTGGGATGGTGCTTTCAATTTTGTGGAAAAAGAAAAGAATGTTCTGCGTAAAGTAGAATTGCTTGTTTGGAATTTCTAACCTGGACTGACAGTGATGATTTTTGTAATCTCTTTTTACAGATTATTTGAAGATCTGAAGACGGAAGTTTCAATATCAATAGCTGAAGGGCTTTGCCTGAAACATTGACTCGACTGCTCCTCGGATGCTGCCTGATCTGTTGTGATTTTCCAGCATTGCACTTTGACTCTGACTCTCCAGCATTTGCTGTCCTCAATTTCACGTCAATGTCTGACAGTCACTGAATCCATCGGGACTATAACAATTTTCGACCATGATTCTGTGAGAAGGAACCAAGCGTTTTAGTTCCTGTTTCAGTACGTTTTCAGCATCAGTGAGACTGGAAGAGAGACCCTACTGTTGCAGCACTTTGATTGTGGAGCCAGTAAATGTTATACAGACTGGGAAGAGGAATTCACGGCAGAGAGGTGCTGTACACGCGTTTGTGTGCAGGTGAAGCTTCGGTCATGGAGAAACCTCAGGAATCCCGTCCCGTGGAGAAACCGTGGAAGTGTGGCGACTGTGGGAAAGGCTTCCGTTTCCCATCTGACCTGGAGACTCATGGGCGCAGTCACACCGGGGAGAGACTGTTCTCCTGCTCTGAGTGCGGAAAGGGCTTCAGCAATTCCTCCCGCCAGATGAGCCATCAGCGGGTCCACATTAGGGAGAGACCCTTCAGCTGCCCTGAGTGCGGGAAGACCTTCAGCATTTCCTCTGTCCTGCAGAGGTACCAGCGGGTCACACAAGCGAGAGGCCATTCTCCTGCCCCGAATGCGGGAAGGCCTTCAGCTATTCCTCCGTCCTGCTGACCCACTGCCGGGTCCACATATTGGAGAAGCCCTTCAGCTGCTCCAAGTGCGGGAAGGCCTTCAACGATACCTCTGCCCTCTGAGGCACCAGCGGGTCCACACCGGGGAGAGCCCGTTCTCCTGCCTCAAGTGCGGGAAGGGCTTTAACCAGGCATCCCACCTTCGGGTCCATACCGGGGAGAGGCCCTTCCCCTGCCCAGAGTGCGGGCAGGCCTTCAGCAATTCCTCCCACCTGCTGAGGCACAGGCGGGGACCATACCGGGGAGAGGCCGTTCACCTGCCCCGAGTGCAGGTGGAGGTTCTCATCATCCTGCACCTTGCAGAAGCACCAGTGGGCACACCAGTGCTCCCAACAATCTGATTCTGCTGGTGAAACTGCTGTGGGTCACTGCCAGGACTGAACCCCTGCCCATTCTGACAGTGCTTATAGCGGGCGAGTCGGTCGGATTTTTTTGTTTTATGCCGTCGTGCTCCCCACCCCCGCAACTTTGCTTCCAGTGGGCACTGCTGCTCGTTGAGACCAGGAGCTGTTCTCTCTAGTGTTTTCTGTCCAGTTAAAGAATTATTGGCTCTGTCTGGGAACGAGCCCCAGTTTGTAAGAAATAGCTGAATACTTCAGGGTGTCCATTCATATTCAGCAGTGACATTGAAATTAAATTTACGGTTATGTGCCTGTGAACAACTCATCATAGAAGAATTGCCCAACGGCTTGGCAATCCATTGTTGGGAATTGATTGCTTCAATTGATAATTTTAAAAATTCTCTTCCTTAATTTACCCCTTAATTTTCTGTCTATGGGATGGTGGAGGACTTGATCATAAGGCTTAAATCATCGCTATTAACTGGATTATCTTGTTTAACTTTGCCCTAGTAAATTTGCGGTATTCATAATTGTTTGTTCTTTTTTAAATTATAATTCTGGTGTGCAAGATCTGTTCATCAAGTGTGGCCCTCTTGATGAAACTGCTGTGGGTCACTCCCAGGACTGAGCCCCTGTGCATTCTGACAGTGTGTTTGTGCAGTGGGAGAGTCAGTGGGCTTTTTTTGTTTTATGCCCTTGCCCCGCCCTGCCCCGCCGCCAACTTTGCTTCCATTGGGCGTTGCTGCTTGTTGAGCCCAGGAGCTGTTCTCTCGAGATTCTACTGTCCAGTTAAAGAATTGTTGGCTCTTTCTGGGAATGAGTCCCAGCCTGTAAGAAATGAGTGAATACTTTGGGGTGTCTCGTCACATTCAGCAGTGACTTTTAAATTGGATTTACAGTTACGTGTCTGTGAAAAACTCATAGTCCAAGTATTGCACAAAGGCTTGGCAATACATTGTTGGAAACTGTTTGTTTGAATTGGTAAGTTTTTAAAAAAAATTCTTTCTTAATTTGCCGCTGAAATTTCTATTTCTGAGATGATGGGGGACTTGATCAAAGGGTTTAATTCATTGCTATTAATTAGATTATCTACTTAACTTTGGCCAAGAAAAGTTGCCGTATTTGTAATTGTTGGTTTTTGTTTAAATTATAATGTTGATGTGCAAGATCTGTTCTTCATCAAGTCTGGTTAGGAACAGTTGAGAAATTGAGGGACATTGCATGTTTTAATTTCACTGTGTTGTGAATCTGGTGAGAGTGACATTCATTTGTATTTGGTTGCTTACCCTTAGTTGTAATGTCTTTCACCCCAACTATTCACTATGGGAGTGAGTTCCACAGTCTCACCACACTCTGAGGTTTTTCATGAAATCTTTAGTACAGAATTCGAAGGAAAAGTGTTGACGAGGGCAGAATATAGGGTCTTAAATGCAAAAGCCAGGAAGTCATTCGACAAAGTAAAACCATGACAATGTTGGGACAAATAAGGAACTTTGACAGCAATGAAGAGGTCACACGTCAGATTTCAAGATAATGGTCGTGACAAAAAGAAAAAGTACTCTGCTGATATTGGATATTGTAATTAAGCAAGTTTCGAGATGCTGCAGTTGGTTGAATATGATGACGTCAGAGATGAAATAACCAAAACCACGAATGTAATTTGATGCCGGTAACCATAAAGCAAGAGTATACTGTTGATTGATATAGGTCAATTGCGTGCAAGTAGGCCATTCAGCCCATCGAGTCAACATTGACTGACCGTCCCACCCAAAACCAGTTCGTTACTCTATCTCTGTAACCCTGCATCTCCCATGGTCAATCTACACTCACCTGCACATCCTTTGGACTGTGGTAGGAGGCCAGAGCACCAGAGGAAACCAAAGCAGACACAAGGGGAGAATGTGCAAACTCCTCACAAAGAGTTGGCCCGAGGGTGGGTTCAAACTCAGATCACTGATGCCGTGAGGCAGCAGTGCTAACCACCGTGCCACCACCACATGCTGCTCTCTAAAGAAGTGAATTTCAAAGACTTGGGAACACTTGAGAGAAAAACAAAACTCTCCTATCTTAAATGAGAGGCTAGTCTCTGGCTAGAAATGAGTGGACATTACATTTACATTAAGTCCTCTCCAGATGTTATACAGCTTCATCAGATCATCTGTTTCTTCTAAACGCAAATTGATACAAGCCCAGCCTGACATCCCCTTGTCCCCGATTATAAATTGAGTAAATCAGCGACCCTCGACCTCACTGGCATGACACAGGATGCCCTCAATCCAAGTTGACCTGAATTGTCTAACCTCTTGACGCCCACGCCACCATGTGGTCAGCCGCAACTCAGCCCTGAACAAGAGCAGAGGAATTGAATAGACAGCAGTGAGGTGGACATTGCATTCCCAGAGAATATTGTTCAAGTGAGAAAGTTGTTCAGCTCACATTCAGATCATTGCAGGGATCATATCTCCTCTCATTTAAATATCTTAGATCCCAATAACGGTCTAGTTTTGTTGTACATTGTGTGTGTTTGACCTGATTTTCTGTTGCTGTCATTCCCATTAGGGTGTGTGAATTCAGTACCAGATAATAGGCTAAGTTCTGAATTATCCTTGAGGATTGGTGTAGAACGTACTAAGTGTCAGTCATAATGGAAGAAGCTCTACTGTTTATTTAACCCTTTGCTGTCATTGTCCAGGGACTGAATGAATGGGGAAGTGTAGAGGGAGTTTTACTCTGTATCTAACCCCATGCTCTCTCTGTCTTGACAGTGTTTGTTGGGGACAGTGTTGAGGTAGCTTCACTTTCAATTTAAGAGTAGAGGAAGCTTTATTCTGATTGTAATCCCATGCTGTCCTTTTCCTGGGAGTGTGAGATGGCATCTGTAATTGAAGTGAATGCAGACTTGCTGTGGGAGTGGAGGGTACTTCTACCTGAGCACACCCATCTTTGAGATTGCTGTGCTAATCAAGACAATCTCAGACACCTTCATTCACTTTTCCAACCAACCACAGGGTGGTTAAGGATGGTATAAATGCAAGCATTGCCAGCGATGCCCACACACCATGCATGAATAAATACTTTTTGTTTAAAAGTTACATTCACGTTCCAAACCCTCTAATGTATGATTAATTACATGGAAAATTCCTGTCAGTTTGGAATATCATTTTAAAACATAGGAATGTGTCAACCATGTAGAAATATAACAAGAACAACAAATGGAGAAGTTAACAGGTAATGAGCAGGACCAGAATGCTGAGTCAGTCTGACCTCCATGGCTGAGAGAGTTCTCCCAGATGTTGAAGTTACACCAGTGCCTTTTACTCTTGCAGCTTGCCAAAAGTTTGTCCCCGATGTAAGATCATTCAATAACCCGAAGAACTAACTGTTTTTATCTCCATAGCTGCTGCCAGACTTGCTGAGAAATTCCAGCCCTCCTGCTTTATTCTTTTATCGGATTTGAGCTTCCCTAAGTCAGTGTAATAAAGAACTGCAATGCTGGAGATCTGAAACACAAAAATGCACCAATTGCTGGAGAAACTCAATAGGACTGGCAGCACATGTGGAGAGAGAAGCAGTGTTAGCATTTCAAGTGCTGTGACCCTTCTTCACAACTGTTCTGGACTCAGGCCAGGATATTGACTCTGTTTCTTTCTCTCTCTCTCTCCACCAGTGTTGCCAGACTGGCTGAGTTTCTCCAGCAATTTCTGTTCTGACACTTTAACAAGGTTGATGTTTGTTATCCATCCTTAAGTGCAAGGTGTCTTGCTTATGCCAATTCAGAGGGCAATTTAAGAGTCAACCACATTGCTGTGTCTCTGGAGTCACATGTAAGCCAGACCAGGTAAGCATGGCAGTTTCCCTCCTGAAAGGACATTGGTGAACATGGGCTTTTATGACAATTGACGTCAGTGCCATCGATACCATACTGAGACTAATTTTGTGTTCCCCATTTATGATTTGAATTATTCACATCTCACCTCTTGCTGTGGTGGGATTTGAACTCATGTTCCCTGGATTACTCATCCTGTGACATTATGTCCACACTGTTGTTTCCCATCCTTTGCTATTTTGTGTTTGCTCTTTATGTCTTTGTCCTCAGATGTTTGGGAAATTGAACCTGTTTTAAAGATTGCCCTAAACCTGCCCCTTTGACCAAGTCTTTGGCCACCTGTCCTAATCTGTGCTCCACTCTTGTGATTTTTAAAGGAATTCTCATTATGTTCACGTGAAGCACTTTGAGATCGTTTACTGTACCACAGGTATTATTTGCATGCAGCTTGTATCCCTAATTTAATATCTGAAAATAGAGGGTCATATTTTAAAAGTAGAAGACAAAAATGAGGATGATTTTTTTTCTTTCTGATGGTTGTGTGTCTTCCTCAAAAGGCAGTGAATTCAAAATATTTAAGGCAGAGGTAGACAGGTTCTTGCTAACCAAGTGGGTGACAGATTGTCGGGGATGTGGAGGAATGTAGAGCTGAGATTGTATTCAGATCAGCCATGATCTTATTGAATGTTGCAGCAGGCTCGTAGGGCCGAGTGGCCTACTCCCGCCCTTTGTATCAAGCAGTCTGTGTCTCCCCTCTGACAGATATGAACTGGATAATTCCTTTCCAATATTGCGCCTTGCAGACAGTTAAGTGAACACCAGGTGGCCTCCTATTGGGAGCAGGCATATTGTAGCAATTGCAATATTTCTTGTGTTAATTTTGTTGCTTCTCACTCAGTGTTGCTGAGAATCATCTAAATAAAAACCAAAACACTTCTTTTATTATCGCACCAATGGAAGTGTTGGTTTGGATGTAACATTGTTGAATAAGCCATTCCCAGCTTTTCCAGAATTCTGTGTTTAAAGCCCTAGAGTCTGGTTTCTACCCCTGAAACAGTTCTTATCAAGGTCATATTTGACATCCTTGATCAGAGGATGAAGTCATAATGTGGCATAACGCTTCAGACAGCGCAAAGTGGAAGATCACTTTCTAGTGGAAGAAAAAGATATTTCTTATTTCTGAAAGAACTGGGAAACAGAAGAGGGAATGAAATCTGACTTGGGAGCTATTTCCTATTTGTTGAGAATGTTGTTTCATAACAGTCTTGGTTTAGAGCATAAGCTCTTCATCAGGAATAAAGGGTGGCCCCATGGGGCTGAGAGGTAAATGGGAAGGAAGTGGGGCTGGATGAATGGCAGCTGGGAATGCAATAGGTAGATGGAGGTAGGGATTGATGGTAATAGGTCAGAGATGAGGGTGGAGCAAATAGGTGAGAAGCAAGGTGGACAGGTATGACAGGTCAAGAGGTTGGTGTCGAATTGGAAAGTTGGATCTGAGACAAGGTGGGGGAGAGGAAATGAGGAAACTGATGAAATCTACATTTATACCATGTGGTTGGAGGGTCCCAAGTCAGAAGGTGAGGTGTTTTTCTTACAAGCGTCGGGTAGCAAGAGTTTGGCAGTGGAGGCAGCCCAGGACTTGGCGGAATGGGAGAGCGAGTTAAAGCGTTCAGCCACAGGGCGTCGGTCGTTTAGTTTTAGTGTCCCAGAGCTGTTCCCTGAAACGTTCTGCGAGTTGGCATCCAGTTTCCCCAATGTGGATGAAACCATATTGCAAGCAATGGACATAATCGTATAAATAGATTGCATAAATCTTAGCCTGCCAGAGTTCTTTTCTTTAATTAAATTAATGAAAATTTTAACTAAATTGGGTGACTGCATGAAACGGTTTGTTGGTCAGATTTGAATCATCACTCCCAAATAAGACAATGCCATGAATATCAGTGAACTGCTCTTTTTGTTAAAAACCACAAGTTCTTGATGTATTTTCACAACTTACTGGTATTCACATCTGCACATTCAATGTCAAACTCTGACATCAGAAATGAAATTACACCATTAATTTTGACTTTCAATATTCGAAGAAGCAAATTAATAGCACACAGTCAATACCCAGTCTGATTAATATGAAATTAAATTTAACCAAAAAAACATAAAACCAAGCTGGGAGATAAGAAATGGGGGCAGGGCATAAAGCAAGAAATGCAGCATCATAGAAGGTGCTCCTCCAGGGAGTGTATTTTACCAACTACAGCTGCTAAATATAAACACTCTGATATGATCCTCCGGTTTTAATGTAAACCATAGCCCCATACAGGAGGTACCATTTAAATGAGTTAAAAATACAAGCCTTGAGCAAATCCAGCCTCCAGCCTTACCCTCCGCTTCTTGGAGCTTGGACCTTCCTCAAGCTCCGGCGGGTCGTTGAACTCCTGGGCTCCAGCTGCCACTCCTCCACTGAAGAAGCTTTGGGAAGCAGATGCAAAGGCAACATACAGAACAGAGCACCATTGTAAATGAAAGCAGCTTACGGAGATATTGGGCAATAGCATCACATGGTTTTTACCCATCGACCTCTGGGTTATGTGCCCAGCACACTCACGCAGCACTACTCTGCTTCTGGGCTCCCAGAAGCTGGATTGTGGATCAGTTTAAAGTAGGTCCTATATCTCTGATTACATTGGTACACAAGGCAGTGAAGAAAGGTTTCAGCACACTGGCCTTCATCAATTAGGGAATTGAGTACAGATGTTGGCAAGTTATGTTGTAGTTATACAGGACGTTGATAAGGTTGCACCTGGAATATTGTGATCAGTTTGGTCCACTTGGTGTTCTGACTTCTGACTTCTTCAACTCTGGGTTTGTGTTGAACTTGATGGGATACTTTGTCCAACTTAGCATGTTTAAACAGTATCGCTCAGATGATTCATTTGAAACTTTTCAGGAAGTGAGCTCAATAAGATTGAACTATTCAAATTTACTTGGACCCTATTTTAAAATTACATGAGGACCAGTAGTCAGAGACACGTACAGCATGGAAACAGACCCTTCAGTCCAACTTGTCCATGCTGACCTGATATCCTAAATTAATCTAGTCCCATTTGACAGCACCTGACCCATATATTCTGGCAGCTCATTTCATATATGTACCACCCCCTGCATGAAGACGTTGTCTCTTTAATATATTTCGCCTCTCACCCTAAACCTATGCCCTCTAGTTCTGGACTCCCCCACCCCAGAGAAAAGACCTTGTCTATTACCCTGTCCATGCCCCTCATGATTTTGTAACCTCTATTAGGTCACTCCTCTGCCTCCGATGCTCCAGGTAAAACAGCTCCAGCCTATTCAGCCTCTCCCTGGAGCTCAAACCCTACAACCCCCAGCATCATTCCCATAAATCGTTTCTCATGGAGAAGTTAACGTTTCAGTCCTGAAGAAGGGTTAATACCCAAAACGCTGACTACTCCACATTCTGAGGCTGTATTCTCCCAACCTCCTGCTTGCAACTTCGGGTTGCAATATGTAGTGGCTCAGTGGTTACCACTGCAGTTCACAGCGCACGGGACCCAGGTTTGATTCCAGCCTTGGATCGCTGTCTGTGAGGAGTTTGCACAATCTCCCAGTGTCTGCATGTATTTTCTCTGGGCGATCCTGTCTTCTTACATAAACCAAAGATGTGTAGGTCATGGTGATTGGTCATGCTTAATTGCCCATAGAGTTAGGTACATTAGTTAGAGGGAAATGGGTGTGGATGGGTTACTCTTCGGAGGGTTTGTGTGGACTTGTTGGGACAAATGGCCTATTTCCTGTAGCTAATCTCATCTGCACTAATTTTGTCTCTAACGAATGGCAGAGTAGACTCCACGGGCCCAATGGCCTAACTTCTGCTCCGATGGTCTTGCGGTCTGAGGTTTATTTGGATCATTTCATTGGCAATGTGCAGTCCCTGGCTCAATGAGCAGCAGTGCCCCCGCTGGTGCTTCCGCAAGTTGCAAGCAAACATGAACCTCTTCCCACAGTCGGGCCAGCTGAAGGGCCTCCCACTGCTGAAGGACACACAGGTGTTTCAGCAGGGTGGAGGAATTTATGAAGGCCTTCCCGCACTCAGGTCAGCAGAATGGCCTCCCCCCTCCCGCCCCCGTGTGGACCAGCTGGTGCTTCCGCAGTGTGGAGGAGCGGATAAAGCCCTTCCCACACTCGGGGCAGGAGAACGGTTTCTCCCCGGTGTGGACGGACTAGTGCCTCAGCAGGGCTGAGGAATTGCTGAAGGACTTCCTGCACTTAGGGCAACTGAACGACCTCTCCCCCATGTGGACTCACCAATGGGCCAGCAGGTCGGAGGAAAGAGCAAAGCCCTTCCTGCACTCGGGGCAGAAGAACGGCCTCTCCTCAGTGTGGACCCATTGGTGTCTCAGCAGGTGGGAAGAACTGCTGAAGGCCATCTCGCACTTGGGGCCGGAGAACAGCCTTCCCCGGTGTGGACCAACTGGTGCGGCAGCAGGCAGAGGAATCACTGAAGGCCTTCCCGCACTCAGGGCAGCAGAAGGGCCTCTTCCCCTCTGTGGACCCACTGGTGCTTCAGAACCCTTTCAAATTTCACAGTATCCTTCTGATAGGAGACCAGAATTGCACACAATATTCCAAAACTGGTCTAACCAATGTCCTGTACAGCCACAACATAACTTCCCAACTCCAATACTCAGTCAGAGGATTGCGAAAGCTTTCAAAACCCGCCAAAAACAAACAGGAAAGAATGGAGGGACAAACGAATTTTTGAGAGTCAGCTTGGAAGCATCAATGAGAAATCGGCGGACTGGGTTTATTGGGTACCCGTTCTCCTTAAATACACTATATACGTATTCCTCTTCTGCTCTTCGTAGTTTCTCTGTGCTGCAGTGTGTAGTGGCTCGTTGAAATAATGTCCTGATGCAGCAACGTTTGTGGTTGTTGGGATGATTGTTTCTGTGGTTAAATATTTGGTTTGTGTGTGTTGTTTTTCTGTAGACGCTAGTTTGAAGTTCCCCATTGACTGTTCGCTCTACTGTGACATCTAAGAATGGTACTATGTTGTTGTTCTCCTCTTCAAACCAGGAGCCCCCCTCAGGCCCAAAGCTTCACCATTTGGAACACCAATATGTAGACTAGTCAAAGGCCTCCACTGAAAACACCAAGTCGAAGATTCACGCCACTCCATTTACTCCATCCAAGAATTCCTGAACACCAAAGACACTAAGATAGAAGAGGATGGAATAATGCTGTCCTTTGACATAACAGCCCTGTTCACATCCATTAACATCAACTTGGCCAAAGAAAACTGGAGACACTACTCGAAGAACCAGAGACACAAACACAGCACCAACTTCATCAGCAAAGATAGCACTGTCAACCTCGTAGAACTGTGTCTTACCACCCACTTCGTATTCAGTAACAAGCCCTCCAAACAAATCAACGAAATACCCATGAAACCACCAGTATCAGGATTCCTCGCAGAAGCAATAATGCAGAGACTCGAACAAACAGCCCTTCCAACGATCCACCCAAACTTTGGGTCCACTACAGTGATGACACTTTTGTCATCAAAAAATGAAACAAATTAGAGGAAACTTACAACACCATCAACAATATCCTCGCTGACATAAAATTCACAAAAGAGGAGAACAACAACAAAGTGCCATTTCTAGATGTCACAGTAGAGCAAACAGTCAATGGTAAATTCAAAACAGCCTCTACAGGAAAACAACACACACGAACCAAGTACTTAACTACAGAAGCAATCATCCCTCCACATACAAACAAATCTGATTCAGGACACTATTTCAACGAGCCACGACACACTGCAGCACCCAGGAACGACTATAAATAATTACACAGCGCATTTAAGAAGAATGGGTAGCCTGCACCCCTGAAAATGGTTTCTCTGACCGGGAATCGAACCCGGGCCGCGGCGGTGAGAGCGCCAAATCCTAACCACTAGACCACCAGGGAGATGCGGATTTCGCTTGTCAGCTCTCCTAAAAATTACTTTCCTGCCCGGAAATCGAACCTGGGCCGCGGTCGTCAGCAAGCTTTCACCTGTGCATCCAACAATGTCATTTCTTGTATCCATTGCTCCCGATGCGGTCTCCTCTACATTGGGGAGACTGGAGACTCCTCGCAGAGTCCAGTCACGGCACTTGAGGGGATATTTCCAGGACAACCGCAACAATCAACCCCATCGCCCTCTGGCCCAACATTTCAACACCCCCTCCCACTCTGCCGAGGACATGCAAGTCGTGGGCCTCCTCCATCGCCGCTCCCTCCCCACCCGATGCCTGGAGGAAGAACGCCCCATCTTCCGCCTCGGATAAATTCAAACCCAGAACATTAATGTAGACCTCACCAGTTTCCTCATTTCCCCTCCCCACACCTTACTTCAGTTCCAAACTTCCAGCACAGTGCTATCCTCATGACCTGTCCTACCTGCCAATCTCCCTTCCAACCTATCCGCTCCACCCTCCTCTCTGACTTTTCACCTCCATCTCCACCCCCATTCACCTATTGTACTCTTTGCTACCTTCGGCCCAGCACACCCCCACCCCCCCAATTTATCTCTCCGCCCTGGAGGCGTCCTGCTTCCATTCCTGATGAAGGGCTTTTGACCGAAAAGTCGATTTTCCTGCTCCTCGGAAGCTGTCTGACCTGCTGTGCTTTTCCAGCACCACTCTGATCTAAACTCTGGTTTCCAGCATCTGCAATCCGCACTTTTGCCTACCCAATAAACCCAGTATATCGATTTCACATCAACAAACTGACACAAGCAGGCACAACGTGTGCAGAAACCCTAGCCACATTACTTTACATAAAAGACATCTGGGAAATGATGTCCAGACAACTCAACGCTCTCAGCATCATGGTAGCCCACAAACCTACCAACACACTTCAAGAGCGGCTAACGAACCTGGAATAGCCTATACAAACAACCCGCAAACGAATGTTATTTACAAAATACCATACAAGGAAATATATACATGAACTCTGCCGCAGAGTTCTCTGTGGCAAGAAATGCTGGGATGAGATAAGGAAGATTTGTTTTCAGCCAAAACGAATCGGCACTGACTGGACAGCCATTTAAAATCAACGCTGTCAGGCCAGGATGGAAGATCCAACAGGATGAACAGATTTCTAATTTCCTGAAGATTTACAAAGCTGAGACTGGGTTTTGGTGTTTGTTCCCTTTCCACTCCCAGGAGCTGCAGTGGTTGGGGAGGTGAGTTGGAGAAAGTGAAATATGTCCATGAGCAGCGTGTGGGGCGATATCAGCTTCCCCTCCTCTGACAGCGCTGTGACGTGACTCTGATGTTCTCAGGGACACTTACTGACGCGAGACAGTGAAAAGAGTCTCGTTCCTGCAGATCAGGAATTCAAACCGTATGCCGGCTTCAGGACAATGAGAAAGATTAATTGGAGTGTGTGAAGAAGCTGTGAGCTGCATTTCAAACAGGTAGGTGGAGTCAGATGCGTCATCCATTGCGCCCCGGCACTGTGCGTCCCTGACGCCACCATGCTGCAGAGTTCTGACGTTAACACGGACATGCGCAGCAATGGGAACATTCACAAGAGGAACAGCCAAAGATAATAACCGTCACTGCTTCCCTTCCATTGTCCCAACTTGGTGAAGCAGTATCTTTCACTGGCAAATAAAACACATTCGTCCTCAGGTGCCTGCTTTATTTCGATCACGACTTCACGCCCCTCACTGTTCTCGTCTCATTTCCAAACACTTGGCTCATAGCCTCAAAAGTAGCTCTGTGCGTATCTGCTTGTTCCACCCTGACAGGCAATGGGTTGCAGATTTCCAACCCCTCCAATGATGTGAATCTTAAAGAAACCGGGGAACAGTCTTCCTTTCTTTTTGACGACATTTCTCAACTATAGTCGGCAAGGTTCACACCTGCGTGGGGAAACCGCAATCGATCTCAAATCCATCGTATTAACCACTCGACCCACGAATAAAGAACCACACTGACAGCTTCATTTCCCAGGTCTCTCTGCCTGTGGAGCTGAGAAATAGTGAGTTATTGCTGGGTTTGTTTGAATACAATCACTTCACAGGTTTCGAAAGGGTTACATATCTGCACATGGCGAGTCTGGTTGTTTCATCACGAAAGATGAAATAAACTTTCAGTTAAAAGCAAAAACAGAAATTGCAGGAGCAACTCAGCAGGTCAGGCGCCATCGGTGGAAAGAGAATCAGAGACAATATTTCAGAACTCTGTTTTCTCCCACAGGTACTGCCAAACCGGCTGAGTTTCTCCAGCAGCTCCTCTTTGTGTCTCTGATTCTCAGCACCCGCAGTCCTTTACGTTAGAAATTAAATCAATTCAGCCTCATGTGCAGGAATGAGAATCCTTTCAATTTCCCAAAAATTGGCAGAGATTTCAAGGCATTTGGAAAAAAAGTAAAAGTGACATTAGGAAGAACACTTTCTTGTCCCTGTCTGACCGTGACAAGGAGGCAGATTCAAGAACAAAAAAGGGAATTCGGTGGTCATGTCCAAAGTAACAATGTGGAGATTTACAGGGCGAAGGCAAGAGAATGATACGAATAGAGACTCTCATTTACTTGCTGTGTAGAACCAGCAGAGCTAATGTGGGCCTCAAATTGCGCTGTGACACGTGTTGTGATTCAGAGTGAACTCACAGTTCAATCAACGGAAGGTGGGGATTTAGAAAAGTTTATATTTATATAATCTCCTCACGTCAACGCAACAACAAAGTGGTTTAATTATCCGCCAGTGGAGAGAACCCGGTTCCTGGAGATGGGACAAAGAGCTGGCTCAGGGATATCAATCCACATTGCTCTCTTTGCCACGAGTTCAGAGGGAGAACATTGGAGGGACAAAGGAGAGAATAACGATCTGTGTCGGAGGGTGATGAACTGTTCATGGAGACTATTCCTGGCTAACAATGAGTCGTGTGTAACAGCAGACGATGTGATAACACGGCCTTGTGTGGGTGTGGTAGGGATCAAGGGCATGGGGGAGTTCGGGTCCAAATAATATTGAACTCGATCTTGAAGACTGGAGGATTCCAAACGGAAAATAAGGCGCTGGTCTTCCATCTGGAGCGGAGCTTTGCTGGAACACTGCGGCATGCCCAAGACAGAGATGTGGGCCAGGGAACAGGGTGGCGTGTTAAAGTGACAGGCAACCAGAAGCTCATCGCCACTGGGTGGGCTCGAACCACCAACCTTTCGGTTCACAGCCGAACCCGCTGACCAATTGCGCCACATAGACAGGCGATGATATGGGCTGCGCCATCACTTAGGGCAGGCTATTAGAGAATTCATAATTCAGCCTCCCGGGCTCGAATTCCAGTTGTCTATCAGTTTTACTTTTCCATAATAAAGCCTGGGACATTCATTGTGGAGACACCGGGGACAGGCTGGAGACACATCCATGTCAGGAGGAACTAGCTTTCTTCCTCCGGGCCGTCACCCTTCGAGCCTTTCCGTGTTTTGCCTGTTCCCGAGTTCTCTCATTGGCTCGGAGGCGAGAAGGGGTTTGAATTCCTGATGTGCAGGAACGACAATTCTTTCAATGTCTCAGATCAGGTCATGTCCCGAGAACATCAGTGTCAATCTCCCGGCCTCTTCAACAAGGGGACGGTGTCTGGACTGTGTCTACTGAGTCGGACAGTTCATCTTTCATTCTCCTCTGAATCCGCTTCCCAAAGAGTTTCTACAGATTCACAAAGCTGGAGACTGGGATTTCTGTTTTGCTTCATGAACATTTTTCCATTTCGTAACTGACAATATTTTGCCAAAACCTCTTCCCAATTGTACGCCATGATTCATTTCCAGGGATGAGGAATTTCCATTTTGGAGAGACATTCCCAAGGTTGGGAATGTTCGCTTTGGAGCAAAGAAGGTTAACTGGAGATTTCCTGGGGCTGTTGATCATGATGGGAGAAGAAGCGGTGGGAATGGGCAGATTAATGATCAGAAGAATCAATTGCCACTGACCAGAGTCAGTTACCAGAGGACAGGGATTGAAGTTCTTGAATGAAAAGCAGCACTTGTGCCTAATAAACACAGAGAATACTGCAGAACGCCAACAGGTCGAGCAGCATCTGTGGAAAGGTAAACAGAGCTGACGTTGTGAGGCTGGTACTTTGTTTGTTCACAACCCGACTTTCCTGCATGGCAATCAATTCCCAGACATGAGAAAACTGGATTTTATCGAGACGGGTTTTGTGAAGTTTGAGCGATAATGCAGCCAACAGGAAGTCATTTAAAATCGCCAGTTAAGAAAGCATAGTCAGCAGGTTACCACCCTGGGCGGGGGAGCCCCAAAGGATCTCGACGCCAGCACTTCAAGTGTTCGGCGACAACTACACGCCCAAAGTTGTGGTCTAAAATTTCTCATGGAATGGTTCTAACAGGAAAGGTGAGTATTGGGCTTTTCCTGTCCGCGCCATAGTCCCAACGTATTCTGTTCCCCTGGATTTGATCAGGACAGAGGAGACTGATGGGAGATCGAACTGAACTACACACATTGATGAGTGATAGAACGGGTGGGAAGGATCCATTCCCATGCATAGAGAGATTAATAATCAGGGCCGAAAATAAGGAGCCACTTCAAGAAATTTGGGGTTCATTCAGCAAAGCTAATGTGGAACTGTTCACAGAAAATTGTGGTGAAAGTCTCTCGAGTTATTTTGATGAGAAGTGTTGATGATGCTAATACAATCGATAGGATGAACGTAGATTGGTAAATGTATTTGGTGACAGTTCTGTTCTAGCCCTGTGAGCGAAACCTGGATCTGAAGGAATAAAAGGGACATTAACAACATCGATCTGAAATTGGATACGTGACAAGAAACAGAGCCATCATTAACAGTTGGCTTTTGAACTGGAAAAGTTTTCTCGTGAAATTAGCTTGAGGCTTGAGGTATGCAAGGTCAAGATAATTTAGGTAAAACACGGAAACGCTATCCTCATTAGCAGACAGTGAAAGGATTACAAGATGCAAATTAAACATTTTCGATAAGTGATACAGGGGACTGGGAAGATAAGTATTATAAACTGTGAACAACAAAGTTCTTGAGCACAACACTTACATTCAAAGACCGAAAACATCCAGGTCCTGATTAATCAGATTGCATTGTGGTGCTTTTCTGCAAAACATCCACTTGCAATGTCCTACAAAAGAGTGACAAAATCCATCCCTGTCAGCCCAGGATAGAAAATCCGAAGGGATGAACCTTTGCTTATTTTCTGAAGATTCACAAAGCTAAGACTGGGTTTTGGTGATTGTTTCCTTTCCACTCCCAGGAGCCGCAGTGGTTGAGGCGTTGAGTTGGGGAAAGGAAAGTGTGCCCGTGAGCAGCGTGTGGGCTATTTCAGCTTCCCCTCATCTGACAGCGCTGTGACGTGACTCCGATGTTCTCAGGGACATTTACTGACGCGAGACAGTGAAAAGATTCTCATTCCCGCAGATCGGGAATTCAAACCGTATGCCGGCTTCAGGACAATGAGAAAGATTAATTGGGGTGTGTGAAGAAACTGTGAGCTGCACTTCAAACAGGTAGGTGGAGTCAGATGCGTCATCCATTGCGCCGCGGCCCTGTGCGTATCTCACGCCGCCATGCTGCAGAGTTCTGACGTTAACACGGACATGCGCAGCAATGGGAACCTTCACAAGGTGAACAACCAAAGATAATCACCGTCACTGATTCCCTTCCACAGGCCCAACTTTGTGAAGCAGTATCTTTCACTGGCAAAGGAAATACCCTTGTCCTCAGGTGCCTGCTTCATTTCGATCACGATTTCAAGCTCCTCACTGTTCTAATCTCATTTCCAAACACTTGGCTCATAGCTTCAAAAGAAGCTCTGCGGGTATCTGCTTGTTCCACCCGAACAGGCAGTGGGTTGCAGATACCCACCAGTCCCAATGTGAGTGAAATACTTTTCCCCCTCCACTGATTTGAATCTTAAAGAAGAAGCCGGGGAGCAAGCTCCCTTTCTTTTCGACGACATTTCTCATTTTGTACTCGGCAGGATTCACTCCTGCGTGGGGAAACCGCAATGGATTTCAAGTCCATCGCATGAACCACTCGGCCCACGAACACAGAACCACACTGACAACTTCACTTCCCAGGTCTGTCTGCCTGTGGAGCTGCGAAAGAGTGAATCATCGCAGAGTTTGTTTGAATCCAATCACTTCACAGTGATTCGAAAGGGTTAAATATCTGCACATGGCGAGTCGAGGTGTTTTATCCCAAAAGGTGAAATGAACTTTCCATGAAAAACAAAAGGAGAAATTGCAGGAGGAACTCAGCAGGTCAGGCAACATCTGTGGAAAGAGAATCAGAGACAACATTTCAGAATTCTGTTTTCTCCGACAGGTACTGTCAAACCTGCCGAGTTTCTCTTTTATACTCGGCTTCTCCACATCCGCAGTCCCTTTCGTTAGACATTAATTCAATTCAGAAACCCCTTTGTGGAGAGGAACACTTTCCTGACCCCATTAAAAGCGTTCAGCTTCGAAGCCGAGTAAGAACAGCGAACACAGCGCCCCTGGGTGGGCTCGAACCACCAACCTTCTGGTGAACAGCCGAACGCGCTGACCAATTGCGCCACAGAGACAGGCGTTGGGGGGGGGAGGGGGGCGGGGGATACACCATCCTTAGGGGAGGCTATTAGTGAATTCATAATTCAGCCTCCCCGCCTAGAATTACAATTGTTGTCTTCAGCGCAGTCTTGCGAGGAATCCCGGCTTTCTTAACTTGACTTGTGCAAAAATGCCCGATTAAACTTCTCAAAAAGAACCTTCGTTAAACGAGACTGGGCTCACTGGAGTACGAATGGGACAGCAAGTGAAATGATTGGAGATAGCATTTAACAGGTTGACGTGTTTACTTCCCAAATTTTCTTATCCCTATGCTAATTGGCACGTGGCTTGGGCAGTAATGTTATTACACACACTGGAGCAGTGGGATTTGAACCTGAGCCTCAGGGCTCTATGGGAGACAACAGCTTCACCACACAAAAAAAACTCTAGTAGATAGGTCCTCTTCTGTTGAATGAGAGGAAACAGCTTCCTCCTCAACATGATACACGATCACTACACCCTCCGTGCCCATTACAATAACTTGAGCCGCCTCCTGTTGAATGAATGAGTGGGAACCCCTCTCGGAGCTCCAAGAAGCGGGGGGCCCGGCTGGAGGCTGGATTTGCTCAAGGCTTGTATCTATTAACTTATTTAAATGGTACCTACTGTATGGGAGTATGGTTTCCATTAAAACCGGAGGATCATGTCAGAGTGTTTGTTTATATTTAGCAGTTGTAGTTGGTAAAATACACTCCCTGGAGGAGCACCTTCTATGCTGCTGCATTTCTTGCCTTCTGCCCTTCCCCCATTTGTTATCTCTCATCTCGATTTTACATTTTCAGTCAAATTTAATTTCACATTAATCAGCCTTGGTATTCACTGAGTATTATTAATTAATCTGTTGGATTGTTGTAAAACAAAATTAATGGTGTAATTTCATTTATGTTGTCTGAGTTTGACATTGAATGTGCAGGTGTGAATGCCAGTAAGTTGTAAAAGTAAATCAAGAACTTGTGCTTTTTAAACAAAAAGACGAGTTCAATGGTATTACTGGCATTGTCTCCTTTGAGGATGATGATTATAGTCTGACCAACAAACCATTTCATGCAGTCACCCAGTTTAATTAAAGTCTTTTGGAAAATAATTCTGGCTGGCAAAGATTTATACAACCCAAAATACGGTTGGTAATCATGTGTATTCTTATCTTTTAAGCCGAAACAGAAGGCATTGCGTGGCGGTTTGAGACTGAAACTTCGCTGGAAAGAATGTAGATTGATGAGGGAATTCAAAATGGCAGAGTCTCGGGCCACAATCTATCAGTCTGGCTTGATTGCATGAGTCGTGGTTCTTCAAAAGCACCTTCCAAGTCATGACCTCAACCACCAAGAACAGACAAGTGTGAACACAGGATTCCGACTGCAAGATATATCGCATTGTTTCTTTGTTATTGACCAAAATGCTGGAACTCACTCCTGAACATTGTTGCAGTCCACATCATATTTGTGAAGCAATTTAAGAGGATGTTCAGCACCACCTTTTCAAGGTCAGTTTGGGAAGAGTTGTTGGCACAGCCAATGATATTCACATCTCATGAAATAGTAAGCAAAGAGCCCACGGTGTTGGGAGGCTGGATGTTAGCATGGATAGAGGATTGGCTAACTACCACAGTTGTGATAAGGGGCATGTTCAGGATGACAACTTGTAACTAGTGGTGTACCACAGGGATCAGCGCTGGGGCCAACATTATTTACAATATATATACGAATTACTTGGATAAGTAAAGTGAAGGTACTATTGCTAAATTTGCAGAAGAGACAGTTGCTGTGAAAGCAGGTGGTGAGGATGACATTAGATATCTGGAGAGCGATATAGGCAGGTTAAGCAAATGAGCGAAAGCTTGGCAGGTGGGAAAATGAGGTAATGCAGTTTGTCGGGAGGTGAAGAACTGAATATTAAATGGAGAAAGCTTTAAAATAGAGGGATTTGGAATCACGTCCACGAATCTCTTCATCCAATTTCAGTGAGTAATAGGGAGGCAAATGGGAGGTTGGCCTTTTCAATAGAGTAGAAATGTAGGGAGGTCATAGTGAACCTATGTAAGGCATTAGTCAGGCCACAACTGAATACTGTGAACAGTTTAGGGGCCTTTACCTGAGGAAAGATATATTGGCAATGGAGGCAGTCCAGAGAAGGTTGACCATGATGGTACCAGGGATGGAAAGAATGTCTTATGAGGAGAACTGAATAGGTTGGGCCTGTGCTTATTAGAAGTTAGAAGAATTAGAGGTAACCTTATTGTCACGTACAAGATTCTGAGGAGACTTGACAGGCTCGACGTGGAAAAGTGGGTGAGTCTGGGACCAGAGGAAGTAACCTCCAAATAAGAGATTGCATGTCTAGGACAGATAGGAATTTCTCCTGAGGGCAGTAAATCTGTGGAACTTGATACTACAGAGGGCTGTTGAGCCTGGGTTGTTACGTGCATTCAAGGCAGAGATAGATTTTTTTTAATCAGTGAGCGAATTGAGGATTATGGGGAAATGGCAGCAAAATGGAGTAATGTTTCCCAGAATAATCGTGATCTGAATAAATGGCAGAGTCAACTCAATGGGCTGAATTGAATAGTAAATAGTAAGGAGGAAAAGGATGCAACTGGCAATTACAGACCAGTCAGTGTTGGGAAGCCTAGAGATTGTAGGGAGTTGGTGGCATTTGGGCATTGTTACTGGATTTAACATCTGGAGTTTCAAATTGATGCTGCTATGGCCCCGAGGCAATTTGAAATCAATTTATGTATCTGGAATATAAACTTATCGCTGCTTTGGTGATCTTATCAATTGTCATAAGTACCTATCTTGTTCACTAATAACCTTTTTTTAAGGAAGGAAATCTTCAGTCCTTTCCAGTTTGGTGAATGTGTCACTCTTGATCCAAAGTCACGTGGTTGACTCTTAACTGCCCTCTGAATTGGCACTTGGTTATTTTTTGGGAGACGAAGTGTCACGTTCCATGAATGAATAAAGAAAAATATTCAGGACAAGATTGTCAATGTCACTGTCAGTGAAGGGAAGATTGCGATCTAGTGATACTGGTTAAGTAGCCCAGAGATCTCGGTCCTCTGAGAACAAAAATTAAAATCCCATCATGGATGCTAGTGGACTTTATTTTCAACGAATAAAAAGATCTGGAAGTGAGAGTTTGTCTCTGTACTGGCAACCAGGAAACCATTATTGGCTAAGACAATGCATTGCAGCTGTTGGAGATCAGCAACAAAAGGCGCAATTGCTGGGGAAATGCAGCAGGTCTGGCAGCATTTGTGGAAAGAAAACAGTTAATGTTTTGAATCCAGCCTAATTTTGAAGGGCCACCGGACTCAAAACAATAACACTGTCTCCTCATAGATTCTGCCAGAACTGTTGTTTTTGACCAATCATTACAGAGTGTTGTGAAAGTGTACTTTTAGGGAGGGAAATCTACCACTCACAACCCTACACACGCGTGCACACGCTCACACCACATCATGTGACTCCAGACCTACTACAATGTGGTTGACTCTCAACTGCCTTCTCGCATGAAGCCAATTGCTCAGTCCAAAGGCCATGAGGGATGGGGAGCAAATGTTGGACGTGCTAGCAACAATCCCATCCCTCAAAATATTTTCTTACATATTTTAAAGCATAGGTTAATGAAGGACAACCAAAACAAACTGCTATGGGAAAGTCATGCCCAACTGACCCGATTTGCTTGTTGTTATAAATATTGTTTTAAAATCCTCTTCAGAGAGGACATTGGTTCCATCATTGTTGCAAAACTGTATGCAATTTCTGTGCTTTCTGCTACAGGAAGGGTGTTGTGAAACTTGAAAGGGTCATAAAACATTTACAAGGATGCTGCCAGGGTTGGAGGGTTTGAGCTACCGGAAGAGGTGGAATAGACTGGAGCTTTTTTCCCTGGAGCTTTGGAGGCTGAGGGGTGACATTAAAGACATTTATAAAATCATGAGGGGCATGGGTAGGGTAAATAGGCAAGGTATTTTCCCTTGGGTGGGGGAGTCCAAAATTAGAGGGCATAGGTTTAAAGTTAATGGCAAATGGAGTTTAATATAGATAAGTGTGAGGTCTTACATTTTGTACAGTCAAATCAAGGTAGGAATTTCATGGTGAATGGTAGGACCTTAAGGAGTGGAGTGGAACAGAGGGATCTTGGAGTACAGGATCACAGTTCTCTGAAAATGGAGTCACGGGTAGAAATCTTTTGGCACACTGGCCTTCATCAGTCATGGCATTCAGTATAAAATACCGAATTAGAGTCGAGATAAGCCCCAAATCAGTTTCATATGCAGTATTTCGAACCAAGAGATGTAGGGGTGCAGGTTCATAGCTCCTAGAAAGTGGAGTCATGTGTAGACAGGGCGGTGAAGAAGACTTTCGGCATGCTTGCTTTCATCAGTCAGAGCACTGAGTACAGGAGTTGGGATGAATTTTTGCAGCTGTCACAGATTCCACACAACAACACAAGACGTGACCCTGCTCTCCCCTGACTGACTATCCCTTTGCATATCAGGGGGAATACACCCCTTTAATTGTGATGATCAGGAAACATGGCATCCTTCAAAAAAAGGGATGTGTTCACAAATATTTGGACAGAGGAAAGAAGTTCTAGTCTGGGTGAAGATCAATCTTCATTGCGTGAGAGAGAGAGAAAGAGCAGCAACAGCTTCAGAATTTCATGGTCCAACTTCTGAAAAGACCTTGTCTGATTTGCAGTTGTTCCTGGGCTTGTAATATCGTACTGCAGCATATTGTAGATCTTTAGTAAGAGTGTCAATACTGCACTACAGAGGTCCATTCAGCAACTTGAGTCCATGTGAACACTTCGTGGAGATAAACAGTGTGCCCCATAACCCTGTTGGTTTACAGTTACATATAGATCGACACAAAGATCTTTGGGATTGAGAGGAAAGAATGTTCCACAGTAACTAGAATTACGTTCAGATTTTCTATCATGGACTGACTGTGATGACCTTTGCAATCAATTCACTGGAATATTACAAGAGAAGAATTTGGCGGCAGAAATCCCAGACCAAACATCATATCAAAGTCTGACAATCACTTGATTCACGAGGACGTGGATATTGAAGGGGCGAAGGTCTGTCAGCTTAGTTAGGTTTTAAACGTCAGTGTGACTGGAAACTCTAAGAGTCTCACATACCCACACACCAGAGTAGTGACTGGAACAAGCTTTACAGACTGAATGAGAGTGTTCCAATTATCAGAGGGTTCACCAGTAACACCACACACATGCTGTAAGCGTGAGCGAGTTTTCAACTGATTGTTAAGGTCGGAGACAGACGAGGGCACCTGCACCATGGAGAAACCATGGAAATGTGGGGAGTGTGGGAATGGTTTCCCTTCGCCATCTGTGCTGGAGATTCATTGGCTGTTCACCTGCACTCTGCAGGAAGGGCTTCACTCAGTCACACCACCTGCTGCCGCACCAGCGGATGCACACCGGGGAGAAACCGTTTTCCTGCTCCGTGTGCGGGAAGGGCTACACCCAGTCGTATCACCTGCTGCTCAGCTTCCGCGTCCACACTGGGGAGAAGCCAGTGGAGCAATGACTTGTGCGATTCATCCACCCTGCGCAAACACCAGCGCATCCACACCAAGGAGCGGCCGTTCACCTGTCCAGTGTGTGGGAAGGGCTTCACCCAGTCGTGCAACTTGTGGAGACACCAGCAACTTCACAAGTGAGATGGCGCAGGGATTCGGGTTGGACTCTGCTGTTACCGCTGCTGAGAGTCACATCTTGAACCCTGAAGTGGGAGGGGTAAGGGGTTCCTTTATGCTGACTGGCCGCTCTCTCACCCACTTTACTTCCAGTGGGGGCTGACGCTCTCTGAGCCTGGCATTGCACCTTCCCTACGGAAACAGTCCACAGAAGCGGCTGAAGTGCAGGTAGATCTGAAATAGATACATTTGTCTCTGTCCCATTGAGTCTCCAGCACAGTCGATCCAATTGGGCTTTGTCAGTGTTTATGCTCCACCTGAGCCTCCACCCATCCCTTCATCAGCATACAGGTATCCCCTGCTTTTTGAAAGTTCACTTTACCCCCTACACCCTCCCTGCCCAAGCCTGTGCCAAGTCTTAATCCTCACTTACACCTTCTATTTATTGCCGATGCGTGGTTTCTGTCCCTGTATTCACCTCCCATTCATGTGTCTATCCAGATACACCTTAAGTGTTGCTAAGGTGCCTCTTTCCACTACGTCCACTGGCAGTGCATTCCAGGCATCCACCATCCAACTGTGTGAAAATTCTTCCCTTTCAATTCTCCCCCAGACTGTCCCCCTCTCGCCTTGAACTTGTGCCCTCTTGTAGTTGACTTTTGCACCCGGGGGGGGGGGGGGGGGGGGTGGGGAGCCTCTGAGTATCTAACAGACTATCTGGCCTAACATCAAACATCCAAAGAATAATCCACACAGACCCATTTCCCTACCCCTATTAATCGACATTTACCCCTGACTAATGCACCTAACTTTCACATTCCTGAACACTGTGGGGCAATTTAAGCACGGACAATCCAACTTAACCTGCCAATCCATGGGCAGTGGGTAATTTAGCATAGCCACTCCACCCTAACCTACACATTTGGATTGTGAGAGGAAACCGAAGGAAAGCCATATCGACACAGGGAGAATGTGCAAACTGCACACAGCCAGTCGCCTGAGACTGAAATCGAACCAGTTTCCCTGGCGCTGAGAGGCCTCAGTGTTAATGATTGAGCCACCATGCCGCCCCCGTCCAGTCAAGCTGTGTGTCTCATCATTTTGTTGAGGTCATCCCTCCGCCTCTATCTTTACAGTGAAAATAATCCAGGTTTATCCCGTCTCTTCTCATAATGAGACCTCCAGACCAGGCAGTGTCCTAGTGAACCTTCTCTAAACCCTCTCCCCAGAGCATCCATGTCCTTCCGGTAGTGTGGCGACCAGAACTGCATGCAATATTCTGAATGTGACCGGCATAAATAGCTGTAACATAACTCGCCAACTCTTACACTCAAGGCAAACGTGCTGTGTGCCTTCTTGATCATGTTACCCGCCTGTATTGCCATTTTTGGAGATCTATATGGCCAGATCCCTCTGTATGCCAGTGCTTCTATGTGGTCTGAAATTTATCGTACTATTCGTGTATTTCCTATGTATCTGTACCCAGCTTCACCTTAATTGTATTCCCCTCTTTATCTCTTTTCCCCCATCCTCACCCCTCCACACATCAGCATATCATAAGACTATAGGAGCAGAAATTATGCCATTCAGCCCATCGAGTCTGCTCCACCATTCAATCATGGCTGATAAGTTTCTCAACCCCATTCTCCCCGTAACCTTTAATCCTCTTGATACTCAAGAACCTAGTTATCCCCATCTTAAATATATTCAATGATCTGGCCTTCACAGCCTTCTGGGGCAGTGAATTCCATTGATTACCACTCTCTGTCTGAAGTTCTCCTTATTTCTGTTCTAAAAGGTCTTCCCTTTACTTGAAGGCTGAGGAGGAGGCAGAGAGGAGCGTGGTGTGCACCTGTAAACACAAGAGCTTCCCAAACTTCACGAGTCAACAATAACACTTTCTGGAGCAAGAAACGAAAGGGCTGATGAGAAACTGTGACACCACATGAAGTGAAATGAGGCCATTCAGCCCATTGAGTCTGCTCCACCATTCACTCATTATTGAGTATCAAGGGGCTCAAAGGTTACAGGGAGAATGGGGTGAAGAAACACATCAGCCATGATTGAATGGCAGAGCAGATTCAATACGATAAATGGCTTGTTAACCATCCCTGGGAAGAAGGAGGCAACACAATAAGTTGTTTCTTGGGACAGGTAAGATAATGTTATTTTACAATGGTGCGACAAAAGGACAATTAATTCTGCCTGTGGAAGGAAAGCCCTGACATAGAGGGGTAAATGCAGTGTAGGCTGTTTCAAACAGACAGCTAACCCTCATGGATAAGAAGGTAAACTACAGACCTGAGGTCTCCAGCAATGTGAGGTGATGTTAGAGTCTTAAAAAAAAGTCACACCACAGATTTGAAATTGAGGAAACGCCACCAAAATTCAACTCCAGAATGATACAGCAGCAGCAGTACTTAGAAGAATAATACTGCATCAAACCTCTGGACACTTCCAGAGATGGGCACTGTCGGTGGAAACCCAGTTAAATTCCGCCATCAACTGGGTGATAGCCAAGTGTGTGTGTGTGTGTGGGGGGGGGGGGGGGGGGTGGGGGGGGGGGGGGGGAGGTGGTGAAGCTGAATGAACTTGAGAGGTTTTATTTGTGGTTGCTACGTGCAATAAAGTGTAAAACATTGTTTCAGCATTTGATTCTCTGTGCGGTTTCTGAGTCAGGAGCCAAATTAAGGTGATTCACCCACAACCACACCAAGAGGCTTGGATTAATATTGACTCCATTGCATTCAAGAGAACGTCATCAATACTGTTATAAAGCGAAGGCTGAACCCACCAACCCCCACCCCCCGCCACACACACACACTCTCCAAGATCTCTAACCGAAACGTCCAAAGAGTGGCACTTTGCCCTTTAATCTGTAAAGTCAGTGTGATAAGTGGTGTAACCTGCTGTAGTGTTAAACGTAAATCCCTGACACTTTAAAATGGACAATCAGCAATTTATTTAACCAACTCTCACGGTAAACAAATGAACAAAATTACTAACAAACTGAATAAATCCGGGCAAACTACTGAGTATTCTGTAATAAATCAAGATTCTTCTGGTATGCCGTTCCAATCAATACATGTCCCACCTAGATAACACAAAATAGAATTTAATCTCTCAGATTACAACCAGGTTATGTGTCTTCCGGAATATTCTGTGCCATCTTCTGTCGGGGATGCCTCCTCCGATTCCTCTGTCAGGAATGCCCTTCTCTATTTTTCTAAATGATGCTTTCTCTAATACACAGATGACTGAGAGCACCAATTCTTTATGATAGGATTGGTCCTGTTGTCAAAACTTTAGGCTTTAAATTTAATAAGTTTTTGGTAGCCAAGGGGGCTGATTTAAATTGATTGGTGAAATTGAAAACCTGTTTTCTTGTCCTGCTAACTGTACAGCACTTTGTTACAAATGTTTCAGTTCAAGTGCTTTCTGTTGTGATGATGCTGCTCCTTTAAGAAAATTATGTTGTTCTTGGTTTATTTTCAGGAGGGGTTGTAAAAGGCAGAGCTTCTCATTCGTCTAGGATTAAGGATTTCGCTAATGGTTAACAGATACTGGCTAAGGCAACAGGGAGAAGGGTTTGACATTTTATTTTCTAAACCACTTCTACAATGAAAGGGCAGTTGTCCCATTCTTTTCCCATGATTTTGGTTTTAGCAAGCAGTCTGTCTGAAGCTGCTGCAGGAAGAGATGTTTCCTGATTCAACAGATGTTTCTGGCTGACTCTAAAGCTTCAGGGAAAATAGTACCAGCGTATTCAGCCTCTCCCTGTAGCTCAAACCTTGCAGCCCTGGCAACATCCTTCCAAACCTTTTCTGAACCCTTTCAAGTTTCACAATGTCTTAAAAAGACGTCAACTTTGCTCGACTAATGTGGGAGAATTTTCTGCATGACGCGTTGTGTCTGAAAGAGCCCTCCCCTGTGCTATGACAGAGCTGCAGTGACTTTCAAAAGCCTGACAAATGCTGTTATCAGTCAAAGATTCATTGGGAGAAGCTTCTCAATCACATCTGTAAATGGAGAAAGTGATTTTAATAATGGGACATGAATAAAGGCTGCATTAACTTTTTGTTCTGAAGATTTACTCATACATCTCAAAACAGAGCAAATAAACCTGGTCAAAAGAAGTCTACCACTGCCTATTTCCTGACCAGGACCGACTTTGCACAGAAAACATGGACATTTTAATTGAATGGGGTGCCATTCGTTTTAAGGTCAGGCGAACTTCAGAGGCACAACATTGGCTTAGAAATGAGAGATCCTTGACACACACACAGCCAAAATCATCACTGCCATTATTATCAAATTAAAATTTAGGCTGGATAGGCTGGAATGTTTTTCCACTGGAGCAGAGGAAGTTGAGAGGCAATATTTTCAAACCATGAGGGGTAGAGTTGGCTTAATGGTAGCTGTCTCATCCCTAGGGGGAGGATTTCAAGAGCAAGGACGCGTTTTTATGGTGAGAGGAGAAAGATGGAAGAAAAGATGTGTGGCAAAATATTTACAGAGTGTAGTTCACCTGCGGAAACAGCTGCCAGTGGAAGTGGTTGAAGCAGGTACATTAACAGCATGGAAAAGGCGTTTCAACAAATACATGGATAGGAAAGCTTTAGAAAGATATGGGCCAAGTGCAGGGAAATGAGGTTAGTGTTGACAAACATTTTGGTCAGCATGGACCGGTTTGGGCTGTAGGGCCTGTCTCTGTGCTATAGTACTCGATGACTGGCGTCTCTTTGTAACTCTGACAGTGTTGAGTTTCCACATGAACCAGGAAAAAGTGAGGACGACAAATGCTGGAGATCAGAGTTGAGAGTGTGGTGCTGAAAAAGCACAGCAGGTCAGGCAGCACCCAAGGCGCAGGAGAATCGATGTTTCAGGCATAAGGATATCCAGATGATTATCTTACTAAATCATGCTGAATAAAATCTGATCTCATTCGTCAACTCTGATGTGGAGGTGCTGGGGGTGGACAGGTCAGAAGTCACACAACACCAGGTGACAATCCCAATAGATTGATTTGAACTCATGAGCTTTCGAAGCACTGTTCCTTCATCAGGTGAAATGATGAAGGAGCAGCACTGATGAAGGAGCAATGCTCCCAAAGCTTGGGATTTCAAATAAACCTGTTGGACTGTAAACTGGTGTTGTGTGACTTCTGACTTCTTCAACTGTGCATTCATGTTGAACTTGATGGGATACTTTATCCAACTCGGCGTAGTTAACTCATATCGTTTGGAGGGGTTCATTTGAAACCTTTCAGGAGGTGAATTCAACAAGATTGAATTATTCAAAGTTACTCAATTCTAAACTTACATCAGGACCGGTAGTCATAGAGAGGTACAGCGCGGAAACAGATCCTTCAGTCCAACTCGTCCACGCTGACCAGATATTCTAAATTAATCCAGTCCCATTTTCCAGCACTTGGCCCAAATCCCTCTAACCCTTTCTATTCATGTCCCCAACCAAATGTCTTTTAAATTCTGTAATTCTACCAGCCTCCTCCACTTCCTCTGGCAGCTTATTCCATACACGGACCACACTCTGCATGAAAAGCTTTCCCTTTAGGTCCATTTTAAATCTTTCCCGTCTCACTCTAAACCTATGCCCTCTAGTTCTAACAACATCCTGATAAATCCTTTCTGATGGAGATGTCAACGTTTCGGGTAGAACCCTTCTTCAGTCCTGAGGGTTAATACCTGAAATGCTGACTTCTCCACCTCCTGGTACTGCCTGCCTTGTTGTGCCCAGCCTCCTGTTTGTCTATTTTAGATTTCCGCACCTGCAGTTTTTAATTTTGTCTCTAACAAATGGTGGAGCAGATTCGATGGGTCAAAATATCCTAACTTCTGCTCCAATGGTCTTGTGGTCGTAGGTTTGTGCAGGTCTTGGGCTCAATGAGCAGCAGCGCCCATTGAAAGCAACGTTCATAGAAACATAGAACCACTACAGTGTGGAAACGGGCCCTTCTGCTCAACAGGTTCAGAGCGACCCTTTGAAGAGTAACTCACCCAGACACATTCTCCTACCCTATCACTCTGCACTTACCCCTAACTAATACACCACACCTACACATTCATGAACACTATGGGACTATTTAGCTTGGCCAATTCGCACAAACATGCGCACGTTTGGACTTTGGGAAGACACTGGAACACGCAGAGGAAACCCACGCAGACACAGGGGGGAATTACATGGAAACGCCACACAGACAGTCACCCTGAGGGTGGAATTAAATCTGGGTCCCTGGCGCTCTGAGGCAGCAGTGCTATCCACTGAGCCACCACCCCCCCTTCCCCCCCACTCCCCCAGTAGAAAACAAAAAACCCTACCAACTCTCCCACTACCCCCACTGTCAGAAAGGGCAGGAGGTTCAGTCCTGGGGGTGACCCTCTGCAGCGTTACCGGCAGAATCTGATTGTTAGGAGAATTGGTGCTTCCGCTGGTGCTTGTTCAAGCTGCAGGACATTGTGAACCTCTGCCCACACTCGGGGCAGGCAAACGGCCTCTCCCCAGTGTGGACCCGCTGATGCGTCAGTCGAGTGGAGGAGACAGCGAAGCCCTTCCCCCCACTCGAGGCAGGTGAAGGGCCTCACCCCTGTGTGAACCCGCAAGTGCCTCAGCTGGGCGGAGGAATCGCTGAAGCTCTTCCTGCCCTCAGGGAAGCTGAAGGGCCTCTCCCCTGTGTGCACCCGCCGGTGCCTCAGCAGGGCAGAGGAATCACTGAAGGCTTTCCCACACTCAGGACAGGAGAATGGCTTCTCCCTGGTGTGACTGCGCCGATGTGTCTCCAGGGCAGACGGGACACGGAAGCCTTTCCCGCAGTCGCCACACTTCCATGGTTTCTCCATGGCCGAAGCTACAGTTGCACACAAGCGCGTGTATGTCCCCTCCCTGCCTTGAATTGCTCTTTCCAGGCCAGATAACTGTTTCAGGCTCCACACTCAGTGCGTTGCTGCAACAGTAGGGTCTCTCTTCCAGTCCCACTGATGCTGAAAACGTACTGAAACAGGAACCAATTGGATCACAGTTGAAAATTGTTGCAGTCCCGGTGGATTGAGTGACTCACAAATGCTGGAGAATCAGAGTAGAAAACTGCAGGTCAGGCAGCATCTGAGGAGCAGGAGAGTCAGTGGTTCAGGCATAAGCCTTTCATCTATCGATTTTGAAACTTCATCTTCAGATCAAATACTCTAAAAAGAGATTACAAAAGTCATCACTGTCAGTCCAGGGTAGAAATTCAGAACAAGCAATTCTACTTTCTGCAGAACATTCTTTTCTTTTGTTATTCCACAAAACTGAAAGCACCATCCCACTCTCTCTCTCTCTTCCTCTGTTCTCACTCCATTCTAATTCTCCTGAAAGTGCTGATTCAGGATCTGACAGGGACAGAAGAGCAAAACAGTCACAACTGACACCTCTCTGAATTTTGGATACTTCCACCTGAAAATTAATATCTTCCACGACATTGGGATACTGTTGAGAGTGAGCAGGTCTGATTTTTGGAAGTAAAAATATTCAGGATGAACCTGCAATGCAACTTCTTGGCAACCAATCAGACACAAAATGGTTAACGTGCCCCCACGGGGGTGGGGGAGTTTTAGAATGAGACATCAAGGCTATGACACCAGAGAGAAATTGAACAGACTGGCGTGGCAAGCCAGAGTCATCTAGATATACAGCACAGAAACAGGTCCTTTGGTCCACTGGTCTATGCTGACCAGATATCCTCACTGAATCTGGTCTCATTTGCCAGCATTTGGCCCATATCCTCTAAACCCTTCCTATTCATAAAGCTATCCAGATCCCTTTTAAATGTGTCATAATTATACCAGCATCTTCTACTTCCTCTGGCAGCTCTTTCGTTACACGCGCCATCTACTGCATGAATTGACCCTTAGGTTCCTTTTAAATTCCTCGCCCCCTCCCCGGGCCACCTCACCCTAAACCTATTACTCTATAGTTCTACACTCCCAGAGAAAAGCCCTTGTCTATTTACCCTATCCATTCCTCTCTTGATTTTATAAACAATGGAAGCATCAACGGCTCAGGGCGGGGATGGGGAGGGTGGGGGGGGGGGGGGGGGGGGGGGCGGGGGAAGTAAGCTGAATGTGCTGGAGCCAACGCGGAAGAAGAGGACACAAAACCTTGAAGCTGCAATGAGGAATACTGCATGTGCTGTACTTGTACCTGTTGATTTTATTTGTGGGAATCAAGTGCATTTTAAAAATAAAATCAAACAAGATATCTATCCCTCCCCTTTCCCAATCTCCTAATGCTGTCCTAGACACAGAGTGAGAGAATTGGGAGCAGGAGTTGGCCATTTGAGCCTGCACCAACACTGAACACATCATAACTGAATATGAATATACCTACAGCCAGGTGGATAGATTGGGTTTTCTTTCACTGGAGCAGAGGAGATTGAGAGGTGACCTTATAGAGGATTATAATATCATGAGGGGTACAGATGAGGTGAAAGGCAGGTGTCCTTTCCCTAGGGTGGGGCTTTCAAGATTAGGGAGCAAATTTTGAAGGGGAGAGGAGAAAGATTTTAAAAAGACATGAAGAGCTCCACTTTTTTCTCACAGAGAGTGGTTTGTGTGTGGAATGGGTGTCCAGAGGAAGTAGTGGATGCAGGTACAGTGACAATGTTTAAAAGACATTTGGAAATGTACATGAATAGGAAAGGTTCGGAGGTATATGAGCCAATCACTGGCAGATAGGACTAGTTGGGTTTGAGAACATAGTCAGCATAGACTAGTTGGACCGAAGAGTCTGTTTCTGTGCTGTATGACCCTGTAGCTGTTCTGTAATGGTCTTCAAACCATTTTCTTGGAAATCCAAGATGGCGGTGGTTTGAGTGGTCTGCTGTGCTGGACTCTGTGCCATACACCCGGAAAGGTGGACTTTTACCCCTCCCCCCACCTTTTTAACCATCCGTAGAAGAAAACAATTGCTAATATCAACTTATTGAACGTCTGGAGCTGCTAAAACTGTGGATTGACAGCTTTAGGACCAGAATGAAAGCAAATGAAGGAAAGGGGCCGACAGGGGTGGACCAGGTAGGGCACTCCCCTACTGCATCAGGGGTGCCTGGAGCCATTGCTCAAACTCCCAGGGCAGTCCCTTTGGGTTTAATGGGACAGCAGCAGTTACTCTCAGAGTTTGCCAAACTCTGAGAAAAGATTGAAGCAGCGGTGGAACCACTATCTGCCACGCTGGAAAAGCATGGTCAGGGAATTCAAATGTTGGACCAAAGAGAATAGGCAGTGGAGGAGAGGACCGCGGCATTGGAGACCGTGGCGGAGGTCTCAGGAGGAAGGATCCAAACGCTGGAAGACCAGGTTCGGGTCCTTCAGGAGCAAGTGGACGACCTGGAAAACTAAAGTAGAAGAAAAATCTACAGCTCGTGGGTCTTCCGGAATGTGACGAAGGCGAAGACCTTATTGGATTCCTGGGGCTGGAGTTGGAGTCGGGCCTATTGAGTGTGGCGCAGGCCCACCGGATCGAAATGCGCAGGTCAGGATCGGACCCGCAGCCCCGCGTGGTCCTAGTGCGCCTCCTGCATTATAAAGAAAAACAGTTAGTGATTGAAACAGCAAGAAGACTGGGAACAGATCCACAGGCTTTAATGCACAAAGGCTCAAGAATAATATATTTTCAGGACTTCTCAGGAGCCTGGATTAAGAAAAGGGCATTTGATGAAGTTAAGAGAAAATTAAGGGATCTGAACATACAATATTCCTTGAGGTTCTTGACCGGATTGCGTTTCACTCATGGAGGGACTGTATATAATTTTAATTCAGCAGAAAAGGCGAAGACTTTGCGAATTCTCTGAATTAAAGAAATCGAGTTGGGGTGAAGGCGGGAGGGACATAATTAAAGACAATGCTACTTTTTTGCCCCTTTTTTGTGGTTATCGGCTTTATAGTACTGCCTTGACAAAAAAATGGAATTATTTAGTATATCGGTCAGTTGTGGGGCCTTTTCTTTGACTGCTGTCCTTTTGTTTTTGGATTGGGGGTGGCTATACCTGTGCTTCTGATGTATGGAGAAAGGGGTGTGGGGAGATGGGTAACCATTGTTAACTCTCAGAATGGAAATAACATGTTTTTTTCAATCTGTGAATTGCCTGGCGTTTGGGGCCAGCCTCAGTGGGAAGGAGCCAGGATGGTGGCAATGGTGGGGTTTGGGGAGGTAGGGATAAGAGATCTCCACATAATTGGGGGTTATTTGAGCGTTTGCTTAAGTTATATGTGGTGGTTAGATTTTTATTTATCTTAGTTTTAAATAGGAGCAGTTTTTAGACTTTATAGAGTTAATGTCTTTGTTGCTCACTGCACCTCAGATAAGCTTCCTCCTCGTGGGAAACCACGGGCTGCCCTGGATGGCCATGGTTACTGATTCGTTCATGTGGTGCACCTGGAATGTAAAAGGGAGCCATTCCCCCGTTAAAAAGAAAGAAGGTGCTGTCAAGCCTCAGGAAGGAAAAGGAGAACATCGCGCTTCTGCAGGGGACACATTTAACTGATAAGGAACATCTGAAACTGCAGCAAGGCGGTTATGATGGGTATTCTTCTCCTCCTTTACCTCCATGTGTAGAGGAGTGGCTACACTGGTAAGAAGGAACCTCCCTTTGCAGATAATTGAGCAAATTAAGGACAAACATGGACTGTCCGTCAGTCTTAAAGCTCTAATACATGGTGAAGAGTATGGCGTCCTGAATATGTATTGTCCCCCCGGTGCACCCTCTTAAATTTCTAATTGATGCAGTTGCTAAATTAATGAGTCTTGGGGTACGCCACATGGTCATTGGAGGGGATTTTAATCACCTAATAGATCCCGAGGGAGACAGGGTGCCAAGGGGCCAGGCAGGTACACCTGCGCAATCTAAGCAGTGGGCCGGCATGTGTGAGGAGTTGGGATTAGTGGATGTGTGGAGGCATCTCCACCCTAATGGAAGAGACTTTACTTTCTCTCCCAACCCACACAAATACCACATGGGAACTGACACTTTTTAATGTCATTGGATTGCTTGGACAGAACATTGGCTTGTGAAATTGGCAATATAGCTGTCTCGGACCATGTGCCAGTGTGTTTAGATGGTAAAATCAAGAGTGGTGGAATGGATGCACAGCACTGGTGCATGGACCCATTCGTGTTAAGGGATAGCAAATTTGTTGAGTACATCACAAGAGTTCAGAGCCTTCTGGGATATCAACTCGGGTACGGCCAGTAATCCGGAAATACTGTAGGAGGCCACTAAGGCATATTTATGAGGCCTGATTATTTTTTATATTTTTTATATTTAACGAGAAGGATGCAGAGGAAGGAGCAACAACAGACGTTGGAGACCCAGCTGCAGATAGCTGAGGAAGTATATTATAATATGCCTTCACTGGTCAAGCTGCAGCTCTCCTGGCTGCTCCCAACTCATTGCACACACTGGGAAAAAAAGGTCTGCTTTGCTCAACAAAGATTGTTTGAATTTGGAGATAAGCCACGTAGATATCTGGCTAGAAAGAAAAATGCTTCCCAATCTATTATGTCTGTTAGAGAGAAGGTTGGCACAGTTACACGTGAGTTAACTAAGATTAATGTTAGATGTAGGGAATACTTTGCAGAGTTATATCAGTCAGAGGGAGATGAACACAGTGCAGCGAGAATGCAGGCCTTTTTTGAGATCCTGCACCTCCCTAGTATAAACGCGGAACAGGTTTCCTGTTGAATGGGCCTATAACAATACAGGAGGTGCAGGAAGCAATAAAGCATCTCCAAGGTGGCAAAGCACTGGGGTCAGATGGATTCCCAAGTGAATTCTATAAGGAATTCAAAAAATGTCTTGGTGGAGCCACCTCTGAGGATGTACAGCTATTCATATGCACAGGATTATCTTCCGCCCTCTCTTAAGGAGGCTAATATCTCCCTCATTTTAACGAAGGGGAAAGATCCCGAAGAATGTGCTTCAGACAGACCCATTTCACTGTTGAATGTAGATTTTAAAATTCTACCCAAGACGCTGGCCCTGAGGTTGAAAAGGGTGTTGTCCTGTATTGTGAAAGAAGATCAGATGGGTTTCGTTAAGGGCCGTAGCTCCTCCAACAATATCAGGAGGGTACTGAACATGGTGCAGGTATGCCAGCAAAGGTTGATCCTGGGTTCAGTGGCCTCCCTAGATGCAGAAAAGGCATTTGACCAGATAGAATGGCTATACCTGATTGGGGTCCTCAAGCGCTTTCGTCTGGGGACAGTCTTTGCTAGATGGGTGGTGGTGTTGTATAATGATCCTAAGTCAGCAGTCATCACAAACGGCACTAAGTCAGATAACTTTAAACCTGGGAGAGGTAGTCGACAGGGGTGTCCTCTTTCACCGCTGCTATTTTCCTTGGCAATTGAGCCATTGGCTGAGGCTATCTGGAGAGACCCTGAAATAGTGGCGCCAGGAGTGGGAATGGGGGAACATAAGATTACCCTATATGCTGATGATGTCGTTTTGTTCTTGGCAAATCTAGAGGAGTCCGTTCCTCGATTGATTCAAACAATTAATTTATTTGGCAGTTTTTCGGGCTGCAAGATCAACTTTACAAAATCAGAAGCCATGCCGATAGGGGAGGGGAAGAATTAGTGGAGGTGCCTGATCTGAAGGATGGAATGCAGTTCCTGTTTAGATGGTCGTCAAAAGGGTTTTTGTATTTGGGAATTTTTATTACCACTGCCTTCCACCAGCTGTATTAAGCTAATTATGTACAATTACTGGAGAGGATAAAGCAGGATTTGCAGCGGTGGGAGGGATTACCGTTATCATGGTTAGGCCGAATAGCTCTGATTAAAATGAATGTTCTTCCTCGCCTGTTGTACCCCATGAGAATGCTCCTGTTGTTGCTACCCAGATGAGTATTACTGAGGCTCAATGGTTGGCTAGGTTCTTTTATTTGGTGTCGCAGCCGCCCCCTAATTAAGTTTATCAAATTGCAGCTCTCACAGGTTGAGGAGGAGTGGAACTTTTGGACTTGAAGAGATATCAAAAAAGCGCTTTCTTAGCATGTGTGTGACTGGGCACGAGGGGACTCGGGTCGATTTTGCTTGACGTTGAAGCATTGCAGTCGAGATGTCCCCTAGTTAATCTATTATTCGTTGATAAGATGAAATCTGAGACTGAGCAGTGTAAGACTACAATCATTCTAAATCCAGTGAAAGCCTGGAGGATAATGAGGCAAGACAAGGGCAATTGGCTGAAGACCTCACTGATTACCCCACTGGTGGTAGTTCAAAGATTTAAACCTGGGGCAATGGACTCCGGCTTTAAGTCATGGGAGAATAAAGGAATCTTCTGTCTGGGAGATTTATTCGAGGGTTAGGTCTTGATGTAATTTATGCAGAAATATGCATTGTCTAATAGGGACCTTTTCCGGTACTTTCAGCCAAGGGATTATATACAGAGGAATACCACGCTCCTGGCTCAGCATTACAGGTCAAATGTGGAATAAAGAGTACTCTGGTGTACAGGTGCTCTTTCAGTTAGTACGTTGTATCATTTACAGAAGGGACGTACCTTAGGGGATGTGGAGGGACTCTCTAGGATGTGGAATCGGGAGCTGGGATAGGATATTTCATTAGAAGTATGGCAAGATATATGGGAAAATGTAAAGAAAATTTCAATATGTAACAAAGCACAGGGCATGCAATTGAAGATTTTACATAGGGCTTATGTGGTGCCAGAGAGGCTAGCTAAGTTCAAGATAGGCACATCACCAGGGTGTCCCAAATGTAAAATTAGTATAGGCACACACACACTGGTATTGGTCATGTTGTAAGATCCAGAGATACTGGAGTGCTATAGTAAGGGAGTTGAAGGACATCCTGGGGGATTAAAGTTAAAGTGAATCCGCTACTTCTTCTTCTGAGGTTGCCAAATTTGCCTTCTCTCGGAGAACACAGGAACAGACTGTAACATTCTTATGCACTGTGCAAGGAAGAACATTTTAATTAATTGGACGGTGGAAAACCCCCCAGGGCTTATGGGGTGACATATGCTGGTGATGGAGCATCCCCCCCAAGATGACCTCACAAATATGGTGCACCACAAAACAGTAGTTTTACAAGACGTGGCAGCCCTTTCTAAATTATATTGATGCAGACTGATCAGCAGTATTAATTAGAGCCGTGGTATAACTGTGGGAATCAGTCTGGGCGCTCATGGGGCCCTGGGAGGGCAAGGCTGGGTGAAAGGAATATGCGTGCAATAACTGGTGCTCCCATGGATGGGAGCCTTAATGGAGGTGTGGTGAGTGAAATAGAATAAAGTAATGTGATAGAATTCAAATTAACTTAAATTATGTTTAATTTTATTTTTATTCAATTTGATTGTAGTTTAGTTTAAGCTAAGTTTGTTCTAGTAGAATATTAGGTAGCTCATTATTAATAGCATCATAATATGACATTGTTGTACTGCTATTTTTCTGTATTTTGGTATTGTTCTTTTTTGTATAGAGGTGTTGTGAGAGGTTTGAATAAGTTTCTAATAAAATATACTTTTTAAAAAATTCTTGCCTTCCCCCATAACTATTTTTGACATTCAAAAGTCAGATGAACTCAGCTTTGAATATATTCAATATCTCCCTAACTACAGAAAGGCATCCCCATTTTGAACTCAATTCCTCTTGCTAATATACCACTTGCCTTGCTGATTGCTTGCTGCACCGATGTGACAACTGGCATTGACTGGAGTAGAAAGCCTGGGCAGAAGGTAGCTGAGGCACGTTTGTACATCCACACATCATTCCTGATGAAGTGCTTTTGCCCAAAACGTTGACTGTTCTGCACCTCGGATGCTGTCTGACCAGCTGTGCTTTTCCATCGCCACAATTTTCGACTCTGATTTCCCGTATCTGCAGTCCTCACTTACTCCACATCCCAATATATCACCATTTAAACAATGTACCTCCTTTCTGTTTTTATTTCATTGGAAAGGCTATAATTTCACACTGCGTTACTACATTTACCATGTGTTTGCCAATTAAGACACATACCTGAGCCAACTTTGCTGCAAGTCAAGAACTGAACACCAGAGTGAAAAAATAAAATGGAAAAGGGGGTGAGAAGAGTATGTTGTACTCACAGATGTTGGACAGAGGAAAGAAGTTGCAGTCTGGGATGAAGTTCAATCTTCATGCACAGAGAGAGGAGCAGCAACACCTTCACAAGCGCATAGTCCAACTTCCGCATTCAGACAATAGTGGGGAGGCTCTCAATGGCAGGAGGACCACACTCCTTCCGGTCCTTCAGAGCTTCCCATTGGTCGATCAAGAATGTTGCGTGCCTTTCCGCTGACAGCAAAGAGCATGCGTAGTATTTTGCTGACACCAGCGTACATGCGCAATGCTTCCTGACATCGAGAAGCATGCGCAGTATGCCAAGTGGAGATGCTGGTCCAACTGCTAATCGGAGAGAAAAAAAGGCTGGAGCCAGACTTGTTTGTTTTCCTGGGGCTCAACAGTTTATTCCTTTTGCATTTTGTCTGCCTGCTCAATTTTTGAATGTCTTTTCCCCAGGGTAGAGGAAAGCCAAAACCGGAGGGGCATAGGTTTAGGGTGAGAGGGGAAAGGTTTAAATGGGTCCGAACTGGTAACATTTTCATGCAGAGCGTGGTATATGTATGGAATGAGCTGCCAGAGACAGTGGTCGAGGCTGGAACAATTACAACATTTCAAAGGCATCTGGAGGGGTATATGAATAGGAAGGGTAGAGAGAGATATGGGCCAAATGGTGGCAAATGGATCACCAGATTATTTTAGAATATGTGGTTGGCATGCACCGAAAGGTTTGTTTCCCTGCTCTGCAACTCTATGATTCTATTTCTAATTAATCTGAACCAACTTCACAAGTCGAGGAATTGGCCATTCCATCCTGACAGCCTATTCTCAACTGTGGCCTAATTGCACAGATTTCAATACAAGTTTCAGAAAAATGCAGCTTTTTAAAAAAAATAATCGAATTTGCTTTCAAACTTTACTGATGTTTTTGAAAATTTGATTTTAGCGATTCTCAATGTTAAAGATCAGCCATTTCTCACACCCCACCCTCCCATCTCCCAGGTAGAGTCATCACCATCCACGCTCTCTCTATCCTTAGAAGGGCTGATACAGTGATCAAAGAGGGCTCGAGACACAAGAAAGGATGAGGATGGGGGTGCAGGTGGAGAGATTGGACGGGAAACAGAGGCTAGGGGGAAGAGAGAGAGAGAAATGGACCCGGGGACAGAGCATTGGAGTGACAGAAACTGGGGGTGCACAGGGTGGGGGCAGAGCGTTTGTCAGAGAGAGAGAGAGAATGGGGGTGCAGAGTGTGGGGAGAGAGAATGGACGTGGGTCAGTGGGTGGGGAGAGAATGGAAGGGGGCAGAGGGTGGGGGAGAAAGAGAGCAACAATGAATGTGAGGAGAGGGTGGGGGGAGAGAGGGGGAATGGATGGAGAGCAGAGGGTGGGGGAAGAGAGAGAATGGAGGGGAGCAGAGAGTGGGAGGAGAGAAAGAATGATTGTGGGGTGAGGGACTGGATGGAGGAAGGCAGAGGGTGGACGAGAGACTGGACTAGACAGGGGGAAGAGGGTATGGAGATAGAATGGACGGAGAGGATGGCATGTGTGTGAGAGGGGTGAAGCGAGGGATAGCGAGAGAGAATAGACAGGGGGCGCTGTGGGCATGATTGGGTCTTGATTGAATGGGGAGGTGGTGAATGCGTCCCACCCACTCCCAGAATCCCCTTCTTTGCACATGTGCAGTGCAGATTTTTGTGAATGACGCAAGAGAGAATCTGGAGCGTGAGCGCAATTCCCCTCAGATCCTGGCATCAGCAAACCACTGCCTTTCTGTTTTAAAAACTAAATAAAGATGTGGGCAATATACTGGGAATGGCAAGAAGTGACTAAGAAACTGAACCGAGAGTCAGCGCTTTTCGGTGAGGGGAGCTGGGCAAAAACAGGAGGATGGAAGGATGAATTCGAGTTGGAATCCATTGAAAGGTGGAGGAAATGGGAGACAGAGATTTCGGGTAGGAGATAGGGAAGGCTGTTCGGTCCAAACTAGAATTCTCTTATCCTATTTCCTGCCCTGCACTGACATCAATGATCTGTTTTCTCAAGGTATCAGCAGAGGAGGATTTGCTGTTCAGGCGTGCACAAGAAATTTACTCAGGGCCTGAATATCAGCAGCGTTTGAATCCAGGAGGGGAAGTTATTTCAAACATCAACGTGACTTGAGAAGCCCCGTGATTACACGCATCCTGCGTGGGAGTGTTCCAGGGTTCTGACTGTGCAGAGAACTTTAACTCTGTAGCGAAATGTGGACTCGTGTTCTCGCTGTAGACGAGCCCTTCTTTGGATCGTTGAAGCTGCTGAGACGCAATGACCCCTGCACCGTGGAAACTCTGTGGAAGTAAATTCAATTCCCTAAACGGGCTGGAGTGTCACCAGGACTGGCATGAAGCCAATCGATTCCTTCAATCCAAGACTCGAGGCGGCGCGGCAGCAGCTCAGTGGTTAGCGCCGCTGCCTCACAGTGCCAGGGACTTGAGTTCGATCACACCCCCAGGGTGATTGTGTGGAGTTTGCACTTTTCTACCCTCCCCCCTCCCATCTGTGGGTGCTCTGGTTTCCTCCCAAGGTCCCAAGATGTGCATCTTAGAGTGGATTGGGTGTTCTAAATTCAGGGATTAGCTGTGGAGGTTATTGGGTGGGATGCTCCAACGGGGGTCAGTGTGGATTGTTGGCCGAAAGGGCCTGTTTCCACAGTGTAGGGGGTTTGATGATTCCCCCAACGTGTCTGCAGCCTGGCTTCCAGCTGCATCTGTTTGAGCCGAAGGTCCTCCAGCATGTGTTTTCCCTAGTTTCCAGCGCCCAGAACCTCCCGTCTTCTGTAAATCGAAAGACAAATCCCACCCTGCCCTCTCAAATGTGTGCTATGTAACTGCTTATTCAGTTTTAGTTGGGTTCATGTCACATGACAGGTAACGCCACTTCACTGTCACGCTCTCTCACACCCACACAAAGCACACACTCTCACACATGCTCATATTCACACAGATCACTCTCTCAGACACACACACATATACACCCTCTCACAGGCTGATACTCTATCACTCACACACTTACATATAAGTCTTTTGTGTGGTTTTGAATTTGCAGAATTATATTTGCAGATACATTGTGTGCTTTTTGAGCAAAATACAATCTACAGGCAGTCAATCCATGTGAGATTTTATAAATTCCTACTTTGGAAATAGAACCAGTCTCAATCAAGATTGGGATCCAGACCTTAAGTTGTCTCGAGAATGTGTCTTCAAACAAGTTCTGGGATTTACATATTAATGAACCAAAACCTGCAACCCATTCTAAAAGACGAAAGACTTCACAACAATCTAAGTTTGTTCTATTTCATTTCTGTTGCATGAAACTGCGATCTTTTGCTATAAATTCTCCTATGACCCTGCTCCACAAACACCTGATGAAGGAGCAGTGTTCCGAAAGTTAGTGCTTCCAAATAAACATGTTGGACTATAACCTGGTGTTGTATGATTTTTAAGTTTGTTTCTCATGAATACATCCCACACCTCCCGGTGCTGCCAGTAAACGTTACAATGTCGATGAAATGATGCAACACCTGCAGAGATGAAAAATTTACAATTTCTAACGATATTAGCTACTCATTCACTGCTCCTTCTGATACATGATATTGGAAACTTAGTGCAAGACGTTGAAAGGAGTGAGCAGCTTTAAAACAAAAACCTACTGGATCCCATAGCTTTCATTGACAGTCTGAGACTGGGGTTCAGTTCAAGTAACCTTTATTGCAACCCAACTTTGTTACAGCTTCAGATCTCCCCAGCAAAAAAAAAAGTGTATGAAAAGAAGCTTTTTTTTAAAACAGCTCAAAGCTCACACACTCCTCCCAACTCCACTTCCTTTACTGTTGGTCAGCGCCGAGTTGTCTCTTTATAATTGGATCCTTGGTACAGCCTTAAGCTGAAGGAAGTATTGCCTCACTCAGCAATTTCAACCCGCACACTGTATTCATTTAAGTTACTCCCACTCATTTGCCATGGGGTGGGGGTGGGGGCAGTCAAGAGTCAACCATGCTGCTGTGGGTCTGGAGTCAGGTGTAGGTCAGACCGGATAAAGAATGCAGTTGAGATGACTGAGTGAACCCTTTCCCACAATGGCAGTTTCCTTTCCTAAAAGGGACATTAGTGAATTAGATGGCAGTTTCTCCCCCCAAAAATGGTTTCGTTATTAGATTCAGAACTCCAAATTTCTGACCAAATTCCAATCCCACCAACTGCCACGGCGGGATTCAAACCCCGGGAATCCCCGGAACTGGGTTGATAGTCCAGTCGATAATGGCACTCTGCCATCGCTCCTTCAATCCCCCTGCATGGCACATGAACTCAATAGACAATAGGTGCAGGAGAAGCCCTCTCTGTCCTTCGAGCCTGCACCACCATTCGTTATGATCATGGCTAATCATCCTCAATCAGTATCCTGTTCCTGCCTTATCTCCATACCCCTTGATTCCACTATCCTTGAGAGCTCTATCCAACTCTTTCTTAAACGAATCCAGAGACTGGGCCTCCACTGCCTTCTAGGGCACAGCATTCCACACACCCACCACTCTCTGGGTGAAGAAGTTTCTCATCATCTCTGTCCTAAATGGTCTCCCCCTTATTTTTAAGCTGCGTCCTCTGGTTCGGGACTCACCCATCAGCGGAAACATGTTTCCTGCCTCCAGAGTGTCCAATCCTTTAATAATCTTATATGTCTCAATCAAATCTCCTCTCGGTCTTCTAAACTCAAGGATATACAAGCCCAGTCGCTCCAATCTTTCAACATAAGATAATCCTGCCATTCAAGGAATTGACCTCGTGAACCTACGCTGAACTCCCTCAAGAGGCAGAATCTCTTTCCTCAAATTTGGAGACCAGAACTGCACACAATATTCCAGTTGCGGTCTCACCAGGGCCCTGTACAGCTGCAGAAGAAACTCTTTGCTTCTATACTCAATCTCTCTTGTTATGAAGGCCAGCATGCTATTAGCTTTCTTGTACCTGCTGTACCTGCATGCTTGCCTTCATTGACTGGTGTACAAGAACACCCAGATTTCTTTGTACTGTCCCTTTACCTAACTTGACTCCATTTAGGTAGTAATCTGCCTTCCTGTTCTTGCCACCAAAGTGGATAACCATACATTGAACTGCATCTGCCATGCATCTGTCCACTCACCTAACCTGTCCAGGTCACCCTGTAATCTCCTAACATCCTCCTCACATTTCACCCTGCCACCCAGCTTTGTATCATCAGCAAATTTGCTAATGTGACTATTAATACCATCTTCTATATCATTAATATATATTGTAAAAAGCTGCGGACCCAGCACTGATCCCTGCAGTAGCCCACTGGTCACCGCCTGCCGTTCTGAAAGGGAGCCGTTTATCACTAGTCTTTGTTTCCTGTCAGCCAACCAATTTTCAATCCAAGTCAGTAGTTTGCCCCCAATACCATGCGCCCTAATTTTGCTCACTAACCTCCTATGTGGGACTTTATCAAAGGCTTTCTGAAAGTCCAGGTACACTGCATCCACTGGATCTCCCTTGTCCATCTTCAGAGTTACATCCTCAAAAAATTCCAGAACTCGCTGGTGGCTCTGCAGGTGGGAGGAGCGGGTGAAGCCCTTTCCACACTGAGAGCAGATTAACGCCCTCTCCATGAGATGGACCATTTGGTAGATTACATTGTAGATGTCTGAGTGAACCCCTTCCCGCACACAGAGCATGTGAACGGCCTCTCCGATGTGGACCTGCTGGTGGGTCAGCAGGGTGTAAGAATCGACAAATCCCTTCCTGCACTCAGAGCAGGTGAACGGCCTCTCCCCCAGGTGAACCCGCTGGTGTTTCAGGACGTGGGATGCATCGATGAATCGCTGCCCACACAGAAAGCAGGAGAACCACCTCTCCCTACTGTGAACATGCTGGTGTGTCTGCAGGTGGGACGACTGAATGAATCATCTCCCACAATGGTGGCAGATGAACGGCCTCTCCCTGGTGTGAACTCGCTGGTGTGTCTGCAGGCTGCACAGCCAACTGAATCCCTTCCCACACACTGAGCAAGAGAACGGCGTCTCCCCAGTGAGAACGCGTCTGTGGGTGTGTAGCCCCAATGGGGAAGGGAACCCTTTCCCACAGTCCCCACATTTCCATGGTTTCCCCATGAGGGGAGCATTCTTTGTGTCACGCTTAGTTTGAAATTCAAAACAGAATGGATACATAGTCTCTCCCCACTGTGAGGGGTGAGATTTTGATCCCCCAAGCTGAGTAAATTGTTTGACGCATTTTTCACAGACAGCGTACTGAATCTCCCTCACTCGGGTGTCTCAGTATTATCCCTGCCATACCAGTATTCAAAATCTCTCACACAGACAAAAGCAAACATTTCTTCTCGAATTCAGTGGCTGCTGATATTCAAAGCCCATTGATTCAAGTGGCTCTGTCAGAAGATGAGGTATCATTTGTTTTCAGATTTCTTTCTGCATGTCTTCCTTCAAAAAAAAATCACAAATTGAGTGATCACTGTCAGTACTGTTAAATGAACATAACATCGGTGGCAATTCCTGTAGATTGCTAGATGAGTGCTGACCATATATTATGCAGGACGCAGAAAACCCTCATGCAACAAGATAGCCTTAAGTGTGTATGGAGGAAAACGTAATTTAGATCGCAATAACCTGGAACAAGCTGTTGACAAAGGTGCTGAAAATGGAGCTGAATCACGAATATGATAATGAAATGTCAAGACTGCTTCGGAAAATAAAGCCAGTGAAGTTACTGCATGATTTCCTGCTGTCCTAGTAAGTAAAAAAGAGACAAGAGATATAGAATGTAACTCTATTACTGCATTAGAAGGTGAAAAATCATAGCCACAAAGATTTATAACAGCCAACAATATCAGATATACACCATATGAAGCAACAGATGTTTACATTTGAAATCAATGTGCCAATCCCTTAAATACTGCTCAGTTCCATGAGAAACTACCTTTATAATTCTGAACATGAGGAAAGAAGTAAACATTTTGCAGGGTGCAAAGTCTATACGTGCCAAACTGAGGGAATACACAAGGAAAATATCTTTGAGAGGGACAGAGAGCATCTGAGCACCTTTGGAGAGCCTGCTACCTCCATGGAGTCACTCCAGTTGCTACAAGTGAACAGCCTCCATCCCCAGCACACCGCGCCACGCCTCTCTCTCCCACCTCCCAGGATGAGGAATGGAAAGGGGGAGACATTGCTTTGCTCCCAGATGTTACCCAGAGGGAGGGAGTTTCACTCTGAAATTGACAGGGCTACCTCCACATTGTGACATCCACAATCGGGTGGGGGTGGGGGGGGGCGCACTGCGCCTGCGCTGCCCTGCAGCTGAGGCACATGGGGAGGGGAGGACACTTAGCAAACTCCTTTCAGTCTTCTCCGCGTCAATGCGGTTTGAGTTCAAGCAAAGCATGGGGTTTAATTTTAGCTTTACAGTCTCAGAAGACGCCCACCTCTGTGAATCCAACACTTTACTCCCCCCTCCACTCCATGGAAATACCGATTTGAGAGACTCCAGAGTTGGAGTTGCTACCATACCTGCTGTAGGGGGTTTGGTAGAAGCTGTTTATTTTAATGAACCAGTTCAATTCAACTTCATCCTTGCCATTCAAATACTAATTTTACACAGAGGGTGGTTGATGTGTGGAATGAACCACCTCAGGAAGCTGTGGATGCGGGTACAATAAAAAGACATTTGTTTTAGTACATAAATAGGAAAGGTTTGGAGGGATACAGGCCAACAGCAGGCAGGAGAGACTGATTTAGTTTGGGATTATGGTTGGCATGGACTGGTTGGATCAAAGGTCCATGACCATGCTGTATGACTCGATGGTAAGTTCATAGTTCGAAAAGGGGAAACTATGTTCATAGACAGCATATTGATGAAGGTGTTTGATATGCCTACCTTTATTGGTCAGTGCACTGAGTGCAGGAGTCGGGAGGTCATGTTGGGACTGTAGAAGACATTGGTTAGGCCACGTTTGGAGTATTGCATGCAATTCTGGTACCAGCGATCCCACCCTGATACACCATAAACCAGAGATAGTGACTGAAATTGACTCTGATACAAAATCAAATCATTAAATTGCTGCAGTGCAGAAAGAGGCCATTTGTCTCATTGAATGCATTGGCTATAGCAGTTGAGAGGTCATGTTGCAGCTGTACAGGACATTGGTTCGGCCACTTTTGGATTATTGCATTCGATTCTGGTCTCCCTACTATAGGATAGGAACGATGTTGTGAAACTTGAAAGTGTGCAGAAAAGATTGATAAGGATGTCGCCAGGGTTGGAGGGTTTGTGGTATAAGGAGAGCCTGAATAGGATGGGGCTGCCTCCCTGGAGTGTCGGAGGCTGAGGGGTGATCTTATGGACATTTATAAAATCATGAGGGGCACGGATAGAGTAAATAGGCTAGAGGACCTGGTGGATGCTGGTACAATTACAACATTTAAAAGGCATCTGGATGGATGTGTGAATAGGAAAGGTTTGGAGGGATATGGGCTAAATGCTGGCAAATGGGACACTAGATTTATATAGGACATCTTGTCAGCATGGATGTGTTGGATCAAAAAGTCTATTTCCGTGCTATATATTTCTATGTCTATTTGATAACCGATGCTTTATTGCTGTTGATGTAAATATTGTTAGGGAGAGAGAATTCCTCAAGTAGGGGATGATAAGAATCCTGGGACACCCCTAATTCTGGTTTACTATCTAATGAACACACGTTAAGCACCAAATGTGCATTTATGTCTAATTTTGTTTCATTTTTCATGTTTTATTCCCTGCTCCGATGACTCTCTCAGTCTGGATGGTTGTCAGGCTGAGAATATTGTGGATTGGGCCTTGATCGACTGAATGCTTTATTGCTCTGGATGGTGTAAAATGGGCTCAAAGTTTCAGCAGAAAGCCAGCTGAGCTGAGAACAGACAACATCTTTCTCTGGGAACAGGGAGAAGAGGACAGAGAAATCAGGACCTGAAATCCGAGCTGACACCAGAGTACCATGTTATTAGTGCTTTGATTAGCAGTGCCAACCCTCTACCTTTACCTCGCTTCCTATTCAACTTGAATGCCACGTACCCCCTCAATATTCAGATCCAATCCTTGTCATCCTGAAGCCATGTCCCTGTAAGGAGTCTCAGATCATCATTATTCTCTTCAATTTGTGCAGTCAATTCATTCAGTTTTGTTACATTGCAGCACACATTCAGCCATACAGTCTTCAGTTTCAATTCTTGTGTTCTGTAGAATCCAGTTTTGATTGATTAGATTCGATTCCCTACAGTGTGGAAACAGGCCCTTCGGCCCAACAAGTCCACACCGACACCCTGAATAGTAACCCACCCAGACCCATTTCTTTCTGATTAATGAACCTAACACTAGGGAAAATTTAGCATGGTCATTTGACCTGACCTGCACATCTTTGGACTTTTAATTTCCGTGTCCCTTTCTATCATTGTCTGATGTTCATTTCCGCATCACCACATTGCTCACTGCCTTGATACGGATTGGCCATAAAAAATGCATGTTCATACATTCCCAGTAATAGAAGCAGGAGTAGGTCATTTGGTCCATTGAGCTACTCCACCATTCATAAAGATCATGGCTCATCAATCCATCGTCTCAGCTCCTCTTACCTGCATTATCCTGACTATTCTAAATTCACCTACCATACAAAATCCCATCGAACTATGTCTTGAATATGGCTGCTTCTACTGCTTCGTTGGGCAGAGAATTCCAATGATTCACCACTCTCTGGGAAAAGCAGTTCCTTCTCCTCTGTCTTAAACCTACTCCACCAAATCTTGTGACCTAGTCTCACTCACCGGCTGAAACGACTAGATAGGGTGGGTCTGGGTGGCATGCTCATCGGATGGGTCAGTGTGGACTTGATGGGACGAATGGCCTGCTTCCACGCTGTAGTGATTCTATGATTTACCGCAGTTGTGTTTGCCGTGGACCGCAGCACCAGTACCTCCCACCTTCTGCAAATCGAAAGACAAGTCCCACCCTGCCCTCTTGTACATGTGTTATCTAACTGCTTAATCATTTCTAGTGAATCCCAGCCCACACCTCCCGCTGCTGCCAGTAACCTTTACAAAGCTGATGAGACAATGCTATACCTGCAGTACTGAAAATCGTAAGGCTTCTAACGATACCAGTTACTGATTCACCACTCCCACTGATGGACAGCATTGGAAATACAATGTTGGAGGCTGAAAGAAATGAGCAGTTTAAAACAAAAACCCACCTAACCCTTCACTAGGCTCCCTGCTCAGCACACTTTACTTAAATCACTTCAACTCCACATTGCAACAAATTCCCACTTTCCACCAATATCCTGAATGTCCTCACTCACTCAGTTGCTGTCTCACAAATGAAAGATTTCATTGTAGCTTCTGCTCCCAGTCAGGACAAAACATCTTTGAAAGCTGCTTTGAAAGTCCAGTCTTCACAATGACACTTCTGCTTTCCTTCAGTCCAAATTGTCCGTGCTGACCAGATATTCCAAATTAACATCATCTCATTTGTCAGCACATAACCCATACCCCTCTCAATTTTCCCTATTACCAGATGTCTTTTGAAATGCTTTAATTATACCAGTCTCCACCACTTCCTCTGGCAGCTCATTCTATACACACAACACCCTCTGTGTGAGAAAGGTTTGTGCAAAGTTCCTTTTAAATATTTCCTCTCTCACCTCAGATCTATGACCACTAGTTTTGGACTCCCCTACTCTGGGGAAAAGATTTTGGCTATTCACCCTATCCATGCTCCTTATGAACTTCGATAAAGTCACCCCTCAGCCCCCAATGATCCAGAGAAAACAGCCCCAGCCTATTCAGCCTCTCCATATAGATGAAACCCTCCAACTCTGGCAATAGCCTTGCAAGTCTTTTCCAAATCCATACAAAGGTTTGCAACACTTTTCCTGTAGCAGGGAAACCAGAACCGAATACAGTATTCCAAAAGTGGCCTAATCAATGTCCGGTACAGCCACAACATGACCTCCCAACATCTGTATTGAAATGCACTGACCTATAAAAGCAAATATACCAAACACCTTCTTTGCTATCCTGTCAACCCGCGACTCCACTATGAACCAGCACTCCATGGTATGTTTATTCAACAACATTCCCCATTAAATGTGCAGATCCTTTTCTGATCTGCCTTTCCAAAATCCGTATTTCAAAATGGGGTCAAGAAACGTATAAACCGTGATTGAATGGTGGAGCAGATCTGATGGGCTAAATGGCTTAATTTCTGCGCCTATGTCGTTTGGTCTCTTGCTGTCCTGGACACAGTGAGAGAATTGGAAGCAGGAATAGGTCATTTGTCTTTCCAGCTGGCACCAGTATTGAACAGTTCATAACTGGATATAAATATACCTGCATCTAGATGGATAGCTAGGACTTTTTTCACTGGAGCATCAGAGGTTGAGAGGTGACCTTAGAGAGGATTATAAAATCATGAGAGGTATAGATGAGGTGAACGGCAGGTATTCTTTCCCTAGTGTGGGTGGTTCAAGATGAGGGAGCAAATTTTGAAGGTGAAGAAAGAAATATTTAAAAAAGACATGAGGGGCACCTTTTTTTTAAGTTAAAGAGTAGTTTGTGTGAGGAATCAATGTCCAGAGGAGTTGCTGGATGCAGGTACAGTTACAATGTTTAAAAGACATTTGGATAAGTACATGAATAGGAAAGGTTCGGAGGGATATAGGCCAATCATTGGCAGGTGGGATCAGTTTAGTTTCAGAACACCGCCAGCATGGACGAGTTCAACTGAATGATCTGTTTCTGTGCTGTTCGACTCTGTAACTGTTCTGTACTGGTTTTAAAACCATTTTCTTGCCTTCTCCCATAACCTCTTTGTTCTTCAAAGTCACATGAACTCAGCCTTGAATACATTCAATAACCGACCGAACTGCAGGAAGACATCCCCACTTCTGAACTCAATTCCTCTTGCTGATATACCACTTGCTTTGCTCATTGCTTGCTGCACTTTCTGACAACTGGCAGTGACTGGTGTAGAAGGACACTGAGAGCCCTTTGTCTATCCACACATCACTCCTGATGAAGGGCTCGTGCCCGAAACGTCGACTCTCCTCATCCTCAGTTGCTGCCTGACCGGTTGTCGTTTTCCAGCGCCACAATATTCAACTCTGATCTCCAGCATCTCACTTTCGCCACATCTCAACATATCACCATTTAAATAATGCACCTCCTTTCTGCTATTTTGTTTACACTGCAAAGGCTAGAACTTCACATTGTGATACTGCATTTGCCATGTGTTTGCAAGTTGACACACAGACCTGGATCAACCTTTCCAGAGTCTGGCCCCTCCCTCGGTTCACTCTTGAACCCCAGAATGAAAACGTGGTGAGAAAAACACTGTTGTACTCACAATTGTTAGACAGTGGAAGGAAGTTACAGTCTGGGGTGAAGTTTAACCTTATGCAGAGAGAAAAGAGCAGCAGCAGCTTCAGAGCTCACTGTCCAACCTCCGCGTTTCCACAATAGCCGGCTCTGGTTGGCAGGAGGACCAGTCTCCTTCCGGTCCTCCAAGGTTCTCCATTGGTCCATGGAAAGGAGCTGACGCGCAGTTTCTGCGGACACCCAAGAGTATGCGCAGTGCTTTGCTGACACTGGCGGTCATGCGCAGTACTTGCTGACACCGCGGAGCATGCTCAGTGTGCAGGAATTTGTTACAAATTTTAAAGTTAAAAATCACAAAGCACCTGGTGATAGTCCAACAGACTTATTTGGAAGAACTAGCTTTCGGAGCCCTGCTCCTTCATCAGCTGATTGTAGAGTATAACATCGTAAGACACAGAATTTATGATCTTACGATCTTATATTCCACAACCACCTGATGAAGGAGCGGCGCTCCGAAAGCGAGTGCTTCCAAACAAGCCGATTGGACTGTAACCTGGTGTTGTGTGATTTTTAACTTCGTACACCTTAGTCCAACACAGGCACCTCCCGATCATGACAAATATTAAGCGTCCAAATGCGAATACGAGAGAAAAATTCCGAAGCTATTTTATTTTGCCGATTTCTTTCCCCCTGTGCCTCCACATTTTATTTCTTTTGCATTTTGTCAGGCTGCTCAACGTTTCTGTCTTTTCCCCAGGGTAGAGGTATTCCAAAACTAGATGATAAAGGTTTAGGGTGTGGGGGAAAGATTTTAAGAGATCTAAAAGACTAGGAATAGAACATTCACCCCTGACTGGGTGAAAGTGAGGACTGCAGATGTTGGAGATTAGGGTCGAGAGTGTGGTGCTGGAAAAGCACAGCAGGTCAGGGAGCATCCGAGGAGCAAGAGACTCGACGTTTCGGGCAAAACCCTTCGTCAGGAAATAGCCATGGGGAACTGCAGGGCTGTAGCGTAAACGAGTGAGTCTAAGTGGCAGAACATTCCACACAGCCACCACTCTCTGGGTGAAGAAGTTTCTCCTGAGCTCTGTCCTAAATGGTCTACCCCGTATTTTTAAGCTGTGTCCTCTGGTTCGGCACTCACCCATCAGTGGAAATATGTTTCCTACCAGAGTGTCCAATCCTTTCATAATCTTATACGTCTCAATCAGATCCCCCCTCAGTCTTCGAAACTCAAGGGTATACAAGCCCAGTCGCTTCAGTCTTTCAGTGTAAGGTAATCCTGCCATTCCAGGAATTGACCTCGTGAATCTACGCTGCACACCCTCAATAGCCAGAATGTCTTTTCGCAAGGTGTGGTCTCACCAGGGCTCTGTACAGCTGCAGAAGAACATCTTTGCTTCTATACTCAATTCCTCTTGTTATGAAGGCCAGCATGCTATTAGCCTTCTTCACTACCTGCTGTACCTGCATGCTTGCCTTCATTGACTGGTGTACAAGAACACCCAGATCTCTCTGTACTGCCCCTTTACATAAATGATTCCATTGAGGTAGTAGTCTGCCTTCCTGTTCTTGCCACCAAAGTGGATAACCATACATTTATCCACATTAAACTGCATCTGCCATGCACCTGCCCACTCACTTAACTTTTCCAGGTCACCCTGTAATCTTCTAACATCCTCATCACATTTCACCCTGCCACCCAGCTTTGTATCATCAGCAAATTTGCTAATGTTATTGCTGATACCATCTTCTATATCATTAACATATATTGTAAAAAGCTGCGGTCCCAGCACGGATCCCTGCGGTACCCCACCGGTCACTGTCTGCCATTCTGAAATGGAGCCGTTTATCACTACCCTTTGTTTCCTATTAGCCAACCAATTTTCAATCCAATCTCGTACTTTGCCCCCAATACCATGCGCCCTAATTTTACTCACTAACATCCTGTGTGGGACTTTATCAAAAGCTTTCTGCAAGTCCAGGTACACTACATCTACTGGATCTCCCTCGTCCAACTTCAGAGTTACATCCTCAAAAAATTCAAGAAGATTAGTCAAGCATGATTTCCCCTTCATAAATCCATGCTGACTCTGTCCTATCCTGTTACTACTATCCAGATGTGCTGTAATTTCAGCCTTTATAATAGACTCCAGCATCTTTCCCACCACTGATGTCAGACTAACTGGTCTATAATTTCCTGCTTTCTCTCTCCCACCTTTCTTAAAAAATGGTATAACATTAGCCACCCTCCAATCCTCAGGAACCGACCCCGAATCTATTGAACTCTGGAAAATAATCACCAACGCATCCACGATTTCCCGAGCCACCTCCTTCAGTACCCTGGGATGCAGACCATCAGGCCCCGGAGACTTATCAACCTTCAGACCTAACAGTCTCTCCAACACCAAATCCTGGCAAACATAAATTCCCTTCAGTTCAGGTCCTTCAGCCACTGGTTACCTCAGGGAGATTGCTTGTGTCTTCCCCAGTGAACACAGATCTGAAGTACCCATTTAATTCCTCTGCCATTTCTTTGTTCCTCGTAATATATTCCCCTGTTTCTGTCTTCAAGGGCCCAATTTTTGTCCGAACCATTTGTTTGCCTTGCACATACCTAAAAAAGCTTTTACTATCCTCCTTAATATTCTTGGCCAGTTTAACTTCGTAACTCATTTTTCCTCTGCGTATTTCCTTCTTAGTAATCCTCTGTTGCTCTTTAAAAGCTTCCCAGTCCTCAGTTTTCCCACTTATCTTAGCTATGTTATACTCTTTCTCTTTTAACTTTATATGTTTCTTTACTTCCCTCGTCAGCCACGGCCGCCCATGCCTCCTCCTGGGATCTTTCTTCCTTTTAGGAATGAACTGATCCTGCAACTTCTGCATTACACACAGAAATATCCGCCATTGTTCCTCCATGGTCATCCCTGCTAAGGTATTGCACCATTGAACTTTGGCCAGTTCCTCTCTCATAGCTCCATAGTTCCCTTTATTCAATAGAAGTACTGTCACTTCCTACTGTACGCTCTCCCTCTCAAATTGCAGATTGAAGCTTATTGTATTATGGTCACTACTTCCCAATGGCTCCTTCACTTCGAGGTCTCTGAACAACTCTGGTTCGTTAAACAATACCAGATCCAGAATTGCCTTCTCCCTGGTCGGCTCCAGCACCAGCTGCTCTAAGAATCCATCTATGAGGCACTCCACAAAGTCTCTTTCTTGAGGCCCAATACCATCCTGATTCTCCCAGTCTACCTGCATGTTAAAATCCCCCATAACAACTGTAGTGACATCTTTGCGACAGGCCAATTTCAGCTCCTGATTTAACTTACATCCGACATGCAGACTACTGTTTGGGGGCCTGTAGATGACTCCCAAGAGGGTCTTTTTACCCTTAGTATTTCGAAGCTCTATCCACACTGACTCTACATCCCCTGACTCTAGGTCCCCCCGCGCAAGGGACTGAATATCGTCCCTTACCAACAAGGCCACCCCACCCCCTCTGCCCCAGTCTGTCCTTACGATAGCACGTGTAGCCTTGAATATTCATTTCCTAGGCCCTGTCCACTTGAAGCCACGTCTCAGTTATCCCCACAATATCGTATCTCCAATTTCCAAAAGAGGCTCAAGCTCATCCATTTTATGTCTCATGCTTCGTGCATTCATGTCTCGTATTTTTAATTTGTTACTGCTCTCACCCTTCCCATCAACCCTTATTTCACTCAACCTTACAGCATGATGCCTTTCCGAGTTTTCTGCCTCATTGATACAGTTGTCTTTCTTGACTTCTCTTGTTCGAACTTTCCCTTCAATTTCCTTTTTAAGCATCCAGCTTGTCCGCTCCCCCCGCTACTTAGAATAAGTGCTGAGCTTGCCGGTTCATTGTAACGGGAGCTCTGCCCCATCCCGAATTCAGGCAGTCGGATCTCGTTTAAAGAAGCTGCTTTTTGAGAGTATTGACTGGCCGTTTTTGCACAAGGCAGTGTAAGAAACAAGGGCTCGTCGGGGATTGGAACCCGGGATCTCTCGCATGCCCACGCACCAGAAGGCCCGAAGTGAGAATCATACCCCTAGACCAACGAGCAACAGGCCGCAGGCGAGCTACATTTTTTTGAGCAATGTGCCAATCCTTGAAATGCTGCTCAGTTCCTTGAGAATCTAACCTTTTAGTTGTGAACATGAGGAAAGGAGCAATCCTTTTCTAGGGTGCAAACTGTGTACGTGCCAAACTGAAGGAATACGCAAGCAAAATAGCTTTAAGAGAGATAGAAAGTATTTGAGCGCCTTTGGAGTGTCTGCTCCCTCCCTGGATTCCAGTTGCTACGAGTGAACAGTGTTTCACCTACACCTACCTCCCCTTCTCCCCCCCCCCCCCCCCTCCCCCCCCCCCCGCTGCTGGAGGATGTTATATGGAAAGGGGGAGACATTGCTTGGCTCCCAGATGTTGCCCAGAGGGAGGGAGTTTCACTCTGAAACTGACAGGGCCGCATCCGTGTTGTGACGTCAACAATAGATGGCGGGCCGAACAGCTGTCCTGCAATTGAGGCACGTTGTGGAGGGGAGGAAACTTTGCAAATCCCACTCTCCTCCAAGTCTATGCAGTTTGAGTTCAAGCAAAGCAAGGGGTTTAAATATACTTTAGAAAACCTTCTTTGTGCCATGGGAAAGCTCCTGCCGCGGGAAATGCAATGTTACAGATTCATAGTAACAGAAGCAGGAGGAGACCATTTGGTCAAGCCTGCTCCGTCATTCATTAAGATCACAGCTCCACCAACCTGCACTATCCCGATACCTTTAATTCCCCTGCCATGCAAAAACCCATCCAACTGTGTCTTCAATACACTTCATGAAGCTGTCTCAACTGCTCTCTTGGGCAGAGAATCCCATGGAGTCTCACAGAGTGACACAGATGTACAGCACGGAAACAGACCCTTCGGTCCAACTCATCCATGCAGCCCAGATATCCTAACCTAATCTAGTCCCATTTGCCAGCACTTGGCCCAAATCCCCATAAAACCTTCCTACTCTCCAACCTCCAACCCTGGCAACATCCCTGTAAATCTTTTCTGCCCCTTTTCTAGTTTCACAACATGTTTCCGATAGGAAGCAGACCAAAATTACATGCAATATTCCAAACGTGGCTTGACCAATGTTCTGTACAGTGACAACATGAGCTCCCAACATCTATCCTCGATGCTCTGACCAACAAAGGAAAGCACACCAAACGCCTTCTTTACTATCCAATCTGCCTGCGTCTCTACTTTTAAGGAACTATCAACCTGAACTCCAAGGTCTCTTTGTTCAGCAACACTTCCAAGGAACTTACCATTAAGTGTAAAAGTCCTGCTCTGATTTGATTTTCCAAAATGCAGCACCTCATATTTATTATATTAACCTCCAACTGCCATTTTCAGCCCACTGACCCATCTGATCAAGGTCCCGTTGTGATCTGAGGTAACCTTCTTTACTGTCCACTACACCTCCAATTTTGGTGTCATCTACAAACTTGCTAACTATACCTCCTCCGTTTACATACAAATCAAATTTATTTAAATGACAAAAAGTAGCGGACCCAGCCTCAATCCTTGTGACACACCATTGGTCACAGGCCTTCAGTCTGAAAAGCAACCCTCCATCACCACCCTCTGTCTTCTGCCTTCTCGCCAGTTCTGTACCCAAATGGCGAGTTGTCCCTGCATGCCATTCGCGGAACTTTGAGCGAGCGTGTGGCGCAATGGTCGCGCGTCTGACTCCAGATCGGAAAGTTGCGTGTTCGAATCACGTCAGGCTCACTGACGTCAACTTCTTACATTGCAAATCAAGAAAGGAGTACGTTTACTCCATACATCTGTTGAGCCAAATCTTCTTTGCGGAAATTTTCGATCACACGTGAAGCTTTGCTGTCAGTTTGATTTGTGAACACTGTGTCAGGGAGGTGGTGTGTCCATTGTTTGGGTAAATGCTCAACTCCCCCAGTTCATCACGGGATTTAAACACAGCCGCCTCCCTCTGGACAGCCGCTTCGTTCAGTTGGTGACAGCGCGGTGTGAACTACGTAATACCGATATTTTTACAACATAATCCAGAGACTCCCAGCTTTATGTTTCAATCTATCAGGAGAGTGATAGCGAGTTCAGATAGAAATGTTTCCCACCAACAGCAAATCCTTTCCTCTCACTGAACACAGTTAAAATTATCTTTATTCAACAGGAGAAGCGGAAACTCTAGTCTGACGGCCTCTCTCCACATTAATGGTGAGCCTGAATTTTATAAACGGTGTCGGTAAAATCCAGTGGCGGACACTGATTTGGTTAAATCGTTTTTTTTTTGCCAAGCGTAATTCACCGAGACGATGCTGCTGTGTGAAACAGCGTGGGGAATTACTGCAGGGCCTCCTGCGCATGGAACACACCGCAACTGATGTGTTTCACCTTCACCAGTTTATTCCTACCTCGGAGAAGAGAGGTTTGATGATTCGGATCATAGCAGCCAGACAGAGGGCAGGAGATGAGCACTCAGACCTTCACAAGCTTGTCACCACAGCTGGGTCATCGTGGCCCGTGTATCAGTATGGGACAGTGAGCTGTATCTACTGACTGGAAGCACAGCAAATTGGAGTGCTGGTGGGACTGTCACACAGGAGAAAACGGCTTCGACCTATCAACTGGAGTGGCTCCCAATGCGCAACTCCGCTCACCTCAACTGAATAACTGTAAACAAATTACTCCGTGATTCAAAGGAATACTCGGTTTTGAATCTGCATTGTGTCATGTACCTTCGAGAATGATGTCAAAACACCTTCATTGCTGTGATGGAGTACACAGTTGGGTAGAATATATCCGTTGTCAAATTTCCTACGTTCTGTTGGCCCAACTCCGATTTCACTCAGAATCACGAAATGTGTGACAGCGCAGACTGAGGCCATGCAGTCCACCTTAGCTCTGCTGGCTCAACACAATATGTAAATAAGTGTCTCATTCTGTCGACTTCTCCCTGTAAATCTGCACATTGTTACATTGAACATGCCCACCGAATTCCCTTTTGTGTCCATTGAATCTACCTCTTTGTCACTGTCAGACAGCGACTTACTGACCCCACTCCCTGTGCGAAAACAGTCTTCCTAATGTCACTTTTACTTATTTTCCTGATGACTTTAAATCTCTGCCAAATCATTCTCGATCCTTTCAGGCCTGGGAGCATTTGCACTGCATTATTTCCTCTGTCTAAAACCCTCATGACGTGGAAAACTTCAATCAGACCAGCTTTCAGCCCTCTGTTCTCCAAAGAGAGCTGCCCCAAACTTTCCAATCTCCCTTCATTGCTGACATTCCTCAGGACGGTACCATTCACGTTAACCTGTTCAGCGCTTCCTGAAGCGTCATCCTCAGAATTGAGCGTAATACAGGTGGAGGATTCATTCAGACTCGGATTGCGCGGGCGAAAAATCTGCAATACTTGTTCTCACTTTGAACAAGTGTTTCCCTTCGCCGTGTTCACTGCAATGGCAGCTCTGCGCCGTCCCTAATTCAGGCAGTCCGATCTTATTTAACGAAGCGGCTTTTTGAGAAAATTCATCAGGTATTTTTGCTCAGGTCAATTTAAGGAATGATGGTTCGCCTGGGATTGGAACCCAAGAATTCTCACACGGCTGCATATGCTCGAAGACCCAAAAGCTAGAATCATATCCCAGACTAACGAGCCACCAGCCATGGGTGCAGCCACCTCCGGAAGCAGCTGAGACCTGCTCAGTACGAAATACATTGTACATTGCTCACAGAATTGCAAGTAGGGAAGAGTTTCAAGAACATTTGCTTCTCAATCTGTCTCGCTGCTTCCAGGACGCTGCTGTTTGTCCTGTCCCCAGTGACCGGGCTCTCTCCACTGGTGGATAATTGAACCATTTCGTTTCTACTTGCAAGCTGTGCTGGTGGAAGGCAGAGCCCATTCACTCTTCTGCTCTCTCACACTATTACTTGAGGCAGGAGAAGTCAGTTACAGACATGCGTAGGAAATGGGCAACTTTGAACTTGTTCCAAAGGTCCTGTTAACGGAGAGATAGAAAGATGCTGTGCTGTCGGGACAGAGAGAAATGGACACCGGAGACTCTTCCCTCAGGTAAATTGATATCAGTGCATTTTTGTGCAGCCTGCTTGGTGCTCAGAATTTGTCTTAACACAACAATCCTGCAGGAAGTCTTTTCTTACACCGTTGGTTTCTTTACTGCGGAAAATGGACTAAAACAGCAAGTCATGTGTTTCAATTTCACCGGTTCATTGCCGTCTGAGAGAAGAGGTTTCACATGAGATCAGGACAGAGACAAGGACAAGACAACTCAGAGCTCCACAAGGGTGCCAGCGCAATTGTGTAAATTTCACTTGTGTATCAATGTGATATATTGAGCTCAGATACCCGAAGTTTTCGGAAACAAATGACATGGCAAGGAAAAGAACAGAGCGCCGTTATACGGGAAAGCGACTAAAGACATTAAGTGAGTCGGAGAAAATGGTTTCGCTTCTGGGTTATGATCCCAGCATGCACCCGTTGTGCCGTTCTCCTGCATTGCACGGTAGCTTTTCCAGAGAAGTATTCAGCTTTCCATTTAGCGTGTGACTTGCATGTTCGAGAATGACATCAAAAGATCTTCACTGCTGTAGTGTCATGTGCTGTTGTTCAGACATGTCGCCGATGTGCAAATATAAACTCAGACAGCAATGTACACTAGAGACTCTGAGCCAGCTGAAACTTGCTCAGTGTGAAATACATTCCACATTGCTCCAAGAATTGCAAGCAGCAAAGTGTTTCCAGAAGATCTGCTTGTCATTCTGTCCCCGGGGCGCTGATGTTTGTCTCATCCCCAGGAACTGGTCTATCTCGACTGGCGGATAATTAAACCAATTTGTTTCTACTTGTCCGCTTTTCTGGAGGGAGGGAAGAGTCCATTCGCTCTTCTGCTCTTTAACTCCCCATCCCTTGGGTGAGAGGTATCACTTACACTTTGTGGGCGGCACGGTGGCACAGTGGTTAGCACTGCTGCCTCACAGCGCTAGAGACCCGAGTTAAATTCCCGCCTCAGGCGACTGACTGTGTGGAGTTTGCAGGTTCTCCCCGTATCTGCGTGGGTTTCCTCCGGGTGCTCCGGTTTCCTCCCACAGTCCAAAGATGTGCAGGTCAGGTGAATTGGTCATGCTAAATTCCCCGTAGTGTTAGGTAAGGGGTAAATGTAGGGGTATGGATGAGTTGGGCTTCGGCGGATCAGTGTGAACTTGTTGGGCCGAAGGGCCTGTTTCCACACTGTAAGTAATCCAATGAGTGGGAAGTGAGTAACTTTGATTGTGAATTTCCTACAAGCGTCTGTTATCGGAGAGATAGAAAGATGCTGTGCTGGCGGGGCAGAGAGAAATGGACACCGAAGACTCTTCCCTCAAGTAAATTCATATGAGTACATTGTTGTGCAGCCTGCTTGGTGTTCAGAATTCGTCTTCACGCAGCAATCTTACAGAAAATCTCTCGCAAAGTGGGCATCGCTTTCATCGCTGCGACCGCGCAGCAGTTAACATCTGAGCCTAAGTGCCCCAGATGAAGAGAATCCGAGTGAAACCTTCACTCACTGAGAGTCAGCCCCACGGCAATGAGCTGCGGGACTGCAGGCAGTCCAACACGGAAGGGACGGTTAAATGAACCATTGTCGCTCCCACAGCCTCTCTGTCCCATAGACAGGCAGTGGGACGGCATAAACACGTCGCATCGTTCTCCCGCCGACAGAGGCGGTCCAGCCCATCGTGTCCACGACGACTCTCTGCCACGTGTCTCTCTCTGAGGTTATTCACAATCAGTGATATCTGTCCGAATACTAAGGGACTGTGTCTGAGTGGTGATACAGTTTCTGACATGCTGATCCTCTTGTCATTCACGTCCAAACCGGCGAGGCGAATTACGGCAGGGAAGGCACGAAATCGCAAGATATGCGTCTCAGCTCATTGGCATCTCAGAGAAGTGGGTTTGCGATTCAGTTCATAGGAAACCGACGAAGAACAGGAGAAGACCACTCAGACCTCCAGAAGCACGTTACTTGAACGGTGTGAGTTTCGCGACAGTATCGGTATGATACGGGGCATTCAGACACGCAGGAAGTCTCAATGCTGAACAGAGAGCCATCACAAAGAAAAGTCGCTCCAGGAGACACTGAACAATAGCAGAGGATGGTTTCTATCCATCGACCTCTGGGTTATGGGCCCAGCACGCTCCCGCTGCGCCACTCTGCTCTTATGCCCGCCCATTTCCACAGGTCCCTTCAGCCTTTCGTCTGGCGCGTGGCATGCACGTTCGAGACTGATGTCAAAGATATTCACTGCTGTCGTCTTATATGGTGTTGCGCAGACGTATGGAGGCTTTGTAAATATAAACTTTTTCTAACTTCCCACATTCTGTTGGTCGAACTGTGATTTCATTCTGAATAGACGCCATGCGGCCCACCTTCGCTCTGCTGGGTCGACACAGTAAGTGAACGTGGGTCTCTATTCGTAACATACTCTTGTCTTCTCCATGTAATTCTGCACATTGTTACTTTAAACATGACCACCGAGTTCCCGTTTGCGTCTAATGAATCTGCCTCTTTGTCAGTGTCAGTTAGGGATTTACTGACCCCAACCACTCCCTGTACGAAAGCGTTCTTCCGAATGTCACTTTTGGTTCTTTTCCTCATGACTTTAAAACATTACCGATCGTTTCAGGCGTGGGAGCATTTTGACTACATTACTTTCTCTGTCTCGACTTCGCAAGCTTCAATCGGGCCAGATTTGAAACTTCTGTTCTCCGAAGAGAGCTGTCCCAAATTTCCAATCGACCCTCATCGCTGACAGCCCTCAAACACCGCACCACTCACGTCAACCTATTCAACGGTATCGCCAATCATTTCACTTCGCTGCTTTCTGTCCCATTGGTACGCCAGGGAGCCCAAACTCGTTTAACGAAGGTGCTTTTGGAGAAAATTGAACAGGCACGTTTGCACAAGTCATGAAACGCGGGTCGTCCGGGATTTGAAGCCGGGCTCTCTCGCCCGGCCGCGTCGTCGAAGATCCAAAGCGAGAATCATACCCCTAGACCAACGAGCCACAAAGACAGAGCGCCTGCGCCCCCGCTCTACCTCTTGAACCAGCTGAGTCTGATCAGAGTGAAGTATAGTTGACATTGAACAGGCAGGGGCTGTTTTCTCTGGAACGTCGGAGGCTGAAGGGTGACTTTATGGAAGTTTACAAAATTATGAGGGGCATGGATAGGATAAATAGGCAAAGTCCTTTCCCTGGGGTCGGGGAGTCAAGAACTAGAGGGCATAGATTTAGGGTGAGAGGGGAAAGATTTTAGAGAGACCAAAGGGGCAACATTTTCACACAGAGGGTGGTGCGTGTATGTAATGAGCTGCCAGAGAAAGTGGCGGAGGCTGCTACAATTGCAACATTTAAGAGGCGTTTGGATGGATATATGAATAGGAAGGGTTTGGAGGTATATGGGCTGGGTGCTCGCAGGTGGGACTAGATTGGGGTGGGATATCTGATCGGCATGGACAGGTTGGACCGAAGGGTCTGTTTCCATGCTGTACATCTCTATGACTCTATGAACAGCTGCTTCTCATTCTGTCTCTCTGCTGCCGTTTGCCCGTTCCCAGGAACCGGGCCCTCTCTACTGGCAGAAAATTAAACTGTTTTCTTTCTAAACTTTTCTCTGACACCGGAGTGACCAGTGACAAGCATTGCCCTCCTCAACATAGGGTACAGAGAACAGGAGAAGACCCCGCAGACCTCCACGAGTGTGTTATCTCAACTGTGCACATTGGGCCTGTGCATCAATGTGAAATATTTACGTCGAAGTTTTTTGGGAATCAGATGAGAAGGCGAGGTGCACAACAGTGCGCCGTTATACGGGAAAGCTGCTAAAGCCGACATTGAGTGAATAGGAAAGAGCTGACGGGAAAGAGAGCAATGTACACTGGAGACTCTGAGCCAGCTGAAACTTGCTCAGTGTGAAGTACATTCCATATTGCTCCAAGAATTGCCAGCAGCAAAGAGTTTTCAGAACATCTGCTTGTCATTCTGTCCCCGGGATGCGGTTTCTGACATGCGGACCGTCTTGTCATTCACGTCCGAAACGGCGATTTGAACCCGGGATCTCTCTCAGATGACAAGCAACATGAGTTTGACTGGGACAACACTACTATTATAGGACAAGCCAAAACAGAGAGCAGCCAGGGAATTCCTAGAGGCGTGGCACTCATCCACAGATTCTATCAAAAGCACATCGACCTGGACCCAATATACCGGCCACTGCAGCGGACAGCTGGAACTGACAACCGGAAGTGGCACGACGGCACAATGGTACAGTGGTTCGCACTGCTGCCTCACAGCGCCAGAGACCCGGGTTCAATTCCTGCCTCAGGTAACTGACTGTGTGGAGTTTGCACATTCTCCCCGTGTCTGCGTGGGTTTCCTCCGGGTGCTCCGGTTTCCTCCCACAGTCACAAAGATGTGCAGGTGAGGTGAATTGGCCATGCTAAAAAAAAATTGCCCGTAGTGTTAGGTGCAGCGGTAAATGTAGGGGAATGGGTCTGGGCGGGTCGGTGTGGACTTGTTGGGCCGAAGGGCCTGTTTCCACACTGTAAGTAATCTAATCTAATACAGATCACTATAAATGCCGGAGGAAACAGCACAGAAGCGCTTCACAGGAGCCTGCCAAGCACTGAGGATGTCACCTCGACAGGGGACGAAACGTCTGCAACACAAATTCCCAGCTCGGCGAACAGAATCACAACAAAGTTTTTGCTTGCAGGAACTGAGTGACATAAACAGGATGCTCTCAAATTTCGGCAGGAATTACACTTCCGTTCAAGATTTGTGGAAAGATTTGCGGAAAGCTTTGTCGCTCGGCTGCCGATTGTCGCAGCTCGCCGAGCTGGGAAGTTGATTTGCAGGCGTTACATCCTCTGTCTAGTTGACATCTTCAGTGCGTTGGAGCCACCTGTGAAGCGCTACTGTCCTGTGTCTTCTGGAATGTATTTGGTTCTGTTTCTGCTGCTTTTGTTTGACCGTTCTGATTGTTCGCTGCAGTGATAGGCATATGTCAATGTGTTTATTGGTGGAGTCCGTGGATGAGTGCCGTGTTTGTTGAATTTCTCTGGCTGACCTCTGTTTAGATGTACTATGACCGTTGTGCTGTCCCAGTCGATTTTATCGTCCTTGTCATCTGTGTTTGTGTGGGTACCAGAGATAGTGTTTCATGGGTAGATGTTGTTCATGGTTACAGATTGCTAGTTGTCTGCCTGTTTGCCCTGTACTGTCGACTTTTCGTGCAGCCTTTGCATGGAATCTTGTAAACTATATTTGTTTTCCACATGATGTGGTTGAGTCTTTTGTTCTGGTGAGTTGTTGTCTGAGCGTGGCTGTCAGTTTATGGGCTGTCATGAATCCGAGTGGTCGGAGATGTCTGGCTATTAGTTCTGTGAGGTTTATTATATAAGGTAACGTGGTGAGTGTGTTGGGTCGTGGCAGATCCTTGTCCCGTTGTTTGTCTGCTCGGCCCTTGTGGATGAAGTTGCGGGCATATCCGTTCCTGGTGAAGCCTCTGTAGACGTGTTCTTCTTCCTTTCACAGGTCGGCAGTGCTGCAGTGTGTAGTCACCCTTTGGAACAGCGTCCTAATGCAGCTTCTCTTGTCTGTGTTTTGATGGTTGTAGTTCAGGGTCTGGTCTGGGGGTGTGGCTTTTCTGTACACTTTTGTAGCACATCCCCCGTTCTGTGTCCTTTCTCCCATAGACCGTTAGCTTCCAGTTTCCTGTCACTTCAACTTCCCATTGTGTTCCCATGACACCATTTAAGTCTCTGATTTGCTGCAGTGCTCCCACAAGGCACAGCGCAAGCTGGAAGAGCGGAACCTCATTTTCTCCTGAGAGACCATGCTACCTTCAGGACCCAACGCCGAGTTCAATCATTTTAGAACCTGCCCACCTTCTTCCACGGTCTTTACCCGCCCACTCATTCCATCAGTTCCGAAGACGGATCGTTGGGCTCAAAACATTATCTCTCCTTTCTCTCCACAGATGGACTAGAACTAGACCTGCTGGTTTTGTTAATTTGAAAATGAACAAAATGAGCAGGGAGACAGAATGAGAAGCACTGTTCTGGAAACTCTTTTGCTGCTTGCAATTCTGAGAACAATCGCGAATGTATTTCACACTGAGCAAGTCTCAGCTGGTTCAGGAGGTGCTAGAGCCAGCGGCCTGTGGCTCGTTGGTCTAGGGGTATGATTCTCGCATTGGGTCTTCTAACGGGCAGACTTGCGAGAGATCCCGGCTTTCTTGACTTGTGCAAAAATGCCCGATTAAACTTCTCAAAAGGCACCTTCGTTAAACGAGGCTGGGCTCCCTGGAGTACGAATGGGGCAGGAAGCGGGGAAGTGAAATGATTGGAGATAGCGTTGAACAGGTTGACGTGAGTGGTCCCGTGTTTGAGGAAGGTCAGCGATGAAGGTAGTTTGGAAAATTGGGACAGCTCTCCTCGGAGAACAGAAGTTTGAAATCCGGCGTGGCAAGTCATGAGGGGACTAGAGATTGGAAACAATGTCGTGAAAGTGTTTCCACGCCTGAAAGGATCGAGAACGATTCGGCAGCGTTTTAAATTCATGAGGAAAAGAAGTAAAAGTGACATTCGGAAGAACGTTTTCGTACAAGGAATGGTTAGGGTCAGTAAATCCCTGTCTGACAGTGATAAAGAGGCAGATTCAATTGACACAAAATTGAATTCGGTGGTCATGTTCGACGAACAGAATGTTCATATTAACAGAGCCTCCACACCTCTGCGCAGCAGTATATTACATAACAGCAGTGGAGATCTTTGATATGTGTCTGGAACGTGCATGCCAGATGACTGTCGAAAAGCTGAAGGGTTCTGAGAAAACGCACGGCATACTAAACACAGAGTGACGCAACGAAAGCGTGCGGGCCCCACAACCCAGAGGCCCATAGCTCGAGACCATCCTCTATTGCTATTGCTCAAACTCTCCTTGAGCAGCTTTCCTTTGTCGTGAGTCTCTGTTCTATATCTTTCCTTTGCATCTGCTCCCCAAAACTTCGAGTGTCTGAGTGACATGTATCGTACTGATCGACTCGCCAAATTCACGCAGGCGAAGTGACTCGCTTCTGGAGGTCTGAGTGGTCTTCTCCTGTTCTCCGTCGAGTTCCTCTGAAGTGAATTGTAAAACCACTTTTCTGAGATGTCAATGAGCTGATAAAGTTGAAACACATGCCTTACGTTTTTGTCCATTCCCTGCAGTAATTCGCCATGCCGGTTCGGACGTGAATGATAAGACGGTCAGCTTGTCAGAAACCGCATTACGACTCAGACACATTCCCCCACGATTAGGACAGATCACCGATTGTGAATAACTTCAGAGAGAGGCAAGTGACAGTGAATCGCCGTGGACTCGATGGGCTGAACGGCTTCTGTCTGCGCGAGAATGATGCTACGTGTTTATGCCGTCCCACTGCCTGTCTCTGGGACGGAGAGGCTGAGGGAGCAAAACTGGTTCATTTCTAACCGTCCCTTCCGTGTTGGACTGCCTGCAGTCCCTCAGCTCAGGGCCATGGGGATGACTCTCAGTGAGTGAAGGTTTCACTCGGATTCTCTTCATCTGGGACACTTGGGGCTCAGATGTTAACTGCTGTGCTGTCGCAGCAAAGAAAGCGATGCCCACTTTGCAATAGACTTTCCGTAAGATTGCTGCGTGAGGACGATTTCTGAACAGCAAGAAGGCGGCACAACAATGTAAATTTACCTGAGCGAAGAGTCCTCGGTGTCCATTTCTTTCTGTCCTGCCAAAACAGCATCTTTCTATCTCCACGATAACAGATCCTTGGAGAAAGTTCACAATCAAAAGTTGTTCATGTTCCCCGCATTAATGTAACTGACACCTCTCACCCCAAGGGTTTCAGAGAGAGAGAGAGAGAGAGCAGAAGAGCGAATGGACTCTACCCGCCCCCCACCCTACACCCCGTAAATGGACACCGAGAACTCTTCGCCAGGCAAATTCACATTGTTGTGCAACCTTCTTGGTGTTCAGAAATCGTCTTCACGCAGCAATCTTACGGAAAGTCTATTGCAAAGTGGGCATCGCTTTCTTTGCTGCGACCGCGCAGCAGTTAACATCTGAGCCCTAAAGTGTCCCAGATGAAGAGAATCCGAGTGAAACCTTCACTCACTGAGAGTCATCCCTTCGGCCCTGAGCTGAGGGAATGCAGGCGTGATGCGGTTTCTGACATGCTTGTCATTCTCGTCTGGACCAGGGTGGCGAATTACTGCAAGGAATGGACGAAACCGCAAGACATGTGTTTCAACTTTACCAGCTGATTGGAATCGCAGAGAACTGGGTTTACGATTCAGTTCAGAGGAAACAGGCGAAGTGCAGAAGACCACTGAGACCTCTGAAATCATGCAACTTGAATTGAGTAGATTCGGCGAGTGCATCGATATGCTACATGCCATTTGGACACGCGATAAGTAGATGCAAAGGCAGCTTTCAGGAGAGAAAACCGAACCAATGGGAAGCAGCTCGAGGTGACATTGAACAATTGCAGAGAATGGTTTCGATCCATCGAACTCGGGGTCATGGGCGTAGCACGCTCCCGCTGCGCCACTCCGCTGACGCAAGCTTCGAGCTTTCCGCAGAACACTGGCACGCGGCAGGCACGTTCGAGCCTGATGTCAAAGACCTCCACTGCTGTCGTGTAATATGCTGTTTCGCAGACGTATGGAGGCTGTGTAAATATAAACTTATTTCTAAATTCCCACATTCTGTTGGTCGAACTGTGATTTCACACTGAATCACAACATGTGTCACAGCGCAGACGGAGGCCATGCGGCCCACCTTCGATCTGCTGGTTCTACACTTAAGTAAACGTGTGTCTCTATTCGTTTCATTCTCTTGCCTACTCAGCGTAAATTTGCACATCTGAACGTGACCACCGAATTCCCTTTTGTGTCCATTGAATCTTCCTCTTTGTCAATGTCAGACAGGGACATACTGACCCTAACCACTCCCTGTATCGAAAACGTTCCTCCTAATGTCACTTTTACTTCTTTTCCTCGTGACTTTAAAATTCTGCCGAATCGTTGAGGATCCTTTCAGGTGTGGGAGCATTTTCACAGCATTATTTCCTGTTTCTAGATCCCTCATGACTTGGAAAAGTTCGGTTCTCCGAGGAGAGCTGTCCCAATTTTCCAATCTCCCTTGATTGTTGACATTCCTCAAACATCGCACCACTCACGTCAACCTGTTCAACACTATCTCCAAGCATTTCACTTCCCTGTTTTCTGCCTCATTCCTACTCCAGACAGCCCAACCTCGTTTCACGAAGGATGTTTTTTGAGAAAATTAATCAGGCAGTTTTGCACAAGTCAAGTTAAAAAACGCGGGCTCGTCCGGGATTTGAAGCCGTGATCTCTCGCAACTCGGCACAGTAAAGGACCCTAATCGAGAATCATACACCGAGACCAACGAGCCAGATAGGCGGCGCCCTACCAACGCCCGACACCGCTTGCGCGACCTGAGACTTTTTCAGTTTGAAATACATTTGAGATTGCTGTAAGAATTGCAAGCGGCAAAGAGTTTCCCGAACAGCTGCTTCTCATTCAGTCTCCCTGCTGCTGTTTGTCCCGTCCCCGGGAACCGGGCTCTCTCCACTGGCAGATAATTCAACCATTTTGCTTCGAAACTTTTCTCTGACACCCGAGTGGCCAGTGACAAGCATTGCCCTCCTCAACATAGGATACAGAGAACAGGAGAAGACCACGCAGACCTCCACGAGTGTATCAACTCGACTGTGCACATTGAGCCAGTATATCACTGGGAAATATTTATGTCCAAGTTTTTTTCGGAAGCAGATGAGAAGGCGAGGTGCAGAACAGAGCGCTGTTATACCGGAAAGCTGCTAAAGACGACATTGAGTGAATACGAGAGAATGCTTTCTCAGCTGACTTATGGTCCCAACACGCACCCGTTGTGCCAGGAGTTACACCTCGGTTCCACTCTTCCTTCACTCGCAACACCCCACACCCACGTCCCATAGTGCCAAGGCACTTTGCCCTGCAACCGCCGAATGTGTAACCCCTACCCATTTACCTGCTCCCTCCTGAATATCCAAGGGCTCAAACATACCTGCCAAGTGAAGCAGCACTTTTGCCACAACCTAGTCCACTGCATTTGCTGCTCACAGTGTCGTTTCCCCAATGTAGCATGAAGCATAAACTGGGTGACTGCTTCGCAGAACATCCCGGTTTTGCCCGCAGAAAAAAGGCCCTGACCTTGCGGTTGCCTGCCACTTTAACACATCACCCTGTTCCCTGGCCAACATCTCTGTCTCAGGCTTGCAGCAGTGTTCTAGCTCCAGATGAAAGAACAACACCTCATTTTCCACTTGGAGACCTTACAGCCCTCCGGTCTTCAATATCGAGTTCCATAACTTTAGGGCCTGAACTCTCCCATGTCCTTGACCCCTACCACACAAACGACTCCTTGTTATCACCTCGTCTGCTATGACACACTTTGAGGAGAAAGTGAGGTCTGCAAATGCTGGAGATCAGAGCTGAAAATGTGTTGCTGCAAAGGCGCAGCAGGTCAGGCAGCATCCAGGGAACAGAAGAATCGACGTTTCGGGCATAAGCCCTTCTTCAGGAATGGCTTATGCCCGAAACGTCCATTCTCCTGTTCCCTGGATGCTGCCTGACCTGCTGCGCTTTTCCAGCAACACATTTTCTGCGATGACACACTACGTATTGTTAGTCACCAACCATCTCCATTAACAGTTATTCGCCCTCTCACGCGGATCGTTATTCACTCCTACGTCCTTCCTATTGTTCTCTCTCTGAGCTGGCGGCAAACACAGCAACGTACATCGGAGACTCTGAGCCAGCTGAAACTTGCTCAGTGTGAAGTACATTCCACATTGCTCCTAGAATTGCAAGCAGCAAAGCGTTTCCAGAACATCTGCTTGTCATTCTGTCCCTGGGGCGCTGATATTTGTCTCATCCCCAGGAACTGGACAACCTCCACTGGTGGATAATAAAACCATTTTATTTCTACTTGCACGTTGTTCTGGGGGGTGGGACGGGGTGTAGGGTGGGGGGCGGGTACAGTCCATTCGCTCTTCTGCTCTCTCTCTCTCTCTCTCTGAAACCCTTGGGGTGAGAGGTATCAGTTACATTAATGAGGGGAACATGAACAACTTTGATTGTGAACTTTCTCGGAGAGATAGTCTGTTATCGGAGAGATAGAAAGATGCTGTGCTGGCAGGACAGAAAGAAATGGACACCGAGGACTCTTCGCCCAGGTAAATTCACATTGTTGTGCAGCCTTCTTGGTGTTCAGAAATCGTCTTCACGCAGCAATCTTACGGAAAGTCTATTGCAAAGTGGGCATTGCTTTCTTTGCTGAGCCCCAAGTGTCCCAGATGAAGAGAATCCGAGTGAAACCTTCACTCACTGAGAGTCATCCCCACGGCTCTGAGCTGAGGGACTGCAGGCAGTCCAACACGGAAGGGACGGTTAAAAATGAACCAGTTTTGCTCCCTCAGCCTCTCTGTCCCAGAGACAGGCAGTGGGACGGCATAAACACGGAGAATCATTCTCGCGCAGACAGAAGGCATTCAGCCCATCGAGTCCACGGCGACTGTCTGTCACTTGTCTCTCTCTCTCTGAGGTTATTCACAATCGGTGGTGTCCGTCCTAATAGTAGGGGACTATGTCTGAGTCGTGATGCGGTTTCTGACATGCTTGTCAATCTCGTCTGAACCAGGGTGGCGAATTAGTGCAAGGAATGGACGAAACCGCAAGGCATGTGTTTCAACTTTACCAGCTGATTGGCATCGCAGAGAACTGGGTTTGCGATTCAGTTCAGAGAAAACAGACGAAGTGCAGACTACCACTGAGGCCTCTAAAATCTTGCCACATGAGTTGAGTGGATTTGGCGAGTGCATCGATATTCTACATTTTGGACACTTGGTAAGTAGACGAAAAGGTAGGCAGCTTGCAGAAGAGAGCACTGATCTGAAGGAAAGCAGCTCGAGGTGACATTGAACAATAGGCAGACGATGGTTTCGATCCATCGACCTCTAGGTTCTGGCGCCACTCTGTTGCCAGGCCCTGCAGCCCTTCCACAGAACACTTCAGGTTTTCGTCTGGCACGCGGCAGGCACGTTCGAGCCTGATGTCAAAGACCTCCACTGCTGTCGTGTAATATGCTGTTTCGCAGACGTATGGAGGCTGCATAAATATAAAATTATTTCTAAATTCCCACACTCTGTTGGTCGAACTGTGATTTCACACTGAATCACAACATGTGTCACAGCGCAGACGGAGGCCATGCGGCCAACCTTCGCTCTGCTGGTTCTACACTTAAGTAAACGTGTGTCTCTCTTCGTTTCCTTCTCTTGCCTACTCAGCGTAAATCTGCACATCTGAACGTGACCACCGAATTCCCTTTTGTGTCCATTGAATCTTCCTCTTTGTCAATGACAGACAGGGACTTACTGACCCTAACCACTCCCTGTAACGAAAACGTTCTTCCTAATGTCACTTTTACTTCTTTTCATTGTGACTTTAAAATTCTGCCGAATTTTTGTGGTAGATGTAAACAGCCAAAGATAATCACCGTGACTGCTTCCCTTCCATCGACTCAACTTTGTGAAGCAGTATCTTTCACTGACAAATAAAACACTTTTGTCCTCAGGTGCCTGCTTCATTTCGACCACGACTTCACGCCCCTCACTGTTCTCGTCTCACTTCCAAACACTTGGCTCATATCCTCAAAAACAGCTCTGTGGGTATCTGCTTGTTCCACCCGGACAGGCAGTGGGTTGCAGATTCCCGATCAGTCCCAATGTGATTGAAATATTTCAACCCGTCCACTGATTTGCATCTTTCAAAAAGCCGTGGAGCAATCTCCCTTTCCTTCTGACGACATTTCTCAACTGTCGTCGGCAGGGTTAACACCTGCGTGGGGAAACCGCAATGGATTTCATGTCCATCGCATTCACCACTCGGCCCACCAATACAGAACCACACTGACAGCTTCATTTCCCAGGTCTCTCTGCCTGTGGAGCTGAGAAAGAGTGAATCATTGCAGAGTTTGTTTGAATCCAATCACTTCACAGGTTTCGAAAGGGTTAAATATCTGCAAATGGCGAGTCTGGGTGTTTCATCCCGAAAGATGAAATGGACGTTCAGTTAAAAACAAAACCAGAAATTGCAGGAGCAACTCAGCAGGTCAGGCAGCACCTGTCGAAAGAGAATCAGAGACAACATTTCAGAACTTTTTTTTTCCTCATCCAGGTACAGCCAAACCTACTGAGTTGCTCTAGCACTTTTGCTTTCTGTCTCGGACTCTCAGCATCCGCACTCCTTTACGTTATAAATTCAATCAATTCAGAAACCCCTTTGTGCTTCCTCAGTGGAAAAGATTTTCCTGACACCATGAAAAACGCGCATCTTTGCAGACAAGAAAGCTGTAGGAGCGTGAACAACAAACGCACCGCCTCTGGGTGGTCTCGAACCACCAACCTTCCGGTTAACAGCCGAACGCGCTGACCAACTGCGCCACAGAGACAGGCCCGAGCAACACTCGCACAGTCTCGTTGAGGAAGCTACTATTCAATTCATAATTCAACCTGCCCCGCCCCAATTACCATTGTCTTCTATCAGTTCAAACACAGCGAATACTGCAGAAAGCCAACGGGTCGAGCTGCATCTGTGGAAAGGTAAACAGAGCCGACGTTTTGAGTGTGCTACGGTTTTTGTTCAGAACTCAGTGTTTTGCCTCTTCCCGAAGTTGGTCCAGGTCTGTATCTCAACTGGCAAACACATGGCAAGTGCAGTGCCGCAATGTGAAGTTATCGCCTTGGCTGTTTAAAAAAAAAGCAGTGCATTGTTTAAATGGTGATATATTGGAATGTGGAGAAAGTGAGGACTAGAGGTGAAAGTCGAAAAATGTGGCACTGGAAAAGCACAACAGGTCAGGCAGCATCTGAGGAGCAGGACAGTGAACGTTTCGGGCACAAGCCCTTCATCAGGAATGATGTATGGATGTACAAACAGGGTCTCAGAGTCCCTCCACACCAGTCAATGCCAGTTGTCGGGCAGATGCAGCAGGCAAGGAGCGAGGCAAGTGGTATATTACGAAGAGGAATTCAGTTCAGAAGTGGGGTATTTGAACATATTCAAGGCTAAATTCATCTGAGTTTTGAACAACAAAGAAGTGGATGGTTATGGGGGGAGGTAAGAAAATGGTTTTAAAACCAGTACAGGTCAATCACAGAGTCAGACAGCACTGAACAGACCGTTCATCCAACTAGTCCATGCTGAGTATGTCCTCAAACTAAACTCGTCCCACCTACCAGTGTTTGGCCCATAAACCTTCGAACCTTTCATATTCATGTACTTATCTAAATGTCTTTTAAACGTTGTAACTGTACGTGTATAAAATCATGAGGGGTATGGATAGGATAAATAGACAAAGTCTTTTCCCTGGGGTGGGGGAATCCAGAACGAGAGGGCAGAGGTTTAGCATTAGAGGGGAAAGATACAAAAGAGATCTAAGGGGCAACGTTTTCACGCAGAGGATGGTACGTTTATTGAATAAACTGCCAGAGGAAGTGATGAAGTTTATTACGATTGCAACATTTAAAAGGCATTTGGTTAGGTATATGAATAGGAAGGGTTTGGAGGGATATGGGGCCGTGTGCTGTCAGGTGGGACTAGATTGGGTTGGGATAGTTGGTCGGCATGGACAAGTTTGACCAAACAGATGTTTCTGTGCTGTACACCTCTATGACTCTATGACTTCCTCTGGACATTCATCCTGCACTCAGACCACTCTCTTAAAAAACAATCCTTGTCCTGTCTTTATAAAATCTTTCTCTACTCACCTCAAAATATTTGCTCCCAGATCCTGAAACCCCCAGATGAGGGAAAGGACACCGGTTGTTCACCTCATCTGTATCCCTCATGATTTTATAATCCTCTCAATCTCCTATGTTCCAGTGAGAAAGGTTCCAGCATATCCGCCCTAGATGTAGGTATATCCATATCCAGTTATGAAGTGTTCAATGCTGGTGCAGGCTGGAAAAATCAAGTGGTCTACTCCTGCTCCCAATTTATCCTGGCTGCTACGTTTCTCAGCCCCATTCTCCCATTTTCTCCATGCAACTCTCAACCCTTGATACTCTATCTCAGTGTGAAACATACTCAGTGACCTGGCCTCCACAGCCTTCTGTGACAATTAATTCCATAGATTCACCACTCTCTGGCTAAAGAAATTTCTCTTAATCTCCATTCTCCCTTTATGCTTATGCTATGCCCATGGGTATTAGTCTCTCCTCCCAATGAAAACATCTTCCCAATGTCCACTCTGTCCAGGCCGTTCAATATTCTGTACGTTTCAGTTAGATCCCCCTTGACTGTGGGTCTGTTAATCAGCATGAACCAAACCCTTCAGGATGAGGACAGCCGGGATTAGGTTCAACAAAGTAGAATGGGGGGTGAGTGTGTGGGATGGAGATTTTCAGCTTTTAGGGAATAAGATGGGAAAGAAAGTTTAATATAAATTATAATTGATCAGATGAGCCGATGGGCTAAGGAGTAGTGGATGGAGTTTAATTTAAACAAATATGAGCTGTTGCATTTTGATGAGGCAAATCAGGGCTGGACCTATGTGGTTAATGGTAAATTAATGGAATTCTGTGCTCAAGGACGCAGTAGAGGCAGCTTCATTAAGACACGGTTGGATGGGTTTTTGCGTGGTAGGGGAATTAAGGGTAGTTGGGATAATGCAACTAGGAGGAGCTGAGATGATTGATAGATCAGCCATGATTTTAATGAACGGCAGAGCAGGGTCGATGGTCCAAATGGCCTACTCCTTCTATGACTTTGAAACTATAACCCTGCGTTTCCCATGACTAACCTACCTAACCTACACATCCCTGCACACTGGAAAATTTTGCTTAGCCTATCCAAATCAAGGCCAGTGAGCAATGTAGTGATATGGAAACCAAATATCAGACAATGATAGAAAGGGACAAGGAGAATAAATGTACTAGCAATCAAAACTGGATTCTAATCATCACCAAAAATAAAACTAAACTCTCAGTATGTGAATGTGTGCTGCATTGGAACAAAAGCGAATTAATTGACTGCATACGTTGAAGAGAATAATTATGATCTAAGACTCCTTACAGAGATATGGCTTCAGAATGACAAGGATTGGATCCGGAATATAGAGGGGATACGTGGCATTCAAGTCGAGTGAGAGGCTCAGTAAAGGTAGAGGGTGGGCAATGCTAATCAAAGCACTGATAACATGGTAGTCTGGTGTCAGCTCGGATTTCAGGTCCTGATTTCTCTGTCCTCTGGTCTCCCTGTTCCAACAGAGTTAAATGATGTTTGTTCTCAGCTGTGCTCGATTTCTGCTGAATCTTTGACCCCATTTTACACCTTCTGGAGCAATAAACTATTCTGAGCCTCCTGGAAATGACACCTTATCTATACCCCTCCTGATTTTAAAAAAACTCTATAAAGTTATCTGTCAACTTGCTAGGCTCCGTTGGAAAAATGTCCCAGCTTCTTCTTAACTCAAACCCTCCATTCCCAGCAGCACGCTGGTAAAGTAGGGAATAGGGAATTGTATCAAATCACATAAATGTACTGTCTGAAATAATCTGGCTGCGTTCTAGCCTGAGATATTGAGAGTCCCTGGTGTAAGTAATTACGAATGCAATTATTTTGGTCACAGAATTGAACAATCATTTTGCAACAAAGGGGTCAACTCTGATAAGGAGGGAGTGGTCATTTCTAGGGTAAGTGAACAGTTTGTAGATCAGGGAGATGAAGTTCCAGACACTTGGGAAAGGCAAGAAATGACTGTGATAAATAAGACAAAGAACTGTGGATGCTGGAAATCTGAAACAAAAACTGACAACACTGGAAAAACTCAGCAGGACTGGAAGCATCTGTGGAGAGAAAGCAGAGTTAGGGTTTCCAGTCCAACAACTCCTCTTCAGGATTCTGAAATAGTTTGTGAGAACCTCTTAAGACTACTGCTCCGCTTTAAGACCATAATACACAGGAGCAGGATGAGGCCATTTGGCCCATCGAGTCTGCTCCACCAGTCGATCATGGCTGATATGTTTCTCCATCCCATTCTGCTGCCTTCTCCTCATAACCCTTGACCCCTTACGAATCAAGAACCTTTCTCTGTCTTAAATGCCCTCAATGACTTGGCATCCTCAACCCTTCTCCTAGTGGAAACATCATATCCACATCCACACTATCCAGTCATAGTGTAGCACAGCGCTGCCTGACCCTCTGTGATTTTCAGCATTTGTTGTTTTCAGGAAGGATTCCAGCATCTACAACAATGCGCTTCTAAATTTTGTACCCAAGTGGTTAGCTCTCCCTGGATCCCGTGAGATTTAACCTTACTCAACAATCCACTGTGTGGTACAATTAACAAAGTTCCCAGTCCCCACCTCTTTTTGCACAGGAAAGTAGCACGATGGATCAGTGGTGAGCACTGCTGCCTCACAGCACCAAGGACCCTCGTTCGATTCCAGCCTTGGGGCGACTGTCTGTGTGGAGATTGCACATTCTCCCTGCCGTGTCTGCGTGGGTTTCCTCCGGCTGCACTGGTTTCCTCCCAAAGTCTAACGATGTGCAGTTTCGGGAGAAGTGACCATACTAAATGGGCCCATAGTGTGCAGTAAGTGTAGTGTAATGGGATAGGGGAAATTGTATGCATGGGTTACACTTTGGATGGTCTGTGTGGACTTGTTGGGCTGAATGGCGTGTTTCCACATTGTAGGAATTCTACGTGGCATTCCCCCAACTCCAGAGTCTCAGCACTCTTGGCTTTTCCCATGGACAGTGTTGGGGAGGGAAACAACGTTTTACACGGGAGGAAGGTTCAGCGAGTGTGAAGCTAAAAGTACACGCAGTGCATTGCTTGAGCTGTTTTCCCCGGTATACCAGAGACTGAGGAGTGACCTTACAGACGTTTATAGAGTCATGTGAGGCATGGATAGGTTAAATAGACAAGGTCATTTCCCAGGGGTGGGAGCAGTCCAGAACAGGAGGGTAATATGTTTGGGGTGAGGGAGGCAAGTGTAAGGCATGATCTGCCGGAGGAAGTAGTGGATGTAGGTTAAATTATAACATTTAAAAGGCGTCTGGATGGATATATGAATAGGAAGAGTTCAGAGGGATATGGGCCAAGTGCTGGTAAATGAGACGAGATTAATTTAGGCTATCTGGTCGGCACGGATGAGTTGGACTGAAGGACCTGTTTTTCTGTTGTGTATCTCTCTGACTCTGGCTTGCCCGTAATGTTTGCCATGCCTGTATGTTCAGTTTCTGTCTGGTGTCGGTGCCAATGCCTTGATACCTCATTTCCCCCACCTCCCCAGATGTTAACCATTCCGTGTCTGGTTGTTTCTCAAGAAGCTGCATTGAAGGTTCATCCTGAATTGATACTTTTTTTGCTTCCAAAAACCAGACTTACTCAGTCCTACATATCGTGAAAGATACTAACTTTCAGGTGGAGGTATCCAAAATTCAGAGGTGTCTATCTTGATGATTTCACTTTTCGGTCTCTGTAAGATCCTGAATCAGTACCGTCGGGAGAATTAGTTTGAGCGGAGTGACAATAGAGGGGTGAGAGGGGGTGGGATGGTGCTTTCAATTTTGTGGAAAAATAAAAGAATGTTCTGCGGAAAGTAGAATTGCATGTTTGGAATTTCTAACCTGGACTGACAGTGATGATTTTTGTAATCTCTTTTTACAGATTATTTGAAGATCTGAAGACGAAAGTGTCAACATCAATAGATGAAGGGCTTTGCCTGAAATATTGACCCGACTGCTCCTCAGATGCTGCCTGCTCTGCTGTGATTTTCCAGCATTGCAGTTTGACTCTGACCTTTCAGCATTTGCAGTCCTCAATTTCACGTCAATGTCTGACAGTCACTGAATCCATCGGGACTGTAACAATTTTCGACCATGATTCTGTGAGAAGGAACGAAGCTTTTTGGTTCCTGTTTCAGTACGTTTTCAACATCAGTGAGACTGGAAGAGAGACACTACTGTTGCAGCACTCTGATTGTGGAGCCAGAAAATGTTATACAGACTGGGAGGTGGAATTCACGGCAGAGAGGTGCTGTACACTACTGTTGCAGCACTCTGATTGTGGAGCCAGAAAATGTTATACAGACTGGGAGGTGGAATTCACGGCAGAGAGGTGCTGTACACGCGTTTGTGTGCAGGTGAAGCTTCGGTCATGGAGAAACCTCAGGAATCCCGTCCAGTGGAGAAACCGTGGAAGTGTGGCGACTGTGGGAAAGGCTTCCGTTTCCCATCTGACCTGGAGACTCATGGGCGCAGTCACACCGGGGAGAGACTGTTCTCCTGCTCTGAGTGCGGAAAGGGCTTCAGCAATTCCACCCGCCTGAATTGTTACTTTTTTTGCTTCCCAAAATCAGACTTACTCACTCCTAGATGTCGTGAAAGATACTAACTTTCAGGTGGAGATATCCATAATTCAGAGGTGTCTGCCTTGATGTTTTCACTTGATGAGCCATCAGCGGGTCCAAATTCGGAAGAGGCCCTTCAACTGCCCTGAGTGCGGGAAGACCTTCAGCAATTCCTCTGCCCTGCTGAGGCACCAGCGTGTCCACACCGGGGAGAGCCCGTTCTACTGCCTCAAGTGTGAGAAGCGCTTTACCCAGGCATCCCACCTTCGGATCCATACTGGGGAGAGGCCCTTCCCCTGCCTAGAGTGCTGGAAGGCCTTCAGCAATTCCTCCCACATGCTGAGGCATGTAAGAAATAGCTGAATACTTCAGGGTGTCCATTCACATTCAGCAGTGACATTGAAATTAAATTTACAGTTATGTGCCTGTGAACAACTCATCATCGAAGGATTGCCCAACGGCTTGGGAATCCATTGTTGGGAACTGTTTGCTTGAATTGATAATTTTAAAAATTCTCTTCCTTAATTTACCCCTTAATTTTGTGTCTATGGGATGGTGGAGGACTTGATCATAAGGCTTAAATCATTGCTATTAACTGGATTATCTTGTTTCTGAGAATGAGTCCCAGCCTGAAAGAAATGGCTGAATACTTTGGGGTGTCTATTCACATTCAGCAGTGACTTTTAAATTAGATTTACAGTTACGTGTCTGTGAAAAACTCATAGTCCAAGTATTGCACAAAGGCTTGGCAATCCATTGTTGGAAACTGTTTGTTTGAATTGGTAAGTTTTAAAAATAAATTCTTTCTTAATTTGCCGCTTAAATTTCTGTCTCTGAGATGATGGGGGACTTGATCAAAGGGTTTAAATCTTTGCTATTAATTAGATTATCTACTTAACTTTGCCCTAGAAAAGTTGCCTTATTTATAATTGTTGGTTTTTGTTTAAATTATAATGTTGATGGTGCAAGATCTGTTCTTCATCAAGTCTGGTTCGGAACAGTTGAGAAATTGAGGGACATTGCATGTATTAATTTCACTGTGTTGTGAATCTGGTGAGAGTGACATTCATTTGTATTGGGTTGCTTACCATTAGTTGTAATGTCTTTCACCCCAACTATTCACTATGGTAGTGAGTTCCACAGTCTCACCACACTCTGAGGTTTTTCATGAAATCCTAAGTACAGAATTGGAAGGGAAAATGTTGACGAGGGCAGAATATAGGGTCTTAACTGCAAAAGCCAGGAAGTCATTCGACAAAGTAAGACCATGACAATGTAGGGACAAATAAGGAACTTTGACACCAATGAAGACGTCACACGTCAGAGTTCAAGATAATGGTCGTGACAAAAAGAAAAAGTACTCTGCTGATATTGGATATTGTAATTAAGCAAGTTTCGAGATGCTGCAGTTGGTTGAATATAATGTCGTAAGAGATGAAATAACCAAAACCACGAATGTAATTTGATGTCGGTAACCATAAAGCAAGTGTATACTATTGATTGATAGAGGTCAATTGCGTGCAAGTAGGCCATTCAGCCCATCGAGTCAACATTGACTGACCGTCCCACCCAAAACCAGTTCGTTACCCTATCTCTGTAAACATGCATCTCCCATGGTCAATCTACCCTCACCTGCACATCCTTTGGATTGTGGGAGGAGACCAGAGCACCAGAGGAAACCCACGCAGACAGAAGGGGAGAAGTGCAAACTCCACACAGAGAGTCGGCCCGAGGGTGGGATCAAACCGAGGTCACTGATGCTGTGAGGCAGCAGTGCTAACCACCGTGCCACTACCACATGCTGCTCTCTAAAGAAATGAATTTCAAAGACTCGAGAACACTTGAGAGAAAAACAAAACTCTCCTATATTAAATGAGAGGCTAGTCTCTGGCTAGAAATGAGTGGACATTACATTTACATTAAGTCCTCTCCAGATGTTATACAGCTTCATCAGATCATCTGTTTCTTCTAAACTCAAACTGATAGAAGCCCAGCCTGACATCCTCTTGTCGCCGATTAGAAGTTGAGTAAATCAGCGACCCTCGACCTGACTGGCATGACACAGGATGCCCTCAATCCAAGTTGACCTTAATTGTCTAACCTCCTGACGCCTACGCCACCATGTGGTCAGCCGCAACTCAGCCCTGAACGAGAGCAGAGGAACTGAATAGACAGAACATTGCATTCACAGAGAATATTGTTCAAGTGAGAAAGTTGTTCAGCTCACATTCGGATCATTGCAGGGACCATGTCTCCTGTCATTTAACTATCATAGATCCCAATAACAGTCTACTTTTGTTGTACATTGTGTGTGTTTTACCTGATTTTCTGTTGCTGTCATTCCCATTAGGGTGTGTGAATTCAGTACCAGATAATAGTCTCAGTTCTGAATTATCCTTGAGGATTGGTGTAGAACGTACTAACTGTCAGTCATAATGGAAGAAGCTCTACTGTTTATTTAACCCTTTGCTGTCATTGTCCTGGGACTGACTGAATGGGGAAGTGTAGAGGGAGTTTTACTCTGTATCTAACCCAATGCTGTCTTTGTCTTGGCAGCGTTTGTTGGGGACAGTGTTGAGGTAGCTTCACTTTCAATTTAAGAGTAGCGGAAGCTTTATTCTGATTGTAATCCCATGCTGTCCTTGTCCTGGGAGTGTGAGATGGCATCTGTAATTGAAGTGAATGCAGACTTGCTGTGGGAGTGGAGGGTACTTCTACCTGAGCACACCCATCTTTGAGATTGCTGTGCTGATCAAGACACTCTCAGACACCTTCATTCACTTTTCCAACCAACTACAGGGTGGTTAAGGATGGTATAAATGCAAGCATTGCCAGCGATGCCCACACCCCATGCATGAATAAATACTTTTTGTTTAAAAGTTACATTCACGTTCCAAACTCTCTAATGTATGATTACTTACATGGAAAATTCCTGTCAGTTTGGAATATCATTTTAAAACATAGGAATGTGTCAACCATGTAGAAATATAACAAGAACAACAAATGGAGAAGTTAATAGGTAATGAGCAGGACCAGAATGCTGAGTCAGTCTGACCTCCATGGCTGAGAGAGTTCTCCCAGATGTTGAAGTTACTCCAATGCCTTTTACTCTTGCAGCTTCCCCAAAAGTTTGTCCCCGATGTAAGTTCATTCAATGACCCGAAGAACTAACTATTTTTATCTCCATCGCTGCTACCAGACTTGCTGAGTAATTCCAGCCCTTCTGCTTTATTCTTTTATAGGATTTGAGCTTCCCTAAGTCAGTGTAATGAAGAACTGCAATGCTGGAGATCTGAAACACAAAAATGCACCAATTGCTGGAGAAACTCAATAGGACTGGAAGCACAAGTGGAGAGAGAAGCAGAGTTAGCATTTCAAGTGCTGTGACCCTTCTTCACAACTGTTCTGGACGAAGGTCAGGATATTGACTTTGTTTCTTTCTCTCTCTCTATCCAGCGGTGTTGCCAGACTGGCTGAGTTTCTCCAGCAATTTCTGTTCTGACACTTTCACAAGGTTGATGTTTGTTATCCATCCCTAAGTGCAAGGTGTCTTGCTTATGCCAATTCAGAGGGCAATTTAAGAGTGAACCACATTGCTGTGGGTCTGGAGTCACATGTAAGCCAGACCGGGTAAGGATGGCAGTTTCCCTCCTGAAAGGACATTGGTGAACATGGGATTTTATGACAATTGACATCAGTGCCATCGATACCATACTGAGACTAATTTTGTGTTCCCCATTTATAATTTGACTTATTCACACCTCACCTCTTGCTGTGGTGGGAATTGAACTCATGTTCCCTGGATTACTCATCCTGTGACATTATGTCCACAGTGTTGCTTCCCATCCTTTGCTATTTTGTGTTTGTCCTTTACGTCTTTGTCCTCTGATGTTTGGGAAATTGAACCTGTTTAAAAGATTGCCCTAAACCTGCCCCTTTGACCAAGTCTTTGGTCACCTGTCCTAATCTGTGCTTCACTCTTGTGATTTTTAAAGGAATTCTCATTATGTTCACGTGAAGCACTTTGAGATAGTTAACTGTACCACAGAAGTTATTTGAATGCAGTTTGTATCCCTATCTTAATATCTGAAAGTAGAGGGTCATATTTTAAAAGTAGAAGACAAAAATGAGGATGATTTTTTTTCTTTCTGATGGTTGTGTGTCTTCCTCAAAAGGCAGTGAATTCAAAATCTTTAAGGCAGAGGTAGACAGGTTCTTGATAACCAAGTGGATGACAGATTGTCGGGGATGTGTAGGAATGTAGAGTTGAGGTTGAATTCAGATCAGCCATGATCTTATTGAATGTTGCAGCAGGCTCGAAGGGCCGAGTGGCCTACTCCCGCCCATTGTATGTTTGTATCAAGCAGTCTGTGTCTCCCCTCCTATAGCTTTGAACTGGATAATTCCTTTCCAATATTGCGTCTTGTAGACAGTTAAGTGAACACCAGGTGGCCTCCTATTGGGAGCAGGCATATTGTAGGAATTGCAATATTTCTTGTGTTAATTTTGTTGCTTCTCACTCAGTGTTGCTGAGAATCTTCTAAATAAAAACCAAAACACTTCTATAATTATCGCACCAATGGAAGTGTTGGTTTGGATGTAACATTGTTGAATAAGCCATTCCCAGCTTTTCCAGAATTCTGTGTTTAAAGCCCTAGAGTCTGGTTTGTACCCCTGAAACAGTTCTTATCAAGGTCATATTTGACATCCTTTGTAACGGTAGGGATGAACATTCCCTCGTCGACCTGCGGACAGCCTTGATCAGAGTTAATGATAGTACTGACCCTCTCCAATATCGCTGTATGCTCTGGGAGGGTCTGCTTTTAGCGTCTTCCGTTCTTATTTATTTAACCGTAGCTGCTGGTGTTGGTATCTATACTGATGATATCCAACTGTGCCTGAACACCACTTCTCTCCCGACTCCTCTGTCATTTATAATTTACCAATAATTTCATCTGAATGCCTGCCCAATTTCCAGCATTGGATAACCATAAACATTCCCTTAGTTAAATATTGTGAAGGGTGAAGCCATTGTTTTAATCCCCAAGTTCGAACTGACACCCCCTCCAACCCCAGTAACTCTGTTGACATCCTTCTTGTCACATTTAAAACAAGGATCGATAGATTCGTGAACAGTCGGGGGATGAACAGTTACAGGAAAAGGGCAGGGAAGTGGATGTGGGGAATGTCAGATCAGCCACGATCCTACTGAATGGAGGAGCAGGCTCAAGGGGCTGAATGGCGTATTCCTGTTCCTATTTTTTATGGTTCCCGAGCCCTTACCTCTGATACAGGACACTGACTTCAGTTTGTGCCATTACTGAGAGTGCTGATGTTCCCTTGTGTAATATCAACAACGTAGCAGCTGCTGCAACCTCTCGCTCCTTTGTTACCTCTAAACACAATATGCCAATGTGTCCAGGGGAGGCGATGGCCGACTTTATTGTCACCAGACTATTCACCCAGGTAATGTTCTGGGGACTTGGGTTCAAAACCTGCCACGGCAGATGGTGGAATCTGAATTCAATATAAATCTGGAATTAAGAGTCTAATGATGAAATCGTTGTGGTTTGTTTTAAAAACGTATCTGGTTTCCAGCTGTCCGAAACGGGTCTGATCTACATGTGATTCAGATCCACTGTCAGCTGGTTGAATCTTCACTGCACTTTCAATCAAAACCTCCACTATAACCTCCTTACTTTTATACTCCATTTAAAGGCCAATCTCCCTTTTGCCTTCCCTATTACACACTGAACTTAGATGAAGAGTTCATCGATGCTTCCAAATCCTCCTATTCAGCAACTTTCTCCATTTAACATTCAGCACATTTCCTGCTGGAAAAGTACACAACCTCATTTTCCCACATTCTATTCCATCTGCCAAGGGTTTGCTCATTTGCTTAACCTGTCGATATCTCTCTCCATGTCATCCTCACCAGCTGCATTCCAATCAACTGTCTCTACTGCAGTCTTGGCAATAGTACATTCACTTCATGTTTCCAAGTAATTCATATCCATATTGTAAATAGTTTTGGCCCCAGCACTGATCCCTGTGGCACATTGCTCGTTACAAGTTGCGATCCTGAACATGCCCCTTATCCCTACTGCATCATTGGTTAGCCAATCATCTATCCATACGATTAGACTGTCTTCGATATCATGCGAATATCATTGGCTCTGTCAGCAAATCTTTCCAAACTGTCCTTGAAAAAGTGGTGGTGAGCTGCCTCTTAAATTGCTTCACAAATATGACGTGGTCTATAATAAAGGTTCAGGAGCGAGTTCCAGGATTTTGATCAATAACATCGAAGCAATGCGGATATGTCACAGTTGGAATGTTGTGTTCACACTTATCTCCTCTTGCTGGTTGAAGTGATGGAGTGGAAGTTGCTCTTGAAGAGCCGGCCCTCATATAATCAAGCCAGACAGATCGATTGTGGCCAGAGACTCTGCCATTTTGACTTCTCATCAATCTACATTCTTCCCATCCAAGCTTTAGTCACATCAAACTGCCACGCAATGCTGTTATGGCCTCAGTAAACTATAATAACGTGAAGATCGCTGGGATGACTTTCTACATCCTAATATAAACACAGATCATTGTTTCCAGTTTTGGTGGAACAAAAGACATCATATTGGTGGATAATTACAGTTAGTGCAAACACAGCTAGCCATCGATAAATATTAATCCTGTTCACTTCAACGGCCAAATTTCAATTCAGAAACCAAGTGCACTCGGCTGCTTGTAACAGAGACAACATGACAAAGTGGCTCATAGGAGGAGAAATGGGACATTGAGGAGGAGTGAAATGTTTGCTTTTGGTCACCTCCACAATTGTTAGAAAAACAGGTTGAAATGATTCTTTAAAGCTGGCTGAAGTAATGGTGAAAAAAGACATTTCTTATTTCTGAAAGAATGGGGAAACAGAAGAGGGAATGAAATCTGACTTTGGAGTTATTTCCTATTTGTTGAGGATGTTGCTTCATCACAGTCTTGGTTTAGAGCATAAGCTCTTCATCAGGAATAAAGGGTGGCCCAAGGGGGCTGAGAGATAAATGGGAAGAAAGTGGGGCTGGAGAGAAGGCAGCTGGGAGTGCAATAGATAGATAGAGGTAGGGATTGATGGTGATAGGTCAGAGATGAGGGTGGAGCAAATAGGTGAGAAGCAAGGTGGACAGGTATGACAGGTCAAGAGGTTGGTGTCGAATTGGAAGGTTGGATCTTGGACAAGGTGGGCGAGTGGGAATTAGGAAACTGATGAGATCGATATTGATCCCATGTGGTTGGAGGGTCCCAAGGCAGATGATGAGGCGTTTTTCCTACAAGCGTCGGGTTGCAAGAGTTTGGCAGTGTAGGAGATCCAGGGCTTGCATGTCCTTGGTGGAATGGGAGGGGGACTTAAACTGTTCAGACACAGGGCCGTCGGTCGTTTGGTTTTATTGTCCCAGAGTTGTTCCCTGAAACGTTCCGCTAGTTGGCGTCCAGTTTCCCCAATATGGATGAGACCATATTGCGCGCAGTGGAAATAATCTTATAAATAGATTGCATAAATCTTAGCCTGCCAGAGTTATTTTCTTTAATTAAATTAAAGAATATTTTAATTAAATTGGGTGACTGCATGAAACGGTTTGTTGGTCAGATTTGAATCATCACTCCCAAATGAGACAATGCCATGAATATCAGTGAACTGCTCTTTTTGTTAAAAACCACAAGTTCTTGACGTATTTTCACAACTTACTGGTATTTACACCTGCACATTCAATGTCAAACTCTGACATCAGAAATGAAATTACAGCATTAATTTTGACTTACAATATTCGAAGAAACAAATTAATAGCACTCACTGAATACCAAGTCTGATTAATATGAAATTAAATTTGACCAAAAAAATATAAAATCAAGATGGGAGATAAGAAATGGGAGAAGTGCATTAAGGCAAGAAATGCAGCATCATAGAAGGTGCTCCTCCAGAGAGTGTATTTTACCAACTAGCACTGCTAAATATAAACACTCTGATATGATCCTCTTGTTTTAATGTAAACCATAGCCCCATACAGTAGATACCATTTAAATGAGTTAAAAATACAATCCTTGATCAAATCCAGCCTCCAGCCTTACCGCCCGCTTCTTGGAGCTTGGACCTTCCTTCAGCTCCGGGGGGTCGTTGAACTCCTGGGCTCCAGCTGCCACTCCTCCACTGAAGAAGCTTTGGGAAGCAGATGCAAAGGCAAGATACAGAACAGAGCACCTTTGTAAATGAAAGCAGCTTACGAAGACATTGAGCAATAGCGTCACATGATTTTGACCCATCGATCTCTGGGTCATCTGCCCAGCACACTCACGCAGCACTGCTCTGCTTCTGTGCTCCCAGAAGCTGGATTGTGGATCAGTTTAAAGTAGGTCCTATATCTCTGACAACATCGGTACACAAGGCAATGAAGAAAGGTTTCAGCACACTGGCCTTCATCAATTAGAGAACTGAGTATAGATGTTGGCAAGTTATGTTGTAGTTATACAGGACGTTGATGAGGCTGCACTTGGAATATTGTGATCAGTTTTGTCCCCTTGGTGTTCTGACTTCTGACGTCTTCAACTCTGGGTTTGTTTTGAACCTTGATGGGATACTTTGTGCAACTCAGCATGTTTAAACAGTATCTCTCAGAGGGATTCATTTGAAACTTTTCAGGAGGTGAGCTCAACAAGATTGAACTATTCAAATTTACTTGAACTCTCTTTTAAACTTACTTCAGGACCAGTAGTCAGAGACACGTACAGCATGGAAACAGACCCTTTGGTCCAACTTGTCCATGCTGACCTGATATCCTAAATTAATCGAGTCCCATTTGACAGCACCTGACCCATATACGCTGGCAGCTTATTTCATATATATACCACCCTCTGCATGAAGACGTTGTCCCTTTAATATATTTCGCCTCTTACTCTAAACCTATGCCCTCTAGTTCTGGACTCCCCCATCCCAGGGAAAAGACCTTGTCTTACCCTGTCAATATCCCTCATAATTTTGTAACTTCTATTGGGTCACTCCTCTGCCTCCGATGCTCCAGTGAAAACAGCCCCATCCTATTCAGCCTCTCCCTGTAGCTCAAACCCTCCAACCCTCAGCAATATTCCCGTAAATCGTTTCTCAGAGAGAAGTTAGCGTTTCAGTCCTGAAGAAGGGTTAATACCCAAAACGCTGACTACTCCACATCCTGGTGCTGCCTGGCTTGCTGTATTCTCCCAACCTCCTGCTTGCCTGCTACGGGTTGCAACATGTAGTGGCTCAGTGTTACCACTGCAGCCTCATAGTGCCGTGGACCCAGGTTTGATTCCAGCCTTGGGTGGTTGTCTGTGAGGAGTTTGCACATTCTCCCAGTGTCTGCGTGGGTTTTCTCTGGATGATCCTGTTTTCTTCCATAAACCAAAGATGTGCAGGTCATGTGGATTGGCAATGCTTAATTGCCCATAGAGTTAGGTACATTAGTCAAAGGGAAACGGGTCTGGATGGGTTAGTCTTCGGAGGGTCGGTGTGGACTTGTTGGGACAAATTGCCTGTTTCCACACTGTAGCTAATCTCATCTGCACTACTTTTGTCACTAAAGAATGGCAGAGAAGACTTGACGGGCCGAATGGACTAACTTCTGCTCCGATGGTCTTGCGGTCTTAGGTTTCTCTGGAACATTTCATTGGCAATGTGCAGTCCCTGGCTCAATGAGCAGCAGTGTCCATTGAAAGCAAAGCTCATAGTATCGTAGAACTCCTACAATGTGGAACCAGGTCCTTCAGCCCAACACATCTGCACTGATCTTCCGAAGAGTAACCTACTCAGATCCATTTTTCTACCCTCCATATATTGCACACAGACCCCCTAGGGTGGAATTGATCCTGGGTTCCGGTGCCATGAGGCAGCAGTGCTAACCCTGAGGCACCATGGGGTTGTGGTTGTGGGGTGTAGGGGAGGCACTTGCAGTCCAGCAGAAAACAAAAACAGCCCACCTACTCTCCCACTGCACCCACTGTCAGAACTGGCAGAGGTTCAGTCCTGGGGTGTGACCGAAGGCAGCGTCACCGGTGGGCTCTGATTGCTGGGAGCGCTGGTGCCCCTGCTGGTGCTTCCGCAAGTTGCAGGAAAACATGAACCTCTTCCCACAGTCGTGCCAGCTGAAGGGCCTCTCCACGGTGTGGACGGACTGGTGCCTCAGCAGGGCTGAGGAATTGCTGAAGGCCTTCCTGCACTTAGGGCAACTGAACGACCTCTCCCCAATGTGGACCCACCAATGGGCCAGCAGGTCGGAGGAAAGAGCAAAGCCCTTGCTGCACTGTGACATCTGGGCAGAAGAATGGCCTCTCCTCGGTGTGGACCCACTGGTGTCTCAGCAGGTGGGAAGAACTGCTGAAGGCCATCTCGCACTTGGGGCCGGAGAACGGCCTTCCCTGGTGTGGACCAACTGGTGCGTCAGCAGGGCAGAGGGATCACTGAAGGCCTTCCCGCACTCAGGGCAGCAGAAGGGCCTCTTCCCCTCTGCGGAACCATTGTGCTTCAGAACCCTTTCAAATTTCACAATATGCTTCTGATAGGAGGGAGACCAGAATTGCACACAATATTCCAAAAGTGGTCTAACCAATGTCCTGTACAGCCACAACATAACTTCCAAACTCCAATACTCAGTCAGAGGATTGGGAAAGCTTTCGAAACCCACAAAAAACAAACAGGAAAGAATGGAGGGACAAACCGAATTTTTGAGAGTCAGCTTGGAAGCATCAATGAGAAATCGGCGGACTGGGTCTATTGGGTACCCGTTCTCCTTAAATGCACTATATACGTATTTCTCTTGTGCTCTTCGTAGTTTCTCTGTGCTGCAGTGTGTAGTGGCTCGTTGATATAATGTCCTGATGCAGCTTCGTTTGTGGGTGTTGGGATGATTGCTTCTGTGGTTAAGAACTTGGTTTGCGTGTGTTGTTTTTCTGTCGACGCTAGTTTGAAGTTCCCCATTGACTGTTCACTCTACTGTGACATCGAGGAATGGCACTATGTTGTTGTTCTCCTCCTCTTCAAACCAGGAGCCCCCCTCAGGCCATAGTCTCACTACTTGGAACACCAATATACAGAGTAGTCAAAGGCCTCCACTGAAGACTAAAACACCAAGTCGAAGATTCACGTCACTCCATTTATTTCATCCAAGAATTCCTGAACACCAAAGACACCAAGATCGAAGATGATGGAATAATGTTGTGCTTTGGCATAACAGCCCTGTTCACATCCATTAATATCAACGTGGCCAAAGAAAACTGAAGACACTACTCGAAGAACCAAAGTCACAAACACAGCACCAACTTCATCAGCGAAGATAACACTGTCAACCTCGTGGACCTGTGCCTTATCACCCACTTCATATTCAGTAACAAGCCCTACAAACAAATCAACGGAACACCCATGAAACCACCAGTGTCAGGATTCCTAGCAGAAGCAATAATGCAGAGACTCGAACAAACAGCCCTTCCAACGATCCAATCCAAACTTTGGGTCCGCTACAGTGATGACACTTTTGTCATCAAAAAATGAAACAAATTAGAGGAAACCTACAACACCATCAACAATATCCTTACGGGCATAAAATTCACAAAAGAGGAGAACAACAACAAAGTGCCATTTCTCGATGTCACAGTAGAGCGAACAGTGAATGGTAAATTCAAAACAGCGTCTACAGGAAAACAACGCACGCGAACCAAGAACTTAGCTACAGAAGCAATCATCCCTACACATACAAACAAATCTGAATCAGGACACTATTTCAACGAGACACGACACACTAGAGCACCCAGGAACTTCGAAGACCAATCAATAACTGTACAGCGCATTTAAGAAGAACGGGTAGCCAACAAACCCCACAGAAAGTTGCTTCTCTGACCGGGGCGGTGGTGGTGAGAGCGCCGAATCCTAACCACTAGACCACCAGGGAGATGTCAATGCCTGATGTCAGATCTGCTGGAAATGACTTACCTGCCCGAAAATCGAACCCGAGCCGCGGTATATCGAAGGCTTTCACCTGTGCATCTACCAATATCATTTCTTGTATCCATTGCTCCCGGTGCGGTCTCCTCTACATTGGGGAGACTGGAGACTCCTCGCAGAGTAAAGTCACAGCGCTGAGGGAACATCTCCAGGACAACCGCACCAATCAACCCCATCGCCTTATGGCCCAACATTTCAACACCCCCCCCCCCCCCCACTCTGCCGAGGACATGCAGGTCCGAGGCCTTCTCCATCGCCGCTCCCTCCCCACCCGATGCATGGAGGAAGAATGCCGCATCTTCCGCCTCGGATACATTCAACCCCCAGGACATCAATGTGGACTTCACCAGTTTCCTCATTTCCCCTCCCCCCACCTTACCTCAGTTCCAACCTTACAGCTGACCTGTCCTACCTGCCAATCTCCCTGACCACCTATCCGCTCCACCCCCCTCTCTGACCTGCCACCTCCATCCCCACCCCCATTCACCTATTGTACTCTTTGCTACCTTCTGCTCAGCTCCCCACCCCCCACCCCCCCCCCCCCCCCACCAATTTATCTCTCCACCCTGGAGGCGTCCTGCCTCTATTCCTGATGAAGGGCTTTTGCCCGAAACGGCGATTTTCCTGCTCCTCGGAAGCTGTTTGACCTGCTGTGCTTTTCCAGCACCACTCTGATCTAAACTCTGGTTTCCAGCATCTGCAGTCCTCACTTTTGCCGAACCAATAAACCCAGTGTGCCGATTTCACATCAACAAATTGACACAAGCAGACACAACGTCTGCAGAAACCCTAGCCACATTACATTAAAGACATCTGTGAAATGATGTCCAGACAACTCAACCCTCTCAGCATCATTGTAGCCCACAAACCTACCAACACACTTAAACAGCGGCTAATGAACCTGAAATACCCGATACAAACAACCCGCAAACGAATGTTCTTTACAAAATACCATACAAGGAAATATATACATGAACTCTGCCCGCACAGTTCTCTGTGGCAAGAAATGCTGGGATGAGATAAGGAATATTTTTTTCAGCCAAAACGAATCGGCACTAACTGGACAGCCATTTAAAATCAACGCTGTCAGGCCAGGATGGAAGATCCAACGGGATGAACAGCTTTCTTATTTCCTGAAGATTTACAAAGCTGAGACTGGGTTTTGGCGTTTCTTCCCTTTCCACTCCCAGGAGCCGCAGTGGTTGGGGCGGTGAGTTGGGGAAAGTGAAATGTGCCCGTGAGCAGCGTGTGGGGCTATTTCAGCTTCCCCTCCTCTGACAGCGCTGTGACGTGACTCTGATGTTCTCAGGGACACTTACTGACGCGAGACAGTGAAAAGAGTCTCGTTCCTGCAGATCAGGAATTCAAACCGTATGCCGGCTTCAGGACAATGAGAAAGATTAATTGGGGTGTGTGAAGAAGCTGTGAGCTGCATTTCAAACAGGTAGGTGGAGTCAGATGCGTCATCCATTGCGCCCCTGGCCCTGTGCGGACCTGACGCCGCCATGATGCAGAGTTCTGACGTCAACACGGACATGCGCAGCAATGGAAACATTCACAAGGGGAACAGACAAGATAATCACCGTCACTGCTTCCCTTCCATAGTCCCAACTTGGTGAAGCAGTATCTTTCATTGGGAAATAAAACACCTTTGTCCTTCGGTACCTGCTTCATTTCGATCACGACTTCACGCCCCTCACTGTTCTAGTCTCATTTCCAAACTCTTGGCTCATATCCTCAAAAGCAGCTCTGTGGGTATCTGCTTGTTCCACCCTGACAGGCAGTGGGTTGCAGATTCCCGACCAGTCTCAACGTGATTGAAATATTTCAACCCCTCCACTGATTTGCATCTTTAAAAAAGCCGTGGAGCAATCTCTCTTTCTTTTTGACGACAGTTCTCAACTGTAGTCGGCAGGGTTCATACCTGCGTGGGGAAACCGCAATGGATTTCATGTCCATCGCATTCACCACTCGGCCCACCAATACAGAACCACACTGACAGCTTCATTTCCCAGGTCTCTCTGCCTGTGGAGCTGAGAAAGAGTGAATCATTGCAGAGTTTGTTTGAATCCAATAACTCCACAGGTTTCGAAAGGGTTAAATATCTGCAAATGGCGAGTCTGGGTGTTTCATCCCGAAAGATGAAACGGACGTTCAGTTAGAAACAAAACCAGGAATTGCAGGAGCAACTCAGCGGGTCAGGCAGCATCTGTGGAAAGAGAATCAGAGACAACTTTTCAGAACTCCTTTTTCCTCATCCAGGTACAGCCAAACCTGCTGAGTTTCTCCAGCCGTTTCTCTTTCTGTCTCGGATTCTCAGCATTCGTAGTCCTTTACGTTAGAAATTCAATCAATTCAGAAACCCCTTTGTGCTTCCTCAGTGGAGAAGATTTCCGTTTGGGAAACATTTTCCTGACACCATTAAAAACTGACACCTTCGCAGCCAAGAAAGCGGTAGGAGCGAGAGCAACAAACACTCCATGCCTGGGTGGTTTCGAACCACCAACCTTCCGGTTAACAGCCGCACGGGCTGACCATTTGGGATATAGAGATACGCAAACGCACAGCTTGCACAGTCTGTTAGAGGAGGCTGTTCGTCAATGCATAATTCTGTCTGTCGTGCCCAGCATGAACATTGTCCTCTCCAACATAACTAGGAACTCGCCCTCCGACACCGGGGCCACCGCCCTTTGAGCCTTTCTGTGTCTTGCCTGTTCCTGACTTTTCACAGTGACCCGGAGCCGGAAGGCGTTTGAATTCCTGATGTGCAGGAACGAGAATTTTATCAATGTCTCAGATCAGTTCATGTCCCGAGAATAATAGAGTCAATCTCCCGGCCTCTTAAAAAGGGGATGGTGTCTGGACTGTCTCTGCTCAGTCGGACAGTTCATTCTTTCATTCTCCTCTAATTCCATTTCCCAAAGAGTTTCTAAAGATTCACAAAGCTGGAGACTGGGATTTCTGTTTTATTTCATGAACATATTTCCACCTGCTAACTGACAATATTTTGCTAAAATCTCTTCCCGATTGTAACACTTGCATCATGTCCAGCCATGAGGTATTTCCATTTTGGGAATGTTCTCTTTGGAGCAAAGAAGGTTAACTGGAGATGTCCAGGGGCTGTTGGCAATGCTGGTAGAAGAAGTGCTGGGAATGGACAGGTTAATGATCAGAAGAACCTATTGCCACTGACTAGGATCAGTTACCAGAGGACAGGGATTGAAGTTTTTTAATGGGAAGCAGCATTTGTGAAGAACAAACACAGCGAATACTGCAGAAAGCCAACGGGTCGAGCAGCATCTGTGGAAAGGTAAACAGAGCTGACGTTTTGAGTGTGCTATGGTTTTTGTTCAGAACACGAGTTTCCTGCATGGCAATCAATTCCCAGACGTGAGAAAACGGGACTTTATTGAGACGGGTTTTGTGAAGTTTGAGCGATAATGCAACCAACAGGAAGTCATTTAAAATCGCCAGCGAAGAAAGCATCGTCAGCAGGTTACCACCCTGGGCGGGGGAACCCCACAGGGTGTCTAAGGCAGCAACGTAAATGTTCGGCCACAACTAGAGGACTAATATTTCTCATAGAATGTTTCCAACAGGAAAGGTGAGTATTGGGCTTGTCAGCCTATTTCAGCTTCCCCTCCTCTGACAGCGCTGTGACGTGACTCTGATGTTCTCAGGGACACTTACTGACGCGAGACAGTGAAAAGAGTCTCGTTCCTGCAGATCAGGAATTCAAACCGTAGGGCGGCTTCAGGACAATGAGAAAGATTAATTGGGGTGTGTGAAGAAGCTGTGAGCTGCATTTCAAACATGTAGGTGGAGTCAGATGCGTCATCCATTGCGCCCCCATGCTGCAGAGTTCTGACGTTAACACGGACATGCGCAGCAATGGGAACATTCACAAGGTGAACAGCCAAAGATAATCACCATCACTGCTTCCTTCCATAGTCCCAACTTTGTGAAGCAGTATCTTGCATTGGGAAATAAAACACATTAATCCTCAGGTGCCTGCTTCATTTCGATCACGATTTAAAGCCCCTCACTGTTCTAGTCTCATTTCCAAACTCTTGGCTCATCGCCTCAAAAGCAGCTCTGTGGATATCTGCTTGTTCCACCCTAGCTGTATCCTTTACCTGGTCTCACCAACAGGTGACTCCAAAACCACAGCAGTCTTGTTGACTCTCTACTGCCCCAACTCTCCAACCACCCTGCCCCAGCAGATGGGCTGGGAGAATCTTACATGGAGACAAGGTCTGGGTTGAAATTGCTGACTGAGGCAACACTTCCTCTGGATTAAGGTTGTACCAAGGATCCAATTACAAAGGGACAACTTGGTGGTTACCAATAGTAAAGGAAGTGAGGTGGGATGGTGTTTGCGCGCATTAACCCAGAGTTGTTTAAAAAGCAGCTACGTTTTCCATGCCTTTTTACTGGGGGGAATCTGAAGCTGTAACAAAGTTGTCACAATAAAGGTTACCTGAACTTATCGCCGGGCTCAAGCTCTCATTAAAAGCTTTGAGCTCCAAGAGGTTTTTGTTTTAAAGCTGCTCATTTCTTTCAGCCTCCTGCACGAAGTTTCCAATGTCGTGTATCAGATGGAGCAGTGAATGAGGAGCTAGTATTGTTAGAAATTGTAAACTTTTCAGGACTGCAGGTAATGTGTTGTTACATCAGCATTTTAAAGTTTACTGGCAGCACTGGGCGATGTGGGCTGTATTCACGAGAAACAATGTGGAGTAGCTGGTATTGGACTGGGGTGTACAAAGTTAAAATTCACACAACACCAGGTTATAATCCAACAGGTTTATTTGGAAGCACTTGCTTTCGGAACGCTGCTCCTTCGTCGGTTAGCTGAGAGGTATGAATAAAAGTGACGGCTTGCATTTTCTTAAAACAAGGAAGGGCAGGACTTGTACAGTTAATGGTAGGGCCCTGGATCATGTTGTGAAACAGAGAAACATTGAGGTGGAGGGGCATTCAGATACATAGTTCTTTGAAAGTTGCATCATTGGTGGACAGGGTGGTTAAGAAGGCATTTAGCACCATTGCATTTATTGTTCCCCCCACTGCGTATAGGAGTTGGCCCATCATGTTGAGGTTGTACAGGATGTTGGTGAGGCCACTTCTAGAGTACTGAGTACACTTCTGGTCACTCTGTTACTGGAAGAATACTGTGCTGTACATCTCTATGACTCTATAAAAGATCCATTACAAATTTGATGGACCAAACAATTGCCTTTTGAGAGAGATAAACGAGAGGATCAATATTTAAGTAAACTTCCAATTTTTGTTCTCCTGCCAAAGTCTCTGTTTTGTCGGGGACAGGGTAAGCCAATAGACCTTGCAACTCAACCTCATCTTGTCCTCACCCAATATTTAAGGAAAATAAAGGATGATGAAAAATACCGGCTTTGCCAGTGATGCTCACAGTCCATGAACAAATAAAACAGATTATGGTGCTGCCATCACTGCATGTGTCAGAATTAAGTGATCAGAAAAATTCTGAACTCACACTACACACAGTTTGTGCACAATGCCATCATGTCTACTAATTCTGATCATTTCAATTGATATTCAGTCTGTACCAAATTCAGAGCAGCCACGGTTTATGTTTCATTGGCAATTCTACATGTTGACTTTCTATTATCACAATCTCTTTGACGTTGTTATATGTATTTAATCTTTAGATTGGTTGTGTCTTTAATTGTGAAACAGACTGAAAATTCACAACTTCACCAAATGCCAAAACGTTTTTATTTAGGATGTTTGGGCACTAGCACTGACAAATAAAATATCAAAGAAATACAAAGTTATCAAGAGAGATACATATCTTGTTTAATCAAATACATTGGCAGTGCAGAGAATTTCAGCAAAGTGCAATAAATATTCACTTTGTACCCCTTACTCAACTCATTCAAGAATTTCAAATTGAGCTTGAGGTAATTCAAGAGAAAATGGCAACATTCGTTTGTTAATACACTCACCATAAACTCTGATAAAAATAATCTTTCAAAGTCACAATGTTTAATCCCAAACAGAGCAATTAAGTGCAAAGTTACTTTCAACCATTTAATAAAACATTGCAAATTTTATTTCCTATGAAAAACAATTTTATAGTTTTGATAAGATCTTTACAAATATATTAAACAAAATAGCTTTCCTGGGTGTTAATATTGACAACAGTTATGCAGCTATTATTTGGCAATTGACCAACTAATTGAAATAATTTCAGAATAAATTAGCTGCTTCACTATAATACATTAAGATATTTTAATAAAGTCATGAAAAGGAAATCTTTAACACAAAATTAAATAAAATACAAAACCATCTTACAGAATTCAATTCAAATCATATCTGTTGAATCACAAAAAGATGATGCTCAATGTACCAATGACAGACAATCACTGGTAATGAAGGAAAAACATTGTGAAGAACATATATATCTCAATTATATCTTAAATGAATATCTACTTTGTCTTGGACAACAATGACTGAAAGTTTTTTTGGCAAATTGAAAACTACAATAGCAAAGCTTTAGAAAATCCATCACTGAGCCCAACCTTCAATCAATGTTTTTTTCAGGAAATCCCTTTCAGATTTCAGGCTTCTCCAGCTACAATTAGCACGAAGGGAAAGGATGAGCAATAGCAATATCTTGGCTCTCACCCAAGTATTCTCTGAAGAAAAAAAAAATGCATCTGGATGGGGACATGAATAAGGAAGGAATCAGAGGGATATGGGCCAAATGCTGGCAAATAGGTCACTAAGTTACTTTAGGATATCTGGTTGGCCTGGACTGAAGGGTTTGTTTCTATGTGCTCATTACAGATACTCCTCTTCTGTGATCCCCAATCATCTCCCCATACCAGCTGTACTTTTCATGAAATAATTTGACAATTGTTGACTTCTATCAACCTCTTCGATCCTGAGAAATGTCCTCTCTCTGCAAAATGTGGTTCACGTTGGCAAGTTCAATCCTCCTCCGTTCCTTAGGAATGCACTTTATAATGTGCAATGTTCTCAATAGCTGTTTAACAGTCAATGGGGAAACTACTTTCAGTCCAACAGTTAGACAGAATTTCTCTGAAATGTTTATAGCAAATGCACTGTCCCACGAGAGCTCGTGAGGCCACAGTTAAAATGCTTTTAACAGCCTTTTCTTTAAATTTCCCTGTCTTCCCAGGATAGAAATTTTCTCCCAGAAATTATTTGCCCTGAAAAAAATCCAGCAGTAAAATGATTATGGAGCTATCAGTAAAAATGTCTCAGTTGGGGTATCCAAGGTTAGAAATGGAAAAACATCTCTCTTCAAGGTTACAGCTCAATTTGCCCTTTCAGCGTTCCTTGAAATTAAGGTGTTCCATCATAGTGTTTAATTATGATCCATTAAAAGCAGTATCTACTCTCATCTGAGTGCAGAATCAACTCAACTGACTGAACAAGCAAAACAACTTTTCTATATGCACTTTAGATGTGACATCCTCTCCCTCTCTCTCTCTGTTGACCCAACAGGATGACCAGGGCTAAAGAGTAACGATTGCTGATCTACAGTTTGCTTCTGCTGGTTAACATAAGCATTTAATAACTGCCAGCCTGGTCATCCCCAAAGTCAAAGAACAGACTGTTCACCTGTGCCTGCGCAGAGGATAAATTTCACTTGGAACAGATCACAAAATGACAACTGTTACCAGTCCCACAACTCATGAGTTTCCATGGACAAAGTTAAAAATCACACAACACCAGGTTATAATCCAACAGATTTGTTTGGAAGCACTATCTTTTGGAGCACTGCTCCTTCATCAGGTGGTTATGGAGAATGAGATCATGGTCACGGAATTTATAGTCAAAGGAGTCAAGTATTATGGAAATGTGATATATTAAACAATTTTAGATTAAATCTTTCATCTTTTAGAATGGGTTTCTGCTCTTTGGTATGTTAATCCCAGAGTTTGGTTTTAATTACCTTCTCAAGAATGCCATTGAAATGCAGAGCTTTTCGAAGAGAGGTGTGAATTCTGTTTGTGTCCCAATGTCCAGTCAGACTGACATTTTTCTTCGAAAAGCTCTGTACTTAGATTACATTCTTGAGAAGGTAAATTATAGATTAGGGTGGATTGGCAGTGCTAAATTACCCACAGTGTCCAGAGATGTGCAGGTTCGGGTGGATTAGCCATGGAAAATATGGAGTAAGGGGGTGTGTATGGATGGGATGCAGTATGGAGGGCCAATGTGGAATAGATGGGCCGAATGTCCTGCTTTCACATTGTCAGGATTCTGTGACCCTCCCCAACAAAGGCACATTTTATCTGCATCTATCCTTTCAAACCCCTTTCAGAATTCTACTGGTTTCACTTCTGATTCAGAGAGATATACAGCACAGAAACAGACCCTTTGGTCCAAATCATCCATGGATTCTCAAAGTGAACTCGTCCCACTTGCCTGTATTTGGCCCATAATCCTCTAAACCTTTCTTTTCATGTACCCATCGAAATGTAATTTAAACGCTGTAACTGTCCCTGCATCTCCCACTTCCTCAGCAAGTTCATTCCTCATGTAAACCACCCTCTGTCAAAACGTTGCTCTCCAGTTCCTTTTGCACCTCTCTTTTCACCCTAAAAAAATTCCTCCTACCTTTGAGCTCCCCTACACTAAGAAGACCCTTTCTATTCACCTTACCTCCACTCCATGATTTTATAAATCTCAGTGAGCGCACCCCTCAACCTCCTGTGTTCTCATGAAAAAAGTCCCAGCCTCTCCTTGCAACTGAAACCCTCCAGTCCTGGTAAATCTTTACCAAACCCTCTCTAATAGTATTCTTCCTCTTACAGGGTCACCCAGAGCTGTACTCAGTACCCGGAAAGTGGCCTCACCAACATTCTGTACCTCAACAAGATGTCCCAACTCAATGGTGTGAACAGTGGAGGCAATGCTGCTGAATGCCTTCTTAACCTCCCTGTCTAGCAATGATGCAACTTTCAAAGAACTATGTACCCTAACTCCCCCAATGTCTCTGTTTTACAACATGACCCAGGGCCCTACCATTAACTGTACAAGGCCTGCCCTTCCTTGTTTTAGCAAAACGCAACTGCTCGCTTTTATTCATACCTCTCTCATACACACGCTCCCTCTCTCAGTCACATACATGTACACACACCCCACCCCCTCGAACACTCTCTCAGGCTTATACTCCATCACACTCACACTCTACCAAATGTTCACACAGTCTTACGCACACTCGCATGCACAAACTGACATGCACACAATCACACTCTCATGCACACATATGCACAACGCTATGGGGTGAATTTGGCAGAATTATATTTGCAGATACATTCAATTTTGCTCAAAAAGCACAGAATCTTATAAATTCCTATTTTGGAAATAGAACCAGTCTGATTCAAGATTGGGATACTGATAGACTCGAAGCTCACACCTGTAATGCATTGTCTGAGCTAAGATATCACTTTTTAAAAAAAAAACCATAAGTCATCTCAAGACTATGACTTAAAAGTAGTTCTGGGATTTACGTATTAACGAACTAAAACCTGCAACCCATTCTAAAAGATGAATGGCTTAACAGCACTCTAGGTTTGTTCAATATATCCTATTAGTTGCATGACACTGTGATTTTTGCAATAAAATATGTGTCTTATGATCCTGCTCCACAGCTACCTGATGAAGGAGCAGCGCTCCGAAAGTTAGTGCTTCCAAAGAAACCAGTTGGACTATAACCTGGTGTTGTGTGATTTTTAACTTTATCCACCCCAGTCCAATGCTGGCATCTCCACATCATATCTCGCGAACACAGCGCACACCTTGGTGCTGCCAGTAAACTTTACAATGCCGATGAAATGACGCACTCTACACTCCTGAAAAATTTACAATTTCTAACGATACCAGCTACTCATTCACTGCTCCATCTGACACACGACATTGGAAACTTAGTGCAGGAGGCTGAAAGAAATGAGCAGCTTTAAAACAAAAACCTGTTGGAGCTCAAAGCTTTCAAAGTCTGAGCCCAGCAGTAAGTTCAGGTTACCTTTATTGTGACCCAACTTTGTGACAGCTCCAGATCACCTCAGCAAAAAGGTGTTGAAAAAGTAGCTGCTTTTTAACAGCTCAAGGTCAAAGCACAGCCCCCCACCCCACTTTCTTTACTATTGGTCACCACTGACTTGTCCCTTTGTAATTGGATCCTTGGTACAGCCTTAACCCGGAGGAAGTATTGCTTCACTCAGCGATTTCAACTCAGACCTTGTCTCCAAGTAAGTTTCTCCCCGCCCATGTGCCGGGAGGGAAAGAAGTGGGGCGAAGCAGGTGGACTCAACCACACTGCTGTCGGTCTGCAGCCACGTGTAGGCTAGACCAGGTAAAGGATGCAGCTGCGATGACTGAGTGAATCCTTCCACAACAGCAGTTTCCTTCCCTAAAAAGGACGTGACTGAATCAGAATGGGGCTTCCCCCCCACCCCACCCGATGGTTTCATTGTTAAATTCTGACCTCCAGATTTCTGACCGAATTCCAAATCCGCCATCTGCTGCGGTGGGATTCAAACCTGGGAGTTCCAGAACTGGGTTGGTAGCCCAGTCCATATTGGTACTCGATAGTCGCTCCTTCAATCCCCCTGCAATGGCACGTGAACTCCTTGGTGCCTCCGCAGGGTGGCTGCCCGGGTAAAGCCCTTCCCACATTCGGGACAGCTGAAGGGCCTCTCCCCCGTGTGGACCCGCCGATGCTTCACCAGGGCGGAGGAATCGCTGAAGGCCTTCCCACATTCGGGACAGGGGAATGGCCTCTTCCCCGTGTGGACCCGCTGGTGCTTCAGCAGGTCAGAGGAATTGCTAAAGGCCTTCCCACATTCGGGACAGCTGAAGGGCCTCTCCCCCGTGTGGACCCGCTGGTGTTTCAGTCGGGTGGAGGAATCGCTGAAGGCCTTCCCGCACTTGGGACAGATGAAGGGCTTCTCCCCCGTGTGGACCCGCTGGTGTTTCAGTAGGGTGGAGGAATCGCTGAAGGCCTTCCCACACTTGGGACAGATGAAGGGCTTCTCCCCCGTGTGGACCCGCTGGTGCGTGCGCAAGTTGCCCATCTGAGTGAATCCCTTCCCACACTCAGGGCAGCAGAAAGGCTTCTCACCGATGTGGATCAGCAGGACCAACGCCTGGGTCAAGCCCTTCCCACACTCGGGGCAGCTGAAGGGCGTCTCTCCTGTGTAGACCCGCTGGTGCTTCAGCAGGGAGGAGGAATTGCTGAAGAGCTTGCCGCACTCTGTGCAGGGGAAAGGCCTCTCCTGTGTGTGGACCCACTTGTGGGTCTGAAGGGCAGAGGAATCGTTGAAGGCCTTCCCACACTCGGGGCAGCTGAAAGGCTTCTCCCCAGTGTGGACCCGCTGGTGCGTCCGCAACTTGCCCTCCTGAGTGAATCCCTTCCTGCACTCGGAACAAGGGAATGGCCTCTCCCCAGTGTGGACCCGCCAATGGGTCAGTAGGGTGGAGGAGGTGCTGAAGGCCTTCCCACACACAGTGCAGGAGAACGGCCTCTCCCCCGTGTGGACCTGTCGGTGGGTCTTTAGGTCAGAAGAATAGCTGAAGTCCTTCCCGCAATCGGAGCAGCTGAAGGGCCTCTCCCCGGTGTGGACCCATCGGTGCCTCAGTAGGGCGGAGGAATTGCTGAAGGCCTTCCCACACCTGGGGCAGATGAATGGCCTCTCTCCGGTGTGACTGCGCCGATGTATCTCCAGGGCAGATGGAGCACGGAAGCCTTTCCCGCAGTCGACACACTTCCACGATTCCTCCACGGGGTGGGATTCCTCAGGTTTCTCCATGGCCGAAGCTTCAGCTGTACACAAATGCGTGTAGAGCCCCTCCTCACCGTGAATTCCTCTTTCCAGGCTGTACAACTGTTTCTGGCTCCACACTCAGTGTGCTGCCAACAGTAGGGTCACTCACCCAGACCCACCGATGCTGAAAATGTACTCAAACAGGAACCAAAAAGCTTTGCTCCTTCTCACAGAATAACAGTCAAACATTGTTGCAGTCAGACATTGACAACAAAGTGAGGACTGTAGTTACTGGACAGTCAGTGCTGGAAAAGCACAGCTGGTCAGACAGCATCTGAGAAGCAGGAGCGTCGACGTTTCAGGCATAAGCCCTTCATCTGTTAATTTTGAAACTTCCGTCCTCAGATCGCCAAATACTCTGTAAAAAGAGATTACAAAAGTCATCAGTGTCAGTCCAGGGTAGAAATTCAGAACAAGCATTTCTACTTTCTTTTCTTTAGTTATTCCACAAAATTGAAAGCACCATCTCACTCTCTCTCTCTCGGTTCTCACATTAACATCTCTGGGAAGTGGGGGGAAAGGAGACATCAAAGCATTAACACCGACACCAGAGAGAAACTGTACATATATTAGTAGAAAGCCAGAGTCATAGAGATACACAGCACAGAAACAGACCCTTCGGTCAATCTCTTCCGTGCCAACCTGATACCCAAAATCAATCTAGTCCCATTTGTCAGTACTTGGCCCATATCCCTCTGAACCCTTCCTATTCAAACACCCATCCAGATGCCAGCATCCACCATTTCCTCTGACAGCTCATTCCTTACACACATGACATTCTGCATGAAAACGTTGCCCCTTAGGTCCCTTTTAAATCTTCCCCCCACCTTAAACCTATTATCTTCTGGTTCTGGACTCCCCCATCCCAAGGAAAAGACCTTGTATATTTACACTATCCATGCCCCTCATACGTTTATAAAAAGTCTATAAGGTCACCCGTAAGTCTCTGGCGCGGGAGGGAAAACAGCCCCATCCCACCCCTCCTCACCCGGGTAATTAAGACACATTCCTGAGTTTGCAGAGTCTGCCCCCTCCCTGGAATCACTCCAGTTGCTCGAACTGAACAGATTTTACCCCCACTCCCTCCCAGGATGGAGGGTTGCCCAGAGGGAGGGAGTTTCACTCTGAAACGGACAGGGCCACTTCCGCGTTATGACGTCATAGATGATGCGAGGGGGCGGGGAAAGGCCGACAACAGCCCCGCGCACTGCGCCTGCGCAGCCCTGCAGTTTGCAATTGGGTAATCCCTTCCTTTCAGAGAATTCCCAGAGTGTGGAAACAGGCCACTCGGCCCAAGGAGTCCATACCGACCCTCCGAAGGATAACCCACCTACACCCATTCCCCTAGTGCTCTGACTAATGCACATCCCTGAGCACTATGAGTAATTTAGCTTGGCCAATCCAACCTAACCTGGACAAAGTTAAAAATCAAACACCCAACAGGTTGATTTGGAAGGACTGGTGTTAACAGCGGTGCTCCTTCATCAGGTGATTGTGGAGAATAAGATCATAAGGCACAGAATTCATGGAACAACATTACAGTGTCCTGCCACTGAAATGATATATTGAACAGACCTGGATTAAGTCTTTCATCGTTTAGAATGGGTTGCAGGTATCAATAATATGTAAATCCTAGAACTTCCTGTCAGTTATGTGTGTGCATGCATGCATGAGGGAGAGAAAAAGTCTCTTTCCGTGCTGTATATCTCTGTGTCTGTACGATAACAAATGCTTTATTTACGTTGGTGTAAATATTGTTGTAAATCATAGCTGGGTGCTAATAGTTAGATGTAAGGGAGAGAGTATTCCTCAAGTAGGGCAGTATAAGAATCCTGGGAAATCTCTATTTCTGGTTTAGTTCCCAATGAACAAACATTTGGGGGTAGCATGGTGGCTCAGTGGTTAGTACTGCTACCTCACAGCACTAGGGATCTGGGTTTGATTCTGTGTGGAGTTTGCACATTCTCCCCGGATCTGAGTGGGTTTCCACCGAGTGCTCCTGTTTCCTCCCACAGTCCAAAGTTGCGCAGGTAAGTTGAATTCGTCATGCTAAATTGCCCATAATGTTAGGTGCATTAGATAGGGGTAAATGTAGGGAAATGGGTCTGGGTGGGTTATTCTTTGGAGGGTCAGTGTGGACTTTTTGGGTGGAAGGGCTTGTTTCCATACTATAGGAATCTAATCTAATTAAGCACGAGCACCTATATATTTAACTTTGTTTCATTTTTCTTGTTTGATTCCATGCTATGACTACACTCTTGTGTCTGATTGGTTTGAGAGTCTGGGAGATTGTGGGTTGGGTCTCAATTCACAATGTTTTATTGTTCCAGAAGGTGTAAAGGGGTGGGGGTGGGGTCAAAGCTTCAGCAGAAATCCAGCAGAGCTGAGAGCAGACCCACATTTTACTCTGTTGGAACAGGAAAATCAACAGAGGACAGAGAAACCAGGACCTGAAATCCGAGCTGACACCAGATTACCCTGTGATCAGAGCTTTCATTAGCACCTCTCCCATTGTCTTACTTTCCATTTGACTACCCCCCTCAATTTTCAGGATCCAATCCTTGTCATTCTGAAGCCATGTCTCCATTAGGAGTCACAGATCATAATTATTCTCTTCAATGTGTGCAGTCAATTCATTCGCTTTTGTTACAATGCAGCACACATTCAGACACACCGTTTTTAGTTTCCATTTTTGTGATCTTTAGAATCCAGTTTTGATTGCTGGTATATTTACTCTCCTTGTCCCTTTCTAGCATTCTCTGATGTTCATTTCCACATCACGACATTGCTCACCAGCCTTGATTTGGATTGGCCAGGCTAAATTTCCCAAAGTGTCCAGGGATGTGCAGGTTTGGTGGGTTAGCCATGAGAAATGCAGGGTTATAGTTCCATAGTAATAGAAGCAGGAGTAGGCCATTGGCTCATCGAGCCTGCTCTGCCATTCATTAAGCTCATGACTGACCTATCCATCGTCTCAGCTACTCCTACCTCCATTGTCCCAACTCCCCTTAATTCCCCTACCATTGCAAAAACCCATCCAACTGTGTCTTGAGTATACTTAATGAAGCTGCCTCTCCTGATTCCTTGGCAGAAAATTCCATAGATTCACTACGCTCCAGGAAAAGCAGTTCCTCCTCATCTCTGTCCTAAATCTATTCCCCCTATTGAGTCTGAGTCTCATCTACCAGCAGAAATGACTGGATAGGGTAGGGCTTCATCCCCAAAGTTCAATGAATTCTCATTTTCCAAGATGTATTCACTCATTCAGTTGCTGTCTCACAAATAAAAGATTTAATTGCAACTTCTTCTGTTCCCAGACACGTCAAAACATCTTTGAAAGCTGCTCTGAAAGTCCACTCTTCACAACCACACATCTGCTTTCACCGAAGATGATTAGAGTCATAAGCACAGAAACAGACCCTTCAACCCAACTCATCTGTGCCAACAAGAAATCCTAAATTAATCTAAATCATTTGCCAGCATTTGGCCCATATCCCCCTAAACTCTTCCACTTCATATTCCCATCCAGATGCCTTTGCAATTTTGTAGTAATTGTATCAGACTCCATCACCCTCTTTGAAAACGTTGCTTCTCTGGTCCCTTTTAAATCATTCCCTCTCATCTCAAACATATGCCGTCTAGTTTTGGACTCCCCTACCCTGGGTACTCATCCTATCCTTCCCCTTATAAACATCTATAAGGTCACCACTCAACCTCCAGTGCTCCACGGAAAATTTTCACCGGCCTATTTAACCTCTTTCTGTGTCTTAAACTCTCCAACTCTGGCAACAGCCTTGAAAATCCTTTCTGAACCCTTTCAAGGTTTCACAACATCTTTCCTGTAGCAGGGAGCCCAGAACTGAATACAGTATTCTAAAAGTGGCCTAACCAATGTCCTGTACAGCCGCTCCATGACCTCCTAAAACTCACTTTCAAGGAACCATGAACCTGCACTCCAAGATCTCTGTTTTGTGACACTCCCCTTCACTGTGCCAGTCCTGCCTGGATTGCTTGACCAAAATGCAACACCTCATATTTCTCTAAATTAAACTCCATCTGCCACTCCTCGGTCCATTGGCCCATCCGATCAATTCTAATTTACAGCAAACTCTTTTTCCTCTCTTATTCCCTGGAAGCTGAAAATCTCCATCTCACACACTCTCCCTCCATTCTCACTTTGCTGAACCTAATCCCTGCTGTACCTCATCCTGAAGGGTCTGGTTCATGCTGATTAACAGGTGGCACAAAGGTAGTTCCGTTTTTGACTAAAAGCTTTTCCCTGGCTCAAGGAGACTCTGTCCATGACTTTTTCAGAGAAGTAATAAACCGGCCGAGTTCTGATCAGTCTGGTTTGAATGTGGATGAAACGGATTTTGAAAGGCCTTTTGTTTTTATGTAAACAGGTGTGACTTCAGGCCAAATTGGTCATGTTTTAGAAGTGACCTGTATAAAGAAAGGGGAGTGAGCTGAGCAGTTTTAGTTCAGTGTTGAACTGGTTGGCAGTTCAACAGGGAGCTATGTGGAAACTCTCTCTCTTTTCCGCCTCTCAACTTCAACCTATAAGCATGTGTTCCATTTATACTGGTTTTCAAAGGGAGTTGGCTTATTGGGACTGTTGTGCATATTCAGAACAGCATAACTGAGTCTACTTGGATAGGCTGAGTTCTGTAGGGGTTATTTATTCTGATCTTTGTGTTTCATGGTGTAATTTTGTGAATAAATTTTTGTCTGTTTTAAAATCTAGTAGTCAACCGAGCTAACTTACTCCAGGTAATTTTCATTGTGCACTTACCAAATCAAATTGAAAAGTTAAGGTCTGGGGCTGCCTGCTTAAGAATGTTTTGAGTGGTCTGGCTTAGTCCATAACACAGGCACACACTCTCACTCAGGGGAGATATAATTGAAACATACAGAACATTGAAAGGCCTAAACAAAGTGGGCATTGGGAAGATGTTTCCATTGGTGGGAGAGACCAGAGACTAGAAAAGGGAAGACCTTTTAGAAGGGAGATAAAGGAGAAACTTTTCAGCCAGAGAGTGATGAATCTGTGGAATTTATTGCAACATGAGGCTGTGGAGGCTAGGTCACTGAGGGTATTTAAAACTGAGATAGATAGGATCTTGAGTATCAAGGGGATCAAGGGTTACGGGGAGGAAGTAGGAGAATGAGGTTGAGCAACTTATCAACCACGGTTGTGTGGTATGAGCAGACCTGATGGGCTGAATGGCCTAATTTCTGCTCCTATGTTTTATGGTCTCTTGCTGTCTTGGACACAGTGAGAGAGAATTGGGAGCAGGAGTAGGCCATTTGGTCTTTTGAGCATGCACCAGCACTGAACAGATCATAACTAGATATGAATATACCTACATCTAAGTATAGGCTGGGACTTTTTTCACAGGAGCACAGGAAGTTGAGAAGTTTATAAAACCAAGAGGGTTGTCAATGAGGTAAGTGGCTGGTGCTGTTTCCTTCAGATGGGGGTTTCAAGATTAGGGAGCAAACTTTTAAGGAGAGAGGAGAAAGATTTTAAAAAGACATGAGGAACACCTTTTTTTGAAAGAGAGTAGTTTGTGTGTGAAATCAATGTCCTAAGGAAATGGTGGATATAGGTACAGTAACAACATTTAAAAGACATTTGGATAAGTACATGAGTAGGAAAGGTTCAGAGGGATATGGGCCAAACTACATGAGACTAGTTTAGTTTGTGAATATATTCAGCATGGACTAGTTGGACTGAAATGTCTGTTTCTGTGCTGTATGACTCTGTAACTGTTCTGTACTGGTCTTAAAACTATTATTTTTGCCTTCCCCCATCACCATCCACTTTTTTGTTGTTCAGAAATCAGATGAACGCAGGCTTGAATATATTCAATGGCTGCCTGATCACAGAAAGCAATCCCAACTTCTGAACTCTTGCTAATATACCACTTGCCTTACTGATTGCCAGTCTGACAACTGGCAGTGACTGGTGTGGAAGGATGTTGAGGCCCCTTTGTACATCCACACATCATTCCTGACGAAGGGCTCGTGTCCAAATCACCAACAATCCTGGTTATCGGATACTGCCTGACCTGCTGTGCTTTTCCAGCACCACACTTTTCGACTCTAATCTCCAGCATGTACAATGCTCACTTTGTCCACATCCCACTATATCACCATTTAAACAATGCACCTTTTTCTGCATTTTCTTCCACAGCAAAGGCAAAATCATCACATTGTGGTAACGCGTTTGCCAATGAGGACACAGACCTGAACCAACGCTTGCAGTGTCTGTTCCCCCAACCCCCGATTCACCCCATTTCCTTTCAGTTGCTGCAAGTCAACAACTGAAGCTCAGAATTTAGAAAAGAGAGTGCCGTACTCACAGATGTTGGACAGAGGAAGGAGGTTGCAGTATTGGGTGAAGTTCAATCTTTATTCAGAGAGAGAGGAGCAACAACAGCAACTTCCGAAACTCATGCTCCAACTTCCGCATTCAGACAATAGGGGCGCTCTGATTGGCAGGAGGACCAGTCTCTTTCCGGTCCTCCAGTGCTTCCTATTGGTCCATCAAAAGAAGGGCGCGAGCCGCATGCGCGGACAGCGAGCAATTGGCGCAGTTTTTTTGCTGGCTCAGAGAAGCATGCGCAGTGCTTGCTGCCACAGAGACGCTGGAGACCCTGGGAGGTGGTATTAGTGACAGATTTGAAACGTCCAATTGCCAATAGGAGAAAAAAGGCTGGAGCCACTTTCTTTTCCCCATCTGTGGCTCGACTCCTTAGTCCTTTTGCATTTGTTTGGCTGCTCAACTTTTGTATAACTTTTCCCCGGGGTCGGGGTCCTAAACGAGAAGGCATAGGTTTCGGGTAAGTGGGGAAAGATTTGAGAGAAAAACAGTGTGAAAGTTAACTGGCCTTAAGAATTGCCCTCTCTTACACCACAACAAAAATACATTGTTCACAGCCTATTGGATCACTCAGTGGGAAGAATGTTGTGAAACTTGAAAGGATTCAGAAACGACTTGTAAGGATGTTGTTAGGTTTGGAGCTACAGGGAGAGGCTGAAAAGGCTGGGACTGTTTTCCCTGGAGTATTGGAAGCTGAGGGGGGTAAACTTATAGAGGTCTATAAAATCATGAGGGGCATAGATAATGTAAATAGACAAGGTATTTCCCCTGGGGTGGGGAGGTCCAGAAGTAGAAGTAGTTTAGGGTGAGGGGGGGGAAAACTTAAAAGTGTCCTATGGGGCAACTTGTTTCACGCAGAGAGTGGTGCGTAAATTGAATGAGCTGCCAGAGGAAGTGATACAATTACAACATTTATAAGGTATCTGGATAGGGACATGAATAGGAAGGTTTACAGGGATATGGGCAAAGTGCTGGCAAAAGAGACTAGGTTAATTTAGGATATCTGGTCGGTCGGAACCGAAGGCTTTGTTTCTGTGCTCTACAATTCTATGATTCTTTTTTGACATAGTCTGAGCCAATTTCACAAGACTAGGAATAGGCCATTCACTCATTATAGCCTGTCCTCACCTGTGGCCGAACTGCACATATTTCAATGTGAGTTTCAAAAGATGTCTGCAGCTTTTTTTATGAAATTGAACATGCTTTAATAATGTTTCTAAATATATCATTTTAGCTATTCTTAATTTTAAAAATAAACCATTTCCCAGGTAGAGTCACCACCATCCATTCTCTCTCCCTCTTCTTATCGGTTCCTGGCACCAGGCAGACACCAATGTAATCTGGCCTCCAGCTGGCAACTGCAGAGAACGGAGACAATCCCTGACCCAATCAGAAGGCTGTCTTGAGAGGAATGACAGTCTCCCAGAATAAAGTGTCCGGTTAAGATCCCCACCACCACCACCACCGTGTCTGCAGCCTGGCTTCCAGCTGAATCTATCTGAGCCGAAGGTCCTCCAGCGTGTGTTTACCCTGGATGATAGCATCCAGAGCCTCTCATCTTCTGTGAGACAAGTGCCACTCTATCCTCTCCGATGTGTGTTGTGTCACTGCTTAACTGTTTCCAGTGGCTCAGCAGAGGTTGATGGCCAAGTTCATAACCCATGAGGATAACCTTGGGTGACCCCACTCCACCCTACACTCTCTCACCGTCACACAGACCCTCTCTCATACACATGGTCTCTCTCAGACACACACAAATCCACCAATGCACACACCCTCTCACAGGCTCATACTCCATCATACAAAAACACTCACACTACTCTCTCATGCACGCATATACATACATGTCCATGGGATGAATTTGCGTTTGCAGTATTATATTTGCAGATAGATTCAACGTGTGCTTTTTGTGGAAAAATCGGCAGGCAGTTAATGAAAGCAATCAATCCACGTAATATTTTATCAACTCATACTTTGGAAATAGAACCAGTCTGATTCAAGTTTGGGATACAGACAGACCGAACCTCTCACCTTTCATGCATTGTCTGAGCTGAGATGTTACCTATTTTTATAAAACCTTAAGTCATCTTGAGAACATGAATTAAAAGTGCTTCTGGGATTTACATATTAATGAACAGAAACCTGCAAACCATTCTAAAAGATGGAAGACTTAACAGCAGTCAAGGTTTGTTCAATTTCTCCTATCAGTTGCATGACACTGTGATCTTTTGCTATAAAATCTGTGTCTTCTGATCCTGCTCCACAGCTACCTGATGAAGGAGCAGTGCTCTGAAAGCTAGTGCTTCCAAATAAACCTGTTGGACTATAACCAGGTGTTGTGAGATTTTAACTTTGTGCACACCAGTCCAACACTGACACCTCCACAACGTTTCTGGTGAACACTTCCGCCAGGAAACTTTACACTGCTGATAAAACATTGCAGTGCCTGCATTCCTAAAAAATTTACAATTTCTAATGATACTAGCTACTCATTCACTGCTCCATCTGATACATGACATTGGAAACTTAGCGCAGGAAGCTGAAAGAAATGAGCAGCTTTTAAACAAAAACCTCTTGGAGCTCAAAGCTTTCAATGAGAGTCTGAGCCCGGCAGTAAGTTATTGCGACCCAACCTTATTACAGCTTCGGATCCCCCCAGCAAAAAGGTGTAGAAAAAGTATCTTTTTTTTAAAAAACAGCTCAAGGTCAAAGCGCACACACTTCTCCCCCCGCCCCCTCAGCCCCACTTTCTTTACTATTTGTCAGCACAGAGTTGCCCTTTTGTAATTGGATCCTTGGTATAGCCATAAACTAGAAGTAGTATTACCTCATACACCAATTTAAACCCATACCTTGTCTCCAAGTAGGTTTCTCCCCCCTCATCGGCTGGAGTTGGGGGTGGGGGGGGAAGGAGTGCAGAATAGTCAACCAGACTGCTGTGGGTCTGAAGTCACGTGTAAGCCAGCCCGAGTAAAGGATGCACTGGGACGAGTGAGTGAATCCGTTCCCACATCAGCAGTTTTCTTCCCTTAAAAGGTTGTGAGTGAATCAGATGGGGGTTCCCCCTCCCCTCCCTGACAATTGTTTCGTTGTTAGATTCTGAACTCGATTTCTAACCAAATTCCAATTCCGCCATGTGCCTTGGCAGCTCCCGGAACTGGGTTGATAGTCCAGTCAATAAAGGCACTCAGCCGTTGCTGTTTTAAACCCCCTGCGATGGCATGTGAACTCTCTGGTGTCTCCGCAGGTGGGAGGAGCGGCTAAAGCTCTTCCCGCACTGATAGCAGGTGAACGGCCTCTCCCCTGTGTGGACCCGCTGGTGCCTCAGCAGGTCAGAGGCCTGGGTAAAGCCCTTCTCGCACTCTGGGCAGCTGAAGAACCTCTCCCCCCGTGTGGATCCGCTGGTGCTTCAGCCTGTCGGAGGAACTGTTGAAGGCCTTCCTGCAGTCTGTGCAGGGGAATGGCCTCTCCCCAGTGTGGACCCGCTGGTGGGTCAGCAGGGCGAAGGAATTGCTGAAGCCCTTCCCGCACTCGGTGCAGAGGAACAGCCTCTCCCCAGTGTGGACCTGACGGTGGGCCAACAGGGTGGATGCCTGGGTAAAGCCCTTCCCGCATGCGGAGCACCTGAAGGGCCGCTCCCCTGTGTGGATCCGCCGGTGCCTCAACAGGTCAGAGCAATTGCTGAAGGCCTTCCCACACTCGGAGCAGCTGAAGGGCCTCTCCCTGGTGTGGACCCGCCGGTGCCTCACCAGGTCGGAGGAATTGCTGAAGGCCTTCCCACACTCTGTGCAGGGGAATGGCCTCTCCCCGGTGTGACTGCGACGATGAATCGCCAGAGCAGATGGGAAACGGAAGCCTTTCCCACAGTCGCCACACTTCCACGGTTTCTCCACGGGGCGGGATTCCTCTGGTTTCTCCATGGCCAAAGCTTCAGCCGCACACAACACGTGTAGAGCTCCTCCCCTCTGTGAATTCCTCTTCCCAGGCCTTATAACTGTTTCAGGCTCCACACTCCGTGCACTCCAACAGTAGGGTCTCTCGTCCAGTCCCACTGATGCCGAGAACGGACTGAAACAGGAACCAAAACGTTTTGCTCCTTCTCACAGAATCAGTCAAAAATGGTTGTGGTCCCGATGGATTGAGTGACTGTCAGACATTAACGTCAAAGTGAGGACTGCAGACACTGGAGAGTCAGTATCGAAAAGTGCGGCACTGGAAAAGCACAGCAAGTCAGGCAGCACCCGAGGAGCAGGAGAGTCGACATTTTGGGCATAAGTTCTTCATCTGTTGATTTTGAAACTTCCGTCTTCAGATCTTCAAATACTCTGTCAAAAGAGTTTACAAAATTCATTACTGTCAGTCCAGAATAAAAATTCAGAACAAGCAATTTGTTTGTGTTGTTATTCCACAAAATTGAAAGCACTATCCCACACTCTCTCTCTCCCGCCCTCCACTCTAACTCATTCTCCTGAAGATGTTGATTCAGGATCTCACAGGGGCAGAAAAGCAAAGACGTCAAGACTGACATCTCTGAGTTTTGGATAACTCCACCTGAAATTTAATATCTTTCACAACACTGGGATATTGCTGAGAGTGAGCAGGTCGGATTTTGGGAAGCAAAAAAATCTCAATTCAGGGTAAATCTGCAATGCAGCTTCTTGAAGAACAACCAGACAAAATGGTTAACATTCCCAGGAAGTGGGGAGGAAAGCAAAAATGAGACATCAAGGCATTGACACCGCCACCAGAGAGAAACTGAACATAGACATGACAAACATTTGTGGAAAGCCAGAGTCATCGAGATGTACAGCACAGAAACAGACACTTCAGTCAAATTCCTCTGTGCCCAACCAGATATCCAAAATTAATCTCGTCCCAGCGCTTTGTCCATATCCCTTTGAACCTTTCCTTTTCATACACTCATGCTGATGACTTTTAAATGTTGTCATTGTACCAGCCTTCACCACTTCCTTTGGCAGCTCATTCCATACATGCACCATCCTCTGCGTGAAAATGTTGCCCCTTAGGTCTCTTTGCAGTCTCCCTCCCCCTGCCCTCACCTTAAATCTATTACCCTCGAGTTCTGGACTCCCCATCCCAAGGAAAAGACCTCGTCTATTTACTCAATCCATGCCCCTCATGATTTTAAAAAAGTCTATCAGGTTACCCCTCACACTCTGATGCACTAGGGAAAACAGCAACACCCTATCCTTCCAACCCTCCTTCCCCGGGTAATTAAGACACATATCTGAGTTTGCAGAGTCTGCTCCCTCCCTGGGTTCACTCCAGTTGCTACAAGTGAACAAATTTCCTCCCCCCGCACTCCACCCACCGCTTCCCAACTCCCCCCCCGAACAGTTAACAAAAGTCTCTTCTCATCAGAGAACCCTCACTGTTCTAACAAGTCCACACCAACCTCCAAATGGCAACCTCACCACACTCATTCCCCTACTCCTATTGCTCTACATTTACCCCTTGACTAATATATCTAACATGCACATCCCTGGGCACTATGGGTAATTTGGCCTGGCCAATCAAACCTTACCTGGACAAAGTTAAAAATCGCACAACACCAGGCTATCGTCCAATGGGTTTATTTGGAAGCACTAGCATTTGGAGCGCTGCTCCTTCATCAGGTGGTTGTGGAGTGTAAGAATTTCTGGAAAAGCATTACAGTGTCCTGGCATTGAAATGATATATTGAACAAATCTGGATCGTTAAGTCTTTCATCTTTTACAATGGATTGCAGATATCATTAATATGTAAATCCCAGAACTTCCTGTAAGGCACCTTCCCAGGATAACTTTAAGGCTTTGTAACAAAAGGAGACACTTCAGCTCAAACAATGCATTAAAGATGTGAGGTCAGAATTTGTCTGTATCCCAGTCTAGTGTCAGACTGGTTCTATTTCCAATGTGAAATTTACAAAATGTTACATATATTAACTGCCTGCAGATTGTGCATTTTTTGAGGAAAATAGAATACATATGCAAATATCATTCTGCAAACACAAATTCACCCCCATAGACTTGTGCATGTGTGTGCATGAGAGAGAGAAAAAGTCTGTTTCCATGCTGTATATCTCTATGTCAATTTGACAACAGATACTTTTTTTCTGTTGGTATAAATATTATTGTAAATCATAGTGGGTACTAATAGCTCGATGTAAGGGTGAGAGAATTCCTCAAATAAGGCACTGTAGGAATCCTGGGAGAATAGTATTTCTGGTTTACGTCCTATTGAACAATATAAAGCACAAGTACCTACTTATTTCTAATTTTGGTTCACATTTCTTGTTTTATTCCCTGCTAATGATTACACTCGATGTCTGGATGGTTAACAGGCTGGGAGATTGTGGGTCTGGATTGACTTATTGTTCCGGAAGGTGTTAAAAAAAGGGGGGTGAAATCATCAGCAGAAATCCAGGAGAGGTGAGAAATCAGGACCTGAAATCTGAGCTGACACCAGGTTACCCTGTGATCAGTGCTTTGATTACCTGTGCACCCTCTACCTTTATCTTGCTTTCCATTTGATCACCTCCTCAATATTGAGGATCCAATCCTTGTCATCCTGAAGCCATATCTCTGTATGGAGTCCCATATTTTAATTGAAGGAGCTCCCTTCAACGTGTGCAGTCAATTCATTCGCTTTTGCTGCAATGCAACACACATTCAGACATACCATTTTTAGTTTCAGTTTTTGTGATCTTTAGAATCCAGTTTTGATTGCTGGGACATTTACTCTCCATGTCCTTCTGTCGTTCTCGGATGTTCATTTTTCACATCACTGTATTGCTCACTGGCCTGGATTTGGATTGGCCATGCTAAATTGTCCATAGTGCCCAGAGATGTGCGGGTTAGGCGGGTTCGCCATGGGAAATGCAGGGTTAGAGTTTCATAGTAATAGAAGCAGGAGTAGGCCATTTGGCCCGTCGAGCCTGCTTTGCCATTCATTTAGATCATGATTGATCTCTCCATTGTCTCAGCTTCTCCTCCCTGCATTGTCTCAACTACCTTTAATACCTTTATCATGCAAAAACCCATCTAACTGGGTCCTGAATATACTTAATTAAGCTGCCTCTACTGCTTCCCTGGGCAGAGAATTACATAGATTCACGATTCTCTGGGAAAAGCAGTTCCTCATCTCTGTCCTAAATCTACTCCAACTAATCTTGAGGTCTGGTCTCACCTACCAGCAGAAATGACTGGATAGGATAGGGTTTCATCCCCACAGTGCAATGAAATCCCACTTTCCACCAAAATCTCAGATGTCCTCACTCACTCAGGTGCTGTCTCATAAATGAAAGATTTCATTGAAACTTCTTCTGGTCCCAGTAAGGACAAAACATCTTTGAAGGCTGCTCTGAAAGTCCAGTCTTCACAATGACATTTCTGGTTTCACCAAAGACCCAGAGAGTCATACAGCACAGAAACAGACCCTTCAGTCCAACTCATATGTGCCGCCCAGATATCCTAACATAATCAGGTCCCATTTACCAGCATTTGGCCCATATCCCTCTAAATGCTTCCTGTTCTTGTACCCATCCAGATGCCTTTTTAAATGCTTTAATTGTATCAGGCTCCACCCCTTCCTATGACAGCTCATTCAATACATGCACCACCTTCTGCGTGAAACAAGTTGCCCTTCATGTCCCTTTTAAATCATTCCCCTCTCACCTCAAACATATGCTCTCTAGTTTTGCATTCACCCTATCCATGCCCCTTATAAATATTTATAAGGTCACACCTGAACGTCCAATGCTCCAGGAAAATATCCCTGACCGATTCAGCCTCTCTCTGTAGATCAAACCCTTAACTCTGGCAACAGCTTTTCAAGTCTTTTCTGATCCCTTTCAAAGTTTCACACCATGTTTCCTGTAGCAGGGAGACCAGAACTGAATGCAGTATTTTAAAAGTGGCCTAACCAATGTCCTGTACAGCCACAACATGACCTCCCAACTCCGATTCTCAATGCTCTGACTAATAAAGGAAAGCATACAAAATGCCTTCTTCACTATTCTGGCTACCTGAGACTGCACTTTCAAGGAACAATGAACCTGCACTCCAAGGTCTCTTTGTTCTGAAACACTCCCTTAACTGTCTTGCCTGGATTACCTTACCAAAATGCAAACATCACATTTCCCTAAATTAATCTCCACCTGCCACTCCCTGGCCCATTGCCCCATCCAATCAATTCTAATTTATAGCAAACTCTCTGTAATTCTTATTCCCTGGAAGTTCAAAATCTCCATCCCACACACTCTCTCCATTCTCACTTTATTGAACCTAATCCCTGCTGTACCTCATCCTGAAGGGTCTGGTTCATGCTGATGAACAGGGTCACACTCAGGGGAATCTAATTGAAACAAACAGAATACTCGATGGCCTGGACGAGCTGATGTTGGGAAGATGTTTCCATTGGAAGGAGAGACTAGCAGCCGAGGGCACAGCCTTAGAGTAAAGGGAAGACCTTTCAGAACGGAGATTAGGAGAAATTTCTTTAGCCAGAGAATGGTGAACTGATGGAATTCATTGCCACAGAAGGCTGTGGAGGCCAGGTAACTGAGGATAGTTAACACTGAGACAGAAACAGTTCTTGAGTATCAAGGGGATCGAGGGTTACAGGGAGAAAACAGGAGAATGGGGCTGAGACACTTATCAGCCGCAGACCCAGTGGGCTGAATGGCTTAATTTCTGCTCTTATGAATAGGAAAGGTTCAGAAGAAGGGCCTGTGCCCGAAACGTCGAATCTCCTGTTCCCTGGATGCTGCCTGACCTGCTGTGCTGTTCCAGCAATAAAGTTTCAACAAATCAGAGATATATACGCCAAACAAGGTAGCACTAGTTTAGTTTATGAATATAGTCAGCATGAAATCAAGTATCTGTTTCTGTGCTGTATGATTCTGTAACTGTTCTTAAAAGCATTTTTTCTGTTCCCTCATAACCATCCACTTCATTGTTGTTCAAAAATCAGATGAACTCAGCCTTGAATATATTCAATGACCCCCTAACCGCAGGAAGGCTCCACCCCACTTCTGAACTCAATTCCTCTTGCCCTGCTGACTGCTTAGTGCACCTGTCTGACAACGGGTATTGACTGGTGTAGAAAGACACTGAAACCTCTTTGTACATCCACATAACATTACTGATGAACGGCTCGTGTCCAAAACGTCTACTCTCCTGGTCCTCAGATGCTGTCTGACCCGCTGTTCTTTTCCAGGGCCACACTTGTCAACTCTGATCTCCAGCATCTGCACCCCTCACTTTCTCCATATCCCAACATGTCACCATTAAAACAATGCACCTCCTTTCTGCTTTTGTTTTCCCACAGCAAAGGCTATATTATCACATTGTGGTCATGCATTTGCCATGTGTTTGCCAATTGAGACACAGATCAGGACTAACATTTCTAGACAAAAAAGTGAGTACTGCAGATGCCAGAGATTAGAGTTGAGAGTGTGGTGCTGGTAAAGCACGCAGGTCAGGCAGCATTTGAGGAGCAGGAAAATTCCTGATGAAGGACTTTTGCCCGAAACGTCGATTTTCCTGCTCCTCGGACGCTGCCTGACCTGCGTGCTTTTCCAGCACCACACTCTCGACCAATATTTCTACACTCTGTCCCCTCTCTGAATTCACTCCCTTTCCTTTCAGTTGTTGCAAGTCAACAATTGAACGCCAGAATGAAAAAAAAAGTGGAATAGGTGGCGAGAAAAGAGAGTGCTGTACTCACAGTTGCTGGACAGAGGAAGAAAGTTGCAGTTTGGGATAAAGCTCAATCTTCATTCAGAGAGACTGGAACAGCCGCAGAGGCTTCAGAAGCTCATTGTCCAACTTCCGCATTCAGACAATAGCGGTGCTTTGATTGGCAGAAGGGCAAGACACCCTCCGGTCCTCCCGAGTTCCCTATTGGTACATCAAAAGTAGGTCATGAGTCATTTGTGTGTACAACCAGGAGCATGCAGTCGTTTGCTGACACCAGCGGACATGCGCAGTGCTTGCTGACACCGAGGCGCATGCGCATTATGCTCTTCAGAGATGCTGACGTTACTGACAGATTTGAAGTGTCCAAATGCCAATCGGAGGAAATAAAAAAGTTGAACCACAATTTGTTCCCCCCTGTGGCTCGACATTGTATATCTTTTGCATTTTGGCTGGCTGCTCAACTTTTGTATATCTTTTCCATCGGTTAGGGGAGTCACAAACTGGAGGGCACAGGTTTAGGTTGAGTGGGGAAAGATGAGGGACCAAAGGATGAGAAAAAACGTGAGACATTTAATTTGTCTCAAGAAATGCCAGAACTAGAGGACATTAGTTTAGGGTGAGTGGGAACCTAAGGGGTAACTTGTTTCACGCAGAGGATAGTAAATGTATTGAATGAGCTGCTGGAGTGGAGGCTGGTACAATTACAACTTTTTAAAAGGCATCCAGTTGGTGTACTAATAGGAAGGTTTAAAGGGATTTGGGCCAAGTGTTGGCAAATAGGAATAGATTAATTTAGGATATCTGGTCGGCACAGACCAAACTGTTTCATTCCATGCTCGATGACTCTATTTCTTCATAGTCTGAACCAATTTGACAATATTAGAATAGGCAACTCACCCCTTACAGCCTGTCCTCAACTGTGGCCAGATTGCACATTTTTCAACGCAAGTTTCAGAAAGATGCCTGCAGCTTTTTTTAAAAATAGAATTGAACATGCTTTAATGTTGTTTCTGAGTAGCTATTCTCAATGTTAAAGATCAGCCATTTCTTGTGCACCCCCATCTCCCAGGTAGAGTCATCACCATCTGTCTCTCTCTCCTTAAAAGGGCTTGATACAGTGATCAAAGAGGGATGGAGGCACGAGAAATAATAGGTGGTGGGGAAAGAGAATGGTTGGGGGGGGAGGAGCTGAGGGTGGGTGTCAAGAGAGAGAGAAAATGGACAGGGGGACAGAAAGAGAATGGACAGAGGACAGTGACACTACAAATCCGACCTTCCCCAGGACCACAGTAATCATTTCTCAATATACAAATGGCTAAAGCAGTAGAATCACATAATCCCTGCAGGCCATTCAGCCCATTCACCTCACACTGACCTTCCAAACAGCATCCCACCAGACCAACCCACTTACCATACAACACTGCAGTTCCCCATGGCTTACGCACCCGAAAATGCATATCCCTGGACACTTCAGCACAGCTGATCCACCCTAAACTGCAGATCTTTGGACTGTGGGAGGAAACCGGAGCACCTGGAGGAAACCCACGCAGACACAAGGGGGACAATATGCCAAAGTCACCTGAGGCTGGAATCAAACCAGCACTGAGGCAGCAGTACTAACCACTGAGCCACCATGCCACCCAGAGCTTTGATGTTCTGCTTTGTCTTCATAGCTTCTGACTTCTCATGCGCCCTCAGCAGAGGCTGTTCCCTCCTGAGATTTGTGGACCACACCCACTGCAGCCTCCCTTTCCCACATCTCCTGTCCTAAGCACGTCGGTTCCTGAACCTGCCATCTGGTCTCCTGCTTTTAACTGCAGAGAAAGACAACAATTACCTGTCAATATTCTGCCCCTTACCCCCAGTGCCCCCCTCCCACCACTCAGCCAGTTAGCTCCTCCCCCGCTGCCCAATCTCAGATCCTCTTTACCTATGTGATTCACACTCTCACCCTTCTGACCCTGTCCAATGACCTAATCAGAAGGCTCTGTCCCCGTGACGTGTCTGCAGCCTGGCTTCCAACTCCATCTCTCTGAGCCAAAGGTCTTCCAGCGTGTGTTTACCCTGAATCACAGCATCCAGAACCTCCCACCTTCTGCAAAGTGAAAGACAAGTCTCACCATGCCCTCTCCAATGTGTGTGTGTCGATTAGATTCGATCCCCTACAGTATGGAAACAGGCCCTTTGGCCCAAAATGTCCACACTGACCCTCCAAAGAGTAACCCACCCAGACCTGTTCCCCTCCCTATATTTACCCCTGACTAATGCACCCAACACTATGTGGAATTTAGCATGGCCAATTCACCTGACCTGCACATCTTTTGGATTGTGGGAGGAAACTGGAGCACTCGGAGGAAACCCATGCCAGCATTGGGGAGAATGTGCCAACTCCACATAGACAGTTGCCCAAGGTGGGAATCGAACCCGGATCCCTGGTGCTGCGAGGCAGCACTGCTAACCACCGAGCCACCATGCCACCCAGTAACTGATTAATTGTTTCTACTGGCCAAGCAGAGGCCGATAGCCAAGTTTGGAACCCATGAGGACGGTCTCAACCGGGACCTTCACTACACTTAACACTGTCTCTCACTCCCACACGCACACATACACACAGTCACGCAGACCCTCTCTCACACACATACACCTCCCACACTCAAATCCATGCACACACCCTCTCACAGGCTTATACTCCATTGCATCGACACACTTTATCAACCATGCACATGCAAACACACACTCTCTCATACGCACACACACACAAACCTATGCAGTGAATTTGCATTTGCAGATACATTGCGCTATTTGAGCAAAACACAATCTGCAGTCAGTCAATCTATGTAATATTTTATAAATTCCTACTTTGGAAATAGAACACGTGTGACTCAGGACTGGGATACAGACAGACTTGAACCTCACACCTTTCTTGCATTGTCTGAGCTGAGAGGTCACCTATTTTTATAAAATTTTTAGTCATCGGGAGAATGTGAGTTAAAAGTAGTTCTGGGATATACATGTTAATGAATCGAAACCTACAACCCATTCTAAAAGATGAAAGACTGAACTGCAACTGGACTGGTTCAGGAAATCTTATCAACTGCATGACACTGTAATGTTTGGCGATAAATTCTATGTCTTATGATCCTGCTCAACAGCTACCTGATGAAGGAGCAGCGCTCCGAAAGCTAGCGCTCCCAAATAAATCTGTTGGGACTATAACCTGGAGTTGTGTAGATTTTAACTTTATCCACCTCGGTCCAACACCGGCAACTCCGCATCATTTCTAATTAACACAGCCCACACCTCCTGGTGCTGCCAGTAAACTTTACAATGCCGATAAAACGACACAGTACCTGCACTCCTGAAATATTTTCAATTTCCAACGATACTAGCTACTCATTCACTGCTCCATCTGATACACGACATTGGAAACTTAGTGCAGGAGGCTGAAAGAAATCAACAGGTTTAAAACAAAAACCATTTGAAGCTCAAAGCCCTCAATGAGAGTCTGAGCCTGGCAGTAAGTTCAGGTAACCCTTTATTGTGACCCAACTTTGTTACAGCTTCAGATTCCCCCCAGCAAAAAGGCGTGGAAAAAGTAGCTTTTTATTTTAAAACAGCTCAAAGTCAAAGCGCACACACTCCCTTTCTTAACCTGTAGGAAGTATTGCCTCATTCAGCAATTTCAATGTATACTCTATATCCAAGTAGGTTTCTCCCTGTTCATTTGCTGGGGAGAGGGAGGGGCCCAGTGGGGAAGAGAACAGAGTGGGGGAGGAAGGCAGTGTAGAGTCAACCATAGGCCAGACAGGGTAAAGGATGCAGGTGGGACGACTGAGTGAATCCTTTCCCACAACGGCAGTTTCCTTCCTGAAAAATGACGTGAGTGAATCAGATGGGGGTTTTCTTCCCCCTCCCCCCCAAAAATGGCTTCATCATTAGACTTGGAACTCCAGATTACTGACTGAATTCCAATTTCACCATCTGCCACAGCAGGATTGGAACCTGGGAGCCCCGGAACTGGGTTAATACTCCAGTCGATAATGGCACTCAGCCGTCACTCCTTCAATGCCCCTGCTATGGCACGTGAACTTGCTGGTGCCTCTGCAGGTGGGAGGAGCAAGTGAACACCTTACTGCACCTGGGACAACTGAAGGGCCTCTCACCTATGTGGACCTGCTGGTGTTTCTGAAGTGTGATGGCCTGGGTAAAGCACTTCCCGCACTCGGGACAACTAAAGGGCCTCTCCCCCGTGTGGACCCGCTGGTGGGTCTGGAGGTTGGAGGCCCGGGCAAAGCCCTTCCCACACTCGGGGCACCTGAAGGGCCTCTCCCCGGTGTGGGACTGCTGGTGTCTCAGCCGGGCAGAGGCCTGGGTAAAGCACTTCCCGCATTCACAGCAGCTGAAGGGCCTCTCCCCTGTGTGGACCCGCTGGTGGGTCTGCAGGGTGGAGGAATCGCTGAAGCCTTTACCGCACTCTGGGCAGCTGAAGTGCCGCTCCCCTGTGTGGAGCCGCTGGTGGATCAGCAGGGCAGAGGCCTGAGTAAAGGCCTTCCTGCACTCGGAGCAGCTGAAGGGCCTCTCCCCCGTGTGGACCCACCGGTGGGTCAGCAGGGCGAAGGAATTGCTGAAGACCTTCCCACACTCGTGGCAGCTGAAAGGCCTCTCCCCCGTGTGGACCCGCCTGTGGCTAAGCAGGGCAGATGCCTGGGTAAAGCCCTTCCTGCACTCGGGGCAGCTGAAGGGCCTCTCCCCGGTGTGACTGTGCCGATGAGTCTCCAGAGCAGACGGGGCACAGAAGCCTTTCCCACAGTCGCCACACTTCCACGGTTTCTTTACGGGGTGGGATTCCTCGGGTTTCTCCATGGCCAAAGCTTCAGCCGCACACAAACGTGGGTACAGCCCCACCCTGCCGTGAATTCCTCTTTCCAGGCCGTATAACTGTTTCAGGCTCCATACTAACTGCGCTGCAACGTAGGGTCTCTCATCCAGTCCCACTGATTCTGAAAATGTATTCAAGCCGGAAGCAAACGCTTTGCTCCTTCTCACAGAATCACAGTCAAAAATCGTTACAGTCCCGATGTCCCAGTGTCACTGTCAGACATTGATGTGAAAGTGAGGACTGCAGATGCTGGAGAGTCAAGAGTTCAAAAGTATGATGCTGGAAAAGCACTGTAGGTCAGGCAGCATCCGAGGAGCAGAAGAGTCAATGCTTCGGGCATAAGGCGATTTTGAAATTTCCGTCCTCAGATCTTCAAATACTCTGTAAAAAGAGATTACAAAAGTCATTACAATTAGTGCAGTGTAACAATTCTGAACAAGCAATTCTACTTTCTGCAGATTATACTTTTCTTTTGTTATTCCACAAAATTGAACGCACCATCCCACTCTCTCTCCCCCTCTGTTCTCACTCTGCTCTAATTCTCCTCAAGGTGCTGATTCAGGATTTTACAGATGCAACCAACATAGAGTCATAGAGATGTACAGCATGGAAACAGACCTAAACCCAGGGAAAAGACTGTCTATTTATCCTATACATGCCCCTCATAAATTTGTAAACCTCTATAAGGTTACCCCTCAGGCTCCAAAACTCCTGGGAAAACAGCTCCAGTCTGTTCAGCCTCTCCCTATAGCTCAAATCCTCCAACCCTGGCGACATCCTTGTAAATCGTTTCTGAACCCTTTCAAGTTTCACAACATCTTTCCATTGGAAGGAAACCAGAATTGCACGCAATATTCCAACAGTGTCCTAACCAATGTTCTGTACAGCCGCAACATGACCTCCCAAGAGTTCAAAATTAACATGAAAGAAGTCTTCGATAAGCATTTGGTCCTTAAAGTTTGACAAGGCACTGATGAAATGCATCCAACAATCTTGAAGGAAGGGACTTGGAGGAGATGCCAGAAGACTGGAGAATTGCAAACATTGCAGCCTGGTTTAAGAAAGGTTGTAAAGTTAATCTCAGCAATTATAGAGTCATAGAGATGTACAGCATGGAAACAGACCCTTCGGTCCAACCCGTCCATGCTGACCAGATATCCCAACCCAATCTAGTCCCACCTGCCAGTTTAAATTTGGTGGAGAAGCTTCCAGTAATACTTGTTCTGGTCAAAATTAGTAGTCACATGGAGAAAGGTGGATTGATTAGGAAGAGTCTGCATGGGATTTCTGACGGGGACACTGCATTTAACTAACTTGTTAGAGATTTGTGAAGACGTTACAGGCTTGATAAGGATAACACTTCAGCTCTCCTCTTTGTTATCCATCCTGGCTATCTTGGGGAGCCTGGTACCCCTATAGCCTTGACATTATTCTGAATGGCATGCGTTTGAGGCGATTAAAGCACCAAAGTGTGACTTCAGATTACTTGGCTACATTGGTGTCTCGGTTTTGCTATCCTATCTTTCCCATAAAGGCTGACAGAACAGGCTGTGTGCAGGAGTCTGCTGGGCACCACCTTGATTAATCAAAAGGGAAAGAGCTATTGATTCAGCACCTCAGTAAATCTTGAGACAGTCTTGGTTCCTATGTACATGTTGGGATACATGTAAGGGGATGTTTATATTTTGCTTCTGTACTTAGAATTCATAAATTGAAGCCAATGTACATTTTTACAATCTTCAAGATTAAAAGTACAGAGGAGATCAATATTATACAACAATCCAACAACCCCGTCCCAAGACAACAGGCGCCTGACCCTCACAAAGCTGGCGGCCGGTTGCCCGGGCAACCCGAGAGCTCCTTCGCCGGTGAAGTAAACACTGGGCCTGTGGGGCTTCTATTGGAGGCCTGAGGCCTCCCCCTAGGAGTTTATAAACTCCCCAGTCTCCCTCCTCCCGCGGTTCCCAATCCTACCCTGTCTCACTGTCTCCTCTCCCCGGGATGTTTCTGAAACCTGATCCTGTTCTGAAGAAGGATCACCGGACCCGATTTCTCTGGACAGGCGCTGACGGACCTGCTCAGCTTTTCCAGCGGCTCCTGTTCTTGTTCCTTCAGCCGCCGGCGCCATTTCTCTCCCACACTCAGTAACTTTGCCTCACCGCACGCATGCGCACTACCAGGGGCCCGGAGAGAGATTTCTCGATCGCATGGGATCGTGGGAACTGAAGGCGCCATTAATGTTATGAAATCCAGTATCCCATATGCCCTCTTAACTGTCCTATTCACGTGTTAATGAAGTACACGTCAGGGGTAAATTATTCATCGATTTTAGATTTATACATTGAGTGGAACACTACAGGTGTTTAACTCTAAACTCTAGTTCCAATTCAGTGTCAGTATAATCGCTTTTTATCTGCTCTCAAATAAGCACCGAATCAATGCCCTCCACCTGACCCTTCTTAACGTTGATTTTCTTTAGTTTGCAGATTCCAACCCTCTGTTTCAATTATTTATTAAAATCTACTTCTGGTACATGGGCATCGCTGGCTGGCCAGCATTTGGTTCTCCTTGAGAATGTGGTGATGAGCTGCCTTCTTGAACCGTTGCAGTCCACATCCTGTACGGTGACCCACAACGTCTTGAGGGAAGGAATTCCAGGATTTGGACCAGTGACACTGAAGGAACAGTAATACATTTCCAAGTCAAGATGTTGAGTGGTTTGGAGGGGTACTTGCAAGAGGTTGTGTTCCCATGTATCTGTTTTCCTGGTCCTTCTAGATGGAAGTGGTTGTTAGTTTGAAAGGCAATTTGTCAGGTGCTTTGGTAAATTTTTGCAGTGCATCTTGTAGATACTACACACTACTGCTTCTGAACAGTGGGTATGGTACCAATCAAGCAGGCAACATTGACCTGGATGGTATGAAGCGTTTCAAATACAACCCCATCCAAGCTAGTGGGGAGTATTCCATTACACTGCTGACTAGTGGCTTGTAGAAGTTGGGACACGTTTTGGAGAGTCAGGAGGTGAGTTACTCACTACAGTATTTCTGGCCTCTGACCTGCTCTTGTAGCCACTGTGTATATATGGTTCATCTAGTTGAGTTTCTGTTCAATGGCAAACCCCAAGGATGTTGATCGTGGGGTATTTAGTGACAGTAACATTGTTGATATCACAGGTCAGTGGTCAGATTATCTCTTTTGGGGATGAGTCATTCTCTGACATTTGCATGGCATTCATGTTACTTCATCTCCTCCACTTCCCTCTCCTCCGCCCTTGAGCCCCGCCCCTCCAACCGCCACCAGGACAGAACCCCACTGGTCCTCACCTACCACCCCACCAATCTCCATGTACAGCGCATCATCCGCCGTCACTTCCGCCACCTCCAAACAGACCCCAGCACCAAGGATATATTTCCCTCCCCTCCCCTATCAGCTTTCCGTAGAGACCACTCCCTCCACGACTCCCTTGTCAGATCCACACCCCCCACCGACCCAACCTCCACTCCCGGCACCTTCCCTTGCAACCGCAGGAGGTGCAACACTTGCACCCACACCTCCCCCCTCACTTCTCTCCAAGGCCTCAAAGGAAACTTCCATATCCGCCACAGATTCACCTGCACCTCCACCCACATCATCTACTGCATCCGCTGCAGCCGGTGTGGCCTCCTCTATATTGGGGAGACAGGCCGCCTACTTGCGGAGCGATTCAGAGAGCACCTCTGGGCCACCCGGACGAACCAACCCAACCACCCTGTAGCACAGCATTTCAACTCCCCCTCCCACTCCACCGAGGATATGCAGGTCATTGGACTCATCCACCGCCAAACCACAACAACGTGACGGTCGGAGGAGGAGCGTCTTATCTTCCGACTGGGAACCCTTCAACCACAGGGGATGAACTTGGACTTCAACAGTTTCTTCATCCCCCCTCCCCCCACCTTGTCTCAGCCGAATCCCTCCAGCCCGGCACCGCCTTCCTGACCTGCAGTCTTCTTCTTGACCTCTCCGCCTCCATCCTACTCCGACCTATCACCCTCACCTTGACCTCTTTCCACCTATCACATTTCCAACGCCCCTCCTCCAAGTCCCTCCTCCCTACCTTTTATCTTCTCCTGCTGAACACTCTCTGCTCATTCCTGAAGAAGGGCCTGTGCCCGAAACGTCGAATCTCCTGTTCCCTGGATGCTGCCTGACCTGCTGTGCTGTTCCAGCAATAAAGTTTCAACTTTGATCTCCAGCATCTGCAGACCTCACTTTCTCCTCATTCATGTTACTTGCCACTCATCAGCCCATTGGATATGGTTAAGATCTTGTAGCATTTCAAACTGAACTGCTTCAGTTTGTGAGGAGTTGTTTATAGTGCTGAACATCTGCAATTATTGCGATATCTCCACTTCTGAACTTATGATGGAGGAAGGTCATTGATGAAGATGGTTCGGCCTATGAACTCCTGCAGAGTTGTCCTGAAGTCGAGATGACTGACCTCCACAAACCATAGCCATCTTTCCATGTGCTAGGTATAACTTAACAATTAAGACATACAAAACTAATTGAAGGAATAGGTATGAGACAACCCTCTTCAGGGTGTCTCCAGTGCAGGTTTTTCTGATCTAGAAACAATCTGATAAATGTTGACATTCATCAGCCTTTTGATCTTGGCAGTTTCCTTTCTCTCCAACATTTGTTTAACGTTAGCAAGTTGAATTCTTCTGCATTTTTCAGGAAAATGTTTCACAGAAGGTAACATTCTTAATATCTGTGTAATATTCCGTGGGAAAACTGTCTATAGTCCACCAGTTGGAGAGAATTTCTCTGAAAAGATTTGTCAAATGCCCTGCTTCCACAAGACCCAGTGTTCCCAAAGGTGAAGTACTTTTCACAGCCCTTTTATATTTTCCAGAATTCCCATGATAGGAGACATGTGCCACTTGTACCCACCACAAATCTCCTGAAACTGGGTGCAGTACAAAAGTCCAGCAGGAAGATTATCAGTAAAAAGGTCTGGTTTCAATCATAGAATAATAGACATCGAGAGACACACTGCACGGAAACAGATCCTTTGGTTCAACTCATCCATGCTGACCAGATGTCCCAAGCTGACCCAGTCCCAAGTTCCAGCCTTTAGCCCATATCCCTCCCAGATGCCTTTTAAATATTGTAATTGTACCCAGCTCCACCACTTCCCTGGCAGCTTGTTCCACACACACACACCACCCTCTGCATAAAAAGATTGTCCTTGAGGTCACTTATTCCCTTCTTGCTACCACAGCACCTCCTCTCTGTTCCCCACCACCCTCAGCATCCCCTGTCCATCCACAGCGCCTCCTGTCCATTCCCACCTTGCCACCCACAGTGCCCCATGTCCATTTTCCTCTCCCCACCCTCTGCCCCCCCATCCATCCTCTCTCTCTCCCCTCACCCTCCACTCTCCATCTCTCTGTTCCCTGTCTATTCTCTCTCTCCACCAACTCGCTGCTGTCCATTCTTCCACCGCCCCACCCTCTCCTTGCCACTCATTCTCTCTCTCCACCCACCCTCTGTCCCCGTCCATTCTCTGTCTCTCGTCACATGCTGCACCCCACACCATTCTCTCTTCTGCCCCCCCAACACTCTACCCACCCCAACACTCTACCCCCACATTCTCCCTCTCAGACCCTTCCCCCCATTCTCTGGGTCCCCCACGCTCAGCCCCGCAGGCCTTTCTCTCCCCCCCAAGTCCTTCTCCTCTCCCTCACCCTCTGCTTGCTCCGTCCATTCTCTCTCTCTGTTCTCCACAGCTCCACCCTGCCCCCGTCCATTCTCTTTCTGTTCTCCCCAGCCCCACCCTCTAGCCCCCATCAATGAGAGGAGGGAATCTGGTTGGTGGCTGGGAGGAGGAGGAGCTAGAAAGATAGGGAGCTTATTTGAAATTGAGTTCCCCAATGTTGAGTCCTCCCAACTCACGCAGCCCGGACGGAAGATGGGATGTTGTTCCTTCAATTTGCAGTTTGATTCATTGTGGTAAGGGAGGAGGCCAAAGATGGTTATGTCAGAAAGGGAGTGGGAAGGGGAATTAAAATGGCTGGTGACTGGGAGGTCCGGTCAGCCTCTGTGGGCCCAGGTACGATGCTCGGTGAACTGTTCCCCAAGTCTCCCCGATGTAGAGAAGTCCACAATTGGCAAAACATGGCAAATTAAGTACCACAATGTAAAATTATAGCCTCTGCTGTGAAAAAAAAGCAGAAAGGAGGTGTCTTGTTTAAATGGTGATGCATTGGGATGTGGAGCAAGTGAGGATTGCAGATGCTGGAGATCAGAGTCGAAAAGTGTGGCACTGGAAAAGCACAGCAGATCAGACAGCATCCAAGGAGTAGGAGAGTTGACGTTTTGGGCATGAGCCCTTCATCAGGAATGATGTGTGAATGTACAAAGGGGGCTCAGCGTCATTCCACACCAGTCAGTACCAGTTGTCAGACAGGTGCAGCAAGCAATCAGCAAAGCAAGTGGTATATTAGCAAGAGGAATTGAGTTCAGAAGTAGGAATGTCTCCCTGCAGTTAGGGAATGTATTCAAGGCTGAGTTCGTCTGATTTTTGAACACAAAGAAGTGGATGTTTATGGGGGAAGGCAAGGAAATGGTTTTAGAATAGTTTCAGTCCAACTAGTCCATGCTGACTATGTTCTCAAACTAAATTAGTCCCAAGTTAAAGATCACACAACACCAGGTTATAGTCCAACAGGTTTAATTGCAAGCACACTAGCTTTCGGAGCGACGCTCCTTCATCAGGTGATTGTGGAGGGCTCGATCGTAACACAGAATTTATAGCAAAAATTTGCAGTGTGATGTTACTGAAATTATACATTGAAGAATTGTTTGTCTGTTAAGGCTTTCATCTGTTAGAATACCGTGATAGTTTCACTTCTTTCATGTGTAAATCACAAACCCCTTTTTTTTAAAGTTGCATTCTTGGGTTAGCTGTTAACAACCCGAGAATGCAACTTTAAAAAAAAAGGGTTTTGTGATTTACACATGAAAGAAGTGAAACTATCACTGTATTCTAACAGATGAAAGCCTTAACAGACAATCAATTCTTCAATGTATAATTTCAGTTACATCACACTGCAAATTTTTGCTATAAATTCTGTGTTACGATCGAGCCCTCCACTATCACCTGATGAAGGAGCGTCGCTCCGAAAGCTAGTGTGCTTCCAATTAAACCTGTTGGACTATAACCTGGTGTTGTGTGATTTTTAACTTGGTACACCCCTGTCCAACACCGGCATCTCCGAATCATAAATTAGTCCCAGCTGCCTGTGTTTGGCACATGTCCCTCCAACCATTTCCTATTCATGTACTTGTCCAAATTTCTTTGAAACGTTGTTACGGTACCTGCATCCTTCCTCTGGACATTTATTCCACACACAAACCACGCTCTGTGTTTTTTAAAAAAAAAATACTGGTGCCCCTCATGTCTTTTTAAAATCTTTCTCCACTCACCGTCAAACTTTGCTCCCTAATCTTGAAACCACCCTAGAGAAAGAAGACCCGCCGTTCACCTCATCTATATCCTTCATGATTTTATAAACCTCTATATGGTCACCTCGCAACCTGCTGTGCTCCAGTGAAAAAGTCCCAGCCTATCCACTTAGATGTAGTTAGATTCATATCCAGTTATGATCTGTTCAATGCTGGTGCAGGCTCGAAAGACCAAATGGCCGAATTCTGTTCCCCGTTCTCTTACTGTGTCCAGGACAGCAAAAGACTATAAGATATTGGAGCAGAAAGTAGGCCATTCAGCCCATCAAGTCTGCTCATACCATTCAATTGTGACTCATAGGTTTCTCAGTCCCATTCTCTTGCTTTCTCTCCATAACCCTCGATCCCCTTGGTACTCAAGAACATATGTCTCAGTCTTAAATGTACTCAGTGACCTAGCCTCTGCAACGTTCTGTGGCAATGAATTACATAGATTCACCACTATCTGGCTGAAGAGTTTTATGTTTATCTATGTTCTAAAAGGCCTTCTCTTTACTCTGAGGCTGTGCCCTCGGGTCCGAGTCTCTCCTACCAACGGAAACATCTTCCCAACGTCCACTGTGTCCAGGCCATTCAGTATTTTGTGTGTTTCAATCAGATCTCTCCTGAGTGTGGGCCTGTTAGTCAGCATGAAGCAGACCCTTCAGGATGAGGTACAACAGGGATTAGGTTCGGCAAATGGAAAGAGAGTATGTGGGATGGAGATTTTCAGCTTCTAGGGAATAAGAGAGGAAAGAGAGTTCATTATACATTAGAATTGTTCAGGTGGGCCAATGAGCCAAGGAGTGGCAGATGGAGTTTAATTTAGAGAAATGAGAGGTTGTGAAACTTTGGAAGTGGTTGGAGAAGATTTACAAGGCTGTTGCCATGCTTGTGACCTACAGTGAGAGGCTGAAGAGGCCAGGGATATTTTCCCTGGAGAATTGGAGGCTATGGGGGTGATCTTATAGATGTTTATGAGGGGCATGGATAGGGTAAATACCCAAGCACTTTTTTCCCAGGGTAGGGGAGTCCAAAACTAGAGGGCATATGTTTGAGGTGAGAGGGGAATGATTTAAAAGGGATGTGACCGGCAAGGTTTTCATGCAGAGGATGGTACATGTGTGTAACAAACTACCAGATAATGACAACATTTAAAAGGCATCTGGATAGGTACATGAATAGGAAGGATTTAGTTATCCTCTGTTGTTCTTTAAAAGCTTCCCAGTCCTCCATTTTCCCACTTATATTTGCTATGTTATACTTTTTCTCTTTTAACTTTATATGTTTCTTAACTTCCCTCATCAGCCATGGCCATCCATGCCTCCTCCTCGGATCTGTCTTCCTTTTTGGAATGAACTGATCCTGCATCTTCTGCATTATACACAGAAATATCTGCCATTGTTCCTCCACTGTCATCCCTGCTAAGGTATTGAACTTTGGCCAGCTCCTCCCTCATAGCTGCATAGTTCCCTTTATTCAACAGAAATATTGTCACTTCCGATTGTACCCTCTCCTTCTCAAATTGCAGATTGAACCTTATTGTATTATGGTCACTACTTCCCAATGGCTCCTTCACTTCGAGGTCCCTGATCAATTCTGGTTCATTGCACAGAACAAGTTACAGTGAAATCTTTAATTTGTGGGACAGCAACTGAGTGAATGAGTACATCCAGAATTTTAATGGAAAGTGGGAATTCATTGCACTGTGGGGATGAAGTGCTTTAAGGTTTACCGGCAGTAAAGACAGTGTGCTGAGTGGGGAGATGAGTGAAGGGTTAGGTGGGTTCTTGTTTTAAACTGCTCATTTCTTTCAGCCTCCAGCATTGTATTTCCACTGCTGTACATCAGAATGAGTGAATCAGTCACTGTTATTATTAGAAACCTTACGGTTTTCAATACCTCATTGTTTCCTGAGCATTTTAAAGTTTACTGACAGCAGCGGGGTTTGGGCCGTATTCACTGGAAACGATTAAGCAGACAGATAACACACATACGAGAGGGCAGGGTGGGACTTGTCTTTTGATTTGGTGGAAGGTGGCAGGTACTGCGCGCTGTGATCGGGGCAAACACGACTGCAGTAAATCATTCAATCTCTACAGTGTGGAAGTAGGCCAGTCAACCCCTCCGAAGAGCATGCCATCCCGACCCACGCCCACCAGCTCCCTGCCCTGTCTAGAAGTTCCTGCTGGGGGATGAGACTCGGCCCTAAAATTAGAGGGAGTAGATTTAAGGTAGAGATGAGGAGGAGCTGTTTTTCCCGGAGAGTAGTTAATCTGTGAAGGGTGAGGGTGGATTGGAGATGCTACATTGCCCCACATGGTCCAGGGATGTGCAGATTAGGGTGGATTCGCCATGTTAAATTACCCATAGTTCCCAGGTATGGCCAGGTGAGGCCTATTCGGGGGGTAAATATCGGGAGGAGGGGAAAGGGGAATGGATGTGGGTGGGTTACCCTTCAGAGGGTCGGTGTAGTGTCATTGGGCCGGGTGACCTGCTTCTACATTGTGCGGATTCTCTGAAGGGAAAGGATTTTTGCAAACTGCGCAGCGCAGTGCGGGCCGTTAATCCGGAGCAGGCGCAGTGCTGAGCCGCCATTCGCCCCGCCCCTTCGTCTCGTCACGCCCCAACTCGTAGGCCGTCGCTTGACACTTGCTCCTCCCACTGTCCCGGCCTCGCTCCGCCCTCTCTCTCCTCTTGTCCCCGCTGCTCGCCCCTCCCCTTCCTGTCTCCCACCGCCGCCTCGACCAATCGATGACGTCACAACGCGGAAGTGTCTCTGCTCGGTTCAGAGTAAAACGCTTTTGCTGGGCAACTCCTCAATCTAAGAGGGAGAAAATCTGTTCACTGGAGTGAATCCAGGGAGGGCGCAGACTCTGCAAACTCAGGTATGTGTCTTAATTGCCCGGGTGAGGAGGGACGGAAGAATAGGGTGGGGCTGTTTCCCCAGCCCGCGCCAGAATCTTAGGGGTAACCTTATAGACTTTTATAAAATCAGAAGGAGCATGGATAGGGTAAATAGACATGGTCTTTTCCTTGGGGTGGGGGAGTCCAGAACTAGAGGGTGATTGGTTTATGGTGAGGGTGCGTGGAGATTTAAAAGAGACCTAAGGAGGCAACTATTTCACGAGGTTTGGGCGGGTGTGAATGTGTGTACGGAATGACCTGCCAGAGAAAGTAGTGGAGGCTGGGACAATTACAGCATTTAAAAGGCATCTGGACGGGTGTGTCAATACGAACGGTTCAGAGGGACAGGGAACACGTGCTGGCAAATGTGACTAGATTAATTTAGGATATCTGGTCAGCACAGAAGAGTTTGACTGAAGTGCCTGTTTCTGTATGTATATCTCTATGACTCTGGCTTTCCACAAACGTTTGCCACGTCTGTATGTACAGTTTCTCTCTCTGGTGTCGGTGTTAATACCTTGGTGTCTCATTATGCTCCCCTTCCCGGGGACATTAACCGTTTCTTGAGGTTGTTCCTCAAGAAGCTGCATTGCAGGTTCATCCTGAAGAGGCACACTTTATTTTGCTTTCCAAATCAGACCTGCTCACTCTCAGCATTATGCCAATGACGTGAAAGATATTAACTTTCAGGTGGAGTTTCAGAGAGATAAGTCTTGACGTTTTTGCTTTTCTGCTCCTGTAAGATCCTGAATCAGCACCTTCAGGAGAATTAGTTAAAGTGGAGTGAGAACAGAAGGGGAGAGAGAGAATGGGATGGCACTTTCAATTTTGTGGAATAATAAAAGAAAACAATGTTCACCAGAAAGCATAATCGCTTGTTCTGAATTTCTACCCTGGACTGACAGTGATGACTTTTATATTCTCTTTTTACAGCGTTTGAAAATCAACTGTAACGTCAACTCTCCTGCTCCTCGGATGCTACTTGATGTGCTGTGAATTTTCAAGTGCCGTGCTTTTTGACAGTGACTCTCCAGAGTCAGCAGTCCTCACTTTGGTGTCAATGTCTGACAGTCACTCAATCCATCAGGACCACAACGATTTTTGACTGCGATTCTGTGAGAAGGAGCAAAGCTTTTTGGTTCCTGTTCGAGTACATTTCCAGTATCAGTGGGACTGGATGAGAGACCTACTGTTGCAGTGCACTGAGTGTGGAGCGTGTAACAGCTATACCGCCTGTTAAGAGGAAATCACGGTGCGAAGGGTCTCTACATGCGTTTGTGTGCGGCTGAAGCTTCGGCCATAGAGAAACCTGAGGAATCCCGTCCTGTGGAGAAACCATGGAAGTGTGGTGACTGCGGGAAAGGCTTCTATGTCCCATCTGCCCTTGAAACACATCGGCGCAGTCACACCAGAGAGAGGCCGTTCAGCTGCCCTGAGTGTGGGAAGGGCTTTACCCAGGCCTCTGCCGTGCGGACTCACCAGCGGGTCCACACAGGGGAGAGGCCATTCTCGTGTCCCGAGTGCGGGAAAGCCTTCAGCAATTCCTTCAACCTCCAGACACACAGGCGACTCCACACTGGTGAGAGGCCGTTTTCTTGCTCCGGGTGCAAGAGGGCGTTTAGGCATTCCTCTGACCTGCTGACCCACTGGCGGGTCTACACGGGGGAGAGGCCCTCCCGCTGCCCCGAGTGTGGGAAGGCCTTCAGCAATTCCTCCCACCTGCTGACTCACCAGCGGGTCCACACGGGGGAGAGGCCGTTCACCTGCCCCAAGTGCGGGAAGGGATTTAGTCAGGTGAGCAACTTGTGGAAGCACCAGCGTCTCCACACTGGGGAGAAGCCCTTCAGCTGCCCCGAGTGCAGGAAGGCCTTCAGCAGATCCATATGGGGGAGAGGCCATTCCCCTGCACAGAGAGCGGGAAGGCCTTCAGCAATTCCTCCATCCTGCTGAGACACCAGAGGGTCCACACAGGGGAGTGGCCCTTCAGCTGCCCTGAGTGCAGGAAGATGTTCAGCGATTCCTCCAATCTCCAGACCCACCAGCGGATCCACACTGGGGAGAAGCCCTTCGGCTGCACAGAGAGTGGGAAGGCCTTCATCCGCTCCTCCCACCTGCGGAGGCACCAACGAGTTCATGTGCCATCGCAGGATGATTGAAGGAGCAACAACCGAGTGCCATTAGGAATTGGACTATCAACCCAGTTCCTGGGAGTCCTGAGTTTGAATCCAGCCGCGGCAGATCACGGAATTGGAATTCAGTCTGAAATTTGGAGTTCAGAATCTGATGATGAAACTGTTTTTAGGGTAGGGTGAAATTGCTGAGTGAGGCAATACTTCCTCCAGGTTATGGCTGTACCAAGGATCCAATTACAAAGGACAACTTGGTGATGACCAACAGTAAAGAAAGTGAGGTAGGATGGGGGTGGGGGGGCGGGGGTTGAGAAGTATGCGCGCTTTGACCTTGAGCTGTTTAAAAAGCAGCTACTTTTTCTACACCTTTTTGCTGGGGGGATCTGAAGCTTTAACAAAGTTGGGTCACAATAAAGATTACCTGAACTTCCCGCAGGCTCAGACTCTCATTGAAAGCTTTGAGCTCCAAGAGGTTTTTTGTTTTAAAGCTGTTCATTCCTTTCAGCCTCCTGCACTAAGTTTTCAATGTTGTGTATCGGGTGGAGCAGTGAATGCGTAGCTAGTATCATTAGAAATTGTAAATTTTTCAGGAGTGCAGGTACTGTGTTGTTTCATTGGCATTGTAAAGTTTACTGGCGGCACTGGGAGGTATGGGCTGTGTTCACTAGAAACGATGTGGCAGTGCCAGTATTGGACTGGGGTGGATAAAGTTAAAAATCACACAAGACCAGGTTATAGTCCAACAGATTTATTCGGAAGCACAAGCTTTCGGAGCGCCGGTCCTTCCACAGGTAGCTGTGGAGCAGGATCATAAGACACACATCTTATAGCAAAATTCATAGTGTCATGCAACTGATGCCTTTTAGAATGGGTTGTAGGTTTCGGTTCATTAACATGTAAATCCAAGAACAACATCTAAGTCATGTTCTTGAGATGACTTATGGTTTTATATATTTTTTTAAAAAGTGACATCTCAGCTCACACAATACATTAAAGTTGTGAGATTCGAGTCTGTCAGTATCCCAATCTTGAATCAGACTAGTTCTGTTTTTAAAGGAGGAATATATAAAATATTACATGGATTGACTGCCTGTCAATTGTGCGCTTTGTGAGCAAAATTGAAAGTATCTGCAAATATAATTCTGCCAATACAAATTCACTCCATAGAGTTGTGTATGTGAGTTTGTGTGAGAGTGCATGTAAGAGTGTGTGCATGCTTGGTAAAGTGTGAGTGTGTGAGCATGTTCGGGTGTGCGTATATGAGAGAGGTATGAATAAAAGCAAGGGATTGCATTGTACTAAAACGAGGAAGGACAGGACTTCTATAGTTAAAAAAGAGACCTGGGAGGGTTCAGATACATAGTTATGCAACCTGCAAAGAACTGGTAGACTGGATGGTTAAGAAGGCATTTAGCACCATTGCCACCCAGACCCACCCCCTTACTTCATATTTCTCATAGCTAATCCACCCTACCTTGCATATCCTGAACAATAAGGGTAATTTAGCATGGCCAATCCAGCCTAACCTACACCCTAATCTAAAAACTACCTTCTCAAGAATGTAATTTAAATGCACAACATTTCTAAGAAAAATCCCAGTCTGACTCAACACTGGGACCCAGACAGAATTCACACCTATTGTTAGAAAAGCTGTGCATTTGAATGACTTTCTTGAGAAGGTAATTAAAAACAAGTTCTGGAATTAACATGCCAAAGAGCAGAAACCCATTCTAAAAGATGAAAGATTTAATCGAAAATTGTTTAATATATCACATCTCCATGACACTGGACTCCTTTGGCTATAAATGCCATGATCATGATCTCATTCTCCACGCCGAACCTGATAAAACAGCAGTGCTCCAAACGTTAGTGTTTCCAAATAAATCTGTTGGTTTATAACCTGGTGTTGTGAGATTTTTAACTTTGTCCAAGGAAACACGTGTTGTGGGACTGGTAACAGTTGTTATTTTGTGATCTGTTCCTCCTGAAGTTTCTCCTCTGCGCAGGCACAGGTGAACAGTCTGTTTTTGTGCTTTGTGTGAGATCAGGCTAGCAGCTTTTAAATTCTTATGTTTAGCAGCAAAAGAAAATTGTAGGTCAGCAATCGTATTTCGAGAATGGTACTTCCAGCTCTGGTAGTCCTGTTGGGTCACCAGAGAGGGAGGGAGAGAAGATGTCACATCTAAAAAGCAAACCGAAAAGTTGTTGTGTTTGTTCCGTCAGTTGAGTTGGTTCTGCACTCCGATGAGACTGGAAACTGATTTTAATGGATCAGAATTGAACACTACAATGGAACACCTTAAATTTCAAGAACGTTGAAAGGGCAAATCAAACTGTAACCTTGAAGAGATATGCTTCCATTTCTCACCTTGGGTGATCCAAATGAGACATTGTTACTGATCACTCCATTTCAGAGTGCTGCTCTTTCATCAGCTGGTCGTGGACAGTAAGGTCATGATCACAGAATTTATAGCCAAAGGAGTCCACGGTCATGGAGATGTCCTTCACTAAACAATTTTAGATTAAATCTTTCATATTTTAGAATGGGCTTCTGTTCTTTGGTATGTTAATCCCAGAACTTGTTTCAAATTATCTTCAAGAATGTCATTTAAATGCAGAGCTTTTCGAACAACAATGTCAGTCTGACTCGATATTGGGACACACAGAATTCACACCCATTGTTAGCAAAGCTCTACGTTTAAATGACGTTCTGAAATGGCTGATCTTTAACATTGAGAATAGTTACATTGATATATTCAGAAACATTAAAGTCTGAAAGCATGTTCACTTTTTGAAAAGAGCTGCTGAAATCTTTCTGAAACTTGCATTGAAACGTGCGCAGTTAGGCCACAGCCCAAGACAGGCTGTAAAGGATGAATGGCCTAATCCTAGTTTTGTGAAATTGATTCTAACTATGTAGAAATAGAGTCATAGAATTGTAGAGCACAGAAGCAAACCCTTCAGTCCAGACAACCAAATATCCTAAATTAATCTAGTGACCCATTTGCCAGCATTTGGTGCATAGCCCTCTGATTCTTTTCTATTCATGTCTCCAACCAGATGCATTTTTTTCTTCTTCAGCTAATTGAAGCTGGAGAAGCCTGAAATCTTTAAAGGATTTCCTGAAAAAAGCTTTTATTCAAGATTTGGCTCAGTGGAGGACTTTCTAAAGCTTTGCTATTGTAGTTTTCAATTTGTCAAAACAACTTTTCAGTTGTTGTTGTCCAAGGCAGAGTAAATATTCATTTAAGATATAGTTGAGATATGTACATTCTTTACAATGTTTTTCCATCATTACCAGTGATTGTCCATCATTTGGTACATTGAGCATCATCTTTTTGTGATTCAACAGATATGATTTGAAGTGAATTCTGCAAGATACTTTTGTATTTTATCTAACTTTGCTTTGTATTAAAGATTTCCTTTGTGACATTGAGATATTTTAATTAAAATGTATAATAATGAAACAGCTAATTTATTCTGAAATTATTTCAATTAGTTGGTCGATTGCCAAATAATAGCTGCATAACTGTTGTAAATGTTGACACCCAGGAAAGCTATTTTGTTTAATATATTTCCTTTACAATCATTTTATAAAATCTTTACATTTTCAAATGAAATAAAATTTGCAGTGTTTTATTAAATGGTTGAAAGTAACTTTGCACTTAATTGCTCCATTTGGGATTAAACATAGATTATTTTTATCAAAATCATATTCACAATTTATGGTGAGTGTATTAACAAACAAATGTTCCCATTGAATTGCCTCAAACACAATTTGAAATTCTTGAATGAGTTGAATAAGGGGTACACTGTGAATATTTATTGCGCATTTCTGAAATTCTCTGCACTGCCATTGCATTTGGTTAAACAAGATATGTAACCCTCTTCATAACTTTGTATTTCTTTGATATTTCATTTGCTATTGCTATTGCCCAAATAACTTCATCAAATGCCAAAACGTTTTTTAAGCTGTGAATTTTCGGTCTGATAATGTCATTCAGTTGTGAACAATCTGAAGATTCAATTTAAACACATATAAGAATGTCAAAAAGATATTGATAATAGAAAGTCAACATGGAGAATTGCCAATGAAATGCAAACCAAGGCTGCTCTTAATTTGGTACAGACTAAATCGCAATCAAAATGATAAGAATAAGTAGAAATAAGGGCATTGTGCACAAACTGTTTGTAGTGAGTTCAGAATTTTTCTGATCATTTAATTCTGACACATGTAGTGTGCAGCTCTTATTTGTTCATGGAATGTGAGCATCACTGGCAGAGCCAGTATTTTTCATCATCCCCTCTTTCCCTTGAAAACCTGACTGCTAAGCACCCATATGAATATTGGGTGAGGACACAATGAGGTTGAGTTGCAAGGCCTACTGTGGCATAACAAATTATACTGGCTTACACTGCACCCTGACAAGACAGATTTTTGGGAGGAGAACAAAAATTGGAATTCCTACTTAAATATTGATGCTCCCATTTATATCTCTCAAAAAGATATTGTTTGCTCCATAAATTTGTAATGGCTCCTTTGTTCAATTATTTTCCTGCATCCGCATATATCTCGAATCATTTTCTTTTCAAGAATTTTGTATTAACGTTTGCCACTGACTGCTGCCATCATCCCTTCAAGATCATTCCAAATCATAATAACTTGCTTATTTTCTTAAAAATTAAATCTTACCCCCCGCGCCCCAGCCCAAATCCCTTTTCTTATAAAGTGGCTGCACTATTTCGAACATGGTCACACTTTCTAAATATTACCATGTACTTTTAATTATGAGATTTCAATGCGTCTTTTTAAATATAAAAATACCCCTTCAAATGTAGTTATGCCCTTTAAATGTATTGTGTTCCTCTAAGTGCAATCTTGCCCCTCGATAATGTATACTTACCCCTTTACATATGACTGTCTCTTAAAGGGTCATTTCTATTTATAAATAGGGCAACGTCTCTTCGAAATGTAGATTCAATTAGATATGACTGCGTCATTTTAGATTAGATTACATTACAGTATGGAAACAGGCCCTTCGGCCCAACAAGTCCACACCGACCCGCCGAAGCGCAACCCACCCATACCCCTACATTTACCCCTATACCTAACACTACGGGCAATTTAGCATAGCCAATTCACCTGGCCTGCACATCTTTTGGACTGTGGGAGGAAACCGGAGCACCCGGAGGAAACCCACGCAGACACGGGGAGAACGTGCAATCTCCACACAGTCAGTCGCCTGAGTCGGGAATTGAACCCGGGTCTCTGGCGCTGCGAGGCAGCAGTGCTAACCACTGTGCCACCGTGCCACCATATCAAGATATCCCTTTGAATGTAATTTTGTCCATTACAATCTATATGCAGAAATAGCCTGTTAAATGTCCACGTCCCTTTTAAAATGCAGATTTCCCGCATCAGGTAGCAGCAGTTGTAGCACGAGGTGGCTGTTGCTTGGTGACGGTGAGGATCCCCGGCCCCGCCCATCCCCCCTGAGCTGATGTCACGCGAAGGCGGTTGGGAGGAGAAGGCGCTCGAGCGGGGAAGCGGCGGCCGTTAGGAAAATGGCGCCATGCGGCCCGGGGCAGACACCCGTCACTGGGCACCGCCGCCTTCCTGGCGCAGCTGCTGTGTCACGGCCACACCAGCCAGCTGTACAGCAGGCAGGAGCCGGTGAGCATTCTGGAGGCGGATGCTCCTCAGTCATTGAAGGGGTAGGACCTGTTGAGAGAATGGTTAGTGAAGTGTGTGATGTACTGAGCCTTATTAACATGGATATAGTTTGTAATTTGTCAAAGTATACATTTTATTATTTAGAATGGTAGAGATGTACAGCGCGGAAACAGACCCTTCGGTCCGACCCGTCCATGCCAACCCGATATCCTAAATTAATCCGGTCCCACTTGCCAGCACTTGGCTCATGCCTCTAAGCCCTTCCTATACGTATACCCATCCAGAGACCTTTTAAGTGCTTTAATTGTAGCAGCCTCCACCACTTCCTCGGGCAGCTCATTCCATTCACGCACCACCCTCTGCATGGAAAAGTTGCCCCTTAGGTACCTTGTATATCTTTCTGCTCTCACCCTGAACCTAGGCCCTCTAGTGCAGACCTTCACCCCCTACACTAGGGAAAAGACATAAGAAAGTTGAGCAGCCAGACAAAACGGAAAAGCCACAAAATATCGAGCCAGATGGGGAAAAAAGTTGTGGTTCTACCTTTTTTTTTCTCCTATTGGCATTTGGACACTTCAAAATCTGTCAATAATACCAGCATCACCACTGAGCATATTGCATACGTTCCTCTGTGTCAACAAGCATTGCACATGTTCCCTGCTTTGGGTGTCACCCTTATTCAGGACTGGGGGTAGGTGTTGGGAGAGCTGCAGAACAAGGGTGTGCTGGAAGCAGGGTGGTGAATTAGGGATAGGTGGAGACAAGTAGAGAGTACAAACTGGTTGGTCACTGGGAGGAAGGAATCTGGTTGGGGGCAGGGAGGGGTGGGGGTGGGGAAGAACCTGGGAAGGGATTCGAGAAGTGGGGAAGGAGGTTATTTGAAATTGGAGAACTCAGTGTTGAGTCCTCCAGGCTGTAGGCTGCCCAGGTGGAAGATGTTGTGGTGTTCCTCCAATTTGTGGTTTGGTTTGTTGTGGCAATGGAGGCAGTCTAAGATGGTCATGTCAGAAATGGAGTGGGAAGGGGAATTAAAATGGGTGGTGATTGGGAGGTCCGGTCGGCCTCTGTAGACCCAGCTGTGACACTCGGTGAACTGTTCCCCACGTTTACCCTCTGTCTCCCGAAGACCACAATTGGCAAACACATGGCAAATACAATACCCCAATGTGAAGTTAGAGCCTTTGTGGTGTTTAAAAAAGCAGAAAAGAGATGCATTGTTTAAATGGTGACATATTGGGATATGGAGAAAGTGAGGACAGCAGATGCTGGAGATCAGAGTCGAAAGGTGTGGTGCTGGAAATGCTCAGTCAACACTCGATGAGCAGGAGAGTTGATGCTTCAGGCACGGGCCCTTCATCAGGAATGACGTGTGGATGTACAAAGGGGCCTCAGCGTCCTTCTACAACAGTCAATGCCAGTTGTCAGGTGCAGCGAGCAATGCAAGTGATATATTAGCAAGTGGAAATGAGTTCAGAAGTGGGGATGCCTGCCTGCAGTTAGGGGATCATTGAATATATTCAAGGCTGAGTTCATCTGATTTTTGAACAAGAGGAGGATGTTTATGGGGGAAGGTGAGAAAATGGCTTTTAAGACCAGGACAGAACAGTTAGAGTCATACAGCATAGAAACAGACCCTTCAGTCCGACTAATCCATGCTGACTGTGTTCTCAAAATGAACTAGTCATACCTCCCTGTGTTTGGCCCATATCCCTCTGAACCTTTCCTATTCATGTACTTATCCAAATGTCTTTTAAATGTTGTTACTGTACCTGCATCCACCACTGTGTCGGGATGTTCATTCCACATACAAACCACACTCTTTTAAAAAAAAAAATGCTGCCCCTCAAGTCTTTTTAAAAACTTTCTCCTCTCACCTTCAAAGTTTGCTCTCTAATCTTAAAATCCCCACCCGTGGGGATTGACACCCACCATTCACCTCATCTACCTCCCTCATGATTTTATAAATCTCTAAGGTTACCTCTCAACCTCCTGTGCTCCAGTGAGAAAAGTCCCAGCCTATCCACCGAGATGTCGGTAGATTACTTTGGTGGAAAGTGGGAATTCATTGCACTGTAGGGATGAAACCCTACCCTATCCAGACATTTCTGGTGGTGGATGAGACCAGGCCACATAATTTGGAGGACTGGATTTTGGACAGAGATGAGGAGGAACTATTTTTCCTGGATAGTAGTCAATCTATGGAATTCTCTGCCGAAGGAAGCAGTAGAGACAGCCTCATTAAGTATATTGAAGACACAGTTGGTTAGGTTTTTGCATGATAGATTAATTAAGGATAGTTGGGATAATGCAGGGAGGAGGAGCTGAGACAATAGACAGTTTTACCATTATTTTAATGAATGGCGGAGCAGGCTGGATGGACCAAATGGCCTACTCCTGCTTCTATTACTATGAAACAATAACCCTGCATTTCCCATGGCTAATCCACCTAACCTGCACATCCCTGGACATGATGAGCAATATAGCCTGGCCAATCCAAATCAAGGCTGGTGAGCAATGTAGTGATGTGGGAAATGAACATCAGAGAATGATAGAAAGGGACAAGGAGAGTAAATATACCAGCAATCAAAACTGGATTCTGAATGATCACAAAAATGGAAACAAAAAGTGGTGTTTCTGCATGTGTGCTGCACTGTAACAAAAGTAAATGAATTGTCTGCACACATTGACGAGAATAATTATGATCTGAGACTCCTTACAGAAACATGGCTTTCGGATGACAAGGATTGGATCCTGAATATCGAGGGGGTAGTCAAATGGGAAGCTAGGTAAAGGTAGAGGGTTGCCACTGCTAATCGAAGCACTGACCAGAGGATAGTCTGGTGTCCGCTCTGATTTCAAGTCCTCATTTCTCTGTCCTCTGATCTTCCTGTTCCCACAGAATAAGATGTCAGTCTATTCTCAGTTCTACTGGATTTCTGCTGAAGCTTTGACCCCCACCCCCTCTTTTTACACCTGGAACAATAAAATATTCAGTCAGTCAATTAAAGCCCAATGCACAATCTCCCAGTCTCCCAACCAACCAGACACAAAAGTGTAGTCATAGCAGGGAATCAAACAAGAAAAATGAAACAACATGAGAAACAAATAGGTGCTAGTGCTTAATGTCTGTTCATTAGGAAGCAAACCAGAAATAGGACTCTCCCAGGATTCTGATTGTGCCCAACTTGAGGATCGTCTCTCCCTTACATCTAACTGTTAGTACCCAGCTATGATTTACAATATTTACACCAGAAATGAAGCATCTTATCAAATAGAGATAGACACGTACAGTACGGAAGTAGACTTTCTCTCTCGCATGCGCGCGTACACACAAGTCCATGGGGGTGAATTTTTATTTGCAGATACATTCTATTTTGCTTAAAGATGCACAATCTGCAGACAGTCAATGCATATAATATTTTGTAAATTTGACTTTGGAAATAGAACAAGGTTTGGACTCTGACCTCACACATTTAATGCTTTGTCTGAGCTGAGATGTCATCTTCTGTTACAAAACCTTAAGTTATGTTGAGAAGTGCCTTACAGGAAGTTGGAGATTTACATATTAATGATGCCTGCAACCCATTTGAAAAGATGGAAGAATTAACAATCCAGGTTTATTCAATATATCATTTCAGTGGCAGAACACTGCAATGTTTTTCCATAAATTCTGTCCCTTATGATCTTATTCTCCACAACCACCTGATGAAAGAGTTTTGTGCCAAAAGCCAGTGCTTCCAACTAGCTTGGTGTTATGTGATTTTTATTTTACTCCTGTTTATTTTTTTTTTACTCCGTTTTTTTTTAACCCCACACTAACCGCGGTAGTGCTTATTTTTTTCCCCAGCACCCATGGTGTGTGTGTGCAGGTATGAGACACAGTGAAAGATACAAAGTGAACGAATCTTTATTCAATTTCCACCACCAGGAAGATAGGAAAACACCCGAGTGGCCAGTGACAAACACTGCCCTTCACATCAAAGGGCAGCGCTGTGTGATCAAAACAGTGAAGGGGAGGGTAGGGACTAAATCAAAATAGAGTTGGAGGGGGAAATAATGCACTCCACTCCCTGCGGCGCCCACCTCTCCCTGATCACTCCAGGGTGTTGATGGACACCGCGTGCTCCTTCTCCAAAGACAGCCGGGCCCTAACGTAACCGCGGAAGAGGGGCAGGCAGTCGGCCCTAACGACCCCCTCCACGGCCCGCTGCCTGAACCTGTTGATGCCCAGTTTAGCCAGGCCCAGGAGCAGACCCACGAGGAGGTCTTCAGACCTGCCCTCCCTCCTCCGTACCGGGTGCCCGAAGGTCAGGAGCGTGGGACTGAAGTGCAATCAAAAGCAGAGGAGGAGGTTTTTTAAGAAAATCAAAAAGGGAGTGCAAACGCTCACACCCAATATATTATGTGATTTTTAACTTTGTCCAGGTAAGGGTGGATTGGCCATGCTCAAATTACCCATAGTGCCCAGGGATGTCCAGGTTAGGTGCATTAGTCAGGGGTGAATGTAGAGAAATGGGGGTCGGGGAGTTACTTTCTGGAGGGTTGGGTGGACTCGTTGGGTCAAATAACCTGCTTCCACACTGTGGGGATTCTCTGGAGAGAAGAGATTTCTGCAAACTATGCAGGGCAGCACAGGTGTCTCCATGTGAGTTTATGCATGAGTGTGCTTTTGCATGCGTGCTTGCTTGGTGAAGTGAGTGTTATGGAGTATCAGCCTGTGCGAGGGTGAGTATTGGGGATGTGCGTGTGTCAGAGAGTATGTGCATAAGAGAGGTGTGGATGAAAGCCAGGGGTTGCATTTTGCTAAAACAAGGAAGAGCAAGAGGGTCTGCAGAGGCTGACCAGATGTCTCAGTCACCACCTATTTTAATTCCTGTTCCCTCTCCATTTCTGACATGACCAGCTTTGGCCTCCTTCATTGCCACAACGATCCAATCCACAAATTGGAGGAACAACACCTCATCTTCCACCTGGAGTTGTCTAATTTCTCCCCTCCCATCCCCAACTCCCTTCACGGCCTCTGCCCCTCCCATTCATTCTTCCCTGCCACCAACCAGATTCCTTCCTCCCATCGACCATCAGGTCGTCCCCTCTGTCTTCACCAATCCCCACTTCAACACCTTGCCCCCGGCACCCCTTTATCTGCATCTTGTTCTACACCCATCCCCGATCCGGAAGAAGGATTACACCTGAAACGTCGGCTTCTCCACCTCCTGATGCTGCCTGGCTTGCTGTGTTCTTCCAGCCTCCTGACTGTCTATATTGTCAATCGAGACACAGACGTGGACCAACTGTTCCAGAGTCTGTCCCCTCCCTGGATTCACTCCCTTTCCATTCAGTTGCTGCAAGTCAACAATTGAACGCCAGAATGAAAAAATAAATTGAAAAAGTGGGTGAGAAAAGAGAGTATTTTACTCACAGATGTTGGACAGAGGAAGAAAGTTGCAGTCTGGGGTGAAGCTCAATCTTCATTCAGAGAGAGGAGCAGCAGCTGTAATCAAATAGACAGAGTCAAAGATGTACAGCATAGAAACAGACCCTTCACTCGAACCTGTCCATGAGGAGCAGATATCCTAACCCAATCTAGTCCCACTTGCCAGCACCTGACCCATATCCCTCCAAACCCTTCCTATTCATAAACCCATCCAGATGCCTTTTAAATGTTGCAATTGTTTGAGTGTCCACCACTTCCTCTGGCAGCTTACTCCTTAAATGCACCACACTCTGCGTGGAAAAGTTGCCCCTCAGAACTCATATCTTTCCCCTCACTGAAAACCTATGTCTCTATTCCCCCCCAACCCCGCCACTGACTCCAGGGAAACGACCTTGTCTATTTCTCCTCAGCCTCTGACCCTGCAGAGAAAATATCCCTGGCCGACTCAGCCTCTCCTTGTAGCTGAAACCCTCCAACTCTGGCAACAGCCTTGTAAATCTTTTCTGATCCTTTTCAAAGTTTCACAACATCTTTCCGATAGAAAGGAGACAAGAAATGGATGTAGCATTCCAAATGTGGCTTAACCAATGTCCAGCACAGCCACAACGTGACCTCCCAACTCCCATACTCAATGCTGTGACCAATAATGGAAAGCATACCAAACACTGCCTTCACTATTCTGTCGACCTGAGACTCCATTTTCAATGAAGTATGAACCTGCACTCCAAGGTCTCTTTATTCTGCAACACTCCCCAGTCAGTCCTGCCTGGATTGCTTGACCAAAATGTATTTCTCTAAATTAAACTCCATCTCCCATTGGCCTATCTGACCAATTCTAATTTATCGTGAACTCTTTTTCTCTCATTCTGCAGAAGCTGAAAGTCTCCATTCCTTCATACCCTCCCTTGATGCTGCCTGACCTGTTGTGCTTTTCCAACACCACACTCTCGACTCTGATCTTCAGCATCTGCAGTAGTCATTTCTCCAACATTTCCAGAGTTTGCCCCTCCCCCCTCGATTCACTCTCTTCCGTTTCAGTTGGTGCAAGTCAACAACTGAAGCCCCGAATGAAAAATAAATGGAAAACGAGGGTGAGAAAAGAGTGCCATACTCACAGATGTTGGACAAAGGAAGGAAGTTAGTCTGGGGTGAAGCTCAATCTTCATTTAGAGAGAGAGGAACAGCAGCAGCTTCAGAAGGACATGGTCCACCTTCCACATTCAGACAGTAGGGGGGCTCTGATTGGCAGAAGGATAAGTTTCCTTCCAGTCCGCCAAATGCTCTCCATTGGTCCATGAAGGTCGCGAACCGTTTCCGGGGACAGCGATGAGCATGCAGTTTTTGCTGACACCGGCTAACCCGCACAGACCTTGCTGACACCGAGGAGCATGTGCAGTATGCTCTGGAGATGCTGCTGTTACTGAGAGATTTTAATTGGTCAAATGCTAATAGGGAAAAAAAAAGAGTAGAGCCACAATTTTGTTCTCCTGTAGCTTGACGTAACCGTACATGCTCGTCGCTATTTTTGCTATTTGTCTTACTGACACCACTCATGATTTTGTAAGTCTCAATAAGGTCACCCCTCAACCTCCTGCACTCCACTGAAAAAAGTCCCAGTCTCTCCTTATAACTCAATCCCTCCAGTCCTGGCAACATCCTGGAAAATGTTTTCCAAACCCCCTCCAATAGTATTCTTCCTATTACAGGGCGACCAGAACTGTACTCAGTACTCAAAGTGGCTTCACCAACATCCTGGACATCCTCAACATGATGTCCCAAATCCTATCTCAACGGTGTGAACAATGAAGGCAATGCTGCTAAATGCCTTTTTAACCATCCTGTGTCCCAGCAATGCACCTTTCAAGAACAATGTACCTGAAAGCCACCATGTCTCTCTGTTCTACAACACGACCCAGTGCCCTACCATTACCTGTACAAGTCCTGCCCTTGTTTTAGCAAAATGCAACCCCTCACTTTTATCCACAACTCTGTCATAAACATGCTGTCTCTCAGACACACACACATATGCACCACTCACCCCAACCAAAATACTCACCCTCTTACAGACTTAAACTCCAATCACACTCACACTTTACCAAGCATGCACACACGCAAACACACACACACAGATAATAGTCTATGGGGTGAATGTGCATTTGCAGATGCATTCAATTTTCCTCAAAAAGTGCACAATCTGCAGGCAGTTAATCCATGTAATATTTTATAAATTCCTACTTTGGAAATAGAACCAGTCTGATTCAAGCAAGAGTGGGATACAGACAGACTTGAACCTCACACCTTTCATGCATTATATGAGCTGAGATGTCACCTATTTTTATAAAACCTTTATAAAACATTTGAGAATGGGGACTTCAAAGTAGTTCTGGGGTTTACATATGAATGAACTGAAACCTGCAACCCATTCTAAAAGATGAAAGACTTACTATCATTCTAGGTTTGTTCAATATATCCCATCAGTTGCATGACACTGTGATCTTTTGCTATAAATTGTGTCTTATGATCCTGTTCTACAGCTACCCGATGAAGAGCAGCGCTCTGAAAGCTAGTGCTTCCAAATAAACCTATTGGACTATAACTGGTGTTGTGTTTTTAACTTTGTCTACCCCAGTCCAACACTGGCTCCTCCACATCATTTCTAGTGGAGACAGCCCATACCTCCCGGTGCTGTCTGTAAACATTACGATGCCGATGAAATGACGCAGAAATCGCACTCCTGAAAAATTTACAATTACAATGATATTAGCTAGTCATTCACTGCTCCATCTGATACATGACATTGGAAACTTTGTGCAGGAGGCTGAAAGAAATGAGCAGCTTTAACACAAAAACCTCTTGGAGGTCAAAGCTTTCAACTGTACCATTCAGAATCAGAGACAATTACACAGAGTGGTGAACTTAGCTCAGACAATCACAAAGGTCAACCTCCCATCTATATAATCCATCTATCAGGCCCACTGTCCAGGAAAGGCCGCCAGCATTCTCAAAGACCTATCACAGCCTGGCAATGTTTTTCTTCAACCTCTACCATCCGGGTGGATAGTACAGAAACCTGAACACATGCACCAGCCGGTTTTGAAACAGTTCCTACCACACTTTTGTTAGAATACTGAATGGACTCTCAAACTCTTAACATTCACCTGGACCTGTGTTTTTGTTTTTGCAGCTGTTTATTTATTATTTACATATCTTTGCTACTTAACTCTGATCTGCCTGTACTGCTCACAAGACAAAGCTTTTCACTGTATCGCGGCGCACGTGACAATAAATCAATTCAATGAGAGTCTGAGCCCTTCAGTAAATTCAGGTAACCTTTACTGCGACCCAACTTTGTTACAACTGCAGATCCCCCCCCCCCCCCGCCCCAGCAAAAAGGTGTTGAGAATGTAGCTTTTTCATTTAAACAGCTCAAGGCCCAAGTGCTCACACTCCTCCCACCCCCCACTTTCTTTACTATTGGTCAGCACCAAGCTGTCCCTTTGTAATTGGATCCTTGGTACAGCCTTAACCTGTATTGCCTCACTGAGCAATTTCAACCCACACCCTCTATCCAAGTACATTGTTCCGCACTCATTTGCTGGGGGTGGCAGTGTAGAGTCAACCACACTGCTATGGGTCTGGAGTCACGCAAAGGCCAGACCGGGTAAAGGATGCAGCTGGTTTTCAGTATCAGTGGGACTGGATGAGAGACCCTACTGTTGCAGCACACTGAGTGTGGAGCCTGAAACAGATATACGGGCCTGGAAAGAGGAATTCACAGCAGGGAGGGCCTGTACACTATTTTGTGTGCAGCCGAAGCTTTAGCCATGAAGAAACCCGAGGAATCCCGCCCTGTGGTGAAACCGTGGAAGTGTGGCAACTGCGGGAAAGGCTTCTGTTTCCCATCTGTGTTGGAGACTCATCGGCACAGTCACACCGGGGAGAGGCCGTTCTCCTGCCCTGACTGAGTGAATCCTTCCCCACAACGGCAGTTTCCTTCCCTAAAAAGGACATGAGTGAATCAGATGGGGGTTTTCTCCAGCTCCCCCCACCCATGAAAACAGTTTCATCATTAGATTCTGAACCGAGATTTCTGACCAAATTCCAATTCCGCCATCTGACTCAGCGGGATTCGAACCTGGGAGTCTCAAGAACTGGGTTGATAATCCAGTCAATAACGGTACTCTGTCATCACTCCTTCAATCCCCTTGCGATGGCACATGAACTCTCTGGTGCCTCCGCAGGTGGGAGGAGCGGGTGAAGCCCTTCCCACAGTGAGAGCAGTTGAACGGCCTCTCCCTGGTGTGGACCCACCGGTGTCTCAGCAGGTTGGAGGAATCGCTGAAGGCTTTCCCACACTCGGGGCAACTGAAGGGACTCTCCCCAGTGTGGACCTGCTTGTGTTTCAGCCTGTCTGAGGAATGGCTGAAGGCCTTCCCGCACTTGGTGCAGGGGAAGGGCCTCTCCCCTGTGTGGACCCGCTGGTGGGTCAGTAGGTTGGAAGCCCAGATAAATCCCTTCCTACACATGGGGCAACTGAAGGGCCTCTCCCGTGTGGACCCACTGGTGCCTCAGCAGGGCAGAGGCCTGGGTAAAGCCCTTTCTGCACACGGGGCAGGTGAACGGCCTCTCCCCCGTGTGGACCCGCTGGTGGGTCAGTAGGTTGGAGGAATTGACGAAGCCCTTCTCACACTCAGGGCAGGAGAACGGCCTCTCCCCAGTGTGACTGCACCGATGAGTCTCCAACACAGACAGGAAACAGAAGCCTTTCCCGCAGTTGCCACACTTCCACGGTTTCTCCACAGGGCAGGATTCCTCGGGTTTCTTCATGGCTAAAGCTTCAGCTGCACACAAAATTGTGTACAGGCCCTTCCTGCTGTGAATTCCACTTTCCAGGCCGGTATATCTGTTTCAGGCTGCACACTCAGTGCGCTGCAACAGTAGGGTCTTTCATCCAGTCCCACTGATACTGAAAACGCACTCAAGCAGGAACCAAAAGCTTTGCTCATTCTCATAGATCCATAGTTGAAAATTGTTGCGGTCTCAATGGATTGAATGACTGTCAGACATTGACATCAAAGTGAGGATTGCAGACACTGGATAGTCAGAGTCGGAAAGTGCGGCACTGGCAAAACACAGCAGGTCAGGCAGCATCTGAGGATCAGCAAAGTCTGTTTTGGGCATAAGCCCTTCATCTGCTGATGTTGAAACTTCCGTCTTCAGATCTTCAAATACTCTGTTAAAAGAGATTACAAAAGTCGTCACTGTTAGTCCAGGGTAGAAATTCAGAACAAGGAATTTTACTTGCCGTTGAACATTCTTTTCTTTTGTTATTTCATAAATTTGAAAGCACCATCCCACTCTCTCTCCCCCTCTGTTCTCACTCTGCTCTAACAAATTCTCCTGAAGGTGCTGATTCAGTATCTTACAGGGGCAGAAAAGTAAAAACGTCAGGACTGACATCACTGAAATTTGGATAACTCCACCTGAAAGTTAATATCTTTCACAACAACATTGGGATATTGCCGAGAGTGAGCAGGTCTGATTCTGGGGAGTAAAACAAGTGTAAATTCAGGTTGAACTTGCAATACAGCTTCTTGAGAAAAAAACAGACACGAAATGGTTAACATCCCGGGAGGTGGGAGTGGAATGAGATATTAAGGCTTTGACACCGACACCAGAGAAAGACTGAACATACAGACGTGGCAAATATCTAGTGGATAGCCAGAGTCAGAGATATACAGCACAGAAACTCTCAGTCCAACTTGTCCACGCCAACCAGATATCCCAAATTAATATCGCCCCGTTTGCTGGCACCTGGCTTCTATTCCTCTGTACCCTTCCAATTCATATACCCAGGCAGATGCCTTTTAAATGCTGTAATTGTACCAGCCTCCACCACTTTCTCTGGGAGCTCATTCGTTGCAAGCACCACCCTCTGAATGAAAAAGATGCCCGAGGTCCCTTTTAAATCTGCACCCCCACCCCACAGCCCTCACCCTGAACCTGTTACCCTCTAGCTCTGGACTCTCCCATCCCAAGGAAAAGGCCTTGTCTATTTACCCTATCCATGCTTCTCATGATTTTATAAACGTCTATAAGGTCACCTCTCAGCCTCCGGCACGCAAGGGGAAATAGCCCCAGTCTATTTGGCCTCTCGCTATCACTCAAACCTCCTGGCTACATCATTGTAAATCTTTTCTGAACCCTTTCCAGCTTCACAACATCTTTCCAATAGGAGGGAGACCCGAATTGCACACAATCTCCCAAAAATTGCAATGGTTCTGTTGGCTAATGGCAATTTAATTCCAAAATGTTAATTCCTTCACGAGAAGGGAATAATTGGCAATGTAGCTGTGAGAGGTCCCTTGCGGAAGAGTGAAGAACTGAGTGAGAATTTTCCATTACGTTGGAGAGCAGAGTTGATACTGAGACTGGGGACTTAAATCTAAAGCAAGGAAATTACAGGCACAAAAAGGCTGCAACAAACGAGGGCACATTATTGAAAGAAATGACAAACATTTAGATAGCACCTGGAGCAACTGCAATAGTTGTTCCATCCTGTCTGAAAAATAAAACAAAAGGTGGCCCAGCCACCGCTAACAAGGGATATTATGGGCAGGACTGGATCCAAAGAAGTGGCATACAAATTAGCTAAAAAAAGCAGCTAATCTGAAGACTGGGAGCAGTTCAGGTTTCAACAAAAGGATTGATTAAAAGGGGAAAATGGGGTATGTGAAGGGGGGAAAGAAAATGATTGGTGAAAACAATTACAATTAGAAACAAGCAAAGTTCTCATGTGGAACAAAGATGGCAGACCAATTAACCACATATGTTGCTGATATAATCACAAAAGGAGGGCACAAATAACGTCCCCAAAATGTTGGGGAACACATGGTCCATTGAGAGCAGAACTGAGTAGTCGTAGGGAAATGGTGTTGGAGAAATTGATGGGATTAAAAGTTTACAAATCCCTAGCACCTGGTAATCCACACCCCAGACTATGGCCCGAGATGCATCATGCAGTTGTTGAATTTAGGCTGATCTTAGCAGGACTTCAACACATAATGATAAGGTCTTTGGGAGTATTGCTTAACAAAGAGACCTTGGAGTCTAGGTTCATAGCTTCTTAAAAATACATTAGGGAAGTGCGGTGGAGATGGTGGATTCATTAGTTATAATATTCCAAAGTTCTCTAGACGTGAGAAAGATTCATTGAGTTTATTCAAGACTGAGATAGGTAGGTTGTTGATTGTCAAGGTGATCAAAGGTTATGGGGAGAAAGTGGGAGAATGTGGTTGAGAAACCAGTCAACCATGGTGGAGCAGACTCGATGGGCTGAATGGTCTCATTTCTACTCCTATATCTTATGGTCTTCTGGTTCCAGTGGATTTGAAAAATGCTAATGTAACACCTGTATTCAAAAAGGGAGGGAGGCAATATGTGGGAAATTGCAGACCAGTTAGTTTAACACCTGTTGTTAGAATCAATTATCAAGGAAGCAATATCAGAACGTTTTGAAAGTCAAAACTCCATCCATCAGAGTCAGCATGGTTTTATGAAGGGCAAATCAGATTTGACTAAGTTCTTCAAAGATGTAACAAGCAAAGTGGATAATGGTGACCCTGTAGATGTAATATATGTGGCCTTTCAGAAGGCATTTGCTGAAGTGCCACACAAAAAGTTAATTCACAGGTGGGATCATATGGGATTAGGGGTAATTTATCAACTTCAATAGGTGACTAGCTGATCGGCAGAAGACAGACAGTCTGAATCTATGGCTTTTTTTTTGGATGGCAAGATGTAACTAGTGAGCTTCCACAGGGTTGGGCCCTTGGGCCCCAGCTATTTACAATCCACATTAGCGACTTGGATACAGGGATAAAAGGCTCTTTTGCCAAATTTGTAAATGACACAAAAATAGGTGGGACAGTAAATTGCAATAGGAAATAAGAACCTTACAAATGGATATAGATAGGTTAGGAGAGTGGGCCCAAAGTGGCAGATGGAGTTTAAGGTGGATAAGTGTGAGGTCATGCATTTTGGTCAAAAAAAGGAAGGTGACCTACTGTCTAAACAGGGAGAGACTTTGGGGTGCTCTGGTGCAGAGGGTTCTGGGTATCTTCATTAATGAGTCACAGAAAACTAGCATGCAGGTACAGTAGATCAGAAAGTGAGTGAATGCAATGTTGGCTTTGATAGCTAAAGGAATAGAATACAAAAGGTAACGAAATGTTGCTGCAACTATGCATGGCATTGCTGAGGCCGGACCTGGAGGATTGTGCCCAGTTTTAGACCCTTATTTCCCCTTATATGGTTATGGTAGGGGATTTAACTGTCCAAACATAGACCGGGACTGCCATAGGTTTAAAGATTTCGTTGGAGAGGAATTTAAGTGTGTACAAGAAAATTTCTGATTCAGTATGTGGATGTACCTACTAGAGAAGGTGCAAAACTTGACTTACTCTTGGGAAATAAGGCAGGACAGGTGACAGAGGTGTCAGTGGGGGAGCACTTTGGGTCAGCGCCCATAATTCTATTAGTTTTAAAATAGTGATGGAAAAGGATAGACCAGATCTAAAAGTTGAAGTTCTAAATTGGAGGAATCCTAAGTCTGACAGTATTAGGCAAGACCTTTCAAAAGCTAATTGGGAGCAGATGTTCACAGGTAAAGGGACGGCTTGAAAATGGGAAGCCTTCAGAAATTAGATAATGAGACCAGAGATGGTATATTCCAGTTGAGGTGAAAGGAAAGTCTGATAGGTGTAGGGAATGCTGGATGACTAGAGAAATTGAGGGTTTCATTCAAAAAAAAGAGGGAAGCATATGTCAGGTATAGACAGGATAGATCGAGTGAATTCTCAGAAGAGTATAAAAGGTACAAAGTATAAACAAGTATACTTAAGAGGGAAATCAGGAGGGCAAAAAGGGGACATGCGATAGCTTTGGAAAATAGGGTGAAGGAGAATCAAAAGGGTTTTTACAAATAAATTAAGGACAAGAGGGTAACTAGGGAGAGAATTGGGCACCTCAAAGATCAGCAAGGTGGATTGTGTGTGGAACCGCAGAAAATGGGGGAGATACTAAATGAGTATTTTGCATCAGTATTTCCTGTGGAAAAGGTTATGGAAGATATAGACTGTAGGGAAATAGATGGTGACACCTTGAAAAATATCCATATTACAGAGGTAGTGGTGCTGGATGTCTCAAAACACAAAGATGGATAAATACCTGGGACCTTATCAGGTGCCCCTAGAACTCTGTGGGAAGCTAGGGAAGTGATTGCTGGACCCCTTGCGGAGATATCTGTAAATCAATCACAGGTGAGGTACCAGAAGTCCAGAGGTTGGTTAACTTCTGAACTCAATTTTTCTTGCTAATGTACCATTGCCTTGCTGATTGCTTGTTGCTCCTGTCTGACAACTGGCATTGACTGGTGTAGGAGGACGCTGAGGCCCCTTTGTACGCCCATTCCTGATGAAAGACCCATGCCCAAAACGGCGACTCTCCTGCTCCTCCGTTGCTGTCTGACCTGCTGTGTTTTTTCCAGCACCACATTTTTCGACTCTGATCTCCAGTTCTCACTTTATCCACACCTCAATATATCACTATTTAAATAATGCACCTCCTTTCTGCTTTTTTTTTAACAGCAAATGCTATAACTTCACATTGTGGTACTGTATTTGCCATGTGTTTGTCAACTGTGGACTTCTCTACATCGGGGAGACCAAGAGTACACTTGAGGAACGGTTCGCCGAGCATCGCAGCCGGGTCCGCAGAGACTGACGGGTCCTCCCAGTCACCACCCATTTTAATGCCCCATCTACAGTTCCCCCTACACTCTCCCCCACCGCCCCCTCCGCCACGAAGAAGGTTTACACCCAAAACATCGCCTTGTCCACCGCCTTATGCTACCTGGCTTAGTGTGTTCTTGCAGTCTCCTGCCGATGTATTTTGCCAATTGAGACACAGACCTGGACCAATTTTTCCAGAGTATGTCTCTGCCTGGATTCACTCCTTTTCCTTTCAGTTGCCGCAAGCCAACAACCGAACCCCAGAATGAAAAAAAGTGAAATGGAAAACGTGGGTGAGAAAAGAGACTACCATACTCACAGATGTTGGACGGAGAAAGGAGGTTGGAGTCTGGGGTGAAGCTCAATCCACATTCCAAAGAGAGGAGCACGAGCAGCAGCTTCAGAGGCGCGTGGTCCAACTTCCGCATTCAGACAATGCGGTGGCTCTGATTGGCAGGAAGACCAATCGCCTTCTGGTCCTCCAGGGCTTCCGATTGGTCCATCAAAAACAGGTCGCGCGCCTTTCGTTTGGGCAGCGATGAGCATGCGCACTGCGTTGCTGACACCGGCAAATATCAGCAATATACTCTTGTGGGGTTCTCGTTTTACGGACAGATTTTAAGTGTCCAAATGCAAATAGGAAAACAAAGGTAGAGCAACAATTTTGTTCCCCCGTGGCTCGACATTTTATTGCTTTTGCATTTTGTCTGGCTGATCAACTTTTGTATGTCTTTTCCGCATGTTTGGGGGGGGAGCCCAGAACTAGAGGGCATAGGTTGAGGATGAGAGGGGAAAGATTACTGAGGATCTTAAGGGCCAACCTTTTTGCACAAAGGGTGGTATGTGTATGCAATGAAGTGGTGGAGGCTGGTACAGTTACAATATTTAAAATGCATTCTGATAGGGCTATGAATAGGAAGGATTCAGAGGGAAATGGGTCAAATGCTGGCAAATGGGTCACGAGATTAATTTAGTTTGTTTCTGTGCTATACAAATCTATGACTCTATTTTGACATAGTCAGAACCAATTTCATGAGACTAAGAATAGGCCATTCACCCCTTACAGCCTGTCCTGAGCTGTGGCCTAACTGCGCCTATTTCAATGCAAGTTTCAGAAGATTTCAGCAGCTCTTAAAAATTGAACATGCTTTCAGACTTTAATGATGTTTCTGAATGTATCATTTTAGCTATTCTCAATTTTACAGATCAGCCATTTGTCACCCGTCCTGACTCCCAGTTGAGTCATCACCATCTATTCTCTCTCTCTTCTGAAAAGGCCTTGATACAGTGATCAAAGAGGGCTCGAAGCATGAGAAAGGATGGGGAGAAAAGAGAGAGAATGGATGAGAGGGCAGAGGGTGGTGTGTAGAGAAACAGAAAATGAGCAGGAACAGAGGGTGGGGTTAGAGAAAGATTGGGGGGCAGAGGTTAGTGGGGGGGGGGAAGAGAAAGACCTGCAGGGCAAAGGGTAGTGGGAAAAGTGAGAGAATGGGGCAGCAGAGAATGGTGGAGGGGGCCAAGGGAGAATGGGGTACAGAGCATTGTGGGGTAGAGAAAGAGTGGAGTGCAGAGTGTGAGGGGAGAGAGAATAGATGGGAGTCAGTGGATGGCAGGAGAATGGACAGAGGGCAGAACGTAGGTGGAGAAAGAGAATATATGGGGGAACAGAGGGATGGAGAGCAGAGGATTTGGGGGAGAGAGAAAATGCATGGGGAGTCAGAAGATGGGAAGAGGGACTGGACAGGGATGCAGAGGGTGGGGTTGAGAGAAAGAAAGAGAGAGAGAGAATGGACGGTGTGCTGGGGGTGGCGAGGGAATGGACAGGTGTGCCGTGGGTGGCACGGGGGAATGGAGAGGGGGGAGCCATGAATGGCAGGGGAGAATGTATAGGGGTGCTGTGGGTGCCACAGGGGAGAATGGGCAGGTCGTGCGTAGCTGGTGGGGGAGAATGGACAGGGTGCTGTGGGTGGCAGGGAGAATGGTCAGGGGATGCTGTGGGTGGCGGGGAGAATGGACGGTGGCACTGTGGTTGGCAGGGGGTAAGGCCAGAGGCACTGTGGTGTTGGAGAAATGGATAGGTGGTGCTGTGGGGAGGTTTGGGTCTTGGAGGGAGATGGTGGTGGTGAAAGCATCCCACTCACTCCCAGCATCCCCTTCTCTGCACACATGCGGTGTACATTTTTGTGAGTCTGGATGGGATGCTGTTTGGGATGTCAGTGTTGACTCGATGGGCCAAATGGCCTGCTCCCACACTGTAGGGATTCTATGATTAGGAGAGCTGTCAAACCAACAACTTCTAATTGGTGAAGTAAAAGACCAGGAGCCAATCTTTAAGCAGTTTTCCATTTATTCACTCAAACTGCCCTTTCAATTGAATTCCTTGAATTTAATGTGTTCCGTTGTAGTTTAATTATGATCCATGAAAAGCAACATCCAGTCAGTTTTGAGGGCAGAACCAACTCAACTGACTGAACAAGTGTAACAACTCTTCTGTATGCACTTTAGATGTGACATCCTTTCCCTCTCTCTCTGTTGACCCAACAGGATTACCAGGGCTAGAATTACCACTCTCAAAATACAATTGCTGTTTGCTTCTGTTGCTTAACATAAGGGTTTAAAAGCTGCTAGCCTGATCTCGCAGAAAGCACAAAAACAGACTGTTCACTTGTGCCTGCGCAGAGATAAACTTTCATTTGGAATAGATCACAAAATAACAACAGGTGCCAATCCCACAACTCTGTGTTACACATGGAGGGAGGGGAGGGGAAGTAAAGTCTCAGACGTTAGAGGGGAGGACAAAGTTTCAGCCAGTGGGAAGTTAAAATTAAACCCTGTGCTGTTTTCTGTTATAAAAACTCAAATCGCATGGATTTGGGGAAAATAAAAAATGAAGGAAAGGGAGCTTGCAAAGTTTCCAAGCCCCCACAACACACACACACACAATTCCCACTGCTCAGCCGGAGACAGTGCTGCCCTCCTCTGTTTAGGAGTAAACTCAGGAAAGGTGGTGGTATTGATAGTGAGGAGGATGGTCTCCGGCTACACTTTGATACCAATCAGCTGGTAAATGGGGCAGAGGGATGGAATTTAATCTCCAGGCATTCTGGGAAATGTAATAATGGAAGAAAGTAATCAATAAATAGTAGGTCCCTACAGAGTGCTGAGGAACAAAGGAACCTTGCTGTCCAAGTCCAGAGATCCCCGAAGGTATCAGTACAGATAAAACGAGGGAGTGAGGAAGGCATAGATTTGTATTTTTTTCATACAGAGGGTGGTGCGTGTGTGGAATGGGCTGCCAGAGGAAGTGATGGAAGCTGGTACCATTATAACATTTAAAAGGCATCTGGTTGGATATATGTATTGGAAGGGTTGAGAGAGATATGGGTCAAATACTGGCAAATGGGTCACGAGATTAATTTAGGATATCCAGTCAGCATGGGTGAGCTGGACTGCAGAGTCTGTTTCTGTGCTGTATGACTCTACCCGCCGAGTTCAATGCAAGTCTGCATAAAGCTGCAGAAACATGTCTGCAGCTTTATGCTTTTAGACATTAACGATGTTTCTGAATATATCATTTCAGCTGTTCTCAATTTTAAAGATCAGCCATTTCTTGTGCACCCCTGTCTTCCAGGTTGAGTCATCACCATTCATTCTCTCTCTTTCCCGAGAAGGGCTTGATACAGCAATCAAAGAGGGCTCGAGGTAGGAGAAAAGATGGGGGGAAGGTAGAAGGGAGAGAGAATGGACAAGGGTGCAGAGGGTGGGGGGGAAGAGGGAGAGAGAGAGAGAGAGAGAATGGATAGGGGAGCAGAGGGTAGGGGGAGAGAGTGAGAAAATGGACAGGAGACAGAGGGTGGAGGGGAGGAGAAAGACTTGGGGACAGAGAATGGGGGGCAGAAAATGAGGGGGAGAGAGAGAGAATGGCTGGGCAGAGAGATTTGGTGAGTGCAGACTGTAAGGAGAGAGAGAATGCATGGGGACAGTGGATTGGGGAAGTGACAGCTCAAATCCCACCTTACCCAGGAATGGTGTCAGTGTTCCATGAACTGGAACCCACTCCATCCACAGCAGACTTGGGGGCAGTCGTTTCTCAATAGACACATGGCTAAGACGGTAGATTCATATAATCCCTACGGGCCATTCGGCCCATAAAATTCAGACTGACCTTCCAAACAGCATCCCACCCATTTTCCCTGCAGTTCCCCATAGTTAACCCACCCTAGGTTGCAGATCCCTGGACACTTCAGCATGGCCAATCCACCCTAAACTTCAGATGGTTAGAATGTCGGAAGAAACTGGAGCATCCAGAGTTCACCCACGCAGACACAAAGGTGAGAACATGCCAAAGTCCACACAGAGAGCTGCATGAGAGTGGAATTGAACCCAAGTCCGTGGTACTGTGAGGCAGTGGTGCTAACCACTGAGCCACCATGCCTCCCAGAGCTTTGAAGTTCTGCTTTGTCTTTGTAGCTTCTGACTTCTCATGAGCCTTCAGCAGCGGCTCTCTCCTCCTGACATTGTTAGACCATGCCTGCTGCAACTTCCCTTTTCCATTTCTCCAGCCCTGAGCACACCGGTTCCCAAATCCTGGCGCCAGGCAGACACTGATGCAAACTGGTCTTCTGCTGCCAACTGCAGAGAATGGTGACAATCCCTGCCACTATTCTCTCCCTGACCCACACTGCCCCCTCCCCAACATTGTTCTTACTCCCACCAAGCAGCCTCGCTCGTGCAGACCTCTCTCAGATCCCCTTTATCTGTCTGACTTGTGCTGACATCCTCCTGACCCTGTCCACTGACCCAGTCAGAAGGCTTTGTCCGTAGAGGAATGACCATCTCCCAGAATAAAGTGTCCAGTTAACTTTCCCCTTTTCCCCCAACGTGTCTGCAGCCCGGCTTCCAGCTGCATCTTTCTGAGCCGAAGGTCCTCCAGCCTGTGCTTGCCCTGGATCACAGTATCCAGAGCGTCTCAACTTCTGCAAATCGAAAGACAAGGCCCACCCTGCCCTCTCCAATATGTGTTGAGTAACTGCTTAATCGTTTCTGGTAGCTGAGCAGAGGCTGATAGCCAAATTTAGAACCCCATGAGGGTGGCCTCAACTGGGACATTGGGTTCATGTCTCACTACAGGTGACCCCACTACACTATACACTCTCTCTCTCTCACTCTCACACTCATGCTCGCTCTCAGACACACACACACGCACACACCCTCTCACAGGCTTATACTCCATTATTCACACACTTTACCAAGCACGCACATACACAGACACACACATCAGTCTATGGTGTGAATTTGCAATTGCAGGATTTTAATTGCAAGTACATTCTATTTTGCTCAAAAAACGCACAATCTTCAGACAGTCTGTCCATGTAATATGTTATAAATTCTACGATGGAAATAGAACCAGTCTGACTCAAAATTGGGATACAGACAGACTCTGACATGAGTGAATCTCATGGAATATTTGTTTCCCAGAATATGGTTTCATCATTAGATTCTGAACTCCAGATTTCTGACTGAATTCGAATTCTGCCATCTGCCACAGTGTAATTCGAATCCAGGAGTCCCCAGAGCTGGGTTGATAGTCCGGTCGATAATGGCACTCGGCTGTCATTCCTTCAATCACCCTGCAATGGCCTCCACAGGTGGGAGGAGGGGGTAAAGCCCTTCCCACACTGACAGCAGGTGAGCAGACTGTCTCCAGTGTGGACCCGCTGGTGCGTCTGCAGGCTGGAAGAATCAATGAATTTCTTCCTGCATCGGAGCAGGTGATTGGCCGCTCCCTGTTGTGGACCCGCTGGTGAGCTTCTAAAATCTCAAAACAAATAATCAAGAAAGAACCCACTCTATTCACTACCGCAGACTTACAGCAAGGCTACACATTAAAAACTATGCACTTATCTGTTCCTGTGCTGTGAGCTCTCCCACACAGATTCCACCAAGACCAGTTGTGAATTTTGTGTTCGTTAATTTTTCCTAGACGCACTCCAATGTTCAGAGATACATGATTTCAAACAACAAAGGCAGTAACTACATAGATTCACTGCTGTGTCAGCTAGCAGTGTAGGATTTTCTCTATCTCTCTCTCTTTCAGACCATGTGCTCGCTGCCTTTAGCTGTCTTTCTCTCTTTTAAAAGTGCTGTTGACTTGATTTTTTTACTCCAAAGTTCCAAAACAATGCAACAGTATATAAAACAGTAAGTGCTGCTCCTGGAATTCAAGGAAATCGCGTCCAACACTGAAAATATCTTTAAAAAAGAGCAGCTCTTACAGCCACAAATTTTCCGGTCCTCCATCTTGGATTAGTTCTTGGTGAACATTCCCATCTCCCAGGTTACAGTTATTGAAATAATCTGCTTTTCTATTTTTGCTACCAAAGTGGATAACCTCACATTTACCCACTCACTCAGCCTGTGCAAATAACGCTGCATCCTCCTCACAGCTCACCCTTCCACCCAGCTTTGTGTCATCTGCAATTTGTGATACATTCCAATTAGTTTTCTCATCTAAATCACTGACATATACTGTGAATACCTGGGGTCCTAGTCCCAATCCCTGCAGTTCCCCAATCATGAATCATTATACAACATCAATCTGACGGATCCTCCCTGACTGACCATACAAAATAGCAGATGTTAGCCTGATGTTCATAACTGACGGAGACCTGATAAGCAATTATGATCCACTGAAATACTAAATCACAGAAGCAGGCCATTCAGCCCATTGTGTCTATGCAATTCTCTAAATGAGCTTTCTGACCTTGTGCCATTTTCCTGACATTTCCTTGGAAACTGGTACATTGCTTGTCATCAAATAATTATCCAATGCCCTTAATTGAACCTGCTTCAATCACTTCTCCATGCAATGTCTTCCAGATCTATTTACTTACTGTGTGAAATTTCTTTCTCACATCACATTTTCTTTCTTGTCATCAACTTCAAATTTGCGTTCTTATTCTCAATGCTTTTACCATGGTGAACAGTTTTTCACTGTCTTTTCTGGGTATGATTTTCGTCATGATTTTCAAAACTTCTTTTAAATCTGACTTCAGAGAACAGTCCATGAGGCCAAGCCCATCAACAATTCCAGCCTCGGGCGACTGTCTGTGTGGAGTTTGCACATTCTCCCCGTGTCTGCGAGGGTTTCCTCCAGGTGCTCCGGTTTCCTCCCACAGTCCAAAGATCTGCAGGTCAGGTGAATTGGCCATGTTAAAATGCCCATTGTGCTAGGTGCTTAGTCAGAGGGCAATGGGTCTGGATGGGTTACTCTTCAGAGAGTCAGTGTGGACTTGTTGGGCTGAAGGGCCTGTTTCTACACTGTAGGGAATCTAATCTAATAAAACAATACAGAAACAACCGAGCATCTAAAAGGACGGCTCCTCAGTCATCACTGTGAGCCCCACAGCAACCATTGTTACCTGGTCGGTAATATTGGCCCACAGTTTGGAAAACTGTGATTTTCGCTACGTCTACAAAGATTGAATTTTTTTTTAAGGCAGTTGTTGCTGAGAAGTTTAATCCTTTCTGTCCAGTAGGAAGTCAATGATGTATTTGGGTTTGAATGACATGTGGAGCAAGTGGATCACCGCTCCCTGGTATGCATGAGAGCATTACATTCCAGATTAAGCAGGGAATTGGATCTCTTCCTACAGCCCGTACATACCTCTGGTAACTTCCCAGGGGACTGTGCTTGTGTGGCACAGGTCAGATCATTGGCTGGCTTAGAATGTTTTAGAATGTTACAATACATAAGGAGGCCATTCAGACTATGATGTCAATAATAGTTCCTGAAACACCCACCCACTCTCCATCTCTATCTCCACCATCTTGCAACTGTCCAGCAGCCTCGGTAGTATAGTGGTTAGTATCCCCACCTGTGACTCAGGAGACTGGAGGATTTGATATTTTTATGGATGTCTTGTAGCGCAGAGGTAGTGACCCTAACTCTAGATCGGGTTCAAGTCCTGGCTGCTCCAGAGTTCAAAAGTTCACAAATATAAGAGCAGAATTAGGTCATTTAGCCCATCAAGTCTGCTCCGCCATTCGATCAAGACTGCTTATCACCCCCTTTTCCTGCTTTTTCCCCAAACCCTTGAAAGGGTTCAGAAAAGATTTACATGGATGTTTCCAGGGTTGGAGAATTTGGGAGAGGCTTAATGGTCCAGGACTGTTTTCCCTGGAGCTTCAGAGGGTAAGGGGTGACTTTATGAAGGTTTATAAAAAATGAGGGGCATGGATAGGATAAACACAAATGGTGTTCAAAGTCTGTGAGAAGATTTGTAGCTCAGGTGCTCGTTGTTGTGGTTCTGTTCGCCGAGCTGGGAATTTGTGTTGCAGACGTTTCGTCCCCTGTCTAGGTGACATCCTCAGTGCTTGGGAGCCTCCTGTGAAGCGCTTCTGTGATCTTTCCTCCAGCATTTGTAGTGGTTTGAATCTGCCGCTTCCGGTTGTCAGTTCCAGCTGTCCGTTGCAGTGGTCAGTATATTGGGTCCAGGTTGATGTGCTTATTGATTGAATCTGTGGATGAGTGCCATGCCTTTAGGAATTCCCTGGCTGTTCTCTGTTTTGGCTTGTCCTATAATAGTAGTAACAGTCTTAAATAAACTCAATGAATCTTTTCCATGTTCAGAGATCTTCAGAATATTGTAACTAATGAATTCACTATCTCAGCTGCCACTTCCTTCAGGACCCTAGGATGTAGGCCATCAGGCCCAGGGGACCTGTCTGTCCTCAATCCTACCAGTTTGCTGTGTACCTTTTCCCTATCGATGTTAGTTGTTTAAGTTCTCCCCTTTCTATAGCCTCTGACTTGTCCATTTCAATAGGAATTGTTCTGTTGTCCTCCAACGTGAAAACTGAGGACAAGTATTGATTTAGCATCTCTGCCATTTCAGTATTCCCCCATTAACTCACCGTTTTCATTTTCCAAGGTATCAATACTTACCTTAGCGACTCTGTTCCCTTTACCGTACCAACAGAAGCTTTTGCTGTTCTCTTTGATTTTTAGTGCAAGGTTTCTTTTGTAATTTATCTCATCTATTTTAATTAATTTTTTTTTTAGTATCCCTTTGTTTATGTTTGAAAGTTCAATGTTTCACCCATCCAGAGGTCTGGAATACTACTGAGCAGGCTGAAACGATTTTTAAAAAGTCAAAACTTTTTTCAAACCCCTTCATGTGGCTGGGGGCCAGAAAAACGATCGCCCCGCCCCCATCGTCTCCGATTGTTTGGTGGACTCCTCCAACCACGCCCCCTCTGGTGAAGACGTCATGCACCGGAACCCCGTCCCTTGAGAGCTGGCACATGTGCAGTGTAGGTCCTGCAGCGGGACAAAGGCAGTGTTACTGTGGACATCAAGAGGTTCTTCATCCTCAAAGGTGTTCAGGAGGCGAGAGAGAGACGGGGAAAACTGTCCCAGCTCCAGGAAAGTATGCAGAACCTGCTCCTGCTGCAGACGTTGGGGGTCGATGTCACGGAGGACCTCAAGGAGGTGAAGGACCAGCAAGCCTCGCTCTTTGCCTCGGAGGCCTCCAAGATAATCTTCCGGTCCAGGGTCCGCTCGGTGGAGCAGGATGAGACGTGCTCACGTTTCTTCTTCCAGAAGGTGCACAAAGAGAGCTCCGTGCTCAGCAGCCTGAAGGAAGAAGATGGCTCGGTAACGTCATCTCAGGCTGACATCATGAGGATCAGCAAATCCTTCTATGCCAGTCTGTATGACTCGAAGCCAACCGACAGCGCGGCCTCCAAGTCGTTCCTGTCCTCTATCACGGAGGTCCTAGACGACGGAACACGAGAGAGGCTGGACCAGCCACTATCTCTGGACGAGCTGACCAAGGCCCTCGAGTCCTTCGAAAAGAATAAAACTCCCGGAAGCGACGGCTTACCGGTCGAGCTCTATTCCGCTCTTTGGGACTTGATTGGCCGGGACCTGCTGGAGGTGTATGTCAGTATGCTTCGGGCAGGTACCATGAGTGAATCCATGAGGAAAGGCATCATCACCCTCATCTACAAGCAGAAGGGGGAGAGGGAAGAAATTAGAAATTGGAGACTGATCTCACTGTTAAACACAGACTACAAAATCTTGTCAAAGGTCATCGCCAACCGGGTCAGGTCTGCTCTGGGATCGGTGATTCACCCTGACCAAACCTGTGCTGTACCGGGCAGGAAGATCGCTGAGAGTCTCGCACTCCTCAGGGATACGATCGCCTACGTGCAGGACAGGAGGGTGGACACCTGCCTCATCAGCCTGGACCAGGAGAAAGCCTTTGACAGGATATCGCATACATATATGAGGGATGTCCTCTCCAAAATGGGCTTCGGGGAGAGAATCGCTAATTGGATCAGACTGCTCTACACCAACATTGTCAGTGCAGTCTCAATCAATGGGTGGGAATCAGATAGCTTCCCAGTCAGATCTGGAGTCAGGCAGGGCTGCCCTCTCTCTCCTGCCTTGTTTGTGTGTTGCATAGAGCCATTTGTCGAGTCCATCAGGAAGGATGCGAGCCTGAAAGGGGTGACTATTCCTGGCAGCGGGGGTCTGCAGGTTAAGGCCTCCCTGTACATGGATGACGTCGCCGTTTTCTGCTCGGATCCGCTGTCCATGCACAGACTCATGTGCATTTGTGACCAGTTCGAACGGGCCTCGGGGGCGCCCATGCTCTTCGGGAACTGGGCCGACCAATCCTCTAACCCCTTCACCGTCAGGACTGACCACCTGAAGGTGCTGGGTATTTGGTTCGGAGGGGCTGGGGCGTGCGGCAAGACCTGGGAGGAGCGGATCAGGAAGGTGCAACAGAAACTGGGCAGATGGGAGCAACGGTCGCTCTCCATCGCGGGTAAGAACCTGGTCATCAGGTGTGAGGTACTCTCAGTATTGTTATACGTGGCACAGGTCTGGCCTATCCCCAGAACCTGTGCTGCCGCAGTCACCCGGGCCATCTTCCACTTCGTGTGGAGATCAAAGATGGACCGGGTCCGAAGAGATGTAATGTACAAAGACCGGTGCAATGGGGGAAAAAACACACCCAATGCAACCCTCACCCTGATGGCCACCTTTGTGTGTGGCTGCATCAAGCTGTGCGTGGATCCCCGGTACGCAAACACCAAGTGTCACTCCGTACTGAGGTATGTGTCCCCGGTGTTGCGAAGGATGGGCCTGGCCTCGCTGCCGCGGAACGCTCCGAGTAGTTGGACCGTTCTGTACCACCTGTCCTTCGTGGAGAAATTTATCAAGAAAAACACTTTGACCACAAGTCCATCAGGAAGTGGTCAGCACGTAGTGTCCTTGAGACCCTTCGGGAAAAGGAGAGGGCGGATCCTGTCGAGCGGTTCCCTGAGCAGACTGTCAAAGCCATTTGGCAGAATGCCTCATCGCCAGAACTTTCCAACAAGCACCAAGACATGGCTTGGCTGGTGGTGAGAAGGGCTCTGCCTGTGAGATCATTTATGCACGCCCGGACTCTCTGCCACACCGCACGCTGCCCTCGAAGCGGCTGCGGGGGGGAACGAGACTGTCACACACCTCCTTCTGGAATGTGCCTATGCAGAGGAAGTCTGGAGAGGAATGCAGTGGTGTCTGTCGAGGTTTGTCCCGAGCAGCGCCGTGACGCGGGACTCCGTGCTCTACGGCCTGTTCCCCGGGACGCACACCGAGACAAACATCAACTGTGCCTGGAGGATCATCAACTCGGTGAAGGATGCTCTCTGGGTGGTCCGAAACCTTTTGATCTTCCAGCTGAAGGAGTTGACCCCGACTGAGTGTTGCAGACTGGCACATTCCAAGGTCCAGAACTACGTGTTGAGGGACGCGCTGAAGCTTGGGGCAGCTGCCGCCAAGGCGCGGTGGGGAAAGACCACCGTCTAACATCTGCCTGCCTAAAGAAGAACAGGCCCGCGCAGTCATTTGGGCTCCGCTGGCGCCTCAGCTCAATGTAATCGCACCAACCTGTGAATATGAATGATCACCCTGTTTCGACACGCAAAGAAATGGAATGTTTACAGAATGATGACATGTCCAATTGTATAGATTAAATATATATGAATAAAGTATATTTTTGAAATAAAAAAAAGGTAGTGTTACTGTTTGTGGGAGAGGAATGGCGCTGGCGGCTTAAGGAACAAGAACAGAGACCGCTGGAAAAGCTGAGCATCCCTGGCTGCATGTGTGGGGAGAAATCCGAGGAGCCATTTCGGGTCCGGTGATCCTCCTTCAGAACAGGACCAGGTTTCAGGAACATCCCGGGGAGGTCGCCAGGCCCGAGCGCCAAGACCTGGCTCCTGCCCCCGGGGAGAGGAGACAGTGAGACAGGGTAGGATTGGGAACCGCGGGAGGAGGGAGACTGGGGAGTTTATAAACTCCTAGGGGGAGGCCTGAGGCCTCGAATAAAATCCTCACAGGCCCAGTATTTACTTCACTAGGGAAGGACCTCGCGGGTTGCCCGGCAACGGCCGCCATCTTTGTGAGGGTAAGGCGCATGTTGTCTTGGGGCGGGGAGCATGGGCGGCCATCTTGGTGGGGGCACCATCAACTGTTATTTCTGGGAAAGACTTCCATCCTTGTGGCAACCCCGGCCTTGGCTGAGCTTAATTCCCCACACTGTCCAGCGACGTGCAGGTTAGGGTGGATCGGCCGTGCTAAATTCCTGCTAATGCCCAAGGATGTTCTGGTTAGTGTTTATAGGCCATACTAACTTACCCTGATGAAGGGCTCCTGCCCGAAACGTCAATTTTCCTGTTCCTCGGATGCTGCCTGACCTGCTGCGCTTTTCCAGCAACACTTTTTCAGCTCTTTCCGTCTGTTGTCGGGTTCCGCTGTCGGACTAGCTCCGCCCCATTATGGCGTCACAACACGGAAGTGGCCCTGTCAGTTTCAATGTGAAACACCCTCCTCTGGGCAACTCCTCATCCTGGGAGGGAGAGAGGGAAGGGGGAATCAACTGGAGTGAATCTAGGGAGGGAGCAGCCTCTGCAAACTCGGGTATCTGGCTTAAATACCCGGGCGAGGAGGGACGGATGATAGCGATTCCCGCAAATAAATGCATCGGGTACAAGTACAGCGCATGCAATAATCCACATTGCAACTTAAAGCCAGCTGCAATAGTTTTACATCCTCTGTTCTTCCTCTGTCTTGGCTCCTGCATTTCGGCTTCCTTCCCCCATTCCCACTCTGGACCCGAGACATTGGTGCTTCCAAGCTGACACTCATAAGTTCGGGTTGTCCCTCCATTCTTTCTCAATTTTCAAAACCCACAAAAGACAACTTTCCCAATCTTCTGAGCATTGGAGATGGGAGGTTACATTGAGACTGGTTAGGCCGCTTTTGGAATATTGTGTGCAGTTCTGGTCACCCTCCTATCGGAAGGATGTTGTGAAAAAAGATGACAAGGATGCTGCCAGAATTGGAGCGTTTGAGCTTAATTGGTTGGTGCTGTTTTCACGAGTGTGCCGAAGGCATTTGTACACATTTATAAAATCATGTAAGGCATGGATTGGTTAAATAGACAAGGTCTTTTCCCTGGGTTTGCGGGAGTCCAGAACTAAAGGGTATAGCTTAGGGTGAGGTGGATGAGCCAAGAATGAAAAGAAACCTAAGGGCAACTTTTTAATTCACAGTGTAGTGAATGTAAAGAATGAGCTGCCAGAGGGAATGGTGGAGGCTGGTACAATTACAATATGTGAAAGTCCTTGCGAGATCAAGAATTTATCAATCTCTGCCTTGAAGACATTTAACATGCTGGCCTTCACTGTCCTCTGTGGCAATGAATTCCACAGGCCCACACTCTATGGCTGAAGAAATGTCTCCTCATTTTTGTTCTAAGTTGACCCCCTCTAATGCTCAGGTTGTGCCCATGGGTCCTAGTCTCCCTGCCTAATGGAAACACCTTCCCAGCATCCACCCTTTCTTAGCCATGCATTATCTTATAAGTTTCTATTAGATCTCCCCTCAACCTTCTAAACTCTAATGAATACAATCCCAGGATCCTCAGCCATTCATCGTATGTTAGACGTACCATTCAGTGATTCTTCTACTCTGCTGGCCCACCGGGGGCTCCACTCTGGGGAGAGGTCCTTCAGCTGCCCAAAGTGAGGGAAGGCCTTCAGCAATTCCTCTGTCCTACTGAGGCACCAGCGGATCCACACGGGCGAGAGGCCCTTCAGCTGCCCTGAGTGCGGGAAGTGCTTTACCCAGGCTTCCCACCTGCTGACCCACCAGCGGGTTCACATGGGTGAATGGCTGTTTACCCGCTCTGAGTGCGGGAAGGCCATCGGTGACTCGTCAGACCTGAGGAGGCACCAATGTGTCCACACCAGAGAGAGGCCGTTCCCCTGCCCTGAGTGCAGGCAGAGGTTCACGTTGTCCTGCAACTTGCAGGGGCACCAATTCTCCCAACAGTCGGATTCTGCCAGCGATGCTGCTGTGGCTCACCACCAGTCTTGATTCCTCGGCATTATGATCTGCCTTCAAATTGGTCAATTGGTTCACTCAGCTGTTATTGGTATGATGTGAATTCAGTCCTGAGATTGAGTCAACTTTACAGTGGTCTCCTAAAAAGCTGGAAATAAATTTCTAGGACCTTTGCAGTTGTAGAGTCATTGAGTCCAACAGCAAGGAAACAGACCTTTCGGTCCAACCAGTCTATGCTGAACATAAGCTGAAGATATGTTGCTGGAAGAAGGATTCCTGAAGAAGGGCTTATGTCCGAAACGTCGATTCTCCTGTTCCCTGGATGCTGCCTGACCTGCTGCGCTTTTCTAGCAACACATTTTCAGCTCTGATCTCCAGCATCTGCAGACCTCACTTTCTCCTATGCTGAACATAACCCAAACTGAACTCGTCCCACCTGCCTGCTCCCAGCCCATATCCCTCTAAGCCTTTTTTATTCATGTACTTATCCAAATCATTACAAATACCAAAGGAATTCACTCCTCTTAATCCTTTATTTCCAAAAGCAATTAGGAGTCTAACTGCTTCCTCCCACACCTCCCCCTAAGCCTTTGCCCTCTAGTTCTGGACTCTCCCAACCCAGGGAAAAGACCTTGTCTCTTTATCCTTTCAACGTCCCACATGATTTGATAAACCTCTATAAGGTCACCCCTCAGTCTCCAATGTTCCAGGAAAAACAGCCCCAGCCTATTCAGACCCTCCCTGTAGCTCAAACCCTGGCAACCTCCTTGTGAATCTTGAAACAGTTCAGAAAAGATCTACAACATCCCTTCTAGAGCAAGGAGATTGGTTAGACCACTTTTGGAATACTGTGTGTATAATGTCCTGTACAGTTGCAACATGACCTCCTAAGTCCAATACTCGATGCTCTGACCAATAAAGGAGAGCGTGCCAAACACCTTCTTCACTATTCTACCTACAACTCCATTTTCAAAGAACTATGAACCTGCGCCCCAAGATCTTTGTTCAGCAATACTCCCCAGGATCTTACCATTAAGTGTATAAGTCCTGCCCTGATTTGGCTTTCCCAAAATGCAACACTTAAGTAAACTACATCTGCAGAAAAAAACACATGGTCTTTTAAAGGGATCACGCAATGCTTTCCCCATTTTGCAATTTTACACATACCACCAAATTCGAAATTCTTGCCACCCAACCTACAATTACAGAGGAACCGCGATTATCCAAACGAGATGGGCGGGCACTATTTCATTCAGATAACTGATTGTTTGGTTAATTGATTCAATGCCTGTCCTGTGGGGCTCAGTTTTCTGAAGTTTCCTTCTTCCTCGCTCTGCCTGCCTTGCTCCCTCTGTCTGTCTCAGGGTTTGTTTCTGAGCAGACACACACTTTTATGTGTAAGGGACTTGCAGCATTTCTGAAGCCCCAGGCGCCCCCCCATCCCCCCGCCCCCATCAGCTCCCATGAGTATCCCGCCGGCCCCCTATCCCCTCTCTGGAGCAGCCGGACTGGACACCAACAGTAAGAATGCTGCTGCCGTTGGTGGGGGGGGGGGGGGGTAAGTCTCAAATAGTGCACACACTACTTTTATTCGCAACAGGTTTCACCTTTGCCCTGTACAGGATAATGCAAGCGGGCATCAGAGCCGCCCTCCTTTTGCCACGGGACTATGCCTACATCAGGAAACTATAAGAATTCATTTTGTGTTTTAAACAGCAGTCGCAGCTTTAAACCCACAGAACTCAGCAGCTGCCGGTCCGCCCACGTGACCGGGAGATGGGAGACAGATGACAGATAAAATCCACACTATACCAACACTACCCATGACTCATAGACCAAAACTCCGGAATTAATTAATATGGAAACCCATCTCCTAATCACATCAAGAGACTGACTGAAACACACCCATACCCATTGATACGGACCCACCCTGACACAAAGGACAGGCATCCACCACACAGGAACGGACAGACCAATACACACCAACACCCCAAGGGAACAAAGGGGGCTGCCCTCACAGAGAGAGACAAGCAGATAATACCCAGACCCGTTTTACATAAACCAATTAGCACCCTATTGTGCGTGCCCTGCAACTCTCCTGGGATGGCAGGAAACATTCTATTTGCACCTACTCCAGTGATGATGGGGAACTATCATCCCATTCATCCTCAAATTCCACACAACTAAAAGTATATAATATGTAGCAGGGTGCAGGAACAGGAGAGCGGCTGAGATTCGGACCTCGGTTGGTCTCCGCCGGCGTTACTGTAGCAATAAACGTTACCGATTGTTGAACTGCACTCTGGGCTCGGACTAATATCATTTCATTCGCGCTAACAATAATATTGGAGAGATTATCTGGGAAAGGGAAGTTGAGGGTACTCGCCTGTATAGAACTTCAGGGGAAGTGTGGGAGAGAGAGAAGCCAAGCAGTCAGTCATTGGGAGATGGTGCCTGGGCTCCCATAGATATCCAGGATTGTTGACAGCATTTCAGTAAGCTGAGTGCATTTTTAATCATTATAAACAAAAGGCGCAATCAGTGTTGAAACACCTCTTTGATGTAATGTTTCTATCGGGACCTTGAGATCTTCTTCGGATAATCCAATATTCAGATAATTAAGTTTCCTCTGTACTCTATCCAACTTCACAACACATCACTTCTGGAAGATGACATTTCAAATCTGCTATTAAATTAAGAAAGAGAGGGTTTAGGGTCCTTTCTCAAAATCTTTAGAAGGGGCTGGGCATGGGTCTGGTCTGGTCCATAACAGCTGTCACTAACTTGTTACCCACCAGCACTGCCATCAGCTTATAGTACCCAATAGCTGCCAATTATGGCCACATTGATGTGGTTTCTTGGCTCAAACACCACAGAGTAGGATATGGTCTGAATACTTCCCTGCAACACAGACCTTTACGGATCAGACAAGAACCCCTCAAAAAATGTGAAGAATGTAGGCCACACCCTAACTTGTTAATTTATTTTTTTAGGCAATTTCACAAAATTTATTTAGTGAAGTGGATATTCCAGGACTGATGCAGCTGGTCAAACCTCTCAGTTTCAGACAAAACAATTTATTTGCACACTACAGATGAAACACAAACAAAAGAAAATAGAATTGAGAATAACTTATATGAAAACTCAACTGACTATTGCAACTTAACAAAGCTGTTCCAATTTCGCAACATCCTGTGAACACACCTCTTGGCAAAAGGTAAATTTGAACACAGGTTCTTACAGGTAGGAGAGATTTCAGAGAGTGGAGTCAGGCAAAATAATGTCTATTAAAGCAAGTTTCATTGTAGCTGCTTGTCTAGGTCCCCAGTAATTTTCTGACTCTGCTAAAACCAAACCAAACTGGGAAAAAAGCTGGGAGAACTGGCCACTCCCCTTTCATTGTGCAACTGTGTTTAAAAAATCTCTAAAGGCTTCCTCTGGTTGTTGATTCAGGCAGTGTCTGTTAGCCTTTTCCACACCACTGCTTTTACAACCCTTCTTGAACAAAACCAAGGACAGTATAACCTTGTTTAAGGGGCAGAATCGTCCCATCACCATGTAATATGGGTTCTTGTGGAGGCAGATGTCTTGAAGTTTATTAAAAACACTCATTATTTGCACCATTACAAGATCTCAAGCTGAGACACAGACTGGGTCCTGGGCTCATTGATGCACCACATGACTAGAACACGACTTGTGGCTGACTGAGTGACCACATATTGCATTGTGACTACTGAGGTGAGGGAACAGACTTTGTTGTGGAATGCCACCTTGTGAGGTGATCTAACTGCGTGTAATGTACATGGTCTTTCTGCAATCCATGAAAAGCTACACGAGACGTCATCCTCTCATCTTCAAAAAGGAAGATGCCGGAACTTCAGTTTTAATCCTAGGTTCTAAAATGGCCACTGCAGACTGCAGGATATTTCTCTCTTCGTGGAAGCAGGGATAAAAAATCCCCAGGACCTAATCAGGTGTACCCGAGAACTCTGTGGGAAGCTAAAGAAGTGATTGCTGGGTCTCTTGCTGTGATATTTGTATCATTGAGAGTCACAGGTGAGGTGCTGGATACTGGAGGTTGGCAAACGTGGTGCCACTGTTTAGGAAGGGTGGCAAGGACAAGCCAGGGAGCCATAGACCAGTGAGCCTGACCTCGGTGGTGGGTAAGTTGTCGGAGGGAATCCTGAAAGACAGGATATATGTGTATTTGGAAAGATAAGGACTGATTAGGGATAGTCAACGTGGCTTTGTGCTTGGGAAATCATGTCTCACAAACTTGAGTTTTTTACAGAAGTAACAAAGGATTGATGAGGGCGGAGCGGTAGATGCGATCTACATGGACTTCAGTAAGGTATTCGACAAGGTTCCCCATGGGAGACTGATTAGCAAGGTTAGGTCTCAAGGAATACAGCGAGAACTAGCCATTTGGATATAGAACTGGCTCAAAGGTAGAAGACAGAGGGTGGTGGTGGAGGGTTGTTTTTCAGACTGGAGGCCTATGACCAGTGGAGTGCCACAAGGATTGGTGCTGGGTCCTCTACTTTTTGTCTTTTACATAAATGATTTGGATGTGAACATAAGAGGTACAGTTAGTAAGTTTGCAGATGACACCAAAATTGGAGGTGTAGTGGACAGCAAAGAGGGTTTGATTTTAGCAGAGTCAGAAAACTACTAGGGACCTAAACAATAGGATCTTGACTAGATGGGCCAATGGGCTGAGAAGTGGCAGATGGAGTTTAATTTAGATAAATGTGAGGTGCTGCATTTTGGGAAAACAAATCTTAGCAGGACTTATACACTTAATGGTAAGGTCCTAGAGAGTGCTGCTGAACAAAGAGACCTTGGAGTGCAGGTTCATAGCTCCTTGAAAGTTGAGTCGCAGGTAGATAGGATAGTGAAAAAGGCGTTTGGTATGCTTTCCTTTATTGCGACTGTACAGGACATTGGTTAGACCACTGTTGGAATATTGCGTGCAATTCTGGTCTCCTTCCTATCGGAATGATGTTGTGAAACTTGAAAGGGTACAGAAAAGATTTACAAGGATGTTGTAAGGGTTGGAGGATTTGAGATATAGGGTAAGGCTGAACAGGCTGGGACTGTTTTCCCTGGAATGTTGGAGGCTGAGAGGTGACCTTATAGAGGTTTACAAAATTATGAGGGGCATGGTTAGGGTAAATAGGCAAAGTCTTTTCCCTGGGGTTGGGAGTCCAGAACTAGAGGGCATAGGTTTAGAGTGAGAGGAGAAAGATATAAAAGAGACCGAACGGGCAACTTTTTCACACAGAGGGTGGTACGGGTATGGAATGAGTTGCCAGAGGAAGTGGTGGAGGCTGGTACAATTGCAATATTTAAGAGGCATTTGGATGGGTATATGAATAGGTAGAGTTTGGAGGGATATGGGCCGAGTGTTGGCAGGTGGGACTAGATTGGGTTGGGGTATCTGGTCGGCATGGACGGTTGGACCGAAGGGTCTGTTTCCATGCTGTACATCTCTGTGACTCTATGAATGTAGAGGCTGCTTGGTTTAACATTAGTCACAGGGAGAAATGCTGCAATCAGTTAATAAGGAAAATAAATTGTGACATTTATAATCTTGTTGCAATCAGGCAGAGTTAACAAAGGATTGTGAAAGGGACTCACTCATTGGGAAATCTATTTTAAGAAAGTAACAAGCAATGTGGTTCATTCAATTTGATTTGCTTTGCTTTATTATTGTCGCATGTACCTAAGTACAGTGAAAGGTTTTGTTTTGTGTGCAGATATACTACACAAGGTGCATCAGAGTAACAGAACAAAGCAAGGAATGCAATGAAACGGCTGCAGAGAAGGTGCACAAAGAGTGACATCAACATTAAATTTGAAATTTGAAGTGTCCAGTCAACGGTCTAATCCAGGGTCAGAGGGGTCTTTGATGTTGGCTGAGTTCCTGAGGCAGCAGGAAGTACACATGGAGTCAATGGTTGGAAGGTTGTCTTGTGTGATGGACTGGGCTATGTTTGCAACTGTATGTAGTTTCTTTCGGTCGTAGGCACAGCAGTTGCCGTACCAAGCCGCAATGCATCCAGAAAGAATGCTTTCAATGGTGCAGCCATAAACATCGCTAAGAGTCTTTACAGATATGCTGAATTGCCTTAGCTTCCTGATATAGAAGAATACAGCGCAGTACAGGCCCTTTGGCCCTCGATGTTGCGCCGATCCAAGCCCACCTAACCTATACTAACCCACTATCCTCCATATACCTATCCAATGCCCTCCTCGTTCTTATGAAGAAGAGGAACCCATGGATGTACTGATATATGTTAAGTGAGTGCAGAAAAGTTTGGCAATTGGAGTAAAATGTTAATAAATGTGAAGTCATCCATTTTGGTTGGCATAACAGTAAAAAGGATTATTACTTGAATGCTTAAAATAATTGCAATATGCTGCTGCGCAGAGGGACCTGGACGTCCTTGTGCATGAATTACAGAAGGTTGGTCTGCAGGTACAGTAGGTATTTAAGAAGGCAAATGGAATTTTGTCTTTCATCACTAAAGGGATCGAGTTTAAAAGCAGGAAGGTTATGTTGCAGCTGTTTCGGGTGCTGGTGAGGCTACACCTGGAGTACTGTGTGCAGTAATATGCTCCTCATTTAAGAAAGGATGTACTGGCACTGGAGTGTGTGCACAGGAGGTTCACTAGGTTAATTCCAGAGGTAAGGATATTGGCTTATGAGGAAAAACTGAGTAAGCTGGGATTATGTTATTGGAATTTAGACAAATAAGGTGGAATTTTATAGAAACACGTAAAATTATGAAAGGAATAGATAAGACAGACTTAGAGAGGATGTTTCCACTGGCAGGTGAAACCAGGATAAGAAGGCAGAGCCGCAGAATTAGGGGGGAGCCGATTTAGGACTGAGTTGAGCAGCACTTTCTTCACACAGAAGTGGCTGTGAACTTGTGGAATTCCCTGCCCAGTGAAGTAGTTGAGGCTACTTCAGTAAATGTTTTTAAAGCTAAGATAAATAATGTTTTGAGCAGTGAAGGAATTAAGGGATACGGTGAGAGGGTGGGTACTTGGAGCTGAGGCCACGAAAAGATCAGCCTTGATGTTACTGAATGTTGAAGTGGACTCGAAGGGCCAGTTGGCCGACTCCTGCTCCTAGTTCTTATGAAGTAGAGGAACCCATGGATGTACTGATATTCCAGAAGTCTTTTGGTATGATGCCACATCGAAAGTCATTATTCAAAATAAGAGCTCATCTTGTCCAGGTCATTTAACAGCGTGGATAGAGCATTGGTGAGTGAACAGGCAACAGTCATCAAAATGTTTCGGGTTGTCAAGGGGTGATGAATGGAACACAGTGCAAGGGCTTCCATTTTTTTCACAATGTCTTTTCACAGCTTTGATGATGGAAGTATCTGCAAAGGTGTTCAGTTTGGTGATGGACCAAACCTAGGTAGCAACCTCATGTACAAACAGGGAATAAGACAACTGTAAAGTGTGGTTGACAGGTTGGGACCAGGCAAGATTGGCGTTTAATGCAGGAAAACCTGTCCAACTTAAATGAAATGTTCTCATTTCTGGTAAGGGGGTAGAATATAAAGTCAGGGTGTTTTGCTCCATTTGTCGGTGGGTATTGGGAAGACCGCCATATTTGGTTTCTTTACTTAGTAAATACATTCAAAGCAGTTCATAACTGAATTTACTCAACTTATAATCAGAGTCAAGGGGTTGTCGGGTTGCGATGTTATCAGTTAGAGCTTATAAAAATCAGATGATCTGATGGAGATGTATAACATCCTGTGAGGACTTAACAATGTGAATGGATGAATGCCATTGTGCCAGAGACTAGAAATGAGTGGACCCAGTTAACAAATAGGTGGCCACTCATTTAAGAGAGGAGAGTTATGTTTTTCTCTGAAGGCTTCCTGAGTCTTTAAAATTCACTTCTTTAGAGAGCAGAATGAGATAGAACAGAGGTTAGCACCGCTACCTCACAGCATCGGGGACCTGAGTTTGATTCCACCCTTGGACGACTGTCTGGGCTGAGTTTGCACATTCTCCCCCGGTGTCTGTTTGGATCTCCTCTGGGTGCTTCAGCTTCCTTCTTCCAGGAGGGAGAACAGCATGGGATTACAATCGGAATAAAGCTTCCTCTACTCTTAAATTGAAAGTGAAGCTACCGCGACACTGTCCCAAACAAATACTGCCATGACAGGCACAGCATTGGCTTGGATACAGAGTAAAACTCCCTCTACGCTTTCCTATTTAAACACTCCCAGGACAATGACAGCAGAGGATTAAATAAACAGTAGAACGTCTTCCATTCTGACTGACACTTGGTATGTTCTACACCAATCCTCAAGGATAATTCAGAAGTGAGACTATTATCTGGCACTGAATTCACACTTCCTAATGGGAAATGACCAGGTCCAGAAAATCACCTAGTGAAACATAGATAAAGCACACACAATGCACAACAGAACCAGAATTTTATTGGGATCAAAGACTTTGAAATGAGAGGAGACACGGTCCTTGCAACAATCCAAATGTGAGCTGGACAATTTTCTCACTCTCATCAGTTTCTCTGGGGATACAGAGTCCACCTCACTGCTGTCTGGTCAGTTCATCTGTTCTCATTCAGAGTGAGTTGTGGCTGACCACATGGTGGCCTGGGGTCAAGAGGTTAGAGGGTAAAGGTCAACTTGGATAGAGGGGATCTTGTGTCATGCTAGTGAGGTTGCGTGTTGCTGATTTACTCAACTTATAATAATCAGGGACAAGGGAATGTCAGACTGGGCTTGTATCAGTTCAAGCTTAGAAGAACCAGATGATCTGATGGAGGTGTATGACATCTGAAGAGGACTTTACATTCACATTGTTATGTCCACTCATTTCTAGCCAGACACTAGCCTCTCATTTAAGATAAGAGAGTTTTGTTTTTCTCTCAAAGATTCCCGAATCTTTGAAATTCACTTTTTTAGGGAAACATGGAGTGGTGGTACAGTGGTTAGCACTGCTGCCTCACGGCATCAGTGACCCTAGTGTGGTTCTACCCTCGGACCAACTGTCTGCGTGGAGTTTGCACATTCTGCCCCTGTGTCTGCCTGGGTTTCCTCTGGTGCTCTGGCCTCCTCCCACAAGATGTGAAAGTGAGGGTGGATTGGACATGGGAAATGCACAGTTCCGGGGATAGGATAGCAGAGTGGGTCTGGGTGGGATAGTTAGTTCTGATTCGATGGGATGAATGGCCTGCTTGCACACTAAGGATTCTAGAACCGCCTGGAGCCTGTAACTGACCAGATGACACGTGGACACTTTTCTTACACTGCTTTTATTCAAGCCTGAAGAGCCATTTCCACAAGATGGCAACAAACTCCCCAAATTCTAAAATACATCCATTTTATATACTGTTGTGTTATTTTAAGAGCAGTTTACATATACCAAATCAATAGTATACAGTTGTTTTATGGTTATCGTTATCCAGTTACAATTAGTGGTTCTGGTTATTTCATCTGCCTTACCTTATTGTATTCAACCAACTACAGCATCTTGGCACTTGCCGAATTACAAAATCCAATGTTCGCACAGTATTTTTCTTTTTGTCTTTTGACTTGTGACCTCCTTATTGCTCTCAAAGTTCCTCATTTGTCCATACATTGTCAAGGTTTTACTTCAGTCGAATGTGTTCCTGGCTTTTTGCAGTTAGCACCCGATCTTCTGCTCTGGTCAACGCTTTCCCTTTCCAGGTCTATACTGAGGATTTCATGAGAAACCTCAGAATGTGGTGAGACTGTGGAACTCACTACCATCGCAACAGGTTGGCATGAAAAGCATTACAACCAAGGGTAAGCCAGCCAATACAAATTAGTGTCACGGTCACCAGATTCACAACACAATGAAATTAAAACATGCAAAGTCCCTCAAAATTTCTCAACTGTTCCTAACCAGACTTGATGAACAGATCTTGCACACCAAAATTATAATTTAAACAAAACCAACAATTATAAATACTGAAACTTTGCTAGGGCAAAGTTAAACACTATAATCTAATTAATAGCAATGATCATTTCCCCACCATCTCAGAAACAGAGACTGAAGAAAGAAAATTTTAAAATTACCAATTCAAAAATGGATTGCCAAGCATTTGTGCAATCCTTAGACAATGGATTGTTCACAGGCACGTAACTGTAAATCTAAATTCAAAGTCACTGCTGAATACGAATGGACACCCCAAAGTATTTAGCTATTTATTGTAGACTCGTTCACAGAAAGAGCCAACAAATCTTTATGTGGGCAGAAAAAACTAGAAAGAACACTCCCGGGCACAATGAGCAGCAATGCCCACTGGAAGCAAAGTTGGGGGTGGGGGGGGGGGCACGCTGACTCTCCCACTGCAGTCACTGTCAGAATGGGAAGGGTTCAGTCCTGGGAGTGACCCACAGCAGTGTCACCGGCAGAATCAGATTGTTGAGAGCACTGGTGCTTCCACAAGTTGCAGGATGATGAGAACCTCTGCCCACACTAGGGACAGGACAACGGCCTGTCCCCAGTGTGGATCCGCTGGTGCCTCAGCAGGTTGGAGGAATTGCTGAAGGCTTTCCCGCACTTGGGGCAGGGGAAGGGCCTCTCCCCCGTGTGGACCCGTTGATGGGCCTGTAGGTGGGATGTCTGGGTAAAGCCCTTCCCACACTCGGGGCAGGAAAATGCCCTCTCCCCGGTGTGGACCTGCTGGTGCCTCAGCCAGGCAGAGGTATCCTTGAAGGCCTTCCTGCACTTGGGGCAGGTGAAGGGCTTCTCCCCTGTGTGGACCCCCTGGTGCCTCTTCAGGTGGGAGGAACTGCTGAAAGTCTTCCCGCACTCTGGGCAGGCAAACGGCTTATCTCCAGTGTGGACTCGCTGGTGCCTCTGCAGGTGAGAGCTATTACTGAAGGCAGTCCCGCACTCGGGGCAGCTGAAAGGCCTCTCCCCGGTGTGGATCCGCTGGTGCATCAGCCGGGCAGAGGAATTGCTGAAGCCCTTCCCGCACTCGGGGCAGCTGAAGGGCCTCTCCCCTGTGTGGACCCGGTGGTGCCTCAGCCGGGCGGAGGAATTGCTGAATGTCTTCCCGCATTCAGGGCAGCTGAAGGGTTTCTCCCCCGTGTGGACCCGGTGGTGGGTCAGGAGGGCAGAGGAATAGCTGAAGGTCTTCCTGCACTCAGAGCAAGTGAATGGCTTATCAGCTGTGTGGACCAGCTGGTGCCTTTGCAGGTGGGAGGAACTGCTAAAGGTCTTCCCACAGTCGGGGCAGCTGTAGGGTCTCTCCCCTGTGTGGACCTGCCGGTGCCTCAGCAGGTGGGAGGAATTGCTAAATCCTTTTCCGCACTCATAACAGGAGAACGGCCTCTCCCCGGTGTGACTGCGCCGATGAGTATCCAGGTCAGACGGGAAATGAAAGCCTTTCCCACAGTTGTCACACTTCCACGGTTTCTCCACAGGGCGGGATTCCTTGGGTTTCTCCATGACCGAAGCTTCATCCGCACACAAAAGCACGTACAGCTCTTCCTCGGCGTGAATTCCTCTTCCCAGGCCGTATAACTTTTTCAGGCTCCACACTCAGAGCGATGCAATAATAGGGTCTCTCATCTAGTCCCACTGATGCTGAAAACGTATTGAAACAGGAACGAAAAAGCTTGGTTCCTTCTCACAGAATCATAGTCGAAAATTGTTGCAGTCCTGATGAATTGAGTGACTGTCAGTCATTGACATGAAAGTGAGGACTGCAAATGCTGAAGAGTCAGAGTTGAAAAGTGCGATGCTGGAAAAAGCACAGCAGATCAGGCAGCATCCGAGGAGCAGTAGAGTTGATGTTTTGGGCATAAGCCCTTGATCTGTTGATTTTGAAACTTCTGTCTTCAGATCTTCAAATACTCTTAAAAAAAATTACAAAAATCATCACTATCAGTCCAGGGTAGAAATTCAGAACAAGCAACTCTACTTTCTGCAGAACATTCTTTTCTTTTTCCACAAAATTGAAAGCACCATCTCTCTCTCTCTCTTTTTCTCGAGTTTTGGATACCTCCACCTGAAAGTTATTATCTTTCACGATGTTGGGATACTGCTGAGAGTGAGCAGGTCTGATTTGGGAAGCAAAAAAGTGTCAATTCAGGATGAACCTACAGCTTCTGGAGAAATAACCAGACACAAAATGGTTAATGTCCGGGGAGGTGGTGAGGAAGAAATGAGACATCAAGGCATTGGCACCAACACCAGAGAAAAACTGAACATACAGACGTAGCAAATATTAGTGGCAAGCCAGAGTCATAGAGATATACAGCACAGAAACAGGTCCTTCGGTCCAACTCGTCCATGCTGACCAGATATCCTAAATTAATCTAGTCCCATTTGATAGCACTTGACTCATATCCCTCTAAACCCGTCCTATTCATATAACCATCCAGATGCCTTTTAAAATGTTGTAATCATACCAGCCTCCACCACTTCCTCTGGCAGCTCATTCCTTGCACGCACCACCTTCTGCATGAAAAAGTTGCACGATAGGTCCCCTTTAAATCTCCCCCCTCCTCACTCTAACCCTATTATCCTCTAATTCTGGACTCCGCCAATTCCCCATCTTGTCATCTATCATACCCTATCTATGCCTCTCATGATTTTATAAATGTGTATATGGTCACACCTCAGCCTCCATTGGGTAAACCTTACCCTTGGGTAAACAACCCCAGCCTATTCAGCTCAAACCCTGGCAACATCCTTGTAAATATTTTCTGAACCCTTTCAGGTTTCACAACATCCTTCCGATAGGAGGGAGACCAGAATTGCACACAATATTCCAAAAGTGGCCTAACCAATGTCCTATACATCCACAACATAACTGTCCAACTCCTCTACTCAGAGGATTGGGAATATTTTCAAAATGCACAAAAACACGACCAGGAAAGAATGTAGGGACAAACTGAACTTTTGATGGTCAGCTTGGAAGCACCAATGCCTCAGGGCAAAAATCCTTTTGTTACACAATGATTGTTCAATTTTGTGACCAAAATAATTGGATTTGTAATTACTTATATCAGATATTGTCATCATCTCAGGCAAGAACACAACCAATTTTTTTCAGACAGTACATTTACATGATTCGATACATTTCCCTATTCCTTACTTTACCAGAACATTACCAGGAATGGAGGGTTTGAATTATAAGGAGGGGCGGGATAGGCTAGGACGTTTTTCCGCTGGAGCCTAGAAAGTTGAGAGGTGACGTTGTAGAGGTTTAGAAAATTGTAAGAGTATAGATAAGGCGTCTTTTCCCGAGGGTTGGCAGAAAAGCAGCTCAAAGTCAGTACCGTATGGAAACAGGCCCTTCAGCCCAACAAGTCCACACCAAGTCCGGAAGAGTAACCCACCTAGACATATTACCCAACATTTACCCCCTCACCAATGCACCTAACCTGCACATACACCCTCACCCCTATGCTGTATTCCATACCAGGCGCCACCTCCATGTTGCCTCCTCCTCCAGGCCCCGTCCCCACGCTGTATTCCATACCAAGCGCCGTCGCCACCTCCTTCAGGCCCCGCCCCCACACTGTATTCCATACCAGGTGCCATCTCCATGTCTTCTTCAAAGACCACCAGGGATACATTTCCCTCCCCTCCCCTATCAGCATTCCGAAAAGACCACTCCCTCCGTGACTCACTAATCAGGTCCACACCCCCCACCAATTCAACCTCCACCCCCGACACCTTCCCCTGCAACCGCAAGAAATGCAAAACTTGTGCCCACACCCCCCCCCCTTACTTCCCTCCAAGGCCCCACGGTATCCTTCCATATCCACCACAAATTCACCTGCACTTAACACACATCATTTATTGCATCCGCTGCACCCAATGTGGCCTCCTCTATATTAGGGAGACAGGCCGCCTACTTGCGGAACGTTTCAGAGAACACCTCTGGGACACCCAGACCAACCACCCCGTGGCTGAACACATCAACTGCTCCTCCCACTCCACCAAGGACATGCAGATTCTTGGACTCCTCCATCGCCAGACCATAGCAACATGACGGTTGGAGGAAGAGCGCCTCATATTCCGCCGAGGAACCCTCCAACCACAAGGGATGAACTCAGATTTCTCCAGTTTCCTCATTTCCCCTCCACCCACCTTGTCTCAGTCAAATCCCTCGAACTCAGCACCGCCTTCCTAACCTGCAATCTTCTTCCTGACCTCTCCACCCCCACCCCCACTCCAGCCTATCACCCTCACCTTGACCTCCTTCCACCTATCGCATTTTCAACGCCCCTCCCCCAAGTCCCTCCTCCCTACCTTTTATCTTAGCCTGCTGGGCACACTTGCCTCATTCTTGAAAAAGGGCTCATGCCCGAAAGGTTGGTCCTCCTGCTCCTTGGATGCTGCCTGACCTGCTGCGCTTATCCAGCAACACATTTTCAGTCACCTCCACGTTGCCGCCGCCTCCTCCAGGCCACTCCCCCACGCTGCCTTCTCTATCAGGCCCCGCCCCCACGCTGCCACCGTCTCCCAGGCGCCGCCCCCACGCAGCGTTCTACCCCAGGCCCCGCCCACACTGCCGTGTCGCCCACGTGGAGACTCGAGCTGAAAATGTGGCTTCTTCAGGGCTCATCCCCGAAACGTCGATTCTCCTGCTCCTTGGATGCTGCCCGACCTGCTGCGCCTTTCCAGCATCACATTTTCAGCTCTGATCTCCAGCATCTGCAATCCTCACTTTCTCCCCGTGGAGACTCTATCCAGCACCGGGCCTTTCCAGTCCAATGTGAGTCCCGGGTCGGTACCCAGGCTATCGCGACCGCACCAGTACTCATCCGCAACCTCGGTCTCCGACAACGCTGCCCCGGAATCTGCCGATAACAAAACTCGGACCGACCGCGACTTCATTCCAGCTTCTGACTCAAAGTAGACAGGCAGGAGGCTGAAAGAACACAGCGAGCCAGGCAGCAGCAGGAGGGGAAGAAGTCGACGTTTCTGGTGTAACTCTTCCTCAGGTTTGGGGGTGGGTGTCGGGGAGCTGCAGATAAAGGGGGTCGTGGGGGGGGGGGGGATTGGTGTAGACAGGTAGAGGGTTGGCCAATTGGAGAAACGAATCCGGTTGGTGGCCGGGGGGAGGGGAGGAGAGGGACGGTATTTGAAATTGGAGAACTCAATGGTGAGTCCTCCAGGCTGAAGGCTGCTCAAGCGGAAGTCGAGGTGTGGTTTGTCATGGCAATGGAGGCGGCCAAGGATGGTCATGTTGGAAAGGGAATTAAAATTGGCGGATCTAGGAGGTCCTGTCGGCCCGGCTGAGATGGCTGGTGAATTTTCCCTCAGTTTATGTTTTGTCTCCCCGATGTAAAAAGGACCACATCAGGCGCATCTGATATTGTAAATTAGGTTGAAAAATGTGCAGGTTAACCTCTGTCTCAGCTGGAAGGACTACTTGGGACTCTGGATTGAGGTGAGGGGGTGGTGCCTGCTTGGAGCATTTCTATCTATACATAATATCACCTTTCATAGAACAAACAATCCGAAGGAGCACCATAAAACATAAGATCACTATCTTGGTCATAGAATCATAAAGCATGGAAACAGACCCTTCGGTCCAACTAGTCCATGCTGACCCTGTTCCCAAACTAAACTGGTCCCCCTGCCTGTGTTTGGCTCATATCCCTTCAAACCTTTCCTATTCATGTACCTATCCAAATGGAGATTTGGCCAAGCAGGGGAGTGTAGCTACATCATATACCCTAGACTGGCGGAGCAATTCTCTTCTAGGGGGTCATCGTCCGCGCCAGAGCATTGAGTTTCAGGAGGGACGCACATGGAACTGTGAGGGAAGAGGGACAACCCCCTACCCAGCCAGATCAGCCAAATCAACCCTGAAAATCAATGGGGTAACAGATGTCGTACCCAGATCGCACCATGGGTTGGGGGGAGTCCAGAACTGTAGGGCATATGTTTAGGGTTAAGGGGGGGTGGGGGGTGATATTTAGAGGAGACCGAAGGGGCAACTTTTTCACATAGAGGCTGGTACGTGTTGAGTTGCTAGAGGGAGTGATGGAGGATAGTATAATTGCAACCATTAAAAGCCATCTGGGTGGGTACATGAATAGGAAGGGTTTGGAGGGATATGAGCTGGGTGCTGGCAGGTGGAACTAGATTGGGTTGGGATATCTGGTCAGCATGGAGAGTTGGGTCTGTTTCTGTGCTGTTCATCGCTTTGGCTCTATGACTTTTAAACATTCAGCACTTCCTCTAACAGTTCACTTCACACACAAACCTCCCTGTGTAAAAACAGTTGCCCCTCTAGTCCTTTTTCAGTCTTTTTCCTCTCACTTTAAAAATATATGCCCTAGTTTTGAACTCCCCTACCCTTAGAGAAAAGACATTTGCTATTCACCTTATCTTTGCCCCTCATGACTTTATAAACCTCCATAAGGTGGCCCCTCTATCTCCTACACTCCAGTGAAAAGACATCCCAGCCTATCCAGTCTATAAATCATTCCAGCAACATCCTGGTCAAAAAGGGTGAGTTTTAACAATTGACCATAAGGGCAATGAAGACTCAACCAGCTCACAGTGGGTTTGGAATCACATGTAGGCCAGACCAGGTTCAGACAGCAGAAAACCAGATGAGTTTTTTTTTTAAAAAAGATTAGATTAGATTCCTTACAGATTCTTTACAGTGTGGAAACCGGGCCTTCGGCCCAACCAGTCCACACCAACCCTCCGAAAAGTAACCAACCTAACCCAATTCCCTCTGACTAATGCACCTAACATTCCTGAAGAAGGGCTAATGCCCGAAACGTCGATTCTCCTGTTCCCTAGATGCTGCCTGACCTGCTGCGCTTTTCCAGCAACACATTTCCATCACCTAACATTATGGGCAATTTACCATGGCTAATTCACCTAACCTGCACATCTTTGGACTGTGGGAGGAAACCGAAGCACCTGGAGGTAACCCACGCAGACACAGGGAGAATGTGCAAACTCCACACAGTCGCCCAAGGTTAAACACGGAGCCACCGTGCCGCCCATTTTTACAACAATACACAACAGTTTTGTAATTAGATTCTTCATTCCAGATTTATATTGAATTTACATTCCACCATCTGTCCTAGTAGGTTTTGAACCCAGGGAATGTTTACCTCTGTCACCATTGCAAAGAATGTCAAACATGACCTTGACAAGAACTGTTTCAGGGGCAGAAACCAGACTCGAGGGCTTTAAATGTGGAAGTCTGGAAAAGATGGGAATGGCTATTTCAACGTTACATCCAAACCAACACTTCCATTGATGAGATAGTAACAGGAACTTTTATTTTAGTTAGAAGATTTTCAGCAACACTGAGTAAGAAGGAACAAAATTGATATAAGAAACACAGCAATTGCTACAATGTGCCCACTCCCAATATAAGGTCATCTGGTATTCAATTAACTGTCTACAAGAGGCAATATTGGAAAGGAATGACCCAGTTCAAGGATATAAGAGGGGAGACACAGACAAAGGGACAGGAGTAGGCCACTCGGCCCTTCGAGCCTGCTGCAACATTCAATATGATCATGGCTGATCTGAATACAACCTCAGCTCTACATTCCTCCACATCCCCGACAATCTGTCACCCACTTGGTTAGCAAGAACCTATCTATCTCTGCCTTAAAGATACTGAATCCACTGCCTTTTGTGGAAGACACACAACCCTCAGAGAGAAAAGAAATCTCATTTCTGTCTTAAATGTGCAACCTCACACTTTTAACATATGACTCCCTAGTTCCAGATGTTAAGATAGGGATACAAGCTGCATTCAAATAACATCTGTGGTATAGTCAACTGCCTCAAAGTGCTTCATGTGAAAATAAGAAGAATTATTTTCTAAAATTACAATACCGGAGCACAGATTACGACAGGTGACGAAAGACTTGGTCAAAGGGGCAGGTTTAGGGCAGCTCTTTAAACAGATTCATTTCCCAAACATCAGAGGCCAAAGACAGAAACAGTAAACGCAAAATAGTAAAGTACAGGAAACAACAGCGTAGTCGTAATGTCACTGGGTGAGTAATCCAGGGACATTGGATCAAATCCCATCACAGCAAGTGGTGAAATTTGAATAAACCAACTAATAAATGTGGAACACAAAGTTAGTCTCAGCATGGTGTCGATGGCACTGATGTCAATCGTCATAAAAAACCATGTCCTTTCAGGAAGGAAACTGCCATCTTTACCTGGTCTGGCTTACATGTGATTGCAGACCCACAGCAATGTGGATGACTCTTAAACTGCTCCCTGAAATGGCGCAAGCAAGACACCTTGCAATTAAGGATGGGCAACAAACATCAACGTTGTGAAATAGTCAAAAACAGAAATTGCTGGAGAAACTCAGCCAGCCAGTCAGGCAACACTGGTGGAGAGTGAGAAAGAAACTGAGTCAATATCCTGTCCTAAGTCCAGAACAGCTGTGAAGAAGGGTCAAAATGCACTCAAAATGCTAACTCTGATTCTTTCTCAATACGTGCTGCTAATCCTGCTGAGTTTCTCCAGTAATTTCTGCCTTTGTGTATTTCAGATCTCCAGTATCTGCAATTCTTCATTACACTGACTTAGGGAAGCTCAAATCCCATAAAAGGGTAAAGCAGAAGGGCTGGAATTACTCAGCAAGTCTGGCAGCAGCTATGGAGATAAAAACAGTTAGCTCTTCAAGTCATTGAATGATCTTACATCAGGGACATATTTTTGGGGAAGTTGTAACTGCAACATCTGGGTGAACTCTCTCAGCCATGGGTCAGGCTGACTCAGCATTCTGGTCCAAATTACCATCCTGCTCATTACCTGCTCAATTTGTTGCTAGTTATATTTCTACGGTTGCCACATTCCTATGTTTTAAAACGATATTGCAATCAAATATGAATTTTCAGATGTAAGTAATCAGAGGGTTTGGAATATAAGTGTAACTTTTAAACAAAAAGTATTTATTCGTTCTTGGGGTGTAGGCATCGCTGGCAATGCCAGCATTTTTACCCATCCTTAACCATCCTGTGGTTGGTTGGAAAAGAGAATGAAGGTGTCTGAGATGGTCTTGATCAGCAGAGCAAAGCCCAAGACGGGTGTGTTCAAGTAAAAGTACCCTCCACTCCCACAGCCAAGTCTGCATTCACTGCAATTACAGAGGTCTTCATGACAGATAGAACAGCTCTCTCCATCAGCACTCTGTCCCATCTAAAACTCCCAGGACAGGGACAGCATAGGAATACAATCAGAATACAGCCTCCTCTACTCTTTTCAGTTGAAAGTGAAGCAACCATGACACTGTCCCAAACAAACAGTGCCAAGAAAGACACATCATTGGGTTAGATACAGAGTAAAACTCCCTCTAACGTTCCCATTCAAACACTCCCAGGACGGAGACAGCAGAGGGTTAAATAAAGAGTACAGCTCCTTCCATTCTGACCGACACTTGGTATGTTCTACACCAATCCTCAATGATAATTCAGAAGTGAGACTATTACCTGGTACTGAATTCACATTTCCTAATGGGAATGACAGGAACAGAAAATCGAGTGAAACACAGATTGATAAAACACACAACGTGCAACAGAACCAGAACTTTATTGGGATCAAAGACTTTTAAATGACAGGAGATATTGTCCCTGCAACAATCCGAATGTGAGCTGAACAACTTTCACACTCGAATAGGTTTCTCTGGGGATGTAGTGTCCACCTCACCGCTGTCTGGTCAGTTCATCTGTTCCCATCAGAGCTGAGTTGTAGCTGACCACATGCTGGGCTGGGGTCAAGATGTTAGAGGGTAAAGGTCAACTTAGATTGAAGGCATCCTATGTCATGTCAGTGAGGTCAAGGGTCGCTGCATTACTTAGCTTATCGGGGTCAAAGGGATATTGGGCTAGGCTTGTATCAGTTTGAGCTTCGAAGAATTAGATGATCTGATGGAGATGTATAACACCCTGAGAGGACTTAATGTGAATGTATGAATTCCTTTGTGGCAGAGACTAGAAATGAGTGGACACAGTTAACAAATAAGTGGCCTCTCATTTAAGATGGAAAAGTTTTGCTTTTCTCTCAAAGGTTACGAGTCTTTGAAATTCACTCTCTCAGAGCTGCACAGGGTGGTGGCTCAATGGTTAGCACTGCTGCCTCCCAGCATCAGGGTCCCAGGTTTGATTCCACCCTCAGCCAACTGTCTGTGTGGTGTTTGCACATTCTCCCAGTGTCTGTGTGGGCTTCCTCCCACAGTCCAAATGATGTCCAGATTAGGGTGGATTGACCATGGGAAATGCAGGGTTACCAGAATAGGGTAGTTGGAATGGATGGTCAGTGCCAACTTGATGGGCTGAACGGCCTATTGCACGCTGTAGGGATTCTAGAACTGCCTGGAGCCTGTAACTTACCAGATGATACGTGGACACTTTTCGTACACTGCTTTTATTCAAGCCTGCAGAGCCACTTCCACAAGTTGGCAACAAACCCCCCAGATGATCAAGTACATCTGTTTGATATACTGTTCAATTATTTTAAGAGCAGCTTACCTATACCAAATCGACAGTATACACTTGTCTTAGGGAAATCCACAGTCGATAAATGTCATGCTGGAAAAACACAGCAGGCCAGGCAGCATCCAAGGAGCAGGAGAATCGACGTTTCAGGCATAAGCCCTTCTTCAGGAAGGGCTTAAGCCCTTCTCCTGCTCCTCGGATGCTGCCTGGTCTGCTGTGTTTTTCCAGCATGACATTTTTCAACTCTGGTACTTCAGCATCTGCAGTCCTCACTTTCTCCTTCGGGAAATCCACATCCAATTACGATTAGTAGTTCTGGTTATTTTATTTGACTTATCTTATTCTATTTAACCAACGACAGCATCTCGACATTTGCCTAATTACAATATCCAATGCCTATAGAGTACATTTTTTTTTGTCATGACTGTTATCTTGAACACTGACTTGTGATCTCTGCATTGTTGTCAAAGTTCCTTATTTGTCCCTACATTGTCAAAGTTTTACTTTGTCGAATATCTTCCTGGCTTTTTGCAGTTAGCACCTTATATTCTGCTCGTCAACATTTTCCCTTCCAAGTCTGTACTGAGGATTTAATGAGAAACTTCAAGATTGTGGTGAGACTGTGGAACTCACTACCACAGTGAGTAGTTAGGGTGAAAGCAAGGGTAAGCAAGCCAATACAATCGATTGTCATTATCACCAGATTCACAGCACAATGAAATTAAAACACACAATGTCCCTCAGAATTTCTCAGCTCTTCCTAGTCAGACTTGAAGAGCAAATCTTGCACACCAAAACTATAATTTAAACAAAACTTAACAATTATAAATACTGCAACTTTACTCAGGCAAAGTTAAACAAGATAATTTAATTAATAGCAATGATCATGCCCCCGCCATCTCACAGACAGAGACTTAAGGGGTAAATTAAAAAAGAAAATGAAGAATTGACCAATTCAACCAGTTTCCAACAATCGATTTCCAAGCTTTTGTGCAATTTTTGGACGATGAGTAGTTCACACACACATAACCGTATATCTAATTTCAAAGTCACTGCTGAATGTGAATGGTTGTCCCGATGCATTCCGCTACTTCTTATAGACTGCGACTCATTCCCAGAAAAAGCCAACAATTCTTTAACTGGACAGAAAAAAAAAAAGAGTACCTTCTGGGCTCAACATGCTGCAGCTCCCACTGGAAACAAAGTTGGACGGAGGGAAGTCCAGCAGGAAATAAAAATAGCTCACTGACTCTCCACTGCCAGAAGAGGCGGGAGTTTCAGTCCTGGGGGTGACCCACAACAGCTTCACCGGTGTAATCCGATTGTTGGGAGCACTGGTGCCCCCGCAAGTTGCAGGTCAACAAAAACCTTCATCTACACTAGGGGCTGGCAAATGGCCTCTCAACATTATGGATCCGCCAGTGCCTCAGCAGATGGGAAGAATTGCTGAAGGCCTTCCTGCACTCGGGGAAGGGGAAGGGCCTCTCCCCGTGTGGACTTGTTGGTGGATCTGAAGGGTGGAGGCCTGTGTGGATGCACCGATGGGTCTCCAAGGCAGAGGGGACACAGAAACCTTTCCCGCAGTCGCCACACCTCCACAGTTTCTCCACAGGGCAGGATTTCCCGGGTTTCTCCATGGCCGAAGCTTCAGCCACACACAAATGTGTGTAGAGCTTCTACCCGCCGTGAATTCCTCTTTCCAAGCCATATTATTGTTTCAGGCTCCACAGTCCACTGCAACAGTACGGTGGCTCATCCAGTCCCACTGCTGCTGAAAACGTACTGAAACAACAATGAAAATACTTTGCTCCTTTTCACAGAATCATAGTTGAAAATCATTGTGGTCCCGATGGATTGAGCGACTGTCAGACATTGACGTCAAAGTGAGGACTGCAGACACTGGAGAGTCAGAGTCGAAAAGTGCAGCGCTGGAAAAGCACAGTTCAGGCAGCATCCGAGGAGCAGGAGAGTCAATATTTCAGGCACGAGCCCTTCATCTGTTGATTTTTAAACTTCCGTCTTCAGATCTCCAATATTCTAAAAAGAGATCACAAACATCAATGTCAGTCCAGGGTAGAATTGGTTGTTCTGAATTTCTACTTTCTGTGGAATATTCTTTTCTTTTGTTATTCCACAAAATTGAAAGCACTATCCCACTCACTGTGTTCCTCTGTTCTCACTCCACTCTAATTCTCCTGAAGGTGCTGATTCAGGATCTCACAGGGGCAGAAAAGCAAAAACGTCAAGACTGACATCCCTCTGAATTTTGGATAACTCCACCTGAGCTGGTCAAACATTCTAAATTAAGCTAGTCACATTTGCCAGCACTTGGCCCATATCCCTCCAAACCCTTCCTATTCATATCCCCATCCAAATGCCTTTTCAATGTTACAATTGTACCAGCCTGCATCACTTCCTCTGGCACCTCATTCCATACACGCACCACCCTCTGCGTGAAAACAATACCCCTTAGGTCTCTTAAATCTTCACCGCTCCCATCCCCATCCTCACCCTAAACTTATTAACCTCCAGTTCTGGACTCCCCCATCCCTAGGAAACCACCTTGTCTATTTACTCTATCCCCGCCCCTCGATTTTATAAGTAGTCTTTCAGGTTGACCCACCCCCCAGTCTCTGGCGCGCTGGGGAAAACAGCACCTCCCACCATCCATCCGTCTCTCCTCACCTTGAATTGCTGTGTCTGCTCCCTCCCTGGGTTCACTCTAGTTGCTACAAGTGAACAGATCCCCTCCAGAATGAAGAGTTGCTTAGAGGGAGGAAGTGAGTTTTACTCTGAAACGGACAGGGCCACTTCCGTGTTGTGACGTCACTAGTGCCACACTGCGCCTGCTCCGGATAGCGGCCGCCTGGACCGCACGGTCCTACGCAGTTTGCAAAAGTCCTTCCTTTCAGAGAATCCCCAGAGTGTGGAAGCAGGTCATTCGGCCCAAGGAGTCTACACCGACCCTGCGAATGGTAACCCACCCACACCCATTTCCCAAACCCTATTGCTTTACATTTAACCTTTACTAATGCACTTAACCTGCCCATCCCTAAACACTTTGGGTAATTTACCATGGCCAATCCACCCTAACCTGCACATCCCTGAACCTCACGGAACAATTTAACATGGCTAATCCACCCTAACCTAGACAGATGCCGGCCAGACATCCTAAATTAATGTAGTTCCACTTGCCAGCATTTGGCCCATATCCCTCTAAACCCTTGCTATTCATGTACCCAGATGTCTTTTAAATTGTGTCATTTTTCCTCCGGCAGCAGGTTCCAAACATCCGCCAACCTCTTTGTGAAAAAGTTTCACCTCACATCCCTTTCTCCATTCACCTTAAACCTAAGCTCCTCTAGTTCTGGACCCCCCTACCATGGGGAAAAGACCTTGGGTATTCACCCTATCCATGCCCTTATAAACTTCTATGAAGTCAGCCTTCAGCCTCTGATACTCCAGGGAAAATATACCGGAGGTATTCAGCCTCTCCCTGTAGCTCAACCCCTCCAACTCTGACATCAGCCTTATAAATCTTTTCCACCCCTTTCAAAGTTTCACAACATCTTTCCTACAGCAGGGAAACCAGAACTGAATGCAGTATTCCAAAAGTGGCCAAACCAAATGTCCTGCACAGCTGCAAAAGGACCTCCCAACTGCTATACTCAATGATCTGACCAATAAAGGAAAGCATACCATGGTCTCTTTGTTCTGCAACACTCCCCTTAACTGTGCCAGTCCTGCATCGATTGTTTGACCAAAATGGAAACCACACATTTCTCTAAATTAAACGCCATCTGCCATTCCTCAGCCCATCAGCACATCCGATCAATTCTAATTTATATCTATTTCCTCTCTTATTCCAGAGAAGCTGAAAATCTCCAATCCACACACACTCCCTCCATTCCCACTTCGTTGAATCTAATCCCTGCTATACCTCATCCTAAAGGGTCTGGTTCATGCTGATTAACAGGCCCACACTCAGGGGGGATCCAGTTGAAACATACAGAATACTGAACGGCCTGGACAGAGTGGATGTTGGGAAGCTGTTTCCACTGGTAGGAGAGACTGGGTCCAGAGGGCACAGTCTTAAAAGAAAAGGGAAGACCTTTTAGAATGGATTCAGGGAGAAACATCTTCAGCCAGAGAGCAGTGAATCTATGGAATTCCTTGACACACAAGGCTGTGGAGGCCAAGTCAATGAGGATATTTAAGACTGAAAAAAATAGATTCTTGAGTATCGAGGGGATTGAAGGGATCGGGAGAATTGGGTTAACAAACTTATCAGACACATTTGAATGGTAACAGCAGACCTGATGGGCTGACTGACCTAATTTCTGCTCCTGTCTTACAGTTTCTTACGGTCCTGGACACAGAGAATTGGGGCAGGAGTATGCCATTTGGTCTTTCAAGCCTGCACCAGCATCGAACAGATCATAATTGGATATGGATCTACCTACATCTAGGTGGATAAGTTGGGAATTTTTCACTGGAGCACAGGAGGTTGAGAGGTGACCTTTTAGAGGATTATAAAATCATGAGGGGTATAGATGAGTTGAATGGTAAGTGTCGTTTCAAAATGAGGAGCAAATTTTTAAGGTGAGTGGAGAAAGATTTTAAAAAGACATGAGGAAAACCTTTTTCTTTTAAGAGAGTGGTTTGTGTGTGGAATGAGGAAATGGTGGATGCAGGTAGAGTAACAACATTTAAAAGACATTTTGATAAGTACATGAATAGGAAAGGTTTGGAGGAATATGGGTGAAACCAAGTGGGACTAGTTTAGTTTGTGAATATAGTCAGCATGGACTCGGACTCAAGGGTCTGTTTCTGTGCTGTTTGACTCTAACTGTTCTGTATGGTCTTAAACCATTTTATTTCCTTCCCCCACAACCATCCACTTCTTTGTTGTTCAAAAGTCAGATAAACTCAGCTTTGAATATATTTAATGACCTCCTACCTGCACGAAGACATCCCCACTTCTGAACTCAATTCCTCTTGCTGATATACTACTTGCCTTGCTGATTGCTTGCTGCACCTGTCTGACAACTGGCATTGGCTGGCATAGAAGGATGCTGATGCCCCTTTGTACATCCACACATCATTCCTGACGAAAGACTCGTACCCAAAACATCAACTCTCCTGCTCCTTGGAAGCTGCCTGGCCTGCTGTGCTTTTCCAGTGCCACACTTTTTGACTCTGATCTTCAACACCTGCAGTCCTCACCTTCATCCACATCCCAATATCACCATTTAAACAATGCCCCTCCTTTCTGTTTTTTCCCCCCACAGCAAAGGATATAACTTTACATTGAGGTATTGGATTTGCCATGTGTTTGCTAATTCAGACAGTCCTGGACCAACATTTCCTGAGTCTGCTCCTTCCTGGATTCAATCCGTTTTCTTTCAGTTGCTGCAAGTCAGCAATTGAAGCCCACAATGAAGAAGAGGGGGTGAGAAAAGAGAGTGCCGTACTCTCAGATGTTGGACAGAGGAAGGAAGTTGCAGTCTGGGGTGAAACTTAATCTTCATTCAGAGAGGGAGGTGCAGGACAACTTCCGCATTCAGACAATAGGGGATGTTCTGATTAGCAGGATGACTACCGAACTTCCGGTCCTCCAGCAATGCCCCAGTGGCTAAAGTTAAAAATCACACAACACCAGGTTATAGTCCAACAGGTTTAATTGGAAGCACACTAGCTTTCAGAGTGACGCTCCTTCATCAGGTGATTGTGGAGGGCTCGATCGTAACACAGAATTTATAGCAAAAATTTGCAGTGTGATGTAACTGAAATTATACATTGAAGAATTGATTGTTTGTTAAGCCTTTCATCTGTTAGAATACAGTGATAGTTTCACTTCTTTCATGTGAAAATCACAAAACTTTTTTTTACAAGTTGCATTCTCGGGTTAGCTGTTAACAATGGTGATAGCTAGACAACATGTTGAAGGTGTTAGCCCCCTGTGTTCTCTGTCTATGACCTGTTGTTTAGATTGATTCCAATCTAAAAAGTGAGATAACAGAGTTTTACATAAATTCATGCAGTTTTTGAGCTCAGAGTTCTAAATTCATGTGGTTTTTGAGCAAAGTGCAATGTAACTCTGAAAGTACCAAAAAAATTCACCACACAAAATATATGTCCGTCTGTATGTGTGTCTGTCGGGAGTGGGGATTGTGAGTGTGAGAAAGTGTGTGTGTGTGTGTGTGTAGTGAGTGCAGAGTGTCTTAAGTCTGTGAGGAGGTGCATGTGTGGGAGTCTGTGTGTCCAGAAGGGTGTGTGTGGGTGTCTGTGTGCGGGTCTGTGTGTATCCGTGTCCCGTGTGTATGTGAAAGCGTGTGTGTGTAGTGCAATGGTGATCACCTGTAATATGACATGAACCCAAGGTCCCGGTTGAGGCCCTCCCTATGGGTACCAAACTTAGCTATCAGCCTCTGCTCGGCCACTTTCCTCTGCTGCCTGTCCTGAAGTCCACCTTGGAGAATGGTCACCCGAAGGTCCGAGGCTTAATGTCCTGGACCACTGAAGTGTTCCCCAACTGGGAGGGAACCCTCCTGTCTGTTGGTTGTTGTGCGGTGCCCATGCATCCGTTGTCGTAGCCTTTGCTCGGTTTCCCCAATGTACCATGCAATCTAAGGTTGTTCAATATAGCCCAGTTGCACGACACTGATCTTTTCTATAAAATCTGTGTCTTATGATCCTGCTCCACAGCTACCTGAAGGAGCAGCACTCCAAAAGCTAGTGCTTCCCAATAAACCTGTTCTACTATAACCTGGTTGTGTGTGATTTTTAACTGTATCCACCGCAGTCCAACATCGACTCCTCCACATTGTTTCCAGTGAACATAGCCCATACCTGGTGCGGTCTGTAAACCTTACAATGCTGACGACATAACGCAGTACCTGCACTCCTGGAAAATTTCTAACCATACTAGCTACTCATTCACTGCTGCAACTGATACACAACATTGGAAACTTAGTACAGGAGGCTGAAAGAAATGAGCAGTTTTCAAACAAAAACATGTTGCAGCTCAAAGCTTCCAATGAGTCTGAGACTGGTGGTAAGTTCAGGTAACCTTTATTGCAACCCAACTTTACTCCAGCCTCCCAGCAAAAAGGCATAGAAAAAGTAAAACAGCACAAGGTCAGAGCATTGTCAGTCCAGGGTAGAAATTCAGAATATGCAATTCTACTTTCTGAGGAACGTTTTTTGCTTTTGTTATTCCACAAAATTGAAAGTACAATCCCACACTCCAACTCCCTGTGTTCTCACTCTGCTTGAACTAATTCTCCTGAAGATGCTGATTCAGGATCTCAGACAGAAAAAGCAAAAAACGTCGAAACTGGCATCTCTGAATTTTGGATAACCCCATCCAACAGTTAATATGTTTCACAACACTAGGGTACTGCTGAGAATGAGCAGATCTGATTTTGGGAAGCAAAAACAAAAGGGTGTGTCAATTCGGGGTGGACCAGCAATGCAGCTTCTTGATGAACAACCAGACATTAAATTGTTAACATCCCCAGTAAAAAAAAAAAAGGGTGGGTGTGGAGGTGGTGAGACATCAAGGCAATAACACCAACACTCGAGAGAAACTAAACATACAGACATGGCGAGCATTGTTGGAAAGCCAGGGTCATGGAGATATACAGCACAGAAACAGACCCTTCAGACCAACTCATCCGTACAGAAAAGATATCCAAAATCAATTAATCCCATTTGTCAGCAACTTAGCCAATAACCCTTTAAACCCTTCTTATTCGTTTTCTTCATTCAGATGCCTTTTCAATATTGTAATTGTACCAGCCTGCATCACTTCCTCTGACAGCTCATTCCTTTCACGCACCACCCTCTGAATGAAAACGTTGCCCTTTTGCTCCCTTTTAATCTTGCTAACCCCCCGCCCCTCCCCCCACCCCCCACCCACCCACCATCCCCCTCCACATCCCCCCAACGGTGAACCGATGACCCTCTCATTTCGGACTCCCCTATCCCCAGGAAAAGAGATGGTCTATTTACCTTATCCATGCCCCTCATGATTTATAAACATCTATAAGGCCACCCCTCAGCCTCCCACACTCCAAGGAAAACAGCCCTAACCTATTCAACCTCTCCCTATAGCTCAAATCTCTCAACCTTGGCAATATTCTTGTAAATATTTTCTGAACCCTTTCAAGTTTCCCGACATCTTTCCAATAGGAGGGAGACCAGAATTGCATGGAACATTCCAAAAGTGGCTGTGGTTCTGTTGGGCAATGGTAATTTAGTTCCAAAATGTTAATTCCTTCACCGAGAAGGGAATAATTTGCAACGTAGCTGTGAGAGGCTCCTTGCGGAAGAGTGAAAAACAGAGAGAGAACTTTCCATTAAGGTGGAGAGGAACAGAGTTGATTCTGTGATTGGGGACTTAAATCTAAAGCGAGAAAATTACAATGGCAAAGGCACAAACAGGCCACAACAAATGAGGGAACATTATTAAAAGAAATGACAAACATTTCAAGAGCACCTGGAGGAACTGCAATAGTTGTCCCTTCCTGTCTGACAAAATAAAATACAAAAAGGTGGTGGTCCAGCCACGGCTAACAAGGGACATCATGGATCGTACTGGATCCAAAGAAATGGCATACAAATTGGCCAAGGAAAAGCAGATCTGAAGACTGGGAGCACTTCTGGTTTCAGCAAAAGGATTGATTAAAAAGGGGAAAATGGCGTATGTAAAGACAAAAAAAAAAGGATTAGTAAAAATAATTACAAATAAGAACAGGCAAAGTTCTCATGTGGATCAAAGAGATGGCAGACCAATTAACCACACATGTTGCTTCTATCACAAAGGAGGACACAAGTAACATCTCCAAACTTTTGGGGAACACATGGTCATTCGAGAGCAGAACTGAGTAGTTGTTGGGGAAATTGATGGGATTAAAAGTTTACAAAGCCCCAGCACCTGATAATCCAAACTCCAGGGTATGGACTGAGATAAATCATCAAATTGTCAAATCTTGGGCTGGTCTTAGCAGGGCTTACATACTTAACAGGAAGGTCCTGGGGAGTGTTACTGAACAACCAGACCATGGAGTGCAGGTTCATAGCTCCTTGGAAGTAAAGTCGCAGGTATTTAGGATAGTGAAGGTGGCATTTGGTATTCTTTCCTTTATTGGTCAGAGCATTGAGTACAGGAGTTGGGAAGACGTTTTGCAGCTGTACAGGACATTGGTTAGGCCACTTTTGAAATATTGCATGCAATTCTAGTCTCTTTCCTATCAGAAGGATGTTGCTAGGGTTGGAGGATTTAAGCCACAGGGAGAAGTCAAACAGACTGGGGCTGTTTTCTTAGAGAATCGGAGTCTGAGCAGTGACCTTATAGAAGTTTATAAAATCATGAGGGTCATGGATAGAATAAATAGATAAAGTCTTTTCCCTGAGGTGAAGGCATACGTTTAGGGTGAGCGGGAAAAGATGTAAGAGTCCCAAGGGGTAACTTTTTCACACAGAGGGTGTTGCATGTATAGAATGAGCTTCCAGAGGAAGTAGTGGTGGCTGGTGAAATTGCAACACTTAAAAGACATCTGGATAGGTATATGAATACGAAGGGTTTGGAGATATATGGGCTGGGTGCTGGCAAGTGATACAAGATTAGGTTGGAATATCTGGTTGGCATGGACGGGTTGGATTGAATGGTCTGTTTCTGTGCTGTACATCTCTATGACTCTATGATGTTTGTCTTGAGTTTCCCATCTGAAACTTGTGACATCCACTAAACAAAATCTACAAAAAACGTCACTGTGAGTACAAGATTAAAAGCTCAGGGGACAGTTCTACTTTCCACAGAACACTTTTCTTCTCTACTAGCTGGAAGTATTAAAAATTTCAATCCTACACATTGTCTCTCCTCCTGCATTGAAATTCAAATCCACTTCATGTCTTTCTTCCACTCCTGGTGTTTTCTCTTTTCTCCAGTCTACAAACTGAAAACAACATCAACACGTCAATACTCTCCAGGTCACTGCGATCACCACTTTCTTGTCCAGCGCCACAAATTATCACATTCAACTCAAATTCAGGATCTCTCTCTCACTCCCTTTTCCTGTGTTAAGGGCAGATGTACCAATCTCAGCGCCAGGTCTCTCAAAGTGAAATGAGGAAATTCTAGTTGACACAAAGGCTGCCACGAGGTTGGAGTTCTCTCCCGGAAATGACCGCGAATGGTGCCTTCACCAAGATGGCCACCCGCCCCAAGACTACATGCATCCAGGGAACAGGAGAATCGACGTTTCGGGCATAAGCCCTTCTTCAGGAACGTTCTTATGCCCGAAACGTCGATTCTCCTGTTCCCTGGATGCTGCCTGACCTGCTGCGCTTTTCCAGCAACACATTTTCAGCTCTGATCTCCAGCATCTGCAGACCTCACTTTCTCTCCAAGACAACATGCGCCTTACCAAAGATGGCGGCCGGTTGCACTGGCAATCCGAGAGGTCCTTCTCCAATAAATACTTGACCTGTGGGGCTTTTATTCGCGGCCTGAGGCCTCCCCCTAGGAGTTTATAAATTCCCCAGTCTCCCTCCTCCCGCGGGTCCCAATCCTACCCTGTCTCACTGTCTCCTCTCCCCGGGATGTTCCTGAAACCTGGTCCTGTTCTGAAGGAGGATCCCCGGACCCGAAACACCTCCTCACATTCCTCCCGACACGAGCTGCCGGACCTGCTCAGCTTTCCCAGCGGCTCCTGTTCTTGTTCCTTCAGCCGCTGGTGCCATTCTTCTCCCTCACTCAGTAACTGCCTTTGTCCCACAGCGTGACTTACACTGCACATGCGCCAGTGTACGTGTTGGGGGGGTGAGAACAAGGGTGATGTCATCGTCAGCTGAATGGACGTGATTGGACGAGTCTTCCAAGAATTTGAAAACAATGGGAGCGGGGCGATAGTTTTGCCCGCCCCCAGCCACCTGATAGATGGGTTTATGTTCAGTTTGTACAAAAGCATGTTTTCAATTTTCAGCCTGTTCAGAAATGGTATTCCAGATCTCTGGAAAGCTGAAACATTGGGAAACTTTCAGACATAAACAATGGATACTTATAAAATGAATAAAAGTAGGTAAAGTAAATTATGAAAGAAATCTAGCACAAAACATAAAAAATAGCAAACGCTTCTAGTCGTATGCTAAAGCGAACAGAGTAAATGTTGGTCCCTTGGAAGATGAAACCGGTGAATTAATCGGGGGAATACTGAAATGGCAGAGCTGCTAAATTAATACTTTTCCTCAGTTTTCACCTTGGAGGATAGCAGTATCATTCCTGTTGGAACGGCCAAGTCAGAGGCGCAGCACTTAAACAATCAACGTCGATAGGTACACTATGAGGATGAAGGGCAGACAAGTTCACTGGGCCTAATGGCCTGCATTTTAGGGTACTAAAGGAAGTAATGGCGGAAATAGTGGAAACATTCGTCACAATATTCCAAAATTCCCTGGACATGAGAAAGATTAATTGAGTGTATTTAAGACTGAGATAGGTCGATTCTTGATTGACAATGTGAACAAAGGTTACGGAGAGAAAGCGGGCGAATGGAGTTGAGAAACTTATCGGCCATGGCTGAATGGTGGAGCAGACTCGATAGGCTGAATGGCCTGATTTCTGCTCCTTTATCTTATGCTCTTATGTTTCCAGTTGATTGGAAAAATGTTAATGTAACATCTGTATTTAAAAAGGGAGGGAGGCAATATATAGGAAATTGCAGACCAGTTAGTATAGTATCTGATGTTGGGAAGGTATTTGTATCAATTATAAAGGAAGCAATATCAGGACGTTTGGAAATTCAAAACTCCATCCATCATAGTCAGCACTTTTTTATGAAGGGTAAATCAGGTTTGACTAAGTTCTTCGAAGATATAACAAGCAAAGTGGATAATGGGGATCCTGTAGATGTAATATATCTGGCCTTCCAGAAGGCATTTGCGAAAGTGCCACTCAAAAGGTCAATTCACAGGTGGGAATCACATGGGATTATGGGTGATTTATCAGGTTTGATAGGTGACTAGCTGATGGGGAGGAGACAGACGTTCTGAATCGATGGCTTTTTTTTCTGGATGGCAAGATGTAACTTGACGTGCCACAGGGTTGGTTCCGTGTAGCCCAACTATTTACAATCTACATTAGCGACTTGGATACAGGGATAAAAGGCACTATAGCCTAATTTGCAGATGACACAGAAATAGGCAGGATGGTAAATTGCAATGAGGAAATAAGAACCTTACAACTAGATATAGATAGGTTAGGAGAGTGAGCCAAAATTTGGCAGATGGAGTGTGGTGGATAAGTGTGAGGTCATGTATTTCGGTCACAAAAACAGGAAGAAGACTTATTATCTAAGTGGTGACAGGCTTTGGGGTGATCTGATGCGCAGGGATCTGGGTATCCTCGTTCATGAGTCACAGAAAACTAGCATGCAGGTACAGCAGATAATAAAGATAGCGAATGGAATGTTGGGTTTTACAGGTAAAGGAATAGGATATAAGGTTAAGGAAGTGTTGCTGCAACTGTACTTGACATTTCTGAAACCACACCTGAAGGATTTGCCCAGTTCTAAACGCCTTATTTCAGAAAAGATGTAGTGAGGTAGTTCACAGGAGGTCCACTAGATTGATCCCACAGATGAGGGGGTTGTCGAATGAAGAGAAATTGAACAGTTTAGACCGATACTTTTGAGAATTTAGAAGAATGAGAGCAGATCAAATTGATATATTCAAGATGATAAAAGGTCTGGATAAAGCAGACATGGAATGGACGCACCCTCTTGTGGGGCATTCTAGGAGAGGTCACAGACTAGGACAAGGGGGAGCAAATTTAAAACAGTTGCGTGAAACTACTTCTCCCAAAGGGTTGTGAATCTGTGGAATTCACTCCCTCAAAGTGGTGGAAGCTGGGACAGTGAATAAATTTGAAGAGCTGTGAAATAGGTTTTTAATTGGTGATGGGTTGAAGAGTTATGGGGAGAAGGCAGGAAAATGGGGGTGAGGAGCATATCGGCCATGATTGAATGGTGAAGCAGTAAGATTTACAGGGACTGGTGGTTTTGAGTTGTAGGGAGAGGCTGGGGCTTTTTAAAACGTGGAGCGTCATAGTCTGAGTAGTAACATTATTAAAGGTTTCTAAAATCATGAGCGTCACAGATAGGACGTATAGCCAAGGTCTTATTCCCCAGGATGAGGAAGTCAAAAACTAGAAGGCATATGTTGAAGGTGAGAGGGCGAAAGATTGAAAAAGGAACTAAAGGGCAACGTTTTCACACAGAGGGTGGTGCTTGTATGGGATGAGCTGCCAGACTAAGTGGTGGTGGTTGGTACAATTACAATATTTAAAAGGTGTCTGGATGACTAGTTTTGGTGTAGAGGGATTTGGGCCAAATGCAGTAACTTGGGACTGGGTCAGTTTGGGACATCTGGTCAGCATGAATGAGTTGAACCAAAGGGTCTGTTTCTGTGCAGTGTGACTCTGTGTCTCTCACTCTATGACCGAAAGCAGGCCTTTTTGCTGATAATCGTCCTGTTGGACTTTTTTTAGTGCAGTCAGTTCAGGAGATTTGTGGTGGGTGAAATTGGCACATGTCCTGTATCCTGGAAATTCTGGAAAATAAAAATAAATAATTCTCTGTGAACGGTACAATCCACATCCCCCGACGTGAATGGTACAATCCTCTCCTTCCCCTCTGCACCTCACCCCCCTCCCACCCCGAATGGTACAATCCTATCCTTTCTGCTCCTCCCCATGAATGATGCAATCCTTCCCTCTCAATGGTACAATCCTTTGCTCCCTCACCCATGTAGGGTGCAATTCTCCCGTCTCCGAATGGTACAATCCTTCCAACTGTCAATGGTAAAGTTCTCCCCTACCCACATCCGCCATGAATGAAACAACCCTCCCTGTCTGAACTGTACAATTCTCCTTTTCCCATGTCCATGGGATGATTCTTCCTCACCCGCACCCCCATGAATGACAGCATCCTTTTCATCCCCATTCGCCACCCCGCACTACCACCCCAACCAGGAATGGAACAATCCTCCGTCGGGGAGTCCAAAACTAGAGGGCATAGGCTTAGGGTGAGAGGGGAAAGATATAAAAGAGACCTAAGGGGCAACTTTTTCACACAGAGGGTGGTACGTGTATGGAATGAGCTGCCAGAGGAAGTGGTGAAAGCTGGTACAATTGCAACATTTAAGAGGCATTTGGATGGCGATATGAATAGAAACGGTTTGGAGGGATATGGGCCTGGTGCTAGCAGGTGGTGCTAGATTGGGTTAGGATATTTGGTCGGCATGGATGGGTTGGACCGAAAGTTTGTTTCCATGCTGTACATCTCTATGACTCTATAAGTTTAAAGACTTCATATTATGTATGTACACTATCTTTGCCACTTGTAATATTTCATCCTTTTGAAGAAGTCCTTCAAAAAATATTAGCACAAGGTATGAAACCCATGCAACAAGGGCTCCTGAAGAAGGGCTCATGCCCGAAACGTCGATTCTCCTTGGATGCTGCCTGACCTACTGCGCTTTTCGAGCAACACATTTTCAGCTCTGATCTCCAGCATCTGCAGTCCTCACTTTCTCCTACCCATGCAACAATCAAGGCACAACAATGCATTTTCTTCCACATGAGACTTAAGAAATTCAGCATGTCCATAAGGATCCTCACCAACATTTACAGATGCACCATAGAAAGCATTGTATCTGGGTGCATCACGGCCTGCAACGGCAACTGGTCTGCCCAGGACCAGAAGAAACTACAGAAGGTTGTGTGCACAGTACCATCCATCCTGGAAGCCAACCTTCCATCCATGGAATTCATCTTCACTTCTCATTGTCGTGGAAAGGCTGCCAACATCATTCCCGCACCCAGCCCCGCCCCGGCCCCCAGGAATGATCTCCTACACCCTCTTCTGTCAGGCAGAAGATACAGAAGCTTGAACATACGAACCAAAAGTTTGAGAATAGCTTCTTCCCTGCCATTATTAGACTGTTGAATGTAACTCATGAATTTGAAATCTCTTTTGACCTTGCTTTGATGCACCTTCTGTGCAGCCATAATCCTACACGCCTCACTCTGTCTCAGCACAGTATGACCTGCATGTCCTTGTTTGCTAGGATCTGACTGTACTGATCACAAATCAAAACTTTTGACTGTACTTTAGGTACATAGAACAATACAACACAGTATAGGCCCTTTGGCCCTCGATGTAGTGCCGACCCTTTATCCTACTCTTAGATCAAACTAATCTGCATATCCTTCATTGTACTAACTTCCACATGCCTATACAAGAGTTGCTTAAATGTCCCGAATGTAGTATAACCGCTGGCAGTGTATTCCATGCACCCACCATTCACTGAGTGAAGAACCTACTCTAACATCTCCCCTGAACATTCCTCAAATAACCTTAAACTTATGCCCTCTTGTAAGAGCATTTCTGCCAAGGCTATCCACTCTATCTATGCCTCTCAACATCTTGTACACCTCTATCAAGTCACCTCCATCCTTTTTCGCTCCAATGAGAAAAGCTTTAGCTCCCTCAACCTTTTTTCATAAGACATGCCCTCCAGTGCAGGCAGCATCCTGGTAAATCTCCTCTGCATCCTCTCTAAACTTCCACATCTTCCGACAATGAGCCAACCAGAACTGAACGGAGCTGCAGAATAGCCTCATAGCATTTACACGAAGTCCTCCTGCTAATGAAAGCCAACATACCATACGCCTTCATAACAGCCCTATCAATCTGCATGGCAACTTTGAGGGATCAGTGGACATGGACCCCAAGATCTCTGTCCCTCTACACTGCCAAGAATCTTGCCTTTAACCCTGTATTCTGCATTCAAATACAACCTTCCAAAATGAATAACTTCACATTTTTCCACGTTGAACTCCATCTGTCACTTATCAGCCCAGTTCTGCATCTTGTCAATGTCTAATTGCAAACTAGAACAGCCCTCCACACTACCCACAACTCCACCAACTCAATGTGGGACATATGGCAATAAATCAAGTCAAAAAGCTCTCACAACGAACTCTCAGAGGGAATCTCACCCCTGACCAGTGCCGTTTCTCATGTAGATCCAATATTCTTGTATCTATGTTAGAGTGGTGATGGAAAATCAAATCAGGTCAGGCAGCATCCGAGGAGCAGGTAAATCGACGTTTTGGGCAAAAGCCCTTCATCAGGAATAACGTTGATTTTCCTGCTCCTTGGATGCTGCTTGACCTGCTGTGCTTTTCCAGCACCACCTTAATCTGGACTCTGGTTTCCAGCATCTGCAGTCCTTGTTTTTACCTACATTCTCGAATCTATCCTGACTGCAGATCAAGAGGCCATCCTTTTTGAGAGACAAATAATTGTGTCAAGTTGAGGAAACAAAGCCTGTCAATGTCTTTAATAGACACAGATCGAGACCAACATTTTCCAGAGACTGGCCCCTCCCCTGGATTGACTTGCTTTTCCTCCAGCTGCAACAAACCAACAGTTGAACCCGAGTATGACAAATAGAAAAGGAGGGGAGGGTGAGAAAAGAGGGTAAGATTAGATTACATTTCAGTGTGGAAACAGGCCCTTCAGCCCAACAAGTCCACGCCGACCCGCCTAAGCACAACCCACCCCTACATTTACCCATTACCTAACACTACGGGCAATTTAGCATGGCCAATTCACCTTACCTGCACATCTTTGGACTATGGAAGGAAACCGGAGCACCCGGAGGAAAGCCACGCAGACACGGGGAGAATGTGCAAACTCCACACAGTCAGTCGCCTGAGGCGGGAATTGAACCCGGGTCTCTGGCGCTGTGAGGCAACAGTGCTAACCACTGTTGTGCTCACAGATAGAACAAAGAAATTTTATAGTTCAGGAATATGCCCTTCAGCTGTCCAAGCCTGAGCCAATCCAAATCTTCTGTCTGTCTAAACCTGTTGCCCAATTCCTAAGCATCTGTATCACTCTGTTCCCCACCTACTCATGCATCTATCCAGGTGCATTTTAAATGAATTTACCGTGCCTGCCTCTACTACCTCTGCTAGCAATACATTCCAGACACCCACCACCCTCTGTCTAAAGTACTTGCCACATGTATCCCCCTTAAAAACTTTTCACCTCTCGTTATTGAATCGTTCATCCTGGGAAAGGAAGTTCATCTCTATCGACCCTGTCTATATCATTCATCATTTTGTAAACCTCAATCAGGTCCCCCCTCAATCTCCTTTTTTCTAATGAAAACAAACCTAACCTACTCAACCTTTCTTCATAGCTAGCACCTTCCATACAAGGCAACATCCTCATAAACCTTCTCTGCACCCTCTCCAAATTGTCCACATCATTTTGATGATGTGGCGACTAGAACTGTACACTTGTCCGACCTGCCTAGCTCCTTTTCCACCTATTCACTCCACCCTCTCCTCCCTGACCAATCACCTTCATCTCCTCCCCCACTCACCTATTATACTCTATGCTACTTTCTCCCCACCCTCACCCTCCTCAACTGATCTCTCCACGCTTCAGGCTCTCTACCTTTATTCGTGATGAAGGGCTTTTGCCCGAAATGTCGATTTTGCTGCTCGTCGGATGCTGCCTGAATTGTTGTGCTCGTCCAGCACCACTGATCCAGAATCTGGTTTCCAGCATCTGCAGTCATTGTTTTTACCACAATATTCTAAAAGCAGTCGAACCAACATCATTTAAACTTTTAACATGACCTGCCAGCTCTTATATTCAACACCCTGTCTGATGAAGGCAAGCATACCATATGCCTTCTTGACCACTCTATCCACCTGTGCAGCAACCTTCAGGGGACAATGGACCTGCGCTCCCAGATCTCTCTGCTCATCAACTTTTCCCAAGGCTCTTCTGTTCACTGTATAATTCACTCTAGAATTAGACTTGCCAAACTGCATCACCTCATATTTGCCTGGATTGAACTCCATCTGCCACTTCTCTGCCCAACTCTCTAGTCTACCTATATTCTCCTGTATTCTTTGACAATCCCTTATGCTTTCCGCTACTCCACCAATCATTGTGTCATCTGCAAATGTGCGAATCATACCAACAGTGCTCTCTTCCTGTGCAACACCACTGGTCACCTTTCTCCATTTCAAGAAACTCTCTTCAACTATTACTCTGTCTCTTGTTGCTCTTTATCCGCCTAGCTAGAACACTCTTTGATTGGTAGGAGGACCAGACTCTTTCCGATCCTCCAGGGTTTCCCAAAGGTTGGCGAAGGTGAAAGTGAGGACAGTAGATGCTGGAGATCAGAGTCTAAATTAGAATGGTGCTGGAAAAGCACAGCAGGATCAGGCAGCTTCCGAGGAGCAGGAAAATCGACATTTCGGGAAAAGCCCTTCATCAGGACCAAAGGTTGGTCTGCCGTCCATCAGAACAATGTGGGGCGGGCCCCATTCCCATCTAACACATGCGCACTGCCTGCGACCGACAGAGCGGGTTCTGCAGCGCATGGGATTGTGGGAGATATAGCCGCCAGTAACGAGGTGAAATGAAGTGTTCCACATGCCGTCTTAATCATACTATTCACGTGGTATTGAAGTACACGTTAGGAGCCAACCTTTAATCGATTTTAAATGTATACACTGAATGAAATACTATAGGTGTTTAACTCTAAACTTTATTTCCAATTCAGTGCCAGTATATTGCTCCTTATCTGTCCTCAAATAAGGACCGAATCAATGCCCTCCATCTGTCCCTCCTTAACGTTAATTTTTCTTTAGTTTGCACAATTCAACGCTCTGTTTCAACGATTTATTAAAAGTTACTCGTGGTAAATGGGCGTTGCTAGCTGGCCAGCATTTTATTCCCCTTGTGGTGGTGGTGGGCTGCCTTCTTGAACTACTAAGGTCTATATGTTGTATGATGACCCATAATGCCCTTAGGGAGGGAATTCCAGGATTTACACTCAGCAACACTGAAAGAATAGCGATACGTTTCCAAGTCAAGATGGTAAGTGGCTTGGAGGGGTACTTGCAAGAGGTTGTGTTCCCAAGTATCTGTTGTCCTGGTCCTTCTAGATGGAAGTAGTTGTTGGTTTGGAAGCTATTTTCTAAGGATCTTTGGTGAATTTCTGCAGTGTATCTTGTAGATAATACACACTACTGCTTCTGAACAGTGGGGCAGAGGAAGTGAATGTATGTGGAAATCGCGCCAATCGAGCAGGTTATTTTGTCCTGGCAGGTATCAAGTCTTTGCTTGAAAGCTGTTGAAACTGCAGCCATCCAAGTTGATGGGAGAGTATTCGATTACATTGCTGACTTGTGCTTTGTAGAAGATGGACAGATGAAAATATTTGACAAATACACTATTTCCACAAGACCAGTATTCCCAAAGTTAAAGTATTTTTAATAACCCCTTTATATTTTCCAGGATTGAGGACTTGCAGCACTTTTACCCACCACAAATCTCTGAAACTGGGTGCACTAAAAAAAATCCAGCAGGACGATTTTCAGTAAAAAAAAAAGGTCTGGTTTTGATCATAAAAATAATCAACTTATAGAGTGACACTGCATGGAAACAGACCCTTCAGTTCAGTCCACGCTGACCAATTGTCCAAGATCTGACCCAATCCGAATTTCCAGTATTTGGCCCAGATCCTTCTCATCCCAAATTATTCATCCAGGCACCTTTTAAATGTTGTAATTGTACCCAACTCCACAACTTCCCCTGGTAGCTTGTTCTACACCTACACAACCGTCTGCATGAGAAGCTTGCCCTTTAAGTCCCTTAATCCACATCCTTGCCACTCTGTCCATTCAAGACTGTCACCTGCAGTGACCCCTGTCTCTTCCCCCCGCCACACACAGCGTCCCCTGTCCATTCCCCAACGCCACCCACAACACCTCCTGTCCCTTCCACCCTGCCACACACAGCGCCCCCATCCATTCCCTGTGCCACCCAAAGCACCCTCTGTCTAGTTCCCCCCCATTAATCCCCCATGGCACCCAAAGCTCTCCCGGTCCATTGCCCCCCACGCCACCTACAGCGCCTCCTATCTATTCTTCTCTGCCACAAACAGCATCCCCTGTCCTTTCTGCTCCGCCACCCACAGTGCCCCGTCCATTCATCCACGTGACCTATAGCACCCCCTGTCGATTTCCCCTGTCACCTCAGTGCCCCCTGTCTATTTCCCCAACAACCCCCAGCGCTCTGTCCATTGACCCCCACATTCCACAGCAACCACTGTCCACTCCCACCTGCTACCCAATGCACTCCGAGTCCATTCTCTCTCTATCCCCAGCTTCTTGTCTATTATCCCTCTCTACCCCGAACACCCCGTCCATTCTATCTCCCCATCTTCTGCCCCTGTCCTTTCTCTCCTCACCCAGTGCATCCCATCCATTCTCTCTCTCCCCACACTCTGCATCCCCAACCATTCGCTCTCTCCTCACACTCTGCACCCCACACTATTCTCTCTCACTCCTTCCCAACACTCTGCCTCCACCATTCTCCCTCTGTGGCCCCTCTCACATTCTCTGTCCTGCCATCCTCTGTCCCCCCCCCACCGTCTTTCTCTACCCCCACCCTCTGCTCCCCTGTCCATTCTGCCTCTTCTCTCCCCAGCCCACAAACCCACCCACCCCCGTCCTTTCTCGTGCCTTGAGCCCTCTTTGGTCGCTGTACCAAGCCCTTCTAAGGTGAGAGTGAGAGAGAGACAAAATATGTGATGACTGTACCTGGGAGAGGGGAGGGACGAGAAATGGTTAATCTTTAAAAGTGAGAATAGCTAAAATGTTATATTTAGAAACATCGTTAAAGTTTGAAAGCACGTACATTTTTTTTAAAAAGAGCTCCTGAAATCGTTCTGAAACTTGCAGTGAAATATGTGCAGTTAGGCTACAGCTCAGGACAGGCTGTAAGGGGTGAATGGCCTACACCTTGTCACGTGAAATTGGTTCCCCTTGTGAATTAGAGTTGTAAAGCACGGAAACAAAAGCTTCAGTGCAGGCCGACCAGATATCCTAATTTGGCCGATATCCCTCTAAACCCTTCCATCCAGATGCCTTTTGAATGTTGTAATTGTACCACCTACCACGACTTCCTCCGGCAGCTCATTCCAAACACACACCACCCTCTGTGTGAAAAGTCGCCCCTTCGGTCCCTTATAAATCTTTCCCCCCTCACCCTAAACCTATGCTTCTAGTTCTGGATTCGCCCCTTCCACTACCCTGCGGAAAAGGCATAAAAATGTTGAGCAGCCAGTCAGAATGCAAAAGGAAAAAAATTGTGGCTCGACCCTCTTTTTCTCCTATTGACATTTGGACACTTAACTATCAGTAACAGCAGCATCTCTACGGAGCATACTGCGCATGCTTTACGGTGTCAGTACGGAGCATACTACGCATGTAGCCCCCATTGTCTAAATGCGGAAGTTGGACCATTAGCTTCTGAAGTTGCTGCTGTTTCTCTCAATGAATATTGTGCTTCACTCTGGACTGCAACTTCCTTCCTCTGTCCAACTTCTGTGAGCACATAATTCTCTTTTCCGACTCCGTTTTCCATTTATTTTTCATTCTTAATTTAAGGGGCGTGGGTTTCCTCCAAGTGCTCCGTAGTCATCCCACAATGCAAAGACGGAGAGGTGAGGCGAATTGGCCATGCTAAATTGCCCATAGTAATCAGGGATGTGTAGGTTAGGTGCATTAGTCAGGGTAAATTTAGAGTACTAGAGTAAGGCAATGGGTCTGGGTGGGTTGGTGTGGACTTGTTGGGCTGAAAGGCCTCTTTTCACAATGCAGGGATTATATAAATTGTTGACTTGTAGCAACTGAAAGGTAAGGAGGAGACAGACTCGGAAAATATTGGTCCAGATCTATGTCTGAATTGGTAAAATTCACAGGCAGGATGCTGGAAGAACACAGCAAGCCAGGCAGCGTCAGGGGGTGGACAAGTTGATGTTTTGGGTGTAAACCTTCTTCAGGACTGAGCGTGGAAACTGCAGAACAAGTGGGTGCTGGGGGCAGGGTGATGAAGTGGGGACAGGTGAACACCTGGTTGGTCAATGGGAGGAAGGAATCTGGTGGCAGGGTGGGAGAGGGGATCGGGATGGGAAAGGAGGTTACTTGAAATTGGAGAACTCAATGTTGAGGTGTTGTTCCTCCATTTTGCAGTTTTGTTTGTTGTGGCAATGGAGGAGGCCAAAGATGATCATGTCAGAAAGGAAATGGGAAGAGGAATTAAAATGGGTGGTGACTGGGAGGTCCAGTTGGCCTCTGCGGACCCAGCTGCGATGCTCTGTGAAGTGTTCCCCAAGTTTACACTTGGTCTCCACGATTGTAGAGAAGGCCACAATTGGCAAACACATGGCAAATACAGTACCACAATGTGAAGTTATAGCCTTTGCTGTGAAAAAAGTAGAAAAGAGGTGTATTGTTTAAGTGGTGATCTATTGGGATGTGGTGAAAGTGAGAACTGCAGATGCTGGCGATCAGAGTCAGAAAGTGTGGCACTGGAAAAGCACAGCAAGTCAGGTAGAATCCGAGGAACAAAAGCCCTTTATCAGGAATGATGTGTGGATTTACAAAGGGGCCTCAGCGTCCTTCTACACCAGTCAATGCCAATTGTCAATCAGGTGCAGCAAACCATCAGCAAGGGAAGTGGTATATTACCAAGAGGAATTGAGTTCAGAAGTGGGGATGTCTTCCTGCAGTTGGAGTGTCATTGAATATATTCAAGGCTGAGTTAATCTGATCTTTGAACAAGAAAGAAGGGGATATTTATCGGGGAAGGCAAGAAAATCCTTTTAAGATCAATACAGAACAGTTACAGAGTCATACAGCATAGAAACAGATCCTTCAGTCAAATAGACCATGCTGACTGTGTTCTCAAACTAAAGGAATCCCACCTGCCTGTGTTTGCCCCATATCCCTCTGAACCTTTCCTATTCATGCACCTATCCAAATGTCTTTTAAACATTGTAACTGTACCTGCATCCACCACTTCCTCTGGACATTCATCCCACACACAAATCACTCTCTTAAAGGAAAAAAGGTGCAACTCAAGTCTTTTTAACATTTTTCTCGTCTCACCTTCATAATTTGCTCATGAATGTTGAAGATCTGTCGGAAAGGATACCTGCTGTTCACCTCCTCTATCACCCTCATGATTTTAAAAACCTCTATAGGGTCACCTCTCAACCTCCTGTGCTCCAGTGAAAAAGTCCCAGCCTATTCAACTAAATGTAGGGATATTCATATCCAGTTATGATCTGTTCAATGCTGGTGCAGGCTTCAAAGACCAAATTGCTGACAACTGCTCCCAATTCTCTGTGTCCAGGACAGCAATAGACCATAAGACGTAGGAGCAGAAATTAGGCCATTCAGCCCATCAGGTCTGCGCATACCATTCAACCATGACTGATGGGGTTTCTCAACCCCATTCTCCCACTTTCTCCCCGTAACCCACAGTCCCCTTGATACTCAAGAACCTATTTATCCCCGTCTTAAATATCCTCAGTGACGTGGCCTCCAGAGCCTTCTGTGGCAAAGAATTCCATAGATTCACCGGTCTCTGGCTGAAGGAGTTTCTTCTTATCTCCATTCTAAAAGGTCTTCCCTTTACTCTAAAGCTGTGCCCTCAGGTCCTAGTCTGTCCTCCCAATGGAAACATTTTCCCAACATCCACTCTGTCCAGGCCATTCAGTATTCTTTATGTTTCAATTAGATCTCCCCTGAGTGTAGGCCTGTTCATCAGCATGAACCAGGCCCTTCAAGATGAGGTGCAGCAGGGATTAGGTTTCGCGAAGTGAGAGTGGGTGGGATGGAGATTTTCAGCTTTGAGGGAATAAGAGAGGAAAAAGAGTTCACTATGAATTATAATTGATCAATGGATCATGAATTGGCAGATGGAGTTTAATTTGGAGAAATTAGTCAATCCAGGCAGGACTGACACAGTTAAGGGGAGTGTTGTAGAACAAGGAAACCGTAGAGTGCAGGTTCATATTTCCTTGAAAGTGAGTCTCAGGCAGACAGGATAGTGAAGAGGGCATTTCATGTGCTTTCCTTTATTGGTCAGAGCATTGAGGAAAGGAGTTGGGAGGTCATATTGCAGCTGTACAGGACATTGGTTAGGCCACTTTTGGAATACTGCATTCTGGTCTCCCTGCTACAGGAAAGATGTTGTGAAACTTCAAATGGCGTCAGAAAAGATTTACAAGGCTTTTGCTAGATTTGGAGAGTTTGAACTACTGGGAGAGGCTGAATAGGCCAGGGATATTTTCCCTGGAGCATCGGAGGCTGAGGGGTGATCTTACAGATGTTTGTCAGGGGCATGAATAGGGTGAATATCCAAGGTGTTTTCCCCAGGGTAGAGAAGCCCAAAACTAGAAGGCATATGTTTGAGGTAAGAGGACAATGATTTAAAAGGGACCTGAGGGGCAACCTTTTCACTCAGAGGGTGTTGCATGTATGGAACGAACTGGCAGAGGAAGTGTGGAGACTGGTACAATTACAACATTTAAAGGCATCAAGATGTCGATCTGTTCTCAGCTCTGCTAGATTTCTGCTCAAGCTTTGACCCCCCCTTTACACCTTTTGGAACAGTAAAACAAGACCCAACCCACAATGTCCCAGCCTGTCAACCATCCAGACACAGTGTAGTCATAGCAGGGAATAAAACAAGAAAAATGTAACGAAATTACAAATGAATAGGTGATCATGCTTAATGCTTTGTTCATGAGGAAGTAAACCAGAAATAGGGCTCTCTCAGGATTCTTCTGGTGCCCGACTTAAGGAATTCTGTCTCCCTTACATCTAACTATTAGTACCCAGCTGTGATTTACAATATTGACACCAACAGAAATAAGGCATCTGTTATCAAACAGGAATAGAAATATACAGCACAGAAATAGACCTTTTTTCTCTATCATGTGCATACACATGTATAAATCCATGGGGGAGAATTTGTACTTGAAGAATGGTATTTGCAGATCCATTCTATTTTGCTCAAAAAAAATGTACAGCCTGCAGGCAGTTGATCCATATACTATTTCGCAAATTCCACTTTGAAAATAGAATCAGTCTGACTCAAGATTGAGATACAGGCCGATTCTGACCTCACACCTTAAATACATTGTCTGAGCTGAGATGTCACCTTTTGCTATAAAACCTTAAGTGCTCTTGAGAAGGTGACACACAACATGTTATGGGATTTACATAGTAATGATACCTGCAACCCATTCTAAAAGTTGAAAGACTTAACAATTCAGGTTTGTTCAATATATCATTTCAGTGGCAGGTCACTGAAATGATTTTCCATAAATTCTGTCTTATGATCTTATTCTCAACAACCACCTGATGAAGGAGCAGCGCTCCAAATGCTAGTCCTTCCAAAAAATCCTATTGGACTCTAACCTGGTGTTGTGTGATTTTTAACTTTGTCCAAGTTAGGGTGGAATGGCCATGCTAAATTAGCTATAGTGCCCAGAGATGTGCAGGTTAGGTGCTTGAGTCAGGGGTAAATATAGAGCAACTGCAGGGAGGAGAATGGGTGTGAGTGGGTTACCCTTCGCAGGGCCAGTGAGAACTCATGGGGGTTCTCTGAAGGGAAGGGATTTTGACAAACTCATTTTTTTCCTTCCCAAAATCAGACCTGCTCACTCTCAGCAGTATCCCAATGTTGTGGAAGATATTAACTTTCAGGTGGAGTTATCCAAAATTCAGAGAGATGTCCGTCTTGATGTTTTTGCTTTTCTGTAAGATCCTGGATCAGTACCCTCAGGAGAATTAGTTAGAATGGAGTGAGAACAGCAGGGGGGAAGAGAGAGAGAGAGATATTTGTAGAGTAACAAATCTGAATTTCTACCCTGGACTGACAGTGATGACTTTTGTAATCTCTCTTTACAGAGCATCTGAAGAGCTGAAGATGCAATATTCAAAATCAGCAGTGAAGGGCTTATGCCTGAAGCGTTGACTGCCCTGCTGCTCGGATGTTGCCTGACCTGCTGTGCTTTTCCAGAGCCACACGTTTTGACTCTCCAGTTTCTGCAGTCCTCACTTTGACATCAAAGTCTGACATTCATTCAATCCATCAGGACTGCAATGATTTTTAACTGTAATTTTGTGAGGAGCAAAACGTTTTGGTTCCTGTGGAGTATGTTTTCAGCATCACTAGGACTGGATGAGACCCCACTGTTGCAGCACATTGTGTGGAGGCTGAAACAGTCAAACGGCCTAGATAGAGGAATTCACGGTGGGGAGAGGCTCCACACATGTTTGTGTGCGGTTGGAGCTTTGGCTATGGAGAAACCCGAGGAATCCTGCCCATTGGAGAAACGATGGAAGTGTGGTGACTGTGCGAAAGGTTTCCGTTTCCCATCTTGCCCTGGAGATGCATCGGCACAGTCACACAGGGGAGAGGCCGTTCCCCTGCAGTGAGTGCAGGAAAGCCTTCAGCCATTACTCCGACCTGCTGAGATACCAGCGGGTCCACATGGAGTAGAGGCCCTTTAGCTGCCCTGAGTGTGGGAAGGCCTTCAACAATACCTCCCACTTGCTGACCCGCTGGCAGGTCCACACAGGGGAGAGGCCCTTCAGCTGCCCTGTATGTCGGAAAGCCTTCAGTAATTCTTCCTCCCTGCTGAGGCACAGGCGAGTCCACTCGGGGGAGAGACCCTTCAGCTGCCCCGAGTGCGGGAAGGCCTTCAGCGATTCCTCCAACCTCCAGACCCACCTGCGGGTCCACATGGGGGTGAGGCCATTCACCTGCCCCAAGTGCGGGACGGCCTTCAGCAATTCCTCTGACGAGCTGAAGCAAAAGTGGGTCCACGAGGAGGAGAGGCCCTTCTGCTGCCCTGAGTGCGGGAAGGAATTTATTCAAGTGAGCAACGTGCAGAGGCACCAGCAGGTCCATACCAGGGAGACGCCCTTCAGTTGCCCTGAGTGCAGGAAGGGCTTCACCCGCTCCTCCCACCTGCAGAGGCACCAGCGAGTTCACATGCTGTCGCAGGGTGATTGAAGGAGCGACGGCTGAGTGTCATTATCGACTGCACTATTAACCAAGTTCCAGGGATTCCCAGGTTCAAATCCTGCCACTGCAGATGGCGGAATTAGAATTTGGTTAGAAATCTGGAGTTCCGAATCTAACGATGAAACAATTTTCAGGGGGATGGGCCTAGAGAAACTCCTATCTGATTCACTTACATCATTTTTGGGGAAGGATGCTGCCGTTGTGGGAATGGATTCACTCAGTTGTCCCAGCTGCATCCTTTACTCATCTGGCCGGCACGTGACTCCAACCCAAAGTAATGTGGTTGACGCTACACTGCCCCAACCTGGCAAATGAGCAGGGAGAAACTTAATTGGATACAGGATATGGGTTGAAATTGCTGTGTGAGGAAATACTTCCTATAGGTTGAGGCTGTACTAAGGATCCAATTACAAAGGGACAACTCAGTGGTGAGCAATATTAAAGAAAGGTGCGGTGAGTACGTAGTGGAGTGTGTGCGCTTTGACCTTGAGCTGTTTTTTTTTAAAATAACTACTTTTTGTATGTGATTTTCCTGGGGGGATCTGAAGCTGTAACAAAGTTGGGTCACAATAGAGGTCACCTGAACTTACAGCTGGGTTCAGGTTCTCATTGAAAGTTTTGAGCTCCAAGAGGTTTTTGTTTTAAAGCTGCTCACTTCTTTCAGCCTCCTGCACTAAGTTTCCAATGTCGTGTATCAGAAGGAGCAGTGAATGAGTAGCTAGTATCGTTAGAAATGGTAAATTTTTCAAGAGCGCAGGCACTGCATCATGCCATTGTAATGTTTACTGGCAGCACCAGGAAGTCTGGGCTGGGTTCACGAGAAATGATGTGGAGGAGCTGGTGTTGGGCTGGGGTGGATAAAGTTAAAAAACACACAACACCAGGTTAAAGTCCAACAGGTTTATTTGGAAGCACAAGCTTTTGAAGCGCTGCTCCTTCATCAGGTAGCTGCGGAGCAGGATCATCAGGCACAGATTTTATAGCAAAAGATCACAGTGTCATGCAACTGATACGGCATATTGATCAAAACTAGATTGCGGATTAGTCTTAAAAATTAATCTTATGTAAGTCTACAAGGTCACCCCTCAGATGCTATTCTTCCGTCTCTCCTCACCCAGGTAATTAAGAGACATACCATAGTTTGGTCCCTTCCTGAATTCAATCCAGTTGCGACAGGTGAACAGATCTCTTCCCCCCCCCCCCCCAGTTGCTACAACTGAACAAATTTCCCTCCGCCCCTCCCCCCATCCCCCGCTGGATTCAATCCAGTTGCTCCAAGTGAACAGATTTTCCCCCATCTCTTCTCGCAGGATGACGAGTTAGCTAGAGGGAGGGTCTGCGTTGTGATGTCATCAATGGATCGGCAGGCCGAAGGTTTGGGAGATGGGGCGAGACAAAGGGATTGGGCCAAGACAGTGGGCGGGGCGAGGCAGGCAGCAGAAACCCCCACCGCGCCTGCTACGGGCGGCTGGCCTGCACTTTCCTGCATAGTTTGCAAAATTACCAACCTATCAAAGAATACCCACAGTGTGGAATAGGCCATTCAGCCCAAAGACTCCACATCAACTCTCCCAAGGGTAATCCACCCACACTCATTTCCCTATTGCTCTACATTTACCCCTGACTAATGCACCTAACCTGCACATCCCTAACACTATTGTGTCTGAATTACCCGAATGAGGAGTGACGGTAGAAGATTGGGATGGGGCAGTGGTTGAAATCTTTCTGTTTTTATTTTTGAAATGCTCCTGAGTCCCACAAATAAATGCAACCAGTACAAGTACGCACATGCAATACTCCTCATTGTAGCTCCAACCCAGATTTGCATCTTCTGTTCCTCCTCCACCTTGGCTCCAGCACACTCTTCTTCCTTCCCTCACCTCATGGATGGTAAAGAAGGCATTTAGCACCATTGCCTTTACTGCTTACATCATTGAGTGTAGGAGTTCGGATATCATGTTAAGGTTGTACAGGATGTTGGTATGGCCACTTTCTGGGTACTGAGTACAGTTCTGGTGGCTCTGTAATAGGAAGAATACTATTAGAGACGGTTCCGTAAAGATTTACCAGGATGTTGCCAGGACTGGAGGGTTTGAGGTATAAGGAAAGGTTGGGACTGTCTTCATTGGAGTGTTGGGGTTGAGGGGTGTCCTTATTAAGATTTATAAAATCATTAGGAGTGCAGGTAAGGTGAATAGCAAAGAGGTCTTCCTTAAGACCATAAGACACAGGAGTGGAAGTAAGGCCATAGGTCCACTCCACCATTTAATCATGGCTGATGGGCATTTCAAATCGATTTACCGTATTCTAAATGGGGCCGAACCAGAGCTTTATAAAGTCTCAGTAGCACATCCCTGCTTTTATATTCCAACCCTCTTGAGATAAATGGCAACATTACATTGCTTTCTTAACCACTGACTCAATCTGCAAGTCAACCTTTAGACCAACAGTCCCAGATCCCTTTGTACTTTGGCTTTATGAATTTTCTCATTGTTTAGAAAATAGTCCATGCCTGTTTCTTTTTTTCAAAGTGCAAGACCTCACATTTGCTTACATTGAATTTCATCAGCTATTTCCTGGACCACACTCCTAAACTGTCCAAATCTTTCTGCAGCCTCCCCACCTCCTCAGAACTACCTGACTGTCTGCCTAACTTTGTATCATCAGCGAACTTCGTGGGAATACCCCCAGTCCCTTTATCCAGATCATTAACATCTAAAGTGATCAGCTGCAGCACCAACACTGAGCCCTGCGGGACACCACTTGTCACCGGCTGCCATTCTGAAAAAGAACCTTTTATCCCAACTCTCTGCCTTCTGCCAGGCAGCCAATGCTCAATCCATGCCAGTAGCTCACCTCTAACACCATGGGCCCTCACCTTACTCAGCAGCCTTCCATGAGGCACCTTATCAAAGGCCTTTTGGAAATCTAGGTAGGTGACATCCACTGGGTTTTCCAAGTCTAACTTACTTGTTAACTCTTCAAAGAATTCTAACAGGTTTGACAGGCACGACCTCCACTTACTAAATCCATGCTGACTTATTGTAATCTAACCATGCACTTCCAAGAATTTAGAAATCTCATCCTTTACGATGGATTCTAGAATTTTACCTACAACTGAGGTTAGGCTAATCGGCGTATAATTTTCCATTTTTTGTCTTGATCCTTTCTTGAACAAAGGACTTACGACAGTGATTTTTCAATTGCCTGGGACTTTCCCTGACTCCAGTGACTTTTGAAAGATTACAACCAACATCTCTGCGAATTCTTCAGCCACCTCCCGCAGAACGCCAGGATGTAGCCATCAGAACCAGGAGATTTCTCAATCTTTAGACCTTTTAGCTTTTCCAGCACTTTCTCTTTTGTAATGGCGACCATACTCAACTCTGTTCCTTACCTCCTTAATTGTTAGGATATTACTCATGTCTTCCACTGTGAAAACTGATACAAAGTATTTATTAAGTTCTTCAGCTATTTCCTTATCGCCCATCACTATCTTCCTGCATCAATTTGGAGCAGTCCAATCTCTACGTTTGCCTCTTGTTTGTTTCTTATGTATTGCAAAAAAACTTTTACTATCATTTCTAACATTACTGGCCCGCTTACCTTCACATTTGATCATCTCATTCCTTATTTCTCTTTGTTATCTTCTGTTTGTTTTTGTAGTCTTCCCAGGCATCTGATTTCCCAGTGGTCTTGGCCACATTGTAGGTTCTCTTTTTTTTCATTGATACATTTCCTGACTTCCTTTGTCAGCCATGGCTATCTTCTTCACTGCCCTCCCCCCCGATAATCTTTTTTTTTGGGGGGGGGGGATGAACCTCTGTACTGTGTCCTCAATTACACCCAGAAATTCCTGCCATTGTTACTCTACTGTCTTCCCCACTAGGCTCTACTTCCAATAAATTTTTGTCCGTTCCTCTCTCATTGCCTTTGTAATTACCTTTCTTTAACTGTAACACCATTACATCCAATTTTGCCTTCTCTCTTTCAAACTGCACACTGAACTCGACCATATTATAATTGCTGCCTCCTAAGTGTTCCTTTGCTTTAAGATATTTTTATAAAGTCTGGCTCATTACATAGCACTACAAATTGAAATATGCTCAGTTAGGCCACAGTTGAGGACAGTGTGTAAGGGGCGAATGGCCTATTCCTAGTCTTGTGAAATTGGTTCTGGCTCTGTAGAAATAGAACCATTGAGTTGTACAGCACAAAAACAACCCTTCAGTATATGATGACCAGATAGCCTAAATTAATCTAGTCCTGTTTCACAGCACTTTGTCCATATCCCTCTAAAACTTCCTATTCATATACTTATCCAGATGCCTTTTAAATGTTGTATTTGTACCAGCCTCCACCATTTTTCCTGGCAGCTCATTCAGTTCACACACCAACCTATATGTGAAAAAGTTGCCCCTTGGGGCCCTTTTAAATCTTTCCCCTCTCACCCAAAAACTAATGCCCACTTGTACTGGACTCCTCCACCCCAGGGAAAAAACCTTATCTTTTTGTCCTATCCATGCCTGTCGTGATCTTATAAGCCTCCATAAGGTCACCCCTCAGCCTCTGGTGCTCCAGTGAAAACGGCCCCAGCCAATACAGCCTCTCCCTGGAGCTCAAACCCTCCAACCCTAGCAACATTCTTATAAATAATTTCTGAACTCTTTTAAGTTTCACAACATCCTTCTTGTTTAGTGAGTAATAGGCTGTGAACAATCTATTTTGTTCAGGTCGTAAGAGGGAGCTTTTCTTGAGGTGAACTAACTTTCACACTTTATTTTCTAATCCATGGGACCCTTTTAAATTTTTCCCCTCTCACCCGAAACCTGTGCCCTCTAGTTTGGGATTCCCCTCCCCTGGGGAGGAGAAAAGCAAGGAGAATGAGAAGTGCAACCACAGGGAAAAGAAATTGTGGCTCCTGCCATTTTCATTCCAAATTGGCAATTGGACACAAAACCTGTCAATAACAACCGGCGCCCACCGCCATTGGTCAGATGGAGTAGGTGCGCTCTGATTGGACGGGGCGTGGATGACGCGCGTCACCGAAGGAGGAGACAGAAAGAAGAGTAAAACAAAGATGGCGGCGCGAGGCTGCGGTTTTCTCATCGACTCAGCGGGCGGTTTCTGACGGAGGGAGGGGGGCAGACAGGCATCGTTTACCTCAGAAAATACCTTTAAAATACATTTCACATTAAAGACGGAACCTTTCAAACAAAAGTTGTGAAGAAAAGGAGACAGTCGCCGGTGGGGTTTATTGTTTATTTGTGTATAATTCCCGGGGCCCGGGAAGGGGGAGGTGACGGTTACCGAGTGAACGAGAAAACAAATTAAAAATGTCGGCGGTGGAGGAGAGAGAGCCGGCGCCCGCGGCTTCTTCGGCGGCGGGAGGTGGAGGAGCGGCGGCGGGGGGTAAAGTCCGGCGGAGCACAAGCTGGAGGAGAGGCTGCACTCGGTGCTGTGCTGGACCGTGAGCCTGGAGCTACCCGCGGCTTCACTCAACCAGGTACAGGGCTGGGCTGAGGGGAAACCCGGGGGATAAGGCGGATCGCCATTAGCCTGGAGCCACAATCACTCCCATTCCTAAAACAAACATAATTTCTATTAGAATCACTATCTAATCCTCCATACACCTCCTATAATCCATGTAGGAGGGCAGGCTGTACCATCTGACTGAACTGTTCCGATATTCAATTGTGTATAATGTATAGATATCTTTTTTATAAAATATACAATGTTATTTAACACATTGGATATGAAATACTGTCATCATGGGATTTGCAGCACTTTACAGCGCTGTAGAAGGTCACATCAATATTGTCTACGAGTGCCTGTGTAAACGTCGATGGTTATGTTTTATAAATGTGATTTGAGGTAATTGCACGTAAAATGTGGTCACATGCAGTCATTGGGTAGGATTGTGTGTGTGTGTGTGTGTGTAGGCATGTTATTTCGATCCTAGGGTTTTGTCTTGTCCAGTGATGATTCGGCTATGGAGGGAGGGGAGTGGGCATACTAATTAATCTTTCTACCAAATCCAGCATTTTGAAGACCGTCACTTCTTTGCGATTGTTATCTTCCAAAGAATCAACCTACCCAGTATTTAAATGGACATATGCATATGTATCGTTGTGCCTGAATGCTAGAACTCTTTTTAAAAAAATATCCTTTGGTATATTTCCTGTGTTCCATGCATGGCAATTGGACGTGTTTGATTTTTTTTCTTGCAAGTATTGTGAAAAGTAGTCTGATCATGTAAATGTCGACCCTAGTTCTTCAAAGTTGAAACTTTATTGCTGGAACAGCACAGCAGGTCAGGCAGCATCCAGGGAACAGGAGATTCGACGTTTCGGGCACAGGCCTGTGCCCGAAACGTCGAATCTCCTGTTCCCTGGATGCTGCCTGACCTGCTGTGCTGTTCCAGCAATAAAGTTTCAACTTTGATCTCCAGCATCTGCAGACCTCACTTTCTCCTAGTTCTTCAAAGACAAACAGACCAATATTTGAGAGTCAGTGTAATGGCCGTCATGTTCCACTCCAGCTTTGTAGTCTGTCGGTTGTTCGGCTCTGCTCCCGTCTTGTCAGTATGTTCCACTCAGTTTTCAGTATTACCATAACTTTTTTTTTGCTTTATTCATCATTTGAGCTTCTGCTTATGATACGGTATGAATCTTGACAGGCATGAATTTCAAGTAGTATCCAAGTAACAGTTGACCCCCTAAATTTAACCTTGAAAAGTAGTCAAAATTTTAACTATTATTTGAGTATATACAATATAAATGAATTAATGTTCATTGCTTCTTCACTTTACGCTATTTTGCCTTATGAAAGGTTTCATATGAACGCTCCACTTTCGGATAGTGGGGAAAATCTGTATCAGTACAATACAGCACAGTCACAAGCCCTTCTTATTTGGTTTAGGCACCCCTGTCAAGCCTGTGCCAATTCTTAATCCTCACTTGGACCTGCTATTTATTGCCCATTTGCGGTTTCTATCCTTCTGTTCATCTCGCGTTCATGTGTCTATCAAGATACACCTTAAACGTTGCTAAGGTGATTGTTTCCACCACCCATCACCCCTCTGTGTGAAAAACCTTCCCCTCCACTTCTCCTGTAGACTGCCCTCTTCTTGCCTTGAACCTGTGCCCTTTTGTAGTTGACCTTTTCACCCTGGGGAATTAAAAAAAACCTCTGAGTAACATAGAATCCCTAGTGTGGAAAAGACCATTCGGCGCAACATGTGCACACTGACCCTCTGAAGAGTAACCGACACAGACTTATTCACCTACTCCTATTACGCAACATTAGCCCTTGACAAAAGCACCCTCTCCCAGAGCATCCACGTCCTTCTGATAGCATGGTGACCAGTACTGCATACAATATTCCGAATGTGGTTGAAATAGATAGCTGTAACATAACTTGCCAACTCTTACACTCAGGGAAGGCAAGCATGCTGTATGCCTTCTTGACCATCATACCCACCTCTGTTTCCACTTTCAGGGATCTATATGCCCAGATCCCTCTGCATGCCAGTGATTCTAAGAGTTCTGTTATTTATTGTACAGTTCTTGTATTTCTTTCTTCCTTGTGTCTGTATCCAGCTTCCCCCTAATTCTACTCCCCTCTTCATCTCTTTGCCCACTCATCACCTCTCCACACATCAGCATATCATAAGACCATAGGAGCTGAAATTAGGCCATTCACGCCATTGAGTCGACTCCACCATTCAATCGTGGCTGTTAACGTTCTCAAGCCCATTCGTCCCAGAACCCTTGATCCCCTTTAATACTCAAAAACATTTCTGTCTCCATCTTAAATATGCTCAATGACCTGGCCTCCACAGCCTTCTGTGGCAGTGAATTCCATAAATACACCACTCTCTGGCTGAAGAAGTTTCTCCTTATCTCCCAACTAAAGGGTCTTCCTTTTCCTCTAAGGCTGTACCCTCGGGTCCTAGTTTGTCCTAACAATGGAAACATCTTCCCAACATCCACTCTCTCCAGGCCGTTCAGTATCCTGTAGGTTTCAATTGCAACCCCCCTCATCCTTCTAAACTCCATGTCGTCCCAGAGTCCTCAAAAGTCCCTCATATGTTAAAATTTTCATTCCTGGGACCATTCTCGTGAACCTCCTATGAACACTCTCCTGGGCCAACACATCCTTGCTAATAGGAGGCCCAAAACTGCTCTGAATGCTGCAAATGTGGCCTGATCAGAGCCTTATAGAGTCTCAGAAATACATCCCTGCTTTTGTATTCAAGTCCTGTGTAAAATAAATGCGATTATTGCATTTGCCTTCCTAACTACTGACTCAACCTGCAAGTTTACTTTGAGAAAATCCTGGACTTGAACTCCCAAGTCTCTTTGCACTTCGGATTACTGTATTTTCTCCCCATAATCCTTTTGTTCCAACAGTGGCTGCCTGGTGTTAGGGCAGCACGAGTGATTTCCTGACATATGGATTGTATTTGGGGATACCAAGGAATGTCAGGAACTGCGGGTATCTCGGGAGCAATCGTTATTCCTGGGGGAGACAGTGAGGAATGTGATGTGGTCCTGTAAACTCCAGAACTTTGATAACTTCATGAGTCAGCAATACCTCTTTCTGGACCAAGAAACGAAAGGGCCAATGAGAAACTGCTACAAGGAAGTTAACAAATAACATACATTAACTATCGCTGGGAAGAAGGAGGCAAAACAATGAGCTATTTCTTTGGACAGATGAGATAATGATGTTTAATAACTGTGTGACAAAAGGACAATTAATTCTGCCTGTAGAAGGAAGGCCTTGGCGTAAAGGGGTTAATTGCAGGACAGGCTGTTTCAAACAGGTGGAAAACCCTCAAGGATAAGAAGGTAAGCTACAGACCTGAGGTCTCCAGAAGGGTGGGGAGGTGGTGTCAGAATCTAAAGAAACGTTACACCATAAATCTGAAAGTGACGGAACTCCACCAGAATTCAACTCTAGAATGATTTAGCAGCAGTACTTGGAAGAACAACACTGCATCAAACGCCTGTCAACTTCCAGAGATGGGCACTGTTGGTAGAAACAATGTTAAATTCCGCCATCACTTGGGCGATAGCCAAGATGGGGGGGGCGGTGGGGGGAAGAGGCTGAACTTGCTTACTTGAGGAGTTTTATTTTTTGGTTGCTACCTACAATAAAGTGTAAATCATTGTTTCAACAGTTGGTTGTCTGTGCAGTTTCTGTGTCAGTATTCAAATTAAAGCGATTCACTCACAATCAGAGTGAGGGGCTGGGATTAATAATGACTCCTTTGCATTCAGCAGGACGGCACATCAATACTGTTATAAACCAAATGCTGAATCCCCTCCCCTCTCCGAGATCTCAAACCAAAACACCAAAAGAGGAGCGCGTTGTCCTATAATCTATAAAATTAGTGTGAAAAGTGGTGTCATCTGCTCTAGTCTTAAAAACAAAACTAAACCCTGACACTTTAAAATCAACAAAAAGCAATTTTCATATCCAACTTGAATGGTGAACAACTGAACTAATTTATTAACAAACCGAATAAATCCATTCGAACTACTGACAATTCTGGCATAAAACAGGATTTTTGTCATATGCTGTTCCAATAAATACAAGACCCACTAATATAACAAGAAATAGAATTTAGTCTCTCTGATTACAGCCAGGTTACATGTCTTCCAGAATATTCTGTGCATCCTTCTATTGAATCTTTTGTCAGGAATGTCTCCTCCAATTCCTGCTCTTCTGGTTTTTTTTGTAAATGATGCTCTCTCATTCACAAATGACTGTCAGGGCTGATTTCTCTCTCTCGTGCTGAGGACTCTTAGCTCTAGAATGGGGAGTTAGCACTGGGGCTCTGTTCAACTGTCCCCTTCTTTTATACCCTTGATGCTGTTGTCAGATTTAAACTTAATAGGTTTTAGTTGCCAAAGGACCTGATTTAAATTAATTGGCTAAATTGAAAAGTCATTATCTCGGCCTGCTAACTGTACGACCTTTTGATAGAAATGTTTCAGCTTGTGTGCTCTCTGTTGTGATGATGTTACTCCTTTAAGGAGATTATGTTGTTCTTGATTTTTTTTCCGCAACAGGGGTTGTAAAAGGCAGAGGGTCTGATTCATTTGGGCTAAAGGACTTCACTAATGGCCAACAGATATTGGCAAAGGCAACAAAGGTTTGAGATTTTTTTTCTAAAACGCTTCTACCGCAAAACCGTCTGCAAGGTCACCCCTCAGCCTTTGACCCTCCAGGGAAAATAGCCCCAGTCTATTTCAGCCTCTTGCAGCAGTTCAAACCCTCCAACCCTGGCAGTATGTTTGTAAATCTTTTCAGAACCCTTTCATGTTTCACAACTTGTGACAAACATGTCGACTAATTCAGAGAAGCCTCTCAATTACAGCTGGAAATGGAGAAAGTGTGTTTAATAATGAGTCATGAATAAAGGCTGCATTAATCTTTTACCATGAAGTTTTACTCCTACATCTCAAAACAGAGCATACAAACCTGGTCAAAAGCAGTCCATGTGATTTAAGACACTATTGGTTGTTTTCCAATGAGGACTGACTTTGCACAGAAACCATAGATATTTTAAATGAAGGGGTACCATTTGTTTTAAGGTCAGGTAAACTTAAGTGGCACTGCATTGGTTTAGAAATGAGAGATCCTTGACACACACACAGCTGAAATCATCACTGCACCACTATTAACAAATTGGAATTAAGGCTGGGATGTTTTCCCCCTGGATCAGAGGAGGATGAGAGGTGAAGTTTATAAAACCGTGAGGGTTACAGATAGGGTTAAGGATTGTTGTCTCTTCCCAAGTATGGCGGAATTTCAAGACTGGAGACACATTTGTATGGTGAGAGGGGAGAGATTGTAAAATTTTTGCCCCACATATTTTTTCAGAGTGTGGTTTGTGTATGGACTGAGCTGCCAGTATAAGTGGTTAAGGTCGGTACATTAACAACATTTAAAATGCATTTGGTCAAATACATGGAAAGGAAAGGCTTAGAAGGATAGTGGCCAATTGCAAGTAAATGAGGTTACTTTTGATGGACATTTTGGTCGGCATAGACCAGTTCGGCCGATGAGCTTGTCTCCGTGCTGTAGCACTGACTCGTGTCTTTTTGTCGCTCCAACAGTTTTGAGTTTTCAGATGAGCATCTCACTTAATCACACTGAATAAAATCTGATCTCATTAGTCAACTCTGATGTGGAAGTGCTGGTGTTGGATTGGGCTGGTCAAGGGCAGAGGTCAAATGGCACCAGGTTAGAGTCCAACAGGTTTATCTGAACTCACGAGATTTCGGAGCACTGCTCCTTTGTCAGTGAAGTGACGAAGGAGCAGCATTGAAGAAGGAGCAATGCTTCTAAAGCTTGTGATTTCAAATAAACCTGTTGGTCTGTAAGCTGGTGTTGTGTGACTTCTGATGTCTTCAGCTGTGGGTTTGCGTCGAACTTAATGGGATATTTTGTCCAATACGGCATTTTTAAACAGTATCATTTGGTGGGATTCATTTGAAACCTTTCAAGAGGTGTGTTCAATAAGACTGAACTATTCAAAGTTACTTCGACTCCATTTTAAAACTTACATCAGGACCGGTAGACATAGACTTACAGCACAGAAACAGACCCTTTGGTCCAACTCATCGATGCTGACAAGACATCCTAAATTAATTTGGGCCAATTTGTCAGTATTTGGCCCATATCCTTCTCAACCCTTCCTATTCATGTCCGAAACCAGATGCCTAAGTGGTATAATTGTACCAGCCTCCACTTTCTCTGGAAACTCATTCCATACACACACTACCCTCTGCGTGAAAACATTGCCCCTTACGTCCCTTTTAAATCTCTCACCCAGCCAAATAGCCTCTCCCTGCAGCTCAAACCCTCCAACCCCCGGCAACATCCTGGTAAATTGTTTCTGATACAGAAGTCAATGTTTCGGGAAGAACCCTTCTTCAGTCCTGAAGGAGGGTTAATACCTGAAATGCTAACTTCACCTCCTAATGCTACCTGGCTTGCTGCGTTCTCCCAGCCTCCTGCTTGCCTACTTTGATTTCCAGCAACCACAATTTTTTTTTTGTTTCTAACAAATGGCGGAGCAGACACAATGGGCTGAATGGCCTCATGTCTGCTCTTGTGGTCTTAGCTTTCTGTGGATTGTTTAAGTGGGAACGTACAGTCCCAGACTCCGAGTAGCGTTGCCCACTGGAAGCAAAGTTTATGGATCACAGAATCCCTCCAGAATGTAAACAGGCCCTTTGGCCCAACAAGGCAACACCAACCTTCCGTAGAGTTACCCACCCAGATCCATTCTCTTAACCCTATTACTTTACATTTACTTGGAGAAAGTGAGGACTGCAGATGCTGAAGATCACAGTCGAGAGTGTGGTGCTGGAAAAGCACAGCAGATCAGGCAGTATCCGAAGAGCAGGAGAATCAATGTTTCAGGCATCATTGCTGAGGAAGGACTTATGCCCAAAACGTCGATGCTCCTGCGCATCAGATGCTGCCCGATCTGCTGTGCTTTTCCAGCACCACACTCTTGACCAGTCTACATTTACCACGCTGACACATCCCTGAACACTATGGACAATTTAGCTAGGCTAACTCACCCTAACTTGTACATCTTTGTATTGTGGGAGCAAACCGGAACACCCTGAGGAAACCCACGCAGACACGGCAGGAGAACGTACAAACTCCATTCAGTCTCCCCAAGAGTAGAATCAAATCCGGTCCATGGCTCTATGAGGCAGCTGTGCTAACCACTGAGCCACCATGCCGCCCTGAGCCACTGTGGGGTTGCAGTTGGGGGTGCGAGGCGGTGTGCAGTCCAGAATTTTTTTTTTAAAAAGCCCACCAACTTTCCCACTGCACCCATTGCAAGAATGGGGCAAGATTTAGTCTACAGTAGCGTCACTGACTGAATCCGATTGCTGGGAGCACTGGTGCCCCCGCTGGTGTCTTCGCAAGTTGCTGGAAAATGTGAACCTCTTACCACACTCAGGGCAGCTGAATGGCCTCTCCCCTGTATGGACCCGCCGATGGGTCAGCAGAGCAGAAGAATTGCTGAAGCCCTTCCTGCACTCGGCAATAGAATGGCCACTCTCCCATGTGGACCCGCTGGTGGGTCAGTAGGTGGGAGGAGCGGTTAAAGCGTTTCTCGCACTCTGGGCAGGAGAACGGCTTCTCCCCCGTGTGGACCCGCTGGTGCCGCAGCAGGTGGGAGGAATTGCTGAAAGCCTTCCCGCACTCGCGACAGCTGAAGGGCCTCTTTCCCCCGTGTGGACCCACTGGTGGGCCACGAGGTTGGAGGAGACCGCAAAGCCCTTCCCGCACACTGAGCAGGAGAATGGCTTCTCCCCGGTATGGACCCGCCGGTGGGTCAGCAGTTGGGAGGGCTGGGGAAAATTCTTCCCACACTCAGGGCAGGCAAACGACCTCTCCCCAGTGTGGACCCGCTGGTGTGTCAGCAGGAAGGAGGAACTGCTGAAGCCCTTCCCACATTCAGGGCAGGGGAACGGCTTCTTGCCTGTGTGGACGCACTGGTGCCTCAGCAGGGCAGAGGAATCGCTAAAGGCCTTCCCGCACTCGGGGCAACTGAATGGCCTCTCCCCCGAGTGGACCCGCTGGTGCTTCAGCAGGTCAGAGGATTTGCTAAAGGCCTTCCCACAATCAGAGCAGGGGAAGGGCCTCTCCCCGGTGTGGACACGCTGATGCGCCAGCAAGTGGGAGGAGTGGGTGAAGCTGTTCCCGCACTCGGGGCAGGTGAATGGTCTCCCCAGTGTGGACTCGGCGGTGGTCCAGCAGGTGGGAAGAGCGGATAAATCCCTTCCCACACTCTGGGCAGGAGAACCGCCTCTCCCTGGTGTGACTGCGCTGATGAATTTCCAGGGCAGATGGGACACTGAAGCCTTTCCCGCAGTCACCACACTTCCACGGTTTCTCCATGGGGTGAGATTCCTCTGGTTTCTCCATGGCCAAAGCTTCAGCTGCACACAAACGCATGTACAAACCCTCCCCGCCGTGAATTCCTCTTTCCAGGCTGCAAAATTGTTACAGGCTGCACATTCAATGCGCTGCCACAGTAGCGTCTCTCATCCAGCTCCACTGATGCTGAAAGCGTACTGAAACAGAAACACAAAACAAAGAGTTTTGCTCCTTCTCACAGAATCATAGTCGAAAATCATTACAGTCCCAATGGATTGATTGACTGTCTGTCATTGACATGAAAATGAGGACTGCAGATGCTGGAGAGTCAGTCAAAATGTGTGGTGCTGGAAATACACAGCAGGTCAGGCAGCATCCAGAGAGCAGGAGAGTTGCTGTTTCGGGCATAAGCCCTTCAACTACTGAATTTGAAACTTCAGTCTTCAAATCTTCAAATGCACTGGAAAAAAACAGATTACGAAAGTCATCACTGTCAGTCAGGGTAGAAATTCAGAACAAGCAATTCTACTTTATGCGGAACATTCTTTTCTTTTCTCATTCCATGAAATTGAAAGCACCATTACCCTACTCTGATTGCTCTACATTTACACCTGATTAATGCATCTAACCTACACATCCTGGACACTATGGACAATTTAACATGGCTAATTCACCCAAACCTGCACATCTTTGGATAGTGGGAAGAAACAGGTACACTGGAAGAAATCCGCCGCAAACACCAGACGGAGAATGTGCAATATCCACACAGACAACGGCCCCGAGGCTGGAATTGTATCTGGCTCTCTGATGCCGTGAGGCAGCATCACTAACCACAGACACCGTACCTTCTTTTTCCAGTCCTGCCACCAAGTCACTCAGCTTGAGCTCAAGCAAAGCACTACGTTTAATTTTCACTTCACACACACTGAACTTTCGGCCCGTCCCCACTTCCCCACAGGAAATGCAAACAGCTGGGGGGTTGCCACATCGAATCCCTACAGTGCGGAATGAGGCCATTTGGCCCAACAACTCTCCATTTACCTCCGACTAATATACCTAATCCACACATCCCTGAACTCTATGGGGCAATTTAGCATGGCCAATTCACCCTAACCTGTACATCTTTGGACTGTGGGAGGAAACCGGAGCATCTAAATGAAACCCACACAGCTACGCGGGGGGGGGAGGGGGGACAATGTGCAAACTCCACACAGACAGACAGTCACCTGAAGCTGGAGTCAAATCCTTGTCCCTGGTGCTGTGAGGCAGCAGTGTAACCACTGAGCCACGTGCTGCCCGTGTGTGCTGAAAGAGATGCAATGTGGAACTTTATTGACTGTACCGCACAGTGGATTGTTGAGTAACGTTGAGACTCAAAGGATCTGGAAAGAGGTAGCCAACATTTAGGAGCGCATTGTGACAGATGCTGGAATCCGTCCTGAAAACAACAAATGCTATAGATCACAGCTGGTCAGACAGCGTCCACATAGAGAGAGCAAGCTAACATTTCAGGTCTTCTTTGAGATTTATAAAATCTTGCTGGATACAGAGAAGGTGAATGCCAGGAGTCATTTCCCTGGAATGAGGGATTTCAAGACTAGTGGACATATTTTTAAGGTGAGAACAGAGAGATTTAAAAACAAAATAAGGGGCATCATTTTTACACAGAGTGCTCCACGTGTGGAATGAATTTCCAGAGGAAGTGGTAGATGCGCCTACAGTCACAACATTTAAATGACATTTGGATAAGTACATGAATAAGAAATGTTCAGAGGGATATTGGGCCAAGTACATGTAGGTGGGACTAGTTTAGTTTGGGATTATGGTCAACATGGACTGGTTGGACCGAAGGATCTGTTTCCGTGCTGCGTGACTCTGACTGGATACAGTGGATGTGGGGAAGATGTTTCCACCAGTAGGAGAAACGAGGACCAGAGGACACAGGCTCAGGGTGAAGGAATGCCTTCAGAACTGAGATGAGGAGGAAATTCTGCAGCCTGAGGATGGTGAATCTGTGGATCTCATTGCTGCAGAGCGCTGTGGAGGCCAAGTCGTTGAGGGCATTTAAGACAGGGATGGATAGGTCTTTGATAAGTAAGGGGATCAAGAGTTACGAGGAGAAGGCAACAGAATGGGGTTGAGAAACATATCGGCCATGATCGACTGGTGGAGCAGACTCAATGGGCCAAATGGCCTCATTCTGCTCCTGTATATTGTAGTCTTAAAACTGGGCAGATTACTGAAGTGGTTTTCATGAACAATTTCAGAGTCCTGAAGTAAAGCCGTAGAGGTGTACAGCACGGAAACAGACCCTTTAGTCCAACTCGTCCATGCCGACCAGTTATCCTAACCTAATCTCGTCCCATTTGCCAGGACTTGGCCACTATCGCTCTAAACCTTTCCTATTCATATACCCATCCAGATGACTTTTAAATGCCTTAGTTGTACCATCCTCCATCACTTACTCTGACACTCATTCCATACATTCACCACCCTCTGCATGAAACACTTGTCCCTGAGGTCCCTATTAAAATTTCCCCTCTATCTCTGAACCTATGCCCTCTAGTTCTGGCCTCCACAACCCAGGGAGAAGACCTTGTCTGTTTATAAAATCATGAGGATTATTGATAGAATAAACGTGTCGAAGGTCACCCCCCCCCCCCCCCCCCCACCCCCAAAAAAGCTTCTGACGCTCCAGGAAAACAGCCCGAGTCTATTCTGCCTCTCCAGATAGCTAAAATCCTCCAAACCTGGCAACATTCTTGTAAATCTTTTCTGAACCCTTTCAAGTTTCACAGCATCCTCCTGTTAGGAAGGAGACCAGAATTGCACACAATATTCCGAAAGTGGCCTAACCAGTGTCCTATACAGCTGCAACGTGACCTCTCAACTTTCCTACCCAATGCTCTGACCGATAAAGGAAGGCATACCAAATGCCTTCCTCACTGTTCTATCTACCTGCGACTCTATTGTCAAGATTCTATGAACCTGCACTCCAAGGTCTCTTTGTTCAGCAACACTCCCTCAGACCTTACCTGATTTGCTTTTCCAAATGTCGTACCTCACATTTATCTAAATTAAACTCCATCTGCCATTCCTTAGCCCATTGGCCCATCGGATCAAAATCCCATTGTCATCTGAGGTAACCTTATTTGCTGTCCACTAAACCTCCAATTTTGGTGTCATCTGCAAACTTACTAACTATACCTCTTATGCTCACATCCAAATCATTCATATGAATGATGAAAAGTAGTGGGACCAGCACCAATCCATGTGGCACAACACTGGTCACAGGCCTCCAGTCTGAAAATCAACCCTTCACCACCACTCTCTGTCTACTACCTTCAAGCTAGATCTGTATTCAAATGGCTAGTTCTCCCTGTATTTCTCGAGATCTAACCTTGCTAACCAGTCTCTCATGAGGAACCTTGTTGAATGCCTTTCTGAAGTTCATGGAGATCATGTCGACTGCTCTTGTCAATCCCTTGTTGCTTCTTCAAAAAATTCAATCAAGTTCGTGAGGCATGATTTCTCACGCACAAAGCCATGCTGACAATCCCTAATCAGTCCTTGCCTTTCCAAATACATGTAAATCCTGTCCCTCAGGATTACCTCCAACCACTTGCCCTCCGGCAATGTCAGGCTCACTGGTTGATAGTTCCCTGGCTTTTCCTTGCAATCTTTCTTAAATATTGGTACCACTTTACACAACCTCCAGTCTTTCATCACCTCACTTGTGACTATCGATGGTACAAATACCTCAGCAAGGGACCCAGCAATCACTTCTCTAGCTTCCCACAGAGTTCTAGGGTACAACTGATCAGGTTCTGGGGATTTATCCACTTGCATGTATTTCAAGACATCCAGCACCACCTCCTTTGTAGTATGGACATTTTTACATTTTTCAAGATATCATCATCTATTTCCACACATTCTATTTCTTCCATGTCCTTCCCTGCAGTAAACACTGATGCAAAATACTTGTTTATTATCTCCCCCAACTCCTGCAGCTCCACACATAGGCTGTCTTGCTGATCTTTGAGGGGCCCTGTTCTCTCCCCAGTTACCCTTTTCTCCTTAATGTATTTATAAAAACCCTTTGGATTTTCCTTAACTCTACTTGTCGAAGCTATCTCATGTTCCCTTTTTGCCCTCCTGAGTTTACACTTAAGTATACTCCAACTGCTTTATACTGTCTGGATTCACTCGATCTCTCCTGTCTATACTTGTCATATGCTTCCTTCTTTCTCTGAACCAAAACCTCAATTCCTCTAGTCATTCAGCATTCACTACACCTACCAGCCTCCCCTTTCACCCTGGGTTCCAGATGAGAGTGGTGCTGGAAAAACACAGCAGTTCAGGCAGCATCCGAGGAGCAGGAAAATCGATGTTTTGGGCAAAAGTCCTTCATCTAATCTAGAATCTGGTTTCCAGCATCTGCAGTCCTTGTTTTTAGCCTAGTTTTTCCCCTTTCACCCTAACAGGAATATACTGTCTCTGGACTCTCAGTTTCTTATTTTTGAAGGCTTCCCATTTTCTAGCCATCCCTTTACCTGCGAACATCTGCTCCCAGTTAGCTTTTGAAAGATCTTGCCTAATACCAAGTTAGCCATCTTCCAATTTAGATCTGGTCTATACTTTATCATCACTCTTTTATAGCTCATAGAATTATGGTCACTGGCCCCAAAGTGCTCCTCCACTGATAGCTCAGTCACCTGCCCTGCCTTATTTCCCAAGAGTAGGTCACGGTTTGCACCTTCACTAGTCAGACCATCCACTTACTGAATCAGAAAATTTTCTTGTACACATTTAAATTCCTCCTTAACTCTACTTGTCGAAGCTATCTCATGTTCCCTTTTTGCCCTCCTGAGTTTACTCTTAAGTATACTCCAACTGCCTTTGTACTGCCTTTAAACACTATAGCAGTCCCAGTCTATGTTCGGAAAGTTAAAATTCCTGACCATAACAACCCTATTATTATTACAGATAGCTGAAATCTCCTTACAATTTTTTTCTCAATTTCCCTCTGACTATTAGGGAGTCTTTAATAAAATCCCAATAAGGTGATCATCCCTTTTCTTATTTCTCAGTTCCACCCAAATAAGCTTCCTGCATGTATTCCCAGGAACATCCTCCCTAAGCACAGTAATATATCCCTTATCAAAAAAGCCACTCTCCCTCCTCTCCTGCCCCCCTTTCTATCCTTCCAATACCATGTGTGTTCTAGAACATTAAGCTGCCAGTGCTGTCCATCCTTGAGCCATGTTTCTGTAACTGCATGATATCTCAGTCCCAAGTTCCTAACCATCACCTGCCTTCCCTGTTCGGCCTCTTGCAATTGAAATAAATGCAGTTTAATTTACCAGTCCTACCTTGTTCTCTGCTTTGTTACTTCCTGCTCTGATTGTTTAACTCAGTCCCTTTCCCAACTGGACCAGTCACAGACTGATCTCTTTCCTCACTATTTCTCTGGGTCCCAGCAATCCGTGCCCCCCACCCACCCCTACCTTACTAGTTTAAATCCTCCTGAGCAGCTCTCGCAAATCTCGCCGCAAAATATTAGTCCCCTTCCAATTCGGGTGCAATCCATCCTTCTTGTCCAGGTCTTTTCTACCCCAGAAGAGATTCCAATATTCACATTTTTGGATCCTTTCTCCCATGCACCAGTTCCTCAGCCACGCATTCATCTGCCCTGTCCACCTATTCTCACCCTCACTAGCAACATTCCCCATTAACTGGTTAAGTCCTGGATTGCTTTCCTAAAATGCAACACCTCACGTTCGTCTAAATTAAACTCCATCTGCCAATCCTCGGTCCATTATTCCATCCGATCGATTATAATTTATAGCAAACTCTCTTTCCTCCCTTATTCCCTAAAAGCTGAAAATCTCCATCCCACACACTCTCCTTTCATTCTCATTTTACTGAACCTAATCCCTGCTCTGCCTCATCCTGGAAAGTCTGGTTCATGCTGATTAACAGGCCTACACTCAGGGGGGATTTAATTGAAACATAAGAATGCTGAATGGCTTGGACAGAGTGCATGTTGGGGGAGATGTTTCCAGTGGTAGGAGAGATGGGGACTCGAGGGCACAGTCTTCGAGTAAACGGAAGATCTTTTCGAACGGAGATAAGGAGAAACTTCTTCAGCCAGACAGTGGCGAATCTATGAAATTTACTGCCACAGAAAGCTGCGGTAGCCAAGTCACTGAGTATATTTAAGACTGAAACAGATGATAGGTTCTTGAGTATCAAGGGGAGAAAGCTGGAGAATGGGGTTAAGAAACTTATCAGCCATGATTGAATGGTGGAGCAGACCCAGTGGGCTGATTGGCCTAATTTCTGCTCCTGTGTCTTATGGTCTCTTGCTGTTCTGGACACAGTGAGAGAAACTTGGGAGCAGGAGTCGGCCATTTGGTCTTTCAAGCCTGCACCAGCATTCAACAGATCATGACTGGATATTAATCTACCTACATCTAGGTGGATACACTGGGATTTTTTTTCACTGGAGCACAGAGGTGACCTCACAGAGGATTATAAAATCACGAAGGATAGAGATGTCCTTTCGCTCAGATGTGAGCATCAAGATTAGGGTGCACATTTTTAAGGCCAGAGGAGAAAGATTTTAAAAAGACATCAGAAGCACCCTTTTTTAAGAGAGTAGTTTGTGTGTGGAATGAATGTCCAGAGAAAGCCCAGAGGTCAGATCAGTTTTCCTTCGTGTGAATCCAAGGAAAGCGATGGGATCAGACGTAGGACCAGGCCGTGCACTCAGAGCATGGGAAGATCAACTGACAGAAGTCTTCTCGCACACCTTCAACCTCTCCCTGCAGCAGGCCATTGTCCCTGCCTGTTTCAAGAGGGCCAACATCATCCCTGTGCCTCAGAAGACTCATGCAGCACTTCTCAATGACTACCACCCAGTTGTCCTAACTTCGGTGGTCATGAATTGCTTTGTAAAGTTGGTCATAGCATTAATCAACTCCAGCCTTCCCACTACTCTTGCCCCACTCCAATTTGCCTATCGGCAAATTGGGATCCACGTCAGATGCCATATCATTTGCCCTTCCCTCCTCCCTAGAACATCTTGACACCAAGAACAGGTACATAAGAATCCTACTTGACTACAGTTCAGCCTTCAACACTGTTATCCCTTCGAGACTGATTACTAAACTTAGTGATCTCGGACTAAGCCCCACTCTCTGCAACTGGATCCTCAGTTTCCTGACCCACAGGCCACAATCAGTGAAGACTGGGGACAATATTTGATCCTCACTAACACTCAACACTGGAGCCCTCCAGGGGTGCATACTCAGCCCCCTACTGTACTCACTGTATACCCATGACTGCGTCACCAAATGCAAGACTAATGCCATTTACAAGTTCACTGGCACCACTATAGTCAGTCAAATCTCAGATGGCAACAAAACAGACTGCAGACGGGAGATGGAAGACCTGGAAAAAGGATGCACTGAAAACAAACTAGATCTCAATGCTAGCAAAATCAAGAAACTCGTTATTGACTTTTGGCGGGCTGTTACTCATGCCCCCATACACATTAACAGCACAGAGGTGGAATGAGAGGAGAGTGTCAAGCTCCTGGGAGCGGTCATCCACAACAAGCTGTCTTGGATGTATCACGACCTGGTATGGCAACTGTACCATTCAAGATTGGAGACGGTAACAGAGAGTGGTGAACTCAGCCCGGACAATCACAAAGGCCAACCTCCCATCTATAGAATCCATCTACCAGGCCTGCTGTCAAGGGAAGCCACCAGCATTCTTAAAGATCCATCCCACTCTGGCAATGTTTGTCTACAACCTCTACCATCGAGGAGAAGGTACAGAAGCCTGAACAAACGCACCAGCCAGTTTTGTAACAGTTTCTACCCTACTGTTGTTAGAACACTGAATGGACTCTCAGGATTTGCCTGAACCTTTGTTTTTGTTTTTGCCGCTGTTTACCTATTATTTACTATGCTACTTAACTATGTGATCGCAAGACAACGCTTTTCACTGTGCCTCAGTACATGTGACAATAAATAAATTCAATTCAGTTCAAGTGGTGGATGTAGTCCAGTTAAAAGGGTTAAAAAGCATTTGGATCAGTACATGAACACGAATGGTTCAGAGGGATATGGGCCAAACACTGGCAGGTGCAACTAGGTTAGTTTGAGAACATAGTCAGCATGGACTAGTTGGACAGAACAGTCTGTTTCTGCACTGTCTGACTGTCTAACTGTTCTATACTGGTCTTAAACCCATTTTCTTGCCTCCCCCCATGACCATCCACTTCCTTGTTGTCGAAAATTCAAATGAACTCAGCCTTGAATATATTCAATGAACCCCACCCCCAACTGCAGGAAGACATCGCCACCTCTGAATTCCTCTTGCTAATGTACCACTTGCCTTGCTCATTGCTTGCTGGTATAGAAGGACGCTGAGGCCTGTTTGTACATCAACACATCATTCCTGATGAAGGGCTCGAGCCTGAAACGTCGAATCTCCTGCTCCTCAGATGCTGCCTGAACCTGCTATGCTTTTCCAGCGCTTCACTTTTCGACTCTGATCTCCAGCATATGCAGTCCTCACTTTCTTCACATCCCAATATATCACTATTTAAGGAATGCGTCTCCTTTCTGCTTTTTTTTTTAAAAACAGCAAATGCGATAACTTCACATTGTGCTACTACATTTGCCACGTGTTTGCTAACTGAGACACAATCTTGGACCAACTTTTCCAGACTCTCTCCCCTCGCCGGGATTCACTCCCTTCCCTTTCAATTGCTGCAAAACAAAAATTGAACCCCAGAATGAAAACAAATGGAAAAGGGGGTAAGAAAAGAGAGTGCCGTACTCACAGATGTTGGACAGAGGAAAGAAGTTGCAGTCTGGGGTGAAGCTCAATCTTCATTCAGAGAGGAACAACAGCAGTAGCAGCTTCAGAAGCTCATGGGCAAACTTCCGTATTCAGACAATAGCAAGGCTCTGATTGACAAAGGAACCAGGCTCCTTCCGGTCATCCCGAGCTCCCCATTGGCCCATCAAAAGAAGGTCGCGGTCCGTATTTGCGGACAGCGTGGGCATGCGCAGGTCTTGTTAACGCCGCCGAACATGCGCAGTACTTTCTGACACCGAGGTGTATGCGCAGTGTGGTCTGTGGCGATGCTGGTGTTGCTGACAAGATTTTGTACCCGAATGTCAAATGTCAACAGGAGTTAAAAAAAGCTGAAGCCACATTTTTTTAAACCTGTAGCTCGACATGTTATTGCGTTTGCATTTTGTGTGACTCTTCAACGTTTGACTGTCTTTTCCCCAGGGTAGGGGAGTCCCCTAGAGGCATAGATTTCGGTTGAGAGGGAAAAGATTTAAAGGGACCTCAGGGTCAGAAAAAAAACAGTTTGAAAGTTAATTCCCCTCAACAAATGCCCCCTCTTATGCCCTGAACAAGATAGATTGTTCACAGCCTATTAATCATGAGTAGCAATGATGTTGTGAAACTTAGATGGGTTCAAAAACGATTTACAAATATGTTGCAAAGGTTGGAGGGGTTCAGTTGCAGGGAGAGGCTGAATAGGCTGGGGCTGTTTTTCATACAGCGTTGGATGCTGAGGGTTTATAAAACCTTATAGAGATTTATAAAATCATGAGGGGCATTGACAGGTTAAATACACAAGGTCTTTTCACTGGGGTGGGAGAGTCCAGAACTAGAGGGCATTCATTTTGGGTGAGAGGGGAAAGATATTAAAAGGACCTAAGGGGCAAATTTTTCACGCAAAGGGTGGTGCATGTATTGAATTAGCTGCCAGAAGAAGTGGTGGAGGCTGGTACAATTACAAAATTTAAAAGACATTTGGATGTGTATATGGGTCAAGATTAATTTAGGATACCTGGTCAGCATGGACCGACGGGTTTGTACAACTCTATGGTTTTATTTCTGCATAGTCAGAATCAATTTCACAAGACTAGGAATAGGCCATCCACAAATTACACCCTGTCCTCAACTGTGGACTAACTGGACATATTTGAATGCAAGTTTCAGAAAGATGTCTGCAGCTTTTCTATAAAGTTGAACATGCTTTCATGATATTTCTGAATATATAATTTTAGCTATTCTCAATTTTAAAGATCAGTCATTTCTCGTGCAGCCGTGTCTACCAGGTAGAGTCATCAACATCCATTCTCTTTCTCTCTTCCTAGAAGGGTTTGATACAGCGATCGAAGAGGGTTTGAGGCATCCGCAAGGACAGGGAGTGGGTGGAAGAGAAGGAGAGAGAATGGACAGAGGGGGCAGAGTGTCAAGGGGTGAGAGAGATAATTGACAGGGGGACAGAGGGTGGGAGGATGAGAACACTGGGGGGAACAGAGGGTGATGGGGATGGAGAAGATGTGGGGACCGATGGTGAGGGAAAGAGAAAGACTGGTGGGCAGAGGTGGGGAGGAAGAGAATGCAGGGCAGAGGGTGGGGGTTGAGAGAGAATGGACGGGGACAGTGGGTGAGGAGAGATTGGACAGGGGGGCAGAGGGTGGAGGGGAGAGACTGCCCAAATCCCACCTTCCCCAGGACCGGTGTTGATATCTCACGAACTGGAACCCACTCCTCCCACAGCAGACCTGTGTCAATCATTTCTCAATATATACGTGGCAAAAGCAGTAGAATCATAATTCTGACAGGCCATTCGGCCCATCGAATTCACAATGACATTCCAAATAGCATCCCATCCAGACCCATCTGCTGACCCTACAGCCCTGCAGTTCCTCATGGCTAACCCACTCTAAGCTGCACACTTCAGCAAGGCCAATCCACCCTAAACTGCAGATCTTTGGACTGTGGGAGGAAACCAGAGCACTCGCAGGTAACCGACACAGACACAAGGAGGAGGACGTGCCAAAGTCCACACACACAGTTGCCCAAGGATGGAATCAAACATGAACCCCTGGCACTGTGAGGCAGCGGTACTAACCACTGAACCACTGTGCCGTCCAGAGTTAGCTTTTAACTTTTCACGCAGCCTCAGCAGAGGCTCTCTCCTGACATTTGTGGACCACACCTGCTGTAACCTCCCTTTCCCCACATCTTGGGGCGGCACGGTGGCACAGTGGTTAGCACTGCTGCCTCACAGCGCCAGAGACCCGGGTTCAATTCCCGCCTCAGGCGACTGACTGTGTGGAGTTTGCACGTTCTCCCCGTGTCTGCGTGGGTTTCCTCCGGGTGCTCCAGTTTCCTCCCACAGTCCAAAAATGTGCAGGTCAGGTGAATTGGCCATGCTAAATTGCCCATAGTGTTAGGTAGCGGGTAAATGTAGGGGTATGGGTGGGTTTCGCTTCGGCGGGTCGGTGTGGACTTGTTGGGCCGAAGGGCCTGTTTCTACACTGTAAGTAATCTAATCTAATCTTCAGCCCTGAACACATTAGTTCTCGAATCCTGGCACCAGATAGACACCGATGTCATCTGGCCTCCTGCTACCAATTGCGGAGACCGGAGACAATCCCTGTCACTATTCTGTCCCTTACCACCACCTCCCCAATGTTGTTCGTACTCCCAGCACCCAGCCAGTTCGCTCTTCCACTCCCTTGCAGCCCTCTCTCAGATCCCCTTAACCTGCCTCATCCACGCTCACACCTCCTGAGTCAGTGGACAGGGTCAATCAGAAGGGTCTGTCCGGAGAGGAATGACCAACTCCTGAAATAAAATGTCTGGTTATTTTTTTCATAAAAGGTCTGCAGCCTGGCTTTCAGCTCCATTCTCTGAGCCAAATGTCCACCAGCATGTGTTTGCCCTGGATCACAGCATCCAGAGCCTCCCACCTTCTGCAAATCAAAAGACAAGTCCCACCTTACACTCTCCAATGTGTGTTGTGTAACTGCTTAATCATTTCTGGTGGCCGAGCAGAGGCTAAGTTCTACTTGGATTCCAAACTTGGGTATCAATAGACATGAGGATGGCTTCAAATGGACCTTGGGTTGATGTCACACTATATGTGACTCCACTACACTATACAGTCTCTCTCTCTCTCTCTCTCTCTCTCTCTCACTCACACACACACACACACACACACACACACACACACACACACACACTCATACACACACACATGCACGTAAATCAATAGGGTGAATTTGCGGAATTATATTTGCAAATACATTGTATTTTGCTCAAAAAGTGCACAATCTGCAGGCAGTCAATGCATGTAATAATTTTATAAATTCCTACTTTGGAAATAGAACCAGTCTGACTCAAGATTAGGATGCTGACAGACTTGAACCTCACACCTTCCATGCATTGTCTGAGCTGTCACTTCTTTCTTTAAAATAGAGTCATAGAGTCTTAGAGATGTACAGCATGGAAATAGACCCTTTGGTCCAATCCGTCTTCGCCGACCAGACATCCCAACCCAATCTAATCCCACCTGCCAGCACCCAGCCCATATCCCTCCAAACCCTTCCTATTCATATACCCATCCAAATGCCTCTTAAATGTTACAATTGTACCAGCCTCCACGACATCCTCTGGCAGCTCATTCCATACACGTACCACCCTCTGCGTGAAAAAGTTGCCCCTTAGGTTTCTTTTATATCTTTCCCCTCTCACCCAAACGGAATGTCCTCTAGTTCTGGACTCCCCGATCCCAGGGAAAATACTTTGTCTATTTATCCTATCCATGCCCCTCATAATTTTGTAAACCTCTATAAGGTCACCTCTCAGCCTCCGATGCTCCAGGGAAAACAGCCCCAGCCTGTTCAGCCTCTCCCTACAACTCAAATCCTCCATCCCTGGAAACATCCTTGTAAATCTTTTCTGAACCCTTTCAAGTTTCACAACATCTTATGGGTGGCACGGTGGCACAATGAGTAGCACTGCTGTCTCACAGTGCCAGAGACCCGGGTTCAATTCCCGCCTCAGGCGACTGACTGTGTGGAGTTTGCACGTTCTCCCCGTGTCTGCATGGGTTTCCTCCCACAGTCACAAAGATGTGCAGGCCATGCTAAATTGCCCGTAGTGTTAGGTAAGGGGTAAGTGGGTGGGTTGTGCTTCGGCGGGTTGGTGTGGACTTGTGTAGCTTGTTTCCACACTATAATGTAATCTGTAACCCTTCTGATAGGAAGGAGACCAGAATTGCATGCAATATTCCAACAGTGGCCTAACCAATGTCCTGAACAGCTGCAGCATGATCTCCCAATTCCTTTACTCAATACTCTGACCAATAAAGGAAAGCAAACCCAACGCCTTCTTCACGATCCTATCTCCCTTAACTTATCTCGAGGATATGACTTAAAAGAAGTTCTAGGATTTGCATATTAATGAACTGAAACCTGCAACCCATTCTAAAAGGTGAAAGACTTAACAGCAATCTTGGTTTGTTCAATATATCATTTCAGTTGCATGATACTGATCTTTTGAGATAAATTCTGTGTCCTATGATCCTGCTCCACAGCTACCTGATGACGGAGCAGCGCTCCGAAAGCTAGTGCTCCCAAATAAACCTGTTGGACTATATCCTGGTGTTATGTGATTTTTAACGTTGTTTCTCGTGAACACAGCCACAACACTTCCTGCTGCTGCCAGTAAACATTACAATGCTGATGAAACGATGCAGTACCTGCAGAGATGAAAATCTTAACAGTTTCTAACGATACTTGCTACTGATTCACTGCTCCTTCTGATACACTTCTTTGGTAACGTAGTGCTGGAAGCTGAGTGAGCAGCTTTAAAACAGAAACCTGTTGGATTTTAAATCTTTCAATGTCTGAGTCCGAATTTAGGTAACCTTTATTGCGACCCAACTTTGTTACAGCTTCATGATCTCTCCAGCAAAAAAATTACAAAAAGTAGCTTTCCTTTTCTTCAACAGCTGAAGCTCAAAGCGCACACACACACCCCTGACCTCCCCTGCCACCACAGTTGCTTTATTATTGGTAAGCACTGAGGCGTCCCTTTGTAACTGAATCCTTGATACAGTCTTAACCCGGAGGAAGTAATGCCTCACTCAGCAATTTCAACCCATATACTGTATCCAAGTAAGTTTCTCCCCATTCATTTTCCGGGGGCAGGGGTGGGGACGGGGTTTAAAGTCGACCATATTGCTGAGAGTCTGGAGTCATGTGTAGGCCAGACCGGGTAAAGGATGCATCTGGGACGACTGAGTGAATCCTTTCCCACAACAGCAGTTTCCTTCCCTAAAAAAATCATGAGTGAATCAGATGAGGATGTTTTCCCCCTGAAAATGGTTTCATCACTAGATTCTGAACTCCAGATTTCTGACCAAATTCCAATCTTCCATGGCGGGATTCAAACCCGGGAGTTCCCAAAGTTGAGGTAGTAATCCAGTTGATAATACCACTCGGCCATTGCACCTTCGATCCCAGTGATGGCACATGAACTCACTAGTGCCTCTGGAAGTTGTCCACCCAACTAAATCCCTTCCTGCACTCAAGGCAGGAGAACAGCCTCTCCCAGTGTGGACCCACTGGTATGTCTGCAGGGTGGATGAACTCATGAACCTCTTCCTGCAGTGACAATAGGTGAACGGCCTCTCCCCAGTGCGGACCCAAGGATATTTCAGCAGGCCAGGAGAATTGACGAATGTATTCCTGTACTTGGAGCAAGTGAATGGCTTCTCCCCGGTGTGAACATGCCAGTGCATCAGCTGATTGCACAGCCAACTGAATCCCTTCCCACACACAGAGCAGGAGAATGGCCTCTTCCCTGTGTGAATGCTTCTATGAGTCTCCAGCACTGACGGGGAAGTGAACCCTTTCCCACAGTCCCCACATTTCCACAGTTTCCCCATGGGGAGAGCTTTCCTTGTGTCCCTCTGGGTTTGAAATTACCAACAGAATGGGTACACAGTCTCTCTCCAGCGTGAGGGGTGAGACTTTGATTCCCCAAACTGAGTAACTGGTTTCAAGTGACTGCTTACCCAATCTGCTCAACTTCTCCTCATAAGACAATCCTCTTCATGCCAGGAATCAGTTGAGTGAACCTTCTCTGAACTGCTTCCAATACAAGTACATCCCTCCTTAAGGAAATGACCCAGAAATGCACAGAATATTTGAGCTGTGGTCTCACCAATACCATGAGCAGCTGGAAAAAGCCCTCTCATCCTATAAACTCTACCCCACTTTCATCTCCTGCAAAGTCAACAAGTTAACCTCAGAATGAGAAAATAAGTGGAAAAGGAGAGGCTGAGAAAAGAGTATGTGGTACTCATAGATATCATACAGAGGAAGGAAGTAGCAGTCTGGGGTGAAGCTCAATCTTCATTCAGAGAGAGAGGCGCAGCAGCAGCAGCTTCAGGAACTCATGATCCAACTTCTGCAATCAGACAATAGGGGGTTCTGATTTACAGGAAGACCTAAAAGCCTTCCGGTCCTCCAGGAATTCCAATTGGTCAATCTCCAACCACAGCTCACAATGGTCTTTATGATGCGAGGGCGGTTGACCAATGCGAGACAGGCAGTTTAAAACACATGGATATCACTGGCTAGCACTGCGGCTCCAAGGCCTTCAAATTTCTTCCTCTCCTGGGGTCCCCACTGGTACCCCTCCAATTACACACATTCATTTGGCTGAACTGGTTCTCACCCTCAATAAGTTCTCCTTTGAATCCTCCCACTTTCGCCAGACCAAAGGGGTAGCCATGGGCACAGACGTGGGCACCACCTATGCCTGTCTTTTCGTCGGGTACATAGAAAAGTCAGTCTTCTGGAGGTACACCGGGACCATTCCCCACCTTTTCGTCCGCTACATTGATGACTGTATCGGTGCCACCTCCTGCTCCCACGAGGAAGTTGAACACTTCATCAATTTCACCAACACATTCCACCTTTTCGTCGCTTCAATTAAACTTCGTTACTTTTCGGTTTAAAAAAAACTCCGATTGCTTCAGCTTCGTTTGTTTTGGGGTCGCGTCATTTAAACTTCGTGACTTTTCGGTTTAAAGAACCGCCGATTGCCTTCGTTACTTTTTGGGATCGTGTCGTTAAACTTCGTTACTTTTCGGGTTTTCCCGCCTCAGGCGACTGACTGTGTGGAGTGTGCACGTTCTCCCCGTGTCTGCGTGGGTTTCCTCCGGGTGCTCCGGTTTCCTCCCACAGTCCAAAGATGTGCAGGTCAGGTGAATTGGCCATGCTAAATTGCCCGTAGTGTTAGGTAAGTATGTGTAGGGGTAAAGGGTGGTTTGCGCTTCGGCGGGTCGGTGTGGACTCGTTGGGCCGAAGGGCCTGTTTCCACACTGTAATGTAATCTAATCTAAAAAAAAAGAACTCCGATTGCCTTAACTTCGTTTATTTTCGGATTCGTGTCATTTATACTGAGCAAGGCTTCGAGGAGTGGGGCGGTAGGCAAATGCCTGCTCTCTGCCTTGTTGGTCTAGGTGTATGATTCTCTCTTAGAATCCTTTACTGTACCTTTACAGAGATCCTGGGTTCAAATCCCGGACGAGCCCACGTTTTTTAACTTGACTTGTGCAAAACTGCCTGATTAATTTTCTCAAAAAACACCTTCGTGAAACGAGCTTGGGCTGTCTGGAGTACGAATGAGGCGGAAAACAGGGAAGTGAAATGGCTGGAGATAGTGTTCAACAGGTTGACGTGAGTGGTGCGGTGTTTGAGGAATGTCAGCAATCAAGGTAGATTGGAAAATTGGGACAGCTCTCCTCGGAGAAGCGAACTTTTCCAAGTCATGAGGGATCTAGAAACAGGAAATAATGTTGTCAAAATGCTCCCACACCTGAAAGGATCCACAACGATTCGGCAGAATTTTAAAGTCACGAGGTAAAGAAGGAAAAGTGACATGAGGAAGAACGTTTTCGTTCCAGGGAGTGGTTAGGGTCAGTAAGTCCCTGTCTGACACTGACAAAGAGGAAGATTCAATGGACACAAAAGGGAATTCGGTGGTCACGTTCAGATGTGCAGATTTACGCTGAGAAGGCGAGAGAATGAAACGAATAGAGACACACGTTTACTTCAGTGTAGAACCAGCAGAGCGAAGGTGGGCCGCATGGCCTCCGTCTGCGCTGTGACACATGTTGTGATTCAGTGTGAAATCACAGTTCGACCAACAGAATGTGGGAATTTAGAAATAAGTTTATATTTACACAGCCTCCATACGTCTGCGAAACAGCATTTTAACCGTCCCTTCCGTGTTGGACTGCCTGCAGTCCCTCAGCTCAGGGCCGTGGGGATGACTCTCAGTGAATGAAGGTTTCACTCGGATTCTCTTCATCTGGGACACTTGGGGCTCAGATGTTAACTGCTGCGCGGTCGCAGCAAAGAAAGCGATGCCCACTTTGCAATAGACTTTCCCTAAGATTGCTGCGTGAAGACGATTTCTGAACACCAAGAAGGCTGCACAACAATGTGAATTTACCTGGGCGAAGAGTCCTCGGTGTCCATTTCTTTCTGTCCCGACATAACAGCATCTTTCTATCTCTCCGATAAAAGACCCTTGGAGAAAGTTCACAATCAAAGTTGTTCATGTTCCCCGCATTAATGTAACTGACACCTCTCACCCCAAGGGTTTCAGACAGAGAGAGAGAGCAGAAGAGCGAATGGACTCTACCCGCCCCCCACCCTACACCCCGTCCCACCCCGCAGAACAACGTGCAAGTAGAAATAAAATGGTTTCATTATCCACCAGTGGAGGTAGTCCAGTTCCTGGGGATGAGACAAATATCAGCGCCCCGGGGACAGAATGACAAGCAGATGTTCTGGAAACGCTTTGCTGCTTGCAATTCTTGGAGCAATGTGGAATGTACTTCACACTGAGCAAGTTTCAGCTGGCACAGAGTCTCCGATGTACATTGCTGTGTTTGCCGCCAGCTCAGAGAGAGAACAATAGGAAGGACGTAGGAGTGAATAACGATCCGCGTGAGAGGGCGAATAACTGTTAATGGATACTGTTAGCGGCTAACAATACGTAATGTGTCATAGCAGACGAGGTGATAACAAGGAGTCGTTTGTGTGGTAGGGGTCAAGGACATGGGGGAGTTCAGGCCCTAAAGTGATGGAACACGATATTGAAGACCGGAGGGCTGTAAGGTCACCAAGTGGAAAATGAGGTGTTGTTCTTTCATCTGGAGTTAGAACACTGCTGCAAGCCTGAGACAGAGATGTTGGCCAGGGAACAGGGTGATGTGTTGAAGTGGCAGGCAACCGCAAGGTCAGGGCCTTTTTTCTGCGGGCAGAACCGGGATGTTCTGCGAAGCAGTCACCCAGTTTATGCTTCATGCTACATTGGGGAAACGACACTGTGAGCAGCGAATGCAGTGGACTGGGTTGTGGCAAAAGTGCTGCTTCACCTGGCAGGTATGTTTGAGCCCTTGGATATTCAGGAGGGAGCAGGTAAATGGGCAGGTGTTACACATTCGGCGGTTGCAAGGGAAAGTGCCTTGGCACTATGGGAGGTGGGTGTGGGGTGTTGCGAGTGAAGGAAGAGTGGAACCGAGGTGGAACCCCTGGCACAACGGGTGCGTGTTGGGACCATAACCCAGCTGAGAAAGCATTCTCTCAATTCACTCAATGTCGTCTTTAGCAGCTTTCCGGTATAACAGCGCTCTGTTCTGCACCTCACCTTCTCATCTGCTTCCGAAAAAAGCTTGGACATAAATATTTCCCTGTGATATACTGGCCCAATGTACACAGTCGAGTTGATACACTCGTGGAGGTCTGCGTGGTCTTCTCCTGTTCTCTGGATCCTATGTTGAGGAGGGCAATGCTTGTCACTGGCAACTCGGGTGTCAGAGAAAAGTTTCGAAGCAAAATGGTTGAATTATCTGCCAGTGGAGAGAGCCCGGTTCCCGGGGACAAGACAAACAGCAGCAGGGAGACTGAATGAGAAGCAGCAGTTCAGGAAACTCTTTGCCGCTTGCAATTCTTAGAGCAATCTCAAATGCATTTTATACTGAGCAAGTCTCTGGTCGCGCAAGTGGTGGGGGCGGGGGGTTAGCTGCCTGCCGGCTGTCTGGCTCGTTGGTCTAGGCGTCTTATTCTCGCTTTGGGTCCTTTACTGTGCTGAGTTGCGAGATGTCCCGCCTTCAAATCCCAGGCGAGCCCGCGTTTTTTAACTTGACTTGTGCAAAACTGCCTGATTAATTTTCTCCAAAAACATCCTTCGTGAAACGAGGTTGGGCTGTCTGGAGTACGAATGAGGCAGAAAACAAGGAAGTGAAATGGTTGGAGATAGTGTTCAACAGGTTGACGTGAGTGGTGCGGTGTTTGAGGAATGTCAACAATCAATGGAGATTGGAAAATTGGAACAGCTCTCCTCGGAGAACCGAACTTTTCCAAGTCATGAGGGACCTAGAAACAAGAAATAATGTTGTGAAAATGCTCCCACACCTGAAAGGATTCACAACGATTCGGCAGAATTTTAAAGTCACGAGGAAAAGAAGTAAAAGTGACATTAGGAAGAACATTTTCGTACAGGGAGTGGTTAGGGTTAGTAAGTCCATGTCTGACACTGACAAAGAGGAAGATTCAATGGACACAAAAGGGAATTCGGTGGTCACGTTCAGATGTGCAGATTTACGCTGAGAAGGCGAGATAATGAAACGAATAGAGACACACGTTTACTTAAGTGTAGAACCAGCAGAGCGAAGGTGGGCCGCATGGCCTCCGTCTGCGCTGTGACACATGTTGTGATTCAGTGTGAAATCACAGTTCGACCAACAGAATGTGGGAATTTAGAAATAAGTTTATATTTACACATCCGCCATACGTCTGCGAAACAGCATATTACACGGCAGCAGTGGAGGTCTTTGACATCAGGCTCGAAGGTGCCTGCCGCGTGCCAGACGAAAACCTGAAGTGTTCTGTGGAAGAAGCGCCGCGTGCGGCAGCAGAGTGGCGCAGCGGGAGCGTGCTGGGCCCATAACCCAGAGGTCGATGGATCGAAACCATCCTCTGCTATTGTTCAATGTCGCCTCGAGCTGCTTTCCTTCAGATCGGTGCTCTATTCTGCAAGCTGCCTTTGCATCGATTTACCAAAATGTCGGATATCGATGCACTCGCCAAATCAGGTAGCATGGTTTTAGAGGTCTCAGTGGTATTCTGGTCTTCGCCGGTTTCCTCTGAACCGAATCGCAAACCCAGTTCTCTGCGATGCCAATCAGCTGGTAAAGTTGAAACACATGCCTTGTGGTTTCGTCCATTCCTTGCAGTAATTCGCCACCCTGGTTCAGACGAGAATGACAAGCATGTCAGAAACCGCATCACGACTCAGACATCGTCCCCTACTATTAGGACGGATACCACCGATTGTGAATAACCTCAGAGAGAGAGAGAGAGACAAGTGACAGACAGTCGCCGTGGACTCGATGGGCTGAACGGCTTCTGTCTGCGTGAGAATGATGATTCGTGTTTATGCCGTCCCACTGCCTGTCTCTGGGACAGAGAGGCTGAGGGGGCAAAACTGGTTCATTTTTAACCGTCCCTTCCGTGTTGGACTGCCTGCAGACCCTCAGCTCAGGGCCGTGGGGATGACTCTCAGTGAGTGAAGGTTTCACTTGGATTCTCTTCATCTGGGACACTTGGGGCTCAGATGTTAACTGCTGCGCGGTCGCAGCAAAGAAAGCGATGCCCACTTTGCAATAGACTTTCCCTAAGATTGCTGCGTGAAGACGATTTCTGAACACCAAGAAGGCTGCACAACAATGTGAATTTACCTGGGCGAAGAGTCCTCGGTGTCCATTTCTTTCTGTCCTGCCAGCACAGCATCTTTCTGTCTCTCCGATAACAGACCCTTGGAGAAAGTTCACAATCAAAGTTGTTCATGTTCCCCGCATTAATGTAACTGACACCTCTCACCCCAAGGGTTTCAGAGAGAGAGAGAGAGAGAGAGCAGAAGAGCGAATGGACTCTCCCCGCACCCCACCCTACACCCCGTCCCACCCCGCAGAACAACGTGCAAGTAGAAATGAACTGGTTTAATTATCCACCAGTGGAGGTAGTCCAGTTCCTGGGGATGAGACAAATATCAGCGCCCCGGGGACAGAATGACAAGCAGATGTTCTGGAAACGCTTTGCTATTTGCAATTGTTGGAGCAATGTGGAATGTACTTCACACTGAGCAAGTTTCAGCTGGCTCAGAGTCTCCGATGTACATTGCTGTGTTTGCCGCCAGCTCAGAGAGAGAACAATAGGAAGGACGTGGGAGTGAATAACGATCCGCGTGAGAGGGCGAATAACTGTTAATGGAGACTGTTAGCGGCTAACAATACGTAGTGTGTCATAGCAGACGAGGTGATAACAAGGAGTCGTTTGTGTGGTAGGGGTCAAGGACATGGGGGAGTTCAGGCCCTAAAGTTATGGAACTCGATATTGAAGACCGGAGGGCTGTAAGGTCTCCAAGTGGAAAATGAGGTGTTGTTCTTTCATCTGGAGCTAGAGCACTGCTGCAAGCCTGAGACAGAGATGTTGGCCAGGGAACAGGGTGATGTGTTGAAGTGGCAGGCAACCGCAAGGTCAGGACCTTTTTTTCCGCGGGCAGAACCGGGATGTTCTGCGAAGCAGTCACCCAGTTTATGCTTCATGCTACATTGGGGAAACGACACTGTGAGCAGCGAATGCAGCGGACTAGGTTGTGGCAAAAGTGCTGCTTCACCTGGCAGGTATATTTGAACACTTCGATATTCAGGAGGGAGCAGGTAAATGGGCAGGTAATTCGGCGGTTGCAGGGGAAAGTGCCTTGGCACTATGGGAGGTGGGTGTGGGGTGTTGCGAGTGAAGGAAGAGTGGAATCGAGGTGGAACCCCTGGCACAACGGGTGCGTGTTGGGACCATAGCCCAGCTGAGAAAGCATTCTCTCCTATTCACTCAATGTCGTCTTTAGCAGCTTTCCGGTATAACAGCGCTCTGTTCTGCACCTCGCCTTCTCATCTGCTGCCGAAAAAAGCTTGGACATAAATATTTCCCAGTGATATACTGGCCCAATGTGCACAGTCGCGTTGATACACTCGTGGAGGTCTGCGTGGTCTTCTCCTGTTCTCTGTATCCTATGTTGAGGAGGGCAATGCTAGTCACTGGCCACTTGTCACTTGTCCCCTTCCCCCACCTCACCCTAGTTCCAAACTTGCGGCTCAGCACTGTCCCCATGACTTGTCCGGACTTGTCCTACCTGCCTAGCTCCTTTTCCACCTATCCACTCCACCCTCTCCTCTCTGACCTATCTCCTTCATCCCCTCCCCCACTCACCCATTGTACTCTATGCTACTTTCTCCCCACCCCCACCCTCCTCAAGCTTATCTCTCCACGCTTCAGGTTCTCTTCCTTTATTCCTGATGAAGGCCTTTTGCCCGAAACGTCGATTTCGCTGCTCCTTGGATGCTGCCTGAACTACTGTGCTCTTCCAGCACCACTAATCCAGAATCTGTGAACTTCACCCCAGACTGTAACTTCCTTCCTCTGTCTAACTTTTGTGAGTACAACAGTCTGTTTCTCACCACTTTTTCCATATTTTGTTTCATTCTGGGGTTCAATTGTTAACTTGCAGCAACTGAAAGGAAAGAGTGAATCGGTGGTGGGGGTGGTCGGCGGGGGGACAGACTCTGGAAACGTTGATCCAGGTCTGTGTCTCAATTTGCAAACACATGGCAAATGCAGTGACACAATCTATAGCCTTTGATGTTAAAAACAAAACACAGAGAGGAGGCGCATTGTTTAGATGGTGATATGTTGAGATGTGGTGAAAGTGAGATGATGGAGATCAGAGTTGAAAAGTATGGCGCTGGAAAACCACAGCAGGTCAGTCAACAACTGAAGAGGAGAGTCAATGTTTTGGGCATGAGCCCTTCATCAGGAATAATGTGTGGTTGGACAAAGGAGCCTCAGCGTCCTTCAACACCAGTCACTGCCAGTTGTCAGACAGGAGCAGCAAGCAATCAGCAAGGCAAGTGGAATATGAGCAAGTGGAATTGAGGTCAGAAGTGGGGATGTCTTCCTGCAGTTAGGTCAGTCATTGAATGTATTCAAGGCTGTGCTCATTTGACTTTGAAGAACAAAGAAGTGGATGGGTATTGGAGGAAGGTAAGAAAATGGTTTTAAGACCAGTATAGAACAGTTACAGAGTCATACAGCACAGAAACAGACCATGAAGTCCAACTAGTCCATGCTGACTGTGTTCTGAAACTAAACTAGTCCCACCTTCCATTGTTTGGCCCAGACTCTCTGAACCTTTCCTATTACAATTGCAACATTTAAGAGGCATTTGGATGGGTATATGAATAGGAAGGGTTTGGAGGGATATGGGCCGGGTGCTGGCAGGTGGGACTAGATTGGTTTGGGTTATCTGGTCGGCATGGACGGGTTGGACCGAAGTGTCTGTTTCCATGCTGTACGTCTCTATGTACTTATCCAAATGTCTTTTAAACACTGTAACTGTACTTGCATCCACCACCTCCTCTGGACATTGTTACCACATGAGAACCATTCTCTGCCGTAAAATAAAAAGGTGCCCCTCATGTCTTTTTAAAATATTTATCCTCTCATCTTCAAAGTTTGCTGAGCTGCCAGAGGAAGTGGTGGAGGCTGGTATAATTACAGCATGTTAAATGGCATCTGGTAACAGGGTGAATTGAGAGGGATATAGGCTAAGTGCTGACAAATGAGACTATGTTAATTTGGAATATCTGGTCAGCACGGACAATTTGGACTGAAGGAAAGCAGAAGTGTTGTTGTGAAGACTGGAATTTCAGAGCAGCTTTCAAAGATATTTTGTCCTTACTGGGAGCAGAAGCTACAATGAAATCTTTCATTTGAGAGACAGCAACTGAGTGAGGACATCCAGGATTTTGATGGAATGTGGGAATTTGTTGCAATGTGGGGTACAAGTGTATTAGGTAAAGTGTCCTGAGTGGGAAGCCTAGTGAAGGGTTTCGGTGGGTTTTTGTTTTAAACTGCTCATTTCTTTCAGCCCCCAACAATGTACTTCCAATGCTGTGCATCAGAAGGAGCGGTGAATCAGTAACTGGTATCATCAGAAGCCTTACGGTTTTCAGTACTGCAGGTATTGCATTGTTGCATCAGCATTGTAAAGGTTATCGGCAGCAGTGGGAGGTGTGGGCTGTATTCACTGGAAGCGATGAAGCAGTTAGATAACACACATATGAGAGGGCAGGGTGGGACTTGTCTTTCAATTTGCAGAATTTGGGAGGTTCTGGGAGCTGTGGTTCTGGGCAAACACAACTGCAGTAAATCATAGAAGCCTTACAGTGTGGAAGGAGACCATTCAACCCATCAAGTCCACACTGACCCATCGAACAGCTTGCCACCCAAACCCATACTATCTCGTCATTTCTGCTGGTGGGTTAGACTAGGTAACAAGATTAGGGGTAGGTTTAAGGCAGAAGAGGAGGGACTACGTTTCCTGGAGAGTGGTGAATCTATGGAATTCTTTGCCCAAGGAAGCAATAGAAGCAGGCATATTCAAGACACAGTTCGATGGGATTTTGGATGGTAGGTGAATTTAGGGTAGTCAGGATAATGTAGGTAAGTGGAGCTGAGATGATGGATAGATCAGCCATGATCTTAAAGAATGGCGGAGTAGGCTCGATGGGCCAAATGGCCTCTTTCTACACTGCAGGGATTTTATGATTGCTTCATATGGTGTATATCTGATATTCGCTGTTGTACAATCTGCATGGCTATGATTTTTCACCTTCTAATATAGTAATGGAATTACATCCTGTATTTCTTGTATTCATTTTTATTTTAACAGGTCAGCAGGAAATCTTTCGGCAACTTTACTGGCTTTCTTTCCTGAAGCAGCCTTGACATTTCATTTTCATATCCTTCATTCAGCTCCATTTCCAGCACCTTTGTAGGAAGGTTGTTCCAGGTCATTGTCACCTAAATGAAGTTTTCCTCTTTATATACTTAATGCTATCTGGCCGAATGAGGGTTTTCAGGTTTCTGTGTCATGGATAATATATGATCAGCAGGTATCTGGCAATCTAAGGAATTGTCACCGATGTTATGTTCATTTGACTGTACTGACCGTGACTTATTTCATGGTTTCTTTTGCAGAAAGACATGGGGAAAGAAATCTGAAACCAAAAGATACATCAGCTTCTGACAGAGCCACTTGATTCATTGGGACTTGAATATCAGCAGCCATTCCAGTCGAGAAGAAATGTTTGCTTCTGTCTGCTTGGATACTGGTGTGGCAGGAAGAATACTGATACACCCGAATGAGGGAGATTCAGTGTGGTGACCGTGAAAAGTACAGGACTTCACACCATTTACTCAGCTTGGAGGATCAAAGAGACCGTTCACTTGCTCTCTGTGCGGGAAGGGCTTCACCTGCTCCTCCCACCTGCAGAGACATCAGTGAGTTCACCTCCATCGCAGGGGGATTGAAGGAGCTTCGGCCGAGTGCCATTATCGACTGCATTAATAACCCAGTTCTGGGGACTCCCGGGTTTGAATCTCACCATAGCAGATGGTGGATTTGGAGTTCAGTCAGAAATCTGGAGTTCAGAATCTCATTATGAAACCATTTTCGGGGAACAAACACCCCAATCTGATTCACTCATGCTTTAGGGAAGGAACCTGCCGTTGTGGGAAAGAATTCACTCAGTCGTCCCAGCTGCATCCTTTCCCTGGTCTAGCCTATATGTGACTCCAGACCACAGCAGTGTGGTTGACTCTTGACAGCCCCTCTGCAAATGCGCGGGGGGAATCTTACTTGCATACAGGCTATGGGTTGCAATTGCTGAGTGAAGCAATACTTCCTCCAGGCTAAGGCTGCACCAAGGATCGAATTACAAAGGGACAACTCAGCTGACCAATAGTGAAGAAAGTGGGATGCAGGGAAGTGTGTGTATGTGTGTGTTTAAAAAAAAACTACTTTTTGTGCACCTTTTTGCTGGGACGATCTGAAGCTGCAACAAAGTTGGGTCCCAACAAAAGTTACCTGAACTTACCATCGGACTCAGACATTGAAGGCTATGAGATCCAGCAGGTTTTTCTTTTAAAGCTGCTAATTTCTTTCAATCTCCGGCGCGAGGTTTCCAATGTTTTATATCAGAAGGAACAGTCAATGTGTAGCTCGTATTATTAGATTTGTACATTTTTCAGGACTGACGGTTCATTGTTTCCTCAGCTTTGTAAAGTTTACTGGCAGCAGTGGGAGGGGTGGGCTGTTTTCACTGGAAACAAAGTTAAAATCCAGTTATAGTCCAACAGGTTTATTTGGAAGCACTCGCTTTCGGAGTGTTGCTCCTTCGTGCAGCAGGATCATAAGACACAGAATTTGTAGCAAAATGATATATTGAACAAACCTCGACTGCTTTTAAGTGTTTCACCTTTAGAATGGGTTGCAGGTTTCAGTTCATTAGTATGTAAATCCCAAAATTTCTTTTAAGTCACAGTCTCGAGATAACTTCAGGTTTTACGAAGAGGTGCCATCTCAGCTCAGACAATGCATGAAAGATGTGAGGTTCGAGTCTGTCTTGAGTCATACTGGTTCTGTTTCCAAAGTAGGAATTTATAAAATATTACATGGATTGACTGTCTGCAGATTGTGCACTTTTTGAGCAAAATAGAATGCATCTATAAACATAATTCTGCAAATGCAAATTCATCCCATGGTCTTATCTATGTGTGAATGCATGAGAGTGAGTGAGTGTGTGCATACACGTGAGTCTGGCTGAGAGAGTGTGTGTTTGCGTGTGTGCATGCTTGGTAAAGTGAGAGTGTGCAGGAGGATGTATGTGTGGGTGAGAGTGTGGGTGGGTACATTTGTGTGCATCTGAGAGAGCGCGTATATCTGAGAGAGTGCCTGCCTTAGTATGTGAGAATGTATGGCTGTGTGTGAGAGACAGAGAGACAGAATGTGTACAGTGTAGTGGGGTCACCTGTAATGTAACATGAACCCAAGATCCTAGTGGAGGCCATCTTCATGGGTTCCAAACTTGGCTATCAGTCTCTGCGCGGCCACGAGAAATGATTAAGCAGTTACACAATAGACACGGGAGAGGGCAGGGTGAGACTTGTCTTTCGATTTGCAAAAGGTGGAAGGCTCTGGATGATGTGATCCATGGGAAACACAACTTGGAGGACCTTCGGCTCAGAGAGGTGGAACTGGAAGCCAGGTTGCTGACATGCTGGGAAGGCAAGGCGGAAAGTTAATCAGATGTTTTTTTATTCCGGAGATGATCTTTCCCTCCGTACAGAGCCTTCTGATGGGGTCAGTGAACAGGGTCAGGAGGGTGTGAGCCCGGGTCAGGCAGGTAAAGGGGATCTGAGAGAGGGCTGCAGGGGGGAGGAGCTAACTGTGGGGTGGTGGGAGTAAGAACAACGTTGGGGAGGGGGAGGTAAGGGACAGAATAGTGACGGGGATTGCCTCCGTTCTCTGCAGTTGGCAGCAGGAGCACAGATGGTATCGGAATCTGGTGCCAGGATTCAGGAACCGATGCGTTCAGGGCTGGAGAAGTGGGAAAGGGAGGTGCAATGGGTGTGGTCCAACGATGTCAGCAGGACACAGCCTCTGCTGAGGGCGCATGAGAAGTTAAAAGCTGCAAAGACAAAGCAGAACCTCAAAGCACTGGGTGGGATGGTGGCTCAGTGGTTAGCAATGCTGCTTAATAACGCCAGGAGCCTGGGTTTGATTCCATCCTTGGGTGACTGTCTGTGTGAAGCTTGGCATGTTCTCCCCCTTGTGTCTGTGTTGGTTACCTCTGTGTGTTCTGGCTTCCTCCCACAGTCCAAAGATCTGCACTTTAGGGTGGATCAGCTGTGCTAAAGTGTGCAGGTGAGCTTGCATCTTTTAGGATGACCATGTTAGTTTCCCAGAACTTTTTTAAACTTACATTCTCAAGATAGCTTTTAACAATAGGTGTCACCTCAGCTCAGATAATGCATTGAAGGTGAGACATTAAAGTCTGTCTGTGTCCCAATGTTAGGTCAGACTGATTCTATTTCTAAAGGGGGGAAGCTACAGAATCTTACATGGATTTATGCAGTTTTTGAGTAATTCGGAATAGAATGGACTTCTGCAAGGAAGTGTACAAACAACTAACCAGGAACACAACAGGCAACTACCAGCTGATCTGACCAAAGAGCACAACCGTGAACTGACAGCATTCATCAAGACTTCTGATCCAATCCTTCCAGAAGTTCAGCATCCACGGATTAGTTGAATCCGTGGACATGTCAGTACTCAACACCAGCATTCCTCACGATGATGGCATCACGGTAACAGCCTCAGTACTCAATACCAACAACTGCCAATCTCTGAGCACTGTCCTACAACTCATCCACTTCTTTCTCAACCACAACATTTTCACCTTTGTCAACCAGTTCTTCATCCAGACACATGGAACAGCCATGGGGACCAAACTTCCACCCCAGTATGCCAACATTTTCATGCACAGGTTCGAACAAGGCTTCTTTTCTGCACAGGACCTCCAACCAACACTATACACCAGATATATTGATGACATTTCTTCCTCTGGACCCATGGTGAGGAGTCACTGAAACAACAAGACTCTTTAGTATCTGTCTCATTTTTGAACACATGCAGCTCTATCAAGGATGGGTATCTCAGCACTTCCCTGGACCGCAAACCCACGGATAACCTGACAGTGCTACACTTCTCTCGTGAAATATATTAAAACAGCCATCCCCTCTGGACAAGCCCTTCGCATACATCGGATCTGTTCAGGTGAGGAGGAACATGGCAGACACTTGGAAGTATACAAGCATGCTCTCATAAGAACGGGGTACAATGTTCAACTCATCAACTGCCAATTCCAATGTGTCACAGCAAGAAACTGTGATGACTTCCTTTAGGAGACAGACACGAGCTGCAACCAAAATGGTACCCTTTGTTGTCCAGTACTTCTCAGGAGCCGAAACACTACGCCATGTTCTTCACAGCCTGCAACACATTATTGATGAGGATGAGCACCTCGCCAAGACCTTCCCCACGCCTCCACTTCTCGCCTTCAAACAACCACCAAACTTTAAACAGATAATTGTTCTCAGAAAACTGCCTGGCCTTCAGGACAACACGATACAACTCTGTCACGGCAGATGATGAAAAAGTATCAGAATGTTGACACGATTATGACCATTATACGTGAGGACACCACCCACCATGAGTGCAGCAGGTACTCATGTGACTCAGCCAACATTGTTTATCTCATACGCTGCAGGCAACGATGCTCTGAGTCTTGGTATATTGGTGAGACAAAGCAGAGGCTACAGCAACAGATGAATGGACACTGCACAACAATCAGCAGCCAGGAGTGTTCCCTCCCAGTCGGGGAACACTACAGCGGTCTGGGACATTCAGCCTTGGACCTTCGGGTGACCATCCTCCAAGGTAGACTTCAGGACAGGCAAAAATGCAAATTGGCCAAGCAGGGGCTGATAGCCAAGTTCGGTACCCATGGAAATGGCCTCAACCAGGACCTTGGGTTCATGTCACACTACAGGTGACCCCACTGTACTATGCATTCTCTCTCTCTCTCACACACACACACAAGCATGCATTCACACAAATACATGCTCCTCCAAACCAACACTCACACAGACTCTCTCTCATACACATACGCTCTCTCAAATGCTCTCTCTCTCACACACACCCTCTCACAGACTTATACCCCATTACACTCTCTCTCTCTCACTCACACACACATACACACCCTATCACAGACTTATACCCCATTACACTCTCTCACACACACACATGATCACTCGGTTTCTCCTGCGCACACACACACACATAAAAGTTTGTGGGTTGAATTTGTACTTGCAGAATCGCATTTTATTTTGTTCAAAAACCCATACACGTAAGATTCTGTAATACCACGATAGAAATAGAATCCGTCTGACCTAACATTGGGACACAGACAGACTTTAACTTAACACCTTCAATGCATTATCTGATTGAGATGACACCTATTGTTAAAAGCTATCTTGAGAACGTAACTTTTGAAAAGTTCTGGGATTTACATGTGAAGGAATCAAAACTAACATGGTCATTCTAAAAAATGGTCGAGGTAAGCTAAAGTTGTTTAATGTTACATCCCATGACACTGCAATTCCTGTTGCTATAAAGTCTGTGTTATGATTCTGCTCCACAACCAACGATGAAGGAGCAGCGCTTCGAAAACTAGTGATTCCAAATAAACCTGTTGGGCTATAACCTAGCATTGTGTGATTTTTAACTTTGAAAATCTGCAGTAATACCAACATCTCCATACTGCGCATGCTACTCGGTGTCAGCAACGCACTGTGCATGTTCCACAGTGTCAGCAAGATATTACGCATGCTCACACAACAAGCGGAAACACTCCGTGACCTTGTTTTGATGGACCAATGTGAAGTTCTGGAGGGCCGGATGGAGACTGGTCCTCCTGCCAATCACAGCAAACCAATCGTCTGGATGCGGAAGTAGGACAATGAACTTTTGAAGTTGTTGCTGCTGCTCCTCTCTCTATGAACGAAGATTGAGCTTCACTCCAGACTGCAACTTCCTTCCTCTTTCCAACATCTGTGAGTACAGCACACTCTTTTCTCACCCCTTTTCCATTCCGGGGTTGAGCTGTTGACTTGCAGGAACTGAAGGGAAACGAAGTGAATCCAGGGAGGGGACAGACTCTGGGAAAGTCAGTCCAGGTCTTTTTTCAATGGCAAATACAGGAGAATTGACATTTCAGGCTCGAGCCTTTCATCAGCAATGATGTGTGGATGAACAAAGGGGCCTCTGCGTCCTTCTAATCCAGTCAATGCAAGTTGTCAGACAGGTGCAGTAATTAGTGAGCAAGGCAAGTGGTATATTAGCAAGAGGAATTGAGTTCAGAAGTGGGGACCCCTTCCTGCAGTTTGGGCGTAATTGAATATATCCAAGGCTGAGTTCATCTGATTTTTGAACAACAAAGATGTGATGGTTATGGGGGAGGCAAGACCAGTACAGATCAGTTACAGAAACAGACCCTTCAGTCCAACTAGTCCATGCTGACTATGTTCTCAAACTAAACTGGACCCACCTGCCTGTGTTTAACCTATATCCCTCTGAACCTTTTATATTGGAGTCAGAGATGTACAGCACAGAAACAGACCCTTCGGTCCAATTTGTCCATGCCTATCAGTTATCCTAATCTCGTCTGCTTGCCAGCCCTGGGGCCATAATCCCTCGAACCCCTTCTATTATAGACCAATCCAAATGCCTTTTAAATTCTGTAATTATACCAGTCTCCGCCACTTCCTCTGGCTGGTCATTTCATATATGCACTACTCTGTGTGAAAAGGCTCCCCTTAGAGCTCTTTTATGTCTTTCCCCGTTCGCCCAAAACCTTTAGTTCTGCACTCCCCCACCCCAGGGAGAAGACTTTGTTTATTTACCCTATCCTTGCCTCTCATGATTTTATAAACCTCTAAGGTCATCCCTCAGCCTCCGACGCTCCAGTGAAAACAGCCCCAGCCTATTCAGCCTCTCCCGAGAGCTAATTTTTTTCAAACCTGGCAACATGCTGGTAAATCTTTTCTGAACCCTTTCAAGTTTCACACCGTCCTTCTGATGGGCAGGAGACCAGAGTTGCACACAATATTCCAAATGTGGCCTCACCAATGTCCTGTAGAGCTGCAACATCACCTACCTCCCAACTCCTTTACTCAGTGCTGTAACCGATAAAGGAAAGCATACCAAATGCTGCCTTCACTATCATATCTACCTGGGACTCTACCTTTAAGGAACTATGAACCTGCACTCCAGGTTTTGATCTGGGACTCCTTACAGAGACATGGCTTCAGGATGACAAGGATTGGATCCTAAATATTGAGGGGAGATGTGGCATTCAAGTCGAATGGGAAGCGAGGTAAAGGTAGAGGGTTGACACTGCTAATCAAAGCACTGATCACAGGGTAGTCTGGTGTCAGCTCGGTTTTCAGGTCCTGGTTTCTTTGTCCTCTATTGATCTCCCTGTTCCCACAGTTGTTGTCTGTTCTCAGCTCTGCTTCATTTCTGCTGAAGCTTTAACCTCCTTTGACACCTTCTGGAACAATAAATCATTCAGTCAAAGTCCAATCTACAATCTCCCAGCCTGTAAACCATCCAGACACAGAGTAGCATACCAGAAAATATAACAAAATAAGTGAAAAGTTAGAATTAAATAGGTGCTTGTGTCTGTTCATTGGCAAGTAAACTAGAAATAGGGGTCTGCCAGGATTCTTATAGTGCCCTGATTGAAGAATTCTCTCTCCCTTACATCTAAGTATTAGTACCCTGCTATGATTTATAACAATATTTACATCAACAGAAATAAAGCATCTGTTATGCAATAGACATAGAGATATACAGTATGGAACTAGACTTTTTCTCTCTCTCATGTGTGTGCGCACGCGTGCACACACACACCGAGGTCTATGGGGTGAATTTGTATTTGCAGATACCATCTATTTTGCTCAAAAAATGCACAATCTGCAGGCAGACAATACATGGAATATTTTATAAATTCCACTTTGGAAATAGAACCAGTCGGACTCAAAAACTGGGATACAGACAGACTCTGGCCTCACACCTTTAATGCATTGTCTGAGCTGAGTTGTCATCTTTTCTTATAAAACCTTAAGTTATCTTGAGCCTTAGAAGAAGTTCTGGGATTTACATATTAATGACACCAGCAACTCATTCTAAAAGATGAAAGACTTTACAATCCAGGTTTCTTCAATGTATCATTCCAGTGGCATGACTCTGTAAAGTTTTGCTGTAAACTCAGTGTCTTATGATCTTATACTCCACAACCACCGAATGAAGGAGCAGTGCTCCGAAAGCTAGTGCTTCCAAATAAACCTGTTGGACTGGCGTCATGTGATTTTTATCTTTGCCCAGGTTAGGGTGAGTTGGCCCTGCTAAATTACCCATAGTGCTCAGGGTTTTGCAGGTGTGGGAGAATTGTTAGAAGCGATTTGATTCTACCTTCTCATGACTGGCAGTGTGAACTTTGGTATGTTCTCCCTCTTCTGTCTGCGTGGGTTACCTCTGGGTGCTCCGGTTTCCTCCCACAGTCCAAGGATCTGCAGTTTCGGATGGATCGGCTGTGCTAAAGTGTCCAAGGATCTGCAGGTTAGAGTGGGTTAGCCATGGGGAACTGCAGGGCTGTAGGGTAAGTGGATGAGTCTGGGTGGGATGCTGTGTGGAAGGTCGGTCTGAATTTGATAGGTGAAATGGCCTGCAGGGATTATATAAGTCTTCTGCTTTAGCCATATGTGGATTGAGAAATGACTGCTGTGGGAGGAGTAGGTTCCAGTTGATGGGACACTGCCCCAGTCCTGGGGAAGGTGGGAATTGTGCTGTCTCTCTCCCCACCCACTGCCCCCAACCATTCTCTCTCATCCCGCAACTCTCTGCCCCCCATTTTCTCTCTCTCCCCCTCATTCTATTCCTCCACCCTTTGACCCCCAAGTCTTTCCTTTCCGCCCCCACACCCTCTGTTCCCCCCAGTCTCTCAATGGCCCCACACTCTGTCACCCTGTCCATTCTGTATCTCTTCCAACTCCCACTAAACTTTCTCATGCCTCGAGCTCTCTTTGATCGCTGTATCAAGCTCTTCTCAGAAGAGAGAGAGAAAATGGTTGGTGATGACACTGCCTGGGAGATGGGGGTGCACGAGAAATGGCTGATCTTTCAAATTGAGAAAAGCTAAAATAATATATTCAGAAATAGCAGTAAAGTTCGAACGCATGTTCAATTTTATATTAAGACAAAGCTGCAGCCATCTTTCTCAAACTTGCTTTGAACTATGTGCAGTTGAGGACAGGCTGTTCGGGGTGAATGAGGCTTTTGCCTAAAATGTCAATTTTCCTGCTCCTCGGATGTTGCCTGACCTGCTGTGCTTTTCCAGCACCACATTCTTGACTCTAATCTCCAGCATCTGCAGTACTCACTTTCTCCTGTTAGGGGTGAATGGCCGATTCCTAGTCTTGAAAAATTGGTTCTGTTAGAAGGTGTCGAGGTGTATTCTACCTTCAAGAGAGTTGAAAAGCGAGCAGAACCACCTGACATAGCACCAAACGTTGTGAACAAGGTAACAATTTAACATTTGGTCAAACAGCTGGGTTGCCTGTAGACAAAAACATACTCAATTTTGGCCAATCGATTTAAATCTTGCCCCAAAATACTGAATTCCAATCAAATTTGAATTTAGTATTTTGATAATATTGTTAGCACTGCTGCCTCACACCACCAGGGTCGATTCCAGCCTTGGGTGACTGTGTGGTGTTTGCACATTCTCCCCGTGTCTGCGTGGGTTTGCTCTGGGTGCTCCAGTTTCCTCCCACAGTCCAAAGATGTGCAGGTCAGGTGAAGTGGCTATGCTATATTGCCCGTAGTGTTCGGTGCATTCGTCAGAGGGAAATGGGTCTGGGTGGGTTACTCTTTGGAGGGTCAGTGTAGACTGGTTGGGCCGAAGGGCCTGGTTCCACACTGTAGGGAATTTAATCTAATCTAATATTAACACCAATGAAATGATTTGATGCTTTGGAGTACAAAATCAAAAAAAAAAGTTGAACAGTTACAGGAGAACTGTCAAAAGACCAAAAGGCTGCTAGTGAGAACTCTGAGAGGTACCTGTCCAGAGGAGTCTGCACAGAGAAAAAACATCGACACCGACCTGGAGAGCAAATCTACAGAGGAAGGTACAAAGAGAAGATTTAACAGCTGGCTGGTCTTGAACTTTGAATCTTTCGGTAAATCTTAATCAGTGGTTTTTATTGGACTGGTATCATACAGGGGAAGGTAGAAGATAGGTTAGAGAAAGGAGTTGTAAATTGTTGTTAATTAATTATTCTCCGTTAGACGTTAATAAATAAAGTTGTTAATTTTAACTTTAAATACTGACCTTTGGGAATAGTTTCTTGGTTCTTGAATTTTCACAGATTACTGCATGGGTTAAACCTTCTCTATGTTGCTGGTTTAAATGAGGTGGGGGAGGTTGCACCCAGTGTTGTAAAATTTGGGGGCTTTCGTCCGAGATTTGAACTAGTTTAGACAGATTTGAATAGATTTGGCGGTACGAAAAATCCCAGCAGATTTAAACACTTGCAAGTTAGTGTCCTAGATCATTAAATAAAACTTTAAATAGTGACTTTTAGAAAAAGTTCCTTACCTCTTGAATTTTCACATTATCACATGGGGTAAATCGTTTTTGGGTTTAAATTAGTGGGGGGTGCAGTCCGTGTCATAACAGTTCTGACTATATAGAAATAGAGTAGTGGAACATGGAAACAAACTGTTTGTTCCGTGCCAGTCGGATATCCTAAATTAACCTTGGCCCATTTGCCAGCTCTTCGCCCATATCCCTCCAAACCTTCCTGTTCATATACCCATCCAGATGCCTTTTGAATATTGTAATTGTACCAGCCTCTACCACTTCCTCTGGGAGCTCATTCAATCCACGCACCACCCGCTGCGTAAAATAGTTGCCCTTTAGGTCCCTTTTTATCCTTTCCCCTCTCACCCTAATATAAATCAATTGCTGCTTTTTCTGAACAGGCTCAGTGGTTAGCACTGCTGCCTTATCGCGCTAGGCACCCGGGTTTGATCCCAGTCTCGGGCAACTGTCTGAGTGGAGTTTGCACCTTCTCCCCATGTCTGCGTGGGATTCCTTTGGTGCTCCGGTTTCTCCCCACAATCCAAAGATGTGCAGGTTTGGAGAGGGCACTTGAGGGGAATTAACTTTCACACTTTTTTTCTACTCCTTCGGTCCCTTTTAAATCTTTCCCCTCTCACCTTCAACCTATGCCCTCTAGTTTGGGAGTCCCCTACCCTGAGGAAAAGATGAGTAGTTAAATAAAATGCAAAAGGAATAAAATGTGGAGCCGCAGGATAAATATAAAATGTCGCTCCAGCCTTTCTTGTCTCCGAGTGTCATTTGGGCACAAAACCTGTCGGTAACACCAGCAACGTCACAGAGCATCTTGCGCATGCTCCTCGGTGACAACACACTATGCATGTTCGCCGGTGTCAGCAAAATCTGCGCGTGCTCCTGGCTGTCCGCGGAAACTGCGCGTGATCTTCTTTTGTTGGGCCAATAGGAAGCCGTGGAGGACTGGAAGGAGCGTGGTCCTCCTGCTAATCAGAGACTCCCCTATTGTGTGTCTCTCTCAATCTCAATTTATGGAGGGGAGAGATTCTGGAAAAGTTGGGCCAGGTCTGTGTCTCAGTTGGCAAACTCATGGAAAATGCAGTACCACGATGTGAAGTGATAGCATTCCCTGTGGGGGGTGGGGAGGGAAACAGAAAGGAGATGCATTGTTTAAATGGTGATATATTGGGATGTGGAGAAAGTGAGGACTACAAATGTTGGAGATCAGAGTCAAAAAGTATGTTGCTCGAAAAGCACAGCAGATGAGGCAGCATCCGAGGAGCAGGAGAGTCAGCGTTACAGGCATGACCCTTCATCAGGAATGTGTATAAAGGGGCCTCAGCGTCCTTCCATACCAGTCAATGCCAGTTGTCAGGTAGGGGCAGCAAGCAATGAGCAAAGCAGGTGTTATCTTAGCAAGAGGAATTGAGTTCAGAAGTGGGGATGTCTTCCTGCAGTTATGGGATCATTGAATATATTCAAGGCTGAGTTCATCTGATTTTGGAACAACAAAGAAGTGGACGCGCTGGTGGGCCAGCAGGTGGGAGGAGTAGGTGAAGCCCTTCCCACACTCAGGGCAGGAGAATGGCTTCTCCCCAGTGTGGACTCGGCGGTGGTCCAGCAGGTGGGAGGAGCAAGTAAAGCCTTTCCCACACTCGGGGCAGGAGAATGGCCTTTCCCCGGTGTGACTTCGCCGATGAATCTCCAGGACAGATGGGGCATGGAAGCCTCTCCCGCAGTCGCAACACTTCCATGGTTTCTCCACGGTGTGGGATTCCTCTGGTTTCACCATGGCCGCAGCTACAGCCCCTGCCCACAGTAAATTCCTCTTTCCTGGCTGGATAACTGTTTCAGGCTTTACACACAGTGCGCTGTAACAGTAGAGACTCTCATCCAGTCCCACTAATGCTGAAAATGGACTGAAACAGGAACCAAAATGTTTTGCTCCTTCTCACAGAATCATAGTTCAAAATCGTTGAGGTCCCGATGGATTGAGTGACTGTCAGACATTGATGTGAAAGTGGGGACTGTAGACGCTGGAGAGGAGTTGAAAAGTGCGGTGCTGGAACAGCACAGCAGGTCAGGCAGCATCCAAACAGCAGGAGAATCGACGATTCAGGCATAGGCCCTTCATCTGTTGATTTTTAAACTTCAGTCTTCACATCTTCAAATACTCTGGAAAAAGAGATTACAACAGTCATCACGGTCAGTCCAGGGTAGAAATTCAGAACAAGCTACTCCACTTTCTGCAGAACATTTTTTTCTTTTGCTGTTCCACAAAATTGAAAGCATCCCACTCTCTCTCTCTTCCTCTATTCTCACTCCCTCAAATTAATTCTCCTGAAGTTGCTGATTCAGGATCTTACAGGGACAGAAAAAGCAAAAACGTCAGGACTGACACCTTCGAATTTTGGATAACACCACGTGAAAATTAATATCTTTCAGGATATTGGGATATTGCTGAGAGTGAGCAAGTCTGATTTTGGGAAGCAAAACAAGTGTAAATTCAGGTTGAACCTGCAATACAGCTTCTTGATAAAAAAAAACATGAATTGGTTATCGTCCCTGTGGTGGTGGTGGTGGTATGTGGTGGGTGGAATGTGACATTAAGGCATTGACACAGACAACCCGAGAGAAACTAAACATACAGACATGGCAAATGTTAGTGGCAAGCCAGAGTCAGATCTACAGCACAGAAACAGCCCCTTCGGGCCAACCAGATATCCTAGCCTAATCTAGTCCTATTTACCAGCACTTGGCCCATATCCCTCTAAATCTTTCCTATTCATATACCTATCCAGATGCCTTTTAAATGTCATAGCTGTATCAACATCCACCACTTCCTCTGGCAGCTCATTCCTTACACACACCACCCTCTGCATGAAAAGGTTACTCCTTAGGACCCTTTTCAATCTTGCCCTCCTCCACCCTAAACCTTTTACCCTCTAGTTCTGGACTCTCTCACCCAGGGAAATGTCCTTGTCTATTTACCCTATCCATGCCTCTCATGATTTTATTATTGACTCTCAGTCACCCCTCAGCCTCTGATGCACGAGGAAAAACAGCCCAGCCCATTCAGCTCAAACCCTGGCAACATCCTTTTAAATGTGTTCTGAACCCTTTCAAGTTTCACAACATCATTCTGATAGGAGCGAGACCAGAATTGCACACAATATTCCAAAAGTGGAATATTGTACAGCCACAACACAACTTCCCAACTCTTATCCTCAGTCAGAGGATTGGGAAAGTTTTCAAAACCAACAAAAGACAGCCAGGAAAGAATGCAGGGACAAACCAAATTTGAGGGTTAGCTTAGAAGCATCAATGAGAAATCGGCGGACTGGGTTTATTGGGTATCCGTTCTTGAGTACGTATACATATTTCTCTTCTGCTCTTCGCAGTTCCTCTGTGCTGCAATGTGTGGTGGCTCGTTGAAATAATCTCCTGATGCAGCTTCGTTTGTGGGCATTGGGATGATTGCTTCTGTAGTTAGGTATTTGGTCCGTGTGTATTGTTTCTTGTAGACGCTAGTGTGAAGTTCCCCATTGACTGTTCGCTCTACTGTGACATCCAGGAAATGGCACTTTGTTGTTGTTCTCCTCCTCTTCAAACTAGGAGCCCCCCGCCCGCCTCAGGCCCATAGTCTCACTACCCGGAACACCACCAATATACAGACTAGTCAAAGACCTCCAGTGAAGACTAAAACACCAAGTAGAAGATTCATGCCACTCCATTCACTCTACCCAAGAATTCCTGAACACCAAAGACACCAAGATAGAACAGGATGAAATAATGCTGTCCTTTGACATAACAGCCCCGTTCACATCCATTAACATCAACGTGGCCGAAGAAACACTGACTACACTACAAGAACCATCAAAGACACAAACACCAAACAGCACCAACTTCATCAGCAAAGATAACATTGTCAAGCTTGTGGACCCGTATCTTATTACCCACTTCACATTCAATAACAAGACCTCCAAACAAATCAACAGAACACCCATGAGACCACCAATATCAAGGTTCCTAGCAGAAGCAATAATGCAGAGACTCGAACAAACAGCCCTCCCAGTGCTCCAACCCAAATTTTGGGTCCGCCACAGTGATGACACCTTTGTCATCAGAAAATGAAACAAATTAGAAGAAACCTACAACACCATCAACAATATCCTTACTGGCATAAAATTCACAAAAGAGGAGAACAACAACAAAGTGCCATTCCTAGATGTCAGTAGAGCGAACAGTCAATAGGGAACTTCAGACTAACGTCTACAGGAAAACAACATACACAGACTCAAGTACCTAATGCAGAAGCAAAGCATCACAAACGAATCTGCATCAGAACACTACTTGAACGAGCCACTACACACTGCACCACCCAGGAACTACGAAGAGCAGAAGATAAATATTTATACAACATATTCAAGAAGAACGGTACCTAATAAACCCTGTCCGCTGATTTCTCAACAACAAACTCAAACAAGCAGACACATGCGCAGAAACCCTAGCCACATTACCTTACATCAAAGACATCTGTGAAATGATGTCCAGACAACTCAAACCTCTCCGCATCATGGTAGCCCACAAATCTACCAACACACTTAAGCAGCAGCTAATGAACCTGAAAAAACAAATGTTATTTACAAATTACCATGCAAGGAAGTATAGACATGGATTCTGCCCCCATAGTTCTCGGTGGCAAGAAATGCTGGGATGAGATAAGGAAGATTTTTTTCAGTCAGAAAGAGCTGACTCTGTGGAACTCATTGCCACCGAAATGAGGATAGTAACTGAGTGCTTTTAAAACAGATAAAGGTCGGCTCTTGATTAGTAAGGAAATCAAGGAGGATGCAGGAGAATGGGGTTGAGAAACATTGGCCATGATCGAATGGTGGAGCAGACTCAACAAGTCGAATGGACTGATTCTGCTTCTGTATCTTATGGATCTGTAACCACAAACATCTGACTTAATTTTCACTACTTTTACTGTGTTCCTGTCGTATTTATGGCAAGCATGTGGCAATACGTTGTAGATTTCTCAAGCTCGATCTTCTAATTTCATATCAAATATTGATAATTGGAGCTAATATTAGAGAGAGTAAAGGTGCTTATTTCTTGGATAAATAAACCTGTCATGCATTTTAAGCTTAAACCTTGCATACTTGCGAAATTAGAGTTGCCATTTTGCCCGCTGTCATCAAATCTCCAATAATACTTCCCTTTTACTTGATAACCCATTTTGGGAAATAATGAACATAACTGAGGTTGTGTTTTATGCAAGCGCTTTAAGCTTTTGATATAATGATTTTAAGCCATCTACACAGAGTGTGATTGAATTTCTAAACTTAAGTAACAGCCTTAAAGAATTGTTATTTGTGTCACTCACATAACTGTAATTAATGTAAATATGGAATTAAACTTATTGAAAAGAACATACTTGCTGAATTAGAGTCAGCACTGTTTTCATTGCTTTGTCCATTATTCCCTTTCACCTCATTACCTATTTTAGAGAAAGAAAAATATTGCATATGTTGAACATTTACTTTTTTTGGCAATATTTTAAAATGAAGAAAGCAGTTCAGTCAACTTCAATCTTCATCCGGTCACTTTTTAGAAAAGGTTTTGAGCACAGTTATAAAATAATAATGCAAGGTTACCTAATTTGCAGCATTGCTGGAGACAGATTTAATAGTACAAGAAGTTATGATCTCCATTCAGTAATGTCTCGATTTGAACATAGTTTAAGTTAAGCTAAGGGTGTTGCAGGAATTGAAGTCATTGTGAAAATGTTACCAGGGAAAACATTGGATAAAAAAAAAAATCTGGTTTGAGTTTCTTCTTTGGGTATAAACAGATACTGGATCCAAGTGTCCTCCCAATCTTCTTAAAATATCCCACAAAATAAACACATAGCAACCTAAATAAATCAGGCCCAAAAGAAATTCAGAACCCACACTAATATATGGCAAGGAGGAAAGTTTTAGACTACAGGGCAATAAAGATGGGTTGGTCAGATGGGCAGAACAATGACAGATGGAGTTCAATCCTGAAAAGATTGAGATGATACATTTCAGGAGGATCAACAGGCAGGGGAGTACACGAAGAATCACAAGAACTTAGAATGTACTGAAGATCAGAAAAAGGCATATGTGTTCATAGATTCTTGAAGGCAACAGGACATGTGGATGAAATGGTTAAGGCGGCAGATGAAATACTTGCCCTCAATAGTTAAGGCATTGAACATGAGAGCCAGGAGATCATGATGGAACTGTACAAGACATTCGTTGGGCCACAGCTGGAGTACTGGATTCTGGTCGTCACATTATTAGAAGGATGTGATGGCACTAGAAAGGGTGCAGAAAGGAATACTAACCCAGGGTGGTGCATGTTGGTGGGTTTCAGCTATGAGAGTGATTAGATCGGCTGAGGGTATTTTCCTTAGAGCAGAGAAGGATGGGTGAGGACCTGTTTGTACAGATAAGACACTTAGGGTCTAGAGAGGAAGAAACTTTTCCCCTTGGTGGACGGCTTCAGCAATTAGGGGGCATAGATTTCAGGAAAGAGATAGGACATTTTAATGGAATTTAAGGAACAATATCACCTAGAATGTGCTGGAGATGGATGAATTTACTTATGGGAAGAATTGGTTTGTTTGAAGGGATGGATATAATGAAATAAAACTAGTTCAGAAGATCATTATAATGTGCTAAGAAAAAGAACTGGAGGTAGACCTCCAATAGTGGAAACAATCACTGTCCCATCTGAGAAAAACAATTCTGCTAAACTTCTCAAACGAACCTGAACATGTGTCAGAACTTGTTTGTTTAAAATTAATTGAATCTATTTCAAGTATTTAGAAAAATGAGAATCATCTTTAATATTGGCCCTATTGGCTGCAACCAAAAGTGATAGGAAGCTTTTTCAGTTTCATTGAAATGGAGCTATCAGAGATATTGGCTCATGAGAAGAACAGAAGAGGGTTGTTTGAGCTTATTGAGCAGTTTGTAGACTCAAACAAGGATCCAGAAAACAATTTTCTATGGCACAGAAGCAAGGACAATTAACAAGGTCTGATGTTGGTACTGTGTGTCCAAGTGTCTCAATCTTCAAAGTTCTAGATAAGTTAAACTTCTGAAAAATTGAAGGTGTCAAAGGAAGATCAGTGGGGAATCAAGGGTTTTGGGGAAAAGGCAGGAAAATGGAATTGAGGGTTATCAGATCAGACATGATCTCACTGAATGGTGGAGCAGAATGGCCAATACTGCTATTTCTTGCGGTAAATCGATCTGGGTGTGGATAAATGCTTTTGTGTGATTTTTCTTTGTAGTCAGCAACATTTTGTATTTGGAAGAAATTGGCTTTTGTGTTGGATCTCAAATAACGCTTGAGGCTCCACTGAGGGTTGTTTAGCAACTGAGATTACATATCATCATCAAGTTAAATCAAAATAAGCAGCAAAATATATGGTAAAACTGTAGGTGTGACTGCTGAAGGCCAAATAAAACATTTTCAGTCGCAAAAATGTCTTTACTCCATAATGTTTCGTTTTACATGCAGTCAGCGACAACCAATCAAGGTGTCGCAGAGTAAAGTTAGGTCTCACCAAGACAGCTGACATGTCCGTACAATACTGTTGTAGCGCTCTTTAACCACAGGGTATATACCAGTGATTCATTTATTTTGCACTTTCCCCAACATCCCAAATTAGGTTGAGGTTTGTTACAGCATCCTGATGGGAAGCCCGATGTAACGTGCTCAGATTCTGCTGCAGTAGTGTGATGTGTTAAATTCCCAATGATTTTCAAAAAAAAAGTGTGAAAGGCAGTGGTTGCATGTGTTGACACCACAGGTATTATTTATATTGGCTTTGAGATAGGGAACAACCATCACCTCCCAAATTGTGTTTTGTTTGCACAGCAACTTTGAGTATGAAAAACATTCAATTTTTAGACGGCCTAAATGCATACATCGTTTCTTATCAGCGTACCTTAAAATCAACATTAAAAAGCACAAACAATTCATTTTCACTGTAAATTACATACTTTAAAATCAAATATTGCAAGACATACAAACACACCAAGAAGTCAAAATTTGTGAAGAAAGCACATCTTTTCTGACAGTTCAGACAGGGAAAAACTTTGTTCTTGTGGTGGTCAGTGGAGACTTACTCGATCAAATATTAACTACCAGTGTATCTCACATAGATGCTGTATCAATCAAGATCTTATTGATCACTGTTGACAAAATTAAACCTATTGACCTGACTCTTTACAAAATAAGAACATATTTTAGTACATAACATTTTCCCATAATACAGACATTTGCAGCAGTGCAGTTATGTGAAAAGAAACCTGCGTTGTTAATTTAGTTTGTTGCTCCATTTCATAAATGTTGTTTTCATTTATTTTGAAAAATCAACCCTTCCACTCTTTCTAAAGGTACATGATACTTTAACTTTTTTTTCTTTGCCAATTTTCTTTCACCAACAAAAGCATTCACTTTTTTGGCATTGGGTGGGGGAGCTCTGCCAGCTGCCAATTTCTTGCTGAAATTGTTTCACTTGACATCAGTCTTGCCAATAAATGACAGCAATAGCAGCAGCTAATACTGATGGTCACACTTCAACAAAAGTATACCAAGGTGCTTCACATTATGTATCACCCAAGCTGGATAAATGTGAGGATCTCCTTCTCGGCCTTTCCCCTCGGCTGAGGTGTGGTGACCCTCAAGATAAACCACCACCAGCCATCTCCAATGAGAGAGAACAGTCTAATCCTCTGGGAAGACTGTGATGAATGTGTTTAAAGTTGAAAGACTGTTGAAATATAAGGGGGCGGCACGGTGGCTCAGTGGTTAGCACTGCTGCCTCACAGCACCAGGGACCCGGGTTCAATCCCATCCTGGGGCGACTGTCTGTGTGGAGTGTGCACAATCTCCCAGTGTCTGTGTTGGTTCCCTCCGGGTGCTCCGGTTTCCTCCCACAATCCAAAGATACGCAGGCTAGGTGAATTGGCCATGCTAAAATTGCCCATAGTGGTACATAAGTCAGGGGTAATTGTAGAGGAATGGGCTTGGCTGGCATACTCTCTACAGGCTCGGTATGGAGCTGTTGGGCCGAAGGGCATATTCCCACACATAGGGATTCTATGACTGTAACAAACACTACATCTGACAAACAGGTATAAAACTAGCCACCAGGATATATGAACATCAACTAGCCACAAAAACTGTTGATCCACAAAAACACATGATCCACTATCACTAGTATCTTTACATACAGACAAAGGAGGACACCATGTTGACTGGGACCATACATCCATCCTATGACAAGCTACCATCCAATAAGCCAACCAGAAACACACACAAGAATTCCTTGGAACATGTCATTCCAACTGGAAATCTATTGATTTGGACCCCATCTACCATGCTCTGAGAAAAAGAACAGAAATGATATCACCATCCTAAAACCAAAAGACATAAATAGAAAGCAGGACATAATACCAGCGCTTAACTCGACTCACTGATGATGTTACCCAGTATGGTGATGAAACATCTGAAAATGACCTTCCAGCTCAGCGAGCAAACTTACATCCAGAATGATAAAATTCTGGTTGACACAAAGGCTGCCACAAAGTTGGAATTCTCTCCCAGAAATGACAGTTGATGGTGCCCTCACCAAGATGGATGCTCACGCTCCCCGCCCCAAGACAACATGCGTCTTACCCTCACGAATATGGCGACTGGTTGCCCCCAGAGGTCCTTCCCCAAACAAAGTAAAACACTGGGCCTGTGGAGCTTTTATTCACGGCCTCAGACCTCCCCTAGGAGTTTAGAAACTCCCCAGTCTCCCTCCTCCCGCGGTTTCCAATCCTCCCCTGTCTCACCTGTCTCCTCTCGGTAAAAGCAATGACTGCAGATGCTGGAAACCAGAGTCTAGATTAGAGTGGTGCTGGAAAAGCACAGCAGTTCAGGCAGCAGAGGAGCAGTAAAATCGACATTTCGGGCAAAAGGCCTTCATCAGGAATACAGGCAGAGATCCTGAAGGGTTGGGGTGGGGAGAAAGTAACAGAGTACATTAGGTGAGTGGGGGTGGGAAGAAGGAGATAACTATGGGGGGAGGGGGTGGTGGAGTGTATAGGTGGAAAAGAAGATAGGCAGGTAGGACAAGTCATGGGGACAGTGCGGAGCTGGAAGTTTGGAAGTGGGGTGAGGTGGAGGAAGGGGAAATGAGGAAATTGTTGAAGTCCACATTGATGCCCTGGGGTTGAAGTGTTCCGATTGAGGGGTTGAGGCGTTCTTCCTTCAGGTGTCTGGTGGTGAAGGAGGCCCAGGACCTCCATGTCTTCGGCAGAGTGCGAGTGGGAGTTGAAATGTTGGGCCACAGGGCGGTGTGGTTGATTGATTAGATTAGATTACTTAGTGTGGAGACAGGCCCTTCGGCCCAACAAGTCCACACCGCCCCGCCGAAGCGCAACCCACCCATACCCCTACATCTACCCCTTACCTAACACTACAGGCAATTTAGTATGGCCAATTCACCTGACCCTGCACATCTTTAGGACTGTGGGAGGAAACCGGAGCACCCGGAGGAAACCCACGCAGACACGGGGAGAATGTGCAAACTCCACACAGTCAGTCGCCTAAGGCGGGAATTGAACCCGGGTCTCTGGCGCTATGAGGCAGCAGTGCTAACCACTGTGCCACCGTGCCGCCCACTGGTGCGGGTGTCCCAGAGGTGTTCCCTAAAGCGCTCTGCTAGGAGACGTCCAGTCTCCCCAATGTGCAGGAGACCACATCTGGAGCAACGAATACAATAAATAATATTGGTGGATGTGCAGGTAAAACTTTGATGGGTGTGGAAGGCTCCTTTAGGGCTTTGGATGGGAGGTGTGTGCACAGGTTTTGCAATTCCTGCGGTGGCAGGGGAAGGTGCCAGGATGGGAGGGTGGGTTGTAGGGGGGGCATGGACCTGACCAGGTAGTCACAGAGGGAACAGTCTTTGCGGAAGGTGGAAAGGGATGGGGAGGGAAATAGATCCCTGGTGGTGGGGTCTGTTTGGAGGTGGCGGAAATGTTGGCGGATGATTTGGTTTATGCGAAGGTTGGTAGGGTGAAAGGTGAGTACCAGGGGCGTTCTGTCCTTGATACGGTTGGAGGGGCAGTGTCTGAGGGCGGAGGTGCGGGATGTGGACAAGATGCGTTGGAGGGCATCTTTAACCACGTGGGAAGGGAAATTGCGGTATCTTAAGAAGGAGGCCATCTGGTGTGTTCTGGGGTGGAACTGGTCCTCCTCGGAGCAGATACGGCGGAGGCGAAGGAATTGGGAATACAGGATGGCATTTTTGCAGGAGGTAGGGTGGGAAGAGGTGTAATCCAGGTAGCTGTGGGAGTCAGTAGATTTATAAAATGCTGGTATCAAGTCGGTCATTATTAATGGAGATGGAGAGGGAGGTGTCAGATGGTCCAGGTAAATTTAAGGTCAGGGTGGAATGTGGCAGTGAAGTTTGCTCAACCTCCTCACGGGTGCACGAGATGGCGCCAATGCAGTCATGAATGTAGCGGAGAAAGAGGTGGGGAGTGGTGCCAGTTTAATTACGGAAGATGGACTGTTCTACGTAGCTGACAAAGAGACAGGCATAGCTGGGGCTCATACGGGTGCCCATGGCTGTCCCTTTGGTCTGGAAGAAGTGGGAGGATTCGAAGGAGAAATTGTTAAAGGTGAGGACCAGATCAGCCAGATGAATGAGAGAGTTGGGGACGTCGGGAGAGGCAGAAACTGAGGGCTTGGAGGCCCTGGTCATGGCGGATGGAGGTGTAGAGGGATTGGGTATCCGTGGTGAAGATGAGGCGTTGGGGGCTGGGGAAACGGAAGTCTTGGAGGAGGTGGAGGGCGTGGGTGGTGTCTCGAACGTATGTGGGGAGTTCCTGGACTCGGGGGAATAGGACAGTGTCGAGGTAGGTACTCACTGTCCCCTCTCCCCGGGCGCTCAGGCCTGGCGACCTCTCCGGGATGTTTCCGAAACCTGTTTCTGTTCTGAAGGAGGATCACTGGACCCGTAACGTTCCCTCAGATTCTCTTGACACATGCAGCCAGGGCTGCTCAGTTTTCCCAGCGGGTCCTGTTCTTGTTCCTTAAGCCACCGGCGCCATTCCTCTCCCACTCAGTAACACTGCCTTTGTCTCGCTACATGACCTACACTGCACATGCGCCAACTCACAAGGGGTTGGGTGACCGGACCGTGACGTCACCCCGCGTGTAGTGGGCGCGGTTCGACGAGGCATCCAACCAATCGGAGACAATGGGGGCGGGGCCAATGTGTTCCCTGCTCCCCTCGCCAGCCACCTGAAAGGTGGGTTTGTCTTTAAGTTTTAACGTTGTTTTAAAAAATTTTCAGTCTTTTCCGTAATGTTATTCCAGACCTCGAAGGCTGAAATATTGGAAAACTTGCAAACATAATCGAAGGGACACTAAAAAAACGAATAAAGATAAATTACGAAAGAACCCTAGCGCAAAATATCAAAAAGAATAGCAAAAGCTTCTGTTGGCATGCTAAAGGGAAGAGTCGCTATGGTCCCTTGGAAAATGAAACCGGTGAGTTAATAGGAGGAACACTGAAATGGCAGAGGTGCTAAGTCAATACTTTTCCTCAGTTTTCAAGCTGGAGGACAATAGTGCCATTCCTATTGGAACAGGCAAGTCAGAGGTGATAGAAAGGATAGAACTTAAACAATCCACGTTGAGAGGGAAAAGGTACACAGCAAACTATTAGGATTGAGGGCAGACAAGTCCCCTGGGCCTGATGGCCTACATGCCAGGGTACTAGATAGACTTTAGTAAGGCGTTTGACAAGATTCCCCAAGGGAGACAGGTTCGCAAGGTTAGATATCATGGAATACAGGGAGAACTAGCCATTTGGATACAGAACCAGCTCACACGTAGGAAGATTGAGGGTGGTGGTGGAGAGTTGCTTTTCAGACTGAAGGCCTGTGACCAGTGGTATACCACAAGGATGGGTGCTGGGTCCACTAGTTTTCATCATTTATATAAATGCTCTGGATGTCAATATACGCGGTATAGTTACTAAGTTTGCAGATGACACCAAAATTAGAGGTGTCGTGGACAGTGAAGATGCTTAGCTCAGAGGATAACAGGACCTTAATCAGATGGGCCAATGGGCTGAGAAGTGGCAGGTGGAGTTTAATTTAGATACATATGAGGCACTGCATTTTGGAAAAGCATATCAGAGGAGGACTTATACACTTTGTTTGGAATGCTTTCCTTTATTGGTCAGAGTATCAAGTATTGAAGTTGGGAGGTGATATTGCAGCTGTGCAGGGCACTGGTTCGACCACTTTTAGAATATTGTGTGCAGTTCTGGTCTCCTACCTGTCAGAAGTTTGTTGTGAAACTTGAAAGGGTTCAGAAAAGATTTAGAAGGACATTGCCAGGATTGGAGGATTTGAGCTATTGGGATAAGCTGAATAGGTTGGTGCTGTTTTCCCTGGAGCGTTGGAGGCTGAGAGGCGACCTTATAGAGATTTATAAAATCATGAAGGACATTGATAGGATGAACAGACAAGGTCTTTTTCTGAGTTGGGAGGAGTCTAGAACTTGATGGCATACATTTAGGGTGAGAGGGCAAAGAAATAAAAGGGACTTAAGGGACAACCTTTTAACGCAAAGGGTGGTGTGGGTATGGAATTAGCTGCTTGAGGAAGTCATGAAGGCTGGTATAATTTCAACATTTGAATGGAATCTAGATGGAAGGGTTTAGAGGGATATGGGCCGAGTGCTAGCAAATGGGACTAGACTGTTTAGGCTAACTTGTCAACATGGATGAGTTGGAGTGTTAAAGTAGGGATTTGAGACAGCCCAGGGAATCCCTTGTGGAGTCAGACCTGTAGCCTCTCACGATTCGTCCCAGAGGTCGTACTCTTTGACAGTCTGGAATAAAATAATTCTCTTACAGGCAGTTTAGTTTAATTTTAGTTCACCCCTTTATTTAGCAATAGCTCCACTGATACCGATAAGCTAAACTCGCTAGGTTCTAGAAACCTAGGAGAGTAGGGGACCAACTCTTCAAGTGCCCTGGCAGGTTACTCTGATATACTGCTACAAATTGGTTTCCTTTACACAAAAGTTTACAAAAACATTACATGTTCTTAATTCGTAAGGAAGAAATGTTAATTGACAGGTCTCTGTATGTTTGACTAATCACTCCTACAGGCCCTAAGCCATTCATCAGGTGGGAAAAACATATCCAGCCGAGTTAGGTGCCTGCTAGCGAGATAAACTCCAATCATAAAGAGGTACCAGTCTGAGCTAATTGGAGAGTTCCTAACCTTGCACAGGTCACAAGTCAGATACAACTATTTTCCAAAACGGCTTCTAAGCAGGAGGGCAAACTTTTGACCATAAAATGGCTTCCTGACACATTGTGCCAGAATCTCTTCAATGTTAGGCCAAGAATAATTTCTAAGCTAGGAGCAGACTCCTGCTTTTTAGGCACTGAATCATACTGTACCCGAGGCTGAGATGTTACCAAAAGGTTGCATTTAAACTGATTCATTAGTCTTCGAATTAAACATGTTCTCTTTTCAGGGTTGTGATTCAAATAAGACATAAGATCTGATTAGTTGGAATTGACAGTGGGGCAGTCTGAAAGGTCTGTAGAGTGGTCTGCAAGAACAGCAAGTAAGTTAAAGCTTCGTCAACATTACCTTTTACAGAGTTCATATTTAATAACCGGTAATGGCTACTCAATACCATCATAAAGTCTCAAAAATGCAATTACGTTCAATCCAACGCAGGTAATTTTTTAATGGCTTCGGGAGCCCCAGCGCTATAATGGTTCCTCTCTCTTGTCCTTTTGAACTCTCAAGTCAGGGACTTTTAACAGCAAAGGTGTTTTTCCCTCTGTTTGCCTAGCTTGCAAAGGGTAATAAGAATCCATTATAATTCACAGGACCTGACTGTCAATTACAAGGCTTTTGACAGTACCAAGTTTCGTTTCGGGGTCAGAATCAAACGCTGTCATTAATTTCACAAGGGAACAGCCATGAATGTTATCACTCTGTGTCCTATTTGCACAGATTCACTGTTAAGGCAAATGTACTTAATTGCCTTAGGGTATCCTGTTATCACTTGGTTATCTTCTGCATACCTTGAGTTCTCCCCTTTTACCAAGCCTCCCTGACTGTCTATTTTCTAGTGTGCAGCAAATGTGCTCTATAATTCAATATTATATTTTAGTTTAAATGTTTCAAGACAAGTTTTATGGCTATCGACTTTCTTATTCCCTTCTTTTGTTAATTCATGACAACTACTTGGCTTATAACAATTAGTCCATTCAGTCAATTTGTTTTTTCAAATAAGTCAAGTGCCTCCTCTGCTAGGTCATCGTCCAGAGGAGCAGAGTCTGAAAGATACTGGATTTCAGCATGGAAGTTTGAGCATGGAGGTAGAGGGTTAGACAAGGGTCAATTAAGCAGACTCTTCTTTGGCTTAGGTGAAAAACAAATGTACAGTCCATTTCACGCATAAGCGGACGACAGTGTATATTCCTAGGATGAGACCAAGGACTATCAGTACAATCCACACGATCCATCCAAACAGCGATCATAGCCAGCAAGTAAACTTCCATTCATATGAATCAGACGACAGTTGGGCAGGTATCTTCCCTGCATCTTGATCCGTTTTGTTGATCACATCTGTGTCGTCCGTAAGATCAGGACATGGTTTAGTAACAAGTTCATCTTTGAGAACACAATCATGGGGAGGATCAGGCAGTTCAAGCAGTTCTTCCTGCAGGAATGTAGGGGGGTTAGTGTTAGAGCAGCATTTAAAGGAGAGAAACGGATTCAGAAGTAATGAAATCTCACAGCGACTGAGACGAACCTTAACGAGGTGTTAAGTATGTTTAGAAATCAGCAAGGATACTGCAGAATGTGAGGTACAGACTTCTACATTTTGATGTAAAGTTATATTAGATGCAGCCACTACCATAGTATGGATGGCAGAGAGAATCTGGATGCAGGAAGGCATACCTTGAGCAACAGGGTCAAGCTTAGTAGAAAAATAGGCAATAGGGCGCCAAGAGGAGCCATGCTGCTGGGTGAGAACAGCTGAAGCACAGGTGTCAAGGCTGGCAACATAAAGATGAAAGTGGCAGTCATACAAACGTCAGCCTAGCATGGGTGCTGAAGAGAGGGTAGTTTTAAGCTCCGTAAAGACTTGTAGTTGTTATGGGGTGAGTTCATACCGTTAAGGCTCACTAATCAACGACGGGGAGATAATTTTTGATCAGAAGGGCACAATTAGGAATCCATTGTCGGCAATAATTGATGAGGTCGAGAAACTACCGTATCTGTTTAGGAGTGGTTGGAGGGGCAATACAAAGAATAGGATCAATACGTTCACGTGTCAAGCACCGATCGAATTCAGAAATGAGAGTACCTAGGAACTTAACTTCTTTCTGATTAGTCTTAACTTTGCTGGGGGGTACAATATAGCCACATTGATGTGGATGGTTGAGAAAGGTAGTGGAGTCAGTGTGATTGGACACTTTGTCAGGGCTAGCGAGGAGGTAATCGATGTATTGAACTAGGGTAACGTCTCCAGGAAATTCAAATAATTCAAGCTGGGCGTGAAGAGTCTCTGAAAAGGGTGTTGGCGACTGAATAAACCCTTGATGTAGGCAAGTCCACATATATTGGTGGACCTTAAAAAAAGGCAAAAATGTATTGGGCTATTGGATGCAAAGGAAGACAAAAGAATGCATGTTGGAGGTCAACGATAGTGAAGAGCTTGGCATCAACTGGAACTTGACTGAGGATAGTAGCAGGAATAGCAACTGGAGGATTATGAGCCTCAATGATTTTATTTACTTCACGAAGGTCGTGAACGACATTCAGGACATCCCGGTTTAGGGATCGGAAAGATAGGTGTATTGACAGAAGAATGGCATGGGACTAGAAGGCCTTGCTGTAGAAATAAAGCAATGACAGGTTGAATGCCAGCTTCACCTTCTGGTTTCAGGGGGTATTGAGATATAGAGAGGAGGACAGAATTAGGTTTGATCAGAACAATGATGGGTGGGACCTTAGCAAGGCCCACTTGTGTTTTAGAGACCACCCAGACTCCATGGTATACTGCGTCCTGCGGGTGATGGTGGGCATAATGATGATGAAGGCTGCCGTGAATTGACTAAGGCTGTGCATAAAATAGGATTGATCCTTGAATGAGCAGCTGAATTTCACGGCAAGTTTGATCAGCATGGTCAAAAAGAGTCTGTGTGTCAAAACCTACTTCTTAGGCTTTATGTTCTGGGTTCAAGTGAGTGGTGACACAGGGGAAAATGAGAGGGCCAGTTTTCCAGCTATGAAGAGGAACTGACACGAAAAGAACGCCACCAGCTGGTGACCTGATCTCACCAATCACCCAAGTGTGCTGAGTAGTGACCAGTAAGGGATTATAGTGTGTTCAAGCCTGAGATCATAAGCTAAAGTAATGTGGGGGTGAGGGACGTTATGTAAAATAGGATCAAAACATAAGGATCCAAATCAAATGACCACTATCGAGGAGGCTTTGGTTTGGTATTGATGCATTGCACAAAATGAGGTGGATCCTGAATCCGGATACCATCATCATGACATTGAATCGTAATATTTAGAGGACAGAGGAGATCTCTAGCGAGTAGAGGGATACGTAATCCATCAGTAACAACAAAGCAAAAAGGGAGCGTGACACAAGTTTTCCACACCACTGTCAGAGGGACAGCATATGCATGTTTATTAGAGGAACTATCAAAACACTGCAGGATTTCATCAACGTCCAAGATTTGAAAATCAAAAGCATTAGCAAGATGGACGGGAAGTGATGAAACAGTGGCTTCTGTGTCAAACATAAATTCAATATCATGGCTATTATGGTTAAGAATTAGCATAGGTCCATCCTCTGGGCTAGCGGTAAGTATGGGAAAATTCAAAGCAGGAAGCTGCCCTATATCCGGGAGTCAGTTTTGAAAAGGGTTTTGTGCTGTAAAAGGGCAACCTGCTGAGGTCACTGGGGAGGGAGACCAGGAGATTGTCTGTTGTTTTTACTGCGGTGATGAACCAGGGACTGTTATGGAAAGGGCAGTTCTTGGACCAATGTCCTGGTTCATTGCAATTGAAACAAAGGTGTAGTTGTTGGGGGACTCTAGGGGGTGGGGGAGGCAGTGAAGAGTAATGAGAGGATGTATAGGGGCATCATGGACTGTTGGGGAAGGATACATAGGAGGACCGCAAGGTCCATTGGGATGTTGTGAATACACAGTACCATTTCTACTGTCCTGCCATACTGGACGATAGTATGAGGGTTTCATTTGCAAGCTTGACTGACCTTGCAGACGAAAAGGTCTACTTTGAATCCTGGGTTTAAGTTTAGCCACTGTAGTTTGGGCAAGTTCTGTCTTACTCTTGGGATCCTTTCATTCTCAGAAGTAACAAACCTCTCGGCTGAATTGTGCAACCTCAGCATCTTGCCAGTGGATATTGTGGGTTTTAATAGCTTTCTGTACCTGATCAGGTAAGAGAGTCATACATAGGGCATTAAATTGGGATGATCACCCTTGTAGGTAGTTAGCGTCACCAGAGGAAGCACCATAGCATTCCTTAAAACGGTAAGGAACTCCTCAGCCTCTTCACCTGAGCTAGGTTTACATGTTAAGACTTTACCCACATCAACTACACGATGCACTGCTTGGTGGAGACAGGTAATAATCCAATCTGATAGTTTCTGCCGGGTGCCGCACTACAGGCTCGGTATGATTATTACCTAGTAAAATTTCTCAGTACTCGCCCATTTTTCAGGCAAAAGGCTGCATTCTGAGGTGAAGTAGGTCTTGGGAGGCAGCATTATAAATGGTCTTAGGCCTGTTAATTACATGTATAAGGCAAACATCTGCTATTTTGTACGGTCAGTCAGGGAGGATCCGTCAGATCGATGTTGTATAATGATTCATGATTGAGGAACTGCAGGGATTGGGACTAGGACCCCAGGTATTCACAGTATATGTCAGTGATTTAGATGAGAAAACTAATTGGAATATATCACAAATTGCAGATGACACAAAGCTGGGTGGAAGGGTGAGCTGTGAGGAGGATGCAATGTTATTTGGACAGGCTGAGTGAGTGCGTAAATGTATGGCAGGTGCAGTTTAGTGTGGATCAATGTGAGGTTATTCACTTTGGTAGTAAAAATAGAAAAGCAAATTATTTCAATAACTGTAACCTGGGAGATGGGAATGTTCACCAAGAACTAATCCAAGATGGAGGCTGAGAAAATTTGTGGCTGTAAGAGCTGCTCTTTTTTAGGATATTTTTAGTGTTGGAGGTGATTTCCTTGAATTCCAGGAGCAGCAATGTTTTATATGCTGTTGCATTGTTTTGGAACTTTGGAGTAAAAAAATCAAGTCAACAGCACTTTTAAAAGAGAGAAAGACAGCTTCAGGCAGCGAGCACATGGTCTGAAAGAGAGAGAGAGAGAGAGAGAGAGAAAATCCTACACTGCTAGCTGACACAGCAGTGAATCTATGTAGTTACTGCCTTTGTTGTTTGAAATCATGTATCTCTGGACATTGGAGTGCGTCTAGGAAAAATTAACAAACAGCAAAATTCACAACTGGTCTTGGTGGAATCTGTGTGGGAGAGCTCACAGCACAGGAACAGATAAGTGCATAGTTTTTAATGTGTAACCTTGCTGTAAGTCTGCGGTAGTGAATAGAGTGGGTTCTTTCTTGATTATTTGTTTTCAGATTTTAGAAGCTCTCCAGCAGGTCCACAACAGGGAGCGGCCAATCACCTGCTCCAAATGTAGGAAGAAATTCATTGATTCTTCCAGCCTGCACACGCACCAGTGGGTCCACACTAGATTCAGCCAGCTCACCTCCTGTCAGTGTGGGAAGGGCTTTACCCCCTCCTCCCACCTGTGGAGGCCATTGCAGGGTGATTGAAGGAATGACAGCCGAGTGCCATTATCGACTGGACTATCAACCCAGCTCTGGGGACTCCTGAGTTCGAATCACACTGTGGCAGATGGCAGAATTCGAATTCAGTCAGAAATCTGGAGTTCAGAATGTAATGATGAAACCATATTCTGGGAAAAAAATATCCCATGAGATTCACTCATATCAGAGTCTGTCTGTATCCCAATTTTGAGTCAGACTGGTTCTATTTCCATCGTAGAATTTATAACATATTACATGGATAGACTGTCTGAAGATTGTGCGATTTTTGAGCAAAATAGAACGTACTTGCAATTAAAATCCTGCAATTGCAAATTCACACCATAGACTGATGTGTGTGTCTGTGTATGTGCGTGCTTGGTAAAGTGTGTGAATAATGGAGTATAAGCCTGTGAGAGGGTGTGTGCATGTGTGTGTGTCTGAGTGCGAGCATGAGTATGAGAGTGAGAGAGACAGAGTGTATAGTGTCGTGGGGTCACCTGTAGTGTGACATGAACCCAATGTCCCAGTTGAGGCCACCCTCATGGGGTTCCAAATTTGGCTATCAGCCTCTGCTCAGCCACCAGAAATGATTAAGCAGTTACACAATACACATTGGAGAGGGCAGGGTGGGCCTTGTCTTTCGATTTGCGGAAGTTGAGACGCTCTGGATGCTGTGATCCAGGGCAAACACAGGCTGGTGGACCTTCGGCTCAGAAAGATGCAGCTGGAAGCCGGGTTGCAGACACGTTGGGGGAAAAGGGGAAAGTTAACTGGACACTTTATTCTGGGAGATGGTCTTTCCTCTACGGACAAAGCCTTCTGACTGGGTCAGTGGACAGGGTCAGGAGGATGTCAGCACAAGTCAGACAGAACGGGTGGCACGGTGGCACAGTGGTTAGCACTGCTGCCTCACAGCACCAGAGATCCGGGTTCAATTCCCACCTCAGGCGACTGACTGTGTGGAGTTTGCACATTCTCCCCGTGTCTGCGTGGGTTTCCTCCGGGTGCTCCGGTTTCCTCCCACAGTCCCAAGATGTGCAGGTCGGGTCTATTAGCCATGCTAAATTGCCCGTTGTGTTAGGTAAGGGGTAGATGTATGGGTTGGTTGCACTTCAGCGGGGCGGTGTGGACTTGTTGGGCCGAAGGGCCTGTTTCCAAACTGTAAGTAATCTGATCTGAGAGAGGTCTGCACGAGTGAGGAACTAACTGGCTGCGTGGTTGGAGTACGAACAATGTTGGGGAGGGGGCAGTGGTGGTCAGGGAGAGAATAGTGGCAGGGATTGTTACCATTCTCTGCAGTTGGCAGCAGAAGACCAGATTGCATCAGTGTCTGCCTGGCGCCAGGATTTCGGAACCGGTGTGCTCAGGGCTGGAAAAATGGAAAAGGGAAGTTGCAGCAGGCGTGGTCTAACAATGTCAGGAGGAGAGAGCCGCTGCTGAAGGCTCATGAGAAGTCAGAAGCTACAAAAACAAAGCAGAACTTCAAAGCTCTAGGTGGCACGGTGGCTCAGTGGTTAGCACCACTGCCTCACAGTACACGGACTTGGGTTCAATTCCACTCTCATACAGCTCTCTGTGTGGACTTTGGCATGTTCTCACCTTTGTGTCTGCGTGGGTGAACTCTGGGTGCTTCAGTTTCCTCTGACAGTCAAACCATCTGAGGTTTAGGGTGGATTGGCCATGCTGAAGTGTCCAGGCATCTGCAACCTAGGGTGGGTTCACTATGGGGAACTGCAGGGAAAGTAGGTGGGATGCTGTTTGGAAGGTCAGTCTGAATTTTATGGGCCGAATGGCCCGTATGGATTATATGAATCTACCGTCTATTGAGAAACGACTGCACCCAAGTCTGCTGTGGATGGAGTGGGTTCCAGTTCATGGAACACTGACACCATTCCTGGGTAAGGTGGGATTTGAGCTGTCACTATCCCAGCCCACTGTCCCCATGCATTTTCTCTCTCTCCTTACAGTCTGCACTCACCAAATCTCTCTGCCCAGCCATTCTCTCTCTCTCCCCCTCATTTTCTGCCCCCCATTCTTTGTCCCCAAGTCTTTCTCCTCCCCTCCACCCTCTGTCCCCTATCCATTTTCTCTCACTCTCCCCCTCCCCTCTGCTCCCCTATCCATTCTCTCTCTCTCTCTCTCTCTCTCTCTCTCTCTCTCTCTCCCCCTCTTCCCCCCCACCCTCTGCACCCCTGTTCATTCTCTCTCCCTTCTACCTTCCCCCCATCTTTTCTCGTACCTCGAACCCTCTTTGATTGCTGTATCAAGCCCTTCTCGGGAAAGAGAGAGAATGGATGGTGATGACTCAACCTGGAAGACAGGGGAGCACAAGAAATGGCTGATCTTTAAAATTGAGAAAAGCTGAAATGACATATTCAGAAACATTGTTAATGTCGAAAAGCAGAAAGCTGCAGACATGTTTCTGAAACTTGCATTGAACTAGGCGGGTAGAGTCATACAGCACAGGAACAAACTCTGCAGTCGAGCTTACCCATGCTGACTGGATATCCTAAATTAATCTCGTGACCCATTTGCCAGTATTTGACCCATATCTCTCTCATTGGTTCCAATACATATACCCAACCAGATGCCTTTTAAATGTTATAATGGTACCAGCTCCCATCACTTCCTCTGGCAGCCCATTGCACACACGTACCACCATCTGTATGAAAAAAATACAAATCTATGCCTTCCTCACTCCCTCGTTTTATCTGTACTGATACCTTCGGGGATCTCTGGACTTGGACAGCAAGGTTCCTTTGTTCCTCAGCACTCTGTAGGGACCTACTATTTATTGATTACTTTCTTCCATTATTACATTTCCCAGAATGCCTGGAGATTAAATTCCATCTCTCTGCCCCATTTACCAGCTGATTGGTATCAAAGTGTAGCCGGAGACCATCCTCCTCACTATCAATACCACCACCTTTCCAGAGTTTACTCCTAAACAGAGGGGAGCAGCACTGTATCCGGCTGAGCAGTGGGAAATGTGTGTGTGTGTTGTGGGGGCTTGGAAACTTTGCAAGCTCCTTTTCCTTCATTTTTTAATCCCACCAAATCCATGTGGTTTGAGTTTTTATAACAGAAAACAGCACAGGGTTTAATTTTAACTTCCCACTGGCTGAAACTTTGTCCTCCCCTCTAAGGTCTGAGAGTAAAAACTTTACTTCCCCTCCCCTCCCTCCATGTGTAACACAGAGTTGTGGGATTGGCACCTGTTGTTATTTTGTGATCTATTCCAAATGAAAGTTTATCTCTGCGCAGGCACAAGTGAACAGTCTGTTTTTGTGCTTTCTGCGAGATCAGGCTAGCAGCTTTTAAATCCTTATGTTAAGCAGCAGAAGCAAACAGTCGATCAGCAATTGTATTTTGAGAGTGGTAATTCTAGCCCTGGTAATCCCGTTGGGTCAACAGAGAGAGAGGGAGAGCATGTCACATCTAAAGTGCATACAGAAGAGTTGTTACACTTGTTCAGTCAGTTGAGTTGGTTCTGCCCTCAGATGTGACTGGATGTTGCTTTTCATGGATCATAATTAAACTACAACGGAACACATTAAATTCAAGGAATTCAATTGAAAGGGCAGTTTGAGTGAATAAATGGAAAACTGCTTAAAGATTGGCTCCAGGTCTTTTACTTCACCAATTAGAAGTTGTTGGTTTGACAGCTCTCCTAATCATAGAATCCCTACAGTGTGGGAGCAGGCCATTTGGCCCATCGAGTCAACACTGACCCTCCAAACAGCAGCCCATCCAGACTAACAAAAATGTGCACCACATGTGTGCAGAGAAGGGGATGCTTGGAGTGAGTGGGATGCTTTCACCACCACCATCTCTCTCCAAGACACAAACATCCCCACAGCACCACCTGTCCATTCCTCCACCACCACAGTGCCACTGTCCATTCTCCCTGCCACCCACAGCATCCCCTGACCATTCTCCCTGCCACCCACAGCATCCCGTGACCATTCTCCCTGCCACCCACAGCATCCCCTGACCATTCTCCCTGCCACCCACAGCACCCCCATCCATTCTCCCCCGCCATTCATGGCTCCCCCCTCTCCATTCCCCCGTGCCACCCACGGCACCCCTGTCCATTCCCTCGCCACTCCCGGCACACCATCCATTAGAACATAGAACATAGAACAATACAGCACAGAACAGGCCCTTCGGCCCAAGATGTTGTGCCGAACTTCTAACCTAGATTAAGTACCCATCCATGTACCTATCCAAATGCCGCTTAAAGGTCGCCAATGATTCCGACTCTACCACTCCCACGGGCAGCGCATTCCATGCCCCCACCACTCTCTGGGTAAAGAACCCACCCCTGACATCTCCCCTATACCTTCCACCCTTCACCTTAAATTTATGTCCCCTTATAACACTCTGTTGTACCCGGAGAAAAAGTTTCTGACTGTCTACTCTATCTATTCCTCTGATCATCTTATAAACCTCTATCAAGTCACCCCTCATCCTTCGCCGTTCCAACGAGAAAAGGCCGAGAACTCTCAACCTATCCTCGTACGACTTCCTCTCCATTCCAGGCAACATCCTGGTAAATCTTCTCTGCACCCTCTCCAAAGCTTCCACATCTTTCCTAAAGTGAGGCGACCAGAACTGCACACAGTACTCCAACTGTGGCCTAACCAGGTCCTGTACAGCTGCAACATCACTTCACGACTCTTGAATTCAATCCCTCTGCTAATGAACGATAATACTCCATAGGACTTCTTACAAACTCTATCCACCTGCGTGGCAACCTTCAAAGATCCCTCTGTTCCTCCACCTGACTAAGAACCCTACCATTAACCCTGTATTCCGCATTCTTATTTGTTCTTCCAAAATGGACAACCTCACACTTGGCAGGGTTGAACTCCATCTGCCACTCCTCAGCCCAGCTCTGCATCATATCTAAGTCCCTCTGCAGCCGACAACAGCCCTCCTCACTGTCCACAACTCCACCTATCTTCGTATCATTCTCTCTCTCTCTTTCTTTCTCTCACCCCCACCCTCTGCGCCCCTGTCCAGTCCCCCTTCCCATCTTCTGACTCCCCATGCATTTTCTCTCTCCCCCAAATCCTCTGCTCTCCATCCCTCTGTTCCCCCACATATTCTCTTTCTCCACCCACGGTCTGCCCTCTGTCCATTCTCCTGCCATCCACTGACTCCCATCTATTCTCTCTCCCCTCACACTCTGCACTCCACTCTTTCTCTACCCCACAATGCTCTGTACCCCATTCTCTCTTGTCCCCCTCCACCATTTACTGCTGCCCCATTCTCTCACTTTGCCCCCTACCCTTTGCCCTGCAGGTCTTTCTCTTGCCCCCCCCCCCACTAACCTCTGCCCCCCAATCTTTCTCTAGACCAAACCCTCTGTTCCTGTCCATTTTCTGTTTCTCTACACACCACCCTCTGCCCTTTCATCCATTCTCTCTCTTTTCTCCCATCCTTTCTCATGCCTCGAGCCCTTTTTGATCACTGTATCAAGGCCTTTTCAGAAGAGAGAGAGAATAGATGACTCAACTGGGAGTCAGGACGGGTGACAAATGGCTGATCTTTAAAATTGAGAATAGCTAAAATGATACATTCAGAAACATCATTAAAGTCTGAAAGCATGTTCAATTTTTAAGAGCTGCTGAAATCTTCTGAAACTTGCATTGAAATAGGCGCAGTTAGGCCACAGCTCAGGACAGGCTGTAAGGGGTGAATGGCCTATTCTTAGTCTCATGAAATTGGTTCTGACTATGTCAAAATAGAGTTATAGATTTGTATAGCACAGAAACAAACTAAATTAATCTAGTGACCCATTTGCCAGCATTTGACCCATTTCCCAGCATTTGGCCCATTTCCCTCTGAATCTTTCCTATTCATAGCCCTATGAGAATGCATTTTAAATATTGTAACTGTGCCAGCCTCCACCACTTCATTGCATACACATACCACCCTTTGTGCAAAAAGGTTGGCCTTTAAGATCCTCAGAAATCTTTCCCCTCTCATCCTCAACCTATGCCCTCCAGTTCTGGGCTCCCCTCCCCTCCCGCCGCCAAACATGCGGAAAAGACATACAAAAGTTGATCAGCCAGACAAAATGCAAAAGCAATAAAATGTCGAGCCACGGGGGAACAAAATTGTTGCTCTACTTTGTTTTCCTATTTGCATTTGGAGACTTAAAGTCTGTCCATAAAACTAGAACCCCACAAGAGTATATTGCTGATATTTGCCGGTGTCAGCAACGCAGTGCGCATGCTCATCGCTGCCCAAACGAAAGGCGCGCGACCTGTTTTTGATGGACCAATCGGAAGCCCTGGAGGACCAGAAGGAGATTGGTCTTCCTGCCAATCAGAGCAACCGCATTGTCTGAATGCGGAAGTTGGACCACGAGCGTCTGAAGCTGCTGCTGGTGCTCCTCTCTTTGGAATGTAGACTGAGCTTCACCCCAGACTCCAACCTCCTTTCTCCGTCCAACATCTGTGAGTATGGTCGTCTCTTTTCTCACACACTTTTTCCATTTCACTTTTTTTCAATTTGGGGTTCGGTTGTTGGCTTGCGGCAACTGAAAGGAAAAGGAGTGAATCCAGGCCGAGACATTGGAAAAATTGGTCCAGGTCTGTGCCTCAATTGGCAAAATACATCGCCAGGAGACTGCAAGAACACACGAAGCCAGGCAGCACAAGGAGGTGGACAAGGCGATGTTTTGGGTGTAAACCTTCTTCGTGGGGGAGTGGGCGGTGGGGGAGAGTTTAGGGAGAACTGTAGATGGGGCATTAAAATGGGTGGTGACTGGGAGGACCCGTCAGTCTCTGCGGACCCGGCTGCGATGCTCGGCGAACCGTTCCTCAAGTTTACTCTTGGTCTCCCCGATGTAGAGAAGTCCACAGTTGACAAACACATGGCAAATACAGGACCACAATGTGAAGTTATAGCATTTGCAGTAAAAAAAAAAGCAGAAAGGAGGTGCATTATTTAAATGGTGATATATTGGGGTGTGAATAAAGTGAGAACTGGAGATCAGAGTCGAAAAATGTGGTGCTGGAAAAACAGCAGGTTAGACAGCAACGGAGGAGCAGGAGAGTCGCTGTTTTGGGCATGGGTCTTTCATCAGGAATGGACGTACAAAGGGGCCTCAGCGTCCTTCGACACCAATCAATGCCAGTTGTCAGACAGGAGCAATAAGCAATCAGCAAGGCTATGGTACATTAGCAAGAAAAATTGAGTTCAGAAGTTAACCAACCTCTGGACTTCTGGTACCTCTCCTGTGACTATTGATTTACAGATATCTCAGCAAGGGGCCCAGCAATCACTTCCCTAGATTCCCACAGAGTTCTAGAGGCACCTGATAAGGTCCCAGGTATTTATCCACCTTTGTGTTTCGAGACATCCAGCATCACCACCTCTGTAATATGGATATTTTTCAAGATGTCACCATCTATTTCCCTACAGTCTATATCTTCCATAACCTTTTCCTCAGGAAATACTGATGCAAAATACTCATTTAGTATCTCCCCCATTTTCTGCGGTTCCACACACAATCCACCTTGCTGATCTTCGAGGTGCCCCATTCTCTCCCTAGTTACCCTCTTGTCCTTAATGTATTTGTAAAAACCCTTTTGATTCTCCTTCACCCTATTTTCCAAAGCTATCTTATGTCCCCTTTTTGACCTCCTGATTTCCCTCTTAAGTATACTTGTTTATACTTTGTACCTTATACTCTTCTAAGAATTCACTCGATTTATCTTGTCTATACCTGACATATGTTTCCTTTTTTTTTAATCAAACCCTCAATTTCTCTAGTCATCCAGCATTCCCTACATCTATCAGACTTTCCTTTCACCCCAACAGGAATATACCATCTCTGGTCTACTCATTATTTCATTTCTGAAGGCTTCCCATTTTCCAGCCGTCCCTTTACCTGCGAACATCCGCCCCAATTAGCTTTTGAAAGGTCTTGCCTAATACTGTCAGACTTAGGATTCCTCCAATTTAGAACTTCAACTTTTAGATCTGGTCTATCCTTTTCCATCACTATTTTAAAACTAATAGAATTATGGGCGCCGACCCAATGTGCTCCCCCACTGACACCTCTGTCACCTGTCCTGCCTTATTTCCCAAGAGTAAGTCAGGTTTTGCACCTTCTCTAGTAGGTACATCCACATACTGAATCAGAAATTTTCTTGTACACACTTAAATTCCTCTCCAACGAAATCCTTAAACCTATGGCAGTCCCGGTCTATGTTTGGACAGTTAAATCCCCTACCATAACCATATAAGGGGAAAAAAGGGTCTAAAACTGGGCACAATCCTCCAGGTCCGGCCTCAGCAATGCCATGTATAGTTGCAGCAACATTTCGTTACCTTTTGTCTTCTATTCCTTTAGCTATCAAAGCCAACGTTGCATTCACTTTCTTTCTGATCTCCTGTACCTGCATGCTAGTTTTCTGTGACTCATTAATGAGGATACCCAGATTCCCTCTGCACCAGAGCACCCCAACGTCTCTGCCCATTTAGACAGTAGGTCACCTCCCTTTTTTCTTTGACCAAAATGCATGACCTCACACTTATCCACCTTAAACTCCATCTGCCACATTTGGGCCCACTCTCCTAACCTATCTATATCTATTTGTAAGGTTCTTATTTCCTCATTGCAATTTACCGTCCCACCTATTTTTGTGTCATTCACAAATTTGGCAAAAGAGCCTTTTATCCCTGTATCCAAGTCACTAATGTGGATTGTAAATAGCTGAGGTCCAAGGACCCAACCCTGTGGCACCTCACTAGTTACATCTTGCCATCCAGAAAAAAAGCCATAGATTCGGACTGTCTGTCTTCTGCCGATCAGCTAGTCACCTATTGAAGCTGATAAATTACTCCTAATCCCATATGATCCCACCTGTGAATTAACTTTTTGTGTGGCACTTCAGAAAATGCCTTCTGAAAGGCCAGATATATTACATCTACAGGATCACCATTATCCACTTTGCTTGTTACATCTTTGAAGAATTTAGTCAAATCTGATTTGCCCTTCATAAAACCATGCTGACTCTGATGTATGGAGTTTTGACTTTCAGACATTCTGATATTGCTTCCTTGATAATTGATTCTACCAGCAGGTGTTAAACTAACTGGTCTGCAATTTCCCACATATTGCCTCCCTCCCTTTTTGAATACAGGTGTTACATTAGCATTTTTCAAATCCACTGGAACCATAAGACCATAAGATATAGGAGTAGAAATGAGACCATTCAGCCCATCGAGTCTGCTCCACCATGGTTGACTGGTTTATCAACCCCATTCTCCCACTTTCTCCCCATAACCTTTGATCACCTTGACAATCAACAACCTACCTATCTCAGTCTTAAATAAACTCAATGAATCTTTCTCACATCTAGAGAACTTTGGAATATTATAACTAATGAATCCACCATCTCCACTGCACTTCCTAATGTATTTTTAAGAAGCTATGAACCTAGACTCCAAGGTCTCTTTGTTAAGCAATACTCCCAAAGACCTAATCATTATGTGTTGAAGTCCTGCTAAGATTAGCCTAAATTCGACAACTGCATGATGCATCTCGGGCCATAGTCTGGGGTGTGGATTACCAGGTGCTGGGGATTTGTAAACTTGTAATCCCATCAATTTCTCCAACACCATTTCCCTACGACTACTCAGTTCCTTCAGTTCTGCTCTCAATGGACCATATGTTCCCCAACATTTTGGGGACGTTACTTGTGCCCTCCTTTTGTGATTATATCAGCAACATATGTGGTTAATTGGTCTGCCATCTTTGTTCCACATGAGAACTTTGCCGGTTTCTAATTGTAATTGTTTTCACCAATCCTCTTTTTCCCTTTTCACATACCCCATTTTCCCCTTTTAATCAATCCTTTTGTTGAAACCTGAACTGCTCCCAGTCTTCAGACTAGATGCTTTTTTTTAGCTAATTTGTGTGCCACTTCTTTGGATCCAGTCCTGTTCATAATATTCTTTGTTCGCTGTGGCTGGGCCACCTTTTGTTTTATTTTTCAGACAGGATGGAACAACTATTGCAGTTACTCCAGGTGCTATCCAAATGTCTGTCATTTCTTTCAATAATGTGCCCTCGTTTGTTGCAGCCTGTTTGTGCCTGTAATTTCCTTGCTTTAGATTTAAGTCCCCAGTCTCAGTATCAATTCTGTTGCTCTCCAACGTAATGGAAAGTTCTCACTCAGTTCTTCACTCTTCTGCAAGGGACTTCTCACAGCTACATTGCCAATTATTCCCTTCTCATGAAGGAATTAACATTTTGGAATTAAATTGCCATTGGCTAACAGAACCATTGCAATTTTTGGGAGATTGTGTGCAATTCGGGTCTCCCTCCTATTGGAAAGATGTTGTGAAGCTGGAAAGGGTTCAGAAAAGATTTACAATGATGTAACCAGGGGGTTGGAGTGATAGCGAGAGGCCAAACAGACTGGGCTGTTTCCCCTTGCACGCCGGAGGCTGAGAGGTGACCTTATAGACGTTTATAAAATCATGAAAGGCATGGATAGGGTAAATAGACAAGGCCTTTTCCTTGGGATGGGAGAGTCCAGAGCTAGAGGGTAACAGGTTCAGGGTGAGGGCTGTGGGTTGGGGGCGCAGATTTAAAAGGGACCTCGGGCATCTTTTTCATTCAGAGGGTGGTGCTTGCAACGAATGAGCTACCAGAGAAAGTGGTGGAGGCTGATACAATTACAGCATTTAAAAGGCATCTGGATGGGTATATGAATTGGAAGGGTACAGAGGAATAGAAGCCAGGTGCCAGCAAACGGGGCGATATTAATTTGGGATATCTGGTCGGCATGGACAAGTTGGACTGAGAGTTTCTGTGCTGTATATCTCTGACTCTGGCTTCCCACTAGATATTTGCCACGTCTGTATGTTCAGTCTTTCTCTGGTGTCGGTGTCAAAGCCTTAATATCTCATTCCACTCCCACCTCCCGGGATGTTAACCATTTCGTGTCTGTTTTTTTCTCAAGAAGCTGTTTTGCAAGTTCAACCTGAATTTACACTTGTTTTACTCCCCAAAATCAGACCTGCTCACTCTCAGCAATATCCCAATGTTGTTGTGAAAGATATTAACTTTCAGGTGGAGTTATCCAAATTTCAGTGATGTCAGTCCTGACGTTTTTGCTTTTCTGCCCCTCTCAGATACTGAATCAGCCCCTTCAGGAGAATTTGTTAGAGCAGAGTGAGAACAGAAGGGGAGAGAGAGCGGGATGGTGCTTTCAAATTTATGAAATAACAAAAGAAAAGAATGTTCAACGGCAAGTAAAATTCCTTGTTCTGAATTTCTACCCTGGACTGACAGTGACGACTTTTATAATCTCTTTTAACAGAGTATTTGAAGATCTGAAGACGGAAGTTTCAACATCAGCAGATGAAGGGCTTATGCCCGAAACAGACTTTGCTGCTCCTCAGATGCTGCCTGACTTGCTGTGTTTTGCTAGTGCCGCACTTTCCGACTCTGACTATCCAGTGTCTTCAATCCTCACTTTGATGTCAATGTCTGACAGTCATTCAATCCATTGAGACCGCAACAATTTTCAACTATGGATCTATGAGAAGGAGCAAAGCTTTTGGTTCCTGCTTGAGTGCGTTTTCAGTATCAGTGGGACTGGATGAAAGACCCTACTGTTGCAGCGCACTGAGTGTGCAGCCTGAAACAGATATACGGGCCTGGAAAGTGGAATTCACAGCAGGAAGGGCCTGTACACAAAGAACAGAAGCCCATTCTAAAATATGAAAGATTTAATCTAAAATTGTTTAGTGAAGGACATCTCCATGACCGTGGACTCCTTTGGCTATAAATTCTGTGATCATGACCTTACTGTCCACGACCACCTGATGAAAGAGCAGCACTCTGAAATGGAGTGATCAGTAAAAATGTCTCATTTGGATCACCCAAGGTTAGAAATGGAAGCATATCTCTTCAAGGTTACAGTTTGATTTGCCCTTTCAACGTTCTTGAAATTTAAGGTGTTCCATTGTCGGGTTCAATTCTGATCCATACCATGCACCCTAATTTTACTCACTAACCTCCTGTGTGGGACTTTATCAAAAGCTTTCTGAAAGTCCAGGTACACTACATCTACTGGATTTCCCTCGTCCATCTTCAGAGTTACATCCTCAAAAAATTCAAGAAGATTAGTCAAGCATGATTTCCCCTTCATAAATCCATGCTGACTCTGTCCTATCCTGTTACTACTATCCAGATGTGCAGTAATTTCATCCTTTATAATAGACTCCAGCATCTTTCCCACTACTGAGGTCAGACTAACTGGTCTATAATTTCCTGCTTTCTCTCGCCCACCTTTCTTAAAAAGTGGTATAACATTAGCCACCCTCCAATCCTCAGGAACCGACCCCGAATCTATTGAACTCTGGAAAATAATCACCAATGCATCCACGAGTTCCCGAGCCACCTCCTTCAGTACCCTGGGATGCAGACCATCAGGCCCCGGAGACTTATCAACCTTCAGACCTAACAGTCTCTCCAACACCAAATCCTGGCAAATATAAATTCCCTTAAGTTCAGGTCCTTCAGCCACTGTTACCTCAGGGAGATTGCTTGTGTCTTCCCCAGTGAACATAGATCTGAAGTACCCATTTAATTCCTCTGCCATTTCTTTGTTCCTAGTAATATATTCCCCTGTTTCTGTCTTCAAGGGCCCAATTTTTGTCCTAACCATTTTTTTGCCTTGCACATACCTAAAAAAGCTTTTACTATCCTCCTTAATATTCTTGGCCAGTTTACCTTCGTACCTCATTTTCCCTCTGCGTATTTCCTTCTTAGTAATCCTCTGTTGCTCTTTAAAAGCTTCCCAGTCCTCAGTTTTCCCACTTATCTTAGCTATGTTATACTGTTTCTCTTTTAACTTTATATGTTTCTTTACTTCCCACGTCAGCCACGGCCGCCCATGCCTCCTCCTGGGATCTGTCTTCCTTTTTGGAATGAACTGATCCTGCATCTTCTGCATTATACACAGAAATATTCGCCATTGTTCCTCCACCGTCATCCCTGCTAAGGTATTGCACCATTGAACTTTGAACTCCTCCCTCATTGCTCCATAATTCCCTTTATTCAACAGGAGTACTGTCACTTCCGACTGTACCCTCTCCCTCTCAAATTGCAGATTGAAGCTAATTCTATTATGGTCACTACTTCCCAATGGCTCCTTCACTTCGAGGTCTCTGACCAATTCTGGTTCGTTACACAACACCAGATCCAGAATTGCCTTCACCCTGGTCGGCTCCAGCACCAGCTGCTCTAAGAATCCATCTCTGAGGCACTCCACAAAGTCTCTTTCTTGAGGCCCAATACCATCCTGATTCTCCCAGTCTACCTGCATGTTAAAATCCCCCATAACAACTGTAGTGACATCTTTGCGACAGGCCAATTTCAGCTCCTGATTTCACTTACATCCGACATCCAGACTCCTGTTTGGGGGCCTGTAGAAGACTTCCAAGAGTGTCTTTTTACCCTAGTATTTCGAAGCTCTATCCACACTGACTCTACATCTCCTGACTCTACGTCCCCCCGCGCAAGGGACTGAATATCGTCCCTTACCAACAAGGCCACCCCGCCCCCTTTGCCCGTCAGTCTGTCCTTACGATAGCACGTGTATCCTTGAATATTCATTTCCCAGGCCCTGTCCACTTGAAGCCACGTCTCAGTTATCCCCACAATATCGTATCTGCCAATTTCCAAAAGAGCCTCAAGCTCATCCATCTTATGTCTAATGCTTCGTGCATTCATGTATAGTATTTTTAATTTGTTACTGCTCTCACCCTTCCCATCAACCCTTATTTCACTCAACCTTACAGGATGATGCCTTTCTGAGTTTTCTGCCTCATTAATACAGTTGTCTTTCTTGACTTCTCTTATTCTAACTTTCCCTTCAATTTCCTTTTTAAACATCCAGCTTGTCCCCTTTCCCCCCCCCGCCCCGCCCCCCCCCCCCCCCCCCCCCCGCTACTTAGTTTAAATGTAGCGGTGTTGCAGTAGAAAACCTGCCTGCCAGAATGCTGGTCCCTAACCTATTAAGGTGCAAGCCGTCTCTCTTGTAGAATTTATGTTTACCACAAAATATACCCCAGTGATCCAAGAACTTAAATCCTTGCTTCCTGCACCAGTTCCCCAACCACACGTTCAAGTGGCACATGTCTCCTATCATGGGAATTCTGGAAAATATAAAGGGGCTGTTAAAAGTACTTCAACTTTGGGAACACTGGGTCTTGTGGAAGCAGGGCATTTGACAAACCTTTTCAGAGAAATTCTCTCCAACTGGTGGACTATAGACAGTTTTCCCATGGAAAATTACACAGATATGAAGAATGTTACCTTCTGTGAACCATTTTCCTGAAAAATGCAGATGAATTCAACTTGCTAACGTGAAGCAAATGTTGGAGGGAAAGGAAACTGCCAAGATCAAAAGGCTGATGAATGTCAACATTTATCAGATTGGTTTCGAGAATAGAAAAACCTGCACTGGAGACACCCTGAAGAGGGTTGTCTCATACCTATTCCTTCAATTAGTTTTATATGTCTTAATTGTTAAGTCATACCTAGCACATGGAAAGATGGCTCTGGTTTGTGGAGGTCAGTCATCTCGGCATCAGGACAACTCTGCAGGAGTTCATAGGCCGAACCATCTTCATCAATGACCTTCCTCCATCATAAGTTCAGAATTGGAGATGTTGCAATAATTGCAGATGTTCAGCACTATAAACAACTCCTCACAAACTGAAGCAGTTCAGTTTGAAATGCTACAAGATCTTAACCATATCCAATGGGCTGATGAGTGGCAAGTAACATGACTGCCACGCAAATGTCACACAAGGACTCATCCCCAAAACAGATAATCTGACCACTGACCTGTGATATCAACAATGTTACTGTCACTAAATACCCCACAATCAACATCCTTGGGGTTTACCATTGAACAGAAACTTAACTAGATGAACCATATATTCACAGTGGCTACAAGAGCAGGTCAGAGGCCAGAAATACTGCAGTGATTAACTCACCTCCTGACTCTCCAAAACGTGTTCCAACTTCTACAAGCCACAAATCAGCAGTGTAATGGAATACTCCCCACTAGCTTGGATGGGGTTGCAGCTTCAACTGTATTTGAAACGCATCATGCCATCCAGGTCAATGTTGCCTGCTTGATTGGTACCATAGCCACTGTTCAGAAGCAGTAGTGTGTAGTATAGTATCTACAAGACGCACTGCAAAAATTTACCAAAGCACCTTACAAATTGCCTTTCAAACTAACAACCACTTCCATCTAGAAAGACCAGGAAAACAGATACATGGGAACACAACCACTTGCAAGTACCTCTCCAAGCCACTCACCATCTTCACTTGGAAATGTATTACTGTTCCGTCAGTGTCACTGGTCCAAATCCTGGAATTCCTTCCCTCAAGACGTTGTGGGTCACCGTACAGGATGTGGATTGCAACGGTTCAAGAAGGCAGCTCACCACCACATTCTCAAGGAGAACCAAACGCTGGCCAGCCAGCGACGCCCATGTACCGGAAGTAGATTTTAATAAATTATTGAAACAGAGTGTTGGAATCTGCAAACTAAAGAAAATCAACGTTAAGAAGGGTCAGATGGAGAGCATTCATTCGGTGCTTATTTGAGAACAGATAAAGAGCGATTATACTGACACTGAATTGGAACTAGAGTTTAGAGTTAAACACCTGTAATGTTCCACTCAATATATAAATCTAAAATCGATGAAAGATTTGCCCCTGACGTGTACTTCACTAACACGTGAATAGGACAGTTAAGAAGGCATATGGGATACTGGATTTCATGACATTAATGGCACCTTGAATTCCCATGATCCCATGCGATCGAGAAACCTCTCTATGGGCCCCTGGCTGTGCGCATGCGTGCGGTGAGGCACAGTTACTGAGTGTGGGAGAGAAATGGCGCCGGCGGCTGAAGGAACCGGAACAGAAACCGCTGGAAAAGCTGAGCAGGTCCGGCAGCGCCTGTCCAGAGAAATCGAGGAGGTGTTTCGGGTCCGGTGATCCTTCTTCAGAACAGGAACAGGTTTCAGAAACATCCCGGGGAGAGGAGACAGTGAGACAGGGTAGGATTGGGAACCGCGGGAGGAGGGAGACTGGGGAGTTTATAAACTCCGAGGGGGAGGCCTGAGGCCGTGAATAAAACCTCCCCAGGCCCACTTCACCACCGAAGGAGCTCTCGTGTTGCCCGGGTAACAGGGCGCCATCTTTGTAAGGTTAAGGCGCGTGTTGACTTGGAGCGGGGAGCGCGGGCGGCCATCTTGGTGAGGGCACCATCAGCTGTCATTTCCGGGAGAGAAGTGACAGCTGGTGTCATTCAACTAGAATTTCCTCATTTCACTCTGAGAGACCTGGCCCTGAGCTTGGTTTGTGTGGCCTTAAAACAGGACAAGGGAGTGGGAGAGAGAGAGAGATCTAGAATGACACGAAGGCGGACTGTGAATTTGAGGTGAATGAATCTGATCATTTGTGGAGCTGGAACAGAAACTGGGTACTTCCAAGACCGCAGTGACCAGGAGAGCATTGATGTGTTGATGTTATTTTCAGTTTGTAGACAGGAGAAAAGAGAACGCCAGGAGTGGAGGAAAGACATGATGAAGATGGATTTGAAATTCAATGCAGGAGGAGGGATAACTTGAGCCAGCACCCAGCCCATATCCCTCCGAAACCTTCCTGTTCACATACCCATCCAGATGCCTTTTAAATGTTGCAATTGCACTAGCCTCCTCCACTTCCTCCAGCAGCTCATTCCATACTCTTACCACTCTCTGCATGAAAAAGTTGCCGCTTACATCTCCTTTAAATCTTTCCCCTCTCACCCTAAACCTATGTTCTAGAGTTATCAACTACCCCACCCCAGGGAGAAGACTTGGTCTATTTATTCTATCCGTGCACCTCATCATTTTAAAACCTTTATAAGGTCACCCCTCAGCGTCCGACTCTCCACGGAAAACCGCCAGCATGTTTAACTTCTTCGTATAGCTCAAATCCCTCAACCCTAGCATGGGATGTTACCTGTGTTTTATGATAGAAGCAACATATGTGGTTAATTGGTCTGCCATCTCTTTGTTCCACATGAGAACTTTGCCTGTTATTGTTTTCTCTAATTTTTTTTCCTCTTCACATACCCCATTTTCCCCTTTTGACCAATCCTTTTGTTGAAACCTGAACTGCTCCCAGTCTTCAGATCTGCTACTTTATTTTTAACCAATTTGTACACCACTCCTTTGGATCTAGTCCTATCCATCATGTCCCTTGTTAGCCGTGGCTGTGCCACCTTCTGTGTTTTATTTTTTCAGACAGGAATGGACAACTGTTGCAGTTCCTCCAGGTGCTCTTTAAATGTTTGTCATTTCTTTCAATAATGTTCCTTCATTTGTTGTGGCCTGATTGTGCCTCTGCCGTTGTAATTTCCTTGCTTTAGATTTAAGTTCCCAGTCGCAGAATCACCTCTGTTCCTCTCCATTTTAATGGAAAGTTCTCTCACTCAGTTCTTCACTATTCCGCAAGAGGCTTCTTACAGCTACATTGCCAATTATTCCCTTCTCATGAAGAAATTAATATTTTGGAATTAAATTGCCATTGTTCAGCAGAACCATAGCCACTTTTGGAATGTTGTGTGCAGTTCTGGTCTGAGTCCTATCAGAAGGATGTTGTGAAACTTGAAAGGGTTCAGAAAAGATTTACAAGGATGTTGCCAGGGTTGGGGGGTTTGAGTGAAATGGAGAGGCCAAGCAGACTGAGGCTGTTTCCCCTTGCGCGCTGGAGGCTGAAGTTGATAAAATCATGAGAGGCATGGATGGGGTCAATAGTCAAGGTCTTTTCCTTGAGATGGGATACTCCAGAATGTAAGGGTAATAGGTTCAGGGTGGGCAGGTGGGGTGGGGAAGGGAAGGTTTAAAAGGGACGGAAGGGGCAACTTTTTCATTCAGAGGGCGGTGTGTGTAAGGAATGAGCTGCCAGAGGAAGTGGTGGAGGCTGGTGCAATCACAACATTTAAAAGGTATCTGGATGGGTATATGAATAGGAAGGGGTTAAAGGAAAATGGGCCAAGTGCTGGCAAACGGGCCTAGATTGTTTCTGGATACCTGATCGGCATGTTAACTTTCTCTCTGGTGTCGGTGTAATACCTTGATGTCTCCTTTTCTCCCCTTTCCAGGGGATGTTAACCATTTCGTGTTTCATTGTTCGTCAAGAAGCTGCATTGCAGGTTCACCCTGAATTGACACAGTATTTGTTTCCCAAAATCAGACCTGTTCAGTCTCAGCAGTATTCCAATATTGGGAAAGATATTAACTTTCAGGTGGAGTTATCCAAAATTCAGAGAGATGTCAGACTTGACATTTTTGCTTTTCTGCCCCTGTAAGATCCTGAATCAGCACCTTCAGGAGAATTAGCGCGGAGTGAGAACAGAGGTGGAGAGAAGAGAGAGAGTGGGATGATGCTTTCAATTTTGTGGAGTAACAAAAGAAAAGAACGTTCTGCAGAAAGTAGAGTTGCTTGTTCTGAATTTCTACCCTGCACTGACAGTGATGATTTTTGTAATCTCTTTTCACAGACTTTTTGAAGATCTGAAGACAGAAGTTTCAAAATCAACAGATGAAGGGCTTATGCTTGAAACATCGACTCTCCTGCTCCTCGGATGCTGCCTGACCTGCTGCGCTTTTCCAGCACCGCACTTTTCGACACTGAGTGTCCAGTGTCTGCAGTCCTCACTTTGATGTCAATGTCTGACAGTCACTCAATCCATTGGGAACGCAACAATTTTCGACTGTGATTCTGTGAGAAGGAGCAAAGCTTTTTAGTTCCTGTTTCTGTATGTTTTCAGAATCAGTGGGACTGGATGAGAGACCGTACTGTTGCAGTGCACTGAGGGTGGAGCCAGAAATAGTTATACAGCCTGGAAAGAGGGATTCACGGCAGGGAGGGGCTCTACACATTTTCGTGCGTAGGTTTGGCCATGGGAAAACCTGAGCGATCCCGCCCCGTAGAGAAACCATGTAAGGGTGGTGACTGTGGGAAAAGTTTCCATTTCCCGTCTGCCCTGGAGACTCAACGGCGCACTCACACCGGGGAGAGGCCGTTCCCCTGCACAGAGTGCGGTAAGGCCTTCAGCAATTCCTCTGACCTGTTGAAGCACCAACGGGTCCACACGGGGGAGAGGCCCTTCAGCTGTCCCAAATGCAGGAAGGGCTTTACGCAGGCCTCCAGTCTGCTGACCCACCGGCAGGTCCACACCGGGGAGAGGCCGTTCCTTTGCACCAAGTGCAGGAAGGCCTTTAGCAATTCCTCAGGCCTGCTGAGGCATCAGCGGGGCCACACGGGGGAGAGGCCCTTCAGCTGCCCTGAGTGTGGGAAGGTATTTAGCAATTCCTCCGACAGACTGAAGCACCAGCGGGTCCACACTGGAGAGAAGCCCTTCAGCTGCCCCAAATGCGGGAAGGGCATTACCCATGCCTCCACCTTGCTTACCCACCGGCGGGTCCACACCGGGGAGAGGCCCTTCACCTGCCCCGAGTGCGGGAAAGCCTTCAGCAATTCATCCGACAGACTGAAGCACCAGCGGGTCCATACTGGGGAGAGACCCTTCAGCTGCCCTGAGTGTGGGAAGGGCTTTACACAGGCCTCCACCCTGCTGGTCCACCAGCGGGTCCACACTGGGGAGTGGCCATTCACCTGCTCTCAGTGTGGGAAGGGATTCACCCACTCTTCCCACCTGCAGAGGCACCAGCGAGTTCACATTCCATGGCAGGGGGATTGAAGGAGCAATGGCAGAGTCCCATTATCGACTGGACCCCTGGGTTTGAATCCCGTTGTGGCAGATGGCGGAATTGGAATTCGGTCAGAAGTCTGGAGTTCGGAATCTAACGATGAAACCATTTTTGCGGGTGGGGGCGGGGGCGTGAGATCCCCCATCTGAATCACTCATGCCCTTTTTAGGAAAGGAAACTGCCGTTGCAGGAAAGGATTCACTCATTTGTCCCAGCTGCATCCTTTACCCGGGTGGCCTACATGTGACTCCAGACCCAGAGCAGTGTGGTTGACTCCCCCACCTGCAGAAATGAACAGGGAGAAACTTACTTGGCTGCAGGGTCTGGGTTGAAATTGCTGAGTGAGGCAATACTTCCTATGGGTTAAGGCTGTACCAAGGATCCAATTACAAAGGGACAACTTGGTGGTGACTAATAGTAAAGAAAGTGGGGGGTGGGGAGACTGTGTACTCTTTGACCTTGAGTTGTTTTTTTAAAAAATAAGCTACTTTTTCTACGCCTTTTTGCTGGGGGGATCTGAAGTGGTAACAAAGTTGGGTCTTGATAAAGGTTACCTGAACTTACTGCCGGGTTCAGACTTTCATTGAAAGCTTTGAGCTCCAAGAGGTTTTTGTTTTAAAGCTGCTCATTTCTTTCAGCCTCCTGCGCTAAGTTTCCAATGTCATGTATCAGATGGAGCAGTGAATGAGTAGCTGGTATCATTAAAAATTGTAAATTTTTCATGTGTGCAGGTACTGCGTCATTTCATCAGCATTGTAAGGTTTACTGGCAGCACCGGGAGGTGTGGGCTGCCTTCACTAGAAATGATGTGGAGGAGCCAGAGATGGACTGGGTTGGATCAAGTTAAAAAAATCACACATCAGGCTATAGTGCTTTATTTGGAACCACTAGCTTTCGGAGCGCTGCTCCGTCATCAGAAAGCTGTGGAACAGGATCATAAGGCATAATTTATAGCAAAAGATCACAGTATAGTGCAAATGATCGGATATATTGAACAAACCTAGATTGTTGTGAAGTCTTTTGTCTTTTAGAATAGATTGCAAATTTTAGTTCATTAATGTGTAAATTCCAGAAAGTCTTTGAAGTCAGATTCTCGAGATTACTTAAGGTTTTATATAAATAGGTTTCATCTCAGTTCAGACAATAATGAAATGTGTGAGGTTTGAGTCTGTCTGTATCCCAATCTTGAATCAGACTGGTTCTATTTCCAAAGTAGGAATTTACAAATATTACATGTATCAACTGCCTGCAGGTTGTTTGCTTTTTGATCAAAATTGAATGTATCTGCAAATGCAAATTCACCCCATAGACCTGTGTGTGTATGAGAGAGTGTGTGTGCATGAGAGAGTTTGTGTCTGTTTGCGTGTGTGTATGCTTGAAGCGTGAGTGTGATGGAGGAGAAGCCTGTGAGAGGGTGTGAGTGTCTCAGAGAGAGCATGTGTATGAGAGAGGTATGGATAAAAGCGAGGGGTTGCATTTGGCTAAAACAAGGAAGGGCAGGATTTGTATAGTTAATGATAGGGCTCTGGGTTGCGTTGTAGAACAGAGACATGGTGGGTTTCAGGTACATTGTTCTATGAAAGTTGCATCATTGGTAGACAGGGTGGTTAAGAGGCGTTCATTACACTTGCCTTCGTTGTTCACAGCGTTGTGTATAGGAGTTGGGACATCATGTTGTTAAGACCACTTTCAGAGTACTGAGTACAGTTTTTTTTTGCCCTGTTATAGCATGTCGGAGAAATTTGCCCAATAAGTTAGAGATCACAAAGCGCGGTTCAAAGTGAAATTGACAAACACTTTATTACAAGCAATGTCACTGGAAGAGAACCTGACTAGGCTGACACAGAATTGACAGTCTGTACAGGTAGATCAGAATTTCTCTTCTAAGAGCTGAGGATGAGACCAGTTTTTATAATAATGCTGTATAATAAGGCTGATTAAGAAATGGGGAATATACAATGTATCTGGAAATGGAGTAATCTAGTTACAAGGATGCTAATTGGAAAACCGTTATCAGATGAATGTCCTGTTCCTTCACACAGTGTAACATCCTGACGATCGATGGTTCCATTCCTCTTCACAGGTAGGTGTTAACTTCTCCTCTGAAGTGGTGAGGTGCTTCCATTTCTTGTTCTGGAAGCAAGTCCTTGCTGGTGCCTCTCTGTCTGACCTGCTCTTTGTGTGGCTTTGGTATTGTTGGGTTGTGAAACTGTCCTTGGGGCTTTGAGATACCTGTGGTGCTCTGTCATTGTAGTGAGGTTGAAGTGCATTCCTTTGTCCGTATGCTGTCAGGTTTGGCTTGCGAGCCTGCATGGGCATTCTGGGTATTTTAGGTACAGTTTGACCAATTTTGCTTTTGTGGGCCTATTGTGGGTTGGCAGAGTGGCAGATCTTTTTCCACAATTTCCCCCCCTTTTCTTTTTGTTTTGCTCAGGGGAGGGATGAGAAGGGGCAATGTAGCCGGAGCCAGGGGGATTGTCGGGTGGGGGTCTCAGTATCAGACAGATAGCTCTCTGTGTCCGAGTCTGGTCCAGGAGAGGCTATTTTAGGGGCAGGGATGTTCTCCCAGTGGATCTGTGCTAGCTGAGTGGTGAGGGGGCCAAAGGGTAACAGAATTGTACATAGGTGTGAACAGCACAGTCGGATAGCCATGGCTAGCACTCTAAGCCTGGCAATGATAGTGATGAGGGCTATCAGTCCCTGCAGTCAGGCTCTGCGCGTGCACTCTTTCACAGCGAGTAGGTCGTCCAGGGCTATCGTGTTCTGCAGAGTCACAGTACAGATGGCAACAGCCTCCACATTCAGCTGGGCGAATACGTTTGCTGTGGAGTTTGCCACCTCCTGTACTGTGACAGCGAGTTTGTGGGCTTCTACCTGTAACTGTAAAGTTGCCGAGTGGGGTGACATCAGGTAGAGAGCTGCTTCAATGGCAGCAACGGCTCGTCTGCTGCCTGGCACGGGCTTTGGGAAGGGAGGGGACTGGGAGTGATAAATTAATGGTACCGCATACCCAACATTGCAGCTCCCTGTCCAGGACAGCAGTAGGCTTTGTGGCCACAGATAAAATAGGTGCCATTGTCAGTCTGGAGATGGAGTGTCTGGGTCCCTGTCCAGCTGGTGAGGAAGGTGGTATTCTGGGTGATCTTGTTGAGGACCTGTCGGTTTAAAATGCTGCCTTCTGCAGTGGATCGGCGTGCTGCGGGAGTTAGGAGCAGGGAGTCAGTGCACCGGCTCCAGTCAGCCTCCCATCCAGATGGCTGTGTGTGTTTCAAACAGATGGAACCTGCAGGTGGCCCGTGTGTGTTCGTGTCAGCAATGGTCAGGGCTGGGGGCTCATGGGAGAGGTTGTAGGCCGGGTAAAAGCACCCTTTATATTTTTCCAGGTGGTAACCTGCAGACCTCCAGCGGGCTGGACTGTTGCCCCCATATTTGGTCATTGATGGTGGTATTTTGAGTGTGGTAACTTCAGGGGACCTGTCTGGCTCCAGGCACCATTCCACCATGTAAGAGATATTTAAGGGGATTGAGGCTAAGGAAATACCCCCCGTGAGAGTGGACAGGGACCTAGTGCAGACCCAGCAGCGGGTCTCATTAAATCGCATACCCATGAGCCATTTTGAGGAAGGTGTTGGCCTGCACATCACAGTGGGTTATGAAATGTGCTGCCCCTTGGGCCTGTTTACCAGCAAGCCACAGTGTGATGGTCAGACAGATCAGATGGTGATGGCTGCCGCGAGTAGCTGGATTCATCCTGTGTTCGGAATGGTGCCTTCCTCTGTGTGGTCCCTGTTCAGAGGTTGTGGAGCCCTCTTGCAGCGGGTGGTATGTGTCCATTCGGGCCATCCTTCCGGTTTCACAGCAGTCCGGGTTGTCATCAGGATCAGGTACAGACCTTTCCACCGAGGGGAGAGAGAATCTTTTTCTAGTGATTTGATCGTGACATAGTCCCCAGGTCAGAACAGATGAATGGGCAATGATTGGGGTGTGGGCAATGCAGCCCTGACCTGTTTGTGTGAGCACTAATGCTCCTGCTAAGGGCCTGGACATACTCTAGTGGGGCCTCTTGTGTCAGAAGCAGGGCTGTGTCTGTGGTGAGTGTCAGGGGTCTGGTGGCAGTGGGCATAGGCTGCCCCATAAGTACTTGAAAAGGGGTGAGCACAGCTGTTCAGTTTGGCTGCGTATGTGTAGCATAGAGGGCAAGTGGCAAGGCGTCTGACCAGGTCAGTCCTGTTTTCTGGGTGGTTTTAGTCAGTGTGGTCTTCAGGATGCCATTCATCCACTCGACCATGCCTGACAACGGGTTGGTTGGGAATGGGGTGTCGCTGTGGTATCCCTAGTGTCTCGCGAATGCTGGTCACAAGCTAAGCCGTGAGTGAGTCCCCCTCTCCGTCTCTATGCTATACGGAACTCCAGATCTGGGGATGACATCCTTTAGGAGGCATTTTACTACCATACATGCATCATCCTTTCTTATGGGAAATGCTTCGACCCATTTGGAGAACATGTCTCTGATGACCAGGATGTACTTGTAACCCTGTTTTGGGGGCATGTGTGTGAAGTCAATCTGTAAGAGGCTGAAAGACCCCTCAGGAACTGGCGGGTACTTGGCAACTGGCTTCCCTGCATTGTTCTGCATGCAGATGAGGCACTGTGACAGCAGGACTTGGGCAGCGGCAGTGAATCCTGGTGCATACACACTGTAACGCAGTCCTGGTATCATGCCCCTCTTGCCTGTATGGCCAATGATGTGGGCTGTTGGGGCCCGTGTGTGGAGGTGGGCACTTGGGCAAATGATGCGGCCATCAGGGCGTATTAGCAGGTTGAGGGAAGGAGATTGTGTGGCCCCAGTGCAGGCCCAACTGTCCTTTTCCTGCTGTGGAGCAGTTTCTTGGGTAGCTTGCACAGCCTCCATGGGGTCAGGGAACACTGGGGCCTGCGCTATTCTGGGAGCCTGCAGGATGTAGATGGCGGGGTGCATGCAACTTCCGGGCTGCTGTGTCAGCTGAGGCATTCCCGAGGGTGACCGGGTCAGTGGCAGAGGCATGGGCACGGCATTTGATAATTGCTAGGGCTGAGGGTAACAGGGCTGCTTCCAGGAGATCAGAAATTAGCGTAGCGTGTTGTAGTGGCCTCCCTGCTGACGTGATGAAGCCTCTCTGTTTCCAGAATGTGCCAAAATCGTGGATGACTCCGGCATATCTGGAGTCAGGATAAATGTTTGCTGTGTGTCCTTTAGCAATGACACCAGCCCTAGTGAGTGCAAACAGCTCTGCAGCTTGTGCAGATGTGCCATTTGGCAGTGCAGCTGACTCTAGAACTATGAAAGGAGTGCAGAGGGCACATCCTGCCAGTGTGCAGTGGTCTGAGGGCCTGAAGGATGATCCATATGTATAGAATATGAGGTCAGAGTTGTCTAGAGGTGTTTCAGAGAGGTCAGGGCATGGGGCAACGACCTGCTGGACAAGGTCTAAACAGTTGTGTTCATCCGTAATAGTGGTCAGAGTGAGTGGGAGCAGGGTGGTGGGGTTCAGGGCAGGGGTACGTTGCAGGGACAGGATGGCTTTGGATAGTAAAGCAACCTCATATCCAATTCTCTGGGTGGCAGTGAAATGTTGCTGCTGGAAATGGAGTAACCTAGTTACAATGATGCTAATCGGAAAACAGTTATCAGAGGAATGTCCTAATTCTCTACACAAAGCAACATTCTGACAGTATCGATGGATCAGGAGCTTCCATTCCTCTTCGCAGGTAGGTGCTAATGTCTCCTCTGAAGCAGTGAGGTGCTTCCATTGTCCTGTCCTGGCAGCAATGCTCTTGCTGGTGCCTCTCTGTCTGACCTGTCTTTTGTGTGGTTTTGGTATTGCTGGGTTGTGAAACTGCCCTCAGGGCTTTGGGATAGATGTGGTACTCTGTCATTGTTAGTGGGTGCTTGAGGTGTACAGGTATTCCCTTGTCTGCAAGTGCGGTCTAGTTTCGCTTGTCAGCCTGCTTGGTCCCTGCTAAGATATTCTGGGTGTTTTGGTACAGTTTGGCCAATTTTGGTTTTGTGGGCCTATTGTGGGTCGCCAGGGTGGCAGATCTTTTCCCACATACAATTACCAGGAATACTTGGAATCCTGAGAAGGATTCAAGTGAATCCTAGAGAGATGTTGCATCCCTTGGACTATTCCCAGAAAGTGAATGAACTATCAAGACTCCAGTTAATTGGTAATTTTTATTTGTTTAAAAATGTGAATACTTAATGAAGAGTTCTTCCAGTTAATCATTGGGTATTCAAATTTCTCTTCAGAATTAAAGATCATAACAAAACTGGGTGTCATTGTGGAATGTTGAATCTGTTGTATGTGCTTGGTAAAATTTGGATGAACAATATTTCAAAGTGAATTTTATCATGTTAAGTACTAAGACTTTCTGGAGAGGAAAGATTTGCCCTTGTGTGTTTTGCAACACTTGAGGTCAGTTCAATAGAATACGCAGACAAGTTGATGCTAGAGTTGAGAGCTGTGGCAAAATATCAGAAATAATGCAGGCAGTAGCACGGCAATTAGGGTTAGAAAGTTAGCTAAAAGAATTATAAAAACAGGTTGGAAAGTTTCATCAGCTTTTCTGAAAAAAGTTAACAAAATGAGTCTGGGGATTCAGTAACGGAGGATAAAGAGATGGCACATGAATTCAAAAGAGTTTGAATCTGACTTCACTAGAGAGGATACAAATAACACCCTGGAACTAGTTGTAAATCAAGAATTGAAAGGGAGGGAGGAACTGAAGAAAATTACAATCACCAAGGAATTAGTACTGAGTAAACTGTTGGAACTACGAGCTGATAAGTCCTGGGTATTTGAAGGAATTCATCCTAGACTCTTAAAGAGAAATTAGCGAGTGAAATAAGACCATAAGACATAGGAGTGGAAGGAAGGCCATTCGGCCCATCGAGTCCACTCCGCCATTCAATCATGGCTGATGGGCGTTTCAACTCTACTTACCCGCATTCTCCCCGTAACAGTTAATGTATTGGTTTTAATTTTCCAAACCTCATTAGTTTCAGGGATGGTTTCTTTAGATTGGAAAAATCCTTTCTTCAAAAAGGGAGACAGAACAGGAAACTGCAGACCATTTAACTTAACATATGTAATGGGGAAAATGTTCAAAGCTATTATCAAAGATATTATGATAGGGCACTTGTATGAGTTCGAGGTAATCAGGCAGCGTGAATTTGTTTTTGTCAATGGGAAATAATGTTGTAATAATATTTTGAAGAACGGCCTCTCCGCACTGCGACTGAGCTGATGAATCTCCAGTGCCCACAGGGAATGGAATCCCTTCCCTCAGTCCCCACATTTCCACAACTTCTCCGCAGTTCTGGTGTCCTTTTGGCTCTGTGTTTCCGATGAACAATTGAAAGTGTGATCACACTCAGGAAACGTGTACAGTCACTCCCTCCTGCGAATAGTGTAATGTTTCTTCAGTCTGTGTAACTGGTTAAAGCGCTGCCCACAGTCAGCTCACGGGGAGACTCTCTCAACAAGGGTAAAGGACATACAAAGGTTGAGCAGCGAGACAAAATGCAAAAGCAATAAAATGTCGAACCACGGGGAAAACATATTGTGGCTCGACCCCTTTTTTTTCTATTGGCATTTGGACACTTAAAATCTGTCAGTAACACCAGCATCCCGATAGAGCATACAGCGCATGTTTGCCGGTGTCAGCAACGCCATGCGAATGCTCGCCGGGTGTCAGCAAAATACTGGGTATGAACATCGCAGTTCGCACAAAAAGGCGCGCGATCTTCTTTTGATTGACCAATAGGAAGTACAGGAGGACCGGAAGGAGTCTAGTCCTCCTGCCAATCAGAGCCACCCCATTGTCTGAATGCGGAAGTTGGACCCTGAGTTTCTGAAGCTGCTGCTACTGTTTCTTTGAATGAAGATTGAGCTTCACCCCAGACTGCAATCTCCTTCCTCTGTCCAACATCTGTAAGTACGGCACTCTGTTTTCTCACCACCTTTTCCATTTCTTTATTTTCATTCAGGGCTTCAGTTGTTGACTTGCAGCAACTGAAAGGAACGGGAGTGAATTGGGGTGGACAGACTCTGGAAACGTTGCTCCACGTCTGTGTCGCAATTGGCAAAATAGACAGGCAGGAGGCTGGAAGAACAAGCCAGGTAGCATCAGGAGGTGGAGAAGTCGACGTTTCAGGGGTAACCCTTCTTAAGGATTGGGGATGGGTGCAGATAAAGAGTGTCCTTGGGGCAGGGTGGTGAATTGGGGATAGGTGAAAGGTCTGACCTGGTTGGTGAATGGGAGGAATAAATCTGGTTCGTGACAGTGATGAGTGGAAATGAGGGGGAGGAGCTGAGAAGGGAGTCATGGGGGGGGGGGGAATGGGAAGTGAGGTTATTTGAGACTGGAGAACTCAATGTTGAGTCCTCTAGGCTATAGGCTGCCCAGGCGGAAGATGAGGTGTTGTTCCTCCAATTTACTATTTGGTTCATTGTGGTAATGGAGAAAGCCTAAGATAGTCTTTTCAGAAAGGGAGTGGGAAGGGGAATTAAAGTGGGCAGTGACTGTGGACCCGCCTGCGACGTTCAGCAAACCGTTCCCAAGTTTATGCTCAGTCTCCCCAATGTAGAGAAGACCACAATTGGAAAACATGAGAAAAAGAGTACAACAATATGAAGTTGTGAAAAAGAGCAGAAAGGAAGTGTATTATTTAAATGGTGATATGCTGAGATGTGGAGAAAGTGAGATCTGCAGATATTGGTGATTAGAGTCAGTAAGTGTGGCGCTGGAAAAGCACAGCAGGTCAGACAGCATCTGAGGGGCAGGACAGTCGATGTTTCAGGCACAAGGGAATAAGGAATGATATGTGGATATAGAAAGGGGGTTCAGTGTCTTTCTACACCAGTCACTGCCAGTTGTTAGACAGGTGCAGCAAGCTATCAGCAAAGCAAGTGGTATATTAACAAGAGGAATTGTGTTCAGAATTGTGGATGCCTTCCTGCAGTTAGGGGGTCATTGAATATATTCAAGGCTGAGTTCATCTGAGTTTTGAGCAACAATGAAGTGGATGTTTATGGGAGAAAGCAAGAAAATGTTTTTCAGACAAGTACAGAACAGTTACAGAGTCATACAGCAAAGAAACAGACCATTCAGTCCAACTAGTCCACGTTGAATATATTCACAAACTAATCTAGTCCCACCTGCCAGTGTTTGGCCCATATCCCTCCGAAACTTTCCTATTCATGTAATTAACCAAATGTCTTTTGAAAGTAACATCACTTCCTCTGGACATTCACTCCACACATGAACTACTGTATTTTAAAAAAAAGCTGCCTCAAGTCTTTTCAAAACCTCTCTCCTCTCTCCTTTCAAATTTGCTGCCAAATTCTGAAACCCCCACCTGAGGGAAATGACACCTGCCATTCACCTCATGTATACTTCTCATGATTTTATAAACCTCTATAAGGTCACTTCTCAACCTCCTGTGCTCCAGTGAATAAAGTCACAGCCTTTCCATCGAGATGTAGGAAGATTCATATCCAGTTATGGTCTGTTCAATGCTGGTTCAGGCTCCAAAGACCAAATGACCAACTCCTGCTCCCAATTCTCACGCTCTGTGTCCAAAGTTAAAAATCAAAAACACAGGATTATGGTCCAACAGGTTTATTTGGAAGCACTAGCTTTCAGACTGCTGCTCCTTCATCGGGTGGTTGTTAAGAATAAGATTGTAAGACACTGAATTTATAGCAAAAGTTTACAGTGGGGTGTAACTGAAATTATATATTGAAAAAGACCTGGGTTATTTGTGAAGTCTCTCCTCTTTTAGAATAACCATGTTGGTTTCAGTTCTTTCATATGTAAATAGCAAAACCTTTTTAAAAGTTACATTCCCAATTGGTGTCATGTTGTCCCAGATAACGTATTGAAGGTGTGAGTTTCCCTGTTTGAGGCTGTCTGTATCACAACGGTTAGACTGATTCTAATCTTAAAAAATGGATTAACAGAATCTTACTTGGATTCATGCAGTTTGTGTCCAGGACAGCAAGAGACCATCAGATATAGCAACAGCAATTAGGCCATTCAGCCCATTGGGTTTGCTCATACCATTCAATCGTGGCTGTTAAGTTTCTTATCCACGTTCTCCTGCTTTTTCTCCGTAACCCTCGATCCCCTTGATACTCAAGAACCTATCAATCTCAGTCTTAAATATCCTCAGTGACCTGGCCTCCACAGCCTTCTGTGGCAGTTAATTCCTTAGAGTCATTACTCTCTGGCTGAAGATGTTTCTCCTTATCACCAATGTAAAGGGTCTTCCCTTTACTCTAAGACTGTGCCTCGAGCCCTAGTCTCTCCTCCCAATGGAAAGATCTTCCCAACATCCACTCTGTCCACGCCGTTCAGTATTCTGTATGTTTCAATTAGATCTCCCCTGAGTGTGGGCCTGTTAAACAGCATGAACCAGACCCTTCAGGATGAGATACAGCAGGAATGAGGTTCTACAAAGTGAGAAGGGAGGGAGAGTGTGTGGGATGGAGATTTTCAGCTTTGAGAGAATAAGAGAGGAAGCAGAATTCACTATAAATTAGAATTGATCGGATGGTCCAACAGGCCAAGGAATGGCAGATGGAGTTTAATTTAGAGAAATGTGAGGTTTTGCATTTTGGTCAAGCAATCCAGGCAGGACTGGCACAGTGAAGGGGAGTGTTGCAGAACAAAGAGACCTTGGCGTGCAGGTTCATAGCTCCTTGAAAGTGGAGTCGCAGGTAGACAGGATAGTGGTGGTGGTGTTTGGTATGCTTTCCTTTATTGGTCAGCGTATTGAGCATAGGCATTGGGAGATCATGTTGTGGCTGTACATTGGTAAGGCGACTTTTGGAATAGTGCGTCCAGTGCTGGTCTCCCTGCTTTCGGAAAGAACTTGTGAAACTTTGAGAGGGGTCGGAAAAGATTTGCGAGGATGTTGCTAGACTTGGAGGGTTTGAAGTACCCTGGAGAATCGGAGGCTGAGGGGCAGCCATATAGAGGTTTATAACTGGCATGGATAGGGTGAATATCCAAGGTCTTTTCCCCAAGGTAGGAGAGTCCAAAACTAGAGGGCATATGTTTGAGGTGAGAGGGAATGATTTAAAAGGGCCCTGAGGGGCAACTTTTTCATGCAGAGGGTTGTGCACATATGGAACGAGCTGCCAGAGGAAGTGGTGAGGCTGGTACAATTATCTTTAAAATGCATCTGGCTGGGTACATGAATAGGAATGGTTTAGAACCGTAAGAGCCATATGCTGGCAAATGGGACTAGATTAATTTCGGATATCTGTTTGGCACAGACAGTTTGACCAAAGGGTCTGTTTCCGTGCTGTATGACTAATTGTCTTCGGTGAAAGCAGAAGTGTGGTTGTGAAGACTGGACTTTCAGAGCAACTTTCAAAGTTTTTTTGCCCTTACTGGGAGCAGAAGAAGTTACAATGAAATATTTGATTTGTGAGAGAGCAACTGAGTGAGCGTGGACATTTGGGATTTTGGTGGAAAGTGGGAATTCATTGCACTGTGGGGATCAAGCCCTCCTTATCCAGTCATTTCAGCTGGTGGATGAGACTCGGCAGTTCATGCAGGCAGTCAATCCAGATAATATTTTATAAATTCATGCTTTGGAAATAGAAACAGTCTGACTCAAGACTGAGATACAGGCAAACTCTGACCTCATACCTTTAATGCATTGTCTGAGCTGAGATGCCACCTTTTGTTGTAAAGCCTTGTGTTATCTTGAGAGGGTGCCTGACAGGAAGTTCTGGGATTTACATATTAATGATACCTGAAATCCATTCTAAAAGATGAAAGACTTAACAATCCGGATTTTTTCAATATATCATTTCAGTGGCAGGCCACAAATGTCTTTCCATAAATTCTGTGCCTTATGGTCTTATTCTCCACAACCACCTGATGATGGAGCAGTGCTCCGAACGCTGGTCCTTCCAAATAAACCTGTTGGACTATAACCCGGGTTTGTGCGATTTTTAACTTTGCCCAGGTTAGGGTGGATTGATCATGCTAAATTATGCATAGCGCCCAGGGATGTGCAGGTGAGGGTAGATTGGCCGTGTTAAAGTACCCATCGTGCCCAAGGAGGTGCAGATTTGTGTGGGTTAGCCATGCTAACTTATACATAGTGTCCAGGGATGTGCAAGGTAGGGTGGATTGGCCAAGGGATATGGGCCAAGTGCTGGCAAATGGGACTAAATTGATTTACAATATCTGGTCAGCATAGACGAATTGGACCAAAAGGTTTGTTACTGTGCGGTATATCTTAATGACTCTGGCTTTCTACTAAGGTTTGCCACGTCTCTTCTGTTCAGTTTCTCTCTGGTGTCTGTGTTAATACCTTGATGTGTCTGGTTATTCCTCAAGCTGCATTCCCGATTCATCCTGAATTGACACATTTTGTTTTGCTTCCCAAAATCAGACCTCCTCACTCTCAGTAGTATCCCAATGTTGTGAAAGATGTTAACTTTCAGGTGGAGTTATCCAATATGTAAGTCTTGACGTTTTTGCTGTTCTGATCCTGAATCAGCACCTTCAGGAGAATTACTTGGAGCGGAGTGAGAACAGAGGGGGAGAGAGAGAGAGAAGGATGTTGCTTTCAATTTTGTGGAATAACAAAAGAAAAGAATGCTCCATAGCTTGTTCTGAATTTCTACCCTGCATTGACAGTGATGACTTTTGTAATCTGTTTTTCCAGAGTATTTGAAGATCCGAAGACAGAAGTTTCAAAATGAACAGATGAAGGCCTTATGCCCGAAATGTTGACTCTCCTGCTCCTTGGATGCTGCCTGACCTGCTGTGCTTTTCCAGCGCCGCACTGTTCAACACTGACTCTCCCCCATCTGCGGTCCTCACTTTCACGTCAATATCTGACAGTCACTCAATCGACTGGGACAGCCACGATTTTTTATTACAATTCTGTGAGAAGGAGCAAAGCTTGTTTGTTCCTATTTCAGTACATTTTCATTATCAGTGGGACTGGATGAGAGATCCTACTGTTGCTGCGCACGGAGTGTGGAGCCTGAAACTGTTATACGGCCTGGAAAGAGGGGCAGTACATGCGTTTACTTGTGGCTGAAGCTTCGGACATGGAGAAACCGTGGAAGTGTGGTAACTGTGGGAAAGGCTTCCGTACTCCGTCTGACCTGGAGATTCATCGGCGCATCCACACCGGGGAGAGGCCGTTCTCCTGTCCCAAGTGCGGGAAGGGCTTTACCCAGGTCTCTGGCCTGCTGAGGCACCAGCGGATCCACACGGGGGAGAGGCCTTTCAGCTGTCCCGAGTGTGGGAAGGCCTTCAGTGATTCATCCTCCCTACTGACCCACCGGCGAGTCCATACGGGAAAGAGGCCGTTCAGCTGTCCCGAGTGTGGGAAGGCCTTCAGCCGTTCCTCCAATTTGCTGGCCCACCAGCAGGTCCACACAGGGGAGAGGCCCTTCTGCTGTCCTGATTGCGGGAAGGCCTTCAGCTATTCCTCCTCCCTGCTGACCCACCGGCGAGTCCATACGGGGGAGAGGCCCTTCAGCTGCACTGAGTGTGGGAAGGCTTTCACCCGGCTCCTCCCACCTCCTGAGCCACCAGCGACTTCACGTGCCATTGCAGGGGGACTGACAAAGCGACTGCCGAGTGCCGTTATCGACTGGACTATTAACCCAGTTCTGGGATCTGTTGGGTTTGAATACCACCGCGGCAGATGGCGGAATTGGAATACGGTCAATTGGAATAACGATGAAACCATTTTTTGTGTGGGGGGGGGGGGAGAGAAAACCCCAATCTGATTCACGCCCTTTTTAGGGAAGGAAACTGCAGTTGTGGGAAAGGATTAACTCAGTCGTCCCAGCTGCATCCTTTATCTGGTCTGGCCTACACGTGACTCCAGACCCACAGCAGTCTGTTTCACTCCACACTGCCCCCGTTCCCGGCCCCACGGGTTAAGGCTGTACCAAGGATCCAATTACAAAGGGACAACTCTGTGCTGACCCATAGTAAAGAAAGTGAGGTGGGGGGGGCGGGGGGGGGGGGGTGCGGGGGAGTGTGTGCGCTTTGACCTTGAGCTGTTTAAAAAACCACTACTTTCTCTACATCTTTTTGCTGGGGGAGGGATCTGAAGCTGTAACAAAGTTGGGTCACAATAAAGATTACCTGAACTTACTGCCGGGCTCAGACTCTCATTGAAAGCTTTGAGCTCCAGATGGTTTTTTGTTTTAAAGCTGCTCATTTCTTCCAGCCTCCTGCACCAAGTTTCTAATGTTGTGTATCAGATGGAGCAGTGAATGAGTAGCTAGTATCATTAGAAATTGTAAATGTTTAAGGAGTACAGGTACTGCATCGTTTCATCAACATTGTAAAGGTTACTGGCTGCACTGGGAGGTGTGGGCTGTGTTCACTCAACTCTTATCTTTAAAATTGAGAATAGCTAAAATGATATATTCAGAAACATCATTGAAGTCTAAACCCATTTCAATTTTTTAAAAGAGCTGCTGAAATCTTTCTGAAACTTGCACTGGAATATGTGCAGTTAGGCCACAGCTCAGGACAGGCTGTAAGGGGTGAATGACCTATTCCTCATCTTGTGAAATTGGTTTCCAACTATGTAGACATAGTTATAGAGTTGTAGAGCTGGAAACAAACCCTTCAGTCCATACCTTAAATGATTCTAGTGATCCATTTGCCAGCATTTGGCCTATGTTCATCTGTACCCTTCCTATTCATATCCCCATCCAGATGCCTTTTAAATGTTGTAATTGTACAAGTCTCCACCACTTCTGGCAGTTCATTCCATACACACACCACCCTCTGCGTGAAAATGTTGCCCCTCAGGTCCCTTTCCCCACCTTCAACCTATGCCCCTTTAGTACTTGACCTTGGGGAAAGACCTTGGGTATTCACCCTATCCATGCCCCTTACAAATGTCTATAATTTTAAGGAGGAGAGAATGAGGACTGCAGATGCTAGACATCATTTTCCACCCCACCCCACTTTATCCCAGTCCCATGCCTTCAACTCAGCACGCCATCTTGACCTGTCCGTCAACTTTTCAATCTATCAGCTCCACCCACTTCTCCAACCTATCCATCGCCAAACCTGATGCCTGGAGGAGGAACACCTCATCCTCTGCCTTGCGACCCTGCAACCACACAGGACAAATGTGGATTTCGACAGTTTCCTCACCTCCCCCACTTTATCCCAGTCCCAAGCCTCCAATTTGGTGCTGCCCCTTCTGACCTGTCCATCATTTTTTCCTATCTATCTGCACCATAACCCCCTCCGAACTATCATCTTGCCACCCCCCCCCCCAACTCCCACCTCTCACAAACACACACACACACACACACACACACCTACCTTCATCTACCTATGGCATTCTCAGCTACCTTCTCCCCCAACCCCACCCTCTTCCCATTTATCTCTAAGCAGCCCCGACCCACAAGCCTCGTTCCTGATGAAGGGCTTATGCCCAAAACGTCAATTCTCCTGCTCCTTGGCTGCTGCCTGACCTGCTATGGTTTTCCAGCACCACACTCTCGGCATAATTTTAAGGTAATTGGCGGAAGGTTTCAGAGAGATGTCAGAGTAGGTTCTCTACTCGGATAGTGGTGGCTGTGTGAAATGCACTGTCAACACTGGGAGTGGAGTCAGATACATTAGGGACATTTAATCGACTCTTGGATAGGTACATGAAAGTTAGTACAATAAATGGTATGTAGGTCAGTCTGATCTTAGAGTAGGATAAAGGGCCGGTACTGCATCGAGTGCCGAAGGGCCTGTACTGTGCTATATACCTAAGTAGAGTCAAAAATGTTGTTTTATCAGCAGTACAGTCAGATCCGAGCAAACAAGGACATGCAGGTCATACTGCGCTTAGACAGAGTGAGGCGTACAGGGTTACAGCTGCACAGGAGGTGCGCAGAAGCAAGGTCAACATTAAATTTCAAATTGGAGAGCTCCATTCAGCAGTCTAATAATTGCAGGGAAGAAGCTATTCTTGAACCTGTTGGTACATGTGTTCAAGCTTCTGTATCTTCTGCCTGACAGAAGATGGTGCAGGAGATCATTCCCGGGGTGGGAGGGGTCTTTGAGGTTGGTAGCCTTTCCACGACAACGAGAAGTGTAGATGGATTACATGAGTGGGAGGTTGGCTTCCGTGATGGACTGTGCTGTGCACACCACCTTCTGTAATTTCTTCCGGTCCTGGGCAGAGCAGTTGCCGTAGCAGGGTGTAATGCACCCAGATTCAAAGCTTTCTGTGGTGCATCTGTAAATGTTGGTGAGTGTCATTGTGGACATGCCGAATTTCTTGAGCATCCTGAGGAAGAAAAGGCGTTGTTGTGCCTTCTTGACCGTTGCATGGGTACGTTTAGATATTTAGCCACTCCTTTCTCACTATTACTAACTCCTTTACTTGATGCAGTCACAGTCAGTTTCATACCTTGTGCTAAATATTATGAAGGGCAAAGGTAGTGTACATACATAATATGAAATCTTTAAACTTGAATTCATTTTAAAGAGCAGAACAACGTATTTATGGTAAAAATGGGTAAACTTAACAGGTTTTATGAAGGGTGAGAGTGGGAAGTATGTGAAGGTGCATGTTAAAACAGGACAGAGTCTGCATGGCTTTGACAACAGGAGGTCATGTCTGACAAATCTATTAGGATTCTTTGTGCAGGTAATGAGTAAGTTAGACAAAGGCAGAGCCAGTGGACGTGAGCGATTTGGATTTCCAGAAGGCCTTTGACAAGGTGCCGTGCAGGAGGCTGCTAAGTAAGATAAGTGTCCCTGGAGGAGTGGCAAGTTACTGGCACGGATAGAGGATTGGCTGACTGGCAGAAGGCAGAGAGTTGGCATAAAGGGGTCTTTGGAGTTCCAAAGGGGGTCCATGCTGAGAATGCTTGGACAGGCCAGGAGAATGGTCAGAGAAGGGGCAGATGGAATACAATGTGGTAAAGTGTGAGGTTATGCACTTTGGTGGGAAGACCAGAAACAGAGACTGTTTTCAAAATGGGAAAGGCTTCGGAAATGTGAAACAGAAAGGGATTGGGGAATCCCAGCTCAGGGGGAGGATTGTACCATTCATTCGGGGTGGTGTGGAAAGGATCGTCCCATTGAGACTTTGGAGAATTGTACCTTTAATGGCTGTGGGGGAGTAAAGGATTATACCATTCAGAGGGGGACGATTGCATCATTCGAAGGTGGAGGGGTGTGGAGGAGGAAAAGGGGAGGGGAGGATTGTACCATTCACATCACGGGGTGTGGATTATACCATTCACAGAGAGAATTATTTATTTTTATTTTTCAGAATTTCCAGGATACAGGACATATGCCAATTTTCCCCACCAGAAATCGACTGAAACTGGGTGCACTAAAAAATTCCAGCAGGAAGATTATCAGTAAAAAGGTCTCGTTTCGGTCAAAGCAGTTATAGACTTAGAGTCACACCGCACAGAAACAGACACTTCAGTTCAACTCATCCATGCCGACCAGATGTTCCAATCTGGCCCAGTCCCAAGTTCCAGCATTTGCTCCATATTCCTCCAAATCCGAACTATTCATCTAGACACCTTTTTAAATGTTGTAATTGTACCCACCTCCACCACTACCTCTGGCTGCTCATTCCATACACGCTCTACCTTCTGCGTGAAAACGTTGCCCCTCAGTTCCTTTTTAAATCTTTCCCCCTCTCATCTTAAACTTATACCTTCTAGTTTTGGACTCCTCCATTTCGGGGGGTAAAAGACCTTGGCTATTCGCCCTATCCGTGATTTTCATGATTTTATAAACCTCTCAGGTCACCCCTCAGCCGCCTCCGCTCCAGGGAGAACAGCCTCAGCCAAGTCAACTTCTCCCTATAGCTCAAATCCTCCAACCCTGGCAACATCCTTGTAAATCTTTTCTGAACCCTTTCAAGTTTCACAACATCCTTCCAAGAGGAAGGATGCCGGAATTGTACACTTATTCCAAAAGGGTCCTAAACATTCTCCTGTACAGCCACACCATAACCTCTCAAATCCTCTGCTCAATACTCTGACCAACAAAGGAAAGTATACCAAACACCACCTTCACTATCCTATCTACCTGCAACTCCACTTTCAAGAAACTGTGAACCTGCTCTCCAAAGTCTCTTTGTTCAACAACACTCCCTAGAACCTTCCCATTAAGTGTAGATGTGCTGCTCTGATTTGTTTTTCCAAAATGCAGCACCTCGCATTCATCTAAATTAAACTCCATCTGCCACTCTTCAGCCCATTGGCACATCTGAACAAGATCCCATTGTAATCTGAGGTAACCTTCCTCTTGTTCACTACACCTCCAATTTTGGTGTCATCAGCAAACCTACTAACTATACATCTATGTTCACATCCAAGTCATTTGCATAAAAAAATACAGAAAGGAGTGGACCCAGCACCGATCCTTGTGGCACTCCAGTGGTCATAAGCCTCCAGTCTGAAAAACAACTCTCCTCCACCACCTTCTACCTTTGAGCCAGTTCTGTATACAAAGGGCTAGTTCTCTCTGTATTCCATAAGATCTAAACTTGCGAACCAGTCTCCCTTGGGGAACCTTGTCAAACACCTTACTGAAGTACGTATAGATCATGTCCATTGCTCTGCCCTCATCAATCTTCTTTGTTACTTCTTCAAAGCACTCAATCAAGTTTTTGAGACATGATTTCCCATGCACAAAGCCATGCCGACGATCCCTAATCAGTCCTTCCCTTTCCAAATATGTATAAACCCTATCTCTCAGGTTTCACTCCGACAACCTGCCCACCACCGATGTCAGGTTCTCTGGCTTTTCCTTATCACCTTTCTTAAATAGTGGTACCACGTTAACCAACCTCCAGTTTTCTGGCACCTCTCATGTGACTATCAATGATACAAATATTTCAGCAAGGGGCCCAACAATCACTTCCCGTAGCCTCCCACAGAGTTCTCTGGTACACCTGATCAGGTCCTGGAGATTTATCCACCTTCGTGTTTCAAGACATCCAGCACCACCACCTCTGTAATATGGACATTTTTAAAGATGTTATAATCTATTTCCCTACACTCTATATTTTTCATGTCCTTCTCCAGAATAAACATTGATGCAAAATACTTGTTTAGTATCTCCCCCATCTCGTGTAGTTCCACACATTGGCTGCCTTGCTCATCTTTGATGTGCCCTATTCTCTCCCCAGTGACCCTTTTGTCCTTAATGTATTTGTAAAAACACTTTGGATTGTCCTTAACCCTATTTGTCAAAGTTATCTCATGTCCAGTTTTTGCCCTCCTGGTTTCCCTTTTAAGTATACTCCTACTACCTTTATACTCTAAGGATTCACTCAATCTATCCTGTCTATACCTGACATATGCTTCCTTCTTTTTCTGAACCAAACAATCAATTTCTCCAGTCATCCAACATTCCCTACACCTACCAGACATTCCTTTCACCCGAACAGGAATATACTGTCTCTGGAATCACGTTATCTCATGTCTGAAGGTTTCCCATTTTCCAGCTGTCTCTTTACCTGCAAACATCTGCCCCCAAACAGCTTTTGAAAGTTCTTGCCTATTACTGTCAAAATGAGACATTCTCCAATTTAGAATTTCAACTTTTAGATCTGGTCTATTCTTTTTCATCACTATTTTAAAATTAAGAGAATTATGGTTGCTGGCCCCAAAGTGCACCCCCACTGACACCTCAGTCAGCTGCCCTGCCTTATTTCCCAAGAGTAGGTCAAGTTTTGCATCTTCTCCATAGATATATCCACATGCTAAGTCAGAAATCTTTCTTGAACACGCTCAATAAATTCCTCTCCATCTAAACCCTTAAACCTATGGCAGTCCTGGTCTATGGTTGGAAAGTTAAATCCCCTACCATAACCATATAAGGGGAAATGAGTTTAAAACTGGGCACAATCCTCCAGGTGCAGTTTCAGCAATGCTATGTTTGGTTGCAGCAACACTTCCTTCCCTTTATGTTCTATTCCTTTAGCGATAAAAGCGAATGCTGCATTCACTTTCTTACTTATCTACTGTACCTGCATGCTAGTTTTCTGTGACTCATTAATGAGGATACCCAGATCCCTCTGTACCAGGTCACCCCAAACCCTCTTTTCGATAATAGGTTGCCTTGCTGGTTTTGTTTTTGATCAAAATGCATGACCTCACACTTATCCACCTTAAACTCCATCTGCCACATTTTGGCCAACTCTCCTAACCTATCCAGATCCATTTGTAAGGTTCATATATCCTCATTGTAATCTACCATCACGCCTATTTATGTGTCATCCACAAATTTGGCAAATGAGCCTTTTATACGTGTATCCAAGTCACTAATGTAGATTGTAAATAGCTGGGGTCCAAGGACCCAACCCTGTGGCACCTGACCAGTGACATCTTGCCATCCAGAAAAAAAAGCCATCAATTCGGACTGTCTATCTTCTGCCCATCAGACAGCCACCTATCCAAGCTGATAAATCAGCCCATATCGCATAACCTTGCGAGTTAACGCTTTCTGTGGCACTTTAGCAAATGCCTTCTGAAAAGCCAGATATATTACATCTACAGGACCCCTATTATCCACTTGTTACATCTATGAAGAACTTAGTCAAATCTGATTTGCCCATCATAAAACCATGCTGACTCTGATGGATAGAGTTTTGACTTTTCAAACGTCCTGATATTGCTTCCTTGATAATTGACCCTAACACCTTCCCAACAACAGATGTTAAACTAACTGGTCTGCAATTTCCCACATATTGCCTGCCTCCCTTTCTGAATACAGGCATTACATTAGCATTTTTCCAATCCACTGGAACCATAAGATCCTAAGATATAGGAGCAGAAACTAAGCCATTCAATCATGGAAGAAACGTTTCTCAAATCCATTCTCCCGCTTTCTTTGATCACCTTGACAATCAAGAACCTACCTATCTCTGTATTAAATAAACTCAATGAATCTTTCTCATGTCCAGGGAATTTTGGAATATTGTAACTAATGAATCCACAATCTCCACTGCCACTTCCTTTAGTATCGAGGATGTAGGCCATCAGGCCCAGGGGATTTGTTTGCCCTCAATCCTAATAGTGTACCTATCAACGTTGATTGTTTAAATTCTACCTTTTCTATAGCGTTTGACTTGCTCGTTCCAATACGAATGATCCTGCTGTCCTCTAACGTGAAAACTGAGGAAAAGTATTGATTTAGCAGCTCTGTCATTTCAGTGTTCATCTTATTAACTCACCTGTTTCACCTTCCAAGGTGCCAACATTTACTTTAGCGACTCTGTTCCCTTTGGCAGACCAACAGAAGCTTTTGATAATCTATGCTATGTTTCTTTCGTAATTTACCTTACCTATTTCTATTCATCTTTGAAAATCCCTTTGTTTGTGTCTGGAAGTTTCCCGATGTTTCAGCTTTCCAAAGGTCTGGAGTAACATTCCTGAACAGGCTGGGGGCGGGGAAAACCAACCCCCATTGTCCCCTATTGGTTGGAGGGCGCCCCCCAGCCACGCCCCCTCAGTTGGTGACGACTTTGTGGACCACGCCCCCTATGTGTTGGCGCATGTGCAGTGTCGGTCCCGCGGCCGGACAGAGGCAGTGTTACTGAGTGTGGGAGAGGAATGGCGCCGGTGGCTGAAGGAACAAGAACAGGACCCGCTGGGAAAACTGAGCAGGTCCGGCAGCTCGTGTCGGGAGGAATGTGAGGAGGTGTTTCGGGTCCGGGGATTCTCCTTCAGAACAGGACCAGGCTTCAGGAACATCCCGGGGAGGTCGCCAGGCCCGAGCGCCAAGACCTGGCTCCTGCCCCCGGGGAGAGGAGACGGTGAGACAGGGTAGGATTGGGACCCGAGGGAGGAGGGAGACTGGGGAGTTTATAAACTCCTAGGGGGAGGCCTGAGGCCGCGAATAAAAGCCCCACAGGCTCAGTGTTTACTTCACCGGCGAAGAAGCTCTCGGGTTGCCCGGGCAACCGGCCGCCAGCTTTGTGAGGGTCAGGCGCCTGTTGTCTTGGGACGGGGTTGTTGGATTGTTGTATAATATTGAGCTCCTCTGTACTTTTAATCTTGAATATTTTTAAAATGTACACTGGCTTCAATTTCTGAATTCTAAGTACAGAAGCAAAATATAAACATCTCCTTACATGTATCCCAACATGTGCATAGGAGCTAAGACTGCCTCAAGATTTACTGAGGTGCTGAATCAATAGCTCTTTCCCTTTTGATTAATGAAGGTGGTGCCCAGCAGACTCCTGCACACAGCCTGTTCTGTCAGCCTTTATGGGAGAGATATGATAGCAAAACCCGTGAAGCCAAGTAATTTGAAGTCACACTTTGGTGCTTTAATCCCCTCAAATTCAGCATTACGTCAAGGCTGCAGGTGTACCATACTCCCTCGGACAGCCAGGATGGATAACAAAGAGGAGAGCTGAGGTGTTATCCTCGTCAAGCCTGTAACTTCTGCAAAAAACACCATCAAGTTAGTTAAATACAATGTCCCCTTCAGCAATCCCACGCTGACTCTTCCTCATCCACCTTTCTCCATGTGACTACTAATTTTGACCAGAATAACTATTTCTGCTTTTCCATCAAATTTAAACTGGCTGCCCTCTAATTGCTGAGTATATCTTTACAACCTTTCTTAAACAAGGCTAAAGTGTTTGCAGTTTTCCAGTCACTTCCTCCAATTCCATGGAAGACTGTTGAATTATGTCGAATGCTCCCACAATTTCTGTCGTCCCTTTCTTCAAGATCCTTGGATACATTTCATCAAGTCCCAGTGCCTTGTCAACTTCTAAGTGCCAACAGCTTATCGAAGACTTCTTTCATATTAATTTTGAACTTATACAGTGACAAAGTCACCTTGTTGGTTGCCCCGTAAGAATTAGTTAGAGCGGAGTGAGAACAGAGGGGGAGAGAGTGGGATGGTGTTTTCAATTTTGTGAAATAAGAAAAGAATATTCTGCAGAAAGTAGAATTGCTTGTTCTGAATTTCTACCCTGCACTGACAGTGATGAATTTTATAATTTCTTTTTGCAGCGTATTTGAAGATCTGAAGACAGAAGTTTCAAAATGAACAGGTATAAGCGTTATGCCGGAAACATTGACTCTCCTGCACCTCGGATGCTGCCTGACCTGCTGTGCTTTTCCAGTGCTGCGCTTTTTGACTCTGACTCTCCAGCGACTGCAGTCCTCACTTTGACATCAATGTCTGACAGTCACCCAATTCATCAGGACCGCAACAATTTTCAACTATGATTCTGTGAGAAGGAAACAAGCTTTTTGGTTCTTGTTTGAGTACTTTTTCAGCATCAATGGGACTAGATGAGAGACCCTACTGTTGCAGCGCACTGAGCGTGGAGCGTGTAACAGCTATACGGCCTGAAAACAGGAATTCACAGTGGGGAGGGGCTGTACAAGTGTTTGCGTACAGCTGAAGCTTCAGCCATGGAGAAACCGGAAGAATCCCGCCCTGTGGAGAAACCATGGAAGTGTGGTAACTGTGGGAAATGCTTTTATGCCCCGTCTGCCCCAGAGACTTATCAGCGCAGCCACACTGGGGAGAGGCCGTTCTCCTGCCCAGTCTGGAGGAAGGCCTTCAGCAAATCCTCTGACCTGCTAAAGCACCACCAGATCCACAGAGGGGAGAGGCCATTCAGCTGCCCTGAGTGCGGCAAGGCATTCAGCAGTTCCACCACCCTGCTGACCCACAAGCGGGTCCAGGCGGGGGAGAGACCCTTCAGCTGCTCCGAGTGTAGGAAGGCCTTCAGCAATTCCTCCGACCTCCTGAAGCACCAGCGGGTCCACACAGGGGAGAGGCCATTCTCCTGCCCTGACTGCGGGCAGGTCTTCGGTGATTCCTCTGCCCTGCTGACCCACCGGCGGGTCCACACAGGGGAAAGGCCCTTCAGCTGTCCCTACTGCGGGAAGGCCTTCAGCAAATCCTCTGACCTGCTGAAGCACCAGCGGGTCCACACGGGGGAGAGGCCGTTCTCCTGCCCCGAGTGTGGGAAGGCCTTCAGCTATTCCTCTGCCTTGCTGGCCCACCGGCGGGTCCACACCGGGGAAAGGCCCTTCAGCTGCCCAGAGTGTGGGAAGGCCTTCAGCAGTTCCTCCTACAGGCTGAACCACCAACGGGTCCACACGGGTGAAAGGCCTTTCAGCTGCTTACAGTGCGGGAAAGCCTTCAGCAATTCCTCCAACCTACTGACCCACCGGCGTGTCCACACAGGGGAGAGACCCTTCAGCTGTCCAGAGTGCGGGAAGGCCTTCAACAGTTCCTTCCACCTGCTGACCCATCAGCGTGTCCACACGGGGGAGAGGCCGTTCCCCTGCACCGTGTGCGGGAAGGCTTTTAGCAATTCCTCCAACCTGCTGAACCACCAGCGGGTCCACACGGGCGAGAAGCCCTTCACCTGCTCTCAGTGTGGGAAGGGTTTCACCCGCTTCTTCAACCTGCGGAGCCACCAGCGAGTTCACGTGCCATTGCAGGAGGATTGAAGGAGCAACGGGTTGGTGGTGGTGGTGGTGTTGGGTGTGGAGAGTGTGTGCGCTTTGACCTTGAGCTGTTTTTTAAAAACTACTTTTTCTATGCCTTTTTGCTGGGGTAATCTGAAGCTGTAACAAAGTTGGTCACAGTAAAGTTTACCTGAACTTAACGTCGGGTTCAGGCTCTCATTGAAAGCTTTGAGCTCCAAATGGTTTTTGTTTTAAAGCTGCTCATTTCTTTCAGCCTCCTGCACTAAGTTTCCAATGTCATGTATCAGATGGAGTAGTGAATGAGTAGCTACTATCGTTAGAAATTGTAAATTTTTCAGGAGTGCAGGTACTGCACCATTTCATCAGCATTGTAAAGTTTACTGGCAGCAGTAAAGGGTGTAGGCCGTGTTCACTAGAAACGATGTGGAGGAGCCGGTGTTGAACTGGGGTGGGTAAAGTTAAAAAGCACCAGGTGATAGTCCAACAGGGTTTATTTGGATGCACTAGCTTCCAGAGCACTGCTCCTTCATTAGGTAGCTGTGGAGCAGGATCATAAGACACAGAATTTAAAGCAAAAGATCACAGTGTCATGCAACAGAAATGATATATTGAAAAAAACCTGGATTGCTGTTAAGTCTTTCATCTTTTAGAATGGGTTGCAGGTTTTGCTTCATTAATGTATAAATCCCAGAATATTTTTTAAGTCAGTCTCAAGATGACTTAAGGTTTTATAAAAATAGGTGACATCTCAGCTCTCAATGTATGAAAGGTGTGAAGTTTGAGTGTGTCTGTATCCGAATCTTGAATCAGAATGGTTCTATTATCAAAGTAGGAATTTATAAAATAATACATGGATTGACTACCTGCCGATTTCTGCTCAAAGCGCACATCGAATGTATCTGCAAATGCAAATTCACCACATAGACCCATGTGTATGTGTTTGCAAGTGTGCATGCTTGGTAACGTTTGTGTGATGGAGTATAAGCCTCTGAGAAGGCGTGTGTGGGGTGTGTTTGTATGTGTGTGTCTGAGAGACCATGTGGATGTAAGAGAGAGTGTGAGTGTACAATGAAGTGGAGTCAAAATACGTACAACACAGATGGCCTCCTTCTTCAAGGACCGCAATTTCCCCCCCGACGTGGTCGACGGTGCCCTCCACCGCATCTCCTCCACTTCCCGCTCCTCCGCCCTTGAGCCCCGCCCCTCCAACCGCCACCAGGACAGAACCCCACTGGTCCTCACCTACCACCCCACCAATCTCCATGTACAGCGCATCATCCGCCGTCACTTCCGCCACCTCCAAACAGACCCCAGCACCAAGGATATATTTCCCTCCCCTCCCCTATCAGCTTTCCGTAGAGACCACTCCCTCCGCGACTCCCTTGTCAGATCCACACCCCCCACCGACCCAACCTCCACTCCCGGCACCTTCCCTTGCAACCGCAGGAGGTGCAACACTTGCGCCCACACCTCCCCCCTCACCTCTCTCCAAGGCCCCAAAGGAAACTTCCATATCCGCCACAGATTCACCTGCATCTCCACCCACATCATCTACTGCATCTGCTGCAGCCAGTGTGGCCTCCTCTATATTGTGCCTACTTGCGGAGCGATTCAGAGAGCACCTCTGGGCCACCCGGACGAACCAACCCAACCAACCTGTAGCACAGCATTTCAACTCCCCCTCCCACTCCACCGAGGATATGCAGGTCATTGGACTCATCCACCGCCAAACCACAACAACCCGACGGTCGGAGGAGGAGCGTCTTATCTTCCGACTGGGAACCCTCCAACCGCAGGGGATGAACTTGGACTTCACCAGTTTCTTCATCCCCCCTCCCCCCACATTGTCTCAGCCGGATCCCTCCAGCCCGGCACTGCCTTCCTGACCTGCAGTCTTCTTCTTGACCTCTCCGCCTCCATCCTACTCCGACCTATCACCCTCACCTTGACCTCTTTCCACCTATCACATTTCCAACACCCCTCCTCCAAGTCCCTCCTCCCTACCTTTTATCTTCTCCTGCTGAACACTCTCTGCTCATTCCTGAAGAAGGGCCTGTGCCCGAAACGTCGAATCTCCTGTTCCCTGGATGCTGCCTGACCTGCTGTGCTGTTCCAGCAATAAAGTTTCAACAATGAAGTGGAGTCACCCAAGGTCCCTGTTGAGACCATCCTCGTGGGTTCCGAACTTGGCTATCAGCCTCTGCTTGGCCACTAAAAACAATTGAGCAGTTACACAACATGCATTGGAGAGTACTGGGTGGGACTTATCTTTTGCTTTGCAGAAGGTGGGAGGCTCTGGATGAGAGCAAACACATGCTGGAAGACCTTCGGCTCAGAGTTGGAGCTGGAAGCCAGGCTGCATACACATCAGGGGAAAACTTAACCAGCTTTTTATTCCGGGTAATGGTCATTCATCTCCAGACAGAGCCTTCTCATTGGGTCAGTGGACAGGATCAGGTGGGTATGAGTGTGAATCACGCAGGTAAAGAGGATCTGAGAGAGGGCTGCAGGGGGGAGGAGCTAACTGGCTGGGTGGTGGGAGGAAGAACAAAGTTGGGGGGGGGGGAAGAAGGTGGTGGTAAGGGACAATAGTGACAGAGATCGTCTCTGTTCTCTGCAGTTGGCAGCAGGATTCAGGAACCAATATGCTCAGGGCTGGAGAAGTGGGAAAGGGAGGCTGCAGTGGGTGTGGTCCAACACTGTCAGGAGACGACAGCCAGTCAGAAACTACAAAGACAAAGCAGAACCCAAAAGCTATGGGCAGCACAGTGACTCTGTGGCTAGTGCTGCTGCCTCTCATTGCCAGGGACCTGGGTTTGATTCCAGCCTCTGGGGACTGTCTGTGTGGACTTTGTGCATGGTTTACCTCTGGGTGCTGCGGTTTCTACCCACAGTCCAACAATCTGCAGTTTAGGGAAATAAGCCAGGGGGAGCTGCAGAGCCATATGGTAGGTGAGTTGGTCTGGTGGGAAGCTGTTTGGAAGTTTGGTGTGAATTAGATGGGCCAAATAGCCTGCAGGGATTATATGATTCTGCTGCCATGACCACATGTATATTGAGAAGTGACTGCTGTGGTCCTGGGAAAGGTGGGATTTGTAGTGTCGCTGCCCGCTGTCCATTCTCTCCCTGTCCCCCCAACCCCTCTCCATTTTCTCTCTCTCAACCCCCAGCCATTCTCTTTCCCTTTTTCCCCCAGCACCTGTTATTTCTTGTGCCTCAAGACTTCTTTGATTGCTGTATCATGACTTTCTAAGAAAAGAGAGAGAATGGATGTTGATGAGTCTATATGAGAGATCGGGGTGTATGAGAAATGGCTGATCTTAAAAATGAAGAACAGCTAAAATTATATATTCAGAAACATCATTAAAGCATCTTCAATTTTATTAAAAAGCTGCAGGCACCTTTCTGAACCTGTATTGAAATATGCGCAGTTAGGCCACAGTTGAGTACAGGCTGTTATGGGTGAATGGCATATTCCTAGTCTTGTGATATAGGTTCCAACTATGTAGAACAAGAGTCACAGAGTCAGCAACGGACCGCTTATGCTCTTCGGTGTCAGCAAAAATCTGCGCATACTCCTAGATTTCCGCACAAACGGTTTGCGACCTTCTTTTGATGGTCCAATAGAGAGCCCTGGAGGACCGGAAAGAGACTGGACCTCCTGCCATTCAGAGCTCCCCATTCTCTGAATGCGGAAGTTGGACAATGAGCTTTGGAAGCTGCGAATCTCTCCCTGAATGATGGTTGAGCTTCACCCCAGACTGCAACTTCATTCCTCTGTCCAACATCTGTGAGGTACAGCACTCTTTTTTCCGTTTCTGGTTTTGCATTCTGGGCTTCAATTGTTGACTTACAGCAAGTGAAAGGAAAGGGAGTGAATCCAGGGAGGGGACGGACTACGGAAACGTTGGTCCAGGTCGGTTCTCAGTTGGCAAACACATGGCAATTGCATTACCACAATGTGGTAATATAGCCTTTACTGTGGAATAAAAAGCAGAAAGGAGTTGCATTGTTAAAAGTGACACATTGGGATGTGAAGGAAGTGAGGACTGCAGATGCTAGAGGTTAAGAGTCAAAGTGTGGCGCTGGAAAAGCACAGCAGGTCAGACAGTATCCGAGGAACAGGAGAGTTAACATTTCCAACATGAGCCCTTCATCAGGAATGATGTGTGGATGTACAAAGGGCCTTCTACAGGCCGCCGCCTTACGGAACGTTTCAGAGAACACCTCTGGGACACCCGGACCAACCAACCCAACCACCCTGTGACTCAACACTTCAACTCCCCCTCCCACTCCACCAAGGACATGCAGGTCCTTGGCCTCCTCCATCGCCAAACCATTGCAACACGACAGCTGGAGGAAGAGCGCCTCATCTTCCGCCTAGGAACCCTCCAACCACGAGGGATGAATTCAGATTTCTCCAGTTTCCTCATTTCCCCTCCCCCCACCTTGTCTCAGTCCCAACACTCGAACTCAGCACCACCTTCCTAACCTGCAATCTTCTTCCTGACCTCTCCACCCCCACCCCCACTCCGGCCTATCACCCTCACCTTAACCTCCTTCCACCTCTCGCATTTCCAATGCCCCTCCTCCAAGTCCCTCCTCCATACCTTTTATCTTAGCCTGCTTGGCACACTCTCCTCATTCCTGAAGAAGGGCTCATGCCCGAAACGGCGATTCTCCTGTTCCTTGGATGCTACCTGACCTGCTGCGCTTTTCCAGCAACACATTTTCAGCTCAGCGTCCTTCTACACTAGTCAATGCCAATTGTCAGACAGGTGAAACAAGCAATCAGCAAGGCAAGTGATATATTAGCAAGAGGAATTGAGTTCAGAATTGAGGATGTCTTCCTGCAGTTGTGAAGGGTCATTGAATATATTCAAGGCTGAATTCATCTGATTGGTGGATGGTGATGGGGAAAGTTTAAAAAAAAGTTTTTAAGACCAGTACAGAATAGTTACAAAGTAATACAGAACAGAAACAGACCCTTCAGTCCAACTAGTCCATGCTGACTATATTCACAAACTAATCTAGTCCCATCTAGTTTGAACTATATCCCTCCAAACTTTTCCTATTAATGTACTTATCTAAATGTCTTAAATGTTGACAGTTCCTGCATCCACCATTTCCTCAGGACATTGAAAGAGTGATTCCACACGTAAACCAAAAGAAAAAGGTGCTCTTCATGTCTTTTTTTTTAAATCTTTCTCCTCTCACCTTAAAAATGTACTCCCTAATCTTGAAACCCCCACCCGAAGGAAACAGCATCTGCCACGCACCTCAACAATATCCCTTCTTGACTTTATAAACCAAGGTCACCTCTCAACCTCTTGTGCTGCAGTGAAAAGTGTCCCAGCATATCCACCTCGATGTAGGTATATTCATATCTGTTCAATGCTGGTGCAGGCCCGAAAGACCAAATGGCCTACTCCTGCTCCCAATTCTCACCCTCATGAGTCTAAGGACAGCAAGAGACCATAAAACATTGGAGCACAAAATTAGGCTATTCAGCCCATCAGCCTATTCAGCCCATTCAATCGTGGCTGATACGTTTCTCAATCCCATTCTCCCGCTTTCTCCCCGTAACTCTCGATCCCCTTGATACTCAAGAGCCTATCTATCTCAGTCTTAAATATCCTCAGCGACCTGGCCTGCACAGCCTTCTGTGGCAATGAATTCAATAGATTCGACACTCTCTGGTTGAAAGGTTCCTCCTTATCTCGGTTCTAAAAGGTCTTCCCTTTACTCAAAGGCTGTGCCCTCGGTTTCTAGTCTCTTCTGTCAGTGGAAACATCTTCCCAACATCCACTCTGCCCAGGCCGTTCAGTGTTCGGCATGTTTCAATTAGATCTCCCCTGTGTGGGGGCCTGTGTTATGGACTAAACATTCTTAAGCAGGCAGCCCCACACCATAACTTTGCAATTTGTTTCAGTAAGTGTACAGTAAAAATTACCTGGAGTAAGTTAGCTTGGTTGATTACTAGATTTTAAAACAGACAATTATTCACAAAATTACACAATTAAAACACAAAGATCAGAATAAAGAACCCCTACAGAACTCAGCCTATCCAACTAGACTTAATTATGCTGTTCGAATATATACAACAGTCCCAATAAGCAAACTCAATTTGAAAACCAGTATAAATAGAACACATACTTACAGATTGAAGTTGAGAGGCAGAAAAGAGAGACAGAGTTTCCACACAGCTCCCTGTTGAACTTCCAACCAGTTCGAGAGCTGACTACACCCCTTTTTTATACAGGTCACTTCTAAAATATGACCACGTTGGCCTGAAATCTCATCAGTTTACATATAAACAAAAGGCCTCTTAAAATCCTTTTAATCTCTGTACCAAACCAGACTGATCAGAGATTGACCCAGTTTCTTACCCCTCTGGGAAAAAAAGTCAAAGACACAGTCTCCTTGAGCCAAGGAACATCTTTTAGGAAAAAAAGGTACTAGCTTTGTGACACCTGTTAATCAGCAAGAACCAGACACTTCAGGAGGAGGTACAGCAGGGATTAGGTTCAACAAAGTGAGAATGGAGGGAGTGAGAGAGGATATGGGGCCTCTGGAAGGTAGGATAAAATGGCTGAAGGAGCTGCACAAGATGGCTTCTGCATTGCTACGTGACGAGCTGCTGCTTGTGTCTATAGCTGTATAAACAACTAACTACTAAAATCACTAGAATGCAGAAGTAGACCAATGAGAAAGTACTAACCACACTCTGCAAGCTGCAAGTCCTTTGTATCTCAAGATAAAGATGACCTAACCTTTATGACTTAACTCGTTGACCAATTATCATAAGAGTCATAGAGATGTACAGCATGGAACAGACCCTTCAGTCCAACCCGTCCAGATATCTCAACACAATAGAGTCCCACCTACCAGCACCCAGCCCATATCCCTCCAAACCCTTCCCTATTCATCCAAATGCCTTTTAAATGTTACAATTATATCAGCCTCCACCGCATCCTCTGGCAGTTCATTCCATACACGTACCACCCTCTGTGTGAAAAAGTTGCCCCTTAGGTCTCTTTTATATCTTTCCCCTCTCACCCTAAACCTATGCCCTCTAGTTCTGGACTCCCCGACCCCAGGGAAAAGACTTAGTCTATTTACCCTATCCATGCCCCTCATAATTTTGTAAACCTCTATAAGGTCACCCCTCAACCTCTGACGCTCCAGGGAAAACAGCCCCAACCTGTTCAGCCTCTCCCATAGCTCAAATCCTCCAACTTTGGCAACATGCTTGTAAATCTTTTCTGAACCCTTTCAAGTTTCACAACATCTTCCCGATAGGAAGGAGACCAGAATTGCACGCAATATTCCAACAATGGCCTAACCAATGTCCTATACAGCCACAACATGACCTTGGAGTTTGGAACCTGAAACAGCCTGGAAAGAGGAATTCACGGCATGAAGTTGCTATACACTCACTCACTTGTAGCTGAAGCTTTGGCCATGGAGAAACCTGAGGAATCCTGCCCCATGAAGAAACCATGGAAGTGTGGCAACTGCGGGAAAGGCTGTTCCTCTGCACAGATTGCAGGAAGGCCTTCAGCAAGTTATTCATTCTGCTGAGGCACCAGTGGGTCCATGCCAGGGAGAGGCCTTCAGCTGCCCAGAGTGCAGTAAGGGCTTTACCCATGCCTGTGCCCTGCCGACCCACAGCAATATGGTTGACTCAACACTGCCCCAGCCGGGCAAATGTGTGGGGAGAAACTGACTTGGATGCAGTGTATGGGATGAAATTGCTGGGCGAGGCAATACCTCCTCCGGGTTACGGCTGTACCAAGGATGCAATTACAAAGGGACAACTCGGTGGTGACCAATAGTAAAGAAAGTGGAGTGGGGAGTGTGTGGGCTTTGACCTTGAGCTATCTTTTGTGTCTTTTTGTTGAGGAGATCTGAAGCTGTAACAAAGTTGGGTCGCATTAAAGGTGACCTGAACTTATCGCCGGGCTCAGACTCTCATTGAAAGCTTTGAATTCCAAGGAGTTTTGTTTTAAAGCTGATCCTTTCTTTCAGCCTCCTGCACTGAATTTCCAATGTCATGTATCAGCAGGAGTAGTGAATGAGTACCTAGTTTTGTTTGAAATTGTAAGTTTTTCAGGAGTGCAGAGTGCTTCGCTTCATCAGCATTGTAATGTTTCCTGGCAGCACCAGGAGGTGTGTGCTGTGTTCACTAGAATTGTGGTGGAAGTGCCGGTATTGGACTGCAGTGGGTAAAGTTAAAAATCACACAACACCAGGTTACAGTCCAACAGGTTTATTTGGAAGCACTAGCTTTTGGAGCGCTGCTCCTTCATCGGGGAGTTGTGGTGCATGATCATAAGACTGAGATTTTATAGAAAAAGATCAGTGTCATGCAACTGATAGGATATATTGAACAACCCTAGGTTGCTATTCAGTCTTTCCTCTTTTAGAACGGGTTGCAGGTTTCAGTTCATTAATATGTAAATCCCAGAACACAGAGTCACAGAGATGTACAGCATGAAAACAGACCCTTCGGTCCAACTTGTCCATGCCAACCAGATATCCTAACCCAATCTAGTCCCACTTGCCAGCACCTGGCCCATATCCCACCAAACCCTTCCTATTCATATACCCATCCAAATGCCTCTTAAATGCCCTACCAATGTCCTGTACAGCCACAAGATGACCCCCCAACTTCTGTACTGAATACTCTGACCAATAAAAGAAAGCATACCAAACACCCTCTTCACTATCCTATCTACCTGCAACTCCACTTTCAAGGAGCTATGAACCTGCACTCCGAGGTCTCTTTGTTTAGCAACACTCCCTAGGACCTTACCATTAAGTGTTTAAATCAGAGTGGCACTGGAAAAGCACAGCAGGTCAGGTAGCATCCGAGGAACAGGTAAATCAACATTTCGGGCAAAAGCCCTTCATCAGGAATAAAGCTTTATTCCTGACGAAGGGCTTTTGTCTGAAACATCAATTTTCCTGCACCTCGGATGCAGCCTGACTTGCTGTGCTTTTCCAGCACCACGCTGATTGAAACTCTGGTTTCCAGCATCTGCAGTCCTCATTTTGCCTCGTTGATCCTTACCATGAAGTGAAAAAGTCCTGCTAAGATTTGCTTTCCCAAAATGCAGCACCTCACTTTTATCTGAATTAAACTACATCTGCCACTTCTCAGCCCATTGGCCCATGTGGTCAAGATCCTGTTGTAATCTGAGGTAACTCTCTTCGCTGTTCACTACACCTCTAATTTTGGTGTCATCTGCAAACTTACTAATTGTTCCTCTTATGCTTACATCCAAAATCATTTAGGTAAATGACAAAAAGTAGAGGACCCAGCACTGATCCTTGTGACACTCCACTGGTCACAGGCCTCCAGCCTGAAAAACAATCCTCCACCACCACCCTCCGTCTTCTACCTTTGGAGCCAGTTCTGTATCCAAATGGCTAGTTCTACCTGTATTCCGTGAGATCTAACCTTGCTAATCAGTCTCCCATGGGCAACCTTGTCGAACGCCTTACTGAAGTCCATATACATCACATCTACCACTCTTCCCTCATCAATCCTCTTTGTTACATCCTCAAAAAACTCAATCTGACTATCCCTAATCAGTCGTTGCCTTTCCAAATACATGTACATACTGTCCCTCAGGATTCCCTCCAACAACTTGCCCACCACTGATGTTCGGCTCACTGGTCTCTAGTTTGCTGGCTTGTCCTTACCACCCTTCTTAAACAGTGGCAACACGTTACCCAACCTCCAGTCTTCCGGCACCTCACCTGTTGACGATCAATGATACAAATATCTCAGCAAGAGGCCCAACAATCACTTCTCTAGCTTATCACAGAGTTCTAGGGTACACCTGATCAGGTCCTGAGAATTTATCCACTTTTAGGTGATTTCAAGACATGCAGCATTTCCTCCTCTGTAATATGGACATTTTGCAAGATGTCACCATCTATTTCCCTACAATCTATATCTTCCATATCCTTTTCCACAGTAAATACTGATGCAAAATACCAATTTAGTATCTCCCCCATTTTCTGCGGCTCCACACAAAGACCGCCATGCTGATCTTTGAGGGGCCCTATTCTCTCCCTAGTTATCCTTTTGTCCTTAATATATATATGTAAAAACTCTTTGGATTCTCCTTAATTTTACTTGCCAAAGCTATCTCATGTCCACTTTTTGCCCTCCTGATTTCCCTCTTAAGTATACTTCTACTTCCTTTATACTCTAAGGATTCACTATACATAACATATGCTTCCTTTTTCTTAACCAAACCCTCAATTTCTTTTGTCATCCAGCATTCCTTATACCTACCAGCCTTTCCTTTTACCCTAACAGGAATATACTCTCTCTGGATTCTCATTATCTCATTTCTGAAGGCTTCCCATTTTCCAGCCGTCCCTTTACCTGCGAACATCTGTCCCCAATCAGCTTTCAAAAGTTCTTGCCTAATACCGTCACAATTGGCCTTTCTCCAATTTACAATCTGGTCAATCCTTTTCCATCATTATTTTAAATCTAATAGAATTATGGTCGCTGGCTCCAAAGTGCTCCCCCACTGACACCCCAGTCACCTGCTCTGCCTTATTTCCCAAGAGTAAGTTAAGGTTTGCACCTTCTCTAGTAGGTACATCCGCATACCGAATCAGAAAATTGTCTTGTACACACTTGACAAATTCCTCTCCATCTAAACACTTAACACTATGGCAGTCCCAGTCTATGTTTGGAAAGTTAAAATCCCCTATCATTACCACCCTATTTTTCTTACAGATAGCAGAGATCTCTTTACAAGTTTGTTTCTCAATTTCCCTCTGACTATTAGGGGGTCTATGATACAATCCCAATAAGGTTATCATCCCTTTCTTATTTCTCAGTTCCACCCAAATAACTTCCCTAGATGTATTTCCAGGAATATCCTCCCTCAGCACAGCTGTAATGCTATCCCTTATCAAAAATGCCACCCCACCCCCTCCTCTCTTGCCTCCCTTTCTATTCTTCCTGTAGCACTTGTACCCTGGAACATTAAGCTGCTGGTCCTGCCCATCCCTGAGCCACGTTTCTGTAATTGCTATGATATTCCAGTCCCATGTTCCTAACCATGCCCTGAGTTCATCTGCGTTCCCTGTTAGGCCCCTTGAATTGAAATAAATGCAGTTTAACTTATTAGTCCTACCTTGTCCCTGCCTGCCCTGACTGTTTGACTCGCTTCTCTTTTAAGTCACGTTCTCGAGATGACTTAAGGTTTTATTTAAAAAGAAAGGGTGGCATCTGAGCTCAAACAATGCATGAAAAGTGTGATGTTCGAGTCTGTCAGTATCCCAATCTTGAATCAGACTGGTTCTTTTTCCAAAATAGGAATTTATAAAATGTTACATGGATTGACTGCCTGCAAATTGTGTGCTGTTTGAGCCAAATTGAATGAATCTGCAAATATAACTCTGCCAATACAAAGTAATCCCATAGAGTTAAGTGTGTGTGTCCATGCATGCATGAGAGAGTCTGATTGTGCGCATGTGGGTTTGTGTGGAGAGTGCATGTAAGCATGTGCGCATGCTTGGTAAAGTGTGTGTGGTGGAGTGTTGGGGTGTGTGTGTGTGTGTGTGCTATGAATAAAAGCAAGGGATTGTGTTTTGTTAAAACAAGGGCGGGCAGGATTTGTACAGTTAATGGTAGGGCCCTGGGTCATGTTGTAAAACAGAGAGACATGGGGGAGTAGGAGTTCAGATACACAGTTCTTTGAAAGTTGCATCACTGGTAGGTAGGGTGGTTAAGAAGGCATTTAGCACAAATGCCTTCATTGTTCACGCTGTTGAGTTTCTGAGTTGAGACATCATGTTGAGGTTATACAGAATGTTGGTGAGGCCATTTTAGAGTACTGAGTACAGTTCTGGTGACCCTGTAATAGGAAGAACTCTATTAGAGGGGGTTTGGTAAAGATTTACCAGAACGTTACCAGGACTGGAGGGTTTGAGTTATAAGGAGAGGGTGGAGCACAGGAGGTTGAGGGGTGACCTCTGAGATTTACAAAATCTGAGGAGTGGAGGTAAGGATTATAGCAAAGGGCTGTTCCTTAGCATCGGGGTGCTCAAAACGGTGGGGTGGGGGCGCATATTGTTTTAATGTGAGAGGGAGAGAGATTTAAAAGGAACCTGAAGGGCAACGCTTTGACAGAGTGTTGTTTGCATGTGGAATGAACTTGCTGAGGATGTGGTAGATGCAGGTACCTGGTACAACATTTAAACGACATTTAGATGGGTACATGAAGAGAAAGGCTGAGAGGGATATGGGCAAATGCAGGCAAATGGGACTAGTTTAATTTGGGAATCCTGGTCGGTATAAAGGGGTTGGACCGTGCTGTATACCTCTATGAACCAGAAGTGATCTTATTCAAACCAGTAGAATTCTGAAAGGGGCTTGACAGGATAGATGCAGATAAAATTCTCCTTTGTTGGGGGCGTCATAGAATCCTGACAACGTGGAAGCAGGTCATTCGGCCCATCTATTCCATTCTGGCCCTCCATATTGCATCCCACCCATACCTACCCCCTTACTCCGTATTTCCCATGGCTAATCCATCCTAACTTGCACATCCCTGGCAATAGGACTCAGCTGGAGAGGTTCTCACACAATGTTGAAGGCATCTTGAAACCCATCATTCAGGGAACCCCTAGCTTCTGTCACGACACTACAGATTTCTTACAGAAACTCAGCACCCACGGACCAGTACTCTCATAATGTCGGCATCACGGCAACAGCCTCATTACTCAATACCAACAACTGCCAATCTCTGACCACCGTGCTACAACTCATCCACTTTATCCTCGATCACAACATCTTCACCTTTGACAACCAGTTCTTCATCCAGACACATGGAACAGCCATGGGACCAAATTTGCACCCCAATATGCCAACATTTTTACGCACAGGTTGGAACAAGACGACTTCTCTACGCAGGACCTCCAACCAACACTATACACCAGGTACATTGACGACACTTTCTTCTTCTGGACACATGGAGAGGAGTCACGGAAAAAGCTATACAGTGATATCAACATGTCACCATCAAACTCATTTTGGACTATTCTCTATCTGTCTCATTCTTGGACACCTGCATCTCCATCAAGGATGGGCAGCAACTCAGCACCACACACAACCTCAAACCCACACATAACCTCACGATGCTACACTTCTCCAGCTTCCACCCAAAACAGCCATCCCCTTATGGACAAGCCCTACGCATACACAGGATTTGTTCAGATGAGGAGGAACGTGACGGGCACTTAAAAGTATTCAGGGATGCTCAACTCATTGTCCGCCGGTTCCAACATGCCATGGTGAACCATGGGAAATGCAGGGTTATAGTTTCATAGTAATAGAAGCAAGAGTAGGCCATTTGGCTCGCCCAGTCCGCTCCGCCATTTATTAAGATCATGGCTGATTTATCCATCGTCTCAGCTCCTCCTCCCTGCATTGTACCAACTACCCTTAAGTCCCTGACCATGCAAAACCCATCCAACCGTGTCTTCAATATACTTAATGAAGCTGCCTCTACTGCTTCCACAGACAAAGAGTTCCATAGATTCATGACTCTCTGGGAATAGTGGTTCCTCCTAATGTCTGTCCTAAATCTACTCCCCCTAATCTTGAGACCTGGTCTCATCCACCAGCAGAAATGTGTGGATAGGGTAGGGCTGCATTCCACAGTGCAATGAATTCCCATCTCCCACCAAAATCCCGGATGTACTCAGTTGCAGTCTCACAATTGAAAGATTTTACTGTAACTTCTGCTCCCACTAAGGGCAAAAAAGTCCATTCTTCATAACCACATTTCTGCTTTCACCGAAGACGATTAGAATCATATAGCATGGAAACAGACCCTTCCGTCCAACCCGTCCGTACCGACCAGATATCCTAAATTAATCTCGTCTCATTTGCTAGCATTTGGGCCACATCCCTCTAAACCCTTTCTATTCATGTACTCAGCCAGATGCCTTTTAAAATGCTGTAATTGTACCAGCCTCCTCCACTTCCTCTGTTAGTTTGTTCCATACATACACCACCCTCTGCATGAAAAAAATGCCTCTCAGGTCCCTTTCCTCACCCACCTTAAACCAACGCCCCTCTTGTTCTGGACTCCCCTACCCTGGGAACAAACCCTATTCACCCTATCCATGCCTCTTAAACTTCTAAAGGTCACCTCAGCCTTGAATGCTCCAGGGAAAACATTGCTGGGCTACTCAGCCTCTCCCTGTAGCTCAAACTCACCAACTCTGGCAACAGCCTTGTAACTCTTTTCAAAACCCTTTCAAAGTTTCACAACATCTTTCCTATAGTCGAGAGACCAGAACTGTATACAGTATTCCAGACCTCCTGTACTGCCTCAACATAACCTCCCAACTCCTATACTCAATCCACTGACCAATAAAGGAAAGCATACCAAACACTTTCTTCACTACCATCTCTACTTGTGACTCCACTTTCAAGGAAAGGAACCTACACTCCCTGTCTCTTGGTTCAGGAACACTCCCCAGGACCTGACCATTTAGTGTATAAGTCCTGTCCCAATTTGCCTTTCCAAAATGCAACACCTCACATTTCTCTAAATTAAACTCTATCTACCATTCCTCGGCCCATTGGCCTATCCGATAAATTATAATTCATAATGAACTCTCTTTCCTCTCTTATTCCTGAGAAGCTGAAAATCTCTATCCCACACACTCTCCCTCCATGTTTACTTTGCTGAACCTCATCCTGAAGGGTCTGGATCATTCCGATGAACAGGTCCACACTCAGGGGGATCTAACTGAAACATATAGAATACTGAACAGACTGGCCAAAGTGGACATTGGGAAGATGTTTCCACTGGTAGGAGAGACTAGGACTCAATGGCACAGCCTTCGAGTAAAGGGAAAACCTTTCAGAATAGAGGCAAGGAGAAACTTCATCAGCCAGAGAGCAGTGAATCTATGGAATTCATTGCCACAGAAGGCTGTGGAGGACAAGTCACTGAGAAAATTTAAGACGGAGACAGATCGGCTCTTGAGTATCAAGGGGATTGAGCGTTACAGGGAGAAAGTGGAAGAATGGGTTTGAGAAACTCATCAGCCATGATAAAATGATGGAGCAGAGATGATGGGCAGAATAGCATTATTTCTGCTCCTATGTCTTGTGGTCTGTTGATGTCCTGGACACAGTGTCAGAATTGGGAGCAGGAGTAGACCATTTGGTCTTTCGAGCTTGGACCAGCATTGAACAGATCATAACTGGATATGAATCTACTTCCATTTTGATGGATAGGCTGAGACGTTTTCACTGGAAGGAAGTGAGGGCTGCAGATGCTGGAGATCAGAGTCCAGAGTGCGGTGCTAGAAAGGCACAGGTCAGGCAGCATCTGAAAAGCAGGAAAATCGACGGTTCAGGCATATGTCCTTCATCAGAGCTTATGCCCAAAACGTAGATTTTCCTGCTGCTCGGATGTTGCCTGACCTGCAACATGCATTTGGATAAGTACATGAATAGGGATGTGCACCAACCAGATTCCTTCCACCCACTTATCAACCAGGTTGTACCCTCTACCTCTCTCCAGCTATCTCCACTTCACCACCCAGCACACACTTGTTCTGCACCTTCCCCTACACCCATCCTCAGTCTGGAACAAGGGTTACACCCCGAAACGTCAACTTCTCCACCTCCTGATGCTGCCTGGCTTGCTGCATTCTTCCAGCCTCCTGCCGGTCTATTTTGCCAATTGAAACACAGACCTTGACCAACATTTCCCGAGTCTGCCCCCTCCCTGGATTTGTTCCCTCTCCTTTCGGTTGCTGCAAGTCAACAATTAAACCCCAGAATGAAAAATAAATAGAAAAAGGGGTGAGAAAAGAGTGTTGTATTCACAGATGTTAGACAGAGGAAGGAAGTTGCAGTCTGGGCTGAAGCTCAATCTTCATTCTGAGAGAGTGGAGCAGCAGCAACTTCAGAAGGTCATGGTCCAACTTCTGCTTTCAGACAGTAGGGGAGCTCTGGTTGTCAAGAGGACAAGTCACCTTTAGGTTCTCCAGTGCTCCTAATCGGTCCGTCAAAAGAAAATCTTGCGCCTTTTCTGCCGACAGCAAGGAACATGCCCAATATTTTGGTGACACCACTGAACACGCGCCCTGCAATATGCTCTGTGGCGATACTAGTGTTACTGACAGATTTTAAGTGTCCAAATACCAAGAGGAGAAAAAAGGGTAGAGCCACAATTTTTTTTTTCCCCACATGGCTTGACATTTTATTGTTTTGGCATTTTGTCTGGCTGCTCAATCTCTGTGTTTTCCCCAGTGTAGCGGTAAAGTTCAGAACTAGAGGGCATAGGTTTAGGTTGAGAGCGGAAAGATATAAAAGGTACCTAAGGGGCAACGTTTCCATGCAGAGTGTGGTGCGTGTATGGAAGGAGCTACCGGAGGAAGTGGTGGAGGCTGGTTCAATTACAACATTTAAAAAGGTATCTGGATGGGTATATGAATAGGAAGAGTTTACAGGGATATGAGCCAAGTGCTGGCAAATGGGACTAAATTAATTTAGGATATCTCGGAGAAAGTGAGGACTGCAAATGCTGGAGATCAGAGTTGAGAGTGTTGGAAAAGCACAGCAGGTCAGGCAGCATCTGAGGAGCAGGAGAATTGACATTTTGGGCATAAGCCCTTCAACAGGAATCTTTTCTGAGGATGTAGAATCTGGGTTGCAGTTCTGGGAAAAGTGAGGCTCTGAGCTTGGGCAGGACTGACTGCAGGTAAAGTAGATGGCTGATAGTGTGCAGTGGAGGATCCAAAAAGAGAATCGTTGGTGAAGGTTTTGGATTTGTAGTGTGTACTGGGTATCCTGTTCAGGTCCAAACTGGGTTGGTCTGAATGTGGTCCGGAGTCCATGTGGGATCAGATGGTTCCATAGCTAAGCAATGAGAAAGGAGATATGGCTGTGGTAGTCAAATTGCTTGAGGACATGGCTGAAGAAATTCTGGGCAGAGGAGAGGACTTGGGGGGTACAGTGAGAGAGGGACTCTCAGATCTTTGTAGACAGAGGAGGAGAACTTCTTCCAGGTAGGCATCCATGGAAGAGACTTCACAGTAATGTTGAAATCAACTAGGAGAAAGTGAGGACTGCAGATGCTGGAGATCAGAGCAGAGAGAGTGTAGTGCTGTAAAAGCACAGCAGGTCAGGCAGCACCTGAGGAGCAGGAGAATCGACGTTTCGGGCATAAGCACTTCATTATGATGAAGGACTTATGCCCGAAACATCGATTCTCCTGCTCCTTGGATGCTGCCTGAGCTGCTGTGTTTATCCAGCACTATACTGTCAACACTAATTTTGGATATCTGGTCAGCATGGACAGGTTGGACCAAAGGGTCTGTACAACTCTGAGAAGCATACTTTGACAAATTACAAACTACTGTATGTCCTTGTTAACAAGGCTTAATACACCACATGCTTTACTAACCATTCTCAACAGGATCCTACCCCTTCAATGACTGAGGAACATATACATGCTGGTGCATAATCTCCTTCACTAGTATTTCCACACTACCCTAGGGAATTGCACAAGTAATAGCAAGAGTAAACAGCACAAGGATTTTTAAAAAGTGAGGATAAACAGCACAAGGATTAAAAAAAGTGAGGGTAAACAGGACAAGAATTTAAAAAGTGAGGGAAAAAATCACAAGCCCCAGTAAAAGCAGATGGAAAGTGAGTGTAAAATGTCACTATGACAGGACAGGCCCCACATTCCTTCCCCTCCGTCACCCCCCAACCTGCCTCACCTTTCACCTCCCGGGCCCAGTACCTTCCAGGTGGCCCCATAGTTGACACAGGGGCCGCCCCACGACCAGTAGAACTCCACCACCCAGGCGGCCGACGAGTTCCCAAGCAGGCCCTTAACCCCATCCGCCTCCAGAATGCTCACCGGCTCCTGCCTGCTGTACAGCCGGCCGGTGTGGCCGTGACACAGCAGCTGCGCCAGGAAGGCGGCGGTGCCCAGTGACGGGTGTCTGCCCCGGGCCACACGGCGCCATTTTCCGAACGGTCCCCGCTCGAGCGACTTCTCCTCCCAACCGCCTTCGCCCCCGCGTGACGTCTGCACGGGGGGATGGGCGGGGCCGGGGGAGCCTCACCGTCACCAAGCAACAGCCACCTCGCGCGACAACTGCTCATTCACAAAAACAAACTCTCCTGTCTCGCTCTGCAGCTGCAGGGGGGACACTGCCACGTTTCCAGGAGCCCTGTCTACATTGGGAAAGCTCACGGCTCAATTTAAACAGATATTCCGACATCTAACGGAACGGCGTCATATCGAAAGGGGGCAATCTGCATTTTAAAGGGACATGGACATTTTAACGGGTATTTCTGCAAATAAAGAGGTTTAAATGGACGAGATTATATTTCAAAAGGGATGTCTTCATATGTAAAGTGACGCAGTTATATCTAAATGAATCTACATTTCGAAGAAACGTTGCCCTATTTTTAAGCAGAAATATCCCTTTAAGAGACATACTGATATCTAAAGGGGTAAATATACATTATCGAGGAGCAAGATTGCGCTGAGAGGAACATAACACATTTAAAGCGCTGAGCTACATGTAAAGGGGCATTTTTATATTTAAAAAGGTACATTGAAATCTAAAGAGACATTGTACATAATTAAAAATACATGGTAATATTTAGAAAGCACGACCGTATTGGAAACAGTGCAGTCATTTTTTAAAAAGGGGGTTGGAATGGCCGTGAGATGGTTTAATTTTTAAGAAAATAAGCAGGTTAATTCTGATCCAGTAAAAGCAGTATCCAGTCTCATCTGAGTGCAGAACCAACTCAACTGACTGAACAAGCGAAATAACTTTTCTGTCTGCTCTTTAGATGTGACATCCTCCCCCTCTCTCTGTTGATGCAACAGGATTACCAGAGCTGGAAGTACCACTCTCGGAATACAATTGCTGATCAATAGTTTGCTTCTGCTGCTTGACATAAGGATTTAAAAGCTGCTCGCCCGATCTCGCACAAAACACAAAAACAAACTGTTCACCCGTGCCTGTGCAGAGGAGAAATTTCACGTGGAATAGATCACAAAATAAGAACTGTTACCAGTCCCACAACTCATGTGTTTCCCATGGATAAAGTTAAAAATCACACAACACCAGGTTATAATCCAGCAGGTTTGTTTGGAAGCACTAGCTTTCGGAGCGTCGCTCCTTCATCAGGTGGTTGTGGAGAATGAGATCATGATCACAATTTATATCCAAAGGAGTCTAGTGTCATGGAAATGTGACACATCAAACAATTTTAGATTAAATCTTTCACCTTTAGAATAGGTTTCTGCTCTTTGGTTTGTTAATCCCAGAACTTGTTTTTTGTTACCTTCTCAAGAATGCTACTCAAATGCAGAGCTTTTCTAACAGTAAGTGAATTCTGTCTGCGCCCGAATGTTGAGTCAGGACTGACATTGTTCTTAGAGAAAAACTCTACATTTAAATGACATTTTTGAGAAGGTAATTTATAGATTAGGGTGTAGAGGTTAGGGTGGATTGCCTGTGCTAAATTACCCTTAGTGACCAGGGATGTGAAACTTAGGGTGGATTGGCCATGGGATGGATGTGGGCGAGATGCTCTTCAGAGGGCTAATGTGGAATAGATGGGCCGAATGGCCTGCTTCCACATTGTTGGGATTCTATGACTCCCTCCACAAAGGAGCATTTTATCTGCTTCTATCCTGTCAAGCCCCTTTCAGAATTCTACTGGTTTCAATAAGACCACTTCAATAAGATCACTCAATCAGGATTCCCAAACTAAGCTTGTCCCACTTGCCTGCGTTTGGCCCATGTCCCTCTAAATCTTTCTATTCAAATGTCATTTAAAATTTGTAACTTCATCTGCCACATCCTCATCCAAGTTCATTCCACATGTAAACCGCCCTCAGTCAAAACGTTGCCACTCAGGTTCCTTTTAAATCTTCTCCTCTCACTTTAAAGAAATATACCCCCTAGTCTTGAGCTCCCCTACGCTAAGCAAGAGCCTTTTGGTGTTCACCTTACCTCCACTGCCCATGATTTTATCAATCTCAATGATGTCACCCCTCAATTTCCTGTGCTCCAGTGAATAAAGTCCCAGCCTCTCCTTAGAACTCAAACCCTCCAGTCTTGGCAACATCCTGGTAAATCTTTACTGAACCCTCTCTAATAAAATTCTCCCTATTACAGGGACACTAGAAGCATACTCAGTACTCTACAAGTGGCCTCACCAACATCCTGTACAACCTCAACATGATGTCCCAACCCCTCTACTCAAATGGTGTGAACAATGAAGGCAAGTATGCTAAATGCCTTCTTGACCACCCTGTCTAGCAGCGATGCAACTTTCAAAGAACTGTGTACCTGAACCCCACCATGTCTCTCTTTTACAGCACGACACAGGGCCCTACCATTATCTGTACAAATCCTGCCCTTCCTTGTTTTAGCAAAATGCAAGCCCTTTCTTTTATTAATACCTCACTCATACACACGTGTTCTCTCAGACACCCACACATACAACCCAACACACTCACAGGCATATACTCCATCACACTCTCACTTTACCAAACATGCACACACTCTTACGTGCACTCATGCACAAACTCACATGCACGCATTCACACATCACTTTGTGGGCAAACTTGTATTGGCAGAATTATGTTTGCAGATACATTTTACTTTGCTCAAAAAGTGCACAAACTGGAGACAGTCAATTCATGTAATATTTTATAAATTCCTACTTTGGAATGAGAACCAGTCTGATTCAAGATTGGGTTATTGACAGACTCAAACCTCACACCTTTAATGCATTCTCTGGGCTGAGGTGTCACTTTTTTTAAAAAAAACCTTAAGTCATCTTGAGAATGTGAATTAATAGTAGTTCTGGGATTCACAGATTAATGAACTGAAACCTGCAACTCATTCTAAAAGGTGAAAGACTTAACAGCAATCTTGGTTTGTTCAATATGTCATTTCAGTTGCATGACACTGATCTTTTGCTATAAAATCTGTGTCTTATGATCCTGTTCCACAGTTACACAATGAAGGAGCAGCGCTCCAAAACCTCACACTTCCAAATAAACCTGTTGGACTATAACCTGGTGTTGTGTGATTTTTAACTTTATCCAGCCCAGTCCAACATCGGCTCCTTCACATCGTTTCTATTGAACACAGCCCACACCACCCGATGCTGCCACGAAACCTTACAACGCCGATGAAACGACACACTCTGCACTCCTGAAAAATTGACAATTTCTCACGGTACTGGCTGCTCATTCACTGATCCATCTGATATTCGACATTGGAAGCTTAGTGCAGGAGGCTGAAAGAAATTAGTAGCTTTAAAACAAAAATCTCTCGGAGCTCAAAGCCTTCAATGAGAGTCTGAGCTCGGCATTAAGTTCACTTAACCTTTATTGTGACCCAACTTTGTTACAGCTTCAAATCCCCCTCAGCAAAAAAGCAGAGAAAAAGTAACTGCTTTTTAAACAGCTCAAGGTCAAAGCACACTCACTCACGCATACACACCCACCCCACCGCACTGTCTTTACTATCGATCAGCACCGAGATACAGCTGTAACCCGGAGGAAGTGTTGCCTCACTCAGCAATTTCAACCCATACCCTGTATAGCGCCATCTGCCGCAGCGGGATTCAAACCCGGGAGTCCCGGGAACTGGGTTGATGGTCCAGTGAATAATGGCATTCAGCCGTCGCTCCTTCAATCCCCCTGCGATTGTACGTGAACTCGCTGGTGCCTCCGGAGGTTGGAGGAGCGGGTGAAGACCTTCCCACACTCGGGGCAGGGGAATGGCCTCTCGCCGGTGTGGATCCGCTGGTGGGTCAGCCTGTCGGAGGAATTGCTGAAGGCCTTCCCGCACTCGGGGCAGTTGAAGGGCCTCTCCCCAATGTGGACCCGTTGGTGGGTCAGCAGGTTGGAGGAATTGCTGAAAGTCTTCCTGCACTCAGTGCAGCAGAAGGGCCGCTCCCCGGTGTGGACCCGCTGGTGCCTCAGCAGGGTGGAGGAATTGTTGAAGGCCTTCCCGCACTCGGGGCAGCTGAAGGGCCTCTCCCCAGTATGGGCCCGCTGGTGCCTCAGCAGAGAGGAGGAATTACTGAAGGCCTTCCCGCACTCGGGGCAGCTGAAGGGCCTCTCCCCTGTGTGGGCCCGCTGGTGCCTCAGCAGAGAGGAGGAATCGCTGAAGGAATGTCTGAAGCCCTCCCCACAGACAGGGCAGGGGAACGGCTTCTGCCCGGTGTGACTACGCCGATGAATCTCCAGGGAAGATGGGAAACGGAAGCCTTTCCCACAGTCACCACACTTCCACAGTTTCTCCAAGAGGTGGGATTCCTCAGGTTTCTCCATGGCCAAAGTGTGGAGCCACTTCCTACTGTGAATTCCTCTTTCCAGGCCGTATGGCTGTTTTAGGCTCCACACTCAGTGCGCTGCAATGGTAGGGTCTCTCATCCAGTCCCATTGATGCTGAAAACGTACTCAAACAGGAACCAAAAAGCTTTACTCCTTCTCACAGAATCATAGTTGAAAACCTTTGCGGTCCCGATGGATTGAGTGACTGTCAGACATTGACGTCAAAGTGAGGACTGCAGACGCTGGCGAGTCAGTGTTGAAAAGTGCAGTGCTGGAAAAGCACAGCAGGTGAGGCTGCATCCGAGGAGCAGGAGAGTCAACGTTTCGGGAATAAGACCATCATCTGTTGATTTTGAAACTTCCGTCTTCAGATTTTCAAATACAGTCGCGGCTCAACTTACGAACTTAATCCGTTCCTGGACCCGGTTCGCGAATTGAATCAACTTTTCCCATTGTTCGGATAGCGTAAGAATGCTTGGACGTCTGTTCACAGCACACGCGCCAAAGACGAACTGAATGAGATCACTCGGGGCCTGATGAGCTTTTGCGTTCAACAAGCGCGTAGCAAAGCAGAACAATGAAACCACGTGGTCGCACATGGGCTTTTTGCGTTCGTACCTTGAAGCAAAATTTTACGTACAATCCTGTTCATAAACCGGTTTGTACATGAATGGGGTCGTTCGTATGTCGAGGTGCTACTGTACTCTGTATAAAGAAATTACAAAGGTCATCACTGTCAGTGCAGGGTAGAAATTCTGAACAAGGAATTCTACTTTCTGTGGAATATTCTTTTCTTCTGTTATTCCACAAAATTGAAAGCACCATCCCACTCTCTCTCCCCCTCTGTTCTCACTCCGCTCTAACTAATTCCTCCTGAGGGTGCTGATTCAGGATTTTATGGAGCAGAAAAGCAAAAACGTCAAGACTGCCATCTCTCTGAACTTTGAATATCTCCGCCTGAAAAGCTAATATCTTTCACAACACAGATACTGCTGAGAGTGAGCAGGTCTGATTTGGGGAAGCAAAACGAAAGTGTCAATTCAGGGTGAACCTGCCACGCAGCTTCTTTAGGAACAACCAGACAAAACGGTTAACATCCCCGGGAGGGTTGGAGCAAAATGAGACGTCAAGGCATTAACATTGACAGTAGAGAGAAAGTGAACCTACTCACGTGGCAAACGTTAGTACAACGCCAGAGTCATAGAGATATATAGCACAGAAACAGACCCTTCTGTCCCCAACACGACTGTACTGACCAGATATCCTAAATTAATCTAGTCCCACTTGCTGGCATATGGCCCATAGCTGGGTTCATCCCCACCCCCTGTCCTGAGACCTGATGCCTCCAAGCTGACCCTCAAAGGTTCGGTTTGTCCCTCCATTCTTTCCCAGGTGTCTTTTGTAGATTTTGAAAACTTTCCCAATCCTCTGAGTATAGGATTTGGGAAGTTATGTTGTCGCTGTACAGGACATTGGTTAGGCCACACTTGGAATATTGTATGCAATTCTGGTTTCCTTACTATCGGTAAGACGTTGTGAAACTTGAAAGGGTTTAGGAAAATTTACAAGGATGTTACCAGGGTTGGAGGATTTGATCTATAGGGAGGCTAGGGCTGTTTTCCCTGGAGCGTTGGAGGCTAAGGAGTAACCTTATAGAGGTTTACAAAATCATGAAGTGCATGGATAGGATAAATAGCCAAGGTCTTTTCCCTGCAGTGGGGGTCCAGAACTAGAGGCCATAGGTTTAGGGTGAGAGGGGAAAGATACAAAAGAGGTTTTAGGGTCAATTTTTTCACACAGAGGGTGGTACATGTTTGGAATGAGCTGCCAGAGGAAGTGGTGGAGGTTAGTACAATTGCAATATTTAAAAGGCATCTGGATGGGTATATGAATGGGAAGGGTTTCGAGGGAAAAGGGCTAGGTGCCGACAGGTGGGACCAGATTGGGTTGGGATATCTGGTCGGCATGGATGAGTTGGACCAAAGGGTCTGTTTCCATGCTGTACATCTCTATGACTAGTTGGACTAAAGGGTCTGTTTTTGTGCTGTATGACTCTGGAACTGTTCTATACTGGTCTTAAAACTATGTTCTTGCCTTCCCCCACAATCATCCACTTCTTTGTTGTTCAAAAATCAGATGAACTCAGCCTTGAATATATTCAATGACACCCTAACTGCAGGAAGACACCCCCACTTCTGAACTCAATTCCTCTTGCTAATATAACGCTTGCCTTGCTGATTGCCTGCTGCACCAGTCTGACAACTGGCAGTGACTGGAGGAGGACACTGAGGCCTCTTTGCCCATCCACACATCAGTCTCGATGAAGGGCTCGTGCCCGAAACGTCAACTCTCCTGCTCCTCAGATGCTGCCTCACCTACCGTGCCCTTCCAGTGCCACAATCTTTGACCCTGATCTCCAGCATCTGCAGTTCTCCCTTTCTCCACATCCAAATACATCTCCATTTAAACAATGCACCTCCTTTTGTGTTTTTCTTTGCCACAGCCAAGGCTATAACTTCATATTGTGGTACTGCATTTGCCCTCTGTTTGCTGATTGTGGTCCTCTCTATATCAGGGAGAGCCAGCGCAAACTTGTGAAAGGTTCACTGAGCATCACAGCTGGGTCCACAGAGCTGACCAGACCTCCCAGTCACCACTCATTTCAATTCCCCTTCCCACCCCCTTTCTGACATGACCATCTTTGGCCTCCTCCATTGCCACAACGAACCTAACTGCAAATTGGAGGGACCACACCTCATCTTCCAGGCAGCCTACAGCCCGAAGGACTCAATGTTGAGTTTTCCAATTTCAAAAAACCTCCCTCCTCGTTCCCTGCCACCAACCAGATTCATTCCTCCCATTGACCAACCAGGTCGTACCCTCTCCCTGTCTTGACCTATCCCCACTTCACTCCCACCCCCTTTATCTGCAGCTTCTACACCCAGCCCCAGCCCCGAGGAAGGGTTACACCCGAAACGTCGACTTCTCCATCTCCTGCCTGTCTATTTTGCAAATTGAGACACAGACCTGGACCAACGTTTCCGGAGTCTGTCCCTCCCGGATTCACTCTCTTTTCTTTCAGTTGCTGCAAGTCAACAACTGAACCCCACAATGAAAAAGAAATGGAATGGGAGCAAGAGAGTGCCATACTCACATATCTGGGACACAGGAAGGAATTTGCAGTCTGGGTAAAGCTCAATCTTTACTCAGACAGAGAGGATCAGGAGTCGCAGCTTGAGAAGTTCATGGTGCAACTTCCGCATTCAGACAATGGGCTGGCTCTGATTGGTAGGAGGACCAGTCTTCTTCCAGTCCTCCAATGCTGCCTATTGGTCAATCAAAAGAAGGTCTCGCGCCTTTTTTTGCGCACAGTGATGAGCATGCTCAGTGTTTTGCTGACACTGGCCAGCATGCGCACTGCGTTGCAGACACCGGCAAACATGCGCAGTATGCTCTACGGGGATGTTGGTGTTACTGACAGATTTTAAGTGTCCAAATGCCAACAGGGGAAAAAAGATAGAGCCACAACTTTTTTTCCTATGGCTCGATATTTTATTCCTTTTGCCTTTTGTCTGGCTGCTCAATTTTTGTATGTCTTTTCCTCTTGTTGTGGGGGAAAGGCGCCGAGACCAGAACTGGAGGGCATAGATTTAGGGTGAGGGGGGAAAGATTTCTGAGGGTCCTTAGGGGCAACCTTTTCGCACAGAGGGTGGTATGTTTATGGAATGAGCTGCCAGAGCAAGTGGTACAGTTACATTATTTAAAATGCATCTGGATGGGGTTATGAATACGAAAGATTCAGAGGGGTGAGGGGTAAGGGGTGAAATGCTGGCAAATGGGTCACTAAATTAATTTAGGACATCTGGTCTGCTCTACAACTCTGAGTCTATTTTTAGATAGTATGGAAAATAAAGAGCATGAAAGCATGGAGATCACTGCCAATTTCTGCAAAGGATAGTGGAAAGCTCTTACACTAATTAGCAGAGTAAGGTTGAGGCTGAAAGGTCACCATGGCAAGATGAGATAACAGTCAGTAAAGTTAGACTCACCTACTAAATATAATTGACAGGATTGGGACAATAAATATTTGGGACATGATATTAAATATCTAATTAATAATTAGTAGAGTCAGCCTGCTTGAGACTATTGATAATAAATATCTAATCATGACATTGGGAAAATATTAAGTAGGGTATGGAATGCAAGACCATTGTTGCAAAAGCTGGCACTAAATCTCTAACTGTGACATTAGAATAACATTAAGTAGAATGTAGAAAAAACTATAAGGGCACAACTAAAGAGATAATGGGAACTAACATCGCTGGTTTATTGTGTAGCTAGCGTGAGGTACTTTTGATTAATATAGTTGGATATGCTGATAAGCTAACAAACACACTGCTGAGCTGGAGATAGTGCTGCCCCCTCTGTCCAGGAGTAAACGCTGGAAAGGTGATATTGTTCATAGGGAAGAGGATGGTCTCCGGCTCCACTCTGATATCTATCAGCTAGTAAATGTGGCAGAACGATGGAATTTAATCTCCAGGCAGTTTGGGAAATTTATTAAGGGAAGGAAGGAAGTAATAAATAGTAGATCCCTACAGAGTGCTGAGGAACAAAGGGTCCTTGCTGTCCAAGTTCAGAGATCCCCAAAGGTATCAGTACAGGTAAAACAGGGGATGAGGAAGGCATAGATTTGTACTTTTTCACAGAGAGGGTGGTGCGTGTATGCAATGAGCTGCGAGACGAAGTGGTGGAGGCTGGCACAAATCTAATTTTTAAAAGGCAGCTGGATGGGTATGTGAATGGGTAGGGTTTAGAGGGATATGGGACAAGTGCTGGTAAATAGGATAGATTAATTTCAGATATCTAGTAAGCATGGATGAGATGGATTGTTTCTGTGCTGTACAGCTCTATGGCCATCCACTTCATTTTGAAATGTTTTCACGACCACTTGGAACACCCTGTTAGGGTTCAGAGTGTGCCAGGTCCTGACACCTCCTTCCTCACTCTGGAGCAGTGGTGCTGGAAGAGCACAGCAATTCAGGCAGCATCCGACAAGCTTCGAAATCGACGTTTCGGGCAAAAGCCCTTCATCAGGAATAAAGGAAGAGAGCCTGAAGCGTGGAGAGATAAGCTAGAGCAGGGTGGGGGTGGGGATAGAGTAGCATAGAGTACAATAGGTCAGTGGGGGAGGAGATGAAGGTGATAGGTCAGGGAGGAGAGGGTGGAGTGGATAGGTGGAAAAGGAGTCCGGACAAGTCAAGGGGATCGTGTTGTTGGAGGTTAGAAACTAGGATGAGGTGGGGGAAGGGGAAATGAGGAAGCTGTTGAAATCCACATTGATGCCCTGGGGCTGAAGTGTTCCGAGGCGGAAGATGAGGCGTTCTTCTTCCATGCGTCTGGTGGTGAGGGAGCGGCGGTGGAGGAGGCCCAGCACCTCCGTATCCTCGGCAGAGTGGGAGGAGGAGTTGAAATATTGAGCCACGGGGCGGTTTGGTTGATGGTGCGGGTGTCTCGGAGATGTTCCCTAAAGCGCTCTGCTAGGAGGCGCCCAGTCTCCCCAATGTAGAGGAGACCGCATCGGGAGCAACGGATACAATAAATGATATGAGTGGATGTGCAGGTAAAACTTTGATGGATGTGGAAGGCTCCTTTAGGGCCTTGGATGGAGGTGAGGGAGGAGGTGTGGGCACAGGTTTTACAGTTCCTGCGGTGGCAGGGGAAAGTGCCAGGATGGGAGGGTGGGTCGTAGGGGGGCATGGACCTGACCAGGTAGTCACGGAGGGAACAGTCTTTGCGGAAGGCGGAGAGGGGTGGGGAGGGAAATATATCCCTGGTGGTGGGGTCTGTTTGGAGGTGGCGGAAATGTCGGCAGATGATTTGGTTTATGCGAAGGTTGGTAGGGTGGAAGGTGAGCACCAGGGGCGTTCTGTCCTTGTTGCGGTTGGAGGGGTAGGGTCTGAGGGCGGAGGTGCGGGATGTGGACGAGATGCGTTGGAGGGCATCTTTAACCACGTGGGAAGGGAAATTGCGGTCTCTAAAGAAGGAGGCCATCTGATGTGTTCTATGGTGGAACTGCTCCTCCTGGGAGCAGATACGGTGGAGGCGGAGGAATTGGGAATACGGGATGGCATTTTTGCAAGAGGTAGGGTGGGAAGAGGTGTAATCCAGGTAGCTGTGGGAGTCGGTGGGTTTGTAGAAAATGTCAGTGTCAAGTCGGTCGTCACTGATGGAGATGGAGAGGTCCAGGAAGGGGAGGGAGGTGTCAGAGATGGTCCAGGTAAATTTAAGGTCAGGGTGGAATGTGTTGGTGAAGTTGATGAATTGCTCAACCTCCTCGCGGGAGCACGAGGTGGCGCCAATGCAGTCATCAATGTAGCGGAGGAAGAGGTGGGGAGTGGTGCCGGTGCCCTTTTTATTCCTGATGAAGGGCTTTTGCCCGAAACGTCGATTTCGAAGCTTGTCGGATGCTGCCTGAATTGCTGTGCTCTTCCAGCACCACTGATCCAGAATCTGGTTTCCAGCATCTGCAGTCATTGTTTTTACCTCGTTGATTTTAACCCTACTGCGAATCCTCTTGCAAGGATGCCTGCCTTGAAGAAGTTTTCCTCCTCTCTCTCCAAGAATCTCAGGGAGTCTCTCTCCCACTGCAACTCCCAGGTCATTTCCTCTGCCCTGAAGCTCTTCAACCATGTCCTGAAACAAACCCGCTACCACAGCCACGTTTGCTTCCTCAATGCCTGTCTCCGTAACCACCTCATCCCACACGGACTCCGGACCACCTTTAAACCAGCAGAGTTCGGACCCGAATAGGACAAACAGTACAGACTACAGATTCAAAAACACCAGCAACAGTTCTCCTTCAAGATCCTCCGCTCCACAGTTGCAGCAATGCGCCGGCACCTAACCTCGCTACAGTCAGCCCTGCCTCAGCTGAGGGCCACACTCTCTCAGAATTGCAAAGGACCCACTCTGTACTACATCCTCAGGAGAATCCATACTCTCAACAAACAGTATTTCAATTCCATCTCAAACATCAAAAACTGTAAGTACAACAAACTTTTATCTACCCACCTCCATAACCAGCGTTCCTCAAACATTCCAGAAGATTCCCCTGGCCTCGGAAACGCCATTAGCCATGCGGCTGATGCAGCTACCACCCCCACGCTGATTGATGATGTCACTTCTGCCCCTATCATGGCCACTCCCACAGCCACTTCTGGCCCTCACATTATCGCCGATGCCACACGCTCAGTGACTTCCGCCACCCCTACTGCTGTGTCTGCCACCACTTCCGCCCCCACCAGCGCCACTCACCTGCATTCTGCTGACACGCCCCCCACAGACCCCACTGTCACTATCCCCACCCCCCAGGACCCCGAGGGGAACACTACCCCTGCTCATGCCTCTACCCCCATTCCCCCCACCATCACATCCACTCCAGGTACTGGCTCCGACCCCACTCCCAGCTCAACACCCACACCAGCTCCCAGCTCCCAGCCCTGCCGAGTTTTCACCATCCCTCCAGACCTCCCCCTCACTTAGGACGAACAATCAGTCCTCAGCAAAGGACTCACCTTCGTCCTCCTCCGTCCATGCATCAATGAATTTAATACACGCCGTGACATCGAACAATTCTTCCGTCGCCTCCGCCTCCGAGCTTACTTCCACAATCAGGATTCCCGCCCATCTTCCGAGGACCCCTTCGCCCACCTCCAACACACTGCATTCACCTGGACACCCCGTGCTGGCCTATTACCTGCCCTCGACCTCTTCATTTCCAACTGCCGCCGGGACATTAACCGCCTTAACATTAACCGCCTTAACCTGTCGACCGCCCTCCCACACTCCAACCTCTCACCCTCACAACGCGCAGCCCTCCAATCCCTCTGCTCCAATCCTGACCTCACCATCAAGCCAGCGGACAAAAGAGGCGCAGTGGTAGTCTGGCGCACTGACCTCTACATCGCTGAAGCCAAACGCCAACTCGAGGACACCTCTTCCTACCGCCCCCTTGACCATGACCCCACCCCCATCACCAAACCATCATCTCCCAGACCATACAAAACCTCATCACCTCAGGAGATCTCCCACCCACAGCTTCCAACCTCATAGTCCGGGAACCCCGCACTGCCCGGTTCTACCTCCTTCCCAAGATCCACAAGCCTGACCACCCTGGCCGACCCATTGTCTCAGCATGCTCCTGCCCCATTGAACTCATCTCTACCTACCTCGACACTGTCCTATCCCCCCTAGTCTAGGAACTCCCCACATACGTTCGAGACACCACCAATGCCCTCCACCTCCTCCAAGACTTCCGTTTCCCCGGCCCCCAACGCCTCGTCTTCACCATGGATATCCAATCCCTCTACAACTCCATCCGCCATGACCAGGGCCTCCAAGCCCTCCCGCGAGGAGGTTGAGCAATTCATCAACTTCACCAACACATTCCACCCTGACCTTAAATTTACCTGGACTATCTCTGACACCTCCCTCCCCTTCCTGGACCTCTCCATCTCCATCAGTGACAGAGGGTTATGCATGTATGGAATGAACTGCCAGAGGAAGTGGTGGAGGTGGGTACAATTGCAACGTTTAAGAGGCATTTGAATGGGTATATGAATAGGAAGGGTTTGAAGGGATATGGGCTGGATGCTGGCAGGTGGGATTAGATTAGGTTGGGATATCTGGTCAGCATGGGCGGGTTGGACCTAAGGAATTATTTCCATGCTGTATATCTCTATGACTAGCACTCGGAGTGTGGCTCCTTTATCAGGTGATTTTGGAGAATAAAATCATAAGGCACAGAATGGATGGAAAAACATTACAGTGCACTGAAATGATATATTGAAAAACCCTGGATTGTTAAGTATTTTATCTTTTAGTATGGGCTGCTCATATCATTCATTTGTAAATCCCAGAATTTCCTGAAAGACATTTTCTTGAGATAACTCAAGGTTTTATAAGGAAAGGTGACATCTCAGCTCTGATAATGCATTAAAGGTGTGAAATCAGGGTCTGTCTGTATCACAATCTTGAGTCAGACTGGTTCTATTTCCAAAGTGGAATTTACAAAATATTACATGGATTGAACAGCCTGCAGGTTGTGTATATTTTGAGAAAAATAGAATGTTTCTGCAAAAATAATCCTGCAAATACAAATTCACCCCCATGGATGTATATGTGTGTGAATGAGACAGAGGAAAGTCTATTTCGTGCTGTATATCCCGATGTCTACTTGATAACAGATGCTTTAATTCTGCTGGTGTAAATATTGTTGTAAATCATAGTTGGGTATAAATAGTTAGATGTTAGGGTGAGAGAATGCCTCAAGTTGGGCACTGCAAGAATCGTGGGAGAGCCCTATTTTGGTTTACTTCCTCATGAACAAACGTTAAGCACGAGCATTTATTTATTTCTAATTTTGTTCTGTTTTTCTTGTTTGATTCCCGGCTAGGATTACATTCTGTGTCTGGATGGTTGACAGGCTGGGGGATTGTGGCTTGGGTCTTGATTGAATGTTTTATTGTTCCAGAAGGTGTAGGGGTGGGGGTGTCAAAGCTTCAGCAGAAATCCAGCAGAGCAGAACAGACCAATATCTTACTCTGTGGGTACAGGGACATCAGAGGACAGAGAAATCAGGACCTGAAATCCAAGCTGACACCAGACTTCCCTGTGATTAGTGCTTTGATGAGCAGCATCAACCGTCCACCTTCACCGAGCTTCCCATTTGACTATCACCTCGATATTCAGGATCCAATCCTTGTCATCCTGAAGCCATGCCTCTGTAAGGAGTCTCAGATCATAATTATTCTCTTCAATGTGTGCAGTCAATTTTGTTACAATGCACCACACATTCAGAAACATCGTTTTTAGTTTCAAGTTTTGTGATCTTCGGAATCCAGTTTTGATTGTTGGTACATTTACTCACCTTGTCCCTTTCTATCGTCCTTTGATGGTCATTTTCCACATTACTACATTGCTCACCGGCCTTGATTTGGATTGGCCATGCTAAATTGCCCATAATGTCCAGGCATGTGAAGGTTAGGTGGGTTAGCCATGGGAAATGCAGGGTTATAGTTTCATAGTAAAAGAAGTAGGAGTGGGCCATTTGGCCCATCAAACCTGCTCCACCATTCATTATGATCATGGCTGATATATCCGTCGTCTGAGATCCTCCTCCCTGCATTGTCCCAACTACCCTTCATTCCCATACCATGCAAATACCCATCCAACTATGTTTTGAATATACTTAATAAAGATGCCTCTACTGCTTCCTTGGGCAGAGAATTCCATAGATTGACTACTCTCCAGGAAAAGCAGTTCCGCCTCATCTCCGTCCTAAATCTACTCCCCTCAACTTGAGGCCTGGTCTCATCCACCAGCAGAAATCACTGGATAGGGTAGGGCTTCATCCCCACAGTGCAATGAATTCCCACTTTCCACCAAACTCTCAGATGTACTCACTCACTCGGTTGCTGTCTCACAAACCAAAGACTTCATTGTAACTTATTTTGCTCCCAGTAAGGGCACAACATCTTGGAAAGCTGCTCTGAAAGTCCAACCACACTTCTGCGTTCACCGAACACAATTCGAGTGTTACAGCTCAGAAACAGTCCGTCTGGCCCAACTTGTCCGTGCTGACCAAATATCCTAAATTAACCTTGTCTCATTTGCCCACATATGGCCCATATCCCTCTAAACTCTTCCTATTCATGTACCCATCAAAATGGGTTTTAAATGTTGTACCTGTTCCAGCCTCCACCACTTCCTCTGGCAGTTCGTTCCATAGATGCACCACCGTGTGTGTGAAAAGGTTGCCCCTCATGTCCCTTTCCCCACTCACCTACCCTGGGGAAAAGACCTTGGGTATTGACTCTCCCTGCCCCTTATCAAGGTTAACGCTCAGCATCCGATGTACAGAAAGTGAGACCTGCAGATGCTGGAATCAAAGTCTAAAAGTGTGGGTCTGAAAAAGCACAGTAGGACAGGCAGCATCTGAAGACGAGGAGAGTTGACATTCTAGGCCCGAGCCCTTCATCAGGAATGATGCATGGATGTACAAAGGGGCCTCAGTGTTCTTCAACACCAGTCATCAGACAGATGCAGTAAGCAATCAGCAAGGCAAGTGGTATATTTGGAAGATGAACTGGGATTAGAAGTGGGGATGTCTTCCTGCATTTTGGGGCCCATTGAATATATTCAAGGTTGAGTTCATCTGTTTTTTGAACAACAGAGTGCGGATTTTTATGTTGTGTAGATGAAGTGGGTTTTTTTTTTGTTGAGAGTAGTTTATGTATTGGATGCAGGTACAGTAGCTGTGAGAGGCCCTTGCGAAGTGTTGTTTCTGCAAAAATCACAAGACTGAGTCACGGCAGGGGGATATGTTAAGTTAGATATGCTTGCAAGCAGTTACAAGTAGCTGCATCTTGCTTCTGCAAAAATCACAAGGCAGAATTGTGAGGATATATTCCAAGAAATAACTAACTAAAGGAGGTGGATTAGTGGTGCTGGAAGAACACAGCAGTTCAGGAAGCATCCAAGGAGCCCTCTGGTTTCCAGCATCTGCAGGACTTGTTTTTACCTGACTAAAGGAGGTGGTCGACTGGTAGAATCAAATGTATTGACATGACCGTAGCAATGGTCACGCATTCCAAATAAGACGCTGTGTTGCATCAGCAAAAGTAATAAGACCCAGCTATCGGTGGGGTGGTTGCACGCCACAGATAGATGTGGTAAAACGATTAGATTAGCAGAAGTAAGAAGGGAGTCTGGAACAAACTCAATCTTCATTTAGAGAGAAAGCAGCAACTTCCGAAGCTCGTGTTCCAGCTTCTGCATTCAGACAATAGGAAGGCTCTGATTGGCAGGAGGACCAGTCACCTTCCAGTCCTCCAGCACTCCTGATTGGCCCACCAAAAGAAAGTCGCGAGGCACTTGCGTGCAGTGAGGGGCATGCGCAGTTCCATTCAGACGGCGAGCACGCGCAGTCTGCTCTCTGGCGATGAGGCTGTTACTGACAGAATTTAAGTGTCCAAATGCCAAGAGAAGTAAAAAAGGGGAGCTGCATAATTTTTTTCCCCCTGTGATATTTACCTTTCCGATACGCCCCATGACTTTATAAATCGAAATAAGGTCACCCGACAACTTGTGGTCGTCGATAGGGCGACCAGAAGTGTACTCAGTCCTCTCCACGTGGTCTCACCAATATCCTGTACAACCACAACGTGATGTCCCAACTCCTGCACTGAACGGTGTGAACAATGAAGCAAAGTGTGCTAAACGCCTCTTTCACAACCCTGTCTACCAATGATGCAACTTCCAAAGAACTATGTCCCCGATTTGGAGATGCTGGTGTTAAAATTCACACCACACCAGGTGATACTGCAACAGGCTCATTTGCAAACATTAGCTTTTGGAGCGCTGCTCCTTCATCAGGTGGTTGTGTCTTATGATCCTGCTCCACAAACACCCCATGAAGGAGCAGCGCTCCGAAAGCTTGTGCTTCCAGATAAACCAGTTGGACGATAACGTGTCATTGAGAGATTTTTAACTTTATGTACCAGAACCCCTCCACGCCGCCCCGCCCCCCATGAATCTGTTCTAGAACACGATGCAGGGCCCTACCATTAACTGTACAAGTCCTGCCCTTCCTTGTTTTAGCAAAATGCAACCCCTTGCCTTTGTCTGTCACTGGCTCAGACACCACACACCCTAACACTTACACCATATCACAGGCTTATACTCCATCTCCCACACACACTTCATTAGCATATATGCACAAACTCGCATGCGCGCGCACACACTCTCATGCACACACAGTCACACATAAGTCTATGGGGTGAATTTGCATTTGCAGAATTATATTTGCAGATATATTCAATTTTGATCAAAAAGCACACAAACTGCATGTAATATTTTATAAATTCTTACTTTGGTTAATAGAACCAATCTGATTCAAGATTGGGATACAGACTCGAACCTCACACCTTTTATGCAGTATCTGAGCTGAGACGTCACCTATTTTTATAAAACCTTAAACCATCTCGAGAAGGTGAATTAAAAGTAGTTCTGGGGTTTACATATTAATGAACTGAAACCTGCAACCCATGGTAAAAGATGAAAGACTAATCCGCAATCTAGATTTGTTCAATATCTTATCAGTTGCATGACACCGTCAGCTTTTGCTATAAATTCTGTGTCTTATGATTCTGCTCCACAGCTACCTGATGAAGGAGCAGCGCTCCAAAAGCCAGTGCTTCCAAATAAACCAGAAGGAAGATAATCTGGTGTTGTGTGATTTTTAACTTTATCCACCCCACCGGTCCAACACCGGCACCTCCACATCATTTCCAGTCGACACAGCCCACACCTCCCAGTGATGCCAGGAAACTGTCCAATGACAATGGGATGATGTAGTTCCCGCACGCCTGAAAAATTCATAATTTCTAACAATACTGGCTACTCATTCACTGCTGCAACCAATACACAACATTGGAAACATAGTACAGGAGACTGTCAGAAATGAGCACAACAGGTCAGGCAGCATCTGAGGAGCAGGAAAATCAACATTGCCTGAAAAATGTAGATTTTCCTGCTCCTTGGATGCTGCCTGACCTGCTGTGCATTGCCAGCACCACTCTAATCTTGACTCTGATCTCCAGCATCAGCAGTTCTCACTTTCACCTGTAAGAAATGAGCAGTTTTAAAACAAAAACCTGGTTGCAATTCAAAGCTTTCAATGAGAGTCTGAACTTGGCGTGAAGTTCAGGTAATCTTTATTGCGACCCAACTTTGTTACAGCTTCAGAATCTCCCAGCAGAAAGGCATAGAAAAAGTAGCAATGTGTTAAAAACAGCTCACAGTCAAAGTGCACACACTCCCTCCAACCCCTCACTTTCTTCATTATCGGTCACCACCAAGTTGCCCTTTGTAATTGGATCCTTGGTACACTCTTAACCTGGAGAAATTATTGCCTCACTCAGCATTTTCAACCCGTATCCTGTATCCAAGTAAGTTGGATAGACAGTGCAGAGTCAATCATACTGCTGTGGATCTGGAGTCACGTGTAGGCCAGATCAGGTAAAGGATGCAGCTGGGACGACTGAGTGAATCCTCTCCCTAAAAAAGAACTGCGTGAATCAGGTGGGAGTTTTCTTCCACCCCCACTCCACCGACAATGGTTTCACCGTTAGATTCTGAACTCCAGATTTCTGACTAAATTCCAATTCCAACATCTGCTGCAGTGGGAATCGAACCCGGGAGTCCCCGGAATCAGATTGATAGTCCAGTCGATAATGGCACTTGGCCGTCATTCCTTCAATCCCCCTGCGATGGCACATGAACTCGCTGGTGGCTCCGCAGGTAGGAGGAGCGGGTGAAGGCCTTCCCGCACTCGGGGCAGCGAAAGGGCCTCTCCCCCGTGTGGACCCGCTGGTGCCTCAGCAGGTTAGAGGAATTGCTGAAGGCCTTCCCGCACTCGTGGCATGGGAACGGCCTCTCCCCTGTGTGGACCCGCCGGTGGGTCAGCAGGTTAGTGGAATGCCTGAAGGCCTTCCCACACTCGGGGCAGCTGAAGGGCCTCTCCCCGGTGTGGACCCGCCAGTGGGTCAACAAGTGAGAAGAATACCTGAAGGCCTTCCCACACTCTGTGCAAGGGAACAGCCTCTTCCCAGTGTGGACCTGCTGGTGGCCTAGCAGGTTAGAAGAATTGGTGAAGGCCTTCCCGCACTCAGGGCAGCTGAAGGGCCTCTCCCCGGTGTGGACCTGCTGGTGCCTCAGCAGGGTGGAGGAATTACTGAAGGCCTTCCCGCATTCAGGGCAGCTGAAAGGCCTCTCCCCGGTGTGGACCTGCTGGTGCCTCAGCAGGTGGGAGGAATTACTGAAGGCCTTCCCACATTCAGGGCAGCTGAAGGGCCTCTCCCCCGTGTGGACCCGCTGGTGGGTCAGCAAGTGGGAGGAATTCCTGAAGGCCTTCCCGCACTCGAGGCAGCTGAAGGGCCTCTCCCCTGTGTGGACCCGCCGGTGGGTCAGCAGGTGGGAGGAATTGCTGAAGGCCTTCCCACACTCGAGGCAGCTGAAGGGCCTCTCCCCCGTGTGGACTCGCCGGTGGGTCTGGAGGTTGGAGGCATTGGTAAAGGCCTTCCCACACTCAGGGCAGCTAAAGGGCCTCTCCCCTGTGTGGACTCGCTGGTGGGTCTGGAGGTTGGAGGCCTGGGAAAAGGCCTTCCCACACTTGTGGCAGCTGAAGGGCCTCTCCCCCATGTGGACCCGCTGGTGGGTGTGGAGGTTGGTGGAATCGCTGAAGCCCTTCCCACAGACAGGGCAGGGGAATCGCCTCTCCCCAGTGTGGCTGTGCCGATGAGTCTCCAGAGCAGACGGGAAACTGAAGCCTTTTTTGCAGTCGCCAAACTTCCACGGTTTCTCCACGGGGCGGGATTCTTCTGGTTTCTCCATGGCCGGAGCTTCAGCCACACACAAACGTGTGCAGAGCCTATTCCCCACTGTGAATTCCTCTTTCCAGGCCATATAACTGCTTCAGGCTCCACACTCAGTGCACTGCAATGGTAGGGTCTCTCATCCAGTCCCACTGATGCTGAAAACGTACTCAAACAGGAACCAAAACGCTTTGCTCCTTCTCACAGAATCATAGTTGAAAACCGTTGCAATCCCGATGGATTGAGTGACTGTCAAAGTGAGGACTGCAGACACTGGAGAGTCAGAAAGTGTGGCGCTGGAAAAGCACAGCAGGTCAGCCAGCATCTGAGGAGCAGGAGAGTCAACATTTTGGGCATAAGGCCTTCATCTGTTGATTTTGAAACTTCCATCTTCAGATCTTCAAATGCTCTGTAAAATGAGATTACAAAAGCCATCACTGTCAGTGCAGGGTAGAAATTCTGAACAAGGAATTCTACTTTCTGTGGAATATTCTTTTCTTTTGTTATTCCACAAAATTGAAAGCACCATCCCACTCTCCCTTCCCCTCTGTTCTCACTCTACTCTAACTAATTCCCTGAAGGTGCTGATTCAGAATCTTAAAGGGGCAGAAAAGCAAAAACGTCAAGACTGACATCTCTCTGCATTTTGGATAACTCCACAACACTGGGATACAGTTGACAGTGAGCAGGTCTGATTCTGGGAAGCAAACATAAGTGTGTCAATTCATGGGGTAACCTGCAATGCAGCTATTTGTGGAACAAAATGGTTAACGTCCCCAGGAAGGTGGGAGCAAATTGAGACATCAAGACATTAACACCGACACACGTCAGTGAAACTCTTCTGCTCCCAGTCAGGGCAAAACATCTTTGAAAGCTGCTCTGAAAGCCCAGTCTTCACAACCACACTTCTGCTTTCACCAAAGATAATTAGAGTCATACAGCACGGAAACAGACCCTTTGGCCCAACTTGTCCGAGCTGACCAGATATCCTACATTAATCTAGCCACATTTGCCATCACTTGGCCCCTATATGGGCCGGGTGCTGACAGCTGGGACTAAATTGGGTTGGCTATCTGTTCGGCAAGAATGAGTTGGACCAAAGGATCTGTTTCCGTGCTGTACATCTCTATGACTCCAGTCGCATTTGCCATCACTTGGCCCCGATCCACTGAACCCTTCGTATTCATACACCCATCCAAGTGCCTTTTAACTGCTGGAATTGTACCAGAACCCACCACCTCATCTGGCAGCTCATTCCATAACTGCACCACCCTCTCCATCAAAAAAGTTTCCCCTAAGATCTCTTTTACATCTCTCCACCCCGGCCTTACCGGAAACCTCTTACCCTCTCGTTCTGGACTCCCCCATCTGAAAGAAAAGACCTTGAGTATTGACCCTATCCATGCCCCTCAGGATTCTATAAAATGTCTGTAATGTCACCCTTCAGACTTTGGGGAAAACAGCCCCACCCCATCCTTCCATCCCTCCTCGTCCAGGTAATTAAGACACATACCTGAGTTTGCAGAATCTGCTCCCTCCCTGGATTCACTCCAGCTGCTACAAGTGAACAGATTTCCACCCCTCCCCTCTCTCGCCTTCCCAGGATGAACAATTCCTCCAGAGGGAGGGAGTTTCACTCTGAAACTGACAGGGCCACTTCCGCGCATTGTGACGCCATCAATGGGTCGGGGGTGGGGGAGGGTATGGGAGACGGGGCAAGAGAAAGGGGCGGGACGAGATGCGGGGCTCGGCCGGAAGCGGGACCCCGCACTCCGCCTGTGCTGCCCTGCACAGTTTGCAGAAATTCCTTCCCTTCAGAGAATCCCCAGTGTAGAAGCAGGCCACTCGGCGCAACGAGTCCACACCGACCCTCCAAAGGGTAACTCACCCTCAACCATTCCCCTAGCCTTTTTGCTCAAAACTGTTCGAAATGGGGTAAAGTGTTGTTTTTGCAGATGTAGAAAAAGCATACAGAAAAGGGGTACAGCAAGAGAACTATTAACCCTGCAGGTATTTAGGGACTTTTCAGTGTATAATTGTGGTTAATTAAATGCTAACATTGGTGTGTAATTACTATAACAAAAAATTATTTTTGTAAAATTATGCTTTCAGCAAAAAGCTGAGATAACTGAAATGCTTGAGCTACACAAAACGATACAAGTTAATGAAATGTCCGAGGATGGAATGTACCAGCAGAATTGATACAAAATGTGAAACCAGATCTTGACAAAATAAATGTATGTGTCAGCATTTACAGAAAGGATGGTTGCCAACCTGGGGAAGGGGGAAGTAATAAGGGTGGAGCGCAGCTGGGCAGTGGTCTGGTACAGTAAGAGAGATTGGGTAATTAGGAGTCTGGAGACATGCCCTCACTCAGCTCAAGGGGTATAACTGTACACTAACCTGAGTGCTAATTTGCTCATTTTCTTCTGCATTTGATGCCCTTTCGTGCAAGATCGTAGAATAAATTGTCTTGTTTCCAGTTTTGGTGGTCTCGTCTAAATTTTATTAAACTTGTTTCTAAAAGATTTGGGGGCGTGTTCCAGGATCCCAAGCTCCGGTCACTCGGCATTCTTGGAGAAACGGAGAAGGTGCACCTCGCTGATTTCGGCGATCTCTAGTTTCCCCTTGTTGCCGAGGCAGCTCTGGGCGAGCGTGATCCGGACTGGGAGACCCTGGAGACAGGACGGGCAGACGCGATGCAGCAGGGTCGGTCGGGTAACTCTTGTGCACAAGACCCGGGTAAGAAAAAGGTCTTAAATAAGTATTATCTGGGTGACTGGGGTAGGCAGCGGGTTTTGTTTTGTTGTCAGTCTTTGCCATGAGCGAGGCGCACTATGACACGGCGGTTTGGTCGGGTAACTCTTATGGACGTAAGACCCACATTCGCGGGCGGCCAGGATTTGCAGCATTACTTGCTGTTTCGCCGCGGTGCGAAGGGCACTAAGACGTGGTGGTTCAGTCAGGTTACTCTTGTGTACATAAGACCCGGATAAAGGTAAATTTCGGGCGACCTCGATTGACAACGTATTTTGCTGTCTGGTATTGCCGCGGGACGGGGTGCGCATTCGACCAAGTAACATATGTGCACAGACCAAGGTATGAAAATTGACCTTTAAGTATTACCTTGGTGGTTGGTTCCGTACGAGAAGTACGGGGGAATTGGCAACTTAAAAAAATAGAGAATAAAGGTCTTTAATTGGCTAGGTTAATCTAACAAGTAAGGTGTCTAACTGATTCGATCACCCAGCCTTAGACCGGTTATTAAGAAGGGAAACCCCCACGCGGAGATTAGGACCCTGAAGTGGGTGTGGAAGAAGGTAACACCGAACTTCAGAGAGGTTAATTGAAATTATATAAATAAAACGGCCGAGTATTAAAATGGGAAATAAGAATAGCAATTTAGATGTAGAAGGGGACATGAGAGGGACGTTCGAGGACCACATCCCAATGGACAGTCCTTTAGGAAAAATGTTAAGAGATTGGAAGTACAATCCTCGGACGGGAGGAAAGGATAAAAAACAAAAAGATTAAATGTCAATGAAAAACAGCCTTACAGTCAGGAGGAATCAGATCATGCTTCGTATCAGAAGGGCTAGTAGCTGAAGGGCTACTGAGGGTGCACTTTGTAACTAACTTATGGCAGACGCCCAGAAAAATATTCAAAAGCTAGAGGAGTCGTTGCGGGAAACTCAAAGTGTCTGTGAGACATGGTGTCTGTGTGTGTGTGTGTGTGTGTGTGAGAGAGAAAAGAGCTGTACAGCTAGTAGAAAGTTTAACCCTTTGTGATTCAGTGTGAATGCACATTTGTTTGTTGGTGATTGAATGTTCCCTGGAGCTTGAGATCCGGGATTGTTTTGAATCTGATTTCTATTATGGAAATTTTAACATGATTTCTTTTAAGGTTAAGGATTTTGCAAGATTATGAAATAAAATGTTCTTTTTACAGGTCATGACTGCCTGACTATCAGTTTCTAACTAATCCCTTTTATCCTTACATAAAAGCGATTTATGGAGGACAGTTGAAGTTTTAACTTGAATAGACAAATCCTTTTAAGGCAGCTCTGGTTATTTCACGATCTATAGCATTGCAATTGAGCAATGACTGGTCAGGACTACTTGGGAGGACTAGTTTTGGATTTGAATCAGGGGACTGGAACCGGGTGATTGTGGTGGATTTCAGAGTTGGGAACTGTGTGCATTTTGCATTTTGAATATTAAACACTGAATAAAAGAATTTATAATATATAAATATATATTTACAAGTAAGATTCCAAAATGTATAGTTAGGAACAGGCTTTAAAGAAAAGCAAGCATCAATTGATAAATTGTATTTGAGATTACAGGGAGCAAGAAAAATTGCAATATTTCTTTAAAAGAATCAAGGTTTAAACAAAACATTGGGTGAGGAGATGTTACAAAAGGGAGGAGAAAGGATCGGGGAGGAGATGTTAAGGGGTCTGGTAGACAGGAAGAAGGATCAAAGTGGAAATCCCCACAGGCGGGATGTTATTACTGTGGAAAGACAGGTCACTTTAAGAGAGAGTGTCCAGATCCGAAAACGGAAGTAAAGGCAGTATCGTTTATGAACCTTGATGAAAAATAGGGGTGTCAGGAGTTCCTGCCCCCGGGTACCCACCAGGAACCCTTGATAAATTTAAAGATGGCACCTTACAAAGAGGACGTAGTTTTCCTAGTCAATATGGGGGCAGCAAGGTCATCCTTAAATTTTAAGCCCAAGGGAGTGGGAACAAAAACAAAAGTTAATTGGATTATGGCAACAGTTTTGTGATGAGAGGCACGAAGAATCAGTTTTGCGTTCATGATGAGATATTGCCACCAAATTGGGGATTTAATTAACTGCAAAAGGTGCTATTGAATCTGTTGAGGTTCTTATAAATGAATGTGCTTGAGCAAAAATATATAATTAATAATTAATATTTATAATAATTCAATTGTGTTAGCCTGAATCAATATTAATTGGCAGGATTCCTTCATACATTCTCAGTGACCTGTCTTATTGATTCATGGTTAATTTAAAACATGACTGCATTAATTCATTGTTAATTAAAGAATGGAAAGCTACATTACTGGCCAGTGTGTGTGCAGGCAGTGGTAGCAATAGCCTTATTGGTAGAGGAGAGTCGGAAACTTACTTTTAGGGGAGCCTTAGTAGTCAGCACCCCACATCAGGTACGGTCAGGAGAAGAAAGGGGCATGATTAGAAGAGCTGCTCTGAGGGAATGGAAAAGAGACATCCGGTGGGTGAGGGAGTGATACCAGCCAAAAACAAATTCCCCAATGTGGACCCACATTGGAAGGGTATGGATGAACATGATAGAGGAAAAATGAGGGACTTATGAGAAATGGTCATTTTGGGTATTAAAGAAGCAGCACCTAAATCTCAGAAGTTTTTTAAAGCTTTTCAAGTAAGACAGGAAAAGGAGGGAGCCCTGTCATCTTTTTTACAGAGATTAAAATAAGCCACTAGAAAATATTCGGGAATGAATCCCGATGATCCGGTAGCACAGGGACTTTTAAAGGTCCAATTTGTGACTAAATCATGGCCGGACATAGAAAAGAAATTACAGAAATTAGAAGGCTGGAGTGAAAAACAGATAGATGATCTGTTATATGAGGCACAGAAAGTGTATGTGAAAAGGGAAGAGGAGAAACAAAAACAAAAACAAAAAGCTAAAATAATGGTTGCAGCAGTTGAAGAAATTACGATAGACAATGTCCAAGGTTAGGACGACAAAGAGAAGCGGTATCATTGATGATTTTTGATGAAGATTAGGGGAGTCAGGGGTTCCCTCCTCCTGTGACCCACCGGGAACCCTTGATAAATTTAAAGGTGGGACCTGAAGGAGAGGAAACAGTGTTTTTAGTGGATACGGGAGCAGCACGATCATCCCTAAGCTTTAGACCTAGCGGTGTTAAATTAACTAACAAAGGTCTCAAGGTTTCTGGAGTAAAAGGCAAAGAATTCTTAAATCAGAATGCAGGACAATGGTTCACAGACTCTAGGATCTTGAAATATGAGACAATCTTAATAGAACAGAATGACCTTGTGTTAGTCACAGACAGTTGCTTGAATCCAGCTGCATTTCTGTGGCGGAGAGAGGGGGGTAGCCCCTGGAAATCCAGAACATGACTGTCTTGATATTACTGAATATCAGACTAAAGTGCGAATGAACTTAAGAGACGTACCGTTGCATGCGGGAGCTCGGTTGTTTATCGATGGGTCCTCCCGGCTGATTGAGGGTAAAAAGCACAATGAATATACTGTAGTAGACAGGATAGAGGGAAGCATTATCGAGGCTGAAAGACTGCCTAACGGCTGGTCAGAGTTCAATGATAAGTTTTTAAAGAACTATACTGTGGCGCTCGGCTCTTCTTTGTCTATTCTTAGGAATAAAGGCCTGTTGGTACAGACACTGCCATTCAAGTTTGCAGTACATCGAATACAACCGGGTAATTGAGTCCTGATCAAGACCTGGAAAGATACCAAACTGCACCCGTGCTGGGAGGGACCATTCCTAACTCTCCTGACTAGTGAAACTGCTATTCGGACTGCTGAGAAAGGGTGGAGTCATCACACTCGCGTTAAAGGTCCTGTGAATGCCCCAAAGGCGGAGTGGCACGCTCATCCTACAGACAACCCTCTGAAAGTTAAGAAAGAAAGAATGAACGGAGACAAAAGACTCTTTTAACGTTTGCTGATATGCATATTGTTATTGATTGGAAGGGCTGTGTGACACCTAAAATGTTAAGACAGGACGGTAGGCAGAGTTCAGAGATGGGTAGATACTGGTATAGTATTGTAACGTTAGTAGTACTAACTATTCAAGGAAATGCGAAAAATCACTTCACTACGCTGTGCCAGAATTATGCTAAACAAGAGGGACTTGCCGACTGTTGGGTCTGTGCAGAGGTCCCACACCATGGCGAATCTGGAATCCCCCCCTCAGTAATATTGCTCACTAAAAAAAGTGTACGATGTACAATAATTTGATGTGGGTTCAAATAATACAAAGTGGAGGTTTGAAAGAAGCAAATATAGCTTTGCGGGATGGTTCCCAAGGCCAGCTCCAAAACATCAGGGCACTATTGATAGTCTTAGAATTTCCCCACCGAAAGGAGCAGTAAATACCACCTGTTTCTGTAATCAGAATGATGCTGCACCTTTCCAACTAGGAAAATCATCTTGTGTCCACACCAGTCAAGCCACTGCCATGACCACTCCCCAAATATTAAACGGAACATATTGGGTATGCGGTCTGAAGGCCTATCCATCCCGGGGAAAAATATGTTCGTGTGATCAAATGTGTCATGTTATGAAGTTGACGAAACACTTCCCCAAAACCAGAAAGGTTGGAGTGGCTGCTGTTACCTCGCTTATATAGTCCCTCACCTCCGAATAGAAAAGCTTGAGCCCAACCTGAGAAAGGAAGGGGGGATAAGACGCAAGACCAGAGAGGTCTCAGAAGGAGACCGTCTACTGTGGACACTACTCCCAAACTACAGCACTACAAGGGCAGGGGTGGAAATACAGAAATAGCAGCTGCCCTTGAAAATTTAATTAATGATACCACCGACGCGATGGGAGAAACTCAATCCCAAATATCGGCCATAATCACTGAAATGATTGCCACAAGACTGACAGCTTTACAGAATCGAATGGCTTTAGACTATCTTTTGGCCGAAAAAGGGGGAACCTGTGCTCTGATTGGTAAAGAATGCTGCACCTTCATCCCAGACATCTCTTCCATAGTGGAAGATAAGGCAGAAATAGTAAAGAAAAAGATAAGCAATATAAGAGAAATTGAAGATGAACTCCGAAAAGATGAAGGATGGGGATGGGGTAACTGGAGATTGACCGGGTGGGAAAACGGTTAGTGAATTTAGGCATTTATGTGCTACTAATAATTGTAGGTTTACTGATAGGGTTTAATGTGTTAAAATGGATAATGACTAAGCTGGTAATGTCTTTGGGAGGACAACAACCAATAATGGTACAAACTTAGAAGGACAGAAATGACTAGATTGTGAACCTCGACACCATAGGGTGAAAAGAGGGCAAAACATAAGATTGCAAAAACAACAAATGGTTAAGAAAAGAAATGGGGGAATTGTTAGAAATGGGTAAAGTATGTTTTTGCAGATATAGAAAAAACATACAGAAAAGGGGTACAGCAAGAGAACTATTAACCCTGCAGGTATTTAGGGACTTTAGTGAATTTAGTGTATAATTGTGGTTAATTAAATGCTAACTTTGGTGTGTAATTACGATAATAAAAAGTTCTTTTTGTAAAGTTATGCTTTCAGCAAAAAGCTGAGATAACCGAAATGTTTGAGCTATACAAAATGATACAAGTTAATGAAATGTCCGAGGATGGAATGTACCAGCAGAATTGATCCAAAATGTGAAACCAGATCTTGACAAAATAACTGTATGTGTCAGCATTTACAGAAAGGAAGGTTGCCAACCTGGGGAAGGGGCAAGTAATAAGGGTGGAGTGCAGCTGGGCAGTGGTCTGGAAGGGCTTATGCCCTAAACGTCGATTCTCCTGTTCCCTGGATGCTGCCTGACCTGCTGCGCTTTTCCAGCAACACATTTTCAGCTGTGATCTCCAGCATCTGCAGACCTCACTTTCTCCTCAGTGGTCTGGTACAGTAAGAGAGATTGGGTAATTAGAAGTCTGGAGAGATGCCCTCACTCAGCTCAACTGTACACTAACCTAAGTTCTAATTTGCTCATTTGCTTCTGCATTTGATGCCCTTTCTTGCAAGATCGTAGAATAAATTGTCTTGTTTCCAGTTTTGGTGGTCTCGTCTAAATTTTATTAAACTTGTTTCTAACAATACTAACGCTCCTGACTTATGCACCTAACCTGCACATCCCTGGGCACTATGGGTAATGTAGAACTGCCAATCCACCCTAACCTGCACATCCGTACACACCATGGATAATTTTGTATTGCAAATCCCCCCCTAAAATGGATAAAGTTAAAAATCACACAACACCAGGTTGGAGACTAACAGGTTTGTTTGGAAGCACTAGCATTTGGAGCGCTGCTCCTTCATTAGGTGGTTGTCAAGAATAAGGTCATAAGACATAGAATTTATGGAAAAACATGACAGAGTCCATGTCATTGAAATGACATGTTGAACAAACCTGGATTGTTCAGTCTTTCATCTTTTCGATTGGGTTGCAGGCATCATTAACATGCAAATCCCAGAAATACCTGTAAGGCACCTTCTCAAGAGAACTTAAAGTTTTATAACAAAAAGTGACATTTTAGACCAGCTCTGCAAGTGAAGTGTAGTGCGGTGCGGTGCGGTGCGGTCAGGAGAGAGAAAAATGTCTATTTCCATCCTGTATGTCTCTACCTATTTGAGAACAGATGCCTTACTTCTGTTGGTGTAAGTATTGTTGTAAATCATAGCTGGGTACTAAATAGTTAGATATAAGGGGGAAGAGAATTCCTCAAATAGGGCAGTATAAGAATCCTGGGAGAGCTCTATTTCTGGTTTACTTGCTAATGAACAAACATTAAACACAAGCACCTATTTATTTCAAATTTGATTTCATTTTCCTTGTGTGATTCCCTGCTGTGACTACACTTGCCTGGATGTTGACAGGCTGGGAGATTGTGGGTTGGGGCTTGATTGACTGAATGTTTTATTGTTCCAGAAGGTGTAGAAGGGAACAGGGAGATCAACAGAGGACAGAGAAATCAGGACCTGAAATCTGAGCTGACACCAGACTACCCTGTGATCAGTGCTTTGATTAGCAGTGCCAACCCTCCACCTTTACCTAACTTCCCATTTGAGGACACCCTCAATATTCAGGATCCAATCCTTGTCATCCTGAAGCCATGTCTCTGTAGAAGTGTCAGATCGCAATTATTCAATTCAATGTATGTAGTCAATTCATTCACTTTTGTTACAATGCAGCACACATTTAGACACACCATTTTTAGTTTCAATTTTTGTGATCTTTAGAATCTAGTTTTGATTGCTGGTACATTTACTCTCGTTGTCCCTTTCAATTGTTCTCTGATGTTCATTTTCCACATCACTACATTACTCACTGGCCTTGATTTGGATTGGCCATAATGTCCAGGGACGTGCATGTTAGGTGGGTTAGCCATGGGAAATGCAGGGTTATAGTTTCGGGGTAATAGAAGCAGGAGTAGGGCCATTTGGCCGATCCATCCGCTCCGCCATTCATTAAGATCATTGCTGATCTATCCATTCTCTCAGCTCCTCCTCCTTGCATTATCCCAACTATCCTTAATCCCCCTACCATTGCAAAAACCCATCCAACTGTGTCTTGAATATTCTTAATGAAGCTGCCTCTACTGCTTCTTTGGGCAGAGAATTCCATAGATTCACTACTCTCCAGGAAAAGCAGTTCCTCCTCATCTCTGTCCTAAATTTACTCCTCCTAATCTTGAGGCCTGGTTTCATTCACCAGCAGAAATTACTCAATAGGTAGAGCTTCATCCCCACAGTGCAATGAATTCCCACTTTCCACCAAAATCCTGGATGCAACTCATTCAGTTGCTGTCTCACAAATGCAAGATTTCATTGTAACTTCTTCTGTTCCCATTAAGGGCAAAACATCTTTGAAAGCTGCTCTGAAACTCCAGCCTTCACAATCACACTTCTGCTTTCACCAAAGATTAGAGTCATACAGCACGGAAACAGCCCATTTGGTCCAACTTGTCCGGCCAAACAGATATCCTAAATCAACCTAATCCAATTTGCCTGCATGTGGCTCATTTCCCTCAAAACCCTTCCTTTTCATGTACCCATCCAAATGCCTTTTAAAGTTCTTCCTCACCTCAAACATATACTTTCTAGTTTGGACCTTTCTACTTTGGCAAAAGTAACTTGGTTATTCACCCTATCCATGCCCCTTACGAACGTCTATAAGGTCACCCTTCAGCCTCCAGTGCTCTAGGGAAAATATCCCCAGCCATTTGAGTCTCTCCCTGTAGCTCGAACCCTCCAACTCTAACAGGAGCCTTAAAAATCTTTTCCGACCCCGTTCAAAGTTTCACAACATCTTTTCTATAACAGGGAGACCAGAAATGAATGCAGTCTTCCAAATATGGACTTACACAGCTGCAACATGACCTCCCAATTCCTGTACTCTCTGCTCTGACCAATAAAAGAAAGCATACCAAATGCCTCCTTCACTATCCTGTCTTCCGGTGACTCCACTTTCAAGGAACTATGAACCTGCATTCCAAGGTCTCTTTGTTCTGCAACACTCCCCTTAACGGTGTCAGTCCTGCCTGGATTGCTTGACCAAAATGCAAACTACACACCTCTTAAACTAAACTGCCACTTCTTGGCCCATCAGCTCACCTGATCAATTCTCATTCATAGTGAACTCTGTTTCCTCTCTTATTCCTTTGAAGTTGAAAATCTCCACCCCACACACCCTCTCTCCGTTCTCAGTTTGCTGAACCGAATCCCTGCTGGACCTCATCCTGAAGGGTCTGCTTCATGCTGATTAACAGACCCACACTCAGGGTGGAGAGCGGGGTGGGGACCTAATTGAAACAAGGAATACTGAACAGCCTGGACAGAGTGGAATTTGGAAAGGTGTTTCCATTGGTTGGAGGGATTAGAACCAGTGGGCACAGCCTTAGAGTAAAGGGAAGACCTTTCAGCATGGAGATAAGGAGAAACTTCTTCAGCCAGACAGCAGTGAATCTATGGAATTCACTGCCACAGAAGGCTGTGCAGGCCAGGTCACCGAGGACATTCAAGATTGAGATGGAGACGTTCTTGAGTCTCAAGGTGATGGAGGGTTACGGAGATGAAGTGGGAGAATGTGGCTGAGGAACCTATCAGCCATGATTGAATGGCAGAGCAAACCTTGAATGGTCCAATTTCTGCTCCGATGCCTTATGTTCTCTTGCTGTCCTGGACACACACAGAGTGCATTGGAAGCAGGAGTAGGCTGTTTGGTCTTCCAAGCCTGCACCAACATTCAACAGATTATCGGCAGATTCACAACCATCAAGATGAATAGTTTGGGACTTGTTCACTGGATCACAGGAGGTTTAGAGGTGACCTGACAGAGGTTTATAAAATCACGAGGGGCAGAGATGAGGTGACCGCTGCTATCCTTTCCCTAAGGTGGGGGTTTCAAGTCTAGGCAGCGAATTTGAAGGTGCGAGGAGAAAGGATTTTAAAAAGGCGGGGGGGGGGGGGGGCACTTTTCTTTTTACACAGATTGGTTTGTATGTGGAATGAATGTGGATGCAGGTTGAGTAACAACATTTAAAAGACATTTGGATAAGTATATGAATAGGAAAGGTTCGGAGGAATATGTGCCAATCACAGGTAGGTGGAATTAGTTTAGTTTGTGAATATAGTCGGCCTTAGACTAGTTTGACTAAAGGGTCTGGTTTTGTTGGTGTCTGACTCTGTAACTGTTCTATACTGGGGTTAAATCATTTACTTGCCTTCCCCCAGAAACATCCACTTCTTTGGTGTTCAAAAATCAGATGAACTCAGCCTTGAATAATATTCAATGACCCCCTAACGCAGGAAGACATCCCCACTTCTGAACGCAATTCCTCTTGTTAATATACCCCTTGCCTTGCTGATTGCTTGCTGTTGAAACTTTATTGCTGGAACAGCACAGCAGGTCAGGCAGCATCCAGGGAACAGGAGATTCGACGTTTCGGGCACAGGCCCTTCTTCAGGCCCTGATTGCTTGCTGCACCTGTCCAGGCAAAAGTGAGGACTGAAGATGCTGGAAATCAGAGTCGACATTAGAGTGATGCTGGAAAAGCACAGCCAGTCAGGCAGCATCTGAGGAACAGGAAAAATCGACATTTCAGGCAAAAGCTCTTCATCTGCACCTGTCTGACAACTGGCAGTGACTGGTGTAGAAGGATGCTGAGGCCCCTTTGCACATCCACACATCATTCCTGATGAAGTGCTCGGGAACGAAATGTCGACTTTCCTGGTCCTCGGATGCTGCCTGACCTACTGCCTTTTTCCAGCCCCACACTTTGACTCTAATCTCCAGCATCTGCAGTTCTCACTTTCCCCACATCCCAATATATCGCCATTTAAACAATACATTTCCTTTCTGCTTTTTTTTTCACAGCAATGGCTATAACTTCACATTGAGATACTGCATTTGTCACGTGTTTGTAAATTGTGGTCTTATCTACATTGGGAAGACCCAGTGTAAACTTGGGGAACAGTTTGGCGAGCATCACAGCTGGGTCTGCAGAGGCTGACCAGACCTCCCAATCACCACTCATTTTAATTCCCCTTCCCACTCCCTTTCTGACAAGAACATCTTAGGCTTCCTCTATTGCCACAACGAACCAAACCGCAAATTGGGGGAACAACACCCCATCTTCCGCCCGGGCAGCCTACAGCCTGTGGGACTCAACATCAAGTTCTCCAATTTCAAATAACCTCCCTTTCCATCCCCCGACTCCCTTCTCAGCCCCGTGCCCCTCATTTCCACTTCTCCCTTTCATTAACCTGATTTCTTTCACCCATTGACTCATCAGGCCGTAACCTCTCCCTGTCTTCACTTATCCCCACTTTAGTCCCCTGCCCCAGCACCCATCCCCAGTCCTGAAGAAGAGTTACACCCAAAATACAACTTCTCCACTTCCTGATGCTTATTGGTTTGCTGTGTCGTTCCAGCCTCCTGCCTGTCTATTTTGCCAATTGAGACACAGACCTCGACCATGTTTCCAGAGTCTGTCCCCTCCCTGGGTTCACTCCCTTTCCTTTCAGTTCCTGCAAATCAACAATTGAATCCCAGAATGAAAACGAAACAGAAAAGGGGGCGAGAAAAGAGAGTACTGTACTCACAGATCTTAGACAGAGGAAGGAATTTGCAGTCTGGGTGAAGCTCAATGTTGATTCAGAAAGAGAGGAGCAGGAGTAGCAGCTTCAGAAACTCATGGTCCAACTTCCGAATTCAGACAATGCTGTGGCTCTGATTGGCAGGAGGACCATTCTCCTTCCGGTCCTCCAGGGTTGCCTACTGGGCCATCAAAGGAAGATCGCGAGCCTTTTTTTGCGGAACGCGATGAGCATGCCCAGAGTTTTGCTGATACCGGTGGGCATACGCACTGCGTTGCTGACACCGGGTAACATGAGCAGTATGCTAACTGGGGATGCTGGTGTTCCTGTCAGATTTTAAGAGGCCAAATGCCAATGGGTAAAAAAGGGGTTGAGGCACAATTTGTTTTTTCGCTGTGGTTTGACACTTCATTGCTTTTGCATTCTGTCTGGATGCTCAACTTTTGTATGTCTTTTCACCACGTTGGGGGGCGAGTCCAGAACTGGAGGGCATGGGTTTAGGGTGAGAGGGGAAAGGTTTCTGAGGGGTAACCTTTTTGCACAGACGGTGGTGCGTGTCAGCCAGAGGAATTGGTGGAGGCTAGTACGTATGATAATATTTAAAATGCATCTGCATGGGGATATGAATAGGACAGATTCGGAGGGATAAGGGGCCAAATACTGGCAAATGAGTCACTAGATTAATTCAGGATATCTGGTCGGCATAGACCGAAGGGTATGTTTCTGTGGTCTGTGACGCTATTTCTAGATAGTTGGAACAACTTCATTAGGCCATTCACCCCTTACAGTCAAGATCAGAGTGGTGCTGGAAATGCACAGCAGGTCAGGCAGCATCCAAGGGAGCAGGAAAATCGACGTTTCAGACAAAAGCCTGAAATGCTGCCTGACCTGCTGTGCTTTTCCAGCAACACATTTTCAGCTCTGATCTCCAGCATCTGCAGTCCTCACTTTCTCCATTTCTAACCCCTCCCGACTCCCAGGTAGAGTCATCACCATCCATTTTCTGTGTGTGTGTGTCCTTTGAAGGGCTTGATACAGCGGTCAAAGCTGGTTCGAGGCATGAGAAAAGAAGGGTGTGGTTGGGGCTGGGGAGAAAAGAGACAGAATGGATGGGGGACAGAGAGAAACTGTGGGGGGGGGGGGAACAGAGAGAGAGAGACTAAGTGGGGTTGATAGAGAGATTGGGCGGGGGAGAAAGAATGGGCGTGGCGGAGAAGTGGGAGATGGCACAGGGCAACGTGACACTAGGCACACAGATACACAAGATGATCACTGAGCCATCAGTTAGCCAACTTGACACACAAGATGGCCGCCAGATGACAATACGGAGAGAAACAGCAGAGCTGATACAGATACTGCCTGGGGCCACCAGAATGCCAGCACAATGGACTCACAACCCAGGTGATTAGTTTAAGGCGGGTGGGGGAGAGAATACACATGAGTAATGAACACTGCCCGCCGAATTGTCTGGGTCCAGCCAACACCCATTATAGAAGTGCTAACAGCTTGATACAGACTCAATACCAAATGCTAATAGCCAGGGCTGCAGGAATCCCCCTTCTCAGGAAGAGCAATTAGCGCCTATGACTACAACAATGGATTTCCATGCAGACATTGAAATGGACAATGTCTGCACTGAAACTGACAACGACTGTGCGGAAACTAACAAAGGCTGTGCCTGAACTGACAAAGACTGTACCGAAACTATCAACAATTCTACAAGGATTACCATAAACAAATCATGTTACAAAGACAATAATCTCATCCCTGACCGATTGTATCACAAGATGTATAAAAGTTTCTTGACGTGTGCTCCAGGTCGAGAGAAGTCTCGCAGCTGACACTGTTCTGTTGGTGCCTTTCTCTCCCCGGAGCCCCGGTATTTCCTCGTGCAATAAACTCTGTCATTGAACCTCAATTCTGAATCCGAGCCTAGTGTTTTTCCCCACAACAGGGGAGAGAGAATGGGCGGGGATGGCAGATGGTGGGGGGAGGGAGGGAGAGAGAGAGAATGGATAGAGAGGAGATGGTGGAGGCCTGGAAGAATAGAAATGGGACAGAGAGTGTGGTGAGAGAATAGATGGGGGCAACGGGTGTGGTGGAGAGAGAATAGATGTGGCAGATGATGTGCAGAAGGACTGGTCAGAAGGTAGAGGGTGAGGAATGAAATGACAGGGTTGCAGAGGGTTGCGTGAGAGAGAATGGACAGGCTGTATGAAGTATAGAGGGAGAATGGACAAGAAGCTGGGGATGAAAAGAGAATGGACAAGGGGCGCTGTGGATGGCGGGGGAGAATAGACAGTGGGATCTGTGGGTGATGGGGGGAATGGACAGGGGAAGCTGTGGCTGGCCAAGATCAAAAAAGTTGATGACAGTAAACATTTATCAGATTGTTTCTGGAACAGAAAAACTTGCACTGGCGTCTTCCAGAAGAGGGGTGTCTCGTATGTATTCCTTCAATTTGTTTTAAAATAATTGTTATGTATCTTAATTGTTAAGGTGTACCTGGCACCCAGAGAGATGGCTGTGGTTGTTGGAGGTCAGTCATCTCAGTTCCAGGACCGTCTCTGCAGGAATTCATGGGGTAGTGTCTTAGGCTCAACCATCTTCATCAATGATCTTCTTCCATCATAAGGTCAGAGGTGGTGATATTCACAAATAATTGCACGATGTTCACAATTCCTCACAAACTGAAGCAGTTCAGTTTGAAATGCAACAAGATCTTAACAATATCCAATGGGCTGATGAGTGACAAGTAACATTTATGCCACGCCAATGCCAAACAATAACTCATCCCAAAAAGAGATAATCTGACCACTGCCCCGTGATATTCAACAGTGTTACTGTCACTAAACACCCTGCTATCAACATCCTTGGGGTTTACCATTGACCAGAAACTCAACTAGACTAACAACAGACAGAATGGCAACAAGTGCAGGCAACCAGTCAGGAATATTATGGCAAGAAACTCCCCAAATCCTGCCCATCTTCTACAAGGCAGGAGTCAACAGTATAACGGACTACTCTCCCACCAGCTTGGATGGGTGCGGCTTCAACAACATTCAAAAAGCTTGATACCATCCAGGACAAAGTCGCCTGCTTGATTGGCACCATCTCCACATACATCCACTCCCTCTGCCCGACTGTTCAGAAGCAGGAGTGCATATGATCTACAAGACACAACACAGAAATTCACCAAAGATCCTTAGAAAATACCTTCCAAACCAACAACCACTTCCATCTAGAAGGATCAGGCAACAGACACTTAGGAACACAACTTCTTGCAAGTACCCCTCCAAGCCACTTACCATCTTGACTTGGAAATATATTGCTGTTCCTTCAGTGTTGCTGGGTCTAAATCCTGGAATACCCTCCGTAAGGACATTATGGGTCACCGTACAGCGTGTGGACCACAGCAGTTGAAGAAGGCAGGTCACCATTACCTTTTCAAGCGGAACTAAATGCTGGCCAGCCAGCAAAGCTCATGTACCATGAATAACTTTTAATAAATGGTTGGAATCTGCAAATTAAAAAAAAAAACAGTGTTCAGGTGGAATAGACGTCGGGCTTTGATTTGGTTCTGGATTAGTGGTACTGGAAGAGCACAGCAGTTCAGGCAGCATCCAAGGAGCTTTGAAATCGACGTTTCAGGCAAAAGCCCTTCATCAGGAATAAAGGCAGTGAGCCTGAAGCGTGAAGAGATAAGCGAGGGGAGGGTGGGGGTGGGGAGAGAGTAGAATAGAGAACAATGGGTGAGTGGGGGAGGAGATGAAGGTGATAGGTCAGGGAGGAGAGGGTGGAGTGGATAGGTGGAAAAGGAGCTAGGCAGGTCGGACAAGTCCGGACAAGTCATGGGGACAGTGCTGAGCTGGAAGTTTGAAGAGCTTCCGGGCAGAGGAAATGACCTGGGAGTTGCAGTGGGAGAGGGACTCCCTGAGATTCTTGTAGAGAGAGGAGGAAAACTTCTTCAAGGCAGGCATGATTTGGTCCTTATTTGAGGACGGACAAAGAGCGATGTACTGACACTGAATTGGAAATAGAGTTTCGAGTTAAACATCTGTAGTGTTTCACTCAGTGGATCAAGTGAAAATCGATTAAAGATTGTCTCCTGGCGTGTATGTCATGAACACATGAAAAAGGACCGTTAAGAAGGCATATGGGACTCTTGATTTCATCTCGTTCATGGCTGATGTCCTACCCACAATCCCATGCGACCCAGATACTGCTCTATCTGCTGTGAGCAATGTTCATGGTGCTCATGTGTGAGATCGGAATGGGGCCCCGTCCCTCGTCGTTCTGATGGACGGTGCGACCAACCTTTGGGAATCCCAGGAGGACCGGAAGGAGTCTGGTCCTCCTGCCAATTAAAACCCCCGCCATTGTCTGAATGCGGAGGTTTGACCATGCGCTTCTGAAGCTCTTCTCTCGCTAAATGAAGATTGAGTTTCAGTACATACTGCATCTTCCTTTCTCTGTTTAACATCTGGAGTACCGCACTCTCTTTTCTCGCCCCCTTTCCCATTTCTTTTCTTATCCTTGGGTTCAGCTGTTGGTTTTTAGGAGCTGAGGGAAAAAGGAAGGGACAGACTCTGGAAAAGGTTGGTTTAGATCTGTGCCTGTTAATGTTTGACAGGCTTTGTTTCCTGAGCTTGATACATTCACTAGTCTGGCAAAAAAGGATGGCCTCTTGATCCATGTTGGGGATGGAAGTGGATTATGCTGTGGGTGACTTGCTCGTAGTAGTCCAATAAGTATTGGATAAGTAATCATGACACACAAACCTTGAGTTATTGACTGTTTATTCGAGAGCTCACGGGGAGAGCCAAGTCGACCTAATCGTCACAAGTCACTCCGACGAGAAACAGAGAGTTATGTGATTATATAGGTTACAGTCATTTAACAATTAGCAAACTGTTAATTGCAGGATATTGAGTAACTGAGTCACATTGCCCAGCGACGTAGTGTCTGGACGGTGTTGGTCAGTAGCTGATAAGTGTGCAATAGGTCCTTGCAAAGAGAAGGATATTCCCATGGAAGGAAAAAAAAAATGTTTATCAGGTAGCAGTACAGCTGCAAGGCCGAGTGTCTCTGTTGAGTCTGGGAATTAAGGGTAGTTGGGACAATGCAGGGAGGAGAAGCTCAGACAATGGAAAGATCATCCATGATCTTAATGAATGGCGGAGCAGGCTGGAAGGGCCAAATGGCCTATTCCTGCTTCTATTACTATGAAACTATAACCCTGCATTTCCCATGGCTAACCCACCTAACCTGCACATCCCTGGACACTGTGGCCAATTTAGCATGGCCAATCCAAATCATGGCCGGTGAGCAATGTAGTGATGTGGGAAATGAACAATAGAAAGGGACAAGGAGAGGAAATGTATCAGCAATCGAAACTGAATACTAATGTCACAAAAATTGAAATGATACATGGTGAGTCTGAATGTGTGCCGCATTGTAACAAAAGTGAATGAATTAACTGCACACATTGGAAGTGAATAATTATGGTCTGAACCTCCTTACAGAGACATGGCTTCAGGATGGCAAGGATTGGATCCTGGATATTGAGGTGTAGTCAGATGGGAAGCGAGGTAAAGGCAGAGGGTTGGCAGTGCTCACCAAAGCACTGAGCACACGGTAGTCTGGTGTCAGCTCGGGTTTCAGGGCCTGATTTCTCTGTCCTCTGATCTCCCTGTTCCCACGGAATAAGATGTCGGTCTGTCCTCAGCTTTGCTGGACTTCTGCTGAAGCTTTCACGCCTCTTTTACAGCTTCCAGAACAAGAAAACATTGAGTCAATCGAAAGCAAACCCACAATCTCAGCCTGTCACCCATCCAGAATTCAGAGTGTAGTCAGAGCAGGGAATCAAACAAGGAAAAATGAAACAATCAGAAATAAATAAATGCTTAATGTTTGTTCATTAGAAAGTAAACCAGAAATAGGGGTCTCATAGGATCCTGAGAGTGCCCTACTTGAGGAATTCTCTCTCCCTAGATGTAACTATTAATATTGTTGGGGCAAAGTAACTCGTGTGTCAAAACGTTTAAAGCAAAGTAGTCAGGAGAGGTGATCTTGAGCAATTGACTAGCTTTATTCATTGCCATGGGGAATACCTCTTAGTTCAAAACAAAGTCCGACGTAGTCCAATAAAATACGGAATGTTACAAGTTTTATGTAAAACACAAGCCCCACTCTCCATTAGTTATACAACTGAGGGGCAGTTGTGAGGTTCACATACATTGTCCAGACCTACACTTCCTAATGCCTGCAAAACTGAATATTTTCTTATACTGCATGTTCAGCTAGGCTTGAATTACTAATAAGGGACAGAGAGAACCAATCCATCATTCTATGAAGCAGCACAGTCCAATGGCCTGAGGAGCAGAGACAGCCTGCAGCTGCAAGGTCAGGCTATCAAACCAGAATTCCTTAGCCAGGGCTCAGACAGCATTCTGTTAACAGGCTACATTTTCCTCCAAACATTGCTTTGTGATAAACTGGCTTCCATGCAGTTTTGTGTCAATTTTGATCAAATTCTCCCACAATCCCTCCTTTTTTATTAAAAAGAGGAGATTGGGGGTGTCAGCAAAAGGGGAATTATACCCAGAGCCAGGGGGATTGTCAGGAGGTAGTGTTGGGAGATCGGACTGTTAGTCCTCGGGTTCAGTAAGGACAGGGGCAGAAGGCTCCAGGGATTGGGAATCATCATCAGGGATTTCATCAGGAAGGGGAAATCTTGGCCACTGGAGAGGAGGCCACAACAGTGAACTTAGCCGAGCACAGGATTGTCTGCGTGGTGACTTTGATTTCCAATCGAGCAGTTCCAAAGGCAGGGGGAAAGAAAGCTTCAAGTTGCTCAAATTACATAAGGGCTTGCTTGGTCCGAATTCGGGATGGATGGGGATATGGGCACATAGCCAGCAGCTAGAGTGGTTGACCTTCTGTGCATAAAGAAAAGTATTAAAGGTTTGTGCGAAGATTTGTAGCTCGGGTGCTCGTTGTTGTGGTTCTGTTCGCCGAGCTGGAAGTTTTTGTTGCAAACGTTTTGTCCCCTGGCTAGGCGACATCATCAGTGCTTGGGAGCCTCCTGCGAAGCGCTTCTTTGATGTTTCCTCGGTGTTTATAGTGGTCTGTCCCTGCCGCTTCCGGTTGTCAGTTTCAGCTGTCCGCTGTAGTGGTTGGTATATTGGGTCCAGGTCGATGTGTTTGTTGATGGAGTTTGTGGATGAATGCCATGCCTCTAGGAATTCCCTGGCTGTTCTCTGTCTGGCTTGCCCTATGATAGTAGTGTTGTCCCAGTCGAATTCATGTTGCTTGTTGTCTGCGTGTGTGGCTACTAAGGATAGCTGGTCATGCTAAATTACCCATAGTGCCCAGGGATGTGCAGGTTAGGGTGAATTGGTCATGCTAAATTACCCATAGTGCCCAGGTATGTGTAGGTTAGGGTGGATTGGTTGCTAAATTACCCATAGTGCCCAGGGATGTGCAGGTTAGGGTGAATTGGTCATGCTAAATTACCCATAGTGCCCAGGTATGTGTAGATTAGGGTGGATTGGTTGATAAATTACCCATAGTGCCCATGGATGTGCAGGTTAGGGTGGATTGGTCATGCTAAATTACCCATAGTGCCCAGGGATGTGCAGGTTAGGGTGGATTGGTGATCCTAAATTACCCATAGTGCCCAGGGATGTGCACGTTAGGGTGGATTGGCTATGCCAAATTCCGCATAATATCCAGGGGTGTGCAGGTTAGGTGTATTACTCAGGGTTAAATGTAGAGCAGTGGGGGTGGGGGAATGGGTATGGGTGGGTTACCCTTGGGAGGGTCAGTGTGGACTCGTGGGTCAGAATAGCCTGCTTCCACACTGTGGGGATTCCCTGAAGGGAAGGGATTCTCCTTCCCTTCTGCTGCAGGGCTGCACTGGTGCAGTGAGGTGGCCCGCTGTCCACCTCGCCCCGCCCCTTTACCGTCACCTTTCCCCGCCCCTTTTAATGACGTCACAAGGCAGAAGTGGTCCTGTCAGTTTGAGTGACACTCCCTCCCTCTGGGCAACTCCTCAACCTGGGAGGGCTGGAGAGACGGGAGGCGGGGAAGTCTGTTCCCTTGTTAGAACTGGAGTGAATTCAGGGAGGGAGCAGTCTCCGCAAACTCAGGTAGGTTTCTTAATTACCCCAGTGAAGAGGGACGGAAGAATAGAGATTGGAAAGGGGGAGGGGTGGACATTTTTTCTGTTTTGATGTTTAAAATGCACCCGATTCCCACCAGTAACTGCAACAGGTACAAGTTCAGCACATGCAATATTCCTCATTGCAGCTTCAAGCCGGTTATGCATCCTCTGTTTTTCCTCCACCTTGGCTCCAGCACATTCAGCTTCCTTCACTCATTCCCATTCCCCCGCCCTGATGTCCAAGCTGACCCGCAAAAGTTCCTCCATTCTTTCTCCAGTGTCTTTTGTGGGTTTTGAAAACTTTCTCAATCCTTTAATTGAGTAGATGAGTTGGGAAGTTATGTTGTAGCTGCACCAGGTTAGGCCACTTTTGGAATGTTGTGTGCAGTTCTGGTCTCTCTGCTAGAGGAAGGATGTTGTGAAAACTGAAAGGATTCAGAAAAGATTGACAAGAATGTTGTCAGGGTTTGAGCTGAACAGGGTTGGGCTGTTTTTCCTTCGAGCGCCAGAGGCTGAAGGGTGACCCGACAGATTTCTATAAAATCATGAAGGGCATGGATAGGATAAACAGACAAGATGTTTTCCCTGGGATGGGGAGTCCAGAACTACAGGATAATAGGTTTAGGGTGAGGGTGTGGGGAAGATTTAAAAGAGACCTTTAGGGCAATGCCTATGTTGAGGGTAGTGCATGTAAGGAATGAGCTGCCAGAGGAAGTAGTGGAGGCTGGTACAATCACAACATTTAAAAGGCATCTGGATGTGTAAATGAATAGGAAGGGTTCCTTTTTTTTTAATTGGCAGCTCTCAGAATGAACAGGATGTGTATTTTTTAAAAAATCTTTTTTCCTTTTAACCCCCACGATACCGCCGAACTGCGGTAGTGCTTATTGTTTCCCCAGAATCCATGTTGTGTGTGCGCAGGTGTGAGACACAGTGAGAGACACAAGGTGTATGAATCTTTATTCAATTTCCACCACCAGGAAGAAAGGAAACACCCGAGTGGCCAATGACAAACAGTGCCCTTCACAAATAGGAAGGGTTTACAGGGATATGGACCAAGTGTTGGTAAATGGGACCAGATTGATTGAGGATATCTGATCAGCATGGATGAGTTGGACCAAAGGGCCTGTTTCTGTGCTGTACATCTGGTAGACAGTGGTTCTCAAAATTCTGTTCCCATTAGGCTCTCCCTTAACTCTCTTGCAAATGGTCTTGGTGATAGTATGAGATTCTGAAAAGAAACAGGACCCATAAATGCGCAAGGGAAGGATTCCGTACATGGAGATGGGTATAGTTACTTATGCCGCATAAGGCCTGCTGTATCCCAGCCAGTGGAACGCAAGCTGTTTGTCTATACGGGCAGGAGGTATATGGCCCCTTTGTCTCACAGGAGTGGGTGAGACAAGTCTCAAATAGGCAGGAGATGTTATGTGGAACATACACACCCATAGCTGGTTCCATTAAAGCAATTCTCATACGACCCTGCAGTAGAGTTAAAAGACATCAGCAAACAGGTGGCAGGAGGGCTCATACAGTATTGGAAAACTTATCCTTAAGCATTTTGACGAAAATGTTTAATTTTGAATTATACAACACATTTGCTGCACAATAGCAAATAGGCAGGGAGAGTAAGACAATTAAGAACGTTTGCCTGAACATCAGTGAATCTGTATAAACAGGACACCAAGTGATAACATTCATGGCTGTTCCTTTGTGAAATTAATAACAATGTTTGATTCTGACCTCAAAATGAAACTCGCTACAAATTGACTTCTCCCTTGAATGATTGTCCTTCACTATTATCTGTCTAGTTCAGAACATGCAGTGCTTTTGTTAACTTTTTGTGTTTGTGACAGTATAGCCTTTGTAAACTTGTGTATAAAGGTAGTCTTCTAAGAGAAAGTGAGGACTGGAGGTCAGAGCTGGAAAAGCGCAGGAGGTCAGGCAGCATCCAAGGAGCAGAAGCTCATGCCCGAAACATCAATTCTGCTGCTCCTTGAATGCTGCCTGACCTGCTGCACTTTTCCAGCAACACGTTTTCAGCTATAAAGGTAGTCTGTTTGTGATAGTACAACAGAGTAGCCTGCCAGGGCTCTTGAAGGAAGAACAATGTCCTACTCTCCTGGGTTATTAGAATCCAGTTAGCCTGGCTTATAGGTATCAGTGTTATGTTGTAACAGTGATGCTATTAGTAAAGGAAAGGGATAATTAAAATTAAACTAAAACTGTCTGCAAGAGATTTGTAAAATTCCAGACTACCAAAGGTACAATCTCCGGGATGAACCAAGAGAGGCTTGCAAGTTGAGTTCATAAGGAATTCCTTGGGCCGTCTCAAATCTGTACTTTATCAAGAGTTCTTCATTACTATTACCAACAAAGTGTGATCCATTGTCCAAGCTAATGCACGCAGGTATACCGAAGCAGGGAATAATTATCCTTAAGCAAAATCTTCACAGTCTCAGCAGCAGTGTTAGGGGAAGGAAAGGCTTCAATCCACTTAGAAAAAACATCAACAATAAGCTAAACATATTTATAGCACTGACATTTCTGCAACTCAATGAAGTCCAGTTGAAGTGTCTCAAAGGGACCCTCCGGCAAGGGAGTTCTACCCGGAGTGCAAGGCAAGCCTTTTCCGGGGTTATGTTCCTGACAAATAAGACACTGGCTGCTAACCCTTTGAGCTCGTTGTTGGAGGCGGGGATGCCACCAAGCCGTCAGGAGAAAGAGTGCGACCGAACGGGCACCATCGTGAGTTGCATAATGTACACAGTCAATAACCCATAGAGCAAGATCATCAGACATACAAGTTTAACCCACGGGAGGAGTCCAGAGTTGGAATTGTCCTCCTGCCTATCAGAGCTTCCCCCCCCCCCCCATTGTCTAAATGCAGAAGTTGGACCATGAGCTTCTGAAGCTGCTATTGCTCCCCTCTCTCTCTCTGAATGAAGATTGAGCTTCACCCCAGACTGCAATGCCCTTCCCGTGTCCAACATCTCTGAGCTCGGTACTCTCTTTTCTCACCACCTTTTTCCAGATGGTGAAGGGAGGTGATTTGAAATTGGAGAACTCAATGTTGATCCTCAGGGCTGCAGGCTGCCCAGGCACAAGATGAGGTGTTGTTTCTCCAATTTGCAGTTTGCTTTGTTGTGGCAATGGAAGAGGCCAAAGATGGTCATATTGGGAAGGGGAATTAAAATGAGTGGTGACTGGGAGGTCCAGTCGGCTTCTGTGGACCCAGCTGCGATGCTCGGCGAGCCATTCCCCAAGTTTATGCTCAGTCTCCACGATGTAGAGAAGACCACAGTTGGCAAACACATGGCAAATGGAGTGCCACAATGTAAAGTTACAGCCTTTGCTGTGGAAAAAAAAGCAGAAAGGAGGTGAATTTCCGATGCTGGAGATCAGAGTCGAAAAGTGTGGTGCTGGAAAAGCACAGCAGGTCAGACAGCATCCGAGGAGCAGGAGAGTTGATGTTTCAGGCACCAGTCCTTCATCAGGAATGATGTGTGGATGTGCAAAGGGGCCTCAGCGTCCTCCTACACCAGTCACTGCCAGTTGTCAGACAGGTGCAGCAAGCAGTCAGCAAGGCAAGTGGTATATTAGCAAGAGGAATTGAGTTCAGAAGTGGGGATGTCTCCCTGCAGTTAGAGGGTCATTGAATATATTCAAGGCTGAACTCATCTGATTTTGGAACAACAAAGAAGTGGATGTTTGTGGGGGAAGGCAAGAAAATGGTTTCAAGACCAGTACAGAATAGTTAGTCAGACAGCACAGAAACAGACCCTTCAGTCCAACTAGTCCATGCTGACTATATTCAGAAACTAAGCTAGTCCCACCTAGATTGGGCCATATCCCTCCGAACCTTTCCTATTCATGTACTTATCCAAATGTTAAGTTGTAGAATGAACAGACCTTGGAGTGCAGGTTCATAGTTCCTTGAGAGCAGAGTCTCAGGAAGATAGTGAAGAAAGCGTTTGGGATGCTTTCCTTTATTAGTCAGAGCATTGAGTATGGGGTTGGGAGGTCATGTTGCAGCTGTACAGGACATTGGTGAGACCACATTTGGAATACTGCATTCAGTTCTGGTCTCTCTGCTAGAGGAAAGATGTTGTGAAACTTTGACAGGAGTTGGAAAAGATTTACAAGGCTGTTGCCAGAGTTGGAGGGTTTGAGCTACAGGGGGAGGCTGAATAGGCCAGAGATATTTTCCCTGGAGCATGAGGGGCTGATGTTTAGGGGTAAGAATAAATTATACAAGAGGGATGGGTTGCACCTTAAAGGTGGGGGACCAGCATTCTGGCAGGTAGGTTTGCCACTGCAACACAGCTGCGTTTAAACTAAATAGCGGGGGGAGGGGGGGGGGGGGGGAGGGAGGGGGGGGGGTGGAGTGGAGGGGACAAACTGGAAGTTTAAGAAGAAAGTTAGAACAAGAGAAGTCAAAAAAGACAATGGAATCAATGGAGCAGAAAACTCAAAAGAAAAGGATCATGCCGTAAGGTCAAGTGAAATAGGGATTGATAGGAAGGGTGAGGGGAGTAACAAATTAAAAATATTAAATATGAATGCACGAAGCATTAGAAATAAGGTGGATGAGCTTGAAGCTCATTTGGAAATTGGCAGTTACGATGATGTGGGGATAACTGAGATGTGGCTTCAAGTGGACAGAGCCTGGGAAATGAATATTCAAGAGTATACGTGCTATCATAAGGACAGACTAACTGGCAGAGGGGGTGGGGCAGCCTTGTTGGTAAGGAATGATATTCAGTCCCTTGCATGGGGGGGACCAGAATCAGGGGATGTAGAGTCAGTATGGCGAGAACTGAGAAATTCTAAGGGTAGAAAGACCCTAATGGGAGTTATCTACAGGCCCCCAAACAGTAGCTTGGATGTAGTGTGTAAGTTGAATAAGGAGCTGAAATTGGCCTGTCGCAAAGATATTAGTACAGTTGTTATGGGGGATTTCAACATGCAGGTAGACTGGGAGAATCAGGATGGTACTTGACCCCAAGACAGGGAGTTTGTGGAGTGCCTCTGAGATGGATTCTTAGACCAGCTTGTGCTGGAGCCTACCAGGTGTTGTGCAACAATTCGGATTTGCTCAGGGACCCCGAAGTAAAGGAGCCATTAGGACGTGGTGACCACAATACAATAAACTTTAATCTGAAGTTTGAAAGGAAGAGGGTAGAATCGGAAGTGACCATATTTCAGTTGAATAAGGGAAGCTATGGAGGTATGAGGGAGGAGCTGGCCAATGTTCAATGGTGCAATCCCCTCGCAAGGATGGCAGTGGAGGAACAATGGCAGGTATTTCTGGGTATAATGCAGAAGATGCAGGATCAGTTCATTCCAGAAAGGAAGAAAGGTCCTAAGGAGAGGAAGGGGTGGCCGTGGCTGACGAGGGAAGTTAAGGACCATGTAAAGACAAAAGGGAAAAAGTATAACATAGCAAAGATGAATGGGAAACCGGAGGACTGGGTGTTCATAGGGGCATGGATTGGGTGAATATCCAAGGTCTTTTCCCCTGGGTATGGGAGTCCAGAACTAGAGGGCATATGTTTGAGCTGAGAGGGGAATGATTTAATGGGGACCTGAGGGGCAGACCTGCTCGCTCTCCGCAGTATCCCAGTGTTGTGAAAGATATTCACTTTCAGGTAGATTTATCTTGACATTAGTCTTGATGTTTTTGCTTTTTCTGCCCCTGTAAGATCCTGAATCAGCACCTTCAGGGGAATTAGTTGGAGCGGCGTGAGAACAGAGGGGAAGAGAGAGTGGGATGGTGCTTTCAATTTTGTGGAATAACAAAGAAAAGAATATCCGCAGAAAGTAGAATTCCTTGTTCTGAATTTCTACCCTGCACTGACAATGATCACTTTTGTAATCTCTTTTTAACAGAGTATTGGACAATCTGAAGACAGAAGTTTCAAAATCAACAGATAAAGGGCTCTGCAGTCCTCACTTTGACATCAATGTCTGACAGTCACTCAATCCATCGGGACGACAACAATTTTCCAACTATGATTCTGTGAGAAGGAGCAAAGCTTTTTGGTTCCGGTTTGAGTACGTTTTCAGCATCCGTGGGACTGGATGAGAGACCCTACTGTTGAAGTGCACTGAGTGTGGAGCCTGAAGCAGTTATACGGCGTGGAAAAAGAAATTCACGGTGGGGAGGGGCTCCACACGCGTTTGTGTGTGGCTGAAGCATTGGCCATGGAGAAACCCGAGGAATCCTGCCTCGTGGAGAAACCGTGGAAGTGTGGCGACTGCGGGAAAGGATTCCATGTCCCGTCTGTCCTGGAGACTCATCGGCGCAGCCACACTGGGGAGAAGCCATTCTCCTGCTATGTCTGCGGGAAAGGCTTCAGCGATTCCTCCACCCTGCTGAGACACCAGCGGATTCACACGAGGGAGAGGCCCTTCAGCTGTCCCGAGTGCGGGAAGGCCTTCAGCAATTCCTCCGCCCTGCTGACCCACCGGTGGGTCCACATGGGGGAGAGGCCGTTCAGATGTCCCAAGTGCGGGAAGGACTTTACCCAGGCCTCTGCTCTGCTGAGGCACCAGCGGATCCACACGGGGCAGAAGCCGTTCCCCTGTACAGAGTGCGGGAAGGCCTTCAGCAATTCCTCCAACCTGCTGACCCACCGGCGGGTCCACACGGGGGAGAGGCCATTCCCCTGTCCTGTCTGCGCGAAGGCCTTCAGCAATTCCTCTAACCTACTGACCCACCAGCGGGTCCACACAGGGGAGAGGCCATTCAGCTGCCCGAAGTGTGGAAAGGACTTTACCCAGGCCTCCAACCTGCTGAGGCACCGGCGGGTCCACACGGGGGAGAGGCCGTTCAGCTGCCCCAAGTGCGGGAAGGACTTTACCCAGGCCTCCAACCTGCTGACCCACCAGCGGGTCCACACGGGGAAGAGGCCTTTCAGCTGCCCGGAGTGTGGGGAGGGGTTCAGTCAGGTGAGCCACCTGCGGAGGCATGAGCAGCTCCACTAGGGGGAGAGGCCCTTCAGGGGCCCCGAGTGCAGGAAGGGGTTCACCTGCTCGATTAAGCTGCTGACCCACCAGTGTCTCCACACAGGGAGAGGCCGTTCACCTACTCTCAGTACGGGAAGGGCTTCACCTGCTCCTCCATACTGTGGACGCACTGAAGCGGCGACGGCTACGTGCCATTATCGACTGGACTATCAACCCAGTTTCGGGGTGCTGGGTTCGAATCCGGCCACGGCAGATGGCAGAATTGGAATTTGGTCAGAAACTGGAGTTCAGAATCTAACAATGAAACCATTTTTTTGCGGGGTGGGGGGGGGGGGAGTGGAGAAAACCCCCATCTGATTCACTCACATCCTTTTTAGGGGAGGAAACTGCTGTTGTGGGAAAGGATTCACTCAGTCGTTCCAGCTGCATCCTTTACCCAGGCTGGCCTACACATGACTCCAGACCCACAGCAGTGTGGTTGACTCAACACTGCCTGTCCAACTTACTTGAATACAGGATACAGGTTGAAATTACTGAGTGAGACAATACTTCCTACAGGTTAAGGCTGTACCAAGAATCCAATTACAAAGGGATAACTCAGTGGTGACCAAGACTAAGGAAAGTGTGGTTGTGGGGGGATGTGTGCGCACTTCGGTCTTGAGCTGTTTGAAAAGTAGCTACTTTTTATCTGCCTTTTTGCTGGGGGGATCTGAAGCTGTAACAAAGCTGGATCACAATAAAGGTTACCTGAACTTACTGCCGGGCTCAGACTCTCATTGAAAGTTTTGAGCTCCAAGAGGTTTTTGTTTTAAAGCTTCTCATTTGTTTCAGCCTCCTGCACTGAGTTTCCAATGTCATGTATCAGATGGAAAATGAATGAGTAGGTAGTATCGTTAGAAATTGTAAATTTTTCAGGAGTGCAGGTACTGCGTCATTTCATCAGCATTGTAAGGTTTCCTGGCAGCACTGGGACGTTTGGGCTGTGTTCACTAGATGTGGAGGTGCCGGTTTTGGACTGGGGTGGATAAAATTTAAAAACTCATACAACACCAACTTTATTTGAAAGCACCAGCTTTTGGAGTGCTGCTCCTTCATTGGGTAGCTGTGGAGCAGGATCGAAAGACATTACCTTTTATAGCGAAAGATCACTATGTCATGGATATATTGAAGAAACCTAGATTGCTGTTAAGTCTTTCATCTTTTAGAATGGGTTGCAGGTTTCAGTTTGTTCGTATGTAAATCATTGAACATCTTTCAAGTCATGTTCTTGAGATGATCTAAGGTTTGATTTTTTAAAAAAAAGTCACATCTCAGCTCAGACAATGCCTGAAAGGTGTGAGGTTCGAGTCTGTCAGAACCAGTCTAATTCAAGGTTGGGATCCTATTTCCTAAGTAGAAATTTATAAAATATTACATGGATTGAGTGCCTGCAGACTGTGCGCTTTTTAAGCAAAATTGAATGTATCTGCAAATATTCTGCCAAGACAAATTCTGTGTGTGTGTGTGTGTGTGTGTGTGTGTGTGTGTGTGTGTGTGTGTGTGTGTGTGTGTGTGTGTGTGTGTGTGTGTGTGTGTGTGTGTGTGTGTGTGTGTGTGTGTGTGTGTGCACACGCGCGCATGTTTGGTAAAGTGTGAGTGTGATGGAGTATATGTCTGTGAGAGGCTTGGTGTATGTGTGTATGAGATAGGTATGAACGCAAGGGTTTACGTTTTACTAAAACAAGGAAGTGCAGTTCATTGTAGGACCCTGGGTCATGTTGTAAAAGAGAGAGACATAAAGTCATAGAGATATACAGCATGGAAACAGACCCTTTGGTCCAATCTATCCACACCGACCAGATATCCCAACCCAATCTAGTCCCACCTGCCAGCACCCGGCCCTTATCTCTCCAAACCCGAGACATGGGGTGGAGGGTTAGGTACATAGTTCTTTGAAAGTTGTATCACTGGGTAGGCAGAGTGGTTTAGAGTACTGGGTACAGTTCTGGTGGCCCTGTAATAGGAAGGAGACTGTTAGAGAGGGTTTGGTAAAGATTAATCAGTACTGAATACCAAACAGTTCTTCCTTCGTGTCGGGGAGCTCAAAACTCGGGGGCATATTCTTTCAAGGTGAGAGGAGAGAGATTTAAAAGGAACCCTAGGGGCAACGTTTTGACAGAGGGTGGTTTGTGAGTGGAATGAACTTGCTGAGGATGTGGTCGATGCAGGTACAGTTACAACATTTAAACGACATTCGGATCGGTACATGAATAGAAAGGTTTAGAGCGATATGGGCCAAATGCAGGCAAGTGGGACTAGTTTAGTTTGGGAAACCTGGTCAGCATGGACGAGTTGGACCGAAGGATCTGTTTCTGTGCTGTATACCTCTCTGAACTGGAAGTGATCTTATTGAAACCAGTAGAATTCTGAAAGTGGCTTGACAGGATAGATGCCGATAAAATGCTCCTTTTTCGGGGGGAGAGTCATAGAATCCTGACAATGTGGAAGCAGGCCATTCGGCCCATCTATTCCATACTGGCATTCTGAAGAGCATCTCACCCATACCCACCCCCATACTCTGTATTTCCCATGGCTCATCCACCCTAACCTGCCCATCCCGGGGCACTATGGGTAATTTAGCATAGCCAATCCACCCTAACCTGCCCATCCCTGGGCACTATGGGTAATTTAGCATAGCCAATCCACCCTAACCTGCCCATCCCTGGGCACTATGGGTTATTTAGCATAGCCAATCCACCCTAACCTACCCATCCCAGGGCACTATGGGTAATTTAGCATGGCCAATCCACCTTAATCTATAAGTTAGATTAGTCCACAAGGGTGAAAAGTACAAGGAATTAAAAACAAACAGTGAGGGTAAAAAGCACAAGCCCAGTGACTTGTGTCTGCCCTAGGTCGCGTGGCACCATTTTCCTAACGGCCGCCCTCCCGCCGCTTCCTCGCTCGAGCGACTTCTCCTCCCAACCGCCTTCGCCCCCGCGTGATGTCTGCACGGGGGGATGGGCGGGGCCGGGGGAGCCTCACCGTCACCAAGCAACAGCGTCATCAATGGACCGACAATCAAAACTGGATACTGATGTCACAAAACCTGAAACGATACCTGGTGTGTCTGAACGTGTGCCACATTGTAACAAAAGTTATGAAAGATATTAACTTTCAGGTGGAGATATCCAAAATGCAGAGAGATGTCAGTCTTGATGTTTTTGCTTTTCTGCCCCAGTAAGATCCTGAATCAGCACCTTCAGGGGAATTAGAGCGGAGTGAGAACAGATGGGGAGAGAGAGTGGGATGGAGCACTGAGTGTGGAGCCTGAAACAGCGATATGGCCTGGGAAGAGGAATTCAAGATGGGTTCAGGCTCCACGCCCGTTTGTGTGCGGCTGAAGCGTTGGCCATGGAGAAACCATGGAAGTGTGGCGACTGTGGGAAAGGCTTCCATTTTCCGTCTGCCCTGGAGACTCGTCGGCGCAGTCACACCGAGGAGAGACCGTTCCCCTGCACCGACTGCAGGAAGGCCTTCAGACATTCCTGCCACCTGCTGACCCACCAGCGGGTCCACACGGGGGAGAGGCCCTTCAGCTGCACTGTGTGCGGGAAGGCCTTCAGCAAATCCTCCAGCTTGCTGACCCACCAGCGGGTCCTCATGGGTGAGAGGGCATTCCCCTGCCCTGAATGCGGGAAGGTCTTTACCAGGCCTCTGCCCTGCTGAGGCACCGGCGGGTCCACAAGGGGGAGAAGCCCTACAGCTGCACTGTGTACGGGAAGCCCTTCAGCTTGCCCCAACTTGCTGGCCCACCAGCGGGTCCACACGGGGGAGAGGCCATTTCCTTGCCCTGAGTGTGGGAAGGCCTTTACCCAGGCCTCCAACCTGCTGAGGCACCGATGGGTCTACAGATGGGAGCGGCCCTTCAGCTGCCCTGAATGCGGGAAGGCCTTCACCCGCTCCTCCTACCTGCGGAGCCACCAGCAAGTGAACGTACCATCGCAGGGCGATTGAAGGAATGACGGCCAAATGCCATTATCGACTGGACTATCAAACCATTTCTGGGGATTCCTGGGTTTGAATCCCGCCGTGGCAGCTAGTGGAATTGGAATATGGTCAGAAATCTGGAGTGAAACCATTGTCAATGGGGTTGGGGTGGAAGAAATCCCCATCTGATTCACTCAGCTCCTTTTTAGGAAGGAAACTGTTGTTGTGGGAGAGGATTCACTCAGACATCCCAGCTGTCTCCTTTACCTAGTCTGGCCGACAGCAGTGTAGTTGACTCTACACTGCCCATCCAACTTCCTTGGATACAGGATACAGGTTGAAGTTCCTGAGTGAGGCAATACTTCTTCTGGGTGAAGGCTCTAGCAAGGATCCAATTACAAAGGGACAACTTGGTGGTGACCAATAATGAAGAAAGTGAGGGGTTGGAGGGAGTGTGTGCACTTTGACCTTGAGCTGTTTTTAAAACATTGCTACTTTTTCTATGCCTTTCTGTTGAGAGATTCTGAAGCTGTAACAAAGTTGGATCACAACAAAGATTACCTAAACTTCACACCGAGCTCAGCCTCTCATTGAGAGCTTTGAACTCAACAGGTTTTTGTTTTAAAACTGCTCATTTCTTACTGGCAACAGTGAGAACTGCTGATGCTGGAGATCAGATTCAAGATTAGTGTGGTGCTGGCAAAGCACAGCAGGTCAGGCAACGTTGATTTTCCTGCTCCTTGGATGCTGCCTGACCTGCTGTGCTTATTTCTTACAACCTCCTATACTATGTTTCCAATGTTGTGTATCGGTTGCAGCAGTGAATGAGTAACCGGTATTGTTAGAAATTGTAAATTTTTCAGGAGTCCAGGTACTACATCATGCCATCGGCATTGTACAGTTTCCTGGCAGCACTGGGAGGTGTGGGCTGTGTCCACTGGAAACGATGTGGAGGTGCCGGTGTTGGACTTGGTGGATAAAGTTAAAAATCACACAACACCAGCTAATAGTCCAACAGGCTTATTTGTAAGCATTAGCTTTCGGAGCGGTGCTCCTTCATCAGGTAGCTATGGAGCAGGGTCATTAGACACAGAATTTATACTGTCATGCAACAGATAGGACATATTGAACAAATCTAGATTCAGATTAATCTTTCATCTTTTAGAATGGGTTGCAGGTTTCAGTTCATTAATATGTAATCCCCCGAACTACTTTTAATTCACCTTCTTGAGATGATTTAAGGTTTTATAAAAATAAGTGACATCTCAGCTCAGACACTGCACCAGAGTGTTTATGTCCCAATCTTCAATCAGACTGGTTCTATTAATCAAAGTAGGAATTTATAAAATATTACATGGATTGACGGCCTGCAGTTTGTGTGCTTTTTGAGCAACATTGAATATATCTGCAAATATAATTCTGCAAATGGAAATTCACCCCATTGACTTATGTGTAATTGTATCTGCACGAGTGTGTATGTGCGTGCATGCGAGTTTGTGCATGCATGCTAATGAAGTGTGTGTGAGATGGAGTATAAGCCTGTGAGATGGTGTGAGTGTTAGAGTGTGTGTGTGTGTCTGAGAGAGCGACAGGTAAAGACATGGGGTGTTTGTGGAGCAGGATCATAAGACACAACCACCTGATGAAGGAGCAGCGCTCCAAAAGCTAATGCTTGCAAATGAGTCTGTTGCAGTATCTCCTGGTGTGTTGTGAATTTTAACTTCATACACCCCAGTCCAACACCGGCATCTCCAAACCGGGTACATAGTTCTTTGAAAGTTGCATCATTGGTAGACAGGGTTGTGAAAGAGGCGTTTAGCACACTTTCCTTCATTGTTTACACCGTTCAGTGCAGGAGTTGGGACATCACGTTGAGGTTGTACAGGATATTGGTGAGACCACGTGGAGAGGACTGAGTACAGTTCTGTTCGCCCTATCGACGACCACAAGTTGTCGGGTGACCTTATTTGGATTTATAAAGTCATGGGGCGTGTAGGAAATGTAAATATCGCAGGGGGGAAAAAGTTATGCATCTCCCCTTTTTTATTTCTCTTGGCATTTAGACATTTAAATTCTGTCAGTAACAGCCTTATCGCCAGAGAACATACTGCGCGTGCTCGCCGGCGTCAGGATGAAATTGCGCATGCTCCTCACTGCACGAAAGGCACGCCTCGCCGCTTTCTTTTGATGGGCCAATCAGGAGCACTGGAGGACCGAAAGGTGACTGGTCCTCCTGCCAATCAGTGCCTTCCTATTGTCTGAATGCAGAAGCTGGAACACGAGCTTCGGAAGTTGCTGCTTTCTCTCTGAATGAAGATTGAGTTTGTTCCAGACTCCCTTCTTACTTCTGCTAATCTAATCGTTTTACCACATCTGTCTGTAGCGTGCAACCCCCCCCCCCCCCCCCCCCCCCCCCCGATAGCTTGGTCTTATTACTTTTGCTGATGCAACACAGGGTCTTATTTGGTTACCTTGTTCATACTAACTCCCTATGTGCGTGACCATTGCTACTGTCATGTCAATACATCTGCTGCTACCAGTCTTTCAGTTAGTTATTTTTTGGAATATACCCTCATGATTCTGCCTTGCGATTTTTGCAGAAGCAAGATGCAGCTACTTGTAACTGCTTGCAACCATATCGAGCTTAACATATTCCCCCCAGCACGGACGAGTTGAGCCGGAATGTCTATTTCTGTGCTATGACACTGGAATTGTCTTCGGTGATTGCAGAAGTGTGGTTGGACTTTCAGAGCAGCTTTCCAAGATGTTGTGCCCTTACTGGGAGCAAAAGAAGTTACAATGAAGTCTTTAATTTGTGAGACAGCAACTGAGTGAGAATACATCTGAGAGTTTGGTGGAAAGTGGGAATTCATTGCACTGTGGGAATGAAGCCCTACCCTAGCCAGTCATTTCTGCTGATGGATGAGACCAGGCCTCAACTTGAGGGGAGTAGATTTAGAGCTGAAAATGTGTTGCTGGAAAAGCGCAGCAGGTCAGGCAGCATCCAAGGAACAGGAGAATCGACATTTCGGGCATAAGCCCTTCTTCAGGAATGAGGAAAGTGTGTCCAGCAGACTAAGATAAAAGGTAGGGAGGAGGGACTTGGGGGAGGGGCATTGGAATTGCGATAGGTGGAGGGAGGTCAAGGTGAGGGTGATAGGCCGGAGTGAGGTGGGGGCGGAGAGGTCAGGAAGAAGATTGTAGGTTAGGAAGGCGGTGCTGAGTTCGAGGGATTTGACTGAGACAAGGTGCGGGGAGGGGAAATGAGGAAACTGGAGAAATCTGAGTTCATCCCTTGTGGTTGGAGGGTTCCCAGGCAGTAGATGAGGTGCTCTTCCTCCAACCATCGTGTTGCCATGGTCTAGCGATGGAGGAGTCCAAGGACCTGCATGTCCTTGGTGGAGTGGGAGGGGGAGTTAAAGTGTTGGGCTACGGGGTGGTTGGGTTGGTTGTTCCGGGTATCCCAGAGGTGTTCTCTGAAACATTCCGCAAGTAGGCGGTCTGTCTCCCCAATATAGAGGAGGCCACATCGGGTGCAGCAGATGCAATAGATGATGTGTGTGGAGGTGCAGGTGAATTTGTGGCGGATATGGAAGTGTCCCTTGGGGCCTTGGAGGGAAGTAAGGGGGGAGGTGTGGGCGCAAGTTTTACATTTCTTGCGGTTGCAGGGGAAGGTGCCGGGAGTGGAGGTTGGGTTGGTGGGGGGTGTGGACCTGACGAAGGAGTCACGGAGGGAGTGGTCTTTTCGGAACGCTGATAGGGAAGGGGAGGGAAATATATCCCTGGTGGTGGGGTCCGTTTGGAGGTGGCGGAAATGACGGCGGATGATATGTTGTACATGGAGGGGTGGTAGGTGAGGACCAGTGGGGTTCTGTCTTGTGGCGGTTGGAGGGGCCGGGCTCAAGGGCGGAGGAGCGGGAAGTGGAAGAGATGCGATAGAGGGCATCGTCGACTACGTCTGGCGGGAAATTGCAGTCCTTGAAGAAGGAGGCCATCTGGGTTGTACGGTTTTGGAACTGGTCCTCCTGGGAGCAGATGCGGCGGAGACGAAGGAATTGGGAGAATGGGATGGCGTTTTTACAGGGGGCAGGGTGGGAGGAGGTGTAGTCTAGGTATGTGGGAGTCGGTCGGTTTATAGTAAATGTCCGTGTCGATTCGGTCACCCGAAAAGGTCCAGGAAGGGGAGGGAGGAGTCTGAGACGGTCCAGGTGAATTTGAGGTCGGGGTGGAAGGTGTTGGTAAAGTGGATGAACTGTTCAACCTCCTCGTGGGAGCACGAGGCAGCGCCGATACAGTCATCGATGTAGCGGAGGAAAAGGTGGGGCATGGTGCCAGTGTAGCTGCGGAAGATGGAGTGTTCCACATATCCTACGAAGAGGCAGGCATAGCTGGGGCCCATGCAGGTGCCCATGGCTACTCCTTTGATTTGGAGGAAGTGGGAGGATTGGAAAGAGAAGTTGTTCAGGGTGAGGACCAGTTCAGTCAGTCGAAGGAGGGTGTCGGTGGAAGGGTACTGGTTGGTACGGTGGGAAAGGAAGAAGCTGAGGGCTTTAAGTCCTTCGTGATGGGGGATGGAGGTGTACAGGGTATGGATGTCCATGGTGAAGATAAGGTGTTGGGGACCGGGGAAGCGAAAATCATGGAGGAGGTGGAGGGCGTGAGTGGTGTCCCGAACGTAGGTGGGGAGTTCTTGGACTAAGGGGGACAGGACCGTGTCGAGGTATTGTTGGGGAGATTTCACTGGGGTGTTTAATGTAGGGCTAGGGAGGGTGACACTAGTTCTGCAACAGATACTTCTAGTTCCAGCCCTGAAATGGTTAACAACAGCCAAGCGAGCTGCTGCTGGCGACTGCATGACTACCTGGCTGGAGCTTGTAAGGGATATGCATAATGTTAATTAAATCTTGGAGCCTGTAAATACCAGCAAGTATCAATTGCCCCATCGAAACTCGGGATTAATAAAGAAACCGATCGGAATCTGTAACTGTTAGACAAGTGTGAATTGCTCTATCGGAACCTGTAACTGTTAAGTGTGAATGGCTCTATTTAAGTCTCAAGTTGATAAGTGTAATTGTCAATTTAGTTAAACTGAAACTATTGAAAATGGCTAGCCTGTCAGACGCATAGTAATTCCTTGAAACAATGAACTATTGAATACGGGATCGGAACCGCTCCCGGGGATGGCTGAGCCATTGTTAAGCACAGCAGGAGCTGGACAGGCACTTCGATGCGGCCAATAGGAGGACGGATCCCCAGCGTGCGCAGATGAATGGACCAATGGGGAAGGCGAACTGACCGGGGACTCCAGGCAGCGCGAAGTATAATTGTGTCAAGTTTGAACGAGAAGGGAGAACGCCTTCTCCAACGAATGCATGCTTGTAGATTCGTTGTACCAGTTAAGATTCTGTGAATAAACTGCTGTCTGCGTCTAACCATAGTTGCCAGTGTGAGTCTCTCCTTCCAAAAGAACACGCAAAGACGGGACCCCGCGGGTCCGTCTTAACATTTGGTGACTCTGACGCGGGAAGGAAAAGAGACAACGGCAAGTTGGCAACGTTGGCATATCAGGGAGCAGACAACCTTCGGCCGAAGTTTTCTAAAGGTGGGGAAGCACCTGTTAAATCTAAGGCTTCCAGTAGTTAGATTTTCTCTCAGTTAGTTTCTTGTCTGCTCTCCGACCCTCACCAACCCAAAAAACCTGATCAATTTGACAGCAGCATCGCAGAGTCCTGACTGGTAAGCTTTTACTAACCTTTTAACTTACCTAGAGTATTTATTTCGCTAACGCCTAACTGTTTTTGCCTGAGTCCCTAGCGCAGCTTTCGGAGCCGGAGCGCATATCTGTTTTTGCCTGAGTCCCTAGTGCAGCTTTCGGAGCCGGAGCGCATATCTGTTTTTACCTGAATCCCTGGCGCAGCTTTCGGAGCTGGAGCGCATATCTGTTTTTACCCGAATCCCTGGCGCAGCTTTCGGAGCCGGAGCGCATATCTGTTTTTACCTGAATCCCTAGCGCAGCTTTCGGAGCCGGAGCGCATATCTGTTTTTGCCTGAGTCCCTAGCGCAGCTTTCGGAGCCGGAGTGCATATCTGTTTTGCCCGATTTTGCAGACGGGTAGTGGTGTTGTGCAATGATCCTAAAGCAGCAGTCATCACAAACGGCACAAAGTCAGATAACTTTCATATTGGGAGGGGTAGTCGACAGGGGTGTCCTCTTTCACCACTGCTATTTACCTTGGCAATTGAGCCATGAGCTGAGGCTATCAGGAGGGATCCTGAAATAGTGGCGCCAGGAGTGGGAATGGGCGAACATAAGATTACCCTATATGCTGATGATGTCCTTTTGTTCTTGGTCAATCTGGAGGAGTCAGTTCCTCGATTGATTCAAACAATTAATGTGTTTGGCAGTGTTTGGGCTACAGGATCAACTTTACAAAACTGGAAGCCATGCCAGTGGGGGGATTAGTGGAGGTGCCTGATCTGAAGGATAGAATGCAGTCCCTGTTTAGATGGTCATCAAAAGGGCTTTTTGTATTTGGGAATGTTTATTACTCCTGCCTTCCACCAGCTGTATAAAGCGAACATGTACAGTTACTGGAGAGGATAAAGCAGGATTTGCAGCGGTGGGATGGATTACTGTTATCATGGTTCGGCCAAATTGCCCTGATTTAAAATGAATGTTCTTCCTCGCCTGTTGTACCCCATGAGAATGCTTCCGTTGTTGCTACCCAGATGAGTATTACTGAGGCTTGATGGTTGGCTCGGTTATTTTATTTGATGTCGCAGGCGCCCCCTAATTAAATTTACCAAATTGCAGCTCTCGCAGGATGAGGGAGGGTGGACCTTCTGGACTTGAAGAGATATCAAATAAGCGCTTTGTTAGCATGAGTGGGTGACTGAGCACAGAGGGATTTGATTTGACGTTGAAGCCTCAGTCGAGATGTCCCCTCAGTTAATCTATTATTCATGGATAAGATGAAATCCATAACCGAGCTATGTAAGAGTTCAATCATTTTAAATACGGTGAAAGCCTGGAGGATAATGAGACAAGACGAGGGCAATTGGCTTAAGACCTCGCCATTTACCCCATTGGTGGGAGCTCAAGGATTTAAACCTGGGGCAATGGACTCCGGCTTTAAGTCATGGGAGAATAAGGGAATCTCCTGTCTGGGAGATTCATGCAAGGGGGAGGTCTTGATGTCATTTAGCCAACTAAGTCAGAAATATGGATTGTCTAATAGGAACCTTATCCGTACTTTCAGATAAGTGATTATATACAGAGGAAGACCACACTCCTGGCTCAGCTTTACAGATCAGACGTGGAGAAAAGACTGCTCTGGTGTAAGGGCGCTCTTTCAGTTAGTACTTTGTATCATTTACAGAAGAGACGTGCCTTAAAGGACATGGAGGGACACTGTAGGACGTTGAATCAGGAGCTAGGAGAGGAGATTTCATTGGAAATATGGAAGATATATGGGAAAATGTAAGGAAAATTTCAATATGTAACAAAGCACAGGACGTGCAATTGAAGAATTTACGCAGCGCTCATTTGGTGCCAGAGAGGCTACCTAAGTTCAAGAGAGGAGCATCACCAGGGTGTTCCAAATGTAAAATTAGTATAGGCACTCTCACACACTGCTATTGGTCATGTTGTAAGATCCAGAGATATTGGAGTGCTATCGTAAAGGAGCTGAAAGACATCCTGGGGATTGAAGTTAAAGTGGATCCGGTATTCCTACTTCTGGAGTTGCCAAATTTGTCTTTCTGGGGGAACAGGGGAACAGACTGTGTAACATTCTTACCCACTGTGCAAGGAAGAACATTTTTGGCCGCTGGAAAATCCCCCAGGGCTTATGGGGTGGCGTAGGCTGGTGATGGAGCATCTCCCCCACGATTCCCTCACAAATATGGTGCACCACAAAACAGTGCAGTTTTACAAGACGTGGCAGCCCTTCTAAATTACATCGATGCAGACTTATCAGCAATATTAATTAGGGCCGTGGTATAGCCATGGAAATCAGTCTGGGCACCCGTGGGACCCTGAGAGGGGGAGGCTGGGGCAAAAGAAAAAGGGTACAATAACTGGTGCTCCCAGTGATGGGAACCTCAGTGGAGGTGTAGTGAGTGAAATAGAATAAAGTAATGTGATATAATTTGAGTTAATTTGAATTCAGTTTAATTTAGTTTTTATTTAATTTGATTGCAGTTTAGTTTAAGCTAAGTTTGTTCTGGTACAATAGTAGGTAGTTCATCATTAATAGTATTGTGATATGACATTGTTGCACTGCATATATCTTTGAATTTTGGTATTGTTCTTTTTTGTCTATAGATGTTTTGTGAAAATTCTGAAAAAAAGTCTAAAAATACTTTTGAAAAAAAAATACATTTTCTTGCCTTCCCCGATAACTACTTTTGAGATTCAAAAGTCAGATGAACTCCGCTTTGAATATATTCAATGTCTCCCTAACTGCAGGAAGACATCCCCACTTCTGAACTCCATTCCTCTTGCTAACATATCACTTGCATTGCTTGCTGCACCTATCTGACAACTGGCATTGACTGGAGTAGAAAGCCTGAGTAGAAGGTAGCCGAGGCACCTTTGTACATCTATACATCATTCCTGATGAAGGGCTTTTGCCTGACCTGCTGTGTTTTTCCAGCGCCAAAATTTCGACTCTGATCTCCAGCATCTGCAGTCTTCACTTGCTCCACAACCCAATATATCATCATTTAAACAACGTATCTCCTTTCTGTTATTTTTTTACAGGAAAGGCTATAACTTCACAATGTGTTACTGCATTTGCCAAATAAGACACATACCTAAATCAACTTTGCTGCAAGTCAAGAACTGAACGCCAGAATGAAAAAATAAAATGGAAAAGAGCGTGTTGTACTCACAGATGTTGGACAGACGGAAGAAGTTGAAGTTCAATCTTCATTCAGAGAGAGAGGAGCAACACCAGCTTCACAAGCTCATGGTCCAACTTCTGCATTCAGAAATGGTGGTGGGGGGGCGGGGGAGTAATCAAAAGCCGGAGGACCACATTCTTTCCGGTCTTCCAGTGCTTCCTATTGGTCCAGCAGAAGAATGTCGTGCGCTGTTTCCGCCGACAGCGAAGAGCATGCGCAGTATTTTGTTGACACCGGCGTACATGCGCAGTGCTTGCTGACACCGAGAAGCATGCGCAGAATGCCCAATGGAGATACTGGTGCAACTGACAGATTTACAGTGTCCAAATGCCAAGAAGAGAAAACATTTTTTTTGTTTCCCTGAGACTCAACAGTTTATTCCTTTTTCATTTTGTCTGGCTGCTCCACTTTTGTATGTCTTTTCCCCAGGGTAGAGGAAGTCCAAAACTACGGGGGCATAGGCTTAGGCTGGGAGGGAAAAGGTTTCAAAGGGACCGAACTGGTAACATTTTCACGCAGAGCGTGGAAGAGATGCCAGAGACAGTGGTCTAATCTGGAACAATTACGACATTTAAAAGGCATCTGGATGGGTATATGAATAGGAAGGGTTGAGAGAGAGAGATGGGCCAAATGGTGGCAAATGGATCACGAGATTAATTTAGAATATGTGGTTTGCGTGCTGTGCGTCTCTATGACTCTATTTGTACATAATCTGAACCAAGACTAGGAATACGCCATTCCACCTTTACAGCCTGCCCTCAACTGTGGCCTAACTGTACAGACTTCAATGCAAGTTTCAGAAAGGTGTCTGCAGCTTTTTAAACAATTGAACATACTTTCAGACTTTACCAATGTTTCTTAATAAATCATTTTAGCCATTTTCAATGTTAAAGATCAGCGATTTCTCACCCATCTCCACTACAACCACCCCTTCCCCCATCTTCCAGGTAGACTCATGACCATCCATTCACTCTCTATCCTTAGAAAGGCTTGATACAGTGATCAACGAGGGCTCGAGGCACGAGAAAGGATGGGAGTGGGGGTGCAGGTAGAGAAATTGGACGGGAGACAGAGACTGGGAGGAAGAAAGAGAGAGAAAATGGACATGGAGACAGAGCATTGGGGGTAAAGATAGCCTGGCGGTACATAGGGTGGGGGGCAGAGGGTTTGTCAGAGAGAGAGAGAATGGGGGGGGGGGGGGGGTGGATGCAGAGTGTGAAACGAGAGAAATTGGGAGTTGCAGAGTGTCGGGAGAGAGAATGAACTGGGTCACGGTGGGGGAGAAAGAGAGCAACAATGAATGACAGGAGAGGGTTGGGGAGAGCGAGGGAATGGATAGAGAGCAGAGGGTGGGGAAAGAGAGAATGGAGAGGGGACAGAGAGTGTGTGGAGAGGGACTGGATGGCGGAAGGCAGAGGGTGTGGAGAGAGAGAAGAGGATTGGATGGGAAAAGCAGGTGGATGAGAGACTGGACAGGGGGCAGAGGGCGTGGAGATAGAATGGACGGATGTGCAGAGAGTGACATGTGTGTGTGTGTGTGTGTGTGAGAGAGAGAGAGAGAAAAGAGACGGGAAGCTAGGGATAGCGAGAGAGAATGGACAGGAGGAGCTGAGGGCATGATTGGGTCCTGATTGAATGGGGAGGTGGTGAAAGGATCCCACCCACTTCCAGCATCCCTTTCTCTGCACACTGGGGATGGCAAGAAGTGGCTTGAAACTGAACCAAGAGTCAGCCCTTTCAGGAGACGGGAGCTGGGCAAAAACAGGAGGATGGGTTGGAGTCCATTGAAAGGTGGAGGAATTGGGAGACAGAGATTTAGGGTAGAAGATAGAGAAGGCTATTTCATATCAACCAGAATTCTCTCATCCTGTTTTCTGTCCTGCACTGACAGCAATGATCTGTTTTCTCAAGGTATTAGCAGAGGAGGATTTGCTCTTCAGACATGCACAAGAAATTTACTGAGGGCCTGAATATCAGCAGCGTTAGAATTCAGGAGGGGAAATGTTTGTCTACAGGAAATGATTTCAAACATCAACGTGCATTGAGAAGCCCGTGATTACACACAGACTGCTTCAGGGTTCTGATTGTGGAGAGAACTTGAACTCTTTAGCGAAATGTGAACTAGTGTTTTTGCTGTAGGCGTGCCCGTCAGTGGATCGTTGAAGCTGCTGAGACACAATGACCCCTGCACCATAGAAAATGTAGAAGCAAATTCAATTCCTCAAACTGACTGGAGTGTCACCAGGATTGGGAAGAAGCCAATTGATTGCTGAGAGCTGGAGAGGGGATTCCTCGGAGCGGCAGGGACCTGGGTTCGATCCCACCCTCAGGGTGACTGTGTGGAGTTTGCAATTCCCTATCTCCCCCAACTCCCCCCCACCCCCCCCCCCCACCCCCACCACCCCTCCCGTGTCTGCTTGGGTTTCTTCTGGGTGCTCCGGTTTCCTCCCATGGTTCAAAGATGTGAAGGTTAGAGTGGATTGGGCATTATAAATTCAGGGATTAGCTGTGGGGGTTATTGGGTAGGTCTGGGTGGGATGCTCTTCAGAGGGTCAGTATGAACATGTTGGGCCAAATGGCCTGTTTCCACAGTGTTGGGGTTCTATGATTCCCCAAAGTGTCTGCAGCCTGGCTTCCAGCTCCATCTCTCTGAGCCGAAGGTCCTCCAGCCTGTGTTTCCCTAGCTTCCAGCACCCAGAACCTCCCACCTTCTGCAAATCGAAAGACAAGTCCCACCCTGCCCTCTCCAATGTGTGTTGTGTAACGGCTTAATCATTTTTAGTGGGCCAGCAGAGGCTGATAGCCAAGTTCGGAAACCAGGAGGATGGCCTCAAGCGCGACCTTGCGTCCATGTCACAAGCTCTCTCTCTCTCTCTCTCTCTCTCTCTCTCTCACACACACACACATACACACTCACAAGCACACGCTCGTGCAGACCCTCTCTGATAGACATGCTCTCTGTCAGAGACACACTAATACACCCCCCACACTCACACACACACACCTTCTCACCGGATTATACTCCATCTCACACACACACACTTTACCCAGCATGCACATGCATACACACACGCTCTCTCTCATGCATGCACTCACACATTTGGGGTGAATTTGCATTTGCACAATTATATATTTGGAAATAGAACCAGTCTGACTCAAGATTGGGACACAAACAGTCCCGAACCTCAGCTTTCATGCGTTATTTGACGTGAGGTTCCTTATATAAAACATTAAGTTACCTGGAGAATCTGACTTAAAAGAGGTTCTGGAATGTACAAATTAATGAACTGAAATCTGCAACCCATTTTAAAAGATGAAAGATTTAACAGCAATCTCGGTTTCTTCAATATATCATTTATGTTACATGACACTAAAGGTTTTTGCTATATATTCTGTGTCTCATGATCCTACTCCACAACTACCTGATGAAGGAGCAGCGCTCCAAAACCTAATTCTTCCAAATAGACTTGTTGGACTATATCCTGGTTTTAGTGAGATTTTTAAACTTTGTTTCCAGTGAATACAGCCCACACCCTCCACTGTTGCCAGTAAACTTTGCAATGCCAATGAAACAATGAACCTGCAGTCCTGAAAAAACATACAATTTCTTCCAATACTAGCTACTCATTCACTGCTCCTTCTAAGATACGACACTGAAAACTTAGTGCTGGAGGCTGAGAAGCTTTAAATCAAAAACCTGTTGGATCTCGCAGCTTTCAATGAGTGTCTAAGCCTGGCAGTAAGTTCAGGTAACCGCTACTGCGACACAATTTTGTTACAGCTTCAGATCTCCCCAGCAAAACGATGTAGAAAAAGTAGCTTTAAATAAACCTCAAACTCAAAGTGCATACACTCGCCCCACTCCTCCCGCCCCATTTTCTTTACTATTGGTCAGCTGAGCTGTTGCTTTGTAACTGGATCCCTGGTACAGCCGGGTAAAGCATGCAGCTGGGACGACTGAGTGAACCCTTTCCCACAACAGCAGGCTCCTTCCCGAAAAAGGACATGAGTGAATCAGATGGAGGGGTGGGGGAGGGGGGAGGGGTTTCCCCAGGAAATGGTTTCATCCTTAGATTATGAAGTCCAGATTACTGACCGAATTCCAATTCTGCATCTGCCGAGGCAGGATTCAAACCTGGGATTCCCCAGAGCTGGCTTGATAGGATCACTCAGCCATCGCTCCTTCAATCCCCCTGCGATGGCACGTGACCTCACTGGTGCCTCCGCAGGTGGGAGGAGCAGGTGAAGCCCTTCCGGCACATACAGCAGGTGAATGGCCTCTCTCCAGGGTGGAGCCGCTGGTGGGTCAGCAGTGCAGCTGACTGAGTGAACCCTCTCCCGCACATGGGGCCTGGGAATGGCTTCTCTCCCTTGTGGACCGACTCGTGCGTCTGCAGTTGGCTGATCCGACTGAACCCCTTCCTGCACACTGAGCAGGTGAATGGCCTCTCCCCGGTGTGAATGCATCTGTGGGTTTCCAGCAGGGATGGGGAAGGGAATCCCTTCCCACAGTCCCCACATTTCCACGGTTTCCCCATTGGGGGAACTTTCCTTGTGTTGCTCTGGGTTTGAAATTACAAACAGAACGGGGACATAGTCTGTCCCACTGTGAGGGGTGAGATTTTGATTCCCCCAAGCTGAGTAACTGGTTTGGAGCACTTTTCACAGTCAGCGCACTGAATCTCCCTCACTCGGTGTCTCAGTATTCTTCCTGCGGCACCAGTGTCCAAATTCTTTGAAACAACCAAAAGGAAACATCTCTTCTTGATTGGAATGGCTGCTGATATTCAAGTCCCAATGAATCAAGTGGCTCTGTCAGAAGTTGATGGATCATTTACTTTCAGATTTCTTTCTGCACATCTTCCTGCAAAATAAATCACAAAGTAAGTGATCACGATCAGTACGTTAAATGAACATAAAAAAGGTGGCGATTTCTGTAGATTGCCAGATGCCTGCTGATCACATATTACCCAGCACACAGAAACCTGAAAACACTTATGCAACCAGATAGCCTTAAGTGTGTTTGGAGGAAATCTTCATTTTGGTGACAATAACATGGGATAAACTGCCTAAAAAGGTGCTGGAAATGGAGCTGAATCAAGGATATGAAAATGAAATGTCAAGGCTGCTTGAGAAAAGAAAGCCAGCAAAGTTACTGAATTACTTCCTGCTGTCGGATTAAATAAAAAAAGATGACAAAAAAAGGACGTGACCCCATTACAATATTAGAAGGTGAATAATAATAGCAAAGAAACTTTTACAACAGCCAACAATATCAGATATACACCAAATGAAGCTTCATACGTCTACATTTTATATCAATGCCCTCATCCCTTAAATGCTGCTCAGTTCCCTGAGATACTAGCCTTCTAATTGTGAACATGAAGAAAGAAGCAATCCTTTTCTAGGGAGCAAACTGTAAACGTGCCAAACTGAGGGAGTACACAAGGAAAGTACCCTTAAGAGAAAAATAAAGTAGCTGAGCACCTTTGGACACTCTGCTCCCTCCCTGGATTCACTCCAGTTGCTACAAGTGAACAGTGTTTCATCCACCCCCATCTCCCCTTCCCACTCCCTGTCTCACTCCTGGAGGATGGGGAATGGAAAGGGGGTGACATTGCTTTGCTCCCAGATGTTGCCCAGAGGGAGAGAATTTCACTCTGAAACTAACAGGGATGACGTCAACAATAGAGGGCGTGCCGGACAGCTGCCCTGCAGTTGAGGCACGTGTGGAATGGAGGACACTTTGCAAACTCCCACTCTCCTCCAAGTCAAGCAGTTTGAGTTCAAGCAAAGCAATGGCTTTAATTTTATGTTAGAAAACCTCCTCTGTGCCATGGGAACGCTTCTACCATGAGAAATTCAGGGTTACAGATTCATAACAACAGGAGGAGTAGGCCATTTAGGCCAAATCCTCCAATCCTGGCAACACCCTTGTAAATCTTTTTGGAACCATTTCCAGTTTCACAACATCTTTCCGATAGGAAGCAGACCAAAATTACATGCAATATTCCAAAAGTGGCCAGACCAATGTTCTGTACAGTGGCAACATGAGCTCTCAATGACTTTACTCGATACTCTGAACAATGAAGCAAAGCATAACAAACGCCTACTTCACCATCCTATCTGCATGCGACTCTACTTTTAAGGAGCTATCAACCTGCACTCCAAGGTCTCTTTGTTCAGCAACAGTCCCGAGGACCTTACCATTAAGTGTAAAAACCTGTTCTGATTTGCTTTTCCAAAATGCAGCACCCCACATTTATCTAAATTAACCTCAATCTGCCACTCAACTCATTGGCCCATCTGAACAAACTCCCGTTGTAATCTGAGGTAATCTTCTTTGCATCCACCGCACCTCCAATTTTGGTGTCATCTACAAACTCGGTAACTATACCTCCAATGTTTAGATCCAAATCATTTGTATAAATGACAAGAAGTAGTGGACCCAGCACCGATCCTTATTAAACACAACTGGTCACAGGCCTCCAGTTTGAAAAGCAACCCTCCATCACCACCCTCTGTCTTCTGCCTTCGAGCCAGTTATATATCCACATGGCTAGTTCTCCCTGTATTCCATGAGATCATACCTTGCTCACACGTCTCATGAGGAACCTTGTTGAATGCCTTCCTGAAGTTAATATAGATCACGTCCACCGCTCTGCCTTCATCAATCCACTTTCTTACTTAGTCATAGAGATGTACAGCAGGGAAACAGACCCTTCAGTCCAACCCGTCCATGCCGACCTGATATCCCAACCCAATCTAGCCCCACCTGCCAGCACCCAGCCCATATTCCTCTAAATCTTTCCTATTCATATGCCCATCCAAATGCTTCTTAAATGTTGCAATTGTACCAGCCTCCACCACTTCGTCTGGCAGCTCATTCCATACACGTACCACCCTCTGCGTGAAAAAGTTGCCTCTTAGATCCCTTTTATATCTTTCCTCTCTCACCCTAAACCTATGCCCTCTAGTCCTGGACTCCACCACCCCAGGGAAAAGACTTTGTCTATTTATCCTATCCATGCCCCTCATAATTATGTAAACCTTTATAAGGTCACCCCTCAGCCTCCAACGCTCCAGGGAAAACAACCCCAGCCTGTTCAGCCTCTCCCCATAGCTTAATTTCTCCAACCTCGGCAAGATCCTTGTAAATCTTTTCTGAATCCTTTCACGTTTCACACCATCTTTCCGATAGGAAGGAGACTAGAATTGCACGCAATATTCCAACAGTGGCCGAACCAATGTCCTGTACAGCCGCAGTATGACCTCCCAACTCCTGTACTCAATATTCTGACCAATAAAGGAAAGCATACCAAACACCTTCTTCACTATCCTATACACCTTTGACTCCACTTTCAAGGAGCTCTGAATCTGCACTCTAAGGTCTCTTTGTTAAGCAACACTCTCTATGACCGAACCATTAAGTGTGTAAGTTCTGCTAAGATTTGCTTTCCCAAAATGCAGCACCTCGCATTTATCTGAATCAAACTCCTTCTTCAATCAACTCAATCAAGTTTGTGAGACATGATTTCCCATGGACAAAGCCATGCTGACTATCGCTAATCAATTCTTGCTTTTCCAAAAGCATGTAAATCCTATTTCCCAGGATTCTCTCCAACAACTTGTCTCCCACGGATGTTAGGCTTACTGGTCTTGCATTCCCTGGCTTTTCCTTACCACTTTCCTAAATAGTGGCACCACGTTAGCCACCCTCCAGTCCTCCGGCACCTCACCTGTGACTATCGATGATACAAATATCTCAGCAGGAGGTCCAGCAATGGTTTCCCTAGCTGCCCACAGAGTTCTAGGGTACACCTGATCAGGTCCTGGGATGTATCCACCTTTATGCATTTCAAGACCTCCTCCTCTGTAATATGGACATTTTCCAACATGTCACCATCTATTTCCCCACATTCTATATCTTCCATGCCCTTCTTCACGGTAAACACTGATGCAAAATATTCGTTCAGCATCTCCTCCATCCACTGCAGCTCCACACATAAGCCGCCTTGCTGATCTTTGAGGGGCCCTATACTCTCCCTTTTTACCTTTTGTCCATAATGTATTTTTAAAAACAGTTTGGATTCTCCTTAACTCTATTTGCCAAACCTATCTCATGCCCCCTTTTTGCCCTCATGATTTCTCTCTTAAGTATGCTCGTACTGCCTTTATACTCTTAGGATTCACTCGATCTCTCTGTCTAGACCTGACATATGCTTCCTTGTTTTTCTTTACCAAAATCTCATTTTCTCCAGTCATCCAGCATTCCCTACACCTACTAGCCTTTCCTTTCACCCTAACTGGAATATACTGTGTCTGGACTCTTGTTATCTCATATCTGAAAGCTTCCCATTTTCCAGCAACCTGCGAACATCTGCCCCCAATCAGCTTTTGAAAGATCTTGCCTAATACCTGAATCTTCCTCCAATTTAGTACTACAACCTTTAGATCTGAGATATTATTTTCAATCACTATTTTAATGTTAATAGGATTGGGGTTGTTGGCCCTTAGGTTTTACACCCTCTCTAGTATGTACATCCACATTGTGAATTAGAAAATTTCATTGTACACACTTAATAAATTCCTCTATTTGGCAGATAGGTAAATGGGCAGGAGTTATAACTTGGGTCCACTCTTCCTTCATTCCCATCAACCCTACCCCCATTCCCACCCCAATAGTCCAACGGCACTTTCCCCTGCAACTACCGAATGTGTGACACCAGCCCATTAACCTATTCCCTCCTCACTATCCAATAGCCCAAACTTACCTTCCAGGTGAAGCGGCACTTTACCCGCACTACCCACAACCCAGTCTACTGCATTTGCTGCTCACAATGTGGTCTCGTCTACATTGGGTGACTGCTTCGCAGAACATCTACGTTCTGTCCGCAAAAAATACCATGAGCTTCCAGTTGCCTGCCAATTCCACACCCCACCCTGTTCGCTGGCCAACATCTCTGTCTCAGGTTTGCTGTAGTGTTCCAGCGAAGCTCAGCACTAGCAGAACGAAGAGCACCGAATATTGCACTTGGGGACCATACATCACTCCAGTCCCAAGATCGAATTCAATCATTCTAGGGCCTGAAATCCATAGTATCCTCGTCCCTTCCACACACACCAAGCCTTGTTATCACATAGTCTGTCATTACACACTACCTATTCTTAGCCACGAACAGTCTTCATTCACTCTCCCACGCAGATCGTTATCAACTTCCCTTTCCTGTCCAACAATTCTTCCCTCGCTTTGGGCTCTGTCCTGGTCTATCATTTCCTGCGTCCGCCTTCCTCCCACAATATCCCCTGCATATAAACCGACAATTTCCCAATCACCATCAGTTCATTTTTTTGTTTCTGATATACAGCATCCGCAGTTCTTTCCGCTTTTTATTGAGAGAGAGTTGGAAATTGTTTCGAGAGACAGAGAGAGAGAGAGGGGAGAGACAGACCAGACATGAACTGTTGAGGTCCGTTGTTAGTCATAACGTAAAATCATTGCAGTGCGATCACTTCCTTTAATCATGAATAGAGACCCGTAACTCTCTGCGAGCTTGTGGCGCAATGGTAGCGCGTCTGACTCACGTGTTTAAATCACGTCAGGCTCAGGGTTTCAAACCAAGGAAGGAGTACATTTACTTCTTTCCGGGAGCTTTCGATCACACACGTGAAGCTTTGTTGTCAGTTTGATTTGTGAACAGTGTGTCAGGGAGGTGGTGTGCCCATTGTTTGGGTAAACGCTCAGCTCCCCGCAATGTGAGAAGTAAAACACAAACTTGATCACGGGATTTAAACACACAGCCGCTTTGTTCAGTTATACCGATACTTCCACAACATAATCTAGAGATTCCCAGCTTTGTGTTTCAATCTAACAGGAGGTCACAGCTCATCCTGCTATAGCAGAGTGACAGCGAGTTCAGATAGAAATGTTTCCCACCAACAGCAAATCCTTTCCTCTCACTGGACACAGTTGAAATTATCTTTATTCAACAGGAGGAGGGGAAACTCCAGTCTGACGGACCCTCTCCACATTAACGGTGAGCCTGAATTTTATAAACGGTGTCAGTAAAATCCAGTGGCGGACACTGATTTGGTTCAGTCGATTTTTTGCCAAGCGTAATTCACCGAGAGGATGCTGCTGTGTGAAACAGCGTGGGGAATTACTGTAGGGCCTCCTGCGCATGGGACACACCGCAACTGATGTGTTTCACCTTCACCAGTTTATTCCCATCTCAGATAAGAGAGGTTTGGTGAGTCAGATCATAACAGGCCGACAGAGAACAGGAGAAGAGCACTCAGCCCTTCACAAGCTTGTCACCACAGCTGGGTCATCGTGGTCCGTGTATCAGTATGGGACAGTGAGCTGCATCTACTGACTGGAAGCACAGCAAATTGGAGTGCTGGTGGGACTATCACACAGGAGAAAACGGCTTTGACCTATCAACTGGATCGGTCCCAATGCGCAACTCCGCTCACCTCAACTGAATAACTGTAAACAAATTACTCCGTGATTCAAAGGAATACTCGGTTTTGAATCTGCATTGTGTCTAGGACCTTCGAGAATGATGTCAAAACACCTTCATTGCTGTGATGGAGTATCCTGTTGGGCAGAATATACCCGTTGTGAAATTTCTTTCGTTCTGTTGGTCCAACTCCGATTTCACTCAGAAACACGAAATGTGTGACAGCGCAGACCGAGGCTACGCAGCCCACCTTAGCTCTGCTGGTTCAACACAATATGTAAATAAGTGTCTCATTCTGTCGCCTTCTCCCTGTAAATCTGCACATTGTCACATTGAACATGCCCACCGAATTCCCTTTTGTGTCCATTGAATCTGCCTCTTTGTCACTGTCAGACAGCGACTTACTGACCCCACTCCCTGTGCGAAAACGGTCTTCCTAATGTCACTTTTACTTATTTTCATGATGGCTTTAAATTTCTGCCAAATCATTCTCGATCCTTTCAGGCCTGGGAGCATTTTCACTGCATTATTTCCTCTGTCTAAAACCCTCATGACGTGGAAACCTTCAATATGACCAGCTTTCAGCCCTCTGTTCTCCAAAGAGAGCTGCCCCAAATTTTCCAATCTCCCTTCATTGCTGACATTCCTCAGGACGGCACCATTCACGTTAATCTATTCAGTGCTGTCTGCAATCACTTCACTTCCCCGCTTCCTGAAGTGTCACCCTCAGAATTGAGCGTAATACAGATGGAGGATTCATTCAGACTCGGATTGCGCGGGCGAAAAATCTGCAATACTTGTTTTCACTTTGAACAAGTGTTTCCCTTCACCGTGTTCACTGCAATGGCAGCTCTGCGCCGTCCCTAATTCAGGCAGTCCGATCTTATTTAATAAAGCGGCTTTTTGAGAAAATTGATCGGGCATTTTTGCTCAGGTCAATTTAAGGAATGATGGTTCGCCTGGGATTGGAACCCGGGAATTCTCACGCGGCTGCATTCGCTAGAATACCCAAAGCTAGAATCATATCCCAGACTAACGAGCCACCAGCCACGGGTGCAGCCACCTCCGGAAGCAGCTGAGACTTGCTCAGTACGAAATACATTGTACATTGCTCCCAGAATTGCAAGCAGGGAAGAGTTTCAAGAACATCTGCTTCTCAATTTGTATCCCTGCTCCCAGGACGCTGCTGTTTGTCCCGTCCCCAGGGACCGGGATCTCTCCACTGGTGGATAATTGAACCATTTTGTTTCTACTTGCAAGCTGTGCTGGTGGAAGGCAGAGCCCATTCACTCTTCTGCTCTCTCGCTCTATTACCTGAGGCAAGATAAGTCATTTACAGTAATGCGTAGGAAATGGGCAATTTGAACTTGTTCCAAAGATCCTGTTAACGGAGAAACAGAAAGATGGAGACAGAGAGAAATGGACACCGGAGACCCTTCCCTCAGGTCAATTGATATGAGTACATTTTTGTGCAGCCTGCTTGGTGTTCAGAATTTGTCTTAACACAACAATCCTGCAGAAAGTTTTTTGTGACACGGGCGTTGGTTTCTTTACTGCATGAAATGGACAAAAACAGAAAGTCATGTGTTTCAACTTCACCGGTTCATTGCCATCTGAGAGAAGAGGTTTCACACGAGATCAGGACACACCGACAGAAAACTGGACAAGACAACTCAGAGCTCCGCAAGTGTGCCAGTGCAACTGTGTAAATTTGACTTGTGTATCGATGTGACATATTTAACTCAGATACCCGAAGTTTTGGGAAGCAAATGACATGGCAAGGAAAAGAACAGAGCGCCGTTATACGGGAAAGCTGCTAAAGACGACATTGACTGAATAGGAGAAAATGGTTTCGCTTCTGGGTTATGATCCCAGCATGCACCCGCTGTGCCATTCCCCTGCATTGCACGGTAGCTTTTCCAGAGAAGTATTCAGCGTTTCATCTGGCGTGTGACTTGCATGTTCGAGAATGACATCAAAAGATCTTCACTGCTGTCGTGTCAGGTGCTGTTGTGCAGACATATCGTCGATGTGCAAATATAAACTCAGAGAGTAATACACACTGGAGACTCTGAGCCAGCTGAAACTTGCTCATCGTGAAATACATTCCACATTGCTCCAAGAATTTCAAGCAGCAAAGTGTTTCCAGAACATCTGCTTGTCATGCTGTCCCCGGGGCGCTGATGTTTGTCTCATCCCCAGGAAGTGATATGTCTCCGCTGGCGGATAATTAAACCAATTTGTTTCTACTTGTCCGCTTTTCTGGAGGAAGGGTAGAGTCCATTCGCTCTTCTGCCTTTATCTCCCAATCCCTTAGGGTGAGAGGTATCACTTACACTAATGCGTGGGAAGTGAGTAACTTTGATTGTGAATTTCCTCCAAACGTCTCTTATCGGAGAGATAGAAAGATGCTGTGCTGGCGGGGCAGAGAGAAATGGACACCGAAGACTCTTCCCTCAAGTAAATTCATATGAGCACATTGTTGTGCAGCCTGTTTGGTGTTCAGAATTCGTCTTCACGCAGCAATCTTACGGAAAGTCTATTGCAAAGTGGACATCGCTTTCATCGCTGCGACCACGCAGCATTTAACATCTGAGCCCCAAGTGCCCCAGATGAAGAGAATCCGAGTGAAACCTTCACTCACTGAGAGTCATCCCCATGGCCCTGAGCTGCGGGACTGCAAACAGTTCAACACGGAAGGGATGGTTAAAAATGAACCATTGTTGCTCCCTCAGCCTCTCTGTCCCAGAGACAGGCAGTGAGACGGCATAAACACGTAGCATCATTCCCCCGCCGACAGAGGCGGTCCAGCCCATCGTGCCCACGACGACTCTCTGCCACTTCGCTCTCTCTGAGGTGATTCACAATCAGTGATATCTGTCCGAATACTGAGGGACTGTGTCTGAATGGTGATGCAGTTTCTGACATGCTGATCGTCTTGTCATTCACGTCCGAACAGGCGAGGCGAATTACGGCAGGGAAGGCACGAAAGCACAAGGTATGCGTCTCAGCTCATTGGCATCTCAGAGAAGTGGGTTTGCGATTCAGTTCATTGTAAACCGACGAAGAACAGGAGAAGACCACTCAGACCTCCAAAAGCAAGTTACTTGAATGGTGTGAGTTTCGCGACAGTATCGGTATGATTCAGGGCATTCAGACACACAGGAAGTCATTGAAAGGCAAGATGCTGAACGGAGTAGCATCACTCAGGAAAGTCGCTGAAGGAGACATTGGACAAAAGCAGAGGATGGTTTCGAGCCAACGAACTCTGGGTTATGGGCCCAGCACGCACCCGGTGTGCCACTCTGCATCTGCGCGCAGTGCCCTTTTCCACAGGTCTGTTCAGCCTTTCGTCTGGTAGGTGGCATGCACGTTCGTAACTGATGTCAAAGATCTCCACTGCTGTCGTCTTATATGGTGTTGAGCAGACGTATGGAGGCTGTGTAAATATAAAGTCTTTCTAACTTCCCACATTCTGTTGGTCGAACTGTGATTTCACTCTGAATAGACGCCATGCGGCCCACCTTCGCTCTGCTGGGTCGACACAGTAAGTAAACGTGGGTCTCTATTCGTAGCATTCTCTTGCCTTCTCCATGTAATTCTGCACATTGTTACTTTAAACATGACCACCGAATTCCCGTTTGCGTCTAATGCATCTGCTTCTTTGTCAGTGTCAGTTAGGGATTTACTGACCCCAACCGCTCCCTGTACGAAAGCGTTCTTCCTAATGTCACTTTTGGTTCTTTTCCTCATGACTTTAAAACTCTGCCGAATCGTTGCCGATGCTTTCAGGCGTGGGAGCATTTTGACTACATTACTTTCTCTGTCTCGACTTCGCATGACTTGGAAAGCTTCAATCGGGCCAGATTTGCAACTTCTGTTCTCCGAAGAGAGCTGTCCCAAATTTCCAACCCACCCTCATCGCTGACAGCCCTCAAACACCGCACCACTCACGTCAACCTATTCAACGCTCTCTCCAACCATTTCACTTCGCTGCTTTCTGTCCCATTGGTACGCCAGGGAGCCCAACCTCGTTTAACGAAGGTGCTTTTTGAGAAAAATCAAACAGGCACCTTCGCACAAGGCATGAAACGCGGGCTCGTCTGGAAATTGAATCCGGGATCTCTCGCATGCCTTCGTCGACGAAGACCCAAAGCGAGAATCATATCCCTAGACCAACGAGCCACACCGCCGAGCTGCCTGCTGCCCCGCTCTACCTCTTGCACCAGCTGAGTCTTGCTCTGAGTGAAGTATAGTTGACATTGAACAGGCTGGGGATGTTTTCTCTGGAACGTCGGAGGCTGAAGGGTGACTTTATGGAGGTTTACAAAATTATGAGGGGCATGGATAGAATAAATAGGCAAAGTCTTTTCCCTGGGGTCGGGGAGTCAAGAACTAGAGGGCATAGATTTAGGGTGAGAGGGGAAAGATATAAAAGAGTCCTAAGGGGCAACTTTTTCACGCAGAGGGTGGTGCGTGTATGGAATGAGCTGCCAGAGAAAGTGGCGGAGGCTGGTACAATTGCAACATTTAAGAGGTGTTTGGATGGATATATGAAAAGGAAGTGTTTGGAGGTATATGGGCCGGGTGCTGGCAGGTGGGGCTAGATTGGGGTGGGATATCTGATCGGGTTGGACCGAAGGGTCTGTTTCCATGCTGTACATCTCTATGACTCTATGAACAGCTGCTTCTCATTCTGTCTCTCTGCTGCCGGTTGCCCGTCCCCAGGAACTGGGCCCACTCTACTGGCAGAAAATTAAACCGTTTTCTTTCTAAACTTTTCTCTGACACCGGAGTGACCAGTGACAGGCATTGCCCTCCTCAACATAGGGTACAGAGAACAGGAGAAGACCCCGCAGACCTCCACGAGTGTGTCATTTCAACTGTGCACATTGGGCCAGTGTATCAATGTGAAATATTTACGTCGAAGTTTTTTGGGAAGCAAATGAGAAGGTGAGGTGCACAACAGTGCGCCGTTATACGGGAAAGCTGCTAAAGACGACATTGAGTGAATAGGAAAGAGCTGGCGGGAAAGAGAGCAATGTACACTGGAGACTCTGAGCCAGCTGAAATTTGCTCAGTGTGAAAGACATTCCACTTTGCTCCAAGAACTGCAAGCAGCAAAGAGTTTCCAGAACATCAGCTTGTCATTCTGTCCACGGGATGCGGTATCTGACTATGCGGATCATCTTGTCATTCACGTGAAACGGCGATTTAAACCCTGGATCTCTCGCACGTCTGTGTCTAAGGAGAACCAAAGCGAAAATCATACCCCTCGACCAACGAGCCACAGAGCAGCCACTTCTGCGGCCCCACTCCAACTCTGCAACCAGCTTAGTCTTGCTTCGAGTGAAATATCGTTGACATTGAACAGGCTGGGGCTGTTTTCTCTGGAGCCTTGGAGGCTGAGGGGTGACTTTATGGAGGTTTACAAAATTATGAGGGGCATTGGTAGGATACGGGTTGAAAATGTGTTGCTAGTAAAGCGCAGCAGGTCAGGCCGCATCCAAGGAGCTGGAGAATCGACGTTTTGGGCATGAGCCCTTCTTCAAGAATCATGCCGCATTGATAGGATAAACAGACAAGGACTTTTCCCTGAATTGAGGGAGTCCAGAACTAGATGGCATACATTTACGGTGAGAGGGGAAAGAAATAAAAGGGACTTAAGGGACAACATTTTCACACAGAGCATGGTGCGGGAATGGAATTAGCTGCTTGAGGAAGTCGTGGAGGCTAGTATAATTACGACATTTAAAAGGCATCTGGATGGGTCCATGTATTGGAAGGGTTTAAGGAGATATGGGCCAAGTGCTAGCAAATGGGACTAGACTGTTGAGGATAACTGGTCAACATGGATGAGTTGGACTGAATGGTCTCTTTCCATGCTGTAATTCGTGTGACTCTGTGGAATTCTCTGCCCAAGGGAGCAGATGAGGCAGCTTCATTAATTATATTCAAGACACAGTTGGATGTGATATTCCATGGAGGGGAATTAAGGGTAGATGGAATAATGCAGGTAGGAGGAGCTGAGATGATGGATAGATCAGCTTTCATCTGAATGTATAGTGGAGCAGGCTCGACAGGCCAAATAGCCGACTCCTGCTTCTATTACTATGATACGATAACTCTGCATTTCCCATGGCTAACCTGTCTAACCTACACATCCCTGGACATGATGGGCAATTCCAAATCAAGGCAGGTGAGCAATGTAGTAATGTGGAAAGTGAATGTCAGAGAACAATAGAAAGGGACAAAGGGAATAAATGTCCCACGAATCAAAGCTGGATTGAAAAGATCACAAAAATTGAAACTAAATAGTGTGTCTAAATGTGTGCTGCACTGTAAGAGAAGTGAACGAATTGACTGAAGAAAATAAATGTGATCTGAGACTCCTTACAGAGACGTGGTTTTAGGATGACAAGAATTGGATCCTGAATATTGAGGGTACGTGACATTCAAATCAAATGGGAAGTTCGGAAAAGGTAGAGGGTTGGCAATGCAAATCAAAAACTGATAACATGGTAGTCTGGTCTCAGCTTGGATTTCAGGTCCTGATGTCTCTGTCCTCTATTGGTCTCCCCGTTCCCACAGACCTAGGTGTTGTCTGTTCTCAGTTCTGCTGGATTTCTATTGAAGCGTTGACACCCCCCGCCCACCACCCCGCCCGCCCAAACGCACCCACCCCCCACCCCGCCCCGGCCTTTTACACCTTCCCGAACAATAAAACATTCAGTCTATCAAGGCCCAACCCACAATCTCCCAGCCTGTCAACCATCAGACAGAGAGAGTCAACTTGGCGGGAATAAAAACAAGTAAAGTGAAAATGTGAAAATCATTGTCCTCAAGTTTCTCTCTGAAGTTCATACTGCCTTCACCTGCCCAACACCAAATTCTGGATACTTGGAACTCTTGCACAATTAAATAATGAGAAGTTCAAATCCATTATGTCCAAATCACACTGCAAACACCACTCTCCAGCACCACTTCCATCTATCCTCATGCCAAATGTGTGAGGCTGAAGTAGCCACTTGAAAGCTTGGTAAATGCTTTACCTCTCAGATGAGCTACCAGCTGCATGTCCACACTTTCATTGGGATCACCTCTTCAAATCTCAGAAATAATTTCTTACCCTGCCCCACCTCAGTTCATCTGATTCTGAAAATTAAACTGTGCCTTTGTCACCTCTTGAGTTTGATTCTTCTGTCACACACCTGAAGGCCTGAAACATTCTACTCCCTATAAATCTGAGGTCATCCAAATCGCTAAACAAGAAACAAATAACTGTGGATGCTGGAAATCTGAAACAGAAACAAAAACAAAAATTGCTGGAGAACCTCAGTAGGTCTGGTACCATCAATGGACAGACAGTACAGTGAACATTTCAGGTCCAGTGACTTCATTTCCTTCCAGATCACTGCTGTTTCTCGCCTTCCTTACACCAAGTTCATTTAATCTATGATTGCTATGCCTGCTGACGCACACAGGCTCCTGGTGATGCAGCAAATCCATTATAAAATGTTAATCTTTGCTCATAGTCTTGTCCCTCGCGATCTCTATCATCTTCTCCAGCTCTAAACCTCTGAACTCAAGGAGCTCAGTAAATGCCCAACATTCTCATTTAAACTGACATCGAACCTCAGGGTTTGCTGATGAAGGGCTTTTGCCGAAACATCGATTCTCCTGCTCCTCGGATGCTGCCTGACCTGCTGTGCTTTTCCAGCACCACACTCTAGAATCCAACTCCAAGGGTCTAAAGTCTGGAACTCACAATAGCACAATTAGGTATAGCAAATAGATGCTAAAGACGTTCAGGTCCCATGTATGAGTAAGATTGAGGAGTGCAGCTTAACAGTCGCAGCAAACTACAAACCACCAAAATTACCATGTGAATGAGACAGAGATCAGAAAGACTCACCACACGACTCCAGTCAAATATTGAAACATTAGTCGAGGAAAAGCCTGTAAATGCCCCCCGCCCATTAGGGCGGCACGGTGGCTCGGGCGGTGGTTCCCACCTCGGGCAACTGTCTGTGTGGAGTTTGCACATTCTCCCCGTGTCTGCGTGGGTTTCCTCCGGGTGCTCCGGTTTCCTCCCACAATCCAAAACTGTGCAGGTTAGGTGAATTAGCCATGCTAAATTGCCCATAGTGTTAGGTGGATTAGCCAGGGGTAAATGTAGAGGAATGGGTCTGGGTGAGTTCCTCTTCGGAGGGTTGATGTTGGGCAGAATAGACTGTTTCCACACTGTAGGTAATCTAATCTAATCTGTGAGAGGAGTTTCTCGGAACCATCACTGTCAGTGTTGGACCGAAATTGACATCATTCTCCCTTCCGGCTTCGGACCATCAGTCCGCATGTTCCCAACTCCAGCCCTTGTGCCTGCCTGTAAGCGCGCATTGCGCGTGCTCGTGGGACTCCTGCATTACGAATGGGGTGCGATCACATTCGCATGCCATGTTGGGTAAAGTTTATGCCATGGAAGACCGTGATTTTTCATTCGACAGAACAATTATAGATTGGTCGCTGAAAAAAGTTCAAAATTAATAAACATGGAAATTTTCTGAAAAGTAGCTAGATTCAAGCAAGGGGTTTATAGAATGGAATCTAATCAAGAGATCAGGCTTGTTAACTGACAGAATAACACAATCAGACGTGAGCTACAGACGGAAATTTGATCGAGGTAATCAGGATGATTAAATCCAGTACTACAGAAAACTGAGTGTGTAATACAGGCTATAATCTAATTGAGGGGTTCGGGATTATTTGTATATAGAATAACATACTCGGGAATGAATTACAGACTGGAACCTAATCAAGAGGATCGTTGTGATTTATATAGAGAATAACGTACGCGGTAGTAAATTACATCCTGGAATCTAATCAAAGCACCTTGATGCCGCACTGGGTCGAATGCAGCTTGAGGTCAAGGGCTGTCAATCTCATCTCACCTCTAGGATTAAGCTTTTTCGTCCATGTTTTAACCAAGCCTAAAATGAGGTCCGTACCTGAGTGAGACTGGCGGTACTGAGGGGATGTTATTCGATATTTTGCATACCTTTATCGATAATCGAGAGTATACTGATAGGACGATTAATCCTGAGTTGGATGTGTCCTGCTACTTGTGCACAGGCAATCTGGCAAATTTCCAGATTGTTGGGTAGATGCCAATGTTGTAACTGCACTGAAGAACTGAGAAAACTGAATGCAGTTTGTATTACACTCGGAGCAAGTGGATGATCTCTCCCTAGTGTGAACTCATTGATGTGTCGGCAGAAGTGAATTCTTTTACACACTCTCACCAGAATGAATGTGTTGATGTATCAGCGGGTTGTGGGACTATCCGAATCCCTTTGCAAACTCTGAGCAAGTAAATAATTTATCTCCAGTGTGAACTCGCTGATGTTGCAACAAGTTTGATGTCCGTGAAAATTCCTTCCCACATACAGGGGACATAAACAGCCTGTCCCCAGTATGAACTCGTTGGTGCACAGTGAGGGTGACTGACTGTGTGAAGCACTTTCCACAGAGGTTCAGCTAAATGGTATCTCCTCAGAGTGATAAGCAATTTTTTTCTGGAAGCTGGAATACACTGAATCCCTTTCCACATGTAGAGCAGGCAAAAGCTCATTTCCAGTGTGACTGTATCAATCAATTTCCAGTAAGTCAGGGTAACTACAATCTCTTCCCATAATCTCCACATTTACATGGTTGCATCATGGTGTTGGAGTCTTCGTGTTCGTCCAGGACAAATGCTCAATGCAATGTTATGAAGTCGAAATCATGTATTGTCAAGTTAAGATAGAGAGTGCTTTTCTCAACTTAAAGTACAGCCATAGCTGCTCGCAAAAGGTCAGGCTGTTTCAAATGTAGCAATTGGCTGTTAAATGGATACCTGTGTTCGGCTTGATGTTTTTACAACAATTCAAATTTAATTAATTTAATCTATGCCCAGGATACCAGAAGACAATGAGATTTTGAATTTTATTGTTTTGATCCCTGGAAATCAATCAAATAAGAATTAAATGTGTCCTATGGTGGAATATAAACCCGGCATTTTGAAAGTTAGTGGGAGAGCAACTGCCGATCTAATACCTTACTCTCAGATAATTTGAAAACACCCTTCATCAAAGGTACCTGTTCACGTGAAACATACAGTAAAAAGAAGAGCACCCAGGAAGATCAGCAGCTGGAAAAGTGAAAACATCAATGAAGAGGAGACTGTGTGGCCTTGAGATTAAGTTAATGTAACGTTTAGTAAATATGTTATTAGAATAGCATATTAAGTTGCGTCGAGTTGGGGTCAGACATTAAGTAGTTAAAGAAAGGGGGTTTTGGATTTGTGAACAGGTTTTGTTTAGTGTTCACTATTAGAGTTAGAAAAATATTTTCTTTAAATAGTGGAATTTAGGAATTCTGTCACTGACATTTTAACAGATTATGAGGCAGGATGAGCTGTTCTGGGCGGTTAGTTTAATTAACAGGGTTTGATCTCCATGACGTAACAATAAGTATTATTCTTACTCACACACGGACTTATGGATTATGATTCTTCTTTTCTTATGTAAATCTTCACCCTAAAATCCTGTGAGGGAGTTTTACAGAAGTTATTCCTGTCAGTTCATAATGGAAATTCTGAATAGATACTTCTGGTTTCCCTGAAACATTGTGTCCTCTTGTTGACCAAAGCTGGAAATTCCTGTCTCAGAAGACAGTGGTTTTGTCTCAATGTAACTGGTCTAGTCCTAGCCAACCCTGGTTAATGTTCTGTGAGAGGTGTTCAAATATCACCAGGCCAGATAGGGGTGTTCCGTTAAGTCATTAAAAATCTGGACTGTCAATTATTGTAAGATACCATTGGGGTCATCTTTCTCCGGTTACACTTACATGTGACTCCATTGTGGTTGACTCCTCACCGCCCTCCAGTCAACAAGGGATGGACAATAAACACACGCCGGTTCAGAGATGAACACATATCTCTTTTATGCTTCAGCTCTTGTGTGACTGACCGCATGTCCTGCCCAATAGAAAGTGGGGCAGCTCGGGAGGACATTCTGGAATTGGCGGGGCACCGAGCCAATCAGAGTGAACAAAAGGCAGCGCCGAGGTGTTTATGGAGCATGCGCAGTGCGGGTGTCTGAGCTGGTGGAGTTAAAAAGTGAGAGACAGAGCTGGAGGGAGGGACTGGATGGGTTTAGGAACAACCTGCTGGGAAGTATTTGTATTCGAGTTAGTACTGAACTCTGGGAAATTCTTTTACACGAGGTTAGAGTGGAAGAATTTCCTCACAGCAATCTCAAACCAAGAGGAACGTTTGTCTCTCTGCACTGAGAAGGAGAGGCTTCGGAGCGGCTGGTTCTTGAAGGTCAGTGAGCTGCAATTCTCTCTCTCTCTCTCCCTCTCTCTAAAGAAACAAAAATATGTATCGACAGGAGGATAGTGTGTGTCTGAGAGCGGAGTTTATAGGTGATGCTTCTTCATACACTCTGATCTTGATCTTCTTGAAGTGAGGATCTGTCAGTTATTCCTGTGATGGAGATGGAGGAAATTGTCTGTAAGTACCCCACTGCTCTCACTATCTCTACTCTCATTGAGGGATGAGTCTTGTGGAGGGCTAGAACACGCCCTTCCCCGAAGGGCATTTGTCAGCTAGTTGAGTTTTTCATGACAGTCCAGTAATGTTTCACGGTCAGTATTTGAGTTACTTTCACACAAATTGCTGGATGCAAAGAACTCCGTGGTGACCCAATGGTTAGCACTGCTGCCTCTCAGCTCTGGGGACCTGGGTTTGATTCCAGACTCGGGTGACTGCGTGGAGATTGCCCTTTCTTCATATGTCTGTGTGGTTTCCTCTCGGTGCTCCTGTTTCCTCCCACAATTCAACGATATATGGGTTAGGTGGGTTGGCCATGCTAAATTGCCCATAATGTGCAGGGATGTGCAGGCTGGGTGGGTAAGCCATGGAGAATGCAGGGATATGGGGTGAGTCTGTGTGGGATGCTCTTCAGAGGATGGGTGTGGATTCAAACGGCCTTCTTCCACACTATAAGGTTTTTTATGATTCTTATCTCCTTTTAGTATCTTAAACAGTACGATTGCTCAATCTCTCATTTTTCCTGATTTAAGTTTGTTTTCCAGAGAATCACAGAGACCCATTTATCAGCAAGAATTCCAAGCAAATATCTTATCAGGATCTTAGATTGAGTCAATTCATCAGGATTTGAAAACCATTAGATTGTTAATGTTTGTCTGTGGGAAAAGTTTGCAAACATCAGTGTACTCAGTGACAAATGGACAAGTCCTGCACCAGTTCCACAGATTGAATACCATCCCACCATTCACAGCAGGGAGAGATTGTATCGCCACAGTGGCTCAATCCCAGCCTCAGGCGACTGTCTCTGTGGAGTTTGCACATTCTCCCTGGGTCTGTGTCAGCTCCATCTTGGTACTCTGGGTTCTTCTCCCAATTCAAAGATGGGTAGGTTAGGTGATTTGACCATGTAAAATTGCACATTGTTTTCAGGGATGTGTTGGTTAGGTGCATTAGTCAAGGGTAAATGTTCAGTAATGGGGTAGGAGAATAGGTCTGGATGACTTTATCCCCAGGGGGTTAGATTAGATTAGATTACTTTACAGTGTGGAAACTGGCCCTTCAGCCCAACAAGTCCACACCGACCCGCCGAAGCGCAAACCACCCATACCCCTACATTTACCCCTTACCTAACACTACGAACAATTTAACATGGCCAATTCACCTGACCCTGCACATCTTTGGACTGTGGGAGGAAACCTTAGTGTGGACTTGTGGACTGTAGGGATTCTATAAGTCTATTAACCCTGTCCTGTGTCTGGGTGAGGAATCAGCTGATCATCCAATATGTAGAGACATGATCTACACCTCAGAAACCGTGGAAATGTGCAAACTGTGGGAAGGGATACAAATGTTTATACATGCTGGAAATTCATTGATGCAGTCACACTGGAGATAAGTCATTCATCTACTGTTTGTGGGAAGGGATTCAATCAATCACCCGTCCTTGAGAAACAAGAATGCACTCAGTGGGGAGAGGCCATTCATCTGCCCTGAGTGTGGGAAGAGATTCAGTGACTCATCCTACCTGCTAACGCACCAGTGAGATCACACTGGGGAGAGGCTATTCCCCTGCTCTGAGTGTAACAAGGCATTCTCTGTAATCAACCTCTAAGCACACCAACTGGTTAACACTGAGTGACCTTTCAAATGCTCACATTGAGAGAAAAGCTTTAAACACAGACATGAAATGCTGATACATGAGTATGTTCACACTGGGGAGAGGCCATTCCCCTCTCTGTGTGTGGGAAACGATTTGTCCATTCAAAAAAATCTTCTGAAACCACAACGAATACACACTGGTAAGAAGCTGTTACCTGCTGCTTTTCTGGGAAAGGATTTACTCAGTCATCCCACCTTCTGAATTCACACCTGACTCAGGCAGCTGTGTGCTGCTGTTCTCAATAAACCTCTGATGGGTTCCCCCCACCCCACCCCCCAGGAAACAGATGCAGTGGAACAGGGAAATGTGGCACTTGTGATGTCACATGGGTAAGCCAGCAGAAGGTGGCATTGTGTTACTGTACTTCTCAGAGAGAGGGAAACTCTGACTTTGAAAGAATGAATTATAAACGTGATGAATCAAAGTTTGTCCCATTGCAGGCAGAACTGGGCACACACCAACACTCACAGGCACAAAATCAGATTCACAGACAGCTATAAAGAAACTTTCAGACACACGCTTCCAGGACAATGTGTGCTACTGCAGACAGTTTGTCATTCATACACAGACAGACACACTCAAACTTCCCTCCGACATAATCTGTGTCCCATTGCTTGCAGAGATAGTCACATCAACACAGAAAAACAGACATTAACACAGAGATGGAAGCGCAATACAGTCAGAGTGAGACACAGAATCACTGACTTTTACAAACATATCCAGAGATATACTCAGACAATTTTGTGTTCAGCTGTGTGAAAATCCTTGCTTCCTTGTGAAATACATTTGTGTCCTTTGGGTGCAGAAGCCTGTGTTTTGTTGTCTAAATGAAAGTGTGTTGTGGCTGCTGCTGGTTTGAAACTGCAGCTTTGTCTCTGTGTGGATTTTAAGTCTGTAATCTGTGTGTGAAGTGAGGAGGTGGGGGAAGGAGGAGAGGGACAGACAGACAGATAGTTTGGACTAAACTATTGAGTTGCTGCTTTCTCTCACACCATCCCCGCTTCCTCTCAACTCACAACTTGTAATGCTCCATCCCTGGGGGAGATATACTCTCGGTAGAAGAGCTGCGTTTTGGGCACAGAAGGGTCTTTAAGGAATAGACCTGAAGGTATTTAAAGCAAGTCCTGTCAGCCATAGTTCCCATTGCCATGTGGATGGAGCAGGAGGTGAGTATCAAAGGGTTTGTGTGTGTATGCGCGCGCGTGTGTGTGAATGAGTGTGGGTACTGTTAGAGTCTCAGTGTCAGTTTTGATCGATTAACCACAGTCCATCACCCCCACACCGTCCCTCAACCAGCCAGACTGTCGTAGATTCTAGGAGCAAGGCCTGTCTCTCATGGATGAGCGGGAGTGTATGAAACCATAGAGAAAGCTGGGACCCACTGGAATTGTATCCCTTCCTCAGTATCTCTATGTTTTTTCTTAACTTTTGTTTTTCTGACTTTTCTCCCTTTTCTCGCTCACTCTGTGTCTCTCTTTCTTCTTGTCTTCCACTCCCATCCGTCTGTCCCATGGGTTCAGGAACATAATTGCTTGAAGTTTGCGTCACCTACTGACCCTGATCACTCCCTGTACGAAAACGTTCTTCCTCATGTCACTTTTACTTCTTTCCCTCGTGATTTTAAAACTCTGCTGAATCGTTGTCGATCCTTTCAGGCGTGGGAGCATTTGCACTACATTATTCCTGTGTCTAGACCCTCATGACTTGAAAAACGTCAATCAGGCCAGCTTTCAACCTACTGTTCTCCAAGGAGAACTGTCCCAACTTTCCAATCTACCTTCATTGCTGACAATCCTCACACACGGCACCATTAACGTCAACCTGTTCAGCGCTATCTGCAATCACTTCACTTCCCCGCTTCCTGAAATTTCGCGCTCACAATTGAGCAATAATGCAGCTGGAGGATTCATTCAGAGTCGGACTGCGCGGGCGAGCGATGTGCAATGCTTGTTTTCACTTTGAGAAGTGTTTCTTTTTACCCTGTTCGCTGTAATGGGAGCTCGGCCCCATCCCTATTTCAGGAAGTCCGATCTCGTTTAATAAACGTGCTTTTCGAGAAAATTGCGCCGGCGTGTCGGCACAAGACAACTTCCGAAATGAGGGCTCGTCCGCGTTTCGAACCTGGAATTTCTCGCACATCCACCCGCATGTAGACCCGAAGTGAGAATCATACCGCGAGACCAACGAGCCACAGGCCTTTCCAGGCGCGCGCTGCCCTGACCCCGGATGCTCCAAGCGCTCTCCCCCGAAGCAGCTGAGACTTGCTCAGTGTGAGATACGTTTGAGTTGCTCCAAGAATCGCAAGCAGCAAAAAGAGTCCACAACATTTGCTTCTCATTCCGTCTCCCTGCGCCCAGGACGCTGCTGTTTGTCTCGATCCCAGTAACTGGACTCTCTCCACTGGCGGATAATTAAACCATTTTGTTTCTACTTGCAACCTGTTCTGGGGGAGGGCAGAGCCCATTCGCTCGTCCGCCTTCTCTCAATCACTTGGGATGGGAGACGTCAGTTACACTAATGCGGAGGAAATGGGCAAGTTTTAACTACATTACAAAGGTCTGTAATCAAAGAGACAGCAAGATGCTGTGCTGGTGGGACAGAGCGAAATGGACACCGGAAACTGTTCCCTCAGGTAAATTCATATGAGTGTATTTGTGTGCAGCCTGCTCGGGGATCAGAATTCACACAGCAATCCTGCAGAAAGACTTTTCTAACACGGGCGTCTGTTTCTTTGCTGCGAACGGGCAGCAGTGAACATCTGAGCCCCAACTGTCCCAGATGAAGTTGAAAATGAGCCATTGTTTATCCCTGAGCCGCTCTGTCCGAGGGACAGGGAGAGGGGCGGCATAAACGCGTGACGTCATTCCGCCGCAGCCTGAAGCCGTTCAGTCCATCATTTCCATCCGACTCTCTGTCACTTGTATCTCTCCGAGGTGATTCGCAATCGGTGATATGTGTCCTAACCATGGGAACTGTGTCTGTATGGTGATGCTGCTTTCGAAATGCTGATCGTCCTGTCATTCATCTCTGAACCGGAGTGGGGAACTATTGCAGGGAATGAATACGACCGCAAATAATGTGGCTTTGCGGCTCAGTGGTTAACACTGCTGTCTCAGAACGGTACCTGAATTCGATCCTACCCTTGTGCGGCTTGTTTGTGTGGAGTGTGTTCAATCCCCCGTGTCTGCGTGGGTTTCCTGCGGTGCTCCGGTTTCCTTCCACAGTCGAAAGATGTGCAGGTTAGGTGGATTGACCATGCTAAACTGCCCCATAGTGCCCAGAGGTCGGTGGGTTAGGCGCATCAGTCAGAAGTAAATTCTGGATCAGTGGTGCTGGAAGAGCACAGCAATTCAGGCAGCATCCGAGGACAGGCAAATCGACGTTTCGGGCAAACGCCCTTCATCAGGAATAAAGGCAGAGAGCCTGAAGCGTGGAGAGATAAGCTAGAGGAGGGTGGGGGTGGGGAGAGAGTGGCATAGAGTACAATAGGTCAGTGGGGAAGGAGATGAAGGTGATAGGTCAGGGAGGAGAGGGTGGAGTGGATAGGTGGAAAAGGAGCTGGGCAGGTCGGACAAGTCCGGACAGGTCAGGGGATCGAGTTGCTGGAGGTTAGAAGCTAGGATGAGGTGGGGGAAGGGGAAATGAGGAAACTGTTGAAATCCACATTGATGCCCTGGGGTTGAAGTGTTCCGAGGCGGAAGATGAGGCGTTCTTCCTCCAGGCGTCTGGTGGTGAGGGAGCGGAGGTGGAGGAGGCCCAGCACCTCCATATCCTCGGCAGAGTGGGAGGGGGAGTTGAAATGTTGAGCCACTGGGCGATTTGGTTGATTGGTGCGGGTGTCTCGGAGATGTTCCCTAAAGCGCTCTGCTAGGAGGCGCCCAGTCTCCCCAATGTAGAGGAGACTGCATCGGGAGCAACAGATACAATAGATGATATTAGTGGATGTGCAGGTAAAACTTTGATGGATGTGGAAAGCTCCTTTGGGGCCTTGGATAGAGGTGAGGGAGGAGGTGTGGGTGCAGGTTTTACAGTTCCTGCGGTGGCAGGGGAAAGTGCCAGGATGGGAGGGTGGGTCGTAGGGGGGCGTGGACCTGACCAGGTAGTCACGGAGGGAGCGGTCTTTGCGGAAGGCGGAGAGGGGTGGGGAGGGAAATATATCCCTGGTGGTGGGGTCTGTTTGGAGGTGGCGGAAATGTCGGCGGATGATTTGGTTTATGCGAAGGTTGGTAGGGTGGAAGGTGAGCACCAGGGGCGTTCTGTCCTTGTTGCGGTTGGAGGGGTTGGGTCTGAGGGTGGAGGTGCGGCATGTGGATGAGATGCGTTGGAGGGCATCTTTAACCACGTGGGAAGGGAAATTGCGGTCTCTAAAGAAGGAGGCCATCTGGTGTGTTCTGTGGTGGAACCGCTCCTCCTGGGAGCAGATACAGCGGAGGCGGAGGAATTGGGAATACGGGATGGCATTTTTGTAAGAGGTAGGGTGGGAAGAGGTGTAATCCAGGTAGCTGTGGGAGTCGGTGGGTTTGTAGAAGATGTCAGTGGCAAGTCGGTCGTCACTGATGGAGATGGAGAGGTCCAGGAAGGGGAGGGAGGTGTCAGAGATGGTCCAGGTAAATTTAAGGTCAGGGTGGAATGTGTTGGTGAAGTTGATGAATTGCTCAACCTCCTCGCGGGAGCACGAGGTGGCGCCAATGCAGACATCAATGTAGCGGAGGAAGAGGTGGGGAGTGGTGCCGGGGTAATTACGGAAGATCAACTGCTCTACGTCGCCAACAAAGAGACGGGCATAGCTGGGGCCCATACGTGTGCCCATGGCTACCCCTTTGGTCTGGAGGAAGTGGGAGGATTCAAAGGAGAAATTGTTAAGGGTGAGGACCAGTTCGGCCAAACGAATGAGAGTGTCGGTGGAGGGGTACTGTTGGGAACGTCTGGAGAGGAAAAAACGGAGGGCTTGGAGGCCCTGGTCATGGCGGATGGAGGTGTAGAGGGTTTGGATATCCATGGTGAAGATGAGGCGTTGGGGGCCGGGGAAACGGAAGTCTTGGAGGAGGTGGAGGGCGTGGGTGGTGTCTCGAACGTATGTGGGGAGTTCCTGGACTCGGGGGGATAGGACAGTGTCGAGGTAGTTAGAGATGAGTTCAGTGGGGCAGGAGCATGCTGAGACAATGGGTCGGCCAGCGTGGTCAGGCTTGTGGATCTTGGGAAGGAGGTAGAACCGGGCAGTGCGGGGTTCCCGGACTATGAGGTTGGAAGCTGTGGGTGGGAGATTTCCTGAGGTGATGAGGTTCTGTATGGTCTGGGAGATGACGGTTTGGTGATGGGGGGTGGGGTCATGGTCAAGGGGGCGGTAGGAAGAGGTGTCCTCGAGTTGGCGTTTGGCTTCAGCGATGTAGAGGTCAGTGCGCCAGACTACCACTGCGCCCCCTTTGTCCGCTGGCTTGATGGTGAGGTCAGGATTGGAGCAGAGGGATTGGAGGGCTGCGCGTTGTGAGGGTGAGAGGTTGGAGTGGGGGAGGGGGGTCGACAGGTTGAGGCGGTTAATGTCCCGGCGGCAGTTGGAAATGAAGAGGTCGAGCTTTTTACCACAGTCAGAAGTCAATGTCCGGTCTGGGCGGGTTACTCTTCGGAGGGTTGATAAGGACTTGTTGAGCAGGACGGCCTGTTTCCGCAGTGTAGGGATTAGAATTCGAATTGTTTCAACTTCACCAGCTCATTCCCATTTCAGAGAAGAGGTGTTCGGATTCAGTTCAGAGCAGACTGGCGGAAAGCAACTCAAATCTCCACAAGCACTTCCCCTCAATTGTGTAAGTTGGACCAGTGTTTAGTGACATATTCAGCTCAGATGTTCGAAGATTTGGGAAGCAGAGGCAAAGGCAAGATATAGAACAGAGTACTGTTACAAAGGGAAGCAGTAGCAGACGATAGTTTCGATCGAGGGACATGAACCCAGCACCCTCCCGCTGCGACACTACTTTCCCACGCGGAGTGTTTTCCACAGATCCCTTCAGCCTTTTGTCTGGCGTGTGGCATGCACGTTCGAGCCTGATGTCAAAGATCTCCACTGCTGTCGTGTAATATGCTGTTTCGCGGACGTATGGAGCCTGTGTAAATATAAACTCATTTCTAAATTCCCACATTCTGTTGGTCGAACTGTGATTTCACACTGAATCACAACATGTGTCACAGCGCAGACGGAGGCCATGCGGCCCACCTTCGATCTGCTGGTTGCGCACTGTTAGTAAAGGTGTGTCTCAATTCGTATTTCCGTGCCTGTTTTGTGTAAAACTGCACATCTGAACATGACCACCGAATTCCCTTTCGGGTCCATTGAATCTTCCTCTTTGTCAATGTCAGATAGGGATTTACTGACACGAACCACTCCCTGTACGAAAACGTTCTTCGTCATGTCACTTTTACTTCTTTCCCTCCTGACTTTAAAATTCTGCCGAATCGTTGTGGATCCTTTCAGGCGTGGGAGCATTTTCACAACATTATTTCCTGTGTCTAGGCCTCTCATCATTTGCAAGGCTTCTGTTCTCCGTGGAGAGCAGTCCCAATTTTCCAATTTCGCTTCATTGCTGACATTCCTCAAACACCGCATCTCTGGCAAGTCGGAGTAGTAGAAGACCCAAAGCGAGATTCATACCCCTAGACCAACGAGCTAGATACCAGGCGCACCCCATCGTCCATACCCGCCCCACCTCTTGAACAAGCTGAGACTTGCTCAGTGTGAAATACATTTGAGATTGCTCTTAGAATTGCAAGCGGCAAACAGTTTCCAGAACAGCTGCTTCTCATTCTGTCTCCTTACTGCTGTTTGTCCCGTCCCCAGGAACCGGGCTCTCTCCACTGTCAGATAATTCAACCGTTTTGTTTCTAAACATTTTTCTGATACCCAGGTGGCCAGTGACAAGCACTGCCCTCCTCAACATAGGGTACAGAGAACAGGAGAAGACCACAAAGAACTCCACGAGTGTGTCACCTCAACTGTGCACATTGGGCCAGTATATCCATGTGAAATATTTATGTTGAGTTTTTTGGGAAGCAAATGAGAAGGCGAGGTGCAGAACAGAGCGCCCTTAGACAGGAAAGCTGCTAAAGACGACATTACGTGAATAGGAGAGAATAGGACATGGCGGATTTCAGGCCCGAAAATCATGGAACTGTAGGTGGGGCTGGAGGGTCTTCAAGTGGAAAATGAGGTGTTGTTCTTCCATCTGGAGCTGAGCTTTGCTGGAACACTGCTGCAAGCCTGAGACAGAGATGTTGGCCAGGGAACAGGGTGGCGTGTTAAAGTGGCAGGAAAGCAGAGGGTCAGGGCCTTTTTTTGCGGGCAGAATTGATATGTTCTGCGAAACCGTCACCCAGTTTATGCTTCATGCTACTTTGCGGAAACGACACTGTGAGCAGCGAATGCAGTAGACTAGGTTGTGGCAAATGTGCAGGCAAAGTGCTGTTTGACCTGGCAGGTATGTTTGAGCCCTTGGATATTCAGGAGGGAGCAGGTAAGTGAGCAGGTGTTACACATTCGGCGGTTGCAGTGGAAACTGCCTTGGCACTATGGGAGGTGGGTGTGGGGTGTTGCGAGCGAAGGAAGAGTGGACCTGAGGTGTAAGCCCTGCCCATTTACCTCCTCTCATATATAAATCCGTGATGTTGGAAGAACTTTCCAAAGAATGATTCAGTACCACGTGACTCATGAACTAATTAGTATTCATGTTCCGGGGCCAGCATCATTATTGTGTCACAGCAGCTGCAGGCCATCACCGGGGGCTCGCCCTATGACGTCACGGTGCAGCTGGAAGCCCCGGGACAGTTTATCATAGAAACCCCCGTATCGGGAAGCACTGAGATAGCTAACTACTGTCAGTTTACAAGGGAACACATCTCCACATTGCACAGCCTCGAGGCAAGCTTCCCGTCCTTCCACTTAAAGTTCAAGAGCCCTCAAACCGAAATTCCCCAGGTACATTTGGAAGAATTTTTTCCAGGTGTTCGCAAAGTATATCTATGAGCACTTTGTTAAAGTTTGAATTTTGCGAGTGTTGAAATTTTGTGCTTTTGAGCGAAATCACAGTTCGAAGAAACAGAATGTGGTAATTTAGACAGAGCTTGTATTTGCGCGTCAGCGATATGTCTGCGGGTGCGTGATGGGAGCATCACCCAGAAGGGAAACCATTTCTCCTGTTCACTCAATGTCCTCTTTAGCAGCTTTCCCGTATAACGGCGCACTGTTCTGCACCTCGCCTTCTCATCTGCTTCCCGAAACACATCGACATATGTATTTCACATTGATACACAGGCCCAATGTGCACAGTTGAGGTGACACACTCGTGCAGGTCTGTGTGGTCTTCTCCTGTTCTCTGTTGAGGAGGGCAATGCTTGTCACTGGTCACTCAGGTGTCAGAGAAAAGTTTAGAAACAAAAGGGCTAAATTTTCTGCCAGTAGAGAGGGCCCGGTTCCTGGAGACGGGACAAACGACAGCAGGGAGACAGAATGAGAAGCAGCTGTTCTGGAAATTCTTTGCCTGACCCCATTAAAAACAGACAACTTCGCAACTGGAGGGAGAACAGCAAACAGACCGCCCCGGGGCGGGCTTGAACCATCAACCTTTCAGTTAGCAGCCGAACGCGCTGACCAATTGCGCCACAGAGACAAGGAGCCACGCCCCTTTCCACATCGCTTAGGGGAGGCTATTAGTGAATTCATAATTCAGCTTGCCCATCCGAGAATTACATTTGTCGTCTATCAGTTTTACTTTTCCATAATAAAGCCTGGGAGATTTATTGTGGAGATACGGGGACAGTCTGAAGACACATCCATGTCACGAGGAACTAGCTTTCTTACTCCGGGGCCGTCGCCCTTCGAGCCTTTCAGTGTTTTGCCTGTTCCCGAGTTCTCTCATTGGCTCGGAGGCGAGAAGGGGTCTGAATTCCTGATGTGCAGGAACGACAATTCTTTCAATGTCTCAGATCAGTTCATGTCCCGAGAACATCAGAGTCAATCTCCCGGCCTTTTCAACAAGGGGACGGTGTCTGCACTGTCTCTGCTCAGTCGGACAGTTCATCTTTCATTCTCCTCTAAATATGCTTCCCAAAGAGTTTCCAAAGATTCACAAAGCTGGAGACTGGGATTTCTGTTTTGCTTCATGAACATTTTTCCATTTCCTAACTGACAATATTTTGCCCAAACCTCTTCCCAATTGTACGCCATGATTCATTTCCAGGGATGAGGAATTTCCAGTTTGGAGAGACATTCCCAAGGTTGGGAATGTTCGCTTTGGAGCATAGAAGGTTAACTGGAGATTTCCTGGGGTTTTGGGAGAAGAAGCGGTGGGAATGGGCAGATTAATGATTTGACGAACCAATTGCCACTGACCAGAGTCAGATACCAGAGGACAGGGATTGAAATTCTTGAATGAAAAGCAGCACTTGTGCCTAATAAACACAGAGAATACTGCAGAAAGCCAACAGGTCGAGCAGCATCTGTGGAAAGGTAAACAGAGCTGACGTTTTGAGTCTGTACGTTGTTTGTTCAGAGCCCGAGTTTCCTGCATGGCAATCAATTCCCAGACATGAGAAAACGGGACTTTATTGAGACGGGTTTTGTGAAGTTTGAGCGATAATGTAACCAACAGGAAGTCATTTAAAATCGCCAGCGAAGAAAGCATCGTCAGCAGGTTACCACCCTGGGCGGGGGAGTCCCAAAGGATCTCTACGCCAGCACCTTAAGTGTTCGGCCACAGCTAAGCGCCCAAAGTTGTGGTGTAAAATTTCTCATGGAATTGTTCTAAAAGGAAAGGTGAGTACTGGGCTTGTCCTGTCCGCGCCATAGCCCCAGCGGATCCTGTTCCCCTGGATTTGATCAGGACAGAGGAGGCTGATGGGAGATCGAACTGAACTACACACATTGATGAGAGATAGAGCGGGTGGGAAGGGGTAGAGAGATTAATAATCAGGGCCGAAAATAAGGAGCCACTTCAAGAAATTTGGGGTTCATTCAGCAAAGCTAATGTAGAACTGTTCACAGAAAACTGTGATGAAAGTTTCTCGAGTTATTTTGATGATGCTAATACAATCGATAGGATGAACGTAGATTGGTAAATGCATTTGGTGACAGTTCTGTTCTAGCCCTGTGAGCGAAACCTGGATCTGAAGGATTCTGTTTTCTCCGACAGGAACTGTCAAATATGCAGAGTTTCTCTTTTTGTCTCGGCTTCTCCGTATCCGCAGTCCCTGACGTTCGACATTAATTCAATTCAGAAACCCCTTTGTGGAGAAGATTTCCGTTTGGGGAACATTTTCCTGACCCCATTAAAAGCGCACAGCTTCGAAGCCAAGGAAGAACAGCGAACACACCGCCCCTGGGTGGGCTCGAACCACCAACCTTTCGGTTAACAGCCGAACGCGCTGACCAATTGCGCCACAGAGACAGGCGAGGGCTTGGGCTGCGCCATCGCTTAGGGGAGGCTATTAGTGAATTCATAATTCAGCCTCCCCGCCTAGAATTACAATTGTCCTCTATCAGTTTTACTTTTTCATAATAAAGCCTGGGAGATTTATTGTGGAGACAGCAGGGACAGTCTGATCCCACACATCCATGTCAGGAGGAACTAGCTTTCTTACTCCGGGGCCGTCGCCCTTCGAGCCTTTCAGTGTTTTGCCTGTTCCCGAGTTCTCTCATTGGCTCGGAGGCGAGAAGGGGTTTGAATTCCTGATGTGCAGGAACGACAATTCTTTCAATGTCTCAGATCAGTTCATGCCCCGAGAACATCAGAGTCAATCTCCCGGTCTCTTTAACAAGGGGACGGTGTCTGGACTGTCTCTACTCAGTTGGACAGTTCATCTTTCATTCTCCTCTAAATATGCTTCCCAAAGAGTTTCTAAAGATTCACAAAGCTGGAGACTGGGATTTCTGTTTTGCTTTTTTCCATTTTTCCATTTCCAAACTGAGAATATTTTGCCAAAATCTCTACCCAATTGTACCCCTTGCGTCATGTCCAGGGATGAGGAATTTCCATTTTGGAGAGACATTCCCAAGGTTGGGAATGTTCGCTTTGGAGCATAGAAGCTTAACTGGAGATTTCCTGGGGCTGTTGGTAATGATGGGAGAAGAGGCGGTGGGAATGGGCAGATGAATGATCAGAAGAATCAATTGCCACTGACCAGAGTCAATTACCAGAGGAAAGGGAATGAAGTTCTTGAATGAAAAGCTGCACTTGTGCCTAATAAACACAGAATACTGCAGAAAGCCAACAGGTCGAGCAGCATCTGTGGAAAGGTAAACAGAGCTGACGTTGTGAGGCTGGTACGTTGTTTGTTCAGAACCCGAGTTTCCTGCATGGCAATCAATTCCCAGAAATGAGAAAACGGGACTTTATTGAGACGGGTTTTGTGAAGTTTGTGCGATAATGCAACCAACAGGAAGTCATTTAAAATCGCCAGCGAAGAAAGCACAGCCAGCAGGTTACCACCCTGGGCGGGGGAGCCCCAAAGGATCTCTACGCCAACACCTTAAGTGTTCGGCCACAAATGCACGCCCAAAGTTGTGGTGTAAAATTTCTCATGGAATGGTTCTAACAGGAAAGGTGAGTATTGGGCTTGTCCTGTCCGCGCCATAGCCCCAACGTATCCTGTTCCCCTGGATTTGATCAGGACAGAGGAGGCTGATGGGAGATCGAACTGAACTACACACATTGATGAGAGATAGAGCGGGTGGGAAGGATCCATTCCCATGCGTAGAGAGATTAATAATCAGGGCCGAAAATAAGGAGCCACTTCAAGAAATTTGGGGTTCATTCAGCAAAGCTAATGCAGAACTGTTCACAGAAAATTGTGATGAAAGTCTCTCGAGTTATTTTGATGAGGAGTGTTGATGATGCTAATACAATCGATAGGATGAACGTAGATTGGTAAATGTATTTGGTGACAGTTCTGTTCTAGCCCTGTGAGCGAAACCTGTATCTGAAGGAATAAAAGGGACATTAACAACATCGATCTGAAATTGGATACGTGACAAGAAACAGAGCCTTCATTAACAGTTGGCTTTTGAACTGGAGAAGGTTTCTCGTGAAATTAGCTTGAGGCTTGAGGTATGCAAGGTCAAGATAATTTAGGTAAAACACGGAAACGCTATCCTCATTAGAAGACAGTGAAAGGATTACAAGACGCAAATTAAACAGTTCGGACAAGTGATACAGGGGACTGGGAAGATAAGTATTATAAACTGTGAACAACAAAGTTCTTGAGCACAACACTTACATTCAAAGACCGAAAACATCCAGGTCCTGATTAATCAGATTGCATTGTGGTGCTTTTCTGCAAAACATCCACTTGAAATGTCCTACAAAAGAGTGACAAAACCCATCCCTGTCAGCCCAAGATAGAAAATCCGTAGGGATGAACGTTTGCTGATTTTCTGAAGATTCACAAAGCTAAGACTGGGATTTGGTGATTGTTTCCTTTCCACTCCCAGGAGCCGCAGTGGTTGAGGCGGTGAGTTGGGGAAAGTGAAATGTGCCCGTGAGCAGCGTGTGGGGCTATTTCAGCTTCCCCTCCTCTGACAGCGCTGTGACTTGACTCCGATGTTCTCAGGGACATTTATTGACGCGAGACAGTGAAAAGATTCTCATTCCCGCAGATCAGGAATTCAAACCGTATGCCGGCTTCAGGACAATGAGAAAGATTAATTGGGGTGTGTGAAGAAGCTGTGAGCTGCATTTCAAACAGGTAGGTGGAGTCAGATGCGTCATCCATTGCGCCCCTGGCCCTGTGCGTATCTTACGGCACCATGCTGCAGAGTTCTGACGTTAACACGGACATGCACAGCAATGGAACCTTCACAAGGTGATCAACCAAAGATAATCACCGTCACTGCTTCCCTTCCACAGGCCCAACTTTGTGAAGCAGTATCTTTCACTGGCAAATAAAACACCCTTGTCCTCAGGTGCCTGCTTCATTTCGATCACGATTTCTAGCCCCTCACTGTTCTAGTCTCATTTCCAAACACTTTGCTCACAGCCTCAAACGAAGCTCTGCTGGTATCTGCTTGTTCCACCCGAACAGGCAGTGGGTTGCAGATACCCACCAGTCCCAATGTGAGTGAAATATTTTTCCCCCTCCGCTGATTTGAATCTTAAAGAAGAAGCCGGGGAGCAAGCTCCCTTTCTTTTCGACGACATTTCTCATTTTGTGCTCGGCAGGGTTCACACCCGCGTGGGGAAACCGCAATAGATTTCAAGTCCATCGCATTAACCACTCGGCCCACGAATACAGAACCACACTGACAACTTCACTTCCCAGGTCTGTCTGCCTGTGGAGCTGAGAAAGAGTGAATCATCGCAGAGTTTGTTTGAATCCAAACAATTCCCAGTGATTCGAAAGGGTTAAATATCTGCACATGGCGAGTCTCGGTGTTTCATCCCGAAAGGTGAAATGAACTTTCCGTTAAAAACAAAACGAGAAATTGCAGGAGGAACTCAGCAGGTCAGGCAACATCTGTGGAAAGAGAATCAGAGACAACATTTCAAAATTCTGTTTTCTCCGACAGGTACTGTCAAATCTGCCGAGTTTGTCTTTTTGTCTCGGCTTCTCAGCATCCACAGTCCCTTACGTTAGACATTAATTCAATTCAGAAACCCCTTTGTGGAGAGGATTTCCGTTTGGGGAACATTTTCCTGACCCCATTAAAAGCGTTCACTTTCGAAGCCAAGCGAACACACCGCCCCTGGGTGGGCTCGAACCACCAACCTTTCGGTTAACAGCCGAACGCGCTGACCAATTGCGCCACAGAGACAGGCGTTGGCGTGGGCTGCACCATCGCTATTAGCAAATTCATAATTCAGACTCCCCGCCTAAAATTACAATTGTTGTCTTCCGCGCAGTCTTGCGAAACATCCCGGCTTTCTTAACTTGACTTGTGCAAAAATGCCCGATTAAACTTCTCAAAAAGAACCTTCGTTAAAAGAGGCTGAGCTCCCTGGAGTACGAATGGGACAGGAAGTGAAATGATTGGAGATAGAATTGAACAGGTTGACGTGTTTACTTCCCTAATTTTCTTATCCCTATGCCAATTGGCACGTGGCTTGGGCAGTAATGTTATTACACACACTGAAGCAGAGGGATTTGAACCTGAGCCTCAGGGTTCTATGGGGGACTACAGCTGCACCACAAAAAAGAACTCTAGTAAATAGGTCCTCTTCTGTTGAATGAGAGGAAACAGCTTCCTCCTCAACATGAGACACGACCACTGTACCCTCCGTGCCCATTACAATAAATTAAGCCTTCTCCTGTTGAATGAATGAGTGGGAACCCCTCTCCGAGCTCCAAGAAGCGGGGGGCCCGGCCGGAGGCTGGATTTGCTCAAGGCTTGGATCTATTAACTTATTTAATTGGTACCTACTGTATGGGGATATGGTTTACATTAAAACCGGAGGATCATGTCAGAGTGTTTGTTTATATTGAGCAGTTGTAGTTGGTAAAATACACTCCCTGGAGGAGCACCATCTATGATGCTGCATTTCTTGCCTTCTGCCCTTCCCCCATTTGTTATCTCTCATCTCGATTTTACATTTTCAGTCAAATTTAATTTTACATTAATCAGCCTTGTATTCACTGTGTATTATTAATTAATCTGTTGGATTGTTGTAAAACAAAATTAATGGTGTAATTTCATTTATGTTGTCTGAGTTTGACATTGAATGTGCAGGTGTGAATGCCAGTAAGTTGTGAAAATAAATCAAGAACTTGTGCTTTTTAAACAAAAAGACGAGTTCAATGGTATTACTGGCATTGTCTCCTTTGAGGATGATGATTATAGTCTGACCAACAAACCATTTCATGCAGTCACCCAGTTTAATTAAAGTCTTTTGGAAAATAATTCTGACAGGCAAAGATTTATACAACCCAAAATACGGTTGGTAATCATGTGTATTCTTATCTTTTAAGCCGTAACAGATGGCATTGCGTGGCGGTTTGAGACTGAAACTTCCCTCATCAATCTACATTCTTTCCAGTGAAGTGAAAATGGCAGAGTCTCGGGCCACATTCAGGTTTCAGGAACATCCCGGGGAGGTCGCCAGGCCCGAGCGGCAAGACCTGGCTCCTGCCCCCGGGGAGAGGAGACAGTGAGACAGGGTAGGATTGGGAATCGCGGGAGGAGGGAGAGTGGGGAGTTTATAAACTCCTAGGGGGAGGCCTCAGGCCTCGGAATAAAACCCACAAGCCCAGTGTTTACTTCTTTGGGAAGGGACCTCGGGTTGCCGGTGCAACCTGCCGCCATCTTTCTCAGGGTAAGGCGCTGTCTTGGGGCGGGGAGCGCGGGCAGCCATCTTGGTGAGGGCCCCATTAACCGTCATTTCCGGAGGAGAATTCCAACCTTGTGGCAAGCTTGGACAGCAGGAAGTCATTCAGCAAATTTACTGGTTTTCTTTTCTCAAGCAACCTTGACATTTCATTATCATGTCCCTGATTCAGCTTCATTTCCAGCACCTTTGGAGGCAGCTAGATCAAGCTAATTGTTACCTAAATGAAGTTTTCCTCCATACACACACAAGGCTATCTGGCTGCATGAGGGTATTCAGGTTTTTGTGTCCTGGATAATATGTGATCAGCAGGCATCTGGCAATCTACAGGAATTGCCGCCTGTGTTATGTTTATTTAACTGTACTGACATTAATCACATATTTTCTGAATTTCTTTTGCAGGAAGACACGCGGAAAGAAATCTGAAAGCAAATGACACAACAACTTCTGACAGAGACACTTGATTCATTGGGACTTGCATATCAGCAACTGTTCAAATCGAGAAGAAACGTTTGCTTTTGTTTGCTTCAGAGCGATTTTGGATTCTGGTGTGGCAGGAAGAATACTGAGACCCACAAGTGAGGGAGATTCAGTGCGCTGACTGTGAAAACTGCTTCAACCTAATAACTCAGCTTGGGGGATAAAAATCTAACCATTCACGGTGGGGAGAGACTGTGAACGCATTTTGTCTGTAATTTCAAATCCGGAGCGAAACATGGAAAGCTCTCCCTATGGGGAAACTGTGGAAATGTGAGTATTGTGAGAAAGGGTTCCCTTCCTCTTCGGTGCTAGAAACTCACAGACGCATTCACACCAGGGAGTGGCCATTCACCTGCTCCATGTGCGGGCAGGGATTCAGTTGGATGGACAACCTGTGTGCACCAGCGGGTCCACACAGGAGAGAAGCCATTCACATACCCCATGTGCGAGAGGGGGTTCGTGCAGTCATCTACACTTCGGATCCACCAGCAGGTCCACACGGGAGAGAGTCCATTCACATGCCCCGTGTGCAGGAAGGGCTTGTGGGCAATGTACAGCAACATGAGCGGGGCCACACAGGGAAGATGCCATTCACCTGCTCTGAGTGTGAGAAGGAATTCATTGATTCTTCTGGCCTGCTGACCCACCAGCTGGTCCACGCTGGAGACAGCCCACTCCCCTGCTCTCAGCGCGGGAAGGCTTCTCCAGCTCCTCCCACCTGTGGAGACACCAGTGAATTCATGTGCCATTGCAGGGGGATTGAAAGGACAACGGCCGAGTACCATTAGCAACTGGACTATCAACCCAGTTCTGCGAACTCACAGGTTTGAATCCTGTTGTGGCAGATGACGGAATTGGAATTTGGTCAGAAATCTGGAGTTCAGAATCTAACAATGAAACCGTTTTCAGGGCAACAAAGAAAACCCCCATCTGATTCACTCATGTCCTTTTGAGGGAAGGAAACTGCCGTTGTGGGAAAGGATTCACTCAGTCATCCCAGCTGCATCCTTTACCTGATCTGACCAACACGTGACTCCAGACCCCAGCAATGTGGTGGACTCTTGACTACGCTCCCTGATTCCTGGAAAATAGGTGGGGAGAAATTTACTTGGATACAGACCGTAGGTTGAAATTGCTGAGTGAGGCAATACTTCCTCTGGGTTAAGGCTGTAACAAGGATCCAATTACAAAGGGACACGTCTGTGCTGACCAAGAGTAAAGAAAGTGGGGATGGGGAGTGTGTGCACTTTGACCTTGAGCTGTTTTAAAATGAAATAAATTGGTTTTCATATGCCTTTATGCTGGGGAGATCTGAAGCAGTACCGAAGTTGGGTCACAATTAAGGTGGCCTGAACTTACCATCAGACTCAGACACTGATATCTATGAGATCCAACACGTTTTTGTTTTAAAGCTGGTAATTTCTTTCAGCCTCTAACACTAAGTTTCCAATGTTATGTATCAGAAGGAGCAGTGAAATAGTAGCTAGTATTGTTAGAAACTGTTAAGTCTGTCATCTCTGCACGTACTGCGTTGTTTCATCTGCATTGTAAAGTTTACTGCCTGCAGCGGGAACGTGTGGGCTGTGTTCACTAGAAACTAAAAATCACACAACACCAGGTTATAGTCCAATAGGTTTATTTGGAAGGACTAGCTTTCAGAACACTGCTCCTTCGTCAGGTAGCTGTGGAGCAGGATCATAAGGCACAGAATGTATAGCAAAAGATTAGTGTCATGCAATTGAAATGATATATTGAACCAACTTAGATTGCTGTTAAGTATTTCTTCTTTTAGAATGGGTTGAAGGTTTCTGTTCATTAATATGTAAATCCCAGAACTAGTTTTAAGTCACATTCTCCAGATAACTTCAGGTTTTATAAAAAGAGGTGACATCTCAGCTCAGTCAATGCATTAAAGGTGTGAGGTTTGAGTCTGTCTGTATCCCAATCTTGAGTTAGACTGGTTGTATTTTCAAAGTAGGGATTTATAAAATATGAAATGGCTTGACTGCCTGCAGATTGCACACCTTTTGAGGAAAACTGAATGTATCTGCAAATATAATTCTGAAAATCCAAATTCACCCTATAGACTTTGTGTGTGTGTGTGCATAAGAGAGTACTTGTTTGCATGCTTGGTAAAGTGTGATGGTTTGGAGATGCCGGTGTTGGACTGGGGTGTACAAGGTTAAAAATCACACAACATCAGGTTATAGTCCAATAGGTTTAATCGGAAGCACTAGCTTTTGGAACGCCGCTCCTTCATCAGGTGATTGTGGAGGACACAATTGTAAGGCACAGAATTTATAGCAAAAATTTACAGTGTGATGTAACTGAAATTATACATAGAAAAATACTTTGATGGTTTTTGAACAGATGAAAGACTCAACAAACAATGATAGTTTCACTTCTTTCGTATGTAAATAGAGTCATAGAGATGTACAGCATGGAAACAGACTCTTCGGTCCAACCTGTCCATGCCGACCAGATATCCCAACCCAATCTAGTCCCACCTGCCAGCACCCTGCCCATATCCTTCCAAACCCTTCCTATTCATGTACCCATCCAAATGCCCCTTAAATGTTCTCAGGTTAACTGTAACAATTGGTGTTAGCTAACATCAATTGTTACAGTTAACCTGAAAATGTAACTTATGTAAATCACAAAACCTTTTTTAGTTTCACTTTTTTCATATGTAAACTATCATGGTGTTCGAACAGATGAAAAATTCAAGAAACAATCAAGGTATTTTTTAATGTATAATTTCAGCTACATCACACTGTAAACTTTTGCTATACATTCTGTGTCTTATAATTGTGTCCTCCACAACCACCTGTTGAAGGAACAGTGCTCCGAACGCTAATGCTTCCAGTTAAACCTGTTGGACTATAACCTGGTGTTGTGTGATTTTTAACTTGGTAAAGTGTAAGTGTGATGGAGTGTAAGCCTGTGAAAGGGTGTATTTCTTTGTGTACCTGAGAGAGAAAGTGTGGATAAAAGCGAGGGGTGCATTTTGGTAAAGCAAACAAGGGCAAGGCTTAGACAGTAAATGGTAGAACAGAGAGACCCGGTGGGGGGAAAGTTTCAGGTACATAGTTCTTTGAAAGTTGCATCACCGATAGACAGGGTGGTTAAGGTGGTGGTTAGCACACTTGCTTTCATTTTTCACATAATTGAGTGTTGGAGTTGGGACGTCATGTTGAGGTTGTACAGGATGTTGATGAGGCCACTTGTAGTGTACTAAGTACATGGAACATAGAAAAATACAGTGCATACAGGCCCTTTGGCCCTTGATGTTGTGCCAATCCAAGCCCACCTAACCTTCAATAGCCCACTATCCTCCATATGCCTACCCAATGCCCGTTTAAATGCCCATAAAGAGGTAGAGTCCACCACTGCTACTGGCAGGGCATTCCATGAACTCACGACTCCCTGAGTAAAGAACCTACCCCTAACATCTGTCCTATACCTACTGCCCCTTAATTTAAAGCTACGCCCCCTCGTAACAGCTGACTCCATACGTGGAAAAAGGTTCTCATGGTCAACCCTATCTAAACCCCTAATCATCTTGTACACCTCTATCAAGTCACCCTTAAACCTTCTTTTCTCCAATGAAAACAACCCCAAGTGCCTCAGCCTTTCCTCATACGATCTTCCTACCATACCAGGCAACATCCTGGTAAACCTCCTCTGCACCCGTTCCAGTGCCTCCACATCCTTCCGATAGTATGGCGACCAAAACTGCACACAATACTCCAGATGCGGCCGTACCAGAGTCTTATACAACTGCAACATGACCTCAGGACTCCGGAACTCAATTCCTCTACCAATAAAAGCCAGTACGCCATATGCCTTCTTCACCGCACTATTTACCTGGGTGGCAACTTTCAGAGATCTGTGTACATTGACACCAAGATCCCTCTGCTGATCCACACTACCAAATATCTGACCATTAGCCCAGTACCCCATCTTTTTGTTACTCATACCAAAGTGAATCACCTCACACTTACCCACATTGAACTCCATTTGCCAGCTTTCTGCCCAGCTCTGCAGCTTATCGATATCCCGCTGGAACCTGACACATACTTCCTCACTGTCAACAACTCCCCGACTTTCGTATCATCCGCAAACTTGCTCAGCCAACCTTCTAGCCCCTCCTCCAGGTCATTTCATTGGTTTGGTCGCCCTGTTATGAGGGCGTAGGAGGTTGAGGGGTGACCTTGCAGAGATTTATAAAATCATGAAGGTTGTAGGTAAAGTGATTAGCAAATGTCTGTTCCTTTAGTGAAGGAGAATTAAAAACTAGGGGACTTTTTTTAAGGTGAGAGGAGAGAGATTTTAAAAGGAACCTGAGGGATAACGTTTTTACACAGACGTTAGTTTGTGAGTAAGTGAACTTCCAGAAGTGATAGACGCAGGTATAGTTACAATATTTAAAAGACATTTGGATGGTGTAATGAAGGTGTAGGTGTGTAGTGTACCTTTTGACAGAGAGGAAGTGAGCAAGGACTGACTGAAAGCACAAAGCATGCTGAACAATTAAAAAATGTAACATTTGGTTGAAACAAATAGCTGAAGTTGCGTTGCCATTGAACAAAAACAAATTCCAATTTGGCCAATCAGTTTAAAGTATGCCCCGATACCAAAATCCTATCGAATTTGAATTTTACCGTTTGGAATTACACCAAACCAATGAAATGATCTGATGTTTTGGGGGATAAAACCAGACGTTTTGAACAGTTAGAGGGGAAACAGCCAAGACAACCAAGCAAGCACCAACACAAGGCCAGCCGGATATCTCTCGTGAAGAGACAGGTTCTTCCATTTCTATCATTGGGTGACCCAAATGAGACATTTTTACTGATAGCTGCATAATGATCTTCCTGCTGGATTTTTTACAGAGGGCACAGTTTCTGGTGAGAGAAATCCTGTATCCTGGGAAGGTGGGTAAATAACAAAAAGTGCCGTTGATAGCATTTTAACTGTGGAACTACCAGCTCTTGTGGGAGCAGTGCATTCCTCAAAAACATTTTGGAGGTATTCTGTATAACTGTGAGACTGAAAACAGTTTTCCCACTGAGCGTTAAACAGATACTGAGAATGTAACACGTTATAGAGTGTGTTCCTGGGAAATGGAGGATTGAACTTGCCAACATGAACCAAACTTTGCAGAGAAAGGAAATTTCCTGGGACGGAAGAGCTTGATAGCAGTCAATAATTGTCAGATTATTTGATGAAGATAACAGCTCATATGGGGTGATTACTGGGGATCCCAGAAGATTTGTACAGAACTTGACAAATCTTTAATTAGGTTTGAAACGTTGTTTTGTGTTTTGATTGATAAGGTTTATCTAAAGGAAGAAACTGCTAACTTTAAAAAAATCAAGGTTAAGGAGGGACAGATTGATTATATGATTGTTTGAGGACAGATAAAAAGACATTTATTGACATTGACAATAGACAATAGGTGCAGGAGTAGGCCATTCTGCCCTTCGAGCCTGCACCGCCATTCAATATGATCATGGCTGATCATTCCTAATCAGTATCCTCTTCCTGCCTTATCTCCATAACCCTTGATTTCACTATCTTTGAGAGCTCTATCCAACTCTCAAATGAATCCAGAGACTGGGCCTCCAATGCGCTCTGGGGCAGAGCATTCCACACAGCCACCACTCTCTGGGTGAAGAAGTTTCTCCTCATCTCTGTCCTAAATGGAGATTGGAGTAGAGCTCAGAGTGATACAATTCTAAAGTTTCACTCTGTGCATGAATGGAAAACTGCTTAAAGATTGGCTCCTGGTCTTATACTTCACCAATTAAAATTGCTGGTTTGACAACTCTTGTAATCATAGAATCCCCACACTGTGGGACAGGCCATTCGGCCCATCGAGTCCACACTGACCCTCCAAAGAGCATCCCACCCAGACCCACCCCAAAACTCATCTCTGAACACTGTGGGGCAATTTAGCAAGGCCAATCCACCCTAACCTGCCCATCTTTGTGACCATGGGCGGAAACTGGAGCACTGAAAAGAGGGCAGAGGAACGTGCAAATCCCACACAGACAGTTGCCAAACAGTGGGATCGAACCCAGATCCCTTGCAGTGTTAGGAAGCAGCGCTAACCACTGAGCCAGCGAAATGGCTGATCTTTAAAACATTGAGAATAGCTAAAATAATGTATTTAGAAACATCAATAAAGTTTGAAAGCATATTCAATTGCTTAAAAAAAAGCTGCAGACATCTTTCTGAAACTTGCAGTTAAGCCACAGTTGAGGGCAGGCTGTGAGGGAGGAATGACCTATTCCTAGTCTTGTGAAATTGGTACAGAATATGTAGAAATAGAGTCATAGAATTGCAGAGCACAGAAACAAAGCTTTTGGTCCACGCCGACCACATATCCTAAATTAATCTAGTGACCTGTTTGCCAGTATTTGGCTCATATCTCTCTCAACCCTTCCTATTCATATCGAGGTCTTTCCAGAACCCATCCAGAAGCCTTTTAAATGTTGTAAATGTACCTTGACACACGGCCTCTGGCAGCTCATTCCATACATGCTCTGCATGAAACTTTATCCCTTTTAAACCTTTCCCCTCTCACCCTAATCCGATGCCCCTCTAGTTTCGGACTTCCTCTACCCTGGGAAAGACATATAAAATTGAGCAGCCAGACAAAATTCAAAAACAATAAAATGTTGAGTCCCAGGAAAACAAAGTTGTGGCACCAGTCTTTTTTTACTCTCCTATTAGCATTTGGAATGAAAATCTGTCGGCGATACCAACATCTCCACAGGACATAGTACGCATGCTTCTCGGTGTCAGCAAGCACTGCGCATGTACGCCGGTGTCAGCAAAATACTGCGCATGTATGCCGGTGTCAGCAAGCACTGCGCATGTACGCCGGTGTCAGCAAACTACTGCGCATGTATGCCGCTGTCAGCAAAATACTGCGCATGCTCCTATCTGACAGTGGAAACAGCGCGCGACATTCTTTTGATGGACCAATAGAAAGCGCTAGAAGACCGGAAGGAGTGTGGTCTTCCTGCCATTGAGAGCGCCCCTATTCTCTGAATGCGGATGTTGGACCATGAGTTTGTGAAGCTGCAGTTGCTGTTCCTGTCTGTCTGAATGAAGACTGAGCTTCACCTCAGACTGCAACTTTCCTCTGTCCAACATCTGTGAGTACAACACACTCTTTTCTCACCCCCCTTTTCCATTTTATTTTTTCATTCTGGAGTTCAGTTCTTGACTTGCAGCAAAGTTGGCTAATTGTGTCTTAATTGTCAAACACATGGCAAATGCAGTAACACAGTGTGAAGTTATAGTTTTTCCTGTGAAATAAAACAGAAAGGAGATGCATTGTTAAATGCATTGTTTATATTGGGATGTGGAACAAGTGAGAACTGCAGCTGCTAGAGATCAGAGTCGAAAAATGTGGCGCTGGAAAAGTACAACAGATCAGGCAGCATCCGTGGTGCAGGACAGTCAATGTTTTGGGCAAAAACCATTCATCAGGAATGATGTGTGGATGTACAAAGGTGCCTCAGCTACGTTCTACTCAGGCTTTCTATCCCAGTCAATGCCAGTTGTCAGATAGGTGCAGCAAGCAATGAGCAAGGCAAGTGGTGGATGAGCAAGAGGAATTGAGTTCATAAGTGGGGATGTCTTCCTGCAGTTAGGGGGTCATTGAATATATTCAAAGCTGAGTTTATCTGACTTTTAAATGTTAAAAGTAGTTATGGGGCAAGGCAAGGAAATTTGTTAAAAAAAATATTTTATTAGAAACTTTTTCAAATCTTTTACAAAACATCTATAGACAAAAAAGAACAATACCAAAATACAGAAAGATAGAGGCAGTACAACAATGTCATATCAAGATACTATTAATAATGAACTAACGACTATTCTCCCAGAACAACCGTACCTACTTAGCTTAAACTAAACTACAATCAAATGTTTAAAAAATTAAATTAAACTGAATTCAAATTAAATTACATCACATTATTTTATTCTATTTCACTCACTACACCTCCACTGAGGCTCCCATCCCTGGGAGCTCCAGTTATTGTACCCATAATCTTTTTCCCCAGCCTCCCTTCCCAGGGCCCCACTGGTGCCCAAACTGATTCCTATGGCATACCACGGCCCTAATCAATATTGCTGATAAGTCTGCATCCATATAATTTAGAAAGGGTTGCCATGTCTTGTAAAACCGCTCTGTTCTGTGGTGCACCATATTCATGTGGTAGTCTTGGGGGAGGTGCTCCATCACTAGCCGACGCCACCCCATAAGACCTGGGTTTTTTCCCAATGTCTATTTCATTAAAATGTTCTTCCTTGCATAGTAGGTAAGAATGTTACACAGTCTCTTCCCATGTTTCCCAGGAGAGGGCAAATTTGCCAACCCCAGAAGAAGAAATGCCAGATCCACTTTAACTTCAATCCCGAGGATGTCCTTCGACTCCCTTACTATAGCACTCCAGTAAGTCTGGATCTTAAAAAATGACCAATAGCAGTGTGAGAGAGAGAGCCTCTACTAATTTTACATTTGGGACACCCTGGTGATACTCCTCTCTTGAACTTAGCTAGCCTCTGTGGCACCATATGAGCCCTGTGTAAAATCTTCAATTTCATTGCCTTTGCTGTGTTACGTATTGAAATTTTCCTTACATTTTCCCATATTTCTTTCCATACTTCCAATGAAGTATCCTCTCCGAGCTCCTGATTCCACGTCCTACAGATTCCCTCCATGTCCCATAAGGCACGTCCCTTTTGTAAATAATACAAAGTACTGACTGAAAGAACACCAACACACTGGAGTACTCTTTCTCCACGTCTGACCTGGAAAGCTGAGCTGGGACCATCGTCTTTTTCTGTATTAATCCCTTATCTAAAAGTACCGGAATAGGTACAATCCATATTTCTGGCTTAGCTGGCTAAATGACATCAAGACCTCCCCCTTGAATAAATCTCCCAGACAGGAGATTCCCTTATTCTCCCATGACTTAAAGCTGGAGTCCATTGCCCCAGGTTTAAATCCTTGGGCTTCCACCAATGGGGTAAACAGTGAGGTCTTAAGCCAACTGCCCTCATCTTGCCTCATTATCCTCCAGGCTTTCACTGTATTTAAAATGACTGGACTCTTACACTGCTCGGTCATGGATTTCATCTTATCCATAAATAATTAGGGGCCATCGCAACGGCGAGGCTTCAACATCAAGCCAAATTGACCCCGAATCACCCCCACGCCCAGCCACCCAGATATGGTAACAAAGTGCATATTTGATGTCTCTTCAAGTCTGGAAGGTTCACCCCACTCCCTCACCCTGCGAGAGCTGCAATTTGGTAAATTTAATTAGGGGGTGCCTGCGACACCAAATAAAAGAACCTAGCCAACCATTGAGCCTCTGTAATACTCATCTGGGTAGCAACAACAGGAGCATTCTCAAGGGGTACAACAGGCGAGGAAGAACATTCATTTTATTCAGGGCTATTCGGCCTAACCATGATAATGGTAATCCGTCCCACCGCTGCAAATCCTGCTTTATCCTCTCCAGTATTTGTACATAGTTAGCCTTATACAGGTGGTGGAAGGTAGGGGTAATAAAAATTCCCAAATACAAAAATCCTTTTGACGACCATCTAAACAGGAACTGCATTCCATCCTTCAGATCAGGCACCTCTGCTAATCCCCCCACCGGCATGGCTTCCGATTTTGTAAAGTTGATCCTGCAGCCCGAAAAACAGCCAAATAAATTAATTGTTTGAATCAATCGAGAAACTGACTCCTCCAGATTGGCCAAGAACAAAAGGATGTCATCAGCATATTGGGTGATCTTATGCTCGCCCATTCCCACTCCTGGCACCACTATTTCAGGGTCCCTCCTGATAACCTTAGCTAATGGCTCAATTGCCAAGATAAATAGCAGCGGTGAAAGAGGACATCCCTGTCTACTACCTCTCCCAATATGAAAGTTATCTGACTTAGTGCCATTTGTGATAACTGCTGCCTTAGGATCATTATACAACACCACCACCCATCTAGCAAAGGATCCCCCCAGACCAAAATGCTTGTGGACCCCAAACAAGTACAGCCATTCTATCTGGTCAAATGCCTTTTCTGCGTCTCAGGAGACCACTGAACCCAGAATCAATCTTTGCGGCATACCTGCACCATGTTCAGTACCCTCCTGATATTGTTGGAGGAGCTACGACCCTTAAAACCCATCTGATCATCTTTCATAATATAGGGCAACACCTTTTCCAACCTCAGGGCCAGCATTTTGGGTAGAATTATTAAATCTATGTTCAAAAGTGAAATGGGTCTGTATGAAGCACATTCTTCAGGCTCTTTCCCCTTCTTTAAAATGAAGGAAATATTAGCCTCTCTAAGAGAGAGCGGAAGACAAACCTGTGTATATGAATTGATATACATCCCCAGAGGTGGCATTTATGAATTCCTTATAGAATTCACTTGGGAATCCATCTGACCCCAGTGCGTTGTCACTCTGGAGATGCTTTATTGTTTCCTGCACCTCCTGTATCGTCATAGGGGCATTCAACACGGAAACCTGTTCTGCCTTTATACTGGGGAGGGGCACCTTCTCCAAATTCAAACAATCTTTGTTTGGCGAAGGAGACCCTTTTTTGCCACCTGTGTGTGTAATGAGTCGAGAGCAGCCCGGAGAGCTGCAGCTTGACCAGTGAAGGCCTAATATAATATACTTCCTCAGCATCTGTTGTTGCTCCTCCCTCTGCTTCCTTCGAGTTGTTTAATACGAAATAACTAGGCCTCATAAATATGCCTTAGTGGCCTCCCACAGTATTGCTGGATTACTGGCCTTACCTGAGTTGATATCCCAGAAGACCCTGAACTTTCTTCTGATGTACTCAACGAATTTGCTATCCCTTAACAGGAATGGGTCCGTGCACCAGTGCCATGCATCCATTCCACCACCCTTGATTTTACCATCTAAATACACTGGCACGTGGTCTGAGACAGCTATATTCCCAATTTTACAAGCCAGTGTTCTATCCAAAATATCTGATGACATAAAAAACATGTCAACTCGCGTGTGGCACTTGTGTGGGTTGGAATAGAAAGTAAAGTCTCTTCCATTCAGGTGGAGGTGCGTCCACACATCCACTAACCCCAACTCCTCACACTGGGGCAGCACGGTGGCTCAGTGGTTAGTTCTGCTGCCTCACAGCACCAGGGACCAAGGTCCGATTCCGGCATTAGACGACTGTGTGTGGAGTTTGCACATTCTCCCCGTGTCTGCATGGGTTTCCTCTGGGTGCTTTGGTTTCCTCACACAGTCCAATGATGTACAGGTAAGGTGAATTGGCCATGCTAAATTGCCCATGGTGTTAGGTGCATTAGCCAGAGGGAAATGGGTCTGGGTGGATTACTCTTCGGAGGGTCAGTGTGGACTTGTTGAGCCAAACGGCCCATTTCCACACTGTAGGGAAACTAATCATTTCCACCAACTGCTTAGATTGTGCAGTCATACATGCCAGGCCCCTTGTTACCCTGTCTACCTCAGGATCTATGAGGCGATTAAAATCCCCTCCTATGATCGTGCTGTGCACCCCAAGACTCATTAATTTAGCAACTGCATCAATCAGAAATGTAAGAGGGTGCATGTGGTGGGGTGGGGGAGGATACACATTCAGGACGCCATGTAGTTGAGCTTTAAGAATGATGAACTGTCCAAGTTCATCCTTAATTTGCTCAATTACCTGGAAAGGGAGGTTCCTTCTTATCAGTATAGCCACTTCTCTACTTTTAGAGCTAAAGGAGAAGAATACCCTATCATAACTCCCTCACCACCCCACCTTACCCATAGCTAACATCCTGGATCCTTCCAGCTGAGGCCGTGCCCTAGCCCCAGGCAATTCACAGATGAAAAAAAACGTTATTTGCATTCTGAGAGTTAAAAATGGATGCCCATTCCCCCCTCTCCCACCCTCCCCCCACACCCCCCACACCCCCCCCCCCCACACACATACACACACACACACACACACACCCCTTCTCCATACATCTTAACCAGAGGTATAGCCACCCCCAAACCAAAACCAAAAGGACAGCAGTTAAAACAAAAGTCCCCACATAATGCACAACTGAACGATATACTAAATAATTCCGGTTTTACATCAAGGCAGTACAGAGAAGCCGATAACCACAAAAAAAATGGAGAGAGGAAAAGAAAAGAAGGGGCAGAAAGAACTGTACCATTGTCCATATCGATGGCCCTATCCTGACCTGAGTCCTTGAATTCAGAGAATTCACAAAGTCCTTCACCTTTTCTGCTGAATCAAAATGAGATACCGACCTCCCATGAGCGAAACATGGCCAGGGACCTCAAGGAATATTGAATGTTCAGATCCCTTAATTTTCTCTTAACTTCATCAAAAGCCCTTTCTCTTCTTAATTCTTGCTCCTAAGAAGTCCTGAAAAGATATTATTCTTGAGCCTTTGTGTATTAAAGCCTGTGGATCTCTTCCCAGTTTTCTTGCTGTTTCAATCACTAACTGTTTTTCTTTATAATGCAGGAGTCGCACAAGGACCGTGCGGGGGCGTGGGTCCGGTCCTGACCTGCACATTGCAATTCGGTGGGCCCGCTCCAAACTCAACAGGCCCGACTCCAACTCCAGCCCCAAGAACGTCAGGAACCACTTCTCCAGGATTCCAACGAGGTCTTCGCCTTCCTCAGGTTCCGGAAGACCCACGAGCTGTAAGCTTTTTCTCTTACTTTAGTTTTCCAGGTCGTCCACTTGCTCCTGAAGGACCTGAACCTGGTCTTCCAGCGTTTGGATCCTTCCTCCTGAGACCTCCACCACGGTCTCCGATGCCACGGTCCTCTCCTCCACTGCCTATTCTCTTCGGGCCAACATTTGAATTTCCTGACCATGCTTTTCCGGCGTGGCAGATAGTGGTTCCACCGCTGCTTCAATCTTTTCTCAGAGTTTGGCAAACTCTGAGAGTAACTGCTGCTGCCCCATTAAATCCAATGGGACTGCCCTGGGAGTTTGAGCAATGGCTCCAGGCACCCCCGATGCAGTAGGGGAGTGCCCTGCCTGCTGCACCCCTGTCGGCCCCTTTCCTTCATTTGCTTTCATTCTGGTCCTAAAGCTGTCAAACCACAATTATAGCAGCTCCAGATGTTCACTAAGTTTATATTAGTTTTTTTTCTCCTAAAGATGGTTAATGAGGGGGAGGGGGGTAAAGGTCCACATTGCCAGACGATATGGCACAGAGCCCAACACAGCAGACCACTCAGACCACCGCCATCTTGGATCTCCAAGAAAATGGTTTTCAGACCAGTAGAGAACAGCTACAGGATCATACAGCACAGAAACAGACTCTTCAGTCCAACTAGTCCATGCTATGTTCTCAAATTAAACTGGTCCATTTGCCAGTGACTGGCCCATATCCCTCCGAACCTTTCCTATTCATGTACTTATCCAAATGTCTTCTAAACATTGTTACTGCACCTGCATCCCCCACTTCCTCTGGACATTGATTCCACACACAAACCACTTTCTTTAAAAAAAAGGTTCTCCTCATATCTTTTTAAAATCTTTCTCCTCTCCCCTTCAAAATTTGCTCCCTCATCTTGAAACCCCCACCCTAGGGAAAGGACATCTGCTGGTCACCTCATCTATACCCCTCATGATCTTATAATCCTCTCTATAATGTCACCTCTCAACCTCCTACATTCCAGTGAAAAACATCTCAACCTATCCACCCAGATGTCAGTATATTCATATCCAGTTATGATCTGTTCAGTGCTGGCGCAAGCTCGAAAAACCAAATGGTCTACCCCTGCTCATACTGTGTGAGACCATAAGACATGAGAACAGAAATTAGGCCATTCAACCCATCGAGTCTGCTCCGCCATTCAATCATGGTTGATAAATTTCTCAACCTCATTCTCCTGCTTTCTCCACATTACCTTCGATTCCCTTGATACTTAAGAAGCTATCTATCTCAGTCCTAAATATACTCGGTGACCTGGCCTCCTGTGGCAATGAATTTTATAGATTCAGCACTCTCTGGCTGAAGACATTTCTTCTTATCTCCATTCAGAAAAGTCTTCCCCTTATTCGAAGGCTGTGCCCTCTCTTACCAATGGAAACATCTTGTCAATGTCCACTCTGTCCTGGCTGTTCAGCATTCTGTCTGTTTCATTTAGATCCCCCCTGAGTGTGGGCCTGTTAATCAGCATGAACCACACCCTTCAGGATGAGGGACAGAGGAATTAGGTTCAGCAAAGTGAGAATGGGGGAGAGTCTGAGGGATGGGGATTTTCAGCTTTCTGGGAATGAGAGAGAAAAGAAAGTTTGATATAAATTAGAATTGATTACATAGGCTGATTGGCCAAGGAGTGGCAGATGGAGTTTAATTTAGATGAGTATGAGATTTTGCATTTTGGTAAGGCAAATCAGGGCAGGACTTATACACCTAATGCTAAGGTCCTGGGGAATGTAGCAGAACAAAAAGACCTTGGAGAGCAGGTTCATAGTTCCTTGAAAGTGGAGTCGCAAGTAGATCAGATAATGAAGGAGCTGTTTGATATGCTTTCCTTCATTGGTCAGTACATTGAGTTAGACCATGTTTTGGAATACCACACTCAGTTCTGATCTCCCTGCTGTAGGAAAGATGTTGTGATACTTGAAAGAGTTCAGAAAGGATTTAGAAGGCTGTTGCCAGAGTTGGAAGGTTTGAGCTCCAGGGAAGAGCTGAATAGACTGGGTCTATTTTCCCTGGAGTGGAGGCTGAGGGGTGACCTTATAGAAGTTCATAAGGGGCATGGATAGGATGCATAGCCAAGATCTTTTCCCCAGGATATGGGAGTCCAAAAGTATAGGGCATAGTTTTGAGATGAGAGGGGTAACCTGAGGGGAAACTTCCTCACAAAGATGGTGATGTCTCTGTGGAATGAGCCGCCAAAGGAAGCGGTGGAGGCTGGTACAATTACAACATATTAAAAGGCATCTGGATGGGTACATGAATAGGAAAGGTTTTGATGAATTTGGGCCAAATGCTGGCAAATGGGACTGGATGAATTTAGGATATCTGGTCGGCACCAGCAAGTTGGGCCGAAGGGTCTGTTTCCGTGCTGTATGACTCTAATCGTCCTCAGTGAAAGTAGAAGTGTGGTTGTGAAGAAGAGACTTTCAGAGCAGTTTTCAAAGATGTTTTGCCCTGACTGGGAGCAGAAGTTACAACAAAATCTTTCAGTTGTGAGACAGTAACTGAGTGAGGGAGCACATCTGGAATTCTAGTGGAAAGTGGGAATTCATTGCACTGTGGGGAAAAGTGCTTTCAGGTTTACTGGCAGTAAGTACAGTGTGCTGAGTGGAGAACCTAGTGAAGGGTTAGGTGAGTTTTTGTTTTAAACTGCTCATTTCATTCAGCCTCCAACATTATATTTCCAACGCTGTCAATCAGAAGGAGCGGTGAATCAGTAACTGGTATCGTTAGAAGCCTTACGGTTTTCAGTACAGCAGATATTGCATTGTTTCATCAGCATTGTAAAAGTTACTGGCAGCAGTGGGAGGTGTGGGCTGCATTCACTAGAAATGATTAAGCAGTTACAGAACACACATACGAGAGGGCAAGGTGGGACTTGTCTTTCGATTTGCAGAAAGTGGGAGGTTCTGTGAGCTGTCATCCTGAGTGCACACAATCATTGAAGCCCTACAGTGTGGAATCAGGCCATTCAGCCCATAAAGGCAACGCTGACCCCTCTGAAGAGCATGCCACACAGACCCACCCCCACCCCACCTATCCTGTCCTGTCGTTTCTGCTGGTGAATTAGACTAGGACTAGGGGACATGGCCTCAAGATTAGGGAGAGTAGATTTAGGACAGAGATGAGGAAGAACTGCTTTTCCTGGAATGTGGTGAATCTATGGAATTGTCTGCCCAAGGAAGCAGTAGCAGCAGCTTTATTAAGTATATTCAGGATACAGTTGGCTGGGTTATTGCATTGTAGGGAATTAAAGGGTAGTTGGGACAATGCAGATAGGAGGAGCTGAGATGATGATCTTAATGAATGGCAGAGCAGGCTGGATGGGCCAAATGGCCTACTCCTGCTCCTATTACTGTGAAACTATAACTGTGCATTTCCCATGGCTAACCCACCTAACCTGCACATCCCTGGATACAATGGGCAATTTAGCATGACCAATCCAAATCAAGGCCGGTGAGCAGTGTGGTGATGTGGAAAATGAACGTTGGAGAACGATAAAAAGGGACAAGGAGGATAAACGTACCAGCAATAAAAGCTCGATTCAAAAGATCACAAAAAAATAAAAGTAAAAGCTGAATGTGTGCTGCATTGTAACAAAAGTGAATGAATTGGCTGCACACATTGAAGAGAATAATTATGATCTGAGACTCCTTATAAAGAAGTTTAATGTGAAGCTCGGTAAAGGTAGAGGGTTGGCCCTGCTAATCAAAGCACTGATCACAGGGTAGCCTGGTGTCAGCTCGGGTTTCAGGTCCTGATCTCTCTGTCCTCTGTTGATCTCCCTGTTCCCACAGAGTAAGGTGTCATATGTCCTCAGCTCTGCTGGGTTTTTGCTGAAGCTTTGACCCCCTTTTCCACCTTCCAGAACAATAAAACATTCAGCCACTCAAGGCCCAACCCACATTGCCCCAGCCTGTCAACCATCCAGAGAGACTCATCGTAGCAGGGAATAAACAAGAAAAATGAAACAAAATTAGAAATAAATAGGTGAGCTTGTTTAATGTTTGTTCATTAGGAAGTAAGCCAGAAATCAGGGTCTCCCAGGATTCTTATGGTACCCAACTTGAGGAATTCTTTCTCCCTTCCATCGAACTATTAGTACCCAACTCTGATTTATAACAACATTTACAGAAATAAAGCATTTGTTATCAAATAGGCATAGAGATAAACAGCATAGACATATGCTTTCTCTCATGCATGCACACATGGATATAAGTGTATAGGGTGAATTTGTATTTGCAGAATTATATTTATAGATACATAGAACATTACAGCGCAGTGCAGACCCTTCGGCCCTCAATGTTGCACCGACCTGTGGAACCAATCTGAAGCTCACCTAACCGACACTCTTCCATTCTCGTTCATAAGTCTATCCAATGACAATTTAAATGCCCTTAAAGTTGGTGAGTCTACTACTATTGCAGGCAGTACGTTCCACACCTCGACTACTCTGAGTAAAGAAACTATCTCTGACCATCTGTCCTATATCTATCACCCCTCAATTTAAAGTTATATCCCCTCGTGCTAGCCATTGCCATTCAAGGAAAAAGGCATTCACTGTCCAACCTATCGAACTCTCCGATTATCTTATGTCTCAGTTAAGTCATCTTTCAACCTCCTTCTCCCGAACGAAAACAGCCGCAAGCCCCTCAGCCTTTCCTCCTAAGACCTTCCCTCCATACCAGGTAACATCCTAGTAAATCTCCTCTGGACCTTTCCCAAAGCTTCCACATCCTTTCCATAATGCGGTGACCAGAACTGTACGCATTACTCCAAATCTGGCTGCACCATAGTTTTGTACAGCTGCAGCATGATCTCATGGTTCTGAAACTCAATCCCTCTACCAACAAAAGTTAACACACCGTATGCCTTCTTAACAGCCCTATCAACCTGGGTAACTTTCAAGGATCTACGTACTTGGACACCAAGATCTCTCTGCTCATCTACACTACCAAGAATCTTACCATTAGCCCAGTACTCTGCATTCCTGTTGCTCTTTCCAAAGTGAATCACCTCACACTTTTCCGCATTAAACTCCATTTTCCACCTCTCAGCCCAGCCCTGCAGCTTATCTATGTCCCTCTGTAACTGACAACATCCTTCGTCAGTATCCACAACTCTACCGACTTTAGTGTCATCCGCGAATTTACGAACCCACCTTCTATGCCCTCATCCAGGTCATTTATAAAATGACGAAGAGCAGTGGACCCAAAACAGATCCTTATGGTAACTCACTAGTATCTGAACTCCAGGATGAATATTTCCCATTAACCACTACCCTCTGTCTTCTTTCAGCTAGCCAATTTCTGATCCAAAAATTTGATTTTGTTCAAAAAATGCGCAGTCTGCTGGCAGTCAATGCAGGCAGTGCATGCATGTAATATTTTGTAAATTTCACTTTGGAAACAGAACCTGTCAGATTCAAAATTGGGATACACAGACTGACTGTGACCTTATACCTTTAATGCATTGTCTGAGCTGAGATGTCACCTTTTGTTACAAACCATAAGTTATCTCGAGAAGGTGATTTATAAGAAGTTCTGAGATTTACATATTAATGATACCTACAACCCATTCTAAAAGATTAAAGACTGATGGTTTGCCACATCTGTATGTTTAGTTTCTCACTGGTGTTGGTGTCAATGCCTTGACCCTGTGTCTGGTTGTTTCTAAAGATGCTGTATTGCAGGTTTATCCTGAATTTATACAGTTTTCCTTTGCTTCCCAAAAACAGATCTGCTCACACTGAGCAGTATCCCAATGTCGTGAAAGTTGTTAACTTTCAGGTAGAGTTATTCAAAAGAGATGTTTTTACTTTTTTGGCCCTGTAAGATCCTGAATTAGCATCCTTCAGGAGAATTAGAGTGGAGTGAGAATGGATGGGGGGAGAGAGATTGGGATGGTGCTTTCAATTTTGTGGAATAACAAAAGAAAAGATTGTTCTGCAGAAAAAGAATTGCTTGTTCTGAATTTCTACCCTGGACTGATGTTAAAATGGAGATTTGAGACGGCCCAGGGAATCCCTTGTGGACTCAGACCTGTAAAGCCTCTCTCTTGGTTCGTCCTGGAAATTGTATTGTTTGGAAGTCTGGAATAAAAACCTGTTATGGACAGTTTAGTATAATTTTAGTTATCCCCTTTATTCACTAATAGCATCACTGTGACAACATAACATTGATACCTATCAGCTAAACTAACTAGGTTCTAATAATCTAGGAGAGTAGGTTACCAGCTGTTCAAATGCCCAGCAGGCTACTCCAATGTATTGATACAAAGTGGCTTCCTTTGTACAAAAGTTTGAAAAAGAAATTGCATGTTCTTAATTAGACAGATAACAGTGAAAGACAATAATTCATAAGGAAGAAAAGCTAATTGACAGATCTGTGAAGCTTGACTAATCACTCCTACAGGCCCTAAGCCATTCGTCAGGTGGGAAAAACAGCTGAATTAGGCGCCTGCCCGCGAGATAAACTCCTCTCATAAAGAGGTACCAGTCCCAGCTAATTGGAGAGTTCACAAGATAACCTTGCACAGCTCACATGTCAGATACAGTTGTTTTATAAAATGGCTTCTTAGTAAGGAGGGCAAACGTTCAATCATAAAATGGCTTCCCGACACATTGTGCAAGAATCTCTTCAATATTTGACCTAGAATAATTTCTAAGCTAGGAGCAGACTCCTGCTTTTTAAGCACTAAATCATTCTGTACCTGAGGCTGAGATGTTACTGTAAGGTTGCTTTAAACTTATTCATTCATCTTCGAATGAAACATGCCTTCTTTTCAAGTTTGTGATTGAAATTCAAATAAGACATAAGATCTGATTAGTTAGAATTGACAGTGGGGCAGTCTGTAAAGTCTGTAAAAACAGCAAGTAAGTTAAAGCTTTATCAGTATTTCCTTTTATAGAGTTTGCATTTCATAACCAGAATTGGCTACTCAAAAGCATCAAAATGTCTCAAAATGCAATTAAATTCAATCCATAGCAGCTAAGCACTAAGAGTTAATTTTCTACTGGATTCAACAGCTTCAGCACTAAAGTGGTGTCTCTCTCTAGTGTCCTTTTGAACTCTCAAGTCAGGGTTTTGTAACAGCAAAGATTTATTTTCTCTGTGACTGCCCTGCTTGCAAAGGATATAAGAATCCGTTATAATTGACAGCAACTGACCGTTAATTACAAAGTTTTTGATAGTACCGAGTTTTGTTTCAGGGTCAGAATCAAACACTGTCATTAATTTCACAAGGGAACGGCTGTGAATGTTATCACTTGGTGTCCTGTTCACGCAGATTCACCGATGCTAAGGCAAACGTTCTTAATTGTCTTACAGCATCCTGTTATCACTTGGTAAGTCCAGGTGTCCTTATCTTTTGCATTCTTTAAGATCCCTCCCCTTTTCTGAGCCTTGCTGTCTGTCTATTTTCTAATGCAATAAATGTGTTCGATAATTCAGCATTACATTTAGTCTAAATGTTTAAAGACAAGTTTTAAGGCTACAGACCTTCTCAGTGACAATGATGACTTTTGTAATCTCTTTTTACAGAGTATTTGATCTGAAAACTGAAGTTTAAGAATCAACAGATGAAGGGCTTATGCCCAAAACGCCGACTCTCCTGCTGTTCAGATGCTGCCCGACCTGCTGTGCTTTTCCGCACTTTTCGACTCTGACTCTCCAGCGTCTGCTGTCCTCAATTTGAAGTCAATGTCTGACAGTCATTCAGTCCATTGGGACGGTAACGAGTTTTGACTAAGATTCTGTGAGAAGGAGCAAAGTTTTTTGGTCCCTGTTTCAGTAAGTTTTCAGCATCAGTGGGACTGAATGAGAGACCCTACTGTTACAGTGCACTGAGTGTGGAACCTAAAACAGATATCCAGCCTGGAAAGAGGAATTCACGGGCGGGGAGGGACTGTACACGTGTTTGTGTGCTGTTGAAGCTTCAGCCATGGAGAAACCCGAGGAATCCCGCCCTGTGGAGAAACCTTGGAAGTGTGGCGACTGTGGGAAAGGCTTCCATGTGCCGTCTGTCCTGGAGGCTCATCAGCGCAGTCACACTGGGGTCAGGCCATTCTCCTGCCCTGAGTGCGGGAAGGGGTTCAGCAGTTCCTCCACCCTGCTGAGGCACAGACGGGTCCATACAGGGGAGAGGCCCTTCAGCTGCCCGGAGTGCGGGAAGGCCTTCAGCAATTCCTCTGACCTACTGAAGCACCAGCGGGTTCACACCGGGGAGAGGCCATTCTCCTGCCCAGAGAGCGGGAAGGGGTTCAGCAGTTCCTCTGCCTTACTGACCCACCAGCGGGTTCACACAGGGGAGAAGCCCTTCAGCTGCCCCAAGTGTGGGAAGGCTTTCACCCAGGCCTTTTCCCTGCTGAGGCACCAGAGTGTCCACACAGGGGAGAGGCCATTCACTTGCCCAGAGTGCGGGAAGGGGTTCAGCGATTCCTCCGCCCTGCTGACCCACCGGCGGGTCCACACTGGGGAGAGGCCTTTCAGCTGCCCTGAATGTGGGAAAGCCTTCACCCATGCCTCCAACCTGCTGACCCACCAGTGGGTCCACACCAGGGAGAGGCCCTTCAGTTGCCCCGAGTGTGGGAAGGCCTTCAGCAATTTCTCCCACTTGCTGATCCACCGGCGGGTCCACACCGGGGAGAGGCCATTCGCTTGTCCTGAGTGCGGAAAGGCCTTCAGCAATTCCTCTGACTTAATGAAGCACCAGCGGGTTCACACCGGCGAGCGGCCCTTCAGCTGCCCTGAGTGCGGGAAGGCCTTTACCCAGGCCTGCAACATGCAGAGGCACCAGCAGGGGCACCAGCGGTCCCAACAATCGGATTCTGCCGGTGAGGCTACTGTGGGTCACCCCCAGGACTGAACCTCCTGTCCAGTCTGACAGTGGGAGAGTTGGTGGGCTTGTTTTGCTTTCTGCTGGATTGCAGCCACTCCCACGGTGGCTCAGTGGTGAGTAGCATTGCCTCACAGTGCCAGGGGCCCGGCATTGGGGCAACTATCTGTGTGGAGTTTGCACATTCTCCTCCTGTGCCGGCGTGGGTTTTCTCTGGGTGTTCCGGTTTCCTCCCACAGCCCAAAAATGTGCAGGTAGGGTGGATTGGCCAAGCTAAATTGTCCCAGTGTTCAGGGATGTGCAGGTGTGGTGCATTAGTCAGGGAAAATGTCGAGTAATAGGGTAGGGAAATGGGTCTGGGTGGGTTACTCTTCAGAGGGTCAGTTTGAACTTGTTGGGCTGAAGGACCTGTTTCCACACTGTAGGGATTCTGTGATTCCATGAACTTTGATCCATTGGGCGCTACTGCATGTTCCCACTGAAACAATCTGCACAAACCTAAGCCTGTGAGACCATCAAAGCAGAGGTTAGGCCATTCAGCCCATCGAGTCTGATCTGCCATTCGTTAGAGACAAAAACAAACTGCAGATGCTGGAATCCAAAGTAGGCAAGCAGGAGGCTGGAAAAACGCAGCAAGCCAGGCAGCAACAGCAGTGAAGTCAGTGTTTCAGGTATTAACCCAAATCATTGACTTCTCTACCAGAAATGATTTACCAGGATGTTGCCGAGAGTTTGGGCTACAGGGAGAGGTTGAATAGACTGGGCCTGTTTTCCCTGGAGTGTCAGAGGTTGAGGGGTGACCTTATATGGGTTTATAAAATCATGAGGGGTATGGATAGGGCAAATAACAGGTCATTTCCCTGCAGGTTGGGCAGTCCAGAACCAGAGGGTTTATGGTGAGAGGGGAAAGATTTAAATGGGACCTAAAGGGCAACCTTTTCATACAGAGGGTGACGCATGTATGGAATGAGCTGCCAGAAGAAGTGGTGGAGGCTGGTACAATGACAGCTTTTAAATGGCATCTGGATGGGGACATGAATAGGAATGGTTGAGAGGGATATAGGCCAAGCGCTGGAAAGCGACCTTTTCATCCAACTCATTCATGCTGACCAGATATCCTAAATTAATCTAGTCCCATTTGCCAGCACTTGGCTTGTATCCCTCTAAACTCTTCCTGTTCATACACCCATCCAGGTGCCTTTTGATTAGATTCCCTCCAGCGTGGAAACAGGCCCTTCGGCCCAACAAGTCCTCACCGACCCTCCGAAGAGTAACCCACCCTAACACTACAGGCAACTTAGCATGGACCTCAAGGGACAAGTTTTCACACTGAGGGTGGTGCATGTACAGAATGAGCTGCCAGAGGAAGTGGTGGAGGTTGGTACAATTACAACATTTAAAAAGCATCTGGATGGGTATATGAGCTAAATGCTGACAAATGGGAGTAGATTAAATTTTGGATGTCTGGTCAGCATGGACGAGTTGTAGCGAAGGGTCTGTTTCAGTGCTGGACATCTCTGCGACTAGGCCTCTTGGGTTCACACACAAAGAATCTGTCGGTAACGTTGGTTTCAGAGTTCGGTTGAAGCAATGTGGTATCTTTTAGAGACTTCGAATCAAAAGAGATGCACAGCAGGGAAACAGACCCTTCAGTCCAACTCGTCCATGCTGACTGCATATCCCAAATTAATCTCATCCCATTTGCCAGCACTTGTCCATATCCCTCTAAACTCTTCCTATTCATGTTCTAATCCAGATGCCTTTTAAATATTGAAATTGTACCAGCTTCCACCACTTCCTCTGGCAGCTCTTTCAAACATACACCACTCTCTCCGTGAAAAGGTCACCCCTCAGGTCCCTTTTAAATCTTTTCCCCCTCATCCTAAACCTCTAGTTTTGGATTCCCCACCCTGGGGAAAAGATTTTGACTATTTACCCTATCTGTGCCCCTCATAATTTGATAAATATCTACCAGGTCACTCCTCAGCCTCTGATGTTCCAGGGAAAATACCTGCAACTTATTCAATCTCTCCCTAGAACTCAAACCCTCCAACCTCAGAACCATCCATTTAAATCTTTTCTGAACCCTTTCAAGTTTCACTACATCCTTCCTGGAGACACAATTTGCAGGTGTTCAGTGTTATGGACCAGGCCAGATCCCCTCAAAACATTCTAGGAAGGTAGCCCAGACCATAACTTTTTTTAGTTGTTTTAGGCAGAGGTATCTCAGGAGTGATGTAGCTGGTCAAATCACTTGGCTTCCAGGAAAACAATTTATTTACACACCGCCAAATGAAACACAAGTAAAAGAAAACAGATTTTAGAATAGCAGCCATTCATAAACCCGACCGTCACGACCTCCCCGCAACTTAAGAAAGCAGCTGTTCAGATTTCCTGCAACATTCTCATAAACACACCCCTATGGCAAAAAAGAACGGTCAGTTCAAACGCAGGTTCTTACAGGAGAGATGTTAATGAGAGAGAGTCAGCCAGAAACATTTGTTGAATCAGGGAACCTTTCTTCCCCCAGTAGCTTCAGACAGACTGCTTGCTAAAACTCAAACCAAATCAGGGTTAACAAAAAGGAGAACTGTCGTTTCATTGTACAAGCGTTTTAGAAAAAAACATCTCAAACCCTTTTCCCTGATTATGCCTTAGCCAGTATCTGTTAGCCATTAGCAAAGTCCCTAACCCCAGATGAATCAGAACCTCTGCCTTTTACAACCTCTCTTCAAAAAAAAACAAGAACAACATCTTCTTAAAAGGAGCAGCATTGTCACAACAGAGAGCACCTGAACTGAAGCATTCGTATTGAAAGGCCATACAGTTAGCAGGCTAAGACAACAGTTTTTCAATTTAGCCAATCAATTTAAACCAGGCCCTTTGGCTTCCAAAAACCTGTTAAATTTCAATCTGATGGTTTTGAAAACAGAGGAACAATCCTATCATAAAAAAGAAAGATATGTCATCAAGGGTACAAAAGAAGGGGCAGTTGGACAGAAGCCCAGAGCTAAACAAGGAACAAAGAAAGCTACAGCACCGGAACAGGTTCTTTGGCCCTCCAAGCCTGCACCAATCCAGACCCTCTAAGCCTGCACCAATCCAGACCCTCTATCTAAACCTGTTGCCTATTTTCTAAGGATCTGTATCCCTCTGCTCCCTGCCCTTTCATGTATCTGTCTAGGTACATCTTAAATGACACTATCATGTCCGCCTCTACCACCTCCGGTGGCAATGCACTCCAGGCGCCCACCACCGTCTGCATAAGGAACTTGCCATGCATATCTCCCTTAAACATTTCCCCTCTCACCTTGAACGTGTGAGAATTGAGTCTCCCATTCTGGGAATATAAGTTTCTTGTTCTTTCCTTAAATTACATACACTATACTATGGAAACAGGCTCTTCGGCCGTACAAGTTCACACCAACCCTCTGAAGAGTAACCCACCCAGACACATTCTCCTACCCTTTATTTACCCCTGACCTGGCAATTTAGCATCACCAATTCTCTTGACCCACACATCTTTGGATTGTGGGAAGAAACTAAAGCACCTGGAGGACAATCTAGAGATGGGGAGAATATGCAAACTCCACACACTTGCCCAAGGGGGAATTAAACCCAGAGCCCGCCCTGGTGCTGTGAGGAAGAAGTGTTAACCACTGAGCCACCATGCCACCCAATGGTTTGTAGATCTCATTCAGGTCCCCCCCCCCCCCCCCCCCAATCCGCATCTTTCTAATGAAAATAATCCTAGTCTACTCAACCTCTCCTCATAGCAAGCGCCCTGTTTACCAGGCAACATCCTGGTGAACCTCCTCTGCACCCTCTACCAAAACGATGTGGATGCTTTGGAATGTGGCAACCAGAACTGTATGAAGTATTCCAAATGTGGCCAAACCAAAGTCCTATATAACTGTAACATAACCTGCCAACCATTGTATTCAATCCCGGGGAAGGAAACCCTCCAACCTCAGAACCATCCATTTAAATCTTTTCTGAACCCTTTCAAGTTTCACTACATCCTTCCTGGAGACACAATTTGCAGGTGTACAGTGTTATGGACCAGGCCAGATCCCCTCAAAACATTCTAGGAAGGTAGCCCAGACCCTAACTTTTTTTAGTTATTTTAGGCAGAGGTATCTCAGGAGTCATGTAGCTGGTCAAATCACTGGGCTTCCAGAAAAACCACAAAATGGCATTTCAATTTTAAATAATATTTTAAAATAAATGTAACAAAATAGCTTCAGGTTATGATTTGACATTGAACTTGAATTGTTGCTTTGCTGAGTTGGTTGGATTTAGAAATAAAAGAGAACAATGGAGTTTGCATAATATGAATCATAATTAATTTGGTATTCGAACTAACCTTGAACTGGCAAGCATGGGATGATTTTGTGGTAAAACAATCTGTTTCCCAAAAAATATCATTGGACTAACCTGCTGTCAATCATGTCACCTTATTACATTTTATTGGTCTTTTCTTGTAATTCAGGCTGTGCTGTCGCAAAAATAAATAATGCGTAATTTTCGAATGTAATTGTGTAATTTTGCCACGGAACACAGAAGCTTTTAACCTGTGTTGCTGGACAAATCTGTGCTAGGCTGCCTTATGTCATTAAGCTGATAACGTTGCTTTAAATAGACCGGACTCCTAGTGATTCTTTTGACCGATCTCGGACCGAGACACCCAATTGAGGGGGTCCAGACCTTCACCCCAACCTGCAGAAACCCGAACACTATGGATACACTTACCTCGGCCAATCCACTCTAACCTGCACATCTCTAGACACTGGGGGTAAATTAGCTTGGTCAACATACACTAACCAGACCATCCTTGGGGATTATCAGTTATTTAGCATGGCTGAACCCCCCCTAACCTGCACATCGCTGGACAGTGTGGGGAATGAAGCTCGGCCAAGGCCGAGGTTACCACGAGGTTGGAATTCTCTCCCAGAAATGACAGTTGATGGTTGCCCTCACCAAGATGGCCGCCCGCGCTCCCCGCCCCAAGACAACATGCGCCTGACCCTCACAAAGATGGCGGCCGGTTGTCCGGGCAACCCGAGAGCGCCTTCGCCGGTGAAGTAAACACTGGGCCTGTGGGGCTTCTGCTGGAGGCCTGAGGCCTCCCCCTAGGAGTTTATAAACTGCCCAGTTTCCCTCCTCCCGCGGTTCCCCGGGATGTTCCTGAAACCTGGTCCTGTTCTGAAGGAGGATCCCCGGACCCGAAACACCTCCTCACATTCCTCCCGACTCGAGCTGCCGGACCTGCTCAGCTTTTCCAGCGGCTCTTATAACTTCAGCCACCGGCTCCATTCTGCTCCCACACTCAGGAACACTGCCTCAGTCCTGCTGCAGGACCTGCACTGCACATGCGCCAGCTCACAAGGGGCGGGGTCCAGGTGTGTGACGTCTCCCGGGTTGAGGGGGCGTGGTTGGGGAGGCCACCAACCAATCGGTGACAATGGGGGCGGGGCGATTGTTTTGCCTGCCCCCAGCCTCCAGAAAGGTTAAAAATCACACAACACCAGGTTATAGTCCAACAGGTTTAATTGGAAGCACTAGCTTTCGGAGCGCTGCTCCTTCATCAGGTGGTAGTGGAGGGCTCGATCGTAACACAGAATTTACAGCAAAAATTTGCAGTGTGATGTAACTGAAATTATTCATTGAAAAATTGATTGTCTGTTAAGCCTTTCATCTGTCAGAATACAGTGATAGTTTCACTTCTTTCATGTGTAAATCACAAAACCCTTTTTTTTTAAAGTTGCATTCTCGGGTTAGCTGTTAACAATGGTGATAGCGAGACCATGTGTTGAAGGTCTTAGCCCCCTGTGTTCTCTGTCTGTGACCTGATGTTTAGATTGTTATCTCACTTTTTAGAATCAGAGTTTTACATAAATTCATGCAGTTTTTGAGCTCAGAGTTCTACAGGAATGTATGCAGTTTTTGAGCAAAGTGCAATGTAACTCTGCAAGTACAAATTCACCCCACAAAATATGTGTGTATGTGGGTCTTTGTCTGTCTGTGTGTCAACATGGACCCCACCGGAGGGCCGCTGCCCTGGGCTTGACATGTATGCTCAAACTGTCAGGAAATATATAAATGCCAGATTCATCAGCCATACCCATAAGGTAGAGCAAAACATCACCCGTTCCCAACACAATGCCATCCAGGCTCTCAAAACCAATCATCAAACCAGCAGATAAAGGAGGAGCCGTTGTCATTCAGAATAGAACAGATTACTGCAAGGAAGTGTACCGATAACTGAACAACTAGGAACACTACAGGCAACTACCAGCTGATCCGACCAAAGAACACACCCGAGAATCAAACACACTGATCAGAATTTTGGATCCAATCCTTCTCAGTTCCCTACGTGCCCTCATCCCACGTACTTCTCGTGTAGGCGACTTCTACTGCCTTCCAAAGGTACACAAAGCCAACACACCGGGACGTCCCATCGTGTCGGGAAATGGGACCCTATGTGAGAATCTCTCTGGCTATGTGGAAGGCATCTTGAAACCTATTGTACAGGGGATCCCCAGCTTCTGTCGCGACACTACGGAATTCTTACAGAAACTCAGCACCCATGGACCAGTCGAACCGGGAACATTCCTCCGCACAATGGACGTTTCTGCACTCTACACCAGCATCCCCCACAATGATGGCATCGCAGCAACAGCCTCAGTACTCAACACCAACAACTGCCAGTCTCCAAACACCATCCTACAACTCATCCGTTTTATCCTCGATCATTATGTCTTCACCTTTGACAACCAATTCTTCATCCAGACACACGGAACAGCCATGGGGACCAAATTTGCACCCCAATATGCCAACATTTTTATGCACAGGTTCGAACAAGATTTCTTCTCTATGCAGGATCTCCAACCGACATTGTACACCAGGTACATTGATGACATTTTCTTCCTCTGGACCCATGGCGAGGAGTCACTGATAAAACTACACAGTGACATCAACAAGTTTCATCCCACCATCAAACTCACCATGGACTACTCTCGACTGTCTGTCTCATTCTTGGACACGTGCGTCTCCATCAAGGACGGACACCTCAGCACCACACTCTATCGCAAACCCACATACAACCTCACAATGCTACACTTCCCCAGCTTCCACCCAAAACATTGAAACAGCCATTCTCCATGGACAAGCCCTACGCATACATCGGATCTGCTCAGATGAGGAGGAACGTGACGGACACCTGGAAGTACTCAAGGATGCCCTCACAAGAATGGGGTACGATGTTCAACTCATCGACCGCCAGTTCCGACGTGCCACAGCAAGGAACTGTAATAATCTCCTCAGGAGACAGACACGGGCTGCAACTGACAGGGTACCCTTCGTTGTTCAGTATTTCCCAGGAGCTGAAAAATTACGCCATGTTCTTCGTGACCTGCAACACATTATCAATGAGGATGAGCACCTCACCAAGACCTTCCCCACACCTCCACTACTTGCCTTTAAACAACCGCCAAACCTCAAACAGATCATTGTTTGTAGCAAACTGCCCGGCTCTCAGGACAACTCCATACAACCCTGTCACGGTGGACGCTGCAAAACGTGTCAGATTACGGACATAGATACCACTATTACGCGTGGGAACACCTCCCACCGTGTACATGGCAGGTACTCATGTGACTCAGCCAACATTGTCTATCTTATACATTGCAGGCAGGGATGCCCGGAGGCATGGTACATTGGGGAAACCGAGCAAACGGATGAATGGGCACCGCACAACAATCAACAGACAGGAGGGTTCCCTCCCACTTGGGGAACACTTCAGTGGTCCAGGACATTCAGCCTCGGACCTTCGGGTGACCATCCTCCCAGGTGGACTTCGGGACAGGCAGCAGAGGAAAGTGGCCGAGCAGAGGCTGATAGCTAAGTTCGGTACCCATAGGGAGGGCCTCAACCGGGACCTTGGGTTCATGTCACATTACAGGTGATCACCATTGCACGACACACACACACATATTCCTACACACACACACACACACTCTCACATACACACAGACACAGACACCCACACACACCATTATAGACACACAGACTCCCACACTTGCACCCCCTCACAGACCTAAGACACTCTGCACTCACCACACACACACACTCACAACCCCCATCCCAGACAGACACACACACAGACAGACAAAGACCCACATGCACACATATATTTTGTGTGGTGAATTTTTTTGGTACTTTCAGAGTTACATTGCACTTTGCTCAAAAACCACATACATTCCTGTAGAACTCTGAGCTCAAAAACTGCACGAATTTATGTAAAACCCTGATTCTAATCTAAAAAGTGAGATTTTTAACTTTATCCACCCTAGTGGACACAGCTCACACCTCCCAGCGCTGCCAGGAAATTGTACAATGCCGATGACGTGATGTAGTACCTGCACTCCTGAAAAATTTACAATTTCTAACAATACTGGCTACTCATTCACTGCTGCAACCGATACACAACATTGGAAACATAGTATAGGAGGTTATAAGAAATGAGCACAGCAGGTCAGGCACCAACCGAGGAGCAGGAACATCAACGTTGCCCGAAATGTCGATTTTCCTGTTCCTTGGATGCTGCCTGACCTGCTGTGCTTTGCCAGCACCACTCTAATCTCCAGCATCTGCAGTTCTCACTTTCACTTGTAAGAAATGAGCAGTTTTAAAACAAAAACCTGTCGCAGTTCAAAGCTCTCAATGAGAGTCTGAGCTCGGTGGGAAGTTCAGGTAATCTTTATTGCGACCCAACTTTGTTACAGCTTCAGAAGCTCCCAGCAGAAAGGCGTAGAAAAAGTAGCAATTTTTAAACAACAGCTCAAGGTCAAAGTGCACACACCCCCTCTAACCCCTCACTTTCTTCATTATTGGTCACCACCAAGTTGTCCCTTTGTAATTGGATCCTTGGTACAGCCTTAACCCTGAGGAAGTATTGCCTCACTCAGCAATTTCATCCCAGACCCTGTCTCCAAGTAAGTTGGACGGGCAGGTGTAGAGTCAACCACAATGCTGTGGGTCTGGAGTTACGTGTAGGCCAGACTGGGTAAAGGATGCAGCTGGGACGACTGAGTGAATCCTCTCCCACAATGACAGTTTCCTTCCCTAAAAAGGAACTGAGTGAATCAGATGGGGGTTTTCTTCCACCCCAGCCCACCGTCAATGGTTTAATCGTTAAATTCCAACCTCCAGATTTCAGACCAAATTCCAATTCCACCATCTGTCGCGGTGGGAATCGAACCGGGAGCCCTGGAATTGGGTTGATAGTTCAGTCGGTAATGATGGCCGTTAGTCCTTCAATCCCCCTGCAATGGCACGTGAACTCACAGGTGGGAGGAGCGGGTGAAGGCCTTCCCACAGTCGGGACAGCTGAAGGGGCCTCTTCCCCCCTGTAGACCCGCTGGTGGGTCAGCAGGTTGAATGAATTGCTGAAGGCCTTCCTACACTCAGGGCAGCTGAAGGGCCTGTCCCCCGTGTGGACCCGCTGGTGGGTCAGCAGAGCAGAGGAATGGCTGAAGGCCTTCCCGCACTGGGGGCAGATGAAGGGCCTGTCCCCCGTGTGGACCCGCCGGTGGGTCAGCAGGTTGGAAGCCTTGGTAAAGGCCTTCCCGCACTCAGGGCAGCTGAAGGGCCTCTCCCCTGTGTGGACCCGCTGGTGGGTCAGCAGGTTGGAGGAATTGATGAAGGCTTTCCCACACTTGGGACAGAAGAACGGCCTCTCCCCCGTGTCGATCCGCCGGTGGGTTAGCAAATTGGAGGCCTGGGTAAAGGCCTTCCCACACTCAGGGCAGCTGAAGGGCCTCTCCCCTGTGTGGACCCGCTGGTGGATCAGCAGAGCAGAGGAATGGCTGAAGGCCTTCTCGCACTTTGGGCAGCTGAAGGGCCTCTCTCCCGTGTGGATCCACCGGTGGGTCAGTAGGTTGGAGGCCTGGGTAAAGGCCTTCCCACACTCAGGGCAGCTGTAGGGCCTCTCCCCTGTGTGGACACGCTGGTGGGTCAGCAGGGTGGCGGCCTGGGTAAAGGCCTTTCCACACTCTGGGCAGCTGAAGGGCGACACCCCTGTGTGGACCCGCTGGTGGGTCAGCAGATTGGAGGTCTTGGTAAAGGCCTTTCCACACTCTGGGCAGCTGAAGGGCCTCTCCCCTGTGTGAACCCGCTGGTGGGTCAGCAGGTTGGAGGAATTGATAAAGGCCTTCCCACACACAGGACAGGAGAACGGCCTCTCCCCCGTGTGGATCCGCTGGTGGGTCAGCAGGTCGGAGGAACTGATAAAGGCCTTCCCACACTCGGGGCAGGAGAACGGCCTCTCCCCGGTGTGACTACGCCAATGAATCTCCAGGGCAGATGGGACACAGAAGCCTTTCCCACAGTCGTCACATTTCCACCGTTTCTCCACGGGACGGGATTCCTCAGGTTTCTCCATGGCCAAAGCTTCAGCCGCACATAAATGTGTGTACAGCCCCTCCTCGGTGTGAATTGCTCTTTCTGGGCTGTACAACTGTTTCAGGCTCCACTCTCCATGTACTGCAACGGTAGGGTCTCTCAGCCAGTCCCACTGATGCTGAAAACGTACTCAACCAGGAACCACAAAGCTTTGCTCCTTCTCACAGAATCATAGTTGAAAACAGTTGCGGTCCCGATGGATTGAGTGACTGTCAGACATTGACGTCAAAGTGAGGACTGCAGACGCTGGAGAGTCAGAGTCAAAAAGTGCAGCGCTGGTAAAGCACGGCAGCATCCGAGGAGCAGGAGAGTCAACTTTTCGGGTAGAAGGCCTTCATCTGTTAATTTTGAAACTTCCGCCATCAGATCTTCAAATACTCTGTAAAAATAGATTACAAAAGCCATCACTGTCAGTGCAGGGTAGAAATTCTGAACAAGCAATTCTACTTTCTGTGGAATATTCTTTTCTTTTGTTATTCCACAAAATTGAAAGCACCATCCCACTCTCTCTCCCTCTCTGTTCTCACTTCGCTCTAACCAATTCCCCTGAAGGTGCTGATTCAGGATCTTACAGGGGCAGAAAAGCAAAAACATCAAGACTGACATCTCTCTGAATTTTGGATACCTCCACCTGAAAGTTAATATCTTTCACAACACTGGGATCCTGCTGAGAGTGAGCAGGTCTGATTTTGGGAAGCAAAAAAAAAGTTTGTGACAATCCCTTCTCTTCAGAGAATCCCCACAGTGTGGAAGCAGGCCACTCAGCCCAAATATTCCACACTGTCCCTCCGAAGGGTAACCCAGCCACACCCATTCCCTTACCCCTATTTCTCAGCATTTACCCCCTGATTAATGTGCCTAACCTGCATGTCCCTGGGCACTATGTAATTTAGCACAGTCAATCCATTCTAACCTGGACAAAGTTAAAAATCACACAACATCGGGTTATAGTTCAACAGGTTTATTTGGAAGCACTCGCTTTCAGAGTGCTGATCCTTCATCAGGTGACTGTGGATGAATAAGGTCATAAGGGTGGCATGGTGACACAGTGGTTAGCACTGCTACCTCACAGTGCCAGAGACCCGGGTTCAATTCCAGCCTCGGGCAACTGTCTGTGTGGAGTTTGCATTCTCCCCATGTCTGTGTGGGCACCCTCTGGGTGTTCCGCTTTCCTTCCATAGTCCAAAGATGTGCAGGTTATGTGAATTGGCCATGCTAAATTGCCTGTAGTGTTAGGTGAAGGGGTAAATGTAGGGGAATGGGTCTGGGTGGGTTGCTCTTCGGAGGGTCGGTGTGGACTTGTTGGGCTGAAGGGCCTGTTTCCATACGAAGTAATCTAATCTGAGACACAGAATTTATTGGAAAACATTATAGTGAAATGATGTATTGAACAAAACTGGATTATTAAGTCTTTCATCTTTTAGAATGGGTTGCAGTTATTATTACCATGTAAATCCCAGAAATTCTTGTAGGTCACTTTCTCAAGATAACTTGATTTTATAGCAAAATGTGACATCTCAGCTCAGACAATGCATTAAAGGTGCAAGGTCAGAGTCTGTCTATGTCCCAATCTTGAGTCAGACTGGTTCTATTTCCAAAGCAGAATTTACAAACTATTATATGGATTGACTGTCTGCAGATTGTGCATTTTTTGAGCAAAATAGAATGTATCTGCATTTATCATTCTCCAAGTTCAAATTCACCCCCATGGACTTATAAGTGCGTATGTGCATGAGAGAGAAAAAAAGTCTGTTTCTGTGCTGCATATTTCTGTGCTTGTTTGATAACAGTCTTGATTTGGAGATGCCGCTGTTGGACTGGGGTGTACAACGTTAAAAATCACAACACCAGGTTATAGTCCAACAGGTATAATTGGAAGCACACTAGCTTTCGGAGCGACGCTCCTTCATCAGGTGGTAGTGGAGGGCTCAATCCTAACACACAGAATTTATAGCAACAATTTACAGTGTGATGTAACTGAAATTATACATTGAAAAATTGATTGTCTGTTAAGCCTTTTATCTGTTAGAATACAGTGATAGTTTCACTTCTTTCATGTGTAAATCACAAAACCTTTTTTTGTTTAAAGTTGCATTCTCGGGTTAGCATTCTCAGGACAGGCAGCAGAGAAAAGTGGCCGAGCAGAGGCTGATAGTTAAGTTCAGGACCCATAGGGAGGGCCTCAACCGGGACCTTGGGTTCATGTCACATTACAGATGACCACCATTGCACTACACACACACACAGATACACACATACACATGGACACACATACGCGCACACAGACACCCCCACACACCCTTACAGACACACACACTCCCACATTCACCCCCTCACAGACTTAAGACACTCTGCACTCACCACACACACACACACTCAACCCAGACAGACAAAGACCCACATGCACACATACGTCTATTTTACTGCTCCTCGGATGCTGCCTGAACTGCTGTGCTCTTCCAGCACCACTAATCCAGAATCTGCCATAGTGACATGTTACAGTGACTTTCCATCTGTTTTTACTGGGGCTTGTGCTTTTTACCCTCACTGTTTTTTAATTCCTGTGCTGTTTCCCCTGGCTGTTTTTTTAATCCTTGTGCTGTTTCCCCCTCACTGTGTTTAATCCTTGTGCTGTTTGCCCCTCACTGTTTGTTTAATCCTTGTGCTGTTTACCCTCACTGTTTGTTTAATCCTTGTGCTGTTTACCCTCACTGTTTGTTTAATCCTTGTGCTGTTTACCCTCACTGTTACTTGTGCAATTGCTGAGGGTAGTGTGTAAATACTAGTGAAGGAGATTATGCACTAACATGTATATGTTACCCAGTCACTGAAGGGGCAGGACCTGTTGAGAATGGTTAGTAAAGCATGTGATGTACCAAGCCTTGTAAACATGGATATAGTTTGTTATTTGTCAAAGTATCCTATTTGTTATTAAGTCATAGAGTTGTACAGCTCGGAAACAGATCCTTTGGTCCAACCCGTTCATGCCGACCAGGTATCCAACTCAGTGTCGAGAGTGTAGTGCTGGAAAAGCACAGCAGGTCAGGCAGCATCCGAGCAGCAGGAGAACCAACATTTCGGGCATAAGCCTTTCATCACGAGGGTTGGTGGCAGGGAGGAGTGGAAGGGAGGGGGAAGGACTGGGAAGGGAGTTGGGGATGGGAAGGGAGGTTATTTGAATTGGAGAACTCAATGTTGAGTGCTCTGGGCTGTGGACTGCTCAGGAGGAAGGTGAGGTGTTGTTCCTCCAATTTGCAGCTTGGTGTGTTGTGGCAATGGATGAGGTTAAAGATGGTCATGTCAGAAAGGGAGTGGGAACGGGAATGAAAACGGGTGGTGACTGGGAAGTCCGTACGGCCTCTGCAGACCCGGCTGCAATGCCTGGCGAACCATTCCCCAAGTTTACGCTTGGTCTTCCCAATATAGAGAAGACTACAGTTGGCAAACACATGGCAAATGCGGTACCACAATGTGAAGTCATAGCTTTTGTTTAAATAGAGATGTATTTGGATTTGGAGGAAGTGAGAACTGCAGATGCTAGAGATCAGAGTGAGAAAGTGTGGTGCAGGAAAAGCACAGCAGGTCAAGCAGCATCCAAGGAGGAGACTCGACATTTCGGGCACAGGCCCTTCATCAGGAATGACGTGTGGGTGTACAAAGTGGCCTCAGCGTCCTCCTACACCAGTCAATGCCAGTCATCAGACAGATGCAGCAAGCAATCAGCAAGAGGAATTGAGTTCAGAATTGGGGATATCTCCCTGCAGTTAGGGGGTCCTTGAATATATTCTAGGCTGAGTTCATCTGATTTTGGAACAACACAGAAGTGGATGTTTATGGGGGAAGGCAAGAAAATGGTTTGAAGACCAGTACAGAACAGTTACAGAGTCAGACAGCATAGAAACAGACCCTCCAGTCCAACTAGTCCATGCGGATTGTGTTCTCAAACCAAACTAGTCCCAGCTGCCTGTGTTTGGCTCATATCCCTCCAAACCTTTCCTATTCACGATACTTAATCAAAACATTGTAACTGTACCTGCATCCATCACTTCCTCTGGACATTCATCCCACACATGAACCACTCTGAAAAAACATGGCGCCCCTGAAGACTTTTTAAAATCCTTCTCCACTCACGTTCAAAATTTGCTTTCTCATCTTGAAACCACCACCCGAAGGAAATGACACCTGCCATTCAGCTCATCTATCCCCCCCCCATGATTTTATAAACCTCGATAAGGTCACCTCTCAACCGTCTATGCTCCAGTGCAAAAGTCCTAGTCTATCCACCTCGATGTAGGTAGATCCATATCCAGTTATGATGTGTTCAATACTGGTGCAGGGTCAAAAGACCAAATGGCCATCTCCTGCTCTCATTCTCTCTCTCTATGTCCTGGACAGCAAGAGACCATAGGACATAGAAGCAGAAATGAGGCCATTCAGCCCATCAGGTCTGCTCATACCATTTAAATGTAGCCAATACGTTTCTCAACCCTATTCTCCCACTTTTAGAAAAGTGAAAACTGAGGGAGTGTGTGGGATGGAGATATTTAGCTTCTAGGGAATAAGAGAGGAAAGAGAGTTCACTATAAATTAGAATTGATTGGATTGGCCGAGCAGTGGCAGATGCAATTTAATTTAGAGAAATGTCAGGCTTGAATTTTGGTCAAGCAATCCAGGCAGGACTGACACAGTCAAGGGGGATGTTGCAGAATAAAGAGACCTTGGAGTGCAGGTTCATAGTTCCTTGAAAGTGGAGTCACAGGTCGATAGGATAGTGAAGGCGGCATTTGGTATGCTTTCCTTTATTGGTCAGAGCATTGAATCTCGGCGTTGGGACATCACGTTGTGGCTATACATTATTTTGGAATACTGCGTTCAGTTCTGGTCTCCCGGATATAGGAAAGAACTTGTGAAACTTTGAAAGGGGTTGGAAAGATTTACAAGACTGTTACCGGAGTTGGAGAGGCTGAGTAAGCCAGGGAAATTTTCCCTGAAGCATCGGAGGCCGAGGGGTAAACTTGTCGACGTTTATACGGGGCATGGATAGGGTGAATACCCAAGGTCTTCTCCCCAGGGCAGGGGAGTCCAAACTCGAGGACATATGTTAGAGGTGAGAGGGGAAAGATTTAAAAGGGACCTAAGGGACAACGTTTTCATGCAGAGGGTGGTGCATGTATAGAATGAGCTGCCAGGGGAAGTGGTGGAGGCTGGTACAATTACAACATTTAAAAAGCATCTGAGTGCGTACATAAATTGGAAGGGTTGAAAAGGACATGGGCCACATGATGGCAAATGGGAATTGATTGATTTCAGATATCTGGTTGGCATGGACGAGTTGGGTCGAACTGTCTGTTTCCATGGTGGAGGACTCTAGTCACTTTTGGTGAAAGCAGAAGTATGGTGTGAAGACTGGACTTTCAGAGCAGCTTTCATAGATGTTTTGCCCTTACTGGGACCGGAAGAAGTTACAATGAAATCTTTCATTTCTGAGACAGCAAGCAACTAAATTAGTACATCCAGGATTTTGGTGGAAAGTGGGAATTCGTTGCGCTGTGGGGATGAAGCCATACCCTATCCAGTTATTTCTGCTGGTGGATTAGACTAGGCCAAAAGATTTGGAGGACGGGATTTAGAACATAGATGAGGAGGAACTACTTTTCCCAGAGAATAGTGAATCTATGGAATTCTCTGCCCAAGGAAGCAGTAGAGGCAGCTTCATTAAAAATATTCAAGACACAGTTGGATGGGTTATTGCATGGTAGGGGAATAAAGGGTAGTTGGGATAATGCAGGGAGGAGAAGCTGAGATGATGTAAAGATCAGCCATGATCTTAACGATGGTGGAGCTTCTCCTGCTTCTCTTACTATGAAACTATAACCCTGCATTTCCCATGGCTAACCCACCTAACCTGCACATCCCTGGACACTCCTGGCAATTTAGCGTGGCCAATCCAAATCAAGGCTGGTGAGTGATGTGGAAAACGATCAGAGAACTAAAGAAATGGACAAAGAGAGAAAATATATCAGCAATCAAAACTGGATTCTAAGGATCACAAAAACTGAAACTAAAAACGGTGTGTCTGAAAGTGTGCTGCATTGTAACAAAAGTGAATGAATTGACTGCACACATTCAAGAGAATGATTATGATCAGAGACTCCTTACAGAGACCCGCCTTCAGGATGGCAGAAATTAGATCCTGAATATACAGGGTTTGGTCAAATGGGAAGCTAGGTAAAGGTAGAGGGTTGGCCCTGCTAATCAAAGAACTGATCACAGGGTAGTCTGGTGTCAGCTCGGATTTCAGGTCCGGATTTCTCTGTCCCCTGTTGATCTCCCTGTTCCCACAGAGTAAGATGTTGGTCTGTTCCCAGCTCTGCTGGTTCTCTGCTGAAGCTCTGACCCCCTACTACACCTTCCGGAACAATAAAACATTCAGTCCATTGAGACCCAACCCACAATTGACCAGCCTGTCAACCATCCAGACGTGGAGTGTAGTCACAGCAGGGTTAACAAGCAAATAAAATGAAACAAAATTAGAAATAAATAGGTGCTTGTGTTTAATGTTTGTTCATTGGGAAGTGTATTGGAAAATTAGCATTTATTGTGAAATCTATAAAAGCATAGGGGAACAAAGAAGTAAGGGCCTGACTTTGCAGAGGGCAAGCATTGCAGACAGACAGAAAAATGTAAAGTTAAACCGACCTAACAGTAGACTTTCAAGGCCAGTAAACTACTATATCAACAGTCAAGTAATGAGAAAAACAATTCCATATATGGAAAGGAACTCTAATGTTCCAGGCTCCTGGCCTTGAGGTGTTGATAAGGAAAAGTGAATTATATTATAAAGGGAATATGGGAAAGCTATCAGGCTCCCCTTACATGAGGCGTCTGGCCAATGTATCGGGTCTCTTTGCAGAGGTTAAAAATACACATTTTCTTTGCTCTTGCTAATAGTCGAGTCGATTTAATTTGCATGATAGTAAACTTGGGGGCTCGCCCAGGACCCCGCAACTGGGGAAGATTCTGAAGATTCCCAGGAGGTGTAGGCGCCAACGCCTTGAAGGACTTTCACTTCATCTCGAGCGCTAAATTGGCCCCTTTCGTAAGAGGGTTGGGAATCTGTGGATCATCCTGGCGCCGGGATCCGAATCGAATAGGTTCCGGGTAAGAGTCGTGGCTTAAGTAATCCTACATAGAGACTCGTTCTAAGAGAATAAATAAATCAGGAGGAGGGTCCAGTGAACTCTTGCGTGGTATTAGAGTAAAACTCAAGAGAAAGGATTGCTGTCTCTAGAGTGTTTTAGAGAGAGCAGGTTTAAGGGTGGTGTTAGCCTTGGAACCACCACTGGCTGAGTTGGACTTGCCCGGATGCGCCCAATGAGAGGGAACCTCTGGAGATAAAAGTCATATTCGCAAAAAAAAAAGACAGAGACAGACAGAGAGAGAGAGAGAGAGAGAGAGAGAGACACACACACAGACAGACAGACACAGAAAGAGAGAGAGACAGACATCCCCAGTATGAATGGACATGACCAAAATTGCAATGTGTAAACAACACGAAGGTGAGACAGGGTCCCAGTACCTTCCGCGCCTCACTCTAATCCATAATGCCTCGAGTGGACTGACACCACCCGAGGACATAACGACGGCAGAAATCACACCGTATGAGGCACACCTGAGCAACAGCTTCATCAATGGAATGAAGGACAAAATAGCAAAAGAGGTATAAGACACATTTATGACCTGGGAAACGGGAAAGCTCAATTTGATAGAACAACATGCGATACATGCTGAAAAATTGCTGGCTCAAGAGAAGGATAAGCTCAGCTTGCTATGATACAAATGGTCGCCCAGCCGTTGGAGGGAGATGCTGTGGGAAAAGGGAGAGGCAGAGGTGGAGGTCACGGAAGAGGGGCTGGCAGAGGTAGATCTGGCAGGTGCTTTGTTTGTGGAACAATGGACCACCGGGCAAGGCAGTGCCCACACAGACAGCCTCAGTCAGCCCTGAAGGCTGGACAGCAGGGTGACTGACGGGGGAAGGCTAAGATGGAGGTGGGCAGCCCACAAGGGACAGGTAAGCCTCTTTCCTTTATTCTTGGCAATGAAGACTCGCTTATGCTAATCTCTTCTACTAACCTTACAGGCACTGAAACATGTCCCACCTCCACAGTGAGTGCTGAGATTGCGAAGCGTGGACCATACGTTCACTATAACATTGATGCGTATAAGTTGATGCCTACCTCTATGTCATACGTGGAACGTACACCAGTTACCTTTTTGGTAGGTACAGGGGCAACATATTCAGTCCTTAAAATCAAGCCAGTTCTGAGAGTCAACGCAAATAAAGATGAGTGGAAGGTTCCTGGACTCAATGGGTGCATCAGGAGTTGTGATAAGAGTGGGGTTTACCACATCCCTGTTATGCAAAACCAGTAATTGGGAAACATTCCAATTCTCAGTTTTGTTATCGGAATTCTGTCCTTTAAATCTGATGGCTCAGAATCTCAGTGAGACTGGGGTTGGATTTGCTCAGTACCCCGATAGGCTTGCAGATAATACGAAAAGATGACTTACCAGTGCAGGCTGTAAAATACAACTCACGATCCCTGATGTATGTCTATGAATGGCGATTAAGCCAGACAGCGATAAGTTCAGTGAGCGATTCACTCGCCATGGAAGCAAGTAACCATGTTCATCCTATTAACACTGATTTTCTCGCTGGGGATATGCTGCACTGCACAGCACACATACACCGCGATAGCCCTGACAAATCATTTGGGAAGGATTGGTTCAGGAGACGGGTTAAACCAGATCAATTGTCATTGTGCGAACTTTATTGGAATGACTACAGATGTGCAGTCAGTGTGAACTTATCTAAGGTCTCTGTGACGGCAAGCAGAACCTATCTTTTTGACGTGGAAGGCTCTTTTCCTCACGTGTCATTGGCGAAGGTGTCCGGCAACAGGTGGCAGGATTTGGGACCATGGGTACTAAAGGCACAAAAAACCAAAAGATTGGGTCTTGAGGGACGATGTGGGTATCTGTTTCAGTGAAGATATGCGGACATAGAGGAAGAAACTAAATTGGCTAACTCAGGCAGATAGGGCAGTCCAGGTAACCCCGGCTAGCCCTGGAGAGCCTAGGAAGGTAGCCTTATACTATATTGGCATTTTCCTAAAGTTGGTGGGTGGCACGGTGGCGCGTGGGTGGCACGGTGGCACAGTGGTTAGCACTGCTGCCTTACAGCGCCAGAGATCCGGGTTCAATTCCCGCCTCAGGCGTCTGACTGTGTGGAGTTTGCACGTTCTTCCCGTGTCTGCGTGGGTTTCCTCCGGGTGCTCCGGTTTCCTCCCACAATCCAAAAATGTGCAGGTTAGGTGAATTGGCCATGCTAAATTGCCCGTAGTGTTAGGTGTAGGGGTAAATGTAGGAGAATGGGTCTGGGTGGGTTACGCTTCGGCGGGTCGGTGTGGACTTGTTGGGCCGAAGGGCCTGTTTCCACACTGTAAGTAATCTATCTAATCTAATCTATCTAATCTATCTAAAAATCTCGGACCCAAGATTGAGAAAGGTCCCTACTGAGCTGTGGACAAAAGGCAAACATGACGTGGGACTCATATGAGGCTGCGAACCCACACAAATAACCCCCAAGTCTGAGTATCGTCCTTGCAGAGCACAACACCCGTTAAAACCCGAGGCTAACGAAGGAATTACTCCAGTCTTTGAATCCCTCCTAAAGGCTGGAGTGATAATCCCCTGTGAAAACTCACTAACGAGAACCCCAATTTTTCCGGTCAAAAACGCAAATATTCCGGGTGAACCAGAGGAATGGAGGTTTGTTCAAGACCTGCAGGCAGTCAATAACGCTGTTGTTCCACACGCCCCAAAGTTCCCAACCCCTATACTATGTTGGCTCAAATTCCACCGGACAGTAAATGGTTCTCTGTTGTGGATTTAGCAAAAGCCTTCTTTAGTGTAACCAGTACACACAGATAGTCAATCTGGTTCACTTTTTCATTCTAAGGAAAATCGTATACCTTCACGTGACTTTGTCAAGGTTACTGTGAGTCCCCCCACCATACATAATGAGGCTCTATGCAGGAGTCTGGAGACTCTTGTTTTAACCCCAGGGTCAGCGCTTCTGCTGTATGTAGATGATTGCTTAATAGCAGCACCAGCAGAGGAACAATGTGAGAAAGATACCCTTGTGTTGCTCTGCCATCCAGCAAGGGAAGGGCACAAAGCTAGTCTCGCAAAGCTACAATTTGTGCGACAACTGGTGAAGTTCTTAGGTCACTTAATATCTGAACAAGGGAAGGCCATTGGTCAAGGCAGAGTTCAAGCAATCCAGCAAATACCAAAGCCTCACACGAAGAAACAATTGCTGTCCTTTTTGGGCATGTGCTCCTACTGTAGAATGTTTATCCATATTACACAACCCTTGAGGCATCTCTAAGTGACATAGCCCATGGCAAAGGGTTGCTGAGCCAGAGTCCGTTGCAGTGGACCCCAGAGGCCAAGAGTGCCTTTGCTGAATTGAAAAAGGCCCTCCAAACTACACAGACACCGGGGATTCCGAATCCAAACAAGCCTTTTGTACAAACGGTAGATGTGAAGCATGGCTGCATGGCATCTCTGCTGTTGCAGGATCATGGGGCAAAATTGAGGCCGGTAGCTTATTTTTCGGCAAAACTAAACCCCATAGTGGAGGATTGCCTAAATGCCTGCGAGCCGTGGCTGCAGCTGAAAAGGATGTTGTGGCGTCCAGGGACATAGTCGGCTATAGTGTATTCACCCTACTGGCCCCACATGCAATATCTTTACTGCTACCCACGAGGTAGTCAAAGCAGGATCACTCCCTTCTCATCTAACAGCGCAAATTACTTGTCTCAGTCAAGGCAAAGGGAAGGACAGTGAATATTTACACAGACAGCAGATATGCATTTGGGGTTGTACATGATTTTGGAACCCTATGGAAACACAGGGGCTTCTTGACCTCCTCTGGAAAGCCCATCACACACCCTGGCCTGATGTCTGACCTCCTGGAAGCGGTCCTATTGCCCAAATCAATCGCTGTGTGTAAGTGTGAAGCCCACACAAAAAATAACGATTCCATTTCTCAAGGCAATGCGAAGGCAGACTCAGCGGCAAGGACGGCAGCCCAGCAGCCGCCAAGCGATCAGTCTGACGGTGTATGACAAAAATTTGTACCCCAACAGCAGACATATGGGAGTTACAGTCACAGGCCATGCCGGAGGAGAAGCGTGAGTGGACAACGGCAGGATGCAGCATGAAGGAAGGGGTGGCCCCAATGGTAAACCCTGTCTGCCGCGATCATTATTCCCATTCTATGCCAAACTGACACACAGTAAGGATCATGTGTCAAAAAGATGGTGGGGGGGGGGGGGGGGGGGGGGGGGGAGAGATGTACAACAGTATTGTAGCACACTGATACACTAAGGGATTTACTCACTACTCCCAGAAATATTGTGAATGATGTGTTATCTGTGCCCCTATTCGTGTGGGGAGGGGAATACAGATGAGTCAGGCAGCACACCCCCAACCCCAAAGACCCTTTGAACATTTTCAGATGGATTTTATTGAACTAACACACAGCTAAGGGAAAAGGTATTGCCTGGTAATAGTTGGTATGTTTTCCAAATGGGTGGAAGCATTCCCCACGTCTAAACAGGATGCCAGTGCCGTAGCCAAGGCTTTGCTAACTGAAATAATTCCAAGATGGGACATCCTTGAAAGGCTTAGTAGCGACAATGGGACACCATTTGTCAATAATGCCTTACAGCAGATCAGTGATTACTTGGGAATAAACATGAGACAACACTGTGCCTACCACCCAGCGAGCGATGGGACAGTGGAACGAGAGAATGCTACCCTAAAAAATAAATTGACAAAATGCTGTGAGGAACTCGGGGTGACATGGACAAAGGCACTTCCAATTGTGCTAGTGTATATGAGATCTAGGAGGAGAGGAAGACCCAATCTTAGCCCGTTTGAGATTTTGTTTGGAAGGCCGCCCAATACAGGAGTTGGCCCAAGACCTAAAGCAAGACAAATAACAGACCACTGTGAGGAAGAGATGTTGTGTTACTGTATAAAACTCTAGACTTTTGTCTCAAATACAGAATCAAGTGAAAGCGGCACTACCCCAACCAGCAGGAGGGAAACTGCACGATCTAAAACCTGGAGGCTGGATAGTGATGAAAGAATTCAGGAGGAAAAGCTGGAAGGCGAAGAGGTGGCTGGGGCCGTTTCAAGTGCTCCTTACAACACAGACAGCTGTTCAGTTCACCGAAAGAACCACCTGGATACATGCCAGCCATTGCAAATGTGTAGCTGGACCCAAGGAGACATCGGACAGCACCGGAACCAAATAAGTGCAAGCAGTAAAACGCCGATAACCAGATTGGACTTATATACATGGGGATTGTAAGGTTGCTAGATGCCTCATATAAATTTGGGGCTGCCCCAGCTCACATTATCAGTAAGCGCCCTGGCAGGACTATTCCCAAGGGCAGGGGCTTCTGAGATACAGCCGCAGACAGTAATCATAACTGAGGGTGCTAAGGGGACCTTTAAATGCGACCCATGGCTGTTTAGTAACCAGGATGACTATAAATGGGATGATAAATATTTATGCAGGGATCCTTGTGTCCCAGTGACTGGCACTTAATAGTGGCCACCATGGCTACAGGGACACCTGACACGGGAAATAGGTATTCTATTATCAAGGAAGGAGGTCCCAAGACACGGGTAATAATAACCAAGACTCAGAAGAATGAAGAGGGTGTGGAATAGATAGCCCCTTCTCCGACATTTATAGAAAGGTGAATATAGTGGTACAGTTCCCCTCCCCCCCAACCCGGCAGAAGGTTCTACAGAAGATAGTAGCACCAGGGCACGGCAACCAAACAAACCAAATCATGGACATAACCCCAAGCAGGGCAAAGGGCATTAATGTCACACCAGAACCTAGAGGGAGTCAGTTGGGGCTCAGGACCGAGTCTAACTCGGTAGTGGAATTGGCTCTCCATGAGATAAATGGTGTAAGTGTGATGCCAGTAGGTTGGGAGGTGCGAAGGGCCATCGCTAGATGTGAAGGGAACAGGGCTTGTGCCTTGGCCCAAATACAACACCGGAGATTAGAGGTTGGCTACCCTTGTTGGATATGTTTGCACACCGCCCAATGATGGACTGCCAAACCAATCACAGAGCCCAGCAAGAAATGCTAGCTGCCTGCTTCTGCGGGCAGCAACTGCCCTGACCCTGATAGGGGGAGCAGTAAGAGCAAAACTCGCGCCAGCACCCGAACGCAAGGCTAACTGCAGTCCAAAGGCTGACACGCTCCCAACCACAGCCTTCCATATAGTGGAAGGCAGGGAGAAACGTGTTTTTGCACAAATCAGGGGAGACTCCATTTGGGGATCTCCCAATGTATGACGACATTGTACTTGAACAACGATTCTTGCTCAGCAACCTACGCAAATGGTACGATCATCATTAATTGTTCCTTTAATCAGTAATCAGACCATGATGGCGGGTATAATATGGGTCTGTGGAGAGAGAGAGTACCACCACCTCCCTCTGGGATGGAAAGGGTGCTGCTACCCCATGGTACAGTGTTCGTCCCAAAAGCTAGTAATGGGCAAACCCGAAGGGACATGCGACTGCATTGGAAGGGGAACACACTCGCAGACCCCTGGACTACACCAGGACCAAACATTGGGTGGTCCATTCTCTTGGGAGCAGGGACAACATTGGCAATAAACAAGATTAATGGCCTGGCATATTAGTATATTACTGTTAGCAAATGAGACGGAGGAAGGTCTAGCACTCACCATTACTGAATTAACAGCAGTAAGGGAAGCAGCGATACAAAATCGATTAGTACTAATCATACTGATGGCACAAAGGGGGGGCGTCTGCAAATTGTTATGCACCTCCTGCTGTTTTAATATTCCCGATGAGTCCCAGAATATCACTAGTGTGATAACTCATATGAAGGCGGCAGTAAGACTGCCTCCCCCAGCATATAACTCTTGGTTCCAACAGCTTACCGCCCTTTGGGGAGCTTGGGGGTATTGGATCCTACATTCTCTACTAGTTGTAGGGCTGGTCATACTGATAGTGCTTTGTATTAGGAGCCTGCTTGTGTACCTGCCTATGGCGTTTGCTTAGGAGTGCAGCAGGATACCAAGTGGTAAAACGACCAGAGGTTCCACCGCAGGAAGACCTGATTGCGTGGATCCCACCATACAGTAACGTTGAAGTGTGTGACGTGTGAAAATGAGCTATGTACAGGGCAGCAGGTCAGGCAGCATCCAAGGAGCAGGAGAATCGACGTTTCGGGCATGAGCCCTTCTCCAGCATCTACAGTCCTCACTTTCTCCTATGTACAGGGCACACCAGAGCAAATGGCGATAACACCAGAAAGCTGTGCTACAGGTAGATGATGTTGGAGGAAAGGCCTGGTGCTCCCTAAGCAGTCTGATGTATAGCTATCTGGCTCGGTATATTTTCATGTCATTGTTGTCATGAAATGGAAAATTAACATCCATTGTGAAATCTATAAAGGCATAGGGGAATAAAGAAGTAAGGGTCTGACTGGAACTAAGGGTGTTGCAAACAAACAAAATGTAAAGGCAAACCGACCTAACAGCAGACTTACAAGGCCAGTTAAACTACCATATCAGCAGCCAAGAAATGAGAAAATCAACTCCATATATGGAAAGGAACTTGAATGTTCCAGGCCTCTAGCCATGCAGGAGCTGATAAGGAAAAGCGAATTATAGTATAAAGGGAGTACGTAAAAGCTATCACACGCCCCTTACATGAGGCGTCTTGCCAATGAATTGGGTCCTTTTGCAAAGGTCTGAAATAAACATTTGAATCGAGTCGATTTAATTTCCACGACAGTTGTTACTATGTCATCATGCTCAGTGTCTGACTATAAACAATGTATATAAGCTCTATACAAACTCTGGAAAAGTCAGCGGATTACTTTGGTGGTCTAGGAGTACTCAGCCTTCTGGGCTGATCAGAGTCTACCGACCCGGCCATACCAAAGAATAAACAATTGCTTGTGTGATTAACAAAGCGTCATTTCCAGATGCATTTATTGACCAATCCCAGAAACCCGAAGACCCAGACAGCAGTCCAGATCATCAGAACAACCAGACAGGAAATGGTTAATGTCCCCAGGATGTGGGGAGCAAAATGAGACATCAAGGCATTAACACCAACACCCGAGAGAAACTAAACAAACAGACATGGCAAACGTTAGAGAGTTACAGCAGAGAACAGTCCCTTCCGTCCAGCTCATCTATGCCGACCAGATATCCTAAATCTATCTCGTCCCATTTGCCAGCGCTTGGCCCATGTCCCTCTAATCCCTTCCCATTCATATACCCATCCAGATACCTTTTAAATGCTGTTATTGTACCAGCCACCACCACTTCCTCTGGCAGCTCATTCCTTACACGCACTATCCTCTGAATATAGGAGTTGCCCCTTAGGTTCTTTTTAAATCTCACCCTCACCCTGAATCTATGACCCATCCAGGGAAAAGACTTGTCTATTTACCCTATCCGTGCCCCTCATGATTTTATGAAAGTTTCTAGGGTCACCCTCGGCCTCTGCCGCTCGAGAGAAAACAGCCCCAGCCTGTTCAGCTCAAACCCTGACAACATCTTTGTCAATCTTTTCAGAACCCTTTCAAGTTTTGCAACATCCTTCCTCTAGCAGAGAGACGAGAAGTACACACAACATTCCAAAAGTGGCCTAACCAATGTCTGGTGCAGCTTCAACATAACTTCCCAGCTCGTATAATCAGAGGGTTGGGAAAGTTTTCAAAACCCACAAAAGACAACCGGGAAAGAATGGAGGGACAAACCGAACTTTTGCGGGTCAGCTTGGACATCAGGGCGGGGGGATGGGAATGAGGGAAGGAAGCTAAATTAGCTGGAGCCAAGGCGCAGGAAGAACAGAGGATACAAAGACCTGCTTCAAGCTGCAATGAGGAATATTGCATGTGACGTACTTGTACCTGCTGCAGTTACTGGTGGGAATCGGGTGCATCTTAAAAATAAAAACAGAAAAGCCATCTACCCTCCACCTTCCCAACGTCGATCCTTCTCTTCCACCTCACACTGATAATTAAGACATATACCTGAGTTAGCGGAGTCTGCTCCCTCCCTGGATTCACTCCAGTTGCTACAAGTGACCAATTCCCCCTCCTGCCATCTCTGTCTCCCTCCCGGGATGAAGAGCTGCCCAGAGGGAGGGAGATTCATTATGAAACTGACAGGGCCACTTCCGCGTTGTGACGTCAATAATGGAACGAGGGGCGGGGCGAAAAGTGGAGCAAAATGACGGTGAAGGCGGCGGGACGAGACCGAGAGCGGCCCACGCACTGCGCATGCGGTGCCCGGCAGCACAAGGTGAGGAGAACACCCCATCACTTTACAGAATCCCCACAGTGTGGGAAGCAGGCCACTCGGTCCGACGTGTCCACACTGACCCTCCCAAGGGTAACGCACCCACATCCATTCCCCTACCCCCACTGCTCTACATTTAACCCTGAGTAACGCATCTTAGCTGCATATCGCTGGACATTATGCATAATTTAGCATGGCCAATCCACCCAAATCTGCCCATCCCTGGGCACTATGGGTAATTTAGCATGGCCAATCCACCCTAATCTGCACATCCCTGGGCACTGTGGGTAAATTAGCATCGGCAATCCACTTTAATCTGGACAAAGTTTAAATCTCAACTCCAGGCTGTAGTCCAACAGGCTTCTTTGGAAGCAGTAACGTTTGGAGTGCTGCTTCTTCATCAGGTGGTTGTGGAGGATAAGATCATAAAACACAGAATTTATAGCAAAACATTAAGGCATCCTGCCACTGAAATGGTATATTAAACAAACCTGGATTGTTAAGTCTTTCACCTTTTAGAATGGGTTGCAGGTATCATTACAATGTAAACCCCAGAACTTCTTGTATGTCCCCTTCTCGAGATAACAAGGTTTTATAGCAAAATGTGACATCTCAGCTCAGACAATGCATTAAAGGTGTGAGGTCAGAGTCTGCCTGTATTCCAATCTTGAGTCAGACTGGTTCTATTTCCCAAAGTGGAATTTACAAACTATTACATGTATTGGACTATCTGCAGATTGTGCATTTTTTAAACAAAGTAGAATGTATCTGCAAATATACCTCCCCACACATGCACAGGTTTGTTGGGTGAATTTGTACTTGCAGAATTACATCTTTACTCAAAACTGCATGAATCCATGTAAGATTCTGTAAATCAGTTTAACCATTGTGGCACAGACAGTCTCACACAGGGGAGCTCACACCTTCAATACATTATCTGGGCTGACACGACACTAATTGCTAAAGTTCACATGAGAATTTAACTTTTAAAAAACGTTGTGATTTACATATGAAAGAACTGAAACCAACATGGTCATTCTAACAGATGAGAGAATTAACAAATCCAGATCTTATTCAATATATAATTTCAGTTACATCACACTGGAAACTGTTGCTATAAATTCTCTGTCTTACATTCTTATACTCCATAAACACCTGATTAAAGAGCTGCACTCCGAAAGCTAGTGCTTCCAATTAAACTTGTTGGACTATAACATGGTGTGTGTGATTTTTAACTCTGCAAATATAATTCTGCAAATACACACTTACTCCCATGGACTTATGTGTGCACGTATGTGCATGAGAGAGAGCAAAGTCTACATCAGTGTTGTATGCCTTTATGTCTATTTGATAACAGTTGCTTTATTTCTATTGATGTAAATATTGTAGTAAATCTTAGCTGGGTACTAATAGTCATATGTAAGAGAGAGAGAATTCTTCAAGTATGGCATGATAAGAATCCTGGGAGACCCCTATTTCTTGTTTACTTCCTAATAAACAAACATTATGCTCGATTGTCTATATATTACTAATTTTGTTGCATTTTTCTTGTTTTATTCCTTGCGATGATGTGGGAGAATTGTTAGATTTGGGTCAGTCATTTTGCCACATATTAAAGCCTGGAAACCATTTTGAATCTCATTTTAGTGCTTTCTTGCTAAAGCTTATGTTTCCCAGGCTCAGGAGAGACGGTTGGCCTTGCAGCTATACTGCTCCCTGATAAACAAATTCTTTCTCTGCATGGGATTTTAGTTCCATCCCCCACAGTTGGCGAGTCAGCCAGGAGATACCCTGGTCCTGCCAGGTCACTGGTCGATACCCTTTGAGAGATGAAATATAGAGGGTGGTTGCTGCTTTGTTGTGTCCAAATAAAAAGGAAAGCTGGCCAGGGACAAAAATGGTGATACAATTCTCGCTACTCAGCCACAAGGTACTAGTGAGAGTGTCCTGACGTAATGCTGCTAAGAGCATCTTATGCTTTAAAAAATTAGTAATAAAGAATTTGCTTGCCCTCGGGTTATGTCTGGTGAAACCCTCTTTGATAAGACCTGGAGCCACACTAAGGTCTGCGGCAGGCTTCAAAATGCCACCAATCCATTCAAATGCCCAACATTAGTTTTAATTGGCTTGTACAATTCTGCAATAAGTATAATTGCTTGCTTCAGGATGTCCAGACTTGAATAAATTTGGCATAGAGGATGCAGTGGGCAACTATTAAAGACTCTGTTGTATTTCCCCTGTTTTGTGGACTAATGCAGAGACACTAACAACTTGCCTTGAAAACAGTGTTCGATTTGCAAATGGAACAGCTGACAGGTATTTAGAGTTTGCACACTTGGTTAGGCAGCTATGTGTCACAGCCAGGATTTATGAGGCTCAACTCCCGAACTTGCACTGTTCTGGAATGTGAGTGCCTCATTACCCTTGGAAGGAAGGAATAAACAAAAACTGACAAACTGAAAATCAAAGAAAGTTGGAAAATATTGCAGAGAGAGACATGTCGGCAGAGAGAGAGGAACAGGCAGGCAGAGAGAGAGAGATGCGCAGGCAGGAAGAGAGAGAGAGAGAGACAGAGAGACGCAGACAAGCACAAAAAGAGAGAGGCGCATCGACAGGCATAGAGAGAGACAGACAGAGAGAGACTGACTCAGTGCCGACACCGAGGAGAAAGCGAGGACTGCAGATGCTGGAGACCAGAGTTGAAAAATTTGGTGCTGGAAAAACACAGCAGGCCAGGCAGCATCCCAAGAGCAGGAGAATCAACGTTTCGGGCCTGAAGAAGGGCTTATGCCCGAAATGTCAATTCGCCTGCTCCTCGGATGCTGCCTGGCCTGCTGTGTTTTTCCAGCACCACATTTTTCAACTCAGTGCCGACATTTTCCAGGTTGCATAAAGGTTAACACTTTGTAATCTGGTGTGAATGCACATTAGCCTGGGTATGGTGCTGAAATCACAGGGGACGCCCCTGAAGAAGAGCACAAAATATGGCCTCAAATAGGGTACTCCCTCCACACCCAAACCAAAATGTGGGTGACCCCTGATGGACTGGTTTGTGTTCCTTCTTTGCTGCTGCCTATTCCATTTGATTATATGCAATATTGTACACACTTGGGCAGGGAGGGAATGGGTAATACTCTGTTACAAACTTGGTGGCACCCAGATTTTCAGAAAGCAGTGAGGAAAAGAGCTGAAGAGTGTTTAATTTGTAAATAAACAATATGCATGCTGTAAAAGGGCTGCCCTGTATTTGTTAACCACTTCCTTGCCTTGTGGGCCTTTTTACCTGTCTATAACTTGCTCTTATAGAATTACGTTGCGTACGTTGTTATGAATATTGTCTAATAAGAGTAGATGTATTTAGTAGATGAATCAAAACCATCCCAATGGCTGCTCTACAGTGTTGGACAAGTGGGAAATATTTGCATCAGTTAACCAAAACTCTTCAAAGTTTACATTCACAGGTACACCAAGCCTAAGAATTAGTACTGGGCATATTGGAGCCGAGATGGAAGGGCCCATTCCTACTCCTGCTGGGTTACCCGGTCAGCAGTCAAGGTCAAGGGAGGCCGCATGGACACACACAACAGAATGCAAAAGAGCGCCACCTCCTGGAGGAACACAGAAGACCCCGTCAGAGACACATCTTCAGCCTTCATCCGTGAATGGCTCAGCCTGATCATTCTGCCTTTCACTGCACTCTTTCTTACCTTTCTTTCATGAACTACATTTGATTGGACCTGATAACCTCTAGTAAACAGGAATGACAGTTTAATACTTTTCTTTCTACACAGAAGGTCAACCACTCCAGCTGGGTATGTGCCCATATCCCCATCTATCCCAAACTCGCACCAAGCGAGCCCTTATAGAATTTGACCGACTTGCAGCTTTCTTTTCCCCTGCCTTTGGAACTGCTCGACTGAAAATCAAAGTCACCCCACAGACAATCCTGTGGACGGCTCAGTTCACTGTTGTGGCCCTCCTCTCCAGCGATCTCTCAGATGCCGAGATTTCCCCATCTTGATGATGATTCCCAACCCCTGGAGCCTTCTGCCCCTGTCCTTACTGAACCAGAGGACTATCTGTCTGATCTCCAACCACCACCCCCTGACAATCCCCCTGGCTCTGGGTATAATCCCCCTTTTTGCTGACACCCCCAATCTCTTCTTTTTAATAAAAAAAAAGGAGGGATTGTGGGAGAATTTGACCAAAATTGACACAAAACTGTGTGCAAGTCATTTTGTCACAAAGCAATGTTTGCAGTAAAATGTAGCCTGTTAACATAATGCTGTCTGAGCCCTGGCTAAGGAATTCTGTTTTGATAGCCTGACCTTGCAGCTGCAGACTGTCTCTGCTCCTCAGACCATTAGACTGTGCTGCTCCATAGAATGATGGATTGTTTCTCTCTGTTCCTTATCGGTAATTCGAGCCGAGCTAAATCTGCAGTAGAAGATAACATTCAGTTTTGCAGACATTAAGAAATGTGAACCTTACAACTGCCCCTCCATTGCATAATTAATGGACAGTAGGCTTGGGTTTTACCATAAAACTTGTAGCATTCTGTATTTCATTGTTCAACACAAAGTCAACGTATTCCAAATAGGTCTTCCCCATGGCAATGAATAAAGCTAGTTAATTGCTCAAGGTCTCCTCTCCTGGCTACTTTGCTTTAAATTATTTGGCACACGAGTTACTTTGCCCCAACAGTACTAACAGTTACATCTAAGGAAGACAGAATTCCTCATGTCGGGGACATCAAAATCCTGGGAGACCCCTATTTCTGGTTTACTTCCTAATGAACAAACATTAAGCATTTATTTTATTCTAATTTTGTTTCATTTTTCTTCTTTGATTCCCTGCTATGGCTACACTATGTGTCTGGATGGTTGACAGGCTGGGAGATTGTGGGTAGGCTTTCGATTGACTGAAAAGACATTTGGATAAGTACATGTACAGGCAAGGTTGAGAGAGACATGGGCCAAACACTGGCAGGCAGGACTTGTTAGGTTCGTGAATATAGTCAGCACGGACCAGTTGGACTGGAGGGTCTGTTTCTGTGCTGTATGATTCTGTAAGTGTTCTATACTGGTTTTAAAAAATCATGCCTTCCCCCATAAACTTCCACTTCTTTGTTGTTCAAATATCAGATGAACTCAGCCTTGAATATATTCAATGAGCCCCTAACTACAGGAAGACAGCCGCATTTCTGAACTCATTTTCTCATTCCTGATGAAGTACCCGTGCCTGAAACATCAACTCTCCTGCTCCTTGGGTGCTGCTTGACCGACTGAGAGTTTCCAGGGCCACACTTTTTGACGCTGATCTCCAGTATCTGCAATTCTCACTTTCTCCACATCCCAGTGTATCACTATTTAAAACAATACACCTCCTTTCTGATTTTTTTTTTCCACAGCAAAGGCTATAACTTCACATTGTGGTAGCGCATTTGCCACATGTTTGCCAATTGTGGTCTTCTCTACATTGGATAGACCGAGCATAAACTTGGGGAACAGCTCGCCGAGCATCGCAACTAGGTCCACAGTGGCTGACCGAAGCTCCCAGTTGTGGTGTAAAATTATGTCCCAACACATGTGTGAATCATAATGTAACACATGTATTGGGCCAAGCAGTGGAATGTGGTGAAAGGGTTAAAATTATGTCCCAATACATGTGTGAATCTAACCGGAATGGAGGTGTTGCTTAGTCCCGTGTGAATCTTATTACACACCTCCCCGTGTGAATCTTCTTATCTGTATGTAACCAGAATGGAATGTGTTTTTTAGCCTTGCTCTGCTGTTCACATGAATGTTTATATCTGGAAAAGAGTATATCAGCTGGAAAAGTCTCCAGTTCGGTGAGTCTGCTCCGGGGTTACGTTTAACCGCCGAGCGTGGGTTGTTGGCAACCGCTCTACGAGAACTGACGGCTCCCAGTTCCGGTAACATGTAGAGTGAGTATAAGCCAGACCCGGGAGTCTGCTCCGGGGTTACGTTTAACCGCCGAGCGTGGGTTGTTGGCAACCGCTCTACGAGAACTGACGGCTCCCAGTTCCGGTAACATGTAGAGTGAGTATAAGCCAGACCCGTTGTAAGTATGAGACCTGGTTGTGGCGACGCTGCGGGGAATAAAATGCTCATATTCTAGCAGACTCGCCTCTTGGTCGTTTGTTCTGTGTCAGACTACTCTCCTACGAACCTGACCTTGAGAATTTTTTAAAACACCAGTCACCACCTATTTTAATTCCCCTTCCCACTCCCTTTCTGACGTGACCATCTTTGCCACCTCCATTACCACAACGAACCAAACCACAAGTTAGAGGAACACCACCTCACCTTCCGCCTGGACAGCCTTCAACCCAGAGGACTCAATATTGAGTTATCCAGTTTCAAATAACCTCCCTTCTCAGCACCAACCCTTCATTTCCACTGCTCCCTGCCACCAACCAGATCGTACCCTCAGCCTGTCTTCACCTATCCCCACTTCACCCCCCTGCCCTTTGCACCCCCTTTATCTGCATCTCCCCCAACACCCATCCCTAGTCCCGAAGGGTTACACCCGAAACGTCAACTTCGCCATCTCCTGAAGCTGCCTGGTTCGCTGTGTTCTTCCAGCCTCCTGCTTGTCTATTTTGCCAATTGAGACACATCTGCACCAACGTTTCCAGAGTCTGTCCCTCCCGGATTCACTCCCTTTCCTTTCGATTGCTGCAAGTCAACAATTGCACGACACAATGAAAAAGAAATGGCAAAAGGGGTGAGAAAACAGAGTGCCGTACTCACAGAAGTTGGACAGAGGAAACAATTTACAGTCTGGGTGAAGCTTAATCTTCATTCACAGACAGGAGCAGGAGAAGCTCATGGTCCAACGTCCGCATTCAGACGGTAAGGTGACTCTGATTGGCAGGAGGCCCAGACTCCTTCCGGTCCTCTGAGGCTCTCTATTGGTCCATCAAGAAAAGGTCGCGCGCCTTTTTCTGTGGACTGCAATGAGCATGCCCAGTGTTTTGCTGACATTGGTGGACATGCGTACTGCTTTGCTGACACCGGCAAACATGCGCGGTATGCACTACGTGAGTGCTGGTGTTACTGACAGATTTTAAGTATCCAAACGCAAAAAGGAAAAAAAAGGCAGAGCCACAATTATTTTCCCCATGTGGTTCGACATTTTATTGCTTTTGCATTTTGTCTCGTTGCTCAACTTTTATATGTTTTTTCCCCTTGTTGAGAGAGAGTGTGCCCCAGTGAGCTGACTGTGGGAAGGAGCCATAACCAGTTACACAAACTAAAGAAACATTACACTATTCGCAGCAGCGGGGTGACTGTACACGTTTCCTGAGTGTGATCGCACTTTCAATTGTTCATCGGAAACACAGAGCCAAAACGTCACCAGAACTGCGGAGAAGTTGTGGAAATGTGGGGACTGAGGGAAGGGATTCCATTCCCTGTGGGCACTGGAGATTCATCAGCTCAGTCGCAGTGCGGAGAGGCCGTTCTTCAAAAAATTATTACAATCAGTATTTACTGTGGAAATGTATATGGAAGATATAGACTTTCGGGAAATAGATGATGACATCTTGCAAAATGTCCATATTACAGAGGAGGAAGTGCTGGATGTCTTGAAACGGTTAAAGGTGGATAAATCCCCAGGACCTGATCAGGTGTACCCGAGAACTTTGTGGGAAGCTGGAGAAGTGATTGCTGGGCCTCATGCTGAGATATTTGTATCATCAATAGTCACTGGTGAGGTGCCGGAAGATTGGAGGTTGGCAAACGTGGTGCCACTATTTAAGAAGGGTGGTAAGGACAAGCCAGGGAACTATAGACCAGTGAGCCTGACCTTGGTGGTGGGAAAGTTGTTGGAGGGAATCCTGAGGGACAGAATGTACATACATTTTGAAAGGCAAGGACTAATTCGGGATAGTCACCATGGCTTTGTGCGTGGGAAATCATGTCTCACAAACTTGTTTGAGTTTTTTGATGAAGTAACAAAGAAGATTGATGAGGGCAGAGCAGTAGATGTGATCTATATGGACTTCAGTAAGGCGTTCGACAAGGTTCCCCATGGGAGACTGATTAACAAGGTTAGATCTCATGGAATACAGGGAGAACTAGCCATTTGGATACAGAACTGGCTCAAAGGTAGAAGACAGAAGGTGGTGGTGGAGGGTTGCTTTTCAAACTGGAGGCCTGTGACCAGTGGAGTGCCAGAAGGATCGGTGCTGGGCCGTCTACTTTTTGTCATTTACATAAATGATTTGGATGTGAGCATTAGAGGTACAGTTAGTAAGTTTGCAGATGACACCAAAATTGGAAGTGTAGTGAACAGCGAAGAGGGTTCCCTCAGATTACAACAGGATCTGGACCAGATGGGCCAGTGGGCTGAGAAGTGGCAGATGGAGATTAATTCAGATAAATGCAAGGTGCTGCATTTTGGGAAAGCAAATCTTAGCAGGACTTATACACTTAATGGTAAGATCCTAGTGAGTGTTGCTGAACAAAGAGACCTTGGAGTGCAGGTTCATAGCTCCTTGAAAGTGGAGTCACAGATAGGATGGTCAACAAGGTGCTTGGTATGCTTTCCTTTATTGGTCAGAGTATTGAGTACAGGAGTTGGGAGGTCATGTTGCGGCTGTACAGGACATTGGTTAGGCCACTGTTGGAATATTACGTGCAATTCTGGTCTCCGTCCTATCGGAAAGCTGTTGTGAAACTTGAAAGGGTTCAAAAAAGATTTACAAGGATATTGCCGGGGTTGGAGGATCTGAGCTACTGGAAGAAGCTGAACAGGCTGGGGCTGTTTTCCCTGGAGCGTCGGAAGCTGAGGGGTGACCTTATTAGAGGTTTACAAAATTATGAGGGGGATGGATAGGATAAATAGGCAAAGTTTTTCCCCTGGGGTCGGGGAGTCCAGAATTAGAGGGCATAGGTTTAGGGTGAGAGGGTAAAGATATAAAAGACACCTAAGGGGCAATGTTTTCACGCAGAGGGTGGTACGTGTATGCAATGAGCTGCCAGAGGATGTGGTGGATGCTGGTACAATTGCAACATTTAAGAGGCATTTGGATGGGTATATGAATAGGAAGGGTTTGGAGGGATATGGGCCGGGTGCTGGCAGGTGGGACTAGATTGGGTTGCGATATCTGGCCGGCATGGACAGGTTGGACCGAAGGGTCTGTTTCCATGCTGTACATCTCTATGCCTCTATAACATTATTTCCCGTTGTCAAAAACACATTTACGCTGCCTGATTACCTTGAACTTATACAAGTGCCCTGTCGTAACATCTTTAATAATAGCTTTGAACATTTTCTCTATGACATATGTTAAAGTAAACGGTCCGCAGTTTCCTGTTCTGTCTCCCTTTTTGAAGAAAAGAGTTTACCAACCTTAAGAAACCTTCCCTGAGACTAATGAGGTTTGGAAAATTAAAACCAATGCATAAACTATTTCACTAGTCAGTTTTTCTTTAAGAGTCTGGGATGAAGTCCTTCAGATACCCAGGACTTGTCAACTCGTAGTTCCACAGTTTACTCAGTAATACTTCCCTGGTAATTGTAATTTTCTTCAGGTCCTCCTTCCCTTTCAATTCCTGATTTACAGCTAGTTCTAGCGTGTTACTTGTATGTCTCTAGTGAAGACAGATTCAAGCTCTTTTCAATTCATCTGCCATCTCTTTAGCCTCTGTTATTGAATCCCCAGACTCATTTTCTGCAAAACTAACACAATTTGTTAACTTTTTTAAGAAAAGCTGATGAAACTTTCCTACCTATTTTTATATTTTTTGCTAACTTTCTTACCCTAATTGCTGTGCTCCTGTCTGTATTATTTCTGATGTTTTGCCCCAGCTCTCAACTCTAGCATCAACCTGTCTGCTTATTCTATTGAACTGACCTTGGTTAAGTGATGCAAAACACACAAGGGCAAATCTTTCCTCTCCAGAAAGTCTTCATACTTAACACGATAACATTCACGTTGAAGTATTGTTCATTAAAACTTTACCATGCACACACTACAGATTCAAAATCCCACAATGGCACCCAGTTTTGGAATGACCTCTAATTTTGAAGAGAAATCTGAATATCCAGTGATTAACTGGAAGAACTGTTTGCAAAATTTTCACATTTTTAAACAAAAATAAAACTGGAGTAACTTAGCAGAATAGCATGTATGGCCTTAAATTGTAAATGTTGTTTTCTTTCGAGTGATGGAATAGGTCCACACCAGATGAGGATCTAAAATCTGGATTTAGGTAGTTGTCAGGAGCAACAAGTGTGTGTAAGCTTTTATGAACCACAAAATGGCATCTCAATATAAATTAAAATGACAAAATGGCTTCAGGCTGCAAATTAACACTGTGTTTAAAATGGCTAAAAACTGCATTCCTGAGCTAACTGAATTACAGATTAACCAAACAATGCCTTCTTCATCGTATGGATCTAATTAAGCTCGAAAGGATATTACTGACCATCCTAGCTAACCATGAAGCACAAGTATGAGGAGATAATGCATGTGAAACAACATTGTTTCCTAGGAAACATCATTGGCCTGTGGTCCATTATGTAATTTTATTACATTTTATTGGATTTATTCTGTAATTAAGGCTGTACTGTCTCTGAAGAAACATTTGAAATTGCTTTTGGTTCCAAGTTAATCACGCATTTTCTCCAAGGAACACAAAAACTTTCAACATCTGTGTTGCTGGACAAATCTTTGCCCGGCCGTTACCACTTAAAGTATGAAACCTTGCTGAAGCAGACCATACTCCTCATGTTCATTTGACCGATTGCAGAGCTGAGAGAGCCCTCCCAGGGGTTGAGATCTTCAACTCTCACTGTGCTTTTGGTGTGACCCATGGTTTACAGATCCTTGTGGGAACATAAAGGGCTTTTAACCCCCATGGGCGGACTAATAGTAATGCCATTTTGTCCAAGCAATCTGGCAGTTTTCAAGATGTTCGGCTCATGCTGAGGCAATGGATACAGCCTCCAAAGGAATGAGCAGATGGATGCTGCTGCCAAGCAGGCAGCCTTACACCCCAAACTTCTGGTCCCATTGGGTCCCCAGCAAAACCGGATAGAGACAATATGGGGACAGGTACGCCAGGCCTGGGTATGGGACTGAAATCACAGGGGAGGCCCCCTGCTGAACAGCACAAACTATGGCCTCAAATAATGTTCTCCCTCAATACTCAAACTGAAATGTGGGTGGCCCCTGCTGGACTGCTTTGTGTTCATTCTTTGCTGCTGCCTATTTCTGTTGATTATGTGCATAATTGTACACACTTGGGCAGGGAGGGAATGGTTAATACTCTGTTACAAACATGGAGGCACCCAGATGTTCAGAATGCAGCGAGGAAAAGAGCTGAAGCATGTTTAATTTGTAAACAAACAAGATGCATGCTCCAAGAGGGATGCCCTGTGTTTGTTTGTTAACCACCTCCTTGCCTGGTCGGCCTTTTTACTTGTCTATAACTTGCTTTTATGGAATCACCTCGCGTATTGTTATGAATATTATCTAGTAAGAGTAGATGTATTTAGGAGATGAATCAAAACCCTCCCAATGACTGAAACAGCTGACACTGTAGTGGTGGGCAAGTGGGAAATATTTGCATCAGTTAACCAAAACTCTTCAAAGTTTACAGTCACGGGTACGCCAAGCCTAAGAATTAGGGCTGAGGGATATTGGAGCCAAGATGGAAAGGCCCATTCCTAGTCCTGCTGGTAACCCATACAGCAGTCATGGTCAAGGGGAGGCCGCATGGACGCACAGGACGCAATGGAAAAGAGCGCCACCCCCTGCAACACCAGAAGTCCCCGTCAGAGAGACATCTTCAGCCTTCATCCATGAATGGCTCAGCCTGATCGTTCTACCTTTCACTACACTATTCCTTATCTTTCTTTCACTAACTATGTTTGATTGGGACACAACGGATCGCCTGATAACCTGTAGTAAATGGGAATTACAGTCTAATACTTTTCTTTACAGGACATACCTTTATGCAGAAAAGGACAATCGCTCCAGCTGCTGGGTTTGTGCCCATATTCCCATCCATTCCAAGGGAGGGATCCCCCGAGATCCATATCTTTTAATGAATCTGACCCTGCTGAATGGTGGCTGCATCAGGGTCGTTCTGCTGCTGTCACAACTTTTCACACCCCCTGGTTTCCTTAAGTTGGTGGGCGTCCAAACACTTCCAGAGATATCTCTGGTGATCAGTGGATATAAGATGGACACATTTAAATGTTGGATCCAGCCTCAATACAATCATCCCGTACACCTCCCTCTCCGTTCCTCACCAATCTCTCGGCCACGACTCCACCTCTAGGAATATTTGCATCAAGAGAAAGCATCCCTCAGGATGGCAGGCTGGTTTCAGTAAGTGTCTGCACTCCCTGCTCATTACGTCAACAGCTTACCGGTCCATTGTGGACAGGAGCATATCTAACCTCAGGGTTCCCAACAAGACCACCATCAATTCCTCGTTTCCCACGTTTTGGACTGGAGCCCAATGCAATAATCTGTTGCCCTTCAAGGGCACTGATTTCTTTTTTGGTCATATGGCCTACTCCTGGCTGCCTACCTCCTGGACTGGCAGCTGGTATTTAGGTTATGATGTCTCTTTCCTTTTACACTCCCACACTTTGTGTTTTGAGAATTCCAAACCACAAATCAAGAGAGCGCTCAAATTTTCAGCACCTTTTCTCTATCTTCTCCCCTCCCTATGCTACCCTCCACCTTCAGTCATAGAGTCATAGAGATGTACAGCATGGAAACAGACCCTTCGGTCCAACCCGTCCATGCCGACCAGATATCCCAACCCAATCTAGTCTCACCTGCTAGCACCCGGCCCATATCCCTCCAAACCCTTCCTATTCAAATACCCAACCAAATGCCTCTTAAATGTTGTAATTGTACCAGCCTCTACCACATCCTCTGGCAGCTCATTCCACACACATACCATGCTCTGTGTGAGAAGGTTGCCCCTTAGGTGTCTTTTATATCTTTCCCCTCTCATCCTAAATCTATGCCCTCTAGTTCTGGACTCCCTGACCCCAGGGAAAAGACTTTGTCTATTTATCCTATCCCTGCCCCTCAATCTTGTAAACCTCTATAAGGTGGTTGAGGTTCGGCGAATTGCTACCACTCTGGAAGAGATTGCCAATGCCACATCTTCAGCCTTTGATCTGCTCAATGCAGGGATGGTCACTGTCTGCACCATTACTCTCCAAAATCACATTGCCCTCGACTACCTGTTAGCCGAGAAAGGAGGCACTTGTGCCCTTATCAGCTCTGACTGCTGTGCCTGCATCCCTGACTCCAGTGAGAACATTACTATCATGGCCGCCCACATTCACAAGGCAGCCTCCTCCCTCCATGACACTACTCCCCGTTGGGATCTTTGGACATGGATGGGTGGCTGCTTGGCTCTTGGGCTTCTGCCCTCCTCCAGGGTCTTGTGCTTCTCATTGCTGGTTTTGTTCTGCGAGCACGTAGCATTATTTTCCAGAAACAGTGCTGTGCCCATTTTGGCTGCCTTCTGATGCCGAATATCCCAGCATCTTTCCAACTTGTGCTGCTTCCCTTTTCTGACATTCCCCCACCAATGGATGGTTTCACTGACTCTGACTCTCTCGATCCTGGTGACCCTGACTATGACAGTTACCGAGGCGACTCTAAACCCCCACCACCAACACACACCACTGGGTCTGCTACGTCCCTCCTTTTGCCGGTTCCTATGAACTGCCCTCCTGATTTGGTGAAAAGAAAGAAGCAATTGTGGGAGAATTATTACATTCTGGTCATCCATTTGGTCACATATTAAAAACCTGGAAACCATTTTCAAGCTCAGCTTAGTGCCTGCTTGCTCAAGCTTGTTTCCAGGCTAAGATTGTCTTTTCCAGGCTCAGAGACAGTCAGCCTTGCAGCTGTACTGCTACCTGTTAAACACATTCTTTCCTTGCATGGGAATATTCTTCTCTTTGCAAGGTCCTATTATATACTTATCAGCTACTAACCAACACTGTCTAGACACTAAGTCACTGGGCAAAGTGACTTAGTTTGCTAATTGTTAAATTTTTGTAACCTATATAATCACACAACTCTCTCTTTCTCGTCGGAGTGACTTGTGACCATTAGGTTGACTTGGCTCTCCCCGTGAGCTCCTGAATGAACAGTCAATAACCCAAGGTTTTTGTGTCATGATTGCATATCTAAATTGGACTTCTACAAGCAAGTCACCCACAGCATAATCTACTTCCGTCCCCAGCATGGATCAAGGGGCCACCTTTTTTTGCCAGACAAGTAAATGTGTCAAGCTCAGGAAACAAAGCCTGTCAAACATTAATAGACACAGATCTAGACCAACCTTTTCCAGAGTCTGTCCCTTCCCCTCGATTGACTTTCTTTTTCCCTCAGCTCCTACAAACCAACAGCTGAACCCAAGGATGAGAAAAGAAATGGAAAAGGGGGTGAGAAAAAAAAGTGCCGTCCTCACAGATATTAAACAGAGGAAGGAAGTTGCAGTCTGGGGTGAAGCTCAATCTTCTTTCAGAGAGAGAGGAGCAACACCAACTTCAGCAGCTCGTGGTCCAACTTCCGCATTCAGACAATAGGCGGGCTCTGATTGGCAGGAGGACCAGTCTCCTTCCGGTCGTCCTGGGATTCCCAAAGGTTGGTCTCCCCGTCCATCAGAACGATGAGGGGTGGGGCCCCACACATCTCACACATGCGCACCATGAACACTGCTCACGGCCGATAGAGCGGTTTCTTGATCGCCTGGGATTGTGGGGGCTACAGCCGCCATTACAGAGATGAAATCAAGAGTCCCATATGCCTTCTTAATCGTCCTTTTCCATGTGTTGGTAAGGTACACGTCGTGAACCAATCTTTAATCGATTTTAAATTGATACACTGAGTGAAACGCTACAGGTGTTCAGCTCTAAACTCAATTTCCAAGTCAGTGTCAGCACATCGCTCTTTATCTGTCCCCAAATAAGGACTGAATCAAAGCCCGACATCTATCCCACCTGAACGTCGATTTTTTTTTTAAACTTGCAGGTTCCAACCCTCTGTTTCAACCTTTTATTAAAAGTTATTCGTGGTACATGGGCATCTCTGGCTGGCCAGCATTTATTTCCCCTTGAGAAGGTGGTGGTGACCTGCCTTCTTCAACTGCTGTGGTCCACATGCTATACGGTGACCTACAATGCCCTTATGGAGGGAATTCCAGGATTTAGCTCCAGCGACACTAAAATAACAGCAAGTTGCTTCCAAGTCAAGATGGTGAGTGGCTTGGAGGGGTACTTGCAAGAGGTCCTGTTCCCAAGTATCTGTTGTCCTAGTCCTTCTAAATGGAAGTGGTTTGTGGTGTGGAAGGTATTTTCTAAGTATCTTTGATGAATTTCTGTTGTGCATCTTGTAGATCGGATACACCACTGCTTCTCAACAGTGGGGCAGAGGGAGTGGATGTATGTGGAGATGGTTCCAATCAAGTGGGCGACTTTGTACTGGATGGTATCAAGCTGTTTGAATGCTGTTGAAGCTGCACCCATCCAAGCTGGTGGGAGAGTATTCCATTACACTGCTGACTTGTGCCTTGTAAAAGATGGACAGGTTTTGGGGAGTCAGGAGGTGAGTTACTTGCCGCAGTATTCCTGACCTGATTAGATTACCTACATTATGGAAACAGGCCCTTCAGCCCAACAAATCCACACCAACCCTCCGAAGAGCAACCCACCCACACACATTCCCCTACCCTGTATGTACCCCTGACGAATACACCCAACACTATGGGCAATTTAGCATGGCCAATTCACCTAACCTGCACATCTTTGGACTGTGGGAGGAAACCGGAACACCCGGAGGAAACCCACACAAACACAGGGAGAATGTGCAAACTCCACATAGACAGTTACCCGAGGCAGCAATTGAACCTGGGCCCCTGGTGCTATGAGGCAGCAGTGCTAACCACTGAGCCACCTGTACCCTGTTCTTGTTGTCATTGTGGCTGTGGTTAGTCTAGTTGAGTTTCTGGTCAATGGTAAACCCCAAGGATGTTGATAGTGGGGTGTTTAGTGACAGTAACACTATTGAATATCACGGGGCAGTGGTCAGATTATCTCTTTTGGGGATGAGTCATTGTTTGGCATTGGCATGGCATAAATGTTACTTCCCACTCGTCAGCCCATTGGATATTGTTAAGATCTTGTTGCATTTCAAACTGAAGTTTGTGAGGAGATATGAATAGTGCTGAACATTGTGCAATTATTGGTGAATATTTCCACCACTGACCTTATGATGGACGAAGGTCATTGATGAAGATGGTTGAGCCTCGGACACTACCCTATGAATTCCTGCGGAGACGTCCTGGAGCTGAGATGACTGACCTTCAACAACTGCAGCCATTTTTCTATGTGCCCGGTATGGCTTAACAATTAAGACACACAAACAATATTTCAAAACTAATTGAAGGAATACATACAAGACACCCCTCTTTTGGGAGTCTCCAGTGCAAGCTTTTCTGTTCTAGAAACAATCTGATAAGTGTTGACTTTTTGATCAACCTTTTTGATCTTTGCCACTCACTGCGCCCTCTGTCCATTCCCCCACCACCCACAGCTCCCCCTGTGCATTCTCTCTCCATCCCCAGCATCTTGTCCATTCTCACTCTGTATTCCGACCACCCTGTTCATTCTCTCTCACGCAACCCTCTGCACCCCTGTTGTCTTTCTACGCACCCTCTGTCTCTTTTCCAGTCCTCCTACCCACCCTCTGCCCCATCTATTCTTTCTCATCACACCCTCTATCCCATGTCCATTCCTCCAGCCCTCCACCACCCATTCTCTCTTTCTCCCTCCCACCCCCACCCCCACCATCTGCTACCCCCACCCATTCTCTCTCCCCTGTTGTGGAAAAAACACTAGGCTCAGAGTCATAATTGGGGTTCAATGACAGAGTTTCTTGCACAAGAAAATACCGGGTCACCGGGGAGAGAAAGACACCAACAACACAGTGTCAGCTGCGGGTCTTCTCTCGACCCGGAGCACATGTCAAGAAACTTTTATGCATCTTATGATACAATCGATCAGTGATGAGATTATTGTCTTTGTAACATAGAGTCATAGAGATGTACAGCATGGAAACAGACCCTTCGGTCCAACCCGTCCATGCCGACCAGATATCCCAACCCAATCTAGTCCCACCTGCCAGCACCCGGCCCATATCCCTCAAAATCCTTCCTATTCATATACCCATCCAAATGCCTCTTAAATGTTGTAATTGTACCAGCCTTCACCATATCTTCTGGCAGCTCACCCTCTGCGTGAAAAAGTTGCCCCTTAGGTCTCTTCTTTATCTTTCCCCTCTCACCCTAAACCTATGCCCTCGAGTTCTGGACTCCCCAACCCCAGGGAAAAGACTTTGTCTATTTATCCTATCCATGCCCCTCATACGATTTGTTTATGGTAATCATTGCAGAATCGTTGATATTTTCGATACAGTCTTTGTCAGTTCTAGCACGGCCTCTGTTAATTTCCGCACAGTCTTTTCAATTTCAGTGCAGACATTGTCAATTTCAATGTCTGCATGGAAATCCATTTTTGTAGTAATGGGCGCTAATTGCTCTTCCTGAGAAGGAGGATTCCTGCAGCCCTGGCTATTAGCATTTCGTATTGAGTCTGTATCAAACTGTTAGCATTTTTCTAAGAGGTGTTGGCTGGACCCGGACACTTCGGCGGGCAGTGTTCATTACTCATGTGTATTCTCTCCCCCACCCGCCTTAAACTAATCATCTAGGTTGTGAGTCCATTGTGCTGGCATTCTGGTGGGCCCAGGCAGTATCTGTATCTGCTCAGCTGTTTCTCTCCGTATTGTGACCCGACGGCCATTTTGTGTGTCAAGTTGGCCAACTGATGGCTCAGCGGCCATCTTGTGTATCCGTGTGCCTAGTGTCACCCTGCCCCTTGCCAGCTCCCACTTCTCCCCCGGCCATTCTCTCCATTCTCTCTATCAAGCCCACTCATTCTCTCTCTCCTTGTACCACCCTCTGTACCCCCCCAGTCTCTCTCTACCCCACACCCTCTGCCCTTGTCAGGAATGAAGGGCTCCTGCCCGAAACATCGATTTTCCTGCGCCTCAGTTGCTGCCTGGCCTGGTGTGCATTTCCAGGTGAACTCTAATCTTGATTGTAAAGGGGTGAATGGCCTAGTCCTAGTCTGTGAAGAAGGTTCCGACTATCTAGAAATAGAGTCACAGAGCACAGAAACATACACTTCGGTCCACTCCGAACAGATATCCTAAATTAATCTCGTGCTGAAAATGTGTTGCTGGAAAAGCGCAGCAGGTCAGGCAGCATCCAAGAAGCCCTTCTTCAGGAATCCTGAAGGGCTTATGCCCGAAACGTCGATTCTCCTGTTCCCTGGATGCTGCCTGACCTGCTGCGCTTTTCCAGCAACACATTTTCAGCTTTGATCTCCAGCATCTGCAGTCCTCACTTTCTCCTCGATAAATTAATCCAGTGACCCATTTACCAGCATTTGGCCCCTTATCCCTCTGAATCTTTCCCATTCATATTCCCATGCAGGTGCATTTTAAATATTATCATTGTACTCGCCTCCACCACTTCCTCTGACAGCTCATTCCATACACGCACCGCCCTCCGTGCAAAACGGTTGCCCCTCAGAAATCTTTCCCCTCTCACCCTCAACCTCTGCCGTCCAATTCTGGACTCGCGCCCCTACCCTGGGGAAAAGACGCATACAGGTTGAGCAGCCAGACTGATTGCAAAAGCAATAAAATGTCGTAACACAGGGAAAAACAGATTGTGGCTCTACCCCTTTTTTCCCTCGTGACCTTTGAACTCTGAAAACACCAGCGCCCGCAGTGAGCGGACTACGCATGTTTTCCGGTGTCAGCTGAACTGTGGGCATGCTCATCCTTTCCGAAAAAATGTGCGCGACTTTCCTCTGATGGCCCAATAGGGAACCAGGGAGGACCGGAAGGAGACTGGTCCTCCTGCCAATCAGAGCCAGCCCATTGTCTGAATGCGGAAGATCGACCATGAGTTTCTGAAGCTGCTACTCCTGCTCCTCTCTTTCTGAATCAACATTGAGCTTCACCCAGACTGCAAAATCTTTCCTCTGTCCAAGATCTGAGAGCACGGCACTCTCTTTTCTCGGCCCCTTTTCCATTTCTTTTACATTCTGGGGTTCAATTGTTGACTTGCAGCAACTGAAAGGAAATGGAGTGAATCCGGGAGGTGACAGACTCTGGAAACGTGGTCCAGGTCTGTGTCTCAATTGGCAAAATAGACAGGCAGGAGGCTGGAAGGGCACAGCAAGCCAGGCAGCATCAGGAAGTGGAGGAGTCGATGTTTCAGACGTAACCCTTCTTCAGGATTGGGGATGGGTGCCAGGGCCGAGGGCGAAAGTGGGGATAGATGAAGATAGGGAGAGGAACGACCTGATTATTCAATGGGAGGAAGAAATCGGGTTGGTGGCAGGAAGGAGTGGAAATGAGGGGCACGGGGCTGAGAAGGGAGTCAGGGGATGGAAAGGGAGGTTATTTGAAATTGGAGAACTCGATGTTGAGTTCTGTAGACCCCACGCTGCCCGGGCGGAAGATGAGGTGTTGTTCCCCCAATTTGCGGTTTGGTTCATTGTGGCAATAGAGGAAGCCTAAAATGTTCTTGTCAGAAAGGGAGTGGGAAGGGGAATTAAAATGGGTGGTGACTGGGAGGTCTGGTTGGCCTCTGTGGACCTGACTGCGATGACTGGCAAGTTTACGCTCTGTATCCCCGATGTAGAGAAGACCACAATTGACAAACACCCAGCAAATGCAGTACCACATTGTGAAGTAATAGCCATTGCTGTGAAAAAAGCAGAAAGGAGGTGTATTGTTTAAATGGTGATATATTAGGATGTGGAGAAAGTGAGAACTTCAGATACTGGAGATCTGAGTCAAACTATGGCACTGGAAAACACAGTAGGTCAGGCAGCATCCAAGGAGCAGGAGAGTTGACGTTCCGGGCACGATCCCTTCATCAAGAATGATGTATGGCTGTACAAATAATCAATGTCCTTCTACACCAGTCACTGCCAGTTGTCAGACAGGTGCAGCAAGCAATCAGCAAGGCAAGTGGTATATTAGCAACAGGAATAGAGTTCAGAAGTGGGGATATCTTCCTGCAGTTAGAGGGTCATTGAATATTATTCAAGGCTGAGTTCATCTGATTTTGGAACAATAAAAAAGTGGATGTTAATGGGGGAAGGCAAGAAAATGATTTTAAGACCAATATAGAACAGTTACAGAGCCATACAGCACAGAAACAGACCCTTCAGTCCAAATAATCCTGTCAACTATATTCACAAACTAAACTAGTCCCACCTGCCTATGTTTGACCCATATCCATCCGAACCTTCCTTATTCATGTACTTATTCAAATGGTTTTTAAATGTTGTTACTGTACCTGCATTCACCACTTCCTCTGGACATTCATTCCACACACAAACCATTCTGTGTAAAAGAAAAGGTGCCCCTCCTGCCTTTGTAAAATCTTTCTCCTCTCACCTTCAAATTTACTGCCTAATCTTGAAACTCCCACCCTAGGGAAAGGATACCCAGCGGTCACCTCATCTATCCCCCTCATGATTTTATAAACCTCTGTAAGGTCACCTCTCAACCTCATGTGGTCCAGTGAGCAAGTCCCAGCCTATTCAGCTTGATGTCGGCAGATTCACAACCAATCTGTTGAATGTCGGTGCAGACTTGAAAGACCAAATGGCCTACTGCTGCTTCCAATTCTCTCACGCTGTGTCCAGGAAAGCAAGAGAACATAAGTCATCGGAGCAGAAATTAGGGCATCCAAAGTCTGCTCTGCTATTCAATCATGGCTGATAGGTTTCTCAACCACATTCTCCCACTTGGTCTCTATAACCCTCCATCATCTTGATACTCAAGAACGTCTCTATCAGTCTTAAATATCCTCAGTGACCTGGCCTCCACAGCCTTCTGTGGCAATGAATTCCACAGATTCACCGCGCTCTGGCTGAAGAAGCTTCTCCTTACCTCCATTCTAAAAGGTCTTCCCTTTACTCTCAGGCTGTACCCACTGGTTCTAGTCCCTCCAATCAATGGAAACATCTTCCCAACTTCCACTCTGTCCAGGCCATTCAGTATTCTTTATGTTTCAATTAGAACCCCCCTTAGTGTGGGCCTGTGTATCAGCATGAACCAGACCCTTCAGGATACCGAAATGCAGGGATTAGGTGAGCAAACTGAGAATACAGGGAGTGCGTATGGGATGGAGATTTTCAACTTTGAGGGAATAAGAGAGGAAAGAGAGTTCACTATGAATTAGAATTGATCGGATGGGCTGATGGGCCAAGGAGTGACAGTTTACTTTAGAGAAATGTGTGGTTTGCATCTTGGACGAGTAATCCAGGCAGGACTGACACAGTTAAGGGGAGTGTTGCAGAACAAAGAGACCTTGGAGTGCAGGTTCATAGTTCCTTGAAAGTGGAGTCACCAGTAGACAGGATAGTGAAGAAGGTGTTTGGTATGCTTTCCTTTATTGGTCAGAGTAGAGAGTACAGGAATTGGGAGGTCATGTTGTGGCTGTATTGGCCATTGGTTAGTCCACGTTTGCAAAACTGCATTCATTTCTGGTCTCCCTGTTATAAAAAAGATTAGATTAGATTAGATTAGATCACTTATAGCATGGAAACAAGCCCTTTGGCCCAACAAGTCCACACCAACCTGCCAAAGCGCAACCCACCCAGACCCATTCCCCTACATTCACCCCTTCACCTAACACTACGGGCAACTTAGCACGGCCAATTCACCGAACCTGCACATTTTTGGACTGTGGGAGGAAACCGGAGCACCCGGTTGTGAAAGTTTGAAAGGGGTCAGAAAAGATTTACAAGGCTGCTGTCAGAGTTGGAGGGTTCGGGCTACAGGGAGAGGCTCAATAGGCTGGGGATATTTTCCTGAGAGCATTGGAGGCTGAGGGGTGACCTTATAGACATTCATCAGAGGCATGGATAGGGTGAATATCCAAGGTCTTTTCCCCAAGGTAGGAGAGTCCATAACTAGAAGGCATATGTTTGAGAATTTTTAAAGGCATCTGGATGGGTACATGAATAGGAAGGGTTTAGAGGGATATGGGCCACATGTAGGCAAATTGGACTAGATTAATTTAGGATATCTGTTTGGCCAGACAAGTTGGACCAAAGAGTCTGTTTCCGTTCTGTATGACTCTAATTTTCTTCGGTGAAAGCAGAAGTGTGATTGTGAAGGCTGGAGTTTCAGAGCAGCTTTCAAAGATGTTTTGCCCTTAATGGGAGCAGAAGAAGTTGCAGTGAAATCTTGCATTTGTGAGACAGCAACTGAGTGAGTGAGTACATCCGGGATTTTGGTGGAAAGTGGGAATTCATTGCACTGTGGAGATGAAGCCCTACCTATTGAGTCATTTCTGCTGGTGAATGAAACCAGGCCTAATTATTAGGAGGAGTAGATTTAGGACAGAGATGAGGAGGAATTGTGTTTTCTGGAGAGTAGTGAATCTATGGAATTTTCTGCCGAAGGAAGCAGTCGAGGCAGCTTCATTAAGTATATTTAAGACACAGTTGGATGGGGTTTTGCAATAGTAGGGGAATTAAGGCTAGTTGGGACAATGCAGGGAGGAGGAGCTGGGACAATGGATAGATCAGCCATGATCTTAATAAATGGCTGAGCAGGCGAGACGGGACAAATGGGCCTACTCCTGCTTCTATTACTATTTCCCATGGCTAACCCACCTAACCTGCACATCTATGGACACTATGGGCAATTTAGCATGGCCAATCCAAATCAAGGCCCGTGAGCAATGTAGTCGTGTGGAAAATGAACATCAGAGAATGACAGAAAGGGACAAGGAGAGCAAATATTTCAGCAATCAAAATTGGATTCTAAGGATCACAAAAATTGAAACTAAAAACAGTGTCTGAAAGTGTGTTGCATTGTAACAAAAGCGAATGAATTGACTGCACACATTGAAGAGAATAAATATGATCTGAGACTCCTTACAGAGACATGGCTTCAGGATGACAAGGATTGGATCCTGAATATCAAGGGGGTAGTCAAATGGGACACTAGGTAAAGGTAGAGGGTTGGCTCTGCTAATCAAAACGTCGATTCTCCTGCTCCTTGGATGCTGCCTGACCTGCTTCGTTTTTTCAGCAACATATTTTCAGCCCTGCTAATGAAAGCACTGATCACAGGGTCAGCTGGTGTCAGGTCAGATTTCAGGTTCTGATTTCTCTGTTCTGTTCCCACGGAGTAAGATGTCGGTCTGTTCTCAGCTCTGCGGGATTTCTGCTGAAGCTTTGACCCCCCCTCCCCCTTTATACCTTCTGGAACAATAAAGCATTCAGTCAATTAAGTCCCAACCCACAATCCCCCAGCCTGTCAACCATCCAGACACAGTGTAATCATAGCAGGGAATCAAACAAAAAAAATGAAACCAAATTTGAAAGAAATAGGTGCTCATGCTTAATGTTTGTTCATTAGGGGAAGTAAACCAGAAATGGGGGTCTCCCAGGATTCTTATAGTGCCCAACCTGAGGAATTCTCTCTCCCTTACATCTAACTATTAGTACCCAGCTATGATTTACAACAATATTTACATCAACAGAAATGAGGCATCTGTTCTCGAATAGATATAAAGACATTCAGGATGGAAATAAACATTTTCTCTCTCTCATGCACACGCAAACATAAGTCCATGGGAGTGAATGTATATTTTTGCACAGCTGAGCTGAAGTGTCACTTTTTGTTATAAAGCCTTAAGTTATCTCAAGAAGGTGCCTTACAGGAAGTTCAAGATTTACATATTAATAATGCCTGCAACCCATTCGAAAAGATGAAAGACTTAACAATCCAGGTTTGTTCAATATATCATTTCAATGACAGGTCATTATAATGTTTTTCTATAAATTCTGTGACTTATTCTCCATAACCACCTAATGAAGAAGCAAAGCTCCAAATTCTAGTGCTTCCAAATAAACCTGTTGGACCATAACCTGGTGTTGTGATTTTTAACTTTGTCCTGGTTAGGGGGTGGGGATTTGATACGCTAAATTACCCATAGGGCCCAGGGATGTTCAGGTTAGGGTGGATTGGCGGTGCTAAATTACCCATAGTGCCCAGGAATGTGCAGGTTAGGTGTATTAGTCAGGGGCTAAATGTAGAGCACTAGGGGTAGGGGAATGGGTGTGGGTGGGTTACCCGTGGGAGGGTCGGTGTGGCATTGTTGGGCCGAGTGGCCTGCTTCCACACTGTGGGGATTCTCTGGAGGGAAGGGAATTTCTGGAATCTGTGCAAGGCAGCGCAGGCGCAGTGTTGGGTCCCGCTGCTGGCTGAGCCCTGGAGACCGCCCCTCCCCTTTCTCTCGCACCTTCTCCCGTACCCTACCCCACCCCAACCCATTGATGGCGTCACAACGCGGAAGTGACCCTGTCAGTTTCAGGGTGTAGCTCCTTCCCTCTGGGCAACTCTTCCTCCTGTGAGAGAGAGAGAGCGGGGAGGGGGGAAATCTATTCACTTGTAGCAACTGAAGTGAATCCAGGGAGGGAGCAGACTCTGTAAACTCAGGTAGGTGTCTTAAATACTCGGGTGAGGAGGGACAGAAGGATGGGGTAGGGCTGTTTTCCCCATTGCGCCAGAGTCTGATAGGTGACATTATGGACATTTATAAAATCATGAGGGGCATGGATAGGGGAAGTAGACAAGGCTTCTTCTTTGAGATGGGGAAGTCCAGAACTCAAGGGTAATAGGTTTCAGGTGAGGGTGAAGGAGATGTAAAAAAGATCTCAGGGGCAGCTTTTTCACAGAGAGGATGGTGCATGTATGGAATGAGCTGCTGGATGAAGTGGTGGGGGCTGGTACAATTACAACAGTTGAAAGGCATCTGGATGGGTGCATGAATACAAATGGTTCAGACAGATAGGGGCCAAGTGATAGTAAATGCGACTGGTGTCATAGAGGTGTACACAATGGAAACGGACTCGTCGGTCCAACTCGTCCATGCCGACAAGATAGCCAATCCAATTTAATCCCACCTGCCACCATCCGGCCAATATAGGGGCCAAATAATGGCAAATGTGACTTGATTAATTTAGGATATCTGGTCAACTCAAATGAGGTGGGCCAAAGGGTCTGTTTCGGTGCTGTCTGGTGCTAATTGTCTTCGGTGAAAGCAAAAGTGTGGTTGTGAAGACTGGACTTTCAGAGCAGCTTTCAAGTATGTCATGCCCTTACGGGGAGCAGAAGAGTTTGACTGAAGTGTGTCTGTGTTAATGCCTTGATGGTCTCATTTTGCTCCCACCTTCCTGGGGACGTTAACCATTTCACGTCTGGTTGCTCCTCAAGAAGCTGCGTGGCAGGTTCACCCTGAATTGACACACATTTTATTTGCTTCCCAAAATCAGACCTGCTCACTCTCAGCAGGATCCCAGTGTTGTGAAAGATATTAACTTTCAGATGGAGTTATCCAAAAGTCAGAGAGATGTCAGTCTTGACATTTTTGCTGTTCTGCCCTTGTAAGATCCTGAATCAGCACCTTCAGGAGAATGAGTTAGCACAGAGGGGGAAGAGAGTAAGTGGCATGGTGTTTTCAAATTTGTGGAGGGGACGGCACTGTAGCTCAGTGATTAGCACTGCTGCCTCCCAGCGCCAGGAACCTGGGTTCGATTCCCGGCTTGGGCGACTGTCTGGAATTTGCACATTCTCCCAGTGTCTGTGTGGGTTTTCTCTGGATGCTCCAGTTTCCTCCCACAGTCCAAAGATGTCTACCCTGGACTGACAGTGATAACTTTTATAATCTCTTTTCACAGAATATTTGAGATCTGAAGTTTCAAACTGAACAGCTGAAGGCCTTATGCCCAAAACAGACTCTCCTGCTGCTCTCATGTTGCCTGACCTGCTGTGTTCTTCCAGTGCTGCACTTCTCGACACTCACTGTCTAGCATCTGCAGTCCTCACTTTGATGTCAATGTCTGACAGTCACTCAATCCATCGGGACTGCAACAATTTTCAACTATGATTCTGTGAGAAGGAGCAAAGCTTTATGGTTCCTGTTGCAGGACATTTTCAGCATCAGTGGGACTGGATGAGAGACCCTACTGTTGCAGCGCATTGTGTGTGGAGCCTGAAACAGTTATACGGCCTGGAAAAAGGAATTCACGCCAGGGAGGAGCTGTACACACGATTGTTTGCAGCCATGGAGAAACCTGAGGAATCCCGCCCCATGGAGAAACCGTGGAAGTGTGGCAACTGTGGGAAAGGCTTTCGTGCCCTGTCTGCCCTGTAGACTCATTGGGGAGAGGCCATTCTCCTGCTGCATCTGTGGGAAGGCCTTCAGTGATTCCTCCACCTGCTGAGGCACCGACTGGTCCACACAGGGGAGAGGCCCTTCAGCTGCCCAGAGTGAGGGAAGGGCTTTACTCGGGCCTCCATCCTGCTGACCCACCAGCGAGTCCTCACTGGGGAGAGGCCCTTCAGCTGCTCAGAGTGTGGGAAGGTTTTCACCCACTCCTGCCACCTGCAGAGGCACCAGCGAGTTCATATGCCATTGCAGGGGGATTGAAGGAGTGATGGCTGAGAGGGCGGGGGTGGTTACGAATCCCATCTCATTCACTCACATCCTTTTGAGGAAAGGATTCACACAGTCACCCTAGCTGTATCCTTTACCTGGTCTCACCAACAGCTGACTCCAGACCCACAGCAATCTTGTTGACTCTACACTGCCCCAACTCTCCAACCACCCTCCCCCAGCAGATGGGCTGGGAGAATCTTACATGGTGACAGGGTATGGGTTGAAATTGCTGAGTGAGGCAACACTTCCTCTGGATTAAGGTTGTACCAAGGATCCAATTACAAAGGGACAACTTGGTGGTTACCAATAGTAAAGGAAGTGAGGTGGGGTGGTGTTTGCGCACTTTGACCGAGAGTTGTTTAAAAAGCAGCTACGTTTTCCATGTCTTTTTACTGGGGGATCTGAAGCTGTCACAAAGTTGTCACAATAAAGGTTACCTGAACTTACCACCGGGCTCAAGCTCTCATTAAAAGCTTTGAGCTCCAAGAGGTTTGTGTTTTAAAGCTGCTCATTTCTTTCAGCCTCCTGCACTAAGTTTCCAATGTCGTGTATCAGATGGAGCAGTGAATGAGGAGCTAGTATCATTAGAAATTGTAAACTTTTCAGGACTGCAGGTACTGTGTTGTTACATCAGCATTGTAAAGTTTACTGGCAGCACCGGGAGGTGTGGGCTGTATACTAGAAACGATGTGGAGGAACCGGTGTTGGACTGGGGTGTACAAAGTTAAAATTCACACAACACCAGGTTATAATCCAACAGTGCTTTATTTGGAAGCACTTGCTTTCGGAACACTGCTCCTTCATCGCTTAGCTGTGAGAGAGGTATGAATAAAAGTGAGGGCTTGCATTTTCCTAAAACAAGGGTGGGCAGGACCATATTGTGAAACAGAGAAACATTGGGGTGGAGGGGCATTCAGATACATAGTTCTTTGAAAGTTGCATAATTCGTGGACAGGGTGGTTAAGGCGGCATTTAGCACTATTGCCTTTATTGTTCCCCCCACTGCGTATAGGAGTTGGGACATCATGTTAATGTTGTACAGGATGTTGGTGAGGTCACTTCTAGAGTACTGAGTACAGTTCTGGTCACTCTGTTACTGGACGAATACTGTGCTGTACATCTCTATGACTCTATAAAAGAGCCATTACAAATTTGATGGACCAAACAATTGCCTTTTGAGAGAGATAAATGGGAGCATCCATATTTAAGTAAACTTCCAATTTTTGTTCTCCTCCCAAAGTCTCCGTTTTGTCGGGGAGAGTGCAAGCCAGTAGGCCTTGCAACTCAACCTCATCTTGTCCTCGGAGGAGAAAGTGAGGACTGCAGATGCTGGAGATCAGAGCTGAAAATGTGTTGCTGGAAAAGCGCAGCAGGTCAGGCAGCATCCAAGGAGCAGGAGAATCGACGTTTCGGGCATGAGCCCTTCTTCAGGAATGATTCTGCCCAAACATCCTAAAAAATATTTTGGCATTTGGTGAAGTTGTGAATTTTCAGTCTGTTTCACAATTAAAGACACAACCAATCTAAGGATTAAATACATATAACAACGTCAAAGAGATTGTGATAATAGAAACTGACAAACAAAATATCAAAGAAATACAAAGTTATCAGGAGAGTTACATATCTTGTTTAACCAAATACATTGTGAGTGCAGAGAATTTCAGCAAAGTGCAATAAATATTCACTTTGTACACCTTATTCAACTCATTCAAGAATTTCAAATTGAGCTTGAGGTAATTCAAGAGCAAATGGCAACATTCGTTTGTTAATACACTCACCCTTAACTCTGATAAAAATAATCTTTCAAAGTCACAATGTTTAATCCCAAACAGAGCAATTAAGTGCAAAGTTACTTTCAACCATTTAATAAAACACTGCAAATTTTATTTCCTATGAAAAACAATTTTATAGTTTTGATAAGATCTTTACAAATATATTAAACAAAATAGCTTTCCTGTGTATCAATATTTACAACAGTTATGCAGCTATTATTTGGCAATTGACCAACTAATTGAAATAATTTCAGAATAAATTAGCTGCTTCATTATAATACATTAAGATATTTTAATAAAGTCATGAAAATGAAATCTTTAACACAAAGTTAAATAAAATACAAAACCATCTTACAGAATTCAATTCAAATCATATCTGTTGAATCACAAAAAGATGATGCTCAATGTACCAATGACAGACAATCACTGGTAATGAAGGAAAAACATTGTAAAGAACATATATATAGGAGAAAGTGAGGACTGCAGATGCTGGAGATCAGAGCGGAAGAACATATATATCTCAATTATATCTTAAATGAATATCTACTCTGTCTTGGACAACAATGACTGAAAGTTTTTTTGTCAAATTGAAAACTACAATAGCAAAGCTTTAGAAAATCCATCACTGAGCCCAACCTTGAATCAATGTTTTTTTCAGGAAATCCTTTTCAGATTTCAGGCTTCTCCAGCTACAATTAGCACGAAGGGAAAGGATGAGCAATAGCAATATCTTGGCTCTCACCCAAGTATTCTCTGAAGAAGAAAAAATGCATCTGGATGGGAACATGAATAAGGAAGGAATCAGAGGGATATGGGCCAAATGCTGGCAAATGGGTCACTAGGTTACTTTAGGATATCTGGTTGGCCTGGACTGAAGGGTTTGTTTCTATGTGCTCATTACAGATACTCCTCTTCTGTGATCCCCAATCATCTCCCCATACCAGCTGTACTTTTCATGAAATAATTTGACAATTGTTGACTTCTATCAACCTCTTCAATCCTGAGAAATTTCCTCTCTCTGCAAAGTGTTGTTCACGTTGGCAAGTTCAATCCTCCTCCGGTCCTCAGGAACGCACTTTATAATGTGCAATGTTCTCAATAGCTGTTTAACATTCAATGGGGAAACTATTTTCAGTCCAACAGTTCGACAGAATTTCTCTGAAATGTTTATAGCAAATGCACTGCTCCCACGAGAGCTCGTGGGGCCACAGTTAAAATGCTTTTAACAGCCTTTTCTTTAAATTTCCCTGCCTTCCCAGGGTAGAAATTTTCTCCCAGAAATTAATTGCCCTGAAAAACATCCAGCAGTAAAATGATAATGGAGCTATCAGTAAAAATGTCTCAGTTGGGTTATCCAAGGTTAGAAATGGAAGAACATCTCTCTTCAAGGTTACAGCTCAATTTGCCCTTTCAGCGTTCCTTGAAATTAAGGTGTTCCATCATAGTGTTTAATTATGATCCATGAAATGCAGTATCTACTCTCATCTGAGTGCAGAACCAACTCAACTGACTGAACAAGCAAAACAACTTTTCTGTATGCACTTTAGATGTGACATCTTCTCCCTCTCTCTCTCTGTTGACCCAACAGGATGACCAGGGCTATCGAGTAACGATTGCTGATCTACAGTTTGCTTCTGCTGGTTAACATAAGCATTTAATAACTGCCAGCCTGGTCATCCCCAAAGTCAAAGAACAGACTGTTCACCTGTGCCTGCGCAGAGGATAAATTTCACTTGGACAGATCACAAAATGACAACTGTTACCAGTCCCACAACTCATGAGTTTCCATGGACAAAGTTAAAAATCACACAACACCAGGTTATAATCCAACAGATTTGTTTGGAAGCACTATCTTTTGGAGCACTGCTCCTTAATCAGGTGGTTGTGGAGAATGAGATCATGGTCACGGAATTTATAGTCAAAGGAGTCAAGTATTATGGAAATGTGATACATTAAACAATTTTAGATTAAATCTTTCATCTTTTAGAATGGGTTTCTGCTCTTTGGTATGTTAATCCCAGAGTTTGGTTTTAATTACCTTCTCAAGAATGCCATTGAAATGCAGAGCTTTTCGAAGAGAGGTGTGAATTCTGTTTGTGTCCCAATGTCCAGTCAGACTGACATTTTTCTTAGAAAAGCTCTGTACTTAGTTTACATTCTTGAGAAGGTAAATTATAGATTAGGGTGGATTGGCAGTGCTAAATTACCCACAGTGTCCAGAGATGTGCAGGTTCGGGTGGATTAGCCATGGAAAATATGGAGTAAGGGGGCGTGTATGGATGGGATGCAGTATGGAGGGCCAATGTGGAATAGATGGGCTGAATGGCCTGCTTTCATATTGTCAGGATTCTGTGACCCTCCCCAACAAAGGCACATTTTATCTGCGTCTATCCTGTCAAGCCCCTTTCAGAATTCCACTCGTTTCACTTCTGATTCAGAGAGACATACAGCACAGAAACAGACCCTTTGGTCCAAATCATCCATGGATTCTCAAACTGAACTCGTCCCACTTGCCTGTATTTGGCCCATAATCCTCTAAACCTTTCTTTTCATGTACCCATCGAAATGTAATTTAAACGCTGTAACTGTCCCTGCATCTCCCATTTCCTCAGCAAGTTCATTCCTCATGTAAACCACCCTCTGTCAAAACGTTACTCCCCAGTTCCTTTTACACCTCTCTTTTCACCTTAAAAAATGCCTCCTACCTTTGAGCTCCCCTACACTAAGAAGACCCTTTCTATTCATCTTACCTCCACTCCATGATTTTATAAATCTCAGTGAGTGCACCCCTCAACCTCCTGTGTTCTCGTGAAAAAAGTCCCAGCCTCTCCTTGCAACTGAAACCCTCCAGTCCTGGTAAATCTTTACCAAACCCTCTCTAATAGTATTCTTCCTCTTACAGGGTCACCCAGAGCTGTACTCAGTACCCGGAAAGTGGCCTCACCAACATTCTGTACCTCAACAAGATGTCCCAACTCAATGGTGTGAACAGTGGAGGCAATGCTGCTGAATGCCTTCTTAACTACCCTGTCTAGCAATGATGCAACTTTCAAAGAACTATGTACCCTAACTCCCCCAATGTCTCTGTTTTACAACATGACCCAGGGCCCTACCATTAACTGTACAAGTCCTGCCCTTCCTCGTTTTCGCAAAACGCAACTGCTCGCTTTTGTTCATACCTCTCTCATACACACGCTCCCTCTCTCAGTCACATACATGTACACACACCCCACCCCCTCGAACACTCTCTCAGGCTTATACTCCATCACACTCACACTTTACCAAATGTTCACACAGTCTTACGCATACTCGCATGCACAAACTGACATGCACACAATCACACTCTCATGCACAACGCTATGGGGTGAATTTGGCAGAATTATATTTGCAGATACATTCAATTTTGCTCAAAAAGCACAGAATCTTATAAATTCATATTTTGGAAATAGAACCAGTCTGATTCAAGATTGGGATACTGATAGACTCGAAGCTCACACCTGTAATGCATTGTCTGAGCTAAGATATCACTTTTTTTAAAAAAAAACCATAAGTCATCTCAAGACTATGACTTAAAAGTAGTTCTGGGATTTACGTATTAACGAACTAAAACCTGCAACCCATTCTAAAAGATGAATGGCTTAACAGCACTCTAGGTTTGTTCAATATATCCTATTAGTTGCATGACACTGTGATTTTTGCAATAAAATATGTGTCTTATGATCCTGCTCCACAGATACCTGATGAAGGAGCAGCGCTCCGAAAGTTAGTGCTTCCAAAGAAACCAGTTGGACTATAACCTGGTGTTGTGTGATTTTTAACTTTATCCCCCCCAGTCCAATGCTGACATCTCAACATCATATCTCGTGAACACAGCCCACACCTTGGTGCTGCCAGTAAGCTTTACAATGCTGATGAAACGACGCACTCTACACTCCTGAAAAATTTACAATTTCTAACGATACTCATTCACTGCTCCATCTGACACACGACATTGGAAACTTAGTGCAGGAGGCTGAAAGAAATGAGCAGCTTTAAAACAAAAACCTGTTGGAGCTCAAAGCTTTCAAAGTCTGAGCCCAGCAGTAAGTTCAGGTTACCTTTATTGTGACCCAACTTTGTGACAGCTCCAGATCACCTCAGCAAAAAGGTGTTGAAAAGTAGCTGTTTTTTAACAGCTCAAGGTCAAAGCACAGCCCCCCACCCCACTTTCTTTACTATTGGTCACCACTGACTTGTCCCTTTGTAACTGGATCCTTGGTACAGCCTTAACCCGGAGGAAGTATTGCTTCTCTCAGCGATTTCAACCCAGACCTTGTCTCCAAGTAAGTTTCTCCCCGCCCATGTGCCGGGAGGGAAAGAAGTGGGGCGAAGCAGGTGGACTCAACCACACTGCTGTCGGTCTGCAGCCACGTGTAGGCCAGACCGGGTAAAGGATGCAGCTGCGATGACTGAGTGAATCCTTTGCCACAACAGCAGTTTCCTTCCCTAAAAAGGACGTGACTGAATCAGAATGGGGCTTTCCCCCCACCCCACCCAATGGTTTCATTGTTAGATTCTGACCTCCAGATTTCTGACCGAATTCCAAATCCGCTATCTGCTGCGGTGCGATTCAAACCTGGGAGTTCCAGAACTGGGTTGGTAGCCCAGTCCATAATGGTACTCGACAGTCGCTCCTTCAATCCCCCTGCGATGGCACGTGAACTCCTTGGTGCCTCCGCAGGGTGGCTGCCCGGGTAAAGCCCTTCCCACATTCGGGACAGCTGAAGGGCCTCTCCCCCGTGTGGACCCGCCGATGCTTCACCAGGGCAGAGGAATTGCTGAAGGCCTTCCCACATTTGGGACAGGGGAATGCCTCTCCCCCGTGTGGACACGCTGGTGCTTCAGCAGGTCAGAGGAATTGCTAAAGGCCTTCCCACATTCGGGACAGCTGAAGGGCCTCTCCCCCGTGTGGACCCGCTGGTGTTTCAGTCGGGTGGAGGAATCGCTGAAGGCCTTCCCGCACTTGGGACAGATGAAGGGCTTCTCCCCCGTGTGGACTCGCTGGTGCTTCAGCAGGGTGGAGGAATCGCTGAAGGCCTTCCCACACTTGGGACAGATGAAGGGCTTCTCCCCCGTGTGGACCCGCTGGTGCGTGCGCAAGTTGCCCATCTGAGTGAATCCCTTCCCACACTCAGGGCAGCAGAAAGGGTTCTCACCTATGTGGATCCGCTGGTGGATCAGCAGGACTGACGCCTGGGTAAAGCCCTTCCCACACTCGGGGCAGCTGAAGGGCCTCTCTCCTGTGTGGACCCGCTGGTGCTTCAGCAGGGAGGAGGAATTGCTGAAGATCTTGCCGCACTCTGTGCAGGGGAAAGGCCTCTCCTGTGTGTGGACCCACTTGTGGGTCTGAAGGGCAGAGGAATCGTTGAAGGCCTTCCCACACTCGGGGCAGATGAAAGGCTTCTCCCCAGTGTGGACCCGCTGATGCGTCCGCAACTTGCCCTCCTGAGTGAATCCCTTCCTGCACTCGGAACAAGGGTATGGCCTCTCCCCAGTGTGGACCCGCCAGTAGGTCAGTAGGGTGGAGGAGGTGCTGAAGGCCTTCCCACACACAGTGCAGGAGAATCGCCTCACCCCCGTGTGGACCCGTCGGTGGGTCTGCAGGTCAGAAGAATAGCTGAAGTCCTTCCCGCAATCGGGGCAGCTGAAGGGCCTCTCCCCGGTGTGGACCCATCGGTGCCTCAGTAGGGCGGAGGAATTGCTGAAGGCCTTCCCACACCTGGGGCAGATGAATGGCCTCTCTCCGGTGTGACTGCGCCGATGAATCTCCAGGGCAGATGGAGCACGGAAGCCTTTCCCGCAGTCGCCACACTTCCACGATTCCTCCACGGGGTGGGATTCCTTAGGTTTCTCCATGGCCGAAGCTTCAGCTGTACACAAATGCGTGTAGAGCCCGTCCTCACCGTGAATTCCTCTTTCCAGGCTGTACAACTGTTTCTGGCTCCACACTCAGTGCACTGCCAACAGTAGGGTCACTCACCCACTCCGACTGATGCTGAAAATGTACTCAAACAGGAACCAAAAAGCTTTGCTCCTTCTCACACAATCACAGTCAAACAGTGTTGCCGTCAGACATTGACAACAAAGTGAGGACTGTAGTTACTGGACAGTCAGTGCTGGAAAAGCACAGCTGGTCAGACAGCATCAGAGGAGCAGGAGCGTCGACGTTTCAGGCATAAGCCCTTCATCTGTTAATTTTGAAACTTCCGTCCTCAGATCGCCAAATACTCTGTAAAAAGAGATTACAAAAGTCATCAGTGTCAGTCCAGGGTAGAAATTCAGAACAAGCATTTCTACTTTCTTTTCTTTAGTTATTCCACAAAATTGAAAGCACCATCTCACTCTCTCTCTCTCGGTTCTCACATTAACGTCTCTGGGAAGTGGGGGGAAAAGAGACATCAAAGCATTAACACCGACACCAGAGAGAAACTGTACATATATTAGTAGAAAGCCAGAGTCATAGAGATACACAGCACAGAAACAGACCCTTCGGTCAATCTCTTCCGTGCCAACCTGATACCCAAAATCAATCTAGTCCCATTTGTCAGTACTTGGCCCATATCCCTCTGAACCCTTCCTATTCAAACACCCATCCAGATGCCAGCATCCACCATTTCCTCTGGCAGCTCATTCCTTACACACATGACATTCTGCATGAAAACGTTGCCCCTTAGGTCCCTTTTAAATCTTCCCCCCACCTTAAACCTATTATCTTCTGGTTCTGGACTCCCCCATCCCAAGGTAAAGACCTTGTATATTTACACTATCCATGCCCCTCATGCGTTTATAAAAAGTCTATAAGGTCACCCCTAAGTCTCCGGCGCGGGAGGGAAAACAGCCCCATCCCATCCCTCCTCACCCGGGTAATTAAGACACATTCCTGAGTTTGCAGAGTCTGCCCCCTCCCTGGAATCACTCCAGTTGCTCCAAGTGAACAGATTTTACCCCCACTCCCTCCCAGGATGAAGAGTTGCCCAGAGGGAGGGAGTTTCACTCTGAAACGGACAGGGCCACTTCCGCATTATGACGTCATAGATGAAGCGAGGGGGCGGGGAAAGGCCGACAACAGCTCTGCGCACTGCGCCTGCGTAGCCCTGCAGTTTGCAATTGGGTAATCCCTTCCTTTCAGAGAATTGCCAGAGTGTGGAAGCAGGCCACTCGGCCCAAGGAGTCCATACCGACCCTCCGAAGGGTAACCCACCTACACCCATCCCCCTATTGCCCTGACTAATGCACATCCCTGAGCACTACGGGTAATTTAGCTTGGCCAATCCAACCTAACCTGGACAAAGTTAAAAATCAAACACCCAACAGGTTGATTTGGAAGGACTGGCGTTAACAGCGCTGCTCCTTCATCAGGTGGTTGTGGAGAATAAGATCATAAGGCACAGAATTCATGGAAAAACATTACAGTGTCCTGCCACTGAAATGATATATTGAACAGACCTGGATTAAGTCTTTCATCGTTTAGAATGGGTTGCAGGTATCAATAATATGTAAATCCTAGAACTTCCTGTCAGTTACGTGTGTGCATGCATGAGGGAGAGAAAAAGTCTCTTTCCGTGCTGTATATCTCTATGTCTGTATGTTAACAAATGCTTTATTTATGTTGGTGTAAATATTGTTGTAAATCATAGCTGGGTACTAATAGTTAGATGTAAAGGAGAGAGTATCCCTCAAGTAGGCAGCTCATTCTATAAGAATCCTGGGAAATCTCTATTTCTGGTTTACTTCCTAATGAACAAACATTTGGGGGGTAGCATGGTGGCTCAGTGGTTAGTACTGCTACCTCACAGCACTAGGGACCTGGGTTTGATTCTGTGTGGAGTTTGCACATTCTCCCCGGGTCTGAGTGGGTTTCCACCGAGTGCTCCTGTTTCCTCCCACAGTCCAAAGTTGCGCAGGTCAGGTGAATTCGTCATGCTAAATTGCCCATAATGTTAGGTGCATTAGATAGGGGTAAATGTAGGGGAATGGGTCTGGGTGGGTTACTCTTTGGAGGGTCAGTGTGGACTTTTTGGGTGGAAGGGCCTGTTTCCATACTATAGGAATCTAATCTAATTAAGCACCTATATATTTAACTTTGTTTCATTTTTCTTGTTTGATTCCATGCTATGACTACACTCTTGTGTCTGATTGGTTTGAGAGACTGGGAGATTGTGGGTTGGGTCTCAATTCACTGAATGTTTTATTGTTCCAGAAGGTGTAAAGGGGTGGGGGTGGGTTCAAAGCTTCAGCAGAAATCCAGCAGAGCTGAGAGCAGACCCACATTTTACTCTGTTGGAACAGGAAAATCAACAGAGGACAGAGAAACCAGGACCTGAAATCCGAGCTGACACCAGATTACCCTGTGATCAGTGCTTTCATTAGCACCTCTCCCATTCTCTTACTTTCCATTTGACTACCCCCCTCAATTTTCAGGATCCAATCCTTGTCATTCTGAAGCCATATCTCCATTAGGAGTCTCAGATCATAATTATTCTCTTCAATGTGTGCAGTCAATTCATTCGCTTTTGTTACAATGCAGCACACATTCAGACAAACCATTTTTAGTTTCCATTTTTGTGATTTTTAGAATCCAGTTTTGATTGCTGGTATATTTACTCTCCTTGTCCCTTTCTATCATTCTCTGATGTTAATTCTCCAGATCACTACATTGCTCACTGGCCTTGATTTGGATTGGCCAGGCTAAATTGCCCAGAGTGTCCAGGGATGTGCAGGTTCGGTGGGTTAGCCATGGGAAATGCAGGGTTATAGTTCCATAGTAATAGAAGCAGGAGTAGGCCATTGGCTCATCGAGCCTCCTCAGCCATTCATTAAGCTCATGACTGACCTATCCATCGTCTCAGCTACTCCTACCTCCATTGTCCCAACTCCCCTTAATTCCCCTACCATTGCAAAGCCCCATCCAACTGTGTCTTGAATATACTTAATGAAGCTGCCTCTGCTGATTCCTTGGCAGAAAATTCCATAGATTCACTACTCTCCAGGTAAAGCAGTTCCTCCTCATCTCTGTCCTAAATCTATTCCCCCTATTGAGTCCGAGTCTCATCTACCAGCAGAAATGACTGATAGGGTAGGGCTTCATCCCCACAGTTCAATGAATTCTCACTTTCCAAGATGTATTCACTCATTCAGTTGCTGTCTCACAAATAAAAGATTTAATTGCAACTTCTTCTGTTCCCAGACAAGGCAAAACATCTTTGAAAGCTGCTCTGAAAGTCCAGTCTTCACAACCACACATCTGCTTTCACCGAAGATGATTAGAGTCATAAGCACAGAAACAGACCCTTCAACCCAACTCATCTGTGCCAACAAGAAATCCTAAATTAATCTAAATCATTTGCCAGCATTTGGGCCATATCCCCCTAAACTCTTCCACTTCATATTCCCATCCAGATACCTTTGAAATTTTGTAGTAATTGTATCAGACTCCATCACCCTCTGTGAAAACGTTGCTCCTCTGGTCCCTTTTAAATCATTCTCTCTCACCTCAAACATATGCCGTCTAGTTTTGGACTCCCCTACCCTGGGTACTCATCCTATCCTGCCCCTTATAAACATCTATAAGGTCATCCCTCAACCTCCAGTGCTCCACGGAAAATTTTCACCGGCCTATTTAACCTCTTTCTGTGTCTTAAACACTCCAACTCTGGCAACAGCCTTGAAAAACCTTTCTGAACCCTTTCAAAGTTTCACAACATCTTTCCTGTAGCAGGGAGACCAGAACTGAATACAGTATTCTAAAAGTGGCCTACCCAATGTCCTGTACAGCCACTCCATGACCTCCTAAGACTCACTTTTAAGGAACCATGAACCTGCACTCCAAGGTCTCTCTGTTCTGTGACACTTCCCTTCACTGTGCCAATCCTGCCTGGATTGCTTGACCAAAATGCAACACCTCATATTTCTCTAAATTAAACTCCATCTGCCACTCCTCGGTCCATTGGCCCATCTGATCAATTCTAATTTACAGCAAACTCTTTTTCCTCTCTTATTCCCTGCAAGCTGAAAATCTCCATCCCACACACTGTCCCTCCAATCTCACTTTGCTGAACCTAATCCCTGCCGTACCTCATCCTGAAGGGTCTGGTTCATGCTGAATAACAGGTGCCACAAAGGTAGTTCCGTTTTTGACTAAAAGCTTTTCCCTGGCTCAAGGAGACTCTGTCCATGACTTTTTTCAGAGAGGTAATAAACCGGCCGGGTTCTGATCAGTCTGGTTTGAACGTGGATGAAACGGATTTTGAAAGGCCTTTTGTTGATATGTAAACAGGTGTGACTTCAGGCCAAATTGGACATGTTTTAGAAGTGACCTGTATAAAGAAAGGGGAGTGAGCTGAGCAGTTTTAGTTCAGTATTGAACTGGTTGGCAGTTCAACAGGGAGCTATGTGGAAACTCTCTCTCTTTTCCACCCCTCAACTTCAACCTATAAGCATGTGTTCCATTTATACTGGTTTTCAAAGGGAGTTGGCTTATTGGGACTGTTGTGTATATTCAGAACAGCATAACTGAGTCTAGTTGGCAAGGTTGAGTTCTGTAGGGGTTCTTTATTCTGATCTTTATGTTTCATTGTGTTATTTTGTGAATAAATTTTTGTCTGTTTTAAAATCTAGTAGTCAACCGAGCTAACCTACTCCAGGTAATTTTCACTGTGCACTTACCAAATCAAATTGCAATGTTATGGTCTGGGGCTGCCTGCTTAAGAATGTTTTGAGTGGTCTGGCTTAGTCCATAACACAGGCCCACACTCACACTCAGGGGAGATATAATTGAAACATACAGAACATTGAAAGGCCTAAACAAAGTGAGCATTGGGAAGATGTTTCCATTGGTGGGAGAGACCAGAACCTGAAAGAGACTAGAAAAGGGAAGACCTGCTAGAAGGGAGATAAGGAGAATCTTTTCAGCCAGAGAGTGGTGAATCTGTGGAATTTATTGCAACATGAGGCTGTGGAGGCTAGGTCACTGAGGGTATTTAAAACTGAGATAGATAGGTTCTTGAGTATCAAGGGGATCAAGGGTTAAGGGGAGGAAGTGGGAGAATGAGGTTGAGAAACTTATCAACCATGGTTGTGTGGTATGAGTAGACCTGATGTGCTGAATGATCTAATTTCTGCTCCTATGTTTTATGGTCTCTTGCTGTCTTGGACACAGTGTGAGAGAATTGGGAGCAGGAGTAGCCATTTGGTCTTTTGAGCATGCAGCAGCACTGAACAGATCATAACTGGATATGAATATACCGACATCTAAGTGGATAGGCTGGGACTTGTTTCACAGGAGCACAGGAAGTTGAGAAGTTTATAAAATCAAGAGGGGTGTCAATGAGGTGAGTGGCTGATGCTGTTTCCTTCAGATGGGGGTTTCAAGATTAGGGAGCAAACTTTTAAGGAGAGAGGAGAAAGATTTTAAAAAGACATGAGGAACACCTTTTTTTGAAAGAGAGTGGTTTGTGTGTGGAATCAATATCCTAAGGAAGTGGTGGATATAGGTACATTTAAAAGACATTTGGATAAGTACATGAGTAGGAAAGGTTCAGAGGGATATGGGCCAAACTACATGGGTCTAGTTTAGTTTGTGAATATATTCAGCATGGACTAGTTGGGCTGAAGTGTCTGTTTCTGTGCTGTATGACTCTGTAACTGTTCTGTACTAGTCTTAAAACCATTATTTTTGCCTTCCCCATCACCATCCACTTTTTTGTTGTTCAGAAATCAGATGAACGCAGGCTTGAATATATTCAATGGCGGCCTGATCACAGAAAGCAATCCCAACTTCTGAACTCTTGCTAATATACCACTTGCCTTGCTGATTGCCAGTCTGACAACTGGCAGTGACTGGTGTGGAAGGATGTTGAGGCCCCTTTGTACATCCACACATCATTCCTGACGAAGGGCTCGTGTCCAAATCACCAACAATCCTGGTCCTCGGATACTGCCTGACCTGCTGTGTTTTTCCAGCACCACACTTTTCGACTCTAATCTCCAGCATGTGCAGTCCTCACTTTGTCCTCATCCCACTATTCCACCATTTAAACAATGCACCTTTTTTCTGCATTTTCTTCCACAGCAAAAGCAAAATCATCACATTGTGGTAATGCTTTTGCCAATGAGGACACAGACCTGGACCAACGTGTACAGAGTCTGTTCCCCCAACCCCCGATTCACCCCATTTCCTTTCAGTTGCTGCAAGTCAACAACTGAAGCTCAGAATTTAGAAAAGAGAGTGCCGTACTCACAGATGTTGGACAGAGGAAGGAGGTTGCAGTATGGGGTGAAGTTCAATCTTTATTCAGAGAGATGGAGCAACAATAACAACTTCCGAAGCTCATGCTCCAACTTCCGCATTCAGACAATCGGGGCGCTCTGATTGGCAGGAGGACCAGTCTCTTTCGGGTCCTCCAGTGCCTCCTATTGGTCCATCAAAAGAAGGGCGCGAGCCGCGTGCGCGGACACCGAGCAGCTGGCGCAGTTTTCTTGCTGACTCCGAGGAGCATGCGCAGTGCTTGCTGCCACAGAGACGCTGGAGACCCTGGGAGGTGGTATTACTGACAGATTTGAAGTGTCCAATTGTCAATAGGAGAAAAAAAGGCTGGAGCCACTTTCTTTTCCCCATCTGTGGCTCGACTTCTTAGTCCTTTTGCATTTGTTTGGCTGCTCAACTTTTGTATATCTTTTCCCCAGGGTCGGGGTCCTAAACGAGAGGGCATAGGTTTAGGGTAAGTGGGGGAAAATTTGAGAGACTTCGGATTAGAAAGAAAAACAGTGTGAAAGTTAATTGGCCTCAAGAAATGCCCTCTCTTACACCCCAACAAAAATAGATTGTTCACAGCCTATTGGATCACTCAGTGGGAAGAATGTTGTGGAACTTGAAAGGATTCAGAAACGACTTATAAGGATGTTGTTAGGTTTGGAGTTACAGGGAGAGGCTGAAAAGGCTGGGACTGTTTTCCCTGGAGTATTGGAGGCTGAGGGGTGTTTTAAAAAATTCTCAAGGTCAGGTTCGTAGGAGAGTAGTCTGACACAGAACAAACGACCAAGAGGCGAGTCTGCTAGAATATGAGCATTTTATTCCCCGCAGCGTCGCCACAACCAGGTCTCATACTTACAACGGGTCTGGCTTATACTCACTCTACATGTTACCGGAACTGGGAGCCGTCAGTTCTCGTAGAGCGGTTGCCAACAACCCACGCTCGGCGGTTAAACGTAACCCCGGAGCAGACTCACCGAACTGGAGACTTTTCCAGCTGATATACTCTTTTCCAGATATAAACATTCATGTGAACAGCAGAGCAAGGCTAAAAAACACATTCCATTCTGGTTACATACAGATAAGAAGATTCACACGGGGAGGTGTGTAATAAGATTCACACGGGACTAAGCAACACCTCCATTCCGGTTAGATTCACACATGTATTGGGACATAATTTTTAACCGTTTCACCACAAGGGGGTAACCTTATAGAGGTTTATAAAATCATGAGGGGCATAGATAATGTAAATAGACAAGATATTTCCCCTGGGATGGGGAGGTCCAGAAGTAGAAGAAGTAGAAGTAGTTTAGGGTGAGAGGGGAAAACTTAAAAGTGTCCTATGGGGCAATTTGTTTCACGCAGAGAGTGGTAAATTGAATGAGCTGCCAGAGGAAGTGATACAATTACAACATTTAAAAGGTATCTGGATGGGGACATGAACAGGAAGGTTTACAGGGATATGGGCAAAGTGCTGGCAAATGAGACTAGGTTAATTTAGGATATCTGGTCGGTCGGGACCAAAGGCTTTGTTTCTGTGCTCTACAATTCTATGATTCTTTTTCGACATAGTCTGATCCAATTTTACAAGACTAGGAATACAACATTCACCCATTACAGCCTGTCCTCAACTGTGGCCTAACTGCGCATATTTCAATGAGAGTTTCAAAAGATGTCTGCAGCTTTTTTATAAAATTAAACATGCTATAATAATGTTTCTGAATATATCATTTTAGCTATTCTTAATTTTAAAAATAAGCTATTTCCCAGGTAGAGTCATCACCATCCATTCTCTCTGCCTTTTCTTATCGGTTCCCGAATCCTGGCACCAGGCAGACACCAATATCATCTGGCCTCCAGCTGGCAACTGCAGAGAACGGAGACAATCCCTGACCCAATCAGAAGGCTGTCCTGAGGGGAATGACCGTCTCCCAGAATAAAGTGTCCGGTTAAGATCCCCCCCACCCACCTACCACCACAGTGTCTGCAGCCTGGCTTCCAGCTGAATCTATCTGAGCCGAAGGTCCTCCAGCGTGTGTTTACCCTGGATGATAGCATCCAGAGCCTCCCAACTTCTGCGAGACAAGTGCCACTCTGTCCTCTCCGATGTGTGTTGTGTCACTGCTTAACTGTTTCCAGTGGCTGAGCAGAGGTTGATGGCCAAGTTCATAACCCATGAGGATAACCTTGGGTGACCCCACTACACTCTCTCTCTCACTCACGCAGACCCTCTCTCACACACATGGTCTCTCTCAGACACACACAAACTCACCACTGCACACACCCTCACAGGCTCATACACCATCATACACACATGCAAAAACACACATGCACACACTACTCTCTCATGCACGCACATACATACAAGTCCATGGGACGAATTTGCGTTTGCAGTATTATATTTGCAGATAGATTCAATGTGTGCTTTTTATGGAAAAATCAGCAGGCAGTTAATGAAGGCAATCAATCCATGTAATATTTTATCAACTCATACTTTGGAAATAGAACCAGTCTGATTCAAGATTGCGATACAGACAGACCGAACCTCTCACCTTTCATGCATTGTCTGAGCTGAGATGTCACCTATTTTTATAAAAACTTAAGTAATCTTGAGAACCTGAATTAAAACTGGTTCTGGGATTTACATATTAATGAACAGAAACCTGCAACCCATTCTAAAAGATGGAAGACTTACAGCAATCAAGGTTTGTTCAATATATCCTATCAGTTGCATGAAACTGCTTTACCCTTCCCGCACTTGGTGCAGAGGAACAGCCTCTCCCCAGTGTGGACCTGACGGTGGGCCAACAGGGTGGAGGCCTGGGTAAAGCCCTTCCCGCATGCAGAACCCTGAAGGGCCTCTCCCCCGTGTGGACCCGCCGGTGCCTCACCAGGTCGGAGGAATTGCTGAAGGCCTTCCCGCACTCGGTGCAGGGGAATGGCCTTTCCCCGGTGTGACTGCGACGATGAATCGCCAGAGTAGATGGGAAATGGAAGCCTTTCCCACAGTCGCCACACTTCCACGGTTTCTCCATGGGGCAGGATTCCTCGGGTTTCTCCATGGCCAAAGTTTCAGCTGCACACAACACATGTAGAGCTCCTCCCCTCCGTGAATTCCTCTTCCCAGGCCTTATAACTGTTTCAAGCTCCACACTCCGTGCACTCCAACAGTAGGGTCTCTCATCCAGTCCCACTGATGCCGAGAACGGACTGAAACAGGAACCAAAACGTTTTGCTCCTTCTCACAGAATCAGTCAAAAATGGTTGTGGTCCCGATGGATTGAGCGACTGTCAGACATTGACGTCAAAGTGAGGACTGCAGACACTGGAGAGTCAGTATCGAAAAGTGCGGCACTGGAAAAGCACAGCAAGTCAGGCAGCACCTGAGGAGCAGGAGGGTCGACATTTTGGGCATAAGTTCTTCATCTGTTGATTTTGAAACTTCCGTCTTCAGATCTTCAAATACTCTGTCAAAAGAGATTACAAAATTCATTACTGTCAGTCCAGAATAAAAATTCAGAACAAGCAATTTGTTTGTGTTGTTATTCCACAAAATTGAAAGCACTATCCCACACTCTCTCTCTCCCGCCCTCCACTCTAACTCATTCTCCTGAAGGTGTTGATTCAGGATCTTATAGGGGCAGAAAAGCAAAGACGTCAAGACTGACATCTCTGAGTTTTGGATAACTCCACCTGAAATTTAATATCTTTCACAACACTGGGATATTGCTGAGAGTGAGCAGGTCGGATTTTGGGAAGCAAACAAATCTCAATTCAGGGTAAACCTGCAATGCAGCTTCTTGAAGAACAACCAGACAAAATGGTTAACATTCCCAGGAAGTGGGGAGGAAAGCAAAAATGAGACATCAAGGCATTGACACCGCCACCAGAGAGAAACTGAACATAGACATGACAAACATTTGTGGAAAGCCAGAGTCATCGAGATGTACAGCACAGAAACAGACACTTCAGTCAAATTCCTCTGTGCCCAACCAGATATCCAAAATTAATCTCGTCCCATTTGCCAGCGCTTTGTCCATAACCCTTTGAACCCTTCCTTTTCATACACTCATGCTGATGACTTTTAAATATTGTCATTGTACCAGCCTTCACCACTTCCTTTGGCAGCTCATTCCATACATGCACCATCCTCTGCGTAAAAATGTTGCCCCTTAGGTCTCTTTGCAGTCTCCCTCCCCCTGCCCTCACCTTAAATCTATTACTCCCCATCCAAAGGAAAAGACCTCGTCTATTTACCCAATCCATGTCCCTCATGATTTTAAAAAAGTCTATCAGATTACTCCTCACACTCTGATGCACTAGGGAAACAGCAGCACCCTATCCTTCCAACCCTCCTTACCTGGGTAATTAAGACACATATCTGAGTTTGCAGAGTCTGCTCCCTCCCTGGGTTCACTCCAGTTGCGACAAGTGAACAAATTTCTTTCTCCCCGCACTCCACCCACCGCTTCCCCCCTCCCCCCCTTCCTGAACAGTTAACAAAAATCCCTTCTCTTCACAGAACCCTCACTGTTCTAAGAAGTCCACACCAACCTCCAAATGGCAACCTCACCACACCCATTCCCCTACTCCTATTGCTCTACATTTACCCATTGACAAATACATCTAACCTGCACATCCCTGGGCACTGTGGGTAATTTAGCACCGCCAATCCACCCTAACCTGCACATCCCTGGGCACTATGGGTAATTTGGCCTGGCCAATCAAACCTTACCTGGACAAAGTTGAAAATCATAACACCAGGTTATCATCCAATGGGTTTATTTGGAAGCACGAGCATTTGGAGCGCTGCTCCTTCATCAGGTGGCTGTGGAGTGTAAGATCATAAGACACAGAATTTCTGGAAAAGCATTACAGTATCCTGGCATTGAAATGATAGATTGAACAAATCTGGATCGTTAAGTCTTTCATCTTTTACAATGTATTGCAGATATCATTAATATGTAAATCCCAGAACTTCCTGTAAGGCACCTTCCCAGGATAACTCTAAGGCTTTATAACAAAAGGAGACACCTCTGCTCAAACAATGCATTAAAGGTGTAAGGTCAGAATTTGTCTGTATCCTAGTTTAGAGTCAGACTGGTTCTATTTCCAATGTGGAATTTACAAAATATTACATATATTAACCGCCTGCAGAATGTGCATTTTTTGAGGAAAATAGAATGCATATGCAAATATCATTCTGCAAACACAAATTCACCCCCATGGACTTGTGCATGTGTGTGCATGAGAGAGAGAAAAAGTCTGTTTCCATGCTGTATATCTCTATGTCAATTTGACAACAGATACTTTTTTTTCTGTTGGTATAAATATTGTTGTAAATCATAGTGGGTACTAATAGCTCGATGTAAGGGTGAGAGAATTCCTCAAATAAGGCACTGTAGGAATCCTGGGAGAATAGTATTTCTGGTTTACTTCCTATTGAACAATATAAAGCACAAGCACCTACTTATTTCTAATTTTGGTTCACATTTCTTGTTTTATTCCCTGCTATGACTACACTCGGTGTCTGGATGGTTAACAGGCTGGGAGATTGTGGGTCTGGATTGACTTATTGTTCCGGAAGGTGTTAAAAAAAAAAGAGGGCAAAGCATCAGCAGAAATCCAGGAAGGGTGAGAAATCAGGACCTGAAATCTGAGCTGACACCAGATTACCCTGTGATCAGTGCTTTGATTACCTGTGCACCCTCTACCTTTATCACCTCCTCAATATTGAGGATCCAATCCTTGTCATCCTGGAGCCATATCTCTGTAAGGAGTCCCATATTTTAATTGAAGGAGTTCCCTTCAACGTGTGCAGTCAATTCATTCGCATTTGCTGCAATGCAGCACACATTCAGACAAACCATTTTTAGTTTCAGTTTTTGTGATCTTTAGAATCCAGTTTCGATTGCTGGGACATTTACTCTCCATGTCTTTCTGTCATTCTCGGATGTTCATTTTTCACATCACTGTATTGCTCACTGGCCTGGATTTGGATTGGCCATGTTAAATTGTCCATAGTATCCAGAGATGTGCAGGTTAGGTGGGTTAGCCATGGGAAATGCAGGGTTAGAGTTTCATAGTAATAGAAGCAGGAGTAGGTCATTTGTCCTGTCGAGCCTGCTTCGCCATTCATTTAGATCATGATTGATCTCTCCATTGTCCCAGCTTCTCCTCCCTGCAATGTCCCAACTACCCTTAATACCTTTACCATGCAAAAACCCATCTAACTGTGCTGGTCTCACCTACCAGCAGAAATGACTGGATAGGGTAGGGTTTCATCCCCACAGTGCAATGAAATCCCACTTTCCACAAAATCTCAGATGTACTCACTCACTCAGGTGCTATCTCATAAATGAAAGATTTCATTGTAACTTCTTCTGCTCCCAGTAAGGACAAAACATCTTTGAAGGCTGCTCTGAAAGTCCAGTCTTCACAATGACACTTCTGGTTTCACCAAAGACCAGACAGTCATACAGCACAGAAACAGTCCAACTCATATATGCCGCCCAGATATCCTAACTTAATCTCGTCCCATTTACCAGCATTTGGCCCATATCCCTCTAAATGCTTCCTATTCTTGTACCCATCCAGATGCCTTTTAAATGCTGTAATTGTATCAGGCTCCACCCCTTCCTGTGACAGCTCATTCAATACATACACCACTTTCCGCGTGAAACAAGTTGCCCTTCATGTCCCTTTTAAATCATTCCCCTCTCACCTCAAACATTTGCTCTCTAGTTTTGCATTCACCCTATCCATGCCCCTTATAAATATTTATAAGGTCACCCCTGAACGTCCGATGCTCCAGGAAAATATCCCTGACCGATTCAGCCTCTCTCTGTCGATCAAACCCTCCAACTCTGACAATAGCCTTTCAAGTCTTTTCTGACCCCTTTCAAAGTTTCACACCATCTTTCCTGTAGCAGGGAGACCAGAACTGAATGCAGTATTTTAAAACTGGCCTAACCAATGTCCTTTACAGCCACAACATGACCTCCCAACTCCGATACTCAATGCTCTGACTAATAAAGGAAAGCATACAAAATGCCTTCTTCACTGTTCTGGCTACCTGAGACTGCACTTTCAAGGAACAATGAACCTGCACTCCAAGGTCTCTTTGTTCTGAAACACTCTCTTAACTGTGCTGCCTGGATTGCCTTACCATAATGCAAACATCACATTTCCCTAAATTAATCTCCATCTGCCACTCCCTGGCCCATTGCCCCATCCAATCAATTCTAATTTATAGCAAACTCTCTGTAATTCTTATTCCCTGGAAGTACAAAATCTCTATCCCACACACTCCCTCCATTCTCACTTTGTTGAACCTAATCCCTGCTGTACCTCATCCTGAAGGGTCTGGTTCATGCCGATTAACAGGGTCACACTCAGGGGAATCTAATTGAAACAAACAGAATACTCAATGGCCTGGACGAGTTGATGTTGGGAAGATGTTTCCATTGGAAGGAGAGACTAGCAGCCGAGGGCACAGCCTTAGAGTAAAGGGAAGACCTTTCAGAATGGAGATTAGGAGAAATTTCTTTAGCCAAAGAGTGGTGAACTGATGGAATTCATTGCCAAAGAAGGCTGTGGAGGCCAGGTAACTGAGGATAGTTAACACTGAGACAGAAACAGTTCTTGAGTATCAAGGGGATCGAGGGTTACAGGGAGAAAACAGGAGAATGGGGCTGAGACACTTATCAGCCGCAGACCCAGTGGGCTGAATGGCTTAATTTCTGCTGTTATGAATAGGAAAGGTTCAGAGATATATAGGCCAAACAAGGTAGGACTAGTTTAGTTTATGAATGTAGTCAGCATGAAATCAAGTATCTGTTTCTGTGCTGTATGATTCTGTAACTGTTCTTAAAACCATTTTTTCTGTTCCCTCATAACCATCCACTTCATTGTTGTTCAAAATTCAGATGAACTCAGCCTTGAATATATTCAATGACCTCCTAACCGCAAGAATGCCCCACCCCACTTCTGAACTCAATTCCTCTTGCTAATACACCACTTGCCCTGCTGACTGCTTAGTGCACCTGTCTGACAACGGGTATTGACTGGTGTAGAAAGACACTGAAACCTCTGTACATCCACATAACGTTCCTGATGAACGGCTCGTGTCCAAAACGTCAACTCTCCTGGTCCTCGGATGCTGTCTGACCCGCTGTTGTTTTCCAGAGTCACACTTGTCAACACTGATCTCCAGCATCTGCACTCCTCACTTTCTCCATATCCCAACATGTCACCATTAAAACAATGCACCTCCTTTCTGCTTTCTCACATTGTGGTAATGCATTTGCCATGTGTTTGCTAATTGAGACACAAATCTGGACCAACATTTCGAGACAAAAAAAGTGAGTACTGCAAATGCCGGAGATTAGAGTCGAGAGTGTGGTGCTGGAAAAGGACGCAGGTCAGGCAGCATCTGAGGAGCAGAAAAACGTCGATTTTCTTGCTCCTCGGACGCTGCCTGACCTGCTATGCTTTTCCCGCACCACACTCTCGACCAATATTTCTACACTCTGTCCCCTCCCTGAATTCATTCCCTTTCCTTTCAGTTGTTGCAAGTCAACAATTGAACGCCAGAATGATAAAAAAAAGTGGAATAGGTGGCGAGAAAAGAGAGTGCTGTACTCACAGTTGTTGGACAGAGGAAGAAAGTTGCAGTTTGGGGTAAAGCTCAATCTTCATTCAGAGAGTCAGGAGCAGCAGTCGCAACTTCAGAAGCTCATTATCCAACTTCCGCATTCAGACAATAGCGGTGCTCTGATTGGCAGGAGGACAAGACACCTTCCGGTCCTCCCGAGTTTCCTATTGGTACATCAAATGTAGGTCATGAGTCGTTTGTGTGTACAACCAGGAGCATGCACAGTCTTTTGCTGACACCAATGGACATGCGCAGTACTTGCTGACACCGAGGGGAATGCGCATTATGCTCTTCAGAGATGCTGACGTGACTGACAGATTTGAAGTGTCCAATTGGACCGCACTCTGGGGAAGGTGGGACCTGTACAAGCAGGACGGGTTGCACCTGAACCAGAAGGGCACCAATATCCTGGGGGGGAGGTTTAAACTAATTTGGCAGGGGGATGGGATCCGGACTTGTAGTCCAGCAAGTAGGCTAGCTGTTTGTCAGGATGTCCAAGAATGTAGGGAGGCTGTGAAGAAGGAAGCACAGACAGGGAATACTTGCGGACACAGAGATGGGTTCAAATGTGTATACTTCAACGCAAGGAGTATCAGAAATAAGGTGGGTGAACTTAAGGCGTGGATCGGTACCTGGGACTACGATGTTGTGGCCATCACAGAAACGTGGATAGAAGAGGGACAGCAATGGTTATTGGAGGTTCCTGGTTACAGATGTTTCAGTAAGATTAGGGAGGGTGGTAAAAAAGGAGGGGGGGTGGCGTTGCTAATTAGAAATGGTATAACGGCTGCAGAAAGGCAGTTCGAGGGGGATCTGCCTTTGGAGATAGTATGGGCTGAAGTCACAAATAGGAAAGGTGCAGTCACCTTGTTGGGTGTTTACTATAGGCCCCCCAACAGCAGCAGAGATGTGGAGAAACAGATTGGGAAACAGATTTTGGAAAGGTGCAGAAGCCACAGGGTAGTAGTCATGAGCGATTTCAACTTCCCAAATATTGATTGGGAGCTCTTTAGATCAAATAGATTGGATGGGGCGGTGTTTGCGCAGTGTGTCCAGGAAGCTTTTCTAACTAGTATGTAGATTGTCCGACCAGAGGGGAGACCATATTGGATTTGGTACTCGGTAATGAACCGGGACAAGTGATGGGCTTGTTAGTGGGTGAACATTTTGGTGATGGTGACCACAGTTCTGTGACTTTGACCTTGGTTATGGAGAGAGATAGGTGCGTGCAACAGGGTAGGTTTTACAATTGGGGGAAGGGTAATTATGATGCTGTAAGACAGGATCTGAGGAGCATAAGTTGGGAGCATAGGCTGTCAGGGAAGGATGTCGTGGAAATGTGAAACTTTTTCAAGGAACAGATACGACGTGTCCTTGATATGTATGTACCTATCAGGCAGGAAAGAGATGGTCGTGTGAGGGAACCTTGGTTGATGAGGGAGGTTGAATGTCTTGTAAAGAGGAAGAAGGAGGCTTACATAAGGTTGAGGAAACAGGGTTCAGACAGAGCAGTGGAGGGATACAGGATAGCCAGAAGGGACCTGAAGAAAGGGATTAGGAGAGCTAAGAGAGGGCATGAAAAATCTTTGGCGGATAGGATCAAGGATAACCCAAAGGCATTTTATGCATATGTGAGAAACATGAGAATGACAAGAACGAGGGTAGGTCCGATCAAGGACAGTAGTGGGAGACTGTGTATTGAGTCGGAAGAGATAGGAGATGTCTTGAATGAGTACTTTTCTTCAGTATTTACGAACGAGAGGGACCGTATTGTTGAAGAGGAGAGTGTGAAACGGACTGGTAAGCTAGAGGAGATACTTGTTAGGAAGGAAGATGTGTTGGACATTTTGAACAACTTGAGGATAGACAAGTCCCCCGGCGCCTGACGGGATATATCCCAGGATTATGTGAGAAGCAAGAGAGGAAATTGCAGTACCATTGGCAATTATCTTTTCATCTTCACTGTCAACGGAGGTGGTACCAGGGGACTGGAGAGTGGCGAATGTTGTGCCCCTGTTCAAAAAAGGGAATAGGGATAACCCCGGGAACTACACGCCAGTTAGTCTTACTTCGGTGGTAGGCAAAGTAATGGAAAGGGTACTGAGGGATAGGATTTATGAGTATCTGGAAAGACACTGCTTGATCAGGGACAGCCAGCACGGATTTGTGAAGGGTAGGTCTTGCCTTACAAGTCTTATTGAATTCTTTGAGGAGGTGACCAAGCATGTGGATGAGGGTAGAGCAGTGGATGTAGTATACATGGATTTTAGTAAGGCATTTGATAAGGTTCCCCATGGTAGGCTTATGCGGAAAGTCAGGAGGTATGGGATAGAGGGAAATTTGGCCAATTGGATAGAAAACTGGCTAACCGGTCGAAGTCAGAGAGTGGTGGTAGATGGCAAATATTCAGCCTGGAGCCCAGTTACAAGTGGAGTTCCGCAGGGATCAGTTCTGGGTCCTCTGCTGTTTGTAATTTTTATTAATGACTTGGATGAGGGAGTCGAAGGGTGGGTCAGTAAATTTGCAGATGATATGAAGATTGGTGGAGTTGTGGATAGTGAGGAGGACTGTTGTCGGCTGCAAAGAGACTTGGATATGATGCAGAACTGGACTGAGGAGTGGCAGATGGAGTTCAACCCTGCCAAGTGTGAGGTTGTCCATTTTGGAAAAACAAATAAGAATGCGGAATACAGGGTTAACGGTAGGGTTCTTAGTGGAGGTGGAGGAACAGAGGGATCTTGGGATCTATGTTCATAGATTTTTGAAAGTTGCCACTCAGGTGGATAGAGCTTGTAAGAAGGCCTCTGGTGTATTAGCGTTCATTAGCAGAGGGACTGAATTCAAGAGTCGTGAAGTGATGTTGCAACTGTACAGGACTTTGGTTAGGCCACATTTGGAGTACTGTATGCAGTTCTGGTCGCCTCACTTTAGGAAAGATGTGGAAGCTTTGGAGAGGGTGCAGAGAAGATTTACCAGGATGTTGCCTGGAATGGAGAATGGGTCGTACGAAGATAGGTTGAGAGGGCTAGGCCTTTTCTCGTTGGAACGGCGAAGGATGAGGGGTGACTTGATAGAGGTTTATAAGATGATCAGAGGAATAGATAGAGTAGACAGTCAGAAACTTTTTCCCCTGGTGCAACAGAGTGTTACAAGGGGACATTAATTTAAGGTGAAGGGTGGAAGGTATAGGGGAGATGTCAGGGGTGGGTTCTTTACCCAGAGAGTGGTGGGGGCATGGAATGCGCTGCCTGTGGGAGTGGCAGAGTCAGAATCTTTGGTGACCTTTAAGCGGCAATTGGATAAGTACATGGATGGGTGCTTAAGCTAGGACAAATGTTCGGCACAACATCATAGGCCGAAGGGCCTGTTCTGTGCTGTATTGTTCTATGTTCTAAATGCCAATCGGAGGAAAAAAAACGTTGAACCACAATTTGTTCCCCCCTGTGGCTCGACATTGTATTCCTTTTGCATTTTGGCTGGCTGCTCAACTTTTGTATATCTTTTCCCTCGGTTAGGGGAGTCACAAACTGGAGGGCATAGGTTTAGGTTGAGTGGGGAAAGATGAGGGACCAAAGGATGAGAAAAAACGTGAGACATTTAATTTATCTCAAGAAATGCCAGAACTAGAGGACATTAGTTTTGGGTGATTGGGGAAAGGTTTAAAAGGGACCTAAGGGACCTAACTTGTTTCACGCAGAGGATGGCAAATGTATTGAATGAGCTGCCGGAGTGGAGGCTGGTACAATTACAACGTTTAAAAGGCATCTGGATGGGTGTACGAATAGGAAGGTTTAAAGGGTTTGGGCCAAGTGTTGGCAAATAGGAGTAATTAATTTAGGATATCTGGTCGGCACAGACCAAACTGTTTTATTCCATGCTCCATGACTCTATTTCTTCATAGTCTGAACCAATTTGACAATATTAGAATAGGCAGCTCACCCCTTACAGCCTGTCCTCAACTGTGGCCAGACTGCACATTTTTCAACGCAAGTTTCAGTAAGATGCCTGCAGTTTTTTTAAAAATAGAATTGAACATGCTTTAATGTTGTTTCTGAGCAGCTATGCTCAATGTTAAAGATCAGCCACTTCTTGTGCACCCCCATCTCCCAGGTAGAGTCATCTCCATCTGTCTCTCTCTTCTTAGAAGGGCTTGATACAGCGATCAAAGAGAGATGGAGGCATGAGAAATAATAGGTGGTGGGGAAAGAGAATGGTTGGGGGGGGGGGGGGGGGAGGAGCTGAGGGTGGGTGTCAAGAGAGAAAATGGACAGGGGGACAGAAAGAGAATGGACAGAGGACAGTGACACTATAAATCCCACCTTTCCCAGGACCACAGTAATCATTTCTCAATATACAAATGGCTAAAGCAGTAGAATCACATAATCCCTGCAGGCTATTCAGCCCATTCACCTCACACTGACCTTCCAAACAGCATCCCACCAGACCAACCCACTTACCGTACAACCCTGCAGTTCCCCATGGCTTACGCACCCGAAAATGCATATCCCTGGACACTTCAGTACAGCTGATCCACCCTAAACTGCAGATCTTTGGACTGTGGGAGGAAACTGGAGCACCTGAAGGAAACCCACGTAGACACAAGGGGGACAATGTACCAAAGTCACCTGAGGCTGGAATCAAACCCAGCACTGTGAGGCAGCAGTACTAACCACTGTGCCACCATGCCACCCAGAGGTTTGATGTTCTGCTTTGTTTTCATAGCTTCTGACTTCTCATGCGCCCTCAGCAGAAGCTCTCCCCTCCTGAGATTTGTCGACCACACCCACTGCAGCCTCCCTTTCCTACTTCTCCTGTCCTGAGCACGTCAGTTCCTGAACCTGGTGCCAGACAGACACTGATGACATCTGGCCTCCTGCTGCTAACTGCAGAGAAAGACGACAATCACCTGTCAATATTCTGCCCCTTACCCCCAGCGCCCCCCACCACCCCCACCACTCAGCCAGTTAGCTCCTCCCTGCTGCCCAATCTCAGATCCCCTTTACCTGTGATTCACACTCTCACCCTTCTGACCCTGTCCAATGACCTAATCAGAAGGCTCTGTCCAGAGGGGAATGACCATCTTCTGGAATAAAGTGTCCGGTTAACTTTCCCCATGACATGTCTGCAGCCTGGCTTCCAACTCCATCTCTCTGAGCCAAAGGTCTTCCAGCGTGTGTTTACCCTGAATCACAGCATCCAGAACCTCCCACCTTCTACAAAGTGAAAGACAAGTCTCACCCTGCCCGCTCCAATGTGTGTACGTGTAGATTAGATTTGATTCCCTACAGTATGGAAACTGGCCCTTTGGCCCAAAATGTCCACACTGACCTTCCAAAGAGTAATCCACTCAGACCCATTCCCCTCCCTATATTTACCCCTGACTAATGCACCCAACACTATGTGGAATTTAGCATAGCCAATTCACCTGACCTGCACATCTTTTGGATTGTGGGAGAAAACTGGAGCACCCAGAGGAAACCCGTGCAAGCATTGGGGAGAATGTGCCAACTCCACATAGACAGTTGCCCAAGGTGGGAATCGAACCCAGATCCCTGGTGCTGCGAGGCAGCACTGTTAACCACCGAGCCACCATGCCACCCAGTAACTGATTAATTGTTTCTACTGATCAAGCAGAGGCCGATAGGCAAGTTTGGAACCCATGAGGACGGTCTCAACCGGGACCTTCACGACACTTAACACTGTCTCTCACTCCCACATGCACACAAACACACCCAGTCACGCAGACCCTCTCTCACACACATACACCTCCCACACTCAAATCCATGCACACACCTTCTCACAGGCTTCTAGTCCATTGCATCGACACACTTTATCAAGCATGCACATGCAAACACACACACACTATCTCTCTCATGTGCGCACACACACACACAAACCTATGCAGTGAATTTGCATTTGCAGATACATTGTGCTATTTGAGCAAAACACAATCTGCAGGCAGTCAATCTATGTAATATTTTATAAATTCCTACTTTGGAAATAGAACAGACAGACAGACTTGAACCTCACAACTTTCTTGCATTGTCTGAGCTGAGATGTCACCTAATTTTATAAAACCTTAAGTCATCGGGAGAATGTGAGTTAAAAGTAGTTCTGGGATATACATGTTAATGAACCGAAACCTACAACCCATTCTAAAAGATGAAAGACTGAACTGCAACTGGACTGGTTCAGGAAATCTTATCAACTGCATGACACTGTAATGTTTGGCCATAAATTCTATGTCTTATGATCCTGCTCAACAGCTACCCGATGAAGGAGCAGCGCTTCAAAAGCTAGCACTTCCAAATAAATCTGTTGGGACTATAACCTGGAGTTGTGCAGATTTTAACTTTATCCACCTCAGTCCAACACCAGCAACTCCACATCATTTCTAATTAACACAGCCCACACCTCCTGGTGCTGCCAGTAAACTTTACAATGCCGATAAAACGACACAGTACCTGCACTCCTGAAATATTTGCAATTTCCAACGATACTAGCTACTCATTCACTGCTCCATCTGATACACGACATTGGAAACTTCGTGCAGGAGGCTGAAAGAAATCAACAGGTTTAAAACAAAAACCATTTGAAGCTCAAAGCCTTCAATGAGAGTCTGAACCTGGCGGTAAGTTCAGGTAACCCTTTATTGTGACACAACTTTGTTACAGCTTCAGATTCCCCCCAGCAAAAAGGCGTAGAAGAAGTAGCTTTTTATTTAAAAACAGCTCAAAGTCAAAGTGCACACACTCCCTCTCTTAACCTGTAGGAAGTATTGCCTCATTCAGCAATTTCAACATATACTCTATATCCAAGTAGTTTCTCCCTGTTCATTTGCTGGGGAGAGGGAGGGGCCCAGTGGGGAAGAGAACGGAGTGGAGGGGGGTGGGGGGGGTGGGGGGGGGAGGAGGGGGTGCGGGGGTGGAGGCAGTGTAGAGTCAACCATAGGCCAGACAGGGTAAAGGATGCAGCTGGGACGGCTGAGTGAATCCTTTCCCACAACGGCAGTTTCCTTCCCGAAAAATGACGTGAGTGAATCAGATGGGGGTTTTCTTCCCCCTCCCCCCCAAAAATGGCTTCATCATTAGACTTGGAACTCCAGATTACTGACTGAATTCCAATTTCACCATCTGCCACAGCAGGATTCGAACCCGGGAGGCCCCGGAACTGGGTTAATACTCCAGTCGATAATGGCACTCAGCCGTCACTCCTTCAATGCCCCTGCTATGGCACATGAACTTGCTGGTGCCTCTGCAGGTGGGAGGAGCAGGTGAACACCTTACTGCACCTGGGGCAACTGAAGGGCCTCTCCCCTATGTGGACCTACTGGTGTTTCTGAAGTGTGGTGGCCTGGGTAAAGCACTTCCCGCACTCGGGACAACTAAAGGGCCTCTCCCCCGTGTGGATCCGCTGGTGGGTCTGGAGGTTGGAGGCCCGGGCAAAGCCCTTCCCGCACTCGGGGCACCTGAAGGGCCTCTCCCCGGTGTGGGACTGCTGGTGTCTCAGCCGGGCAGAGGCCTGGGTAAAGTACTTCCTGCATTCACAGCAGCTGAAAGGCCTCTACCCTGTGTGGACCCGCTGGTGGGTCTGCAGGGTGGAGGAATCGCTGAAGCCTTTACCGCACTCTGGGCAGCTGAAGGGCCGCTCCCCTGTGTGGAGCCGCTGGTGGATCAGCAGGGCAGAGGCCTGGGTAAAGGCCTTCCTGCACTCGGAGCAGCTGAAGGGCCTCTCCCCCGTGTGGACCCGCCGGTGGGTCAGCAGGTGGGAGGAATCACTGAAGGCCTTCCCGCACTCGGGGCAGGAGAGTGGCCTCTCCCCCTTGTGGATTCGCTGGTGCCTCAGCAGGGCGAAGGAATTGCTGAAGACCTTCCCACACTCGTGGCAGCTGAAAGGCCTCTCCCCCGTGTGGACCCGCCTGTGGGTCAGCAGGGCAGATGCCTGGGTAAAGCCCTTCCTGCACTCGGGGCAGCTGAAGGGCCTCTCACCGGTGTGACTGCGCCGATGAGTCTCCAGAGCAGACGGGGCACAGAAGCCTTTCCCACAGTCGCCTCATTTCCACGGTTTCTTCACGGGGCGGGATTCCTCGGGTTTCTCCATGGCCGAAGCTTCAGCCGCACACAAACGTGGGTACAGCCCCACCCTGCCGTGAATTCCTCTTTCCAGGCTGTATAACTGTTTCAGGCTCCATACTCACTGCGCTGCAACGTAGGGTCTCTCATCCAGTCCCATTGATTCTGAAAATGTATTCAAGCCGGAAGCAAACGCTTTGCTCCTTCTCACAGAATCACAGTCAAACATCATTGCAGTCCCGATGTCCCAGTGTCACTGTCAGACATTGATGTGAAAGTGAGGACTGCAGATGCTGCAGAGTCAAGAGTTCAAAAGTATGACGCTGGAAAAGCACTGTAGGTCAGGCAGCATCCAAGGAGCAGAAGAGTCAATGCGTCGGACATAAGGCGATTTTGAAATTTCCATCTTCAGATCTTCAAATACTCTGTAAAAAGAGATTACAAAAGTTATTACACTTAGTGCAGTGTAACAATTCTGAACAAGCAATTCTACTTTCTGCAGATTATACTTTTCTTTTGTTATTCCACAAAATTGAACGCACCATCCCACTCTCTCTCCCCCTCTGTTCTCACTCCACTCTAATTCTCAAGGTGCTGATTCAGGATCTTACAGATGCAACCAACAGAGTCATAGAGATGTACAGCATGGAAACAGACCTGAACCCAAGGAAAAGACTGTCTATTTATCCTATACATGCCCCTCATAAATTTGTAAACCTCTATAAGGTTATCCCTCAGGCTCCAAAACTCCAGGGAAAACAGCTCCAGTCTGTTCAGCCTCTCCCTCTCGCTCAAATCCTCCAACCCTGGCGACATCCTTGTAAATCGTTTCTGAACCCTTTCAAGTTTCACAACATCTTTTCGTTGGAAGGAGACCAGAATTGCACGTAATATTCCAACAGTGTCCTAACCAATGTTCTGTACAGCCGCAACATGACCTCCCAAGAGTTCAAAATTTACATGAAAGAAGTCTTCGATAAGCATTTGGTCCTTAAAGTTTGACAAGGCACTGATGAAATGCATCCAACAATCTTGAAGGAAGGGACTTGGAGGAGGTGCCAGAACCACAGTCCAAAGATGTGCAGGGTCAGGTGAATTGGCCATACTAAATTGCCCGTAGTGTTAGGTAAGGGGTAAATGTAGGGGTATGGGTGGGTTTCGCTTCGGCGGGTCGGTGTGGACTTGTTGGGCCGAAGGGCCTGTTTCCACACTGTAATCTAATCTAATCTAATCTAATCTAAAAGACTGGAGAATTGCAAACATTGCAGCCTGGTTTAAGAAAGGTTGTAAAGTTAATCTCAGCAATTATAGAGTCATAGAGATGTACAGCATGGAAACAGACCCTTTGGTCCAACCCGTCCATGCCGACCAGATATCCCAACCCAATCTAGTCCCACCTGCCAGTTTAAATTTGGTGGAGAAGCTTCCAGTGATACTTATTCTGGTCAAAATTAGTAGTCACATGGAGAAAGGTGGATTGATTAGGAAGAGTCTGCATGGGATTTCTGACAGGGACACTGCATTTAACTAACTTGTTAGAGATTTGTGAAGACGTTACAGGCTTGATAAGGATAACACTTCAGCTCTCCTCTTTGTTATCCATCCTGGCTATCTTGGGGAGCCTGGTACCCCTCTAGCCTTGACATTATTCTGAATGGCATGCGTTTGAGGCGATTAAAGCACCAAAGTGTGACTTCAGATTACTTGGCTACATTGGTGTCTCGGTTTTGCTATCCTATCTTTCCCATAAAGGCTGACAGAACAGGCTGTGTACAGGAGTCTGCTGGGCACCACCTTCATTAATCAAAAGGGAAAGAGCTATTGATTCAGCACCTCAGTAAATCATGAGGCAGTCTTGGCTCCTATGCACATGTTGGGATACATGTAAGGAGATGTTTATATTTTGCTTCTGTACTTAGAATTCATAAATTGAAGCCAATGTACATTTTTAAAATCTTCAAGATTAAAAGTACAGAGGAGATCAATATTATACAACAATCTAACAACCCCGTCCCAAGACAACATGCGCTTGACCCTCACAAAGCTGGCGGCCGGTTGCCCGGGCAACCCGAGAGCTCCTTCGCCGGTGAAGTAAACACTGGGCCTGTGGGGCTTCTATTGCAGGCCTGAGGCCTCCCCCTAGGAGTTTATAAACTCCCCAGTCTCCCTCCTCCCGCGGGTCCCAATCCTACCCTGTCTCACTGTCTCCTCTCCCCGGGGGCAGGAGCCAGGTCTTGGCGCTCGGGCCTGGCGACCTCCCCGGGATGTTCCTGAAACCTGGTCCTGTTCTGAAGGAGGATCCCCGGACCCGAAACACCTCCTCACATTCCTCCCGACACGAGCTGCCGGACCTGCTCAGCTTTTCCAGCGGGTCCTGTTCTTGTTCCTTCAGCCGCCGGCGCCATTCCTCTCCCACACTCAGTAACACTGCCTCTGTCCGGCCGCGGGACCGACACTGCACATGCGCCAACTCACGGGGGGGGGGGGGGGGCGCGTGGTCCACACTATGTCGTCACCAATTGAGGGGGCGTGGTTGGGAGAGCCCTCCAACCAATAGGGAACAAGGGGTGTTGGTTTTCCCCGCCCCCAGCCGCCTGAAAGGTGGGTTTCTTTTTAATTGTCAGCCTGTTCAGGAATGTTACTCCAGACCTTTGGAAAGCTGAAACATCGGGAAACTTCCAGACACAAACAAAGGGATTTTCAAAAATGAATAGAAATAGGTAAGGTAAATTACGAAAGAAACATAGCATAAAATATCAAAAGCTTCTGTTGGTCTGCCAAAGGGAACAGAGTCGCTAAAGTAAATGTTGGTTCCTTGGAAGGTGAAGCAGGTGAGTTAATAAGGGGAACACTGAAATAACAGAGCTGCTAACTCAATACTTTTCCTCAGTTTTCACGTTGGAGGACAGCAGTACCATTCGTATTGGAACGAGCTAGTCAAAGGCGAGAGAAAAGGTAGAACTTAAACAATCAACGTCGATAGATACACTATTAGGATTGAGGGCAAACAAATCCCCTGGGCCTGATGGCCTACATCCTAGGGTACTAAAGGAAGTGGCAGTGGAGATTGTGGATTCATTAGTTACAATATTCCAAAATTCCCTGGACATGAGAAAGATTCATTGAGTTTATTTAATACAGAGATAGGTAGGTTCTTGATTGTCACGGTGATCAAAGAAAGCGGGAGAATGGATTTGAGAAACCTTTCTTCCATGATTGAATGGCTTAGTTTCTGCTCCTATATCTTAGGATCTTATGGTTCCAGTGGATTGGAAAAATGCTAATGTATTGCCTGTATTCAGAAAGGGAGGCAGGCAATATGTGGGAAATTGCAGACCAGTTAGTTTAACATCTGTTGTTGGGAAGGTGTTAGGGTCAATTATCAAGGAAGCAATATCAGGACGTTTGAAAAGTCAAAACTCTATCCATCAGAGTCAGCATGGTTTTATGATGGGCAAATCAGATTTGACTAAGTTCTTCATAGATGTAACAAGTGGATAATAGGGGTCCTGTAGATGTAATATATCTGGCTTTTCAGAAGGCATTTGCTAAAGTGCCACAGAAAGCGTTAACTCGCAAGGTTAGATCATATGCGATATGAGCTGATTTATCAGCTTGGATAGGTGGCTGGCTGATGGGCAGAAGACAGACAGTCCAAATTGATGGCTTTTCTTTCTGGATGGCAAGAAGTAACTAGTCAGGTGTCACAGGGTTGGGTCCTTGGACCCCAGCTATTTACAATCTACATTAGTGACTTGGATACACGTATAAAAGGCTCATTTGCCAAATTTGTGGATGACACATAAATAGGCGTGATGGTAGATTGCAATGAGGATATATGAACCTTACAAATGGATCTGGAGAGGTTAGGAGAGTGGGCCAAAATGTGGCAGATGGAGTTTAAGGTGGATAAGTGTGAGGTCTTGCATTTTGATCAAAAACAAAACCAGCAAAGCAACCTATTATCTAATAGAGGGTTTGGGGTGATCTGGTGCATAGGGATCTGGGTATCCTTATTAATGAGTCACAGAAAACTAGCATGGAGGTACAGTAGATAAGTAAGAAAGTGAATGTAGCATTCGCTTTTATCGCTAAAGGAATAGATCATAAAGGGAAGGAAGTGTTGCTGCAACAAAACATAGCATTGCTGAAACTGCACCTGGAGGATTGTGCCCAGTTTTAAACTCATTTCCCCTTATATAGTTATGGTAGGGGATTTAACTTTCCAACCATAGACCAGGACTGCCATAGGTTTAAGGGTTTAAATGGAGAGGAATTTATTGAGCGTGTTCAAGAAAGATTTCTGACTTAGTATGTGGATATATCTATGGAGAAGGTGCAAAACTTGACCTACTCTTGGGAAATAAGGCAGGACAGCTGACTGAGGTGTCAGTGGGGGTGCACTTTGGGGCCAGCAACCATAATTCTCTTAATTTTAAAATAGTGATGGAAAAGGATAGACCAGATCTAAAAGTTGAAATTCTAAATTGGAGAATGTCTCATTTTGACAGTCATAGGCAAGAACTTTCAAAAGCTGTTTGGGGGCAGATGTTTGCAGGTAAAGAGACGACTGGAAAATGGGAAGCCTTCAGAAATGAGATAACGTGAATCCAGAGACAGAAAATTCCTGTTAGGGTGAAAGGAATGTCTGATAGGTGTAGGGAATGTTGGATGACTGGAGAAATTGATTGTTTGGTTCAGAAAAAGAAGGAAGCATATGTCAGGTATAGACAGGATAGATTGAGTGAATCCTTAGAGTATAAAGGTAGTAGGAGTATACTTAAAAGGGAAGCCAGGAGGGCAAAAACTGGACCCGAGATAACTTTGGCAAATAGGGTTAAGGAGATTCCAAAGTGTTTTTACAAATACATTAAGGACAAAAGGCTCACTAGGGAGAGAATAGGGCACATCAAAGATGAGCAAGGCAGCCAATGTGTGGAACTACAGGAGATGGGGGAGATACTAAACAAGTATTTTGCATCAATGTTTACTCTGGAGAAGGACATGAAAAATATAGAGTGTAGGGAAATAGATTATAACATCTTTAAAAATGTCCATATTACAGAGGTGGTGGTGCTGGATGTCTTGAAACACGAAGGTGGATAAATCTCCAGGACCTGATCAGGTGTACCAGAGAACTCTGTGGGAGGCTACGGGAAGTGATTGTGTGGCCCCTTGCTGAAATATTTGTATCATTGATAGTCACAGGAGAGGTGCCAGAAAACTGGAGGTTGGTTAACGTGGTACCACTATTTAAGAAAGGTGATAAGGAAAAGCCAGAGAACCTGACATCGGTGGTGGGCAGGTTGTCGGAGTGAAACCTGAGAGACAGGGTTTATACATATTTGGAAAGGCAAGGACTGATTAGGGATCGTCGGCATGGGTTTGTGCATGGGAAATCATGTCTCACAAACTTGATTGAGTGCTTTGAAGAAGTAACAAAGAAGATTGATGAGGGCAGAGCAATGGACATGATCTATATGGACTTCAGTAAGGTATTTGACAAGGTTCCCCAAGGGAGACTGGTTAGCAAGGTTAGATCTTATGGAATACAGAGAGAACTAGCCCTTTGGATACAGAACTGGCTCAAAGGTAGAAGGTGGTCGTGGAGAGTTGTTTTTCAGACTGGAGGCTTGTGACCACTGGAGTACCACAAGGATCGGTGCTAGGTCCACTCCTTTCTGTATTTTTTTATGCAAATGACTTGGATGTGAACATAGATGTATAGTTAGTAGGTTTGCTGATGACACCAAAATTGGAGTGGTAGTGAACAACGAGGAAGGTTACCTCAGATTACAATGGGATCTTGATCAGATGTGCCAATGGGCTGAAGAGTGGCAGATGGAGTTTAATTTAGATGAATGCGAGGTGCTGCATTTTGGAAAAACAAATCAGAGCAGCACATCTACACTTAATGGGAAGGTTCTAGGGAGTGTTGTTGAACAAAGAGACCTTGGAGAGCAGGTTCACAGTTTCTTGAAAGTGGAGTTGCAGGTAGATAGGATAGTGAAGGTGGTGTTTGGTATACTTTCCTTTATTGGTCAGAGTATTGAGTATAGGATTTGAGAGGTTATGGTGTGGCTGTACAGGAGAATGTTTAGGACCCTTTTGGAATAAGTGTACAATTCCGGCATCCTTCCTCTTGGAAGGATGTTGTGAAACTTGAAAGGGTTCAGAAAAGATTTACAAGGATGTTGTCAGGGTTGGAAGATTTGAGCGATAGGGAGAAGTTGACTAGGCTGAGGCTGTTCTCCCTGGAGAGGAGGCGGCTGAGGGGTGACCTGAGAGGTTTATAAAATCATGAAAATCACGGATAGGACGAAGAGCCAAGGTCTTTTACCCCCCGAAATGGAGGAGTCCAAAACTAGAAGATAAGTTTAAGATGAGAGGGGGAAAGATTTAAAAAGGAACTAAGGGGCAACGTTTTCACGCAGAAGGAAGAGCATGTATGGAATGAGCAGCCAGAGGTAGTGGTGGAGGTGGGTACAATTACAACATTTAAAAGGTGTCTAGATGAATAGTTCGGATTTAGAGGAATATGGAGCAAATGCTGGAACTTGGGACTGGGCCAGATTGGAACATCAGGTCGGCATGGATGAGTTGAACTGAAGTGTCTGTTTCTGTGCGGTGTGACTCGAAGTCTATAACTGCTATGACCGAAACTAGACCTTTTACTGAATCTTCCTGCTGGAATTTTTTAGTGCACCCAGTTTCAGTCGATTTCTGGTGGGTAAAATTGGCATATGTCCTGTATCCTGGAAATTCTGAAAAATAAAAATAAATAATTCTCCGTGAATGGTACAATCCACACCCCGTGATGGGAATGGTACAATCCTCCCCTCCCCTTTTCCTCCTCCACACCCCTCCACCTTCGAATGATGCAATCGTCCCCCTCTGAATGGTATAATCCTTTACTCCCCCACCGCCATTAAGGGTACAATCCTCCCAAGTCTCAATGGTACGATCCTTTCCATACCACCCTGAATGAATGGTACAATCCTCCCCCTGAGCTGGGATTCCCCAATCCCTTTCTGTTTCACATTTCCGAAGCCTTTCCTATTTTGAGAACAGTCTCTGTTTCTGGTCTTCCCACCAAAGTGCATAACCTCAGACTTTACCACATTGTATTCCATCTGCCCCTTCTCTGACCATTCTCCTGGCCTGTCCAAGCATTCTCAGCATGGACCCCTTTGGAACTCCAAAGACCCCTTTGTGCCAACTCTCTGCCTTCTGCCAGTCAGCCAATCCTCTATCCGTGCCAGTACCTTGCTCCTACACCAGGGACTCTGATCTTACTTAGCAGCCTCCTGCACGGCACCTTGTCAAAGGCCTTCTGGAAATCCAAATCGCTCACATCCACTGGCTCTCACTTTGTCTAACTTACTCATTACCTGCTCAAAGAATCCTAATAGATTTGTCAGACATGACCTCCTGTTGTCAAAGCCATGCAGACTCGGTCCTGTTTTAACATGCACCTCCACATACTTCCCACTCTCACCCTTTATAAAACCTGTTAAGTTGACCCATTTTTACCATAAATACATTGTTCTGCTCTTTAAAATGAATTCAAGTTTAAAGATTTCATATTATGTATGTACACTACCTTTGCCCTTCATAATATTTTATCCTTCTGAAGAAGACCTTCAAAAGAGATTAGCACAAGGTATGAAACTGACTGTGTGACTGCATCAAGTAAAGGAGTTAGTACGAATGAGAAAGGAGTGGCTAAATATCTAAACCTACCCATGCAACGGTCAAGAAGGCACAACAACGCCTTTTCTTCCTCAAGATGCTCAAGAAATTCAGCATGTCCATGATGACACTCACCAACATTTACAGATGCATCACAGAAAGCATTGAATCTGGGTGCATCACGTCCTGCTATGGCAAATGCTCTGCCCAGGACCGGAAGAATCTACAGAATGTGGTGTGCGCAGCACAGTCCATCACGGAAGCCAACCTCCCACCCATGAAATCCATCGACACTTCTCGTTATCGTGGAAAGGCTACCAACCTCAAAGACCCCTCCCACCATTGATCTCCTGCAAAGATCCCACCAAAGACCCCTCCCACCATTGATCTCCTGCACCATCTTCTGTCAGGCAGAAGATACAGAAGCTTGAACACATGTACCAACAGGTTCAAGAATAGCTTCTTCCCTGCCATTATTAGACTGCTGAATGGAGCTCTCCAATTTGAAATCTAATGTTGCTTCTGCGCACCTCCTGTGCAGCTGTAACCCTGTATGCCTCACTCTGTCTAAGCGCAGTGTGACCTGCATGTCCTTGGTTTGCTCGGATCTGACTGTACTGCTGATAAAACAAAACTTTTGACTCTACTTAGGTATATAGCACAGTACAGGCCCTTCGGCACTCGATGCAGTACCGGCCCTTTATCCTACTCTAAGATCAGACTGAGCGACATACCATTTATTGTACTAACTTTCATGTACCTATCCAAGAGTCGATTAAATGTCTCTAATGTATTTGACTCTACTACCACAGTTGACAGTGCATTTCACACAGCCACCACTATCTGAGTAGAGAACCTACTCTGACATCTCCCCGAAACCTTCCTCCAATTACCTTAAAATTATGCCGAGTGTGGGGTGCTGGAAAACCATAGAAGTGGGTGGAGCTGAGATTGAAAAGTTGATGGAAAAGGTCAAGAGAGCAGTGCTGAGTTGAAGGCATGGGGGGGGGGGGGGTGGGGGTGGGGGTGGAAATGATGTCTGGCATTTGCAGTCCTCATTTTCTCCTCCTCAAAATTATAGACATTTGTAAGGGGCATGGATAGGGTGAATGCCCAAGGTCTTTCCCCACGTAGGGAAGTCCAGTACTAAAGGGGCATAGGTTGAAGGTAAGTGGGGAAAGGGACCTGAGGGGCAACATTTTCACGCAGAGGGTGGTGCGTGTATGGAATGACCTGCCAGAAGTGGTGGAGGCTGGTACATTTAACAAACAACATTTAAAAGGCATCTGGATGGGGATACGAATAGGAAGGGTACAGATGAACATAGGCCAAATGCTGGCAAATGGGTCACTAGATTCATTTAAGGTATGGACTGAAGGGTTTGTTTCAGGCTCTACAACTCGATGACTATGTCTACATAGTTGGAAACCAATTTCACAAAATGAGGAATAGGTCATTCACCCCTCACAGCCTGTCCTGAGCTGTGGCCTAACTGCACGTTTCAGAAAGATTTCAGCAGCTCTTTTAAAAAATTGAAATGCGTTTAGACTTCAATGATGTTTCTGAATATATCATTTTAGCTATTCTCAATTTTAAAAATAAGAGTAGAGTGAACACAGCCCACACCTCCCAGTGCAGCCAGTAACCTTTACAATGTTGATGAAAAGATGCAGTACCTGTACTCCTTAAAAACTTACAATTTCTAATGATACTAGCTACTCATTCACTGCTCCATCTGATACACGACATTAGAAACTTGGTGCAGGAGGCTGGAAGAAATGAGCAGCTTTAAAACAAAAAACCATCTGGAGCTCAAAGCTTTCAATGAGAGTCTGAGCCCAGCACTAAGTTCAGGTAATCTTTATTGTGACCCAGGAGAAAGTGAGGTCTGCAGATGCTGGAGATCAAAGTTGAAACTTTATTGCTGGAACAGCACAGCAGGTCAGGCAGCATCCAGGGAACAGGAGATTCCGAAGGGCCTGTGCCCGAAACGTCGAATCTCCTGTTCCCTGGATGCTGCCTGACCTGCTGTGCTGTTCCAGCAATAAAGTTTCAACTTCATTGTGACCCAACTTTGTTACAGCTTCAGACCCCCCCACCCAGCAAAAAGATGTAGAGAAAGTAGCTTTTTTAAACAGTTCAAGGTAAACGCGCACACACTCCCCCCCCCCCCCCCCCCCCCCCCCCCCCAGCGACCTCACTTTCATTACTATCAGTCAGCACAGAGTTGTCCCTTTGTAATTGGATCCTTGGTACAGCCTTAACCCGTGGGGCCGGGAACGGGGGCAGTGTGGAGTGAAACAGACTGCTGTGGGTCCAGACCATGTAAAGGATGGAGCTGGGACGACCGAGTGAATCCTTTCCCACAATGGCAGTTTCCTTCCCTAAAATGGACGTGAATCAGATTGGGATTTTCTTTGCCCTTCCCCACCCCCACAGAAAATGGTTTCATCGTTAGATTCTGACTGTATTCCAATTCCGCCATCTGCCGCGGTGGTATTCAAACCCAACAGATCCCAGAACTGGGTTAATAGTCCAGTCGATAACGGCACTCGCTTTGTCAGTCCCCCTGCGATGGTACGTGAAGTCGCTGGTGGCTCCGGAGGTGGGAGGAGCGGGTGAAAGCCTTCCCACACTCAGGGCAGCTGAAGGGCCTCTCCCCCGTATGGACTCGCCGGTGGGTCAGCAGGGAGGAGGAATAGCTGAAGGCCTTCCCGCACTCGGGGCAGCTGAAGGGCCTCTCCCCTGTGTGGACCTGCTGGTGGGTCAGCAAATTGGAGGAACGGCTGAAGGCCTTCCCACACTCGGGGCAGCTGAAGGGCCTCTCTCCCGTATGGACTCGCCGGTGGGTCAGTAGGGAGGATGAATCGCTGAAGGCCTTCCCACACTCAGGGCAGTTGAAAGGCCTCTCCCCCGTGTGGATCCGCTGGTGCCTAAGCAGGGCAGAGACCTGGGTAAAGCCCTTCCCGCACTTGGGACAGGAGAACGGCCTCTCCCCGGTGTGGATGCGCCGATGAATCTCCAGGTCAGACGGAGTACGGAAGCCTTTCCCACAGTTACCACACTTCCACGGTTTCTCCATGTCCGAAGCTTCAGCCACAAGCAAATGCATGTCCTGCCCCTCACTGCTGTGAATTCCTCTTTCCAGGCCGTATAACAGTTTCAGGCTCCACACTCAGTGCGCAGCAACAGTAGGGTCTCTCATCCAGAGCAACTGATAATGAAAATGTACTGAAATAGGAACCAACAAGCTTTGCTCCTTCTCACAGAATTATAATCAAAAATCGTGGCTGTCCCAATCGATTGAGTGACTGTCAGATATTGACGTGAAAGTGAGGACCGCAGATGGGGGAGAGTCAGTGTTGAAAAGTGTGGCGCTGGAAAAGCACAGCAGGTCAGGCAGCATCCAAGGAGCAGGAGAGTCAACATTTCAGGCATAAGGCCTTCATCTGTTCATTTTGAAACTTCTGTCTTCGGATCTTCAAATACTCTGGAAAAAGAGATTACAAAAGTCATCACTGTCAGTGCAGGGTAGAAATTCACAACAAGCTATTCTACTTTCTGTGGAGCATTCTTTTATTTTGTTATTCCACAAAATTGATAGCAACATCCTTCTCTCTCTCTCTCTCTCCCGCTCTGTTCTCACTCCGCTCTAAGTAATTCTCCTGAAGGTGTTGATTCAGGATTAGAACAGCAAAAACGTCAAGATTTACATATTGGATAACTCCACCTGAAAGTTAACCTCTTTCACAACATTGGGATACTGCTGAGAGTGAGCAGGTCTGATTTTGGGAAGCAAAACAAAATGTGTCAATTCAGGATGAATCGGGAATGTAGCTTGAGGAATAACACAGACACCAGAGAGAAACTGAACAGAAGAGACGTGGGAAACGTTAGTAGAAAGCCAGAGTCATTAAGATATACCGCACAGTAACAGACCTTTTGGTCCAATTCGTCTATGCTGACCAGATATTGTAAATCAATTTAGTCCCATTTGCCAGCACTTGGCCCATACCCCTTGGCCAATCCACCCTACCTTGCACATCCCTGGACACTACGTGTAAGTTAGCATGGCTAACCACACAAACCTGCACTTCCTTGGGCACGATGGGTACTTTAACACGGCCAATCCACCCTCACCTGCACATCCCTGGGCACTATGCATAATTTAGCATGATCAATCCACCCTAACCTGGGCAAAGTTAAAAATCACACAAACCCGGGTTATAGTCCAACAGGTTTATTTGGAAGGACCAGCGTTCGGAGCACTGCTCCTTCATCAGGTGGTTATGGAGAATAAGACCATAAGGCACAGAATTTATGGAAAGACATTTGTGGCCTGCCACGGAAATGATATATTGAACAAATCTGGATTGTTAAGTCTTTCATCTTTTAGAATGGATTGCAGGTATCATTCATATGTAAATCCCAGAACTTCCTGCAAGGCACCCTTTCAAGATAACATAAGGCTTTACAACAAAAGGTGGCATCTCAGCTCAGACAATGCACTAAAGGTATGAGGTCAGAGTTTGCCTGTATCTCAGTCTTGACTCAGACTGTTTCTATTTCCAAAGCAGGAATTTATAAAATATTATCTGGATTGACTGCCTGCATGAACTGCCGAGTCTCATCCACCAGATGAAATGACTGGATAGGAAGGGCTTGATCCTCACAGGGCAATGAATTCCCACTTTACACCAAAATCCCAAATGTCCACACTCACTCAGTTGCTATCTCACAAATCAAATTCTTCTGCTCCCAGTAAGGGCAAAACATCTTTGAAAGTTGCTCTGAAAGTCCAGTCTTCACAACCACACTCCTGCTTTCACCGAAGCCAATTAGTCATACAGCACGGAAACAGACCCTTTGGTCAAACTCGTCTGTGCCAAACAGATATCCAAAATTAATCTAGTCCCATTTGCCAGCATGTGGCTCTTATGGTTCTAAACCATTCCTATTCATGTACCCAGCCAGATACATTTTAAAGATAATTGTACCAGCCTCACCACTTCCTCTGGCAGCTCGTTCCATACATGCACAACCCTCTGCGTGAAAAAGTTGCCCCTCAGGGCCCTTTTAAATCATTCACCTCTCACCTCAAACATATGCCCTCTAGTTTTGGACTCTCCTACCTTGGGGAAAAGACCTTGGATATTCACCCTATCCATGCCCGTTATAAACCTCTATAAGGCTGCCCCTCAGCCTCTGATGCTCCAGCGAAAATATCCTGGAACTACTCAGCCTTTTCCTGTAGTCCAAACCCTCCAAGTCTAGCAACATCCTCACAAATCTTTTCCGACCCCTCTCAAAGTTTCACAAGTTCTTTCCGAAAGCAGGGAGACCAGAACTGGACGCACTATTCCAAAAGTCGCCTTACCAATGTACAGCCACAACATGACCTACCAACGCCGATACTCAATACTCTGACCAATAAAGGAAAGCATACCAAACACCACCACCACTATCCTGTCGACCTGCAACTCCACTTTCAAAGGAGCTATGAACCTGCACTCCAAGGTCTCTTTGCTCTGCAACACTCCCCTTCACTGTGCCAGTCCTGCCTGGATTGCTTGATCAAAATGCAAAACCTCACATTTCTCTAAATTAAACTGCATCTGCCATTCCTTAACCCATTGGTCCATCCGATCAATTCCAATTTATAGTGAATTCTGCTTCCTCTCTTATTCTCTAGAAGCTGAAAATCTCCATCCCACACACTCTCCCTCCCTTCTCACTTTGTAGAACCTAATCCCTGCTGTATCTCATCCTGAAGGGTCTGGTTCATGCCGTTTAACAGGCCCACACTCAGGGGAGATCTAATTGAAACATACAGAATACTGAACGGCCTGGACTGAGTGGATGTTGGGAAGATCTTTCCATTGGGAGGAGAGACTAGGGCTCGAGGCACACTCTTAGAGTAAAGGGAAGACCCTTTACATTGGAGATAAGGAGAAACGTCTTCAGCCAGAGAGTGGAATCTATGGAATTAACTGTCACAGATGGCTGTGGAGGCCAGGTCACTGAGGATATTTAAGACTGAGATAGATACGTTCTTGAGTATCAAGGGGATCGAGGGTTACGGGGAAAAAGCAGGAGAACGTGCATAAGAAACCTAACAGCCACGATTGAATGATATGACCAAACCCAATGGGCTGAATGGCCTAATTGCTGTTCCTATATCTGACGGTCTCTTGCTGTCCTGGACACAAACTGCATGAATCCAAGTAAGATTCTGTTAATCCATTTTTTAAGATTAGAATCAGTCTAACCGTTGTGCTACAGACAGCTTCAAACAGGGAAACTCACACCTTCAATACGTTATCTGGGACAACATGACACCAATTGGGAATGTAACTTTTAAAAAAGGTTTTGCTATTTACATATGAAAGAACTAAAACCAACATGGTTATTCTAAAAGATGAGAGCCTTAACAAATAACCCAGGTCTTTTTCAATATATAATTTCAGTTACATCCCACTGTAAACTTTTGCTATAAATTCAGTGTCTTACAATCTTATTCTTCACAACCACCTGATGAAGGAGCAGCAGTCTGAAAGCTAGTGCTTCCAAATAAACCTGTTGGACCATAACCCTGTGTTTATGATTTTTAACTTTGGACACAGAGCGTGAGAATTGGGAGCAGGAGTTGGCCATTTGGTCTTTGGAGCCTGAACCAGCATTGAACAGACCATAACTGGATATGAATCTTCCTACATCTCGGTGGATAGGCTGGGACTTTCCTCACACGAGCACAGGAGGTTGAGAAGTGACCTTATAGAGGTTTATAAAATCATGAGAAGTATACATGAGGTGAATGGCAGGTGTCCTTCCCCTCAGGTGGGGGTTTCAGGATTAGGCAGCAAATTTGAAAGGAGAGAGGAGACTGGTTTTGAAAAGACTTGAAGCAGCTTTTTTTTTAAAATACAGTAGTTCATGTGTGGAATGAATGTCCAGAGGAAGTGATGTTACTTTCAAAAGACATTTGGTTAAATACATGAATAGGAAAGGTTCAGAGGGATATGGGCCAAACACTGGCAGGTGGGACTAGATTAGTTTGTGAATATATTCAGCGTGGACTAGTTGGACTGAATGGTCTGTTTCTGTGCTGTATGACTCTGTAACTGTTCTGTACTTGTCTTAAAACATTTTCTTGCTTTCCCCCATAAACATCCACTTCATTGTTGCTCAAAACTCAGATGAACTCAGCCTTGAATATATTCAATGACCCCTAACTGCAGGAAGACATCCACAATTCTGAACACAATTCCTCTCGTTAATATACCACTTGCTTTGCTGATTGCTTACTGCACCTGTCTAACAACTGGCAGTGACTGGTGTAGAAAGACACTGAGCCCCCTTTCTATATCCACATATCATTCCCTATTCCCTTGTGCCCGAAACATCGACTGTCTGCCCCTCAGATGCTGTCTGACCCGCTGTGCTTTTTCAGCGTCACACTTACTGACTCTAATCACCAGTATCTGCAGATCTCACTTTCTCCACATCTCAGTATATCACCATTTAAATAATACACTTCCTTTCTGCTCTTTTTCACAACTTCACATTGTTGTACTCTTTCTCACATGTTTTCCAATTGTAGTCTTCTCTACATTGGGGAGACTGAGCATAAACTTGGGAACGGTTTGCTGAGCGTCGCAGGCAGGTCCACAGAGGTTGACTGGACCTCCCAGTCAATACCCACTTTAATTCCCCTTCCCACTCCCTTTCTGAAAAGACTATCTTAGGCCTTATCTCATTGCCACAATGAACCAAACAGCAAATTGGAGGAACAACACCTCATCTTCCGCCTGGGCAGCCTATAGCCCAGAGGACTCAGCATTGAGTTCTGCAGTCTCAAATAACCTCACTTCCCATTCTCTCCCCCCCCCCCGACTCCCTTCTCAGCCGCTCCCCCTCATTTCCAATCCTCCCTGTCACTAACCAGATTTATTCCTCCCATTCACCAACCAGGCCAGACCCTTCACCTATCCCCACTTCACCACCCTGCCCCCAGGACACCCTTTATCTGCACCCATCCCCTATCCTGAAGAAGGGTTACACCTGAAACGTCGACTTCTGCACCTCCTGATGCTACCTGGCTTGTTCTGTTCTTCCAGCCTTCTGTCTATTTTGCCAATTGCGACACAGACGTGGAGCAACGTTTCCAGAGTCTGTCCCCACCCCGATTCACTCCCTTTCCTTTCAGTTGCTGCAAGTCAACAACTGAACCCCAGAATGAAAAAAAATGGAAAATGTGGTGAAAAAAGAGAGTGCCGTACTCACAGATGCTGGACAGAGAAAGGAGATTGCAGTCTGGGGTGAAGCTCAATCTTCATTCAGAGAAACAGGAGCAGTAACAGCTTCAGAAGTTCATGGCCCAACTTTCGCATTCAGACAATCGGGTGGTTCTGATTGGCAGGAGGACTAGACTCCTTCCGGTCCTCCAGTACTCCCTATTGGTCAATCAAAAGAAGATCGCGCGCCTTTTTTGTGCGGACTGCGATGAGCATGTCCAGTGTTTTGCTGACACCCGGCGAGCATGCGCATGGCGTTGCTGACACCGGCAAACATGCGCTGTATGCTCTATCGGGATGCTGGTGTTACTTGCAGATTTTAAGTGTCCAAATGCCAATAGAAAAAAAAAGGGTTGGTCCACACTATTTTATCCCCGTCGTTCGACATTTTATTGCTTTTGCATTTTGTCTCGCTGCTTCACCTTTGTATGTCTTTTCCCCTTGTTGAGAGAGTCTCCCCGTGAGCTGACTGTGTGCAGCGCTTTAACCAGTTACACAGACTGAAGAAACATTACACTATTCGCAGGAGGGAGTGACTGTACACGTTTTGTGAGTGTGATCACACATTCAATTGTTCATCGGAAACACAGAGCCAAAAGGACACCAGAACTGCGGAGAAGTTGTGGAAATGTGGGGACTTAGGGAAGGGATTCCATTCCCTGTGGGCACTGGAGATTCATCAGCTCAGTCGCAGTGCGGAGAGGCCGTTCTTCAAAAAATTATTACAACATTATTTCCCATTGACAAAAATACATTCACGCTGCCTGATTACCTTGAACTTATACAAGTGCCCTGTCATAATATCTTTGATAATAGCTTTGAACATTTTCCCCATTACATATGTTAAGTTAAATGGTCTACAGTTTCCTGTTCTCGGTCTCCCTTTTTGAAGAAAGGATTTTTCAATCTAAAACCATCCCTGAAACTAATGAGGTTTGGAAAAATAAAACCTTTACATAAGCTATTTCACTCGCTAATTTCTCTTTAAGAGTCTAGGATGAATTCCTTCAAATATCCGGGACTTATCAGCTCGTAGTTCCAACAGTTTACTCAGTACTAGTTCCTTGGTGATTGTAATTTTCTTCAGTTCCTCCCTCCCTTTCAATTCCTGATTGACAGCGAGTTCTCGGGTGTTACTTGTATCCTCTCGAGTGAAGTCAGATTCAAACTCTTTTCAATTCATATGCCATCTCTTTATCCTCCGTTACTGAATCCCCAGACTCATTTTCTGCAGAACACTTATTTTGTTAACTATTTTTTAAGAAAAGCTGACAAAACTTTCCAACCTGTTTTTATAATTCTTTTAGCTAACTTTCTAACCCTAATTGCCGTGCTACTGCCTGCATTATTTCTGATATTTTGCCACAGCTCCCAACTCGAGCATCAACTTGTCTGCATATTCTATTGAACTGACCTTGATTAAGTGTTGCAAAACACACAAGGGCAAATCTTTCCTCTCCAGAAAGTCTTAGTACTTAACACGATAAAATTCACTTTGAACTATTGTTCATCCAAATTTTACCAAGCACATACTACAGATTCAACATCCCACAATGATACCCAGTTTTGTTACGATCTTTAATTCTGAAGAGAAATTTGAATACCCAATGATTAACTGGAAGAACTCTTCATTAAGTATTCACATTTTTAAACAAATAAAAATTACCAATTAACTGGAGTAACTTAGCAGAATGGGATGTATGGCCTTAAATTGTAAATCTAGTTTTCTTTACATCCCTGCAAGAGTTCCCACGAATCTTTACAAGAGTCTTGATAGTTCATTCACTTTCTGGGAATAGTCCAAGGGATGCAACATCTCTCTAGGATTTACTTGAATCCTTCTCAGGATTCCAAGTATTCCTGGTACTTGTATGTGGGAAAAGATCTGCCACCCTGGCAACCCATAATAGGCCCACAAAAGCAAATTGGCCAAACTGTACCAAAACACCCAGAATGTCTTAGCAGGGAAGAAGCAGGCTGACAAGCGAAACTAGACAGCACTTGCAGACAAGGGAATACCTGTACACTTCAAGCACCCACTAACAATGACAGAGAACCACAGCTATCCCAAAGCCCCGAGGGCAGTTTCACAACCCAGCAATACCAAAGCCACACAAAGGACAGGTCAGACAGAGAGGCACCAGCAAGAGCATTGCTCCCAGGACAGGACAGGACAATGGAAGCACCTCACCGCTTCAGAGGAGACATTAGCACCTTCCTGCGAAGAGGAATGGAAGCTCCTGATCCATCGATACTGTCAGAATGTTGCTTTGTGCAGAGAATTAGGACATTCCTCTGATAACTGTTTTCCGATTAGAATCATTGTAACTAGATGACTCCATTTCCAGCAGCAACATTTCACTGCCACTCAGAGAATTGGCTATGAGGTTCCTTTACTATCCAAAGCCATCCTGTCCCTACAATGTGCCCCTGCCCTGAACCCCACCACCCTGCTTCCACTCACTCTGACCACTATTATGGATGAACACAACTGTTTAGACCTTGTCCAGCAGGTCGTTGCCCCATGCCCTGACCTCTCTGAAACACCTCTAGACAACTCTGACCTCATACTCTATACATATGGCTCATCCTTCAGGCCCTCAGACCACTGCACACTGGCAGGATGTGCCCTCTGCACCCCTTTCACAGTTCTAGAGTCAGCTGTACTGCCAAATGGCACATCTTCACAAGCTGCAGAGCTGTTTGCACTCACTAGGGCTTGTGTCATTGCTCAAGGACACACAGCAAACATTTATCCTGACTCCAGATATGCCTTCGGAGTCATCCACGATTTTGGCACATTCTGTAAACAGGGAGGCTTCATCACGTCAGCAGGGAGGCCACTACAACATGCTATGTTGATTTCTAATCTCCTGGAAGCAGCCCTGTTACCCTCAGCCTTAGCAATTATCAAATGCCGTGCTCATACCTCAGCCACTGACCCGGTCACCCTCAGGAATGCCTCAGCTGACACAGCAGTCCGGAAGTCGCACTGCACCCCACCATTTACATCCTGCAGGCCCCAGTATTCCCTGACCCCATAGATGCCGTGCAAGCTACCCAAGAAACTGCTCCACAGCAGGAAAATGACAGTTGGGCCTGCATTGGGGCCACACAATCTCCTTCCCTCAACCTGCTAATACACCCTGATGGCCGCATCATTTGCCCAAGTGCCCACCTACACACACTGGCCCTAGCAGCCCACAGCATTGGCCATACAGGCAAGAGGGGCATGATACACACTGTAACGCAGTCCTGGTATGCACCAAGATTCACTGCCGCTGCCCAAGTCCTGCTGTCACAGTGCCTCATCTGCCTGCAGAACAATGCAGGGAAGCCAGTTGCCAAGTATCTGCCAATCCTGAGGGGCCTTTCAGCCTCTTAGATTGACTTCACACACATGCCCCAAAAACAGGGTTACAAGTACACCCTGGGCATCAACGACATGATCTCCAAATGGGTGGAAGCATTTCCCATAAGAAAGGATGATGCATGTATGGTAGTAAAATGCCTCCTAAAGGATGTCATCCCCAGATATGGAGTTCCCAGTAGCATAGAGACGGAGAGGGGACTCACTCACGGCTAAGCTTGTGAGCAGCATTAGCGAGGCACCCCATCCCCAACCAACCCGTCGTCAGGCATGGTCGAGCGGATGAATGGCATCCTGAAGACCACACTGACTAAAACCACCCAGAAAACAGGACTGACCTGGTCAGACGCCTTGCCACTTGCCCTCTATGCTACACATGCGCAGCCAAACTGAACAGCTGTGCTCACCGCTTTTCAAGTACTTATGGGGCAGCCTATGCCCACTGCCACCAGACCCCTGACACTCACCACAGACACAGCCCTGCTTCTGACACAAGAGGCCCCACTACGGTATGTCCAGGCCCTTAGCAGGAGCATTAGTGCTCACACAACCAGGTCAGGGCTGCATTGCCCACACCCCAATCATTGCCCATTCATCTCTTCTGACCTGGGGACTATGTCATGATAAAATCACTAGAAAAAGATTCTCTCTCCCCTCGGTGGAAAGGTCTGTCCCGGATCCTGATGACAACCCAGACTGCTGTGAAACTGGAAGGATGGCCCGAATGGACACATGCCACCCGCTGCAAGAGGGCTCCACAACCTCTGAACAGGGACCACACAGAGGAAGGCACCACTCCGACCACCAAGGATGGATCCAGCTGCTCGCGGCAGCCATCACCATCTGATCTGTCTGACCATCACACTGTGGCTTGCTGGGAAACAGGGCCAAGGGGCCGCACATTTCATAACCCACTGTGATTTGCAGGCCAACACCTTCCTCAAAATGGCCCATGGGTATGCCCAGCGATTTAATCAGACCCGCTGCTGGGTCTGCACTAGGTCCCTGTCCACTCTCACGGGGGGCATTTCCTTAGCCTCAATCCCCTTAAATATCTCTGACATGGAGGAATGGTGCCTGGAACCAGACAGGTCCCCTGAAGTTACCACACTCAAAATACCACCAGCAATGACCAAATATGGGGACAACAGCCCAGCCCGCTGGAGGTCTGCGGGTTACCACCTGGAAAAATATAAAGGGTGGTTTTACCCGGCCTACAACCTCTCCCATGAGCCCCCAGCCCTGACCATTGCTGACACTAACACACACGGGCCACCTGCAGGATCCATCTGTTTGAAACACACACAGCCATCTGGATGGGAGGCTGACTGGAGCCGGTGCACTGACTCCCTGCTCCTAACTCCCGCAGCACGCCGATCCACTGCAGAAGGCAGCATTTTAAACCGACAGGTCCTCAACAGGATCACCCAGAATACCATGTTCCTCACCAGCTGGACAGGGACCCAGACACTCCATCTCCAGACCGACAACGGCACTTATTTTATCTGTGGCCACAAAGCCTACCCCTAGTTGCTGTCGTCCTGGACTGGGAGCTACAATGTTGGGTATGTGGTGCCATTCATTTATCACTCCCAGTCCCCTCCCTTCCAAAACCCCATGCCAGGCAGCAGACGAGCCCTCGCTGCCATTGAAGCAGCTCTCTACCTGATGTCACCCCACTTTGCAACCTTACAGTTACAGGCAGAAGCCCACAAACTCGCTGTCACAGTACAGGAGGTGGCAAACTCCACAGCAGACGTATTCGCCCAGCTGAATGTGGAGGCTGTTGCCATCTGTACTGTGACTCTGCAGAACACGATAGCCCTGGACTACCTACTCGCTGTGAAAGAGGGCACGCGCACAGCCTGACTGCAGGGACTGATAGCCCTCATCACTATCATTGCCAGGCTTAAGAGTGCTATCCATGGCTATCCGACTGTGCTGTTCACACCCATGTACAATTCTGTTACCCTCTGTCCCCCTCACCACTCAGCTAGCACAGATCCACTGGGAGAACATCCCTGCCCCTAAAATAGCCTGTCCTGGACCAGACTCGGACAAAGAGAGCTATCTGTCTGATACCGAGACCCCCACCCGACAATCCCCCTGGCTCTGGCTACATTGCCCCTTCTCGTCCCTCCCCTGAGCAAAACAAAAAGAAAAGGCGGGGGGGGGGGGGGGAAGTTGTGGAAAAAGATCTGCCACTCTGTCAACCCACAATAGGCCCACAAAAGCAAAATTGGCCAAACTGTACCTAAAACACCCAGAATGCCCATGCAGGCTCGCAAGCCAAACCTGACAGCACACACCGACAAAGGAATACACTTCAACCTCACTACAATGACAGAGCACCACAGGTATCTCAAAGCCCCAAGGACAGTTTCACAACCCAACAATACCAAAGCCACACAAAGAGCAGGTCAGACAGAGAGGCACCAGCAAGGACTTGCTTCCAGAACAAGAAATGGAAGCACCTCACCACTTCAGAGGAGAAGTTAACACCGACCTGTGAAGAGGAATGGAACCATCGATAGTCAGGATGTTACACTGTGTGAAGGAACAGGACATTTATCCGATAACTGTTTTCCAATTAGCATCCTTGTAACTAGATTACTCCATTTCCAGATACATTGTATATTCCCCATTTCTTAATCAGCCTTATTGTACAGCATTATTATAAAAACTGGTCTCATTCTCAGCTCTTAGAAGAGAAATTCTGATCTACCTGTACAGACTGTCAATTCTGTGTCAGCCTAGTCAGTTTCTCTTCCAGTGACATTGCTTGTAATAAAGTGTTTGTCAATTTCACTTTGAACTGTGCTTTGTGATCTCTAACTTATTGGGCAAATTTCTCCGACATGCTATAACAGGGCAAAAAAAACTGTACTCAGTACTCTGAAAGTGGTCTTCCCAACTTGATGTTCCAACTCCTATACACAACGTTGTGAACAATGAAGGCAAGTGTAATGAACGCCTCTTAACCACCCTGTCGACCAATGATGCAACTTTAATAGAACAATGTACCTGAAACCCACCATGTCTCTGTTCTACAACGCAACCCAGGGCCCTATCATTAACTATACAAATCCTGCCCTTCCTTGTTTTAGCAAAATTAAACCCCTCGCTTTTATCCATACCTCTCTCATACACATGCTCTCTCTGAGACACTCACACCCTCTCACAGGCTTCTCCTCCATCACACTCACGCTTCAAGCATGCACACACAAACAGACACACGCGCTCTCATGCATATACACTCTCTCATGCACACACTGGTCTATGGGGTGAATTTGCATTGGCAGATACATTCAACTTTGATCAAAAAGCACACAATCTGCAGGCAGTTGATACATGTAATATTTGTAAATTCCTACTTTGGAAATAGAACCAGTCTGATTCAAGATTGGGATACAGACAGACTCAAACCTCACACATTTCATTATTGTCTGAACTGAGATGAATCCTATTTATATAAAACCTTAAGTCATCTCGAGAATCTGACTTCAAAGACTTTCTGGAATTTACACATTAATGAACTAAAATTTGCAATCTATTCTAAAAGACAAAAGACTTCACAACAATCTAGGTTTGTACAATATATCCGATCAGTTGCACTATACTGTGATCTTTTGCTATAAATTCTGCCTTATGATCCTGTTCCACAGCTTCCTGATGACGGAGCAGCGCTCCGAAAGCTAGTGGTTCCAAATAAACCACTATAACCTGATGTGTGATTTTTAACTTGATCCAACCCAGTCCATCTTTGGCTCCTCCACATCATTTCTAGTGAAGGCAGCCCACCCCTCCTGGTACTGCCAATAAACCTTTCAAAGCTGATGAAATGACGCAGTACCTGCACACATGAAAAATTTACAATTTTTAATGATACTAGCTACTCATTCACTGCTCCATCTGATACATGACATTGGAAACTTAGTGCAGGAGGCTGAAAGAAATGAGCAGCTTTAAAGCAAAAACTCTTGGAGCTCAAAGCTTTCAGTGAAAGTCTGAACCCGGCAGTAAGTTCAGGTAACCTTTATCAAGACCCAACTTTATGACAGCTTCACATCCCCCCAGCAAAAAGGCGTAGAAAAAGGAGCTTATTTTCTTAAAAACAGCTCAAGGTCAAAGAGTACACAGTCTCCCCACCCCCCACTTTCTTTACTATTAGTCAGCACCAAGTTATCCCTTTGTAATTGGATCCTTGGTACAGCCTTAAACCGTAGGAAGTATTGCCTCACTCAGCAATTTCAACCCAGACCCTGCATCCAAGTAAGTTTCTCCCTGTTCATTTCTGCAGGTAGGGGAGTCAACTACACTGCTCTGGGTCTGGAGTCACATGTAGGCCACCCGGGTAAAGGATGCAGCTGGGACAACTGAGTGAATCCTTTCCCACATGGCAGTTTCCTTTCCTAAAAAGGGCATGAGTGATTCAGATGCGGGATCTCACGCCCCCGCCCCCAAAAATGGTTTCATCGTTAGATTCCGAACTCCAGACTTCTGATGGAATTCCAATTCCGCCATCTGCCACGACGGGATTCAAACCCAGGGGTCCGGTCGATAATGGGACTCTGCCATTGCTCCTTCGATCCCCCTGCCATGGCATGTGAACTCGCTGGTGCCTCTGCAGGTGGGAAGAGTGGGTGAATCCCTTCCCACACTGAGAGCAGGTGAATGGCCACTCCCCAGTGTGGACCCGCTGGTGGGCCAGCAGGGTGGAGGCCTGTGTAAAACCCTTCCCACACTCAGGGCAGCTGAAGGGTCTCTCCCCAGTGTGGACCCGCTGGTGCTTCAGTCTGTCGGATGAATTGCTGAAGGCTTTCCCGCACTCGGGGCAGGTGAAGGGCCTCTCCCCGGTGTGGACCCGCCGGTGGGTCAGCAAGGTGGAAGCATGGGTAAAGCCCTTCCCGCATTTGGTGCAGCTGAAGGGCTTCTCTCCAGTGTGGACCCGCTGGTGCTTCAGTCTGTCGGAGGAATTGCTGAAGGCCTTCCCGCACTCAGGGCAGCTGAAGGGCCTCTCCCCCGTGTGGACCCGCTGGTGCCTCAGCAGGGCGGAGGAATTGCTAAATACCTTACCACACTCAGGGCAGCTGAAGGGCCTCTCCCCAGTGTGGCCCCGCTGATGCCTCAGCAGGGCTGAGGAATTGCTGAAGGCCTTCCTACACTTGGTGCAAAGGAACGGCCTCTCCCCGGTGTGGACCTGCCGGTGGGTCAGCAGACTGGAGGCCTGGGTAAAGCCCTTCCTGCATTCGGGACAGCTGAAGGGTCTCTCCCCCGTGTGGACCCGTTGGTGCTTCAGCAGGTCAGAGGAATTGCTGAAGGCCTTACCGCACTCTGTGCAGGGGAACGGCCTCTCCCCAGTGTGAGTGCGCCGATGAGTCTCCAGGGCAGACGGGAAATGGAAACGTTTCCCACAGTCACCACACTTACATGGCTTCTCTCCGGAGCGGGATCGCTCAGGCTTTTCCATGGCTAAAACTTCAGCTACGCACAAAAATGTGTAGAGCCCCTCCCTGCCCTGAATCCCTCTTTCCAGGCTGTATAACTATTTTTGGCTCCACACTCAGTGCACTGCAACAGTACGGTCTCTCATCCAGTCCCACTGATTCTGAAAACATACAGAAACAGGAACCAAAAAGCTTTGCTCCTTCTCACAGAATCACAGTCGAAAGTTGTTGCGTTCCCAATGGATTGAATGACTGTCAGACATTGACATCAAAGTGAGGACTGCAGACACTGGACACTCAGTGCCGAAAAGTGCGCGCTGGAAAAGCGCAGCAGGTCAGGCAGCATCCGAGGAGCAGAAGAGTCGATGTTTCAAGCATAAGCCCTTTATCTGTTGAGTTTGAAACTTCCAAATTCAGATCTTCAAATAATCTGTAAAAAGAGATTACAAAAATCATCACTGTCAGTGCAGGGTAGAAATTCAGAACAAGCAACTCTACTTTCTGCAGAACGTTCTTTTCTTTTGTTACTTCACAAAATTGAAAGCATCATCCCACTCTCTCTCTCTCCCCCCCTCTGTTCTCACTCCGTGCTAATTCCCCTGAAGGTGCTGATTCAGGATCTTACAGGGGCAGAAAAGGAAAAATGTCAAGTCTGACATCTCTCTGAATTTTGGATAACGCCACCTGAAAGTTGATATCTTTCCCAATATTGGAATACTGCTGAGACTAAACAGGTCTGATTTTGGGAAACAAATACTGTGTCAATTCAGGGTGAACCTGCAATGCAGCTTCTTGACGAACAATGAGACACGAAATGGTTAACATCCCCTGGAAGGGGGAGAAAAGGAGACATCAGGGTATTACACCGACACCAGAGAGAAAGTTAACATGCCGATCAGGTATCCAGAAACAATCTAGGCCCGTTTGCCAGCACTTGGCCCATTTTCCTTTAACACCTTCCTGTTCATATACCCATCCAGATACCTTTTAAATGTTGTGATTGCACCAGCCTCCACCACTTCCTCTGGCAGCTCATTCCTTACACACACCGCCCTCTGAATGAAAAAGTTGCCCCTTACGTCCCTTTTAAACCTTCCCTTCCCCACCCCACCTGCCCACCCTGAACCTATTACCCTTACATTCTGGAGTATCCCATCTCAAGGAAAAGACCTTGACTATTTACCCCATCCATGCCTCTCATGATTTTATCAACTTCAGCCTCCAGCGCGCAAGGGGAAACAGCCTCAGTCTGCTTGGCCTCTCCATTTCACTCAAACCCCCCAACCCTGGCAACATCCTTGTAAATCTTTTCTGAACCCTTTCAAGTTTCACAACATCCTTCTGATCGGACTGAGACCAGAACTGCACACAACATTCCAAAAGTGGCTATGGTTCTGCTGAACAATGGCAATTTAATTCCAAAATATTAATTTCTTCATGAGAAGGGAATAATTGGCAATGTAGCTGTAAGAGGCCTCTTGCGGAAGAGTGAAGAACTGAGTGAGAGAACTTTCCATTAAAATGGAGAGGAACAGAGGTGATTCTGTGAATGGGAACTTAAATCTAAAGCAAGGAAATTACAATGGCAGAGGCACAAACAGGCCACAACAAATGAAGGAACATTATTGAAAGAAATGACAAACATTTAAAGAGCACCTGGAGGAACTGCAACAGTTGTCCATTCCTGTCTGAAAAAATAAAACACAGAAGGTGGCACAGCCACGGCTAACAAGGGACATGATGGATAGGACTAGATCCAAAGGAGTAGCGTACAAATTGGCTAAAAATAAAGTAGCAGATCTGAAGACTGGGAGCAGTTCAGGTTTCAACAAAAGGATTGGTCAAAAGGGGAAAATGGGGTATGTGAAGAGGAAAAAAAAATAGAGAAAACAATAACAGGCAAAGTTCTCATGTGGAACAAAGAGATGGCAGACCAATTAACCACATATGTTGCTTCTATCATAAAACACAGGTAACATCCCATGCTAGGATTGAGGGATTTGAGCTATACGGAGAAGTTAAACATGCTGGCGGTTTTCCGTGGAGAGTCGGACGCTGAGGGATGACCTTATAAAGGTTTTAAAATGATGAGGTGCACGGATAGAATAAATAGACCAAGTCTTCTCCCTGGGGTGGGGTAGTTGATAACTCTAGAACATAGGTTTAGGGTGAGAGGGGAAAGATTTAAAGGAGATGTAAGCGGCAACTTTTTCATGCAGAGAGTGGTAAGTGTATGGAATGAGCTGCTGGAGGAAGTGGAGGAGGCTAGTGCAATTGCAACATTTCAAAGGCATCTGGATGGGTATATGAATAGGAAGGTTTCGGAGGGATATGGGCTGGGTGCTCGCTCAAGTTATCCCTCCTCCTGCATTGAACTTCAAATCCATCTTCATCATGTCTTTCCTCCACTCCTGGCGTTCTCTTTTCTCCTGTCTACAAACTGAAAACAACATCAACACATCAATGCTCTCCTGGTCACTGCGGTCTTGGAAGTACCCAGTTTCTGTTCCAGCTCCACAAATGATCAGATTCATTCACCTCAAATTCACAGTCCGCCTTCGTGTCATTCTAGATCTCTCTCTCTCTCTCTCTCCCACTCCCTTTTCCTGTTTTAAGGCCACACAGACCAAGCTCAGGGCCAGGTCTCTCAGAGTGAAATGAGGAAATTCTCGTTGAATGACACCAACTGTCACTTCTCTCCCGGAAATGACAGCTGATGGTGCCCTCACCAAGATGGCCGCCCGCGCTTCCCGCTCCAAGTCAACATGCGCCTTATCCTTACAAAGATGGCGCCGTGTTACCCGGGCAACACGAGAGCTCCTTCGGTGGTGAAGTGGGCCTGGGGAGGTTTTATTCACGGCCTCAGGCCTCCCCCTCGGAATTTATAAACTCCCCAGTCTCCCTCCTCCCGCGGGTCCCAATCCTACCCTGTCTCACTGTCTCCTCTCCCCGGGGGCAGGAGCCAGGTCTTGGCGCTCGGGGCCTGGCGACCTCCCCGGGATGTTCCTGAAACCTGGTCCTGTTCTGAAGGAGGATCCCCGGACCCGAAACACCTCCTCACATTCCTCCCGACACGAGCTGCCGGACCTGCTCAGCTTTTCCAGCGGCTCCTGTTCTTGTTCCTTCAGCCGCCGGCGCCTTTCCTCTCCCACACTCAGCGCACGCATGCGCACTGTCAGGGAACCATAGAGAGGTTTCTCGATCGCATGGGATCATGGGGATTGAACAAGCCATTAATGTCATAAATCCAGTATCCCATATGCCTTCTTAACTGTCCTATTCACGTGTTAATAAAGTACACGTCAGGGGCAAATCTTTCATCGATTTTAGATTTATACATTGAGTGGAACTCTATAGGTGTTTAACTCTAAACTCTAGTTCCAATTCAGTGTCAGTATAATCGCTCTTTATCTGTTCTCAAATAAGCACCGAATCAATGCTCTCCAACCGACCCTTCTTCACGTTCATTTTCTTTAGTTTGCAGATTCCAACCCTCTGTTTCAATAATTTATTAAAATCTACTTCTAGTACATGGGCGTCGCTGGCTGGCCAGCATTTGGTTCTCCTTGAGAATGTGGTGGTGAGCTGCCTTCTTGAACCGTTGCAGTCCATATTCTGTACGGTGACCCACAATGTCTTGAGGGAAGGAATTCCAGGACTTAGACCAGTGACACTGAAGGAACAGTAATACATTTCCAAGTCAGGATGGTGAGTGGCTTGGAGGGGTACTTGCAAGAGGTTGTGTTCCCATGTATCTGTTTTCCTGGTCCTTCGAGATGGAAGTGGTTGTTAGTTTGAAAGGCAATTTGTAAGGCGCTTTGGTAAATTTTTGCAGTGCATCTTGTAGATACTACACACAACTGCTTCTGAACAGTGGATATGGTACCAATCAAGCAGGCAACATTGACCTAGATGATATGAAGCGTTTCAAATACAGTTGAAGCTGCAACCCCATCCAAGCTAGTGGGGAGTATTCCATTACACTGCTGACTTGTGGCTTGTAGAAGTTGGAACACGTTTTGGAGAGTCAGGAGGTGAGTTACTCACTGCAGTATTTCTGGCCTCTGACCTGCTCTTGTAGCCACTGTGTATATATGGTTCATCTAGTTGAGTTTCTGTTCAATGGTAAACCCCAAGAATGTTGATCATGGGGTATTTAGTGACAATAACATTGTTGATATCACAGGTCAGTGGTCAGATTATCTCTTTTGGGGATGAGTCATTGTGTGACATTTGCGTGGCATTCATGCTACTTGCCACTCATCAGCCCATTGGATATGGTTAAGATCTTGTAGCATTTCAAACTGAACTGCTTCAGTTTGTGAGAAGTTGTTTATAGTGCTGAACATCTGCAATTATTGTGACATCTCTACTTCTGAACTTATGATGGAGGAAGGTCATTGATGAAGATGGTTCGGCCTATGAACTCCTGCAGAGTTGTCCTGAAGCTGAGATGACTGACCTCCACAAACCATAGCCATCTTTCCATGTGCTAAGTATGACTTAACAATTAAGACATACAAAACTAATTAAAGGAATAGGTATGAGACAGCTCTCCTCAGGGTGTCTCCAGGGCAGGTTTTTCTGTTCTTGAAACAATCTGATAAATGTTGACATTCATCAGCCTTTTGATCTTGGCAGTTTCCTTTCTCTCCAACATTTGTTTCATGTGAGCAAATTGAATTCTTCTGCATTTTTCAGGAAAATGTTTTACAGAAGGTAACATTCTTAATATCTGTGTAATATTCCGTGGGAAATCTGTCTGTCGTCCACCAGTTGGAGAGAATTTCTCTGAAAAGGTTTGTCATATGCCCTGCTTCCACAAGACCCAGTGTTCCCAAAGTTGAAGTACTTTTAACAGCCCCTTTAAATTTTCCAGAATTCCCATGATAGGAGACATGTGCCTCTTGTACACACCACAAAGCTCCTGAAACTGGGTGCGCTACAAAAATCCAGCAGGAAGATTATCAGTAAAAAGGTCTGGTTTCAATCATAGAGTTATAGACATTAGATTAGATTAGATTACTTCCAGTGTGGAAACAGGCCCTTCGGCCCAACAAGTCCACACCGCCCCGCCGAAGCGCAACCCACCCATACCCCTACATTTACCCCTTACCTAACGCTACGGGCAATTTAGCATGGCCAATTCAAGCGACACACTGCACGGAAACAGATCCTTTGGTTCAACTCATCCATGCTGACCAGATGTCCCAAGCTGACCCAGTCCCAAGTTCCAGCCTTTGGCCCATATCCCCCCCAGATGCCTTTTAAATATTGTCATTGTACACATCACCACTTCCCTGGCAGCTCGTTCCACACACACACACACACCACCCTCTGCATAAAAAGATTGTCCTTGAGGTCACTTGTTCCCTTCTTGCTACCCACAGCACCTCCTCTCCATTCCCCCATCACCCTCAGCACCCCCTGTCCATCCACAGCTCCTCCTGTCCATTCCCACCCTGCCACCCACAGTGCCCCATGTCCATTTCCCTCTCCCACCCTCTGCCCCCCATCCATCCTATCTCTCTCCCCTCACGCTCCGCTCTCCATCTCTCTGTTCCCTGTCTATTCTCTCTCTCCACCAACTCTCTGCTGCCCATTCTTCCACAGCCCCCACCTTCTCCTTGTCACTCATTCTCTCTCTCCACCCACCCTCTGCACCCCACACCATTCTCTCTCCTGCCCTCCGAACACTCTATCCCCACATTCTCCCTCTCAGAAACACCCCCCCCCCCATTCTCTGGGTCCCCCACGCTCTACCCTGCAGGCCTTTCTCTCCACCACAAGTCCTTCTTCTCTCCCTCACCCTCTGCTCCCCCGTCCATTCTCTTTCTCTGTTCTCCACAGCTCCACCCAGCCCCGTCCATTCTCTCTCTATTCTCCCCAGCCCCCGTCCATTCTCTTTCTGTTCTCCCCAGCCCCACCCTCTAGCCCCCATCAATGAGAGGAAGGAATCTGGTTGGTGGCAGGGAGGAGGAGGAGCTAGAAAGATAGGGACCTTATTTGAAATTGAGTTCCCCAATGTTGAGTCCTCCCAACTCACGCAGCCCGGGCGGAAGATGGGATGTTGTTCCTCCAATTTGCAGTTTGATTCATTGTGGTAAGGGAGGAGGCCAAAGATGGTTATGTCAGAAAGGGAGTGGGAAAGGGAATTAAAATGGCTGGTGACTGGGAGGTCTGGTCGGCCTCTGCGGGCCCAGGTACGATGCTCGGTGAACTGTTTCCCAAGTCTCCCCGATGTAGAGAAGTCCACAATTGGTAAACACATGTCAAATGCAGTACCACAATGTAAAATTATAGCCTCTGCTGTGAAAAAAAAACCCAGAAAGGAGGTGTGTTGTTTAAATGGTGATATATTGGGATGAGGAGCAAGTGAGGACTGCAGATGCTGGAGATCAGAGTCGAAAAGTGTGGCACTGGAAAAGCACAGCAGGTCAGGCTGCATTCCAGGAGAGTTGACGTTTTGGGTATGAGCCCGTCATCAGGAATGATGTGTGAATGTAATTGACACCAGTCAATACCAGTTGTCAGACAGGTGCAGCAAGCAATCAGCAAGGCAAGTGGTATGTTAACAAGAGGAATTGGGTTCAGAAGTGGGGATGTCTTCCTGCAGTTCGGGGGTCATTGAATGTATTCAAGGCTGAGTTTGTCTGATTTTTGAACAACAAAGAAGTGGATGTTTATGGGGGAAGGCAAGGAAATGGTTTTCGAAGTGTTTCAGTCCAACTAGACAATGCTGACTATGTTTTCAAATTAAATTAGTCCCAGCTGTCTGTGTTTGGCCCATATTCCTCCAAACATTTCCTATTCATGTACTTGTCCAAATTTCTTTGAAACGTTGTTACGGTACCTCCATCCTTTCTCTGGACATTTATTCTAGGATCTTTCTTCCTTTTTGGAATGAACTGATCCTGCAACTTCTGCATTATACACAGAAATATCTGCCATTGTTCCTCCAATGTCATCCCTGCTAAGGTATTGCACCATTGAACTTTGGCCAGCTCCTCCCTCATAGCTCCATAGTTCCCTTTATTCAACAGAAATATTGTCACTTCCGATTGTACCCTCTCCTTCTCAAATTGCAGATTGAAGCTTAATGTATTATGGTCACTACTTCCCAATGGCTCCTTCACTTCGAGGTCCCTGATCAATTCTGGTTCGTTGCACAGAACAAGTTACAGTGAAAACTTTAATTTGTGGGACAGCAACTGAGTGAATGAGTACATCCAGAATTTTAGTGGAAAGTGGGAATTCATTGCACTGGGGGGATGAAGTTCTTTAAGGTTTACCGGCAGTAAGTACAGTGTGCTGAGTGGGGAGCTGAGTGAAGAGTTAGGTGGGTTCTTGTTTTAAACTGCTCATTTCTTTCAGCCTCCAATATCGTATTTCCACTGATGAACATCAGAAGGAGTGAATCAGTCACTGTTATCAATAGAAACCTTACGGTTTTCAGTACCGCAGGTATTGTTTCCTGAGCATTTTAAAGCTTATTGACAGCAGCGGGATTTGGGCCGTATTCACTGGAAATGATTAAGCAGACAGATAACACACATACGAGAGGGCAGGATGGAACTTGTCTTTTGATTTGGTGGAAGGTGGGAGGTTCTGTGCGCTGTGATCCGGGGCAAACACGACCACAGTAAATCATTCAATCTCTACAGTGTGGAAGTAGGCCAGTCAACCCCTCTGAAGAGCCATCCCGACCCACGCCCACCAGCTCCCTGCCCTGTCTAGTAGTTCCTGCTGGCGGATGAGACTCGGCCATAAAATTAGGAGTAGATTTAAGGTAGAGATGAGGAGGAGCTGTTTTTCCCGGAGAGTAGTTAATCTGTGAAGGGTGAGGGTGGATTGGCCATGCTACATTGCCCCACATGGTCCAGGGATGTACAGATTAGGGTGGATTCGCCATGTTAAATTACCCATAGTGCCAAGGTATGGGCAGGTGAGGTCTATTCGGGGGGTAAATATCGGGCAGGAGGGGAAAGGGGAATGGATTGGGTGGGTTACCCTTCGGAGGGTCGGTGTGGTCCCATTGGGCCGGGTGACCTGCTTCTACATTGTGCGGATTCTCTGAAGGGAAAGGATTTTTGCAAACTGCGCAGGGCAGTGCGGGCCGTTAGTCCGGAGCAGGCGCAGTGCGGAGCCGCCGTTCGCCCCGCCCCTTCGACTCGTCACGCCCCGTCTCGTAGGCCGTCGCTCGACACTTGCTCCTCCCACTGTCCCGGCCTCGCTCCGCCCTCTCTCTCCTCTTGTCCCCGCTGCTCGCTCCTCCCCTTCCTGTCTCTCCCTCCGCCGCCTCGACCCATCGATGACGTCACAACGCGGAAGTGGCTCTGCTCGGTTCAGAGTAAAACCCTTTCGCTGGGCAACTCTTCAATCTAAGAGGGAGAAAATCTGTTCACTGGTAGCATCTGGAGTGAATCCAGGGAGGGCGCAGACTCTGCAAACTCAGGTATGTGTCTTAGTTGCCCGGGTGAGGAGGGACAGAAGGATAGGGTGGGGTTGTTTTCCCCAGCCCGCGCCAGAATCTGACGGTAACCTTATTGAGGTTTATAAAATCACAAGGAGCATGGATAGGGTAAATAGACATGGTCTTTTCCTTGGGGTGGGGGAGTCCAGAACGAGAGGGTGATTGGTTTAGGGTGAGGGCGGCGGGGGAGAGGGCGTGGAGATTTAAAAGAGACCTAAGGTGGCAACTATTTCACGAGGTTTGGGCGGGTGTGAATGTGTGTACGGAATGACCTGCCAGAGAAAGTAGTGGAGGCTGGGACAATTACAGCATTTAAAAGGCATTTGGACGGGTGTATCAATACGGACGGTTCAGAGGGACAGGGAGCACGTGCTGGCAAATGTGACTAGATTAATTTAGGCTATCTGGTGCCTGTTTCTGTTTGTGTGTATATGATTCTGGCTTTCCACTAACGTTTGCCACGTCTGTGTGTTCAGTTTCTCTCTTTGGTGTGGTGTTAATATCTTGGTGTCTCATTATGCTCCCCTTCCCGGGGACATTAACCATTTCTTGAGGATGTTCCTCAAGAAGCTGCATTGCAGGTTCATCCTGAATTGGCACACTTTATTTTGCTTTCCAAATCAGACCGGCTCACTCTCAGCATTATGCCAATGACGTGAAAGATATTAACTTTCAGGTGGAGTTTCAGAGAGATAAGTCTTGACGTTTTTGCTTTTCTGCTCCTGTAAGATCCTGAATCAGCACCTTCAGGAGAAATAGTTAAAGTGGAGTGAGAACAGAAGGGAAGAGAGAGAATGGGATGGCACTTTCAATTTTGTGGAATAATAAAAGAAAAGAATGTTCTCCAGAAAGCAGAATCGCTTGTTCTGAATTTCTACCCTGGACTGACAGTGATGACTTTTATATTCTCTTTTTACAGCGTTTGAAGATCTGAAGACAGAAGTTTCAAAATCAACTGTAACGTCAACTCTCCTGTTCCTCGGATGCTACTTGATGTGCTGTGAATTTTCAAGTGCCGTGCTTTTTGACAGTGATTCTCCAGAGTCAGCATTCCTCACTTTGGTGTCAATGTCTGACGGTCACTCAGTCCATCAGGACCACAATGTTTTTTGGCTGCGATTCTGTGAGAAGGAGCAAAGCTTTTTGGTTCCTGTTTGAGTACATTTCCAGTATCAGTGGGACTGGATGAGAGACCTATTGTTGCAGTGCACTGAGTGTGGAGTGGGTAACAGCTATACCGCCTGTTAAGAGGAAATCACGGTGCGAAGGGGCTCTACATGCGTTTGTGTGCGGCTGAAGCTTCGGTCATGGAAAAACCTGAGGAATCCCGCCCTGTGGAGAAACCATGGAAGTGTGGTGACTGCGGGAAAGGCTTTTATGTCCCATCTGCCCTGGAAACTCATCTGCGCAGTCACACCAGAGAGAGGCCCTTCAGCTGCCCTGAGTGTGGGAAGGGCTTTACCCAGGCCTCTGCCCTGCGGACTCACCAGCGGGTCCACACAGGGGAGAGGCCATTCCCGTGTCCCGAGTGCGGGAAAGCCTTCAGCAATTCCTTCAACCTCCAGACACACAGGCGACTCCACACAGGTGAGAGGCCGTTTTCTTGCTCCGAGTGCAAGGCGGCATTCAGACAGACATTCCTCTGACCTGCTGACCCACTGGCGGGTCCACACAGGGGAGAGGCCCTACAGCTGCCCCGAGTGTGGGAAGGCCTTCAGGAATTCCTCCCATCTGCTGACTCACCAGCGGGTCCACACGGGGGAGAGGCCATTCACCTGCCCCAAGTGCGGGAAGAGATTTAGTCAGGTGAGCAACTCGTGGAAGCACCAGCTTCTCCACACTGGGGAGAAGCCCTTCAGCTGCCCCGAGTGCAGGAAGGCCTTCAGCAGTTCCACCACTCTGCTGACCCACTGGCGGATCCATATGGGGGAGAGGCCATTCCCCTGCACAGAGTGCGGGAAGGCCTTCAGCAATTCCTCCATCCTGCTGAGACACCAGAGGGTTCACACAGGGGAGTGGCCCTTCAGCTGCCCTGAGTGCAGGAAGGGGTTCAGCGATTCCTCCAATCTCCAGACCCACCAGCGGATCCACACTGGGGAGAAGCCCTTCAGCTGCACAGAGTGTGGGAAGGCCTTCATCCGCTCCTCCCACCTGCGGAGGCACCAATGAGTTCATGTGCCATCGCAGGATGATTGAAGGAGCAACAACCGAGTGCCATTAGGGACTGGACTATCAACCCAGTTCCTGGGACTCCTGAGTTTGAATCCAGCTGCGGCAGATGACGGAATTGGAATTCGGTCAGAAATCTGGAGTTCAGAATCTGATGATGAAACCGTTTTTAGGGTGGGGTGAAATTGCTGAGTGAGGCAATACTTCCTCCAGGTTACGGCTGTACCAAGGATCCAATTACAAAGGGACATCTTGGTGATGACCAACAGTAAAGAAAGTGAGGTAGGATGGGGGGGGGGGGGGGGGGTGAGAAGTATGCACGCTTTGACCTTGAGCTGTTTAAAAAGCAGCTACTTTTTCTGCACCTTTTTGCTGGGGAGATCTGAAGCTTTAACAAAGTTGGGTCACAATAAAGATTACCTGAACTTACCGCGGGCTCAGACTCTCATTGAAAGCTTTGAGCTCCAAGAGGTTTTTGTTTTAAAGCTGTTCATTTCTTTCAGCCTCCTGCACTAAGTTTTCAATGTTGTGTATCAGATGGAGCAGTGAATGGGTAGCTATCATTAGAAATTGTAAATTTTTCAGGAGTGCAGGTACTGTGTTGTTTCATTGGCATTGTAAAGTTTACTGGCAGCTCTGGGAGGTATGGGCTGTGTTCATTAGAAACGATGTGGAGATGCCAGTATTGGACTGGGGTGGATAAAGTTAAAAATCACACAAGACCAGGTTAGAGTCCAACAGATTTATTCGGAAGCACGAGCTTTCGGAGCGCCGGTCCTTCCACAGGTAGCTGTGGAGCAGGATCATAAGACACAAATCTTATCGCAAAATTCATAGTGTCATGCAACTGATGCCTTTTAGAATGGGTTGCAGGTTTCGGTTCATTAATATGTAAATCCAAGAACAACATCTAAGTCATATTTTTTCTTAAAAAGTGACATCTCAGCGCTCACAATACATTAAAATTGTGAGGTTCGAGTCTGTCAGTATCCCAATCTTGAATCAGACGAGTTCTGTTTTTAAAGTAGGAATATATAAAATATTACATGGATTGACTCGATGGGCCGAATGGCCTTACTTCCACTCCAATGTCTTATGGTCTTATGGACTGCCTGTAGATTGTGAGCAAAATTGAAAGTATCTGCAAATATAATTCTGCCAATACAAATTTACTCCATAGAGTTGTGTGTGTGTGTGTGTGTGCATGCTTGGTAAAGTGAGTGTGATGGAGTATAAGTCTGTGAGTGTGTGAGCATGTTAGAGCTGAAAATGTGTTGCTGGAAAAGCGCAGCAGGTCAGGCAGCATCCAGGGATCAGGAGAATCGACGTTTCGGGCATAAGCCCTTCTTCAGGAATGAGCAAAGTGTGTCCAGCAGGCTAAGATAAAAGGTAGGAAGGAGGGACTTGGGGGAGGGGCGTCGGAAATGCGATAGGTGGAAAGAGGTCAGGGTGAGGGTGATAGGTCAGACTGGGGTGGGGGCGGAGAGGTCAGGAAGAAGATTACCGGTTAGGAAGGCGGTGCTGAATTCGATGGATTTGACTGAGACAAGGTGGGGGGAGGGGAAATGAGGAAACTGGTGAAATCCGAGTTCATCCCTTGTGGTTGGAGGGTTCCTAGGCGGAAGATGAGGCGCTCTTCCTCCAACCGTCGTGTTGTTGTGGTCTGGCGATGGAGGAGTCCAAAGACCTGCATATCCTTGGTGGAGTGGGAGGGGGAGTTGAAGTGTTGAGCCACAGGGTGGTTGGGTTGGTTGGTCCTGGTGTCTCAGAGGTGTTCTCTGAAACACTCCGCAAGTAGGCGGCCTGTCTCCCCAATATAGAGGAGGCCACATCGGGTGCAGAGGATGCAATAGATGATGTGTGTGGAGGTGCAGGTGAATTTGTGGCGGATATGGAAGTTCCCTTTGGGGCCTTGGGGGGAGGTGTGGGCGCAAGTCTTGCACCTCCTGCGGTTGCAGGGGAAGATGCCGGGAGTGGAGGTTGGGTTGGTGGGGGGTGTGGATCTGACGAGGGAGTCACGGAGGGAGTGGTCTTTACAGAATGCTGATCGGGGAGGGGAGGGAAATATATCTTTGGTGGTGGGGTCCGTTTGGAGGTAGCGGAAATGATGGCGGATGATGCGCTGTACATGGAGATTGGTGGGGTAGTAGGTGAGGACCAGTGAGGTTCTGTCCTGGTGGCGGTTAGAGGGGCGGGGCTCAAGGGCGGAGGAGCGAGAAGTGGAAGATATGTGGTGGAGGGCATTGTCGACCACGAGGGGGGGGAAATTGCGGTCCTTGAAGAAGGAGGCCATCTGGGGTGTACGTTTTTGGAACTGGTCCTCCTGGGAGCAGATGCGGCGGAGACGAAGGAATTGGGAGAATGGGATGGTGTTTTTACAGTGGGCAGGGTGGGAGGAGGTGTAGTCCAGGTAGCTCTGGGAGTCGGTCGGTTTGTAGTAGATGTCCGTGTTGATTCGGTCGCCTGAGATGGAAATAGAAAGGTCGAGGAAGGGGAGGGAGGAATCTGAGACTGTCCAGGTGAATTTGAGGTCGGGGTGGAAGGTGTTGGTGAAGTGGATGAACTGTTCAACCTCCTCGTGGGAGCACGAGGCGGCGCCATCGATGTAGCGGAGGAAAAGGTGGGGGGTGGGGCCAGTGTAGTGAAGGAAGATGGACTGTTCCACATATCCTACGAAGAGGTAGGCATAGCTGGGGCTCATGCGGGTGCCCATGGCTACTCCTTTCGTTTTGGAGGAAGTGGGAGGATTGGAAAGAGAAATTGTTCAGGGTGAGGACCAGTTCAGTCAGTCGAAGGAGGGTGTCAGTGGAAGGGTACTGGTTGGGACGGCGGGAAAGGAAGAAGCGGAGGGCTTTGAGTCCTTCGTGATGGGTGATGGAGGTGTACAGGGACTCGATGTCCATGGTGAAGATAAGGCATTGGGGACCGGGAAGCGAAAATCATGGAGGAGGTGGAGGGCATGGGTGGTGTCCCGAACGTAGGTGGGGAGTTCTTGGACTAAGGGGGACAGGACGGTGTCAAGGTATGCGGAAATGAGTTCGGTGGGGCAGGAGCAGGCTGAGACAATGGGTCGGCCGGGGCAGTCAGGTTTGTGGATTTTGGGCAGGAGTTGGAAGCGGGCGGTGCGGGGTTGTGGGACTATGAGGTTGGAGGCGGTGGATGGGAGATCCCCCGAGGTGATGAGGTTATGGACGGTCTGGGAGATGATGGTTTGGTGGTGGGGGGTGGGGTCATGATCAAGGGGGCAGTAGGAGGAGGTATCTGCGAGCTGGTGTTTGGCCTCAGCGGTGTAAAGGTCGGTGCGCCAAACTACTACCGTGCCTCCCTTGTCTGCTGGTTTGACAGTGAGATTGGGGTTGCAACGGAGGGAGTGGAGGGCTGCGCGTTCCGAGGGTGAGAGGTTGGAGTGGGTGAGAGGGGTGGGGGAGTTCAGGTGGCGGTTAATATCGCGGCGGCAGTTGGCTATGAAGAGGTCGAGGGCAGGTAGGAGGCCAGCACGGGGTGTCCAGGTGGATGGGGTGTGTTGGAGGTGGGAGAAGGGGTCGTCAGAGGGTGGGCGAGAGTCTTGGTTGAAGAGGTAGGCGCGGAGGCGAAGGCGGCGGAAGAATTGTTTGATGTCACGCCGTGTGTTGAACTCATTAATCCGAGAGCGTAGGGGAATGAAGGTGAGGCCTCTGCTGAGGACTGATCCTGTGAGCATGTTAGGGTGTGCGTATATGAGAGAGGTATGAATAAAAGCAAGGGATTGCATTTTACTAAAACGAGGAAGGACAGGACTTGTATAGTTCAAACAGAGACCTGGGAGGGTTCAGATACATAGTTATGCAACCTGCAAAGAACTGGTAGACTGGATGGTTAAGGCATTTAGCACCATTGCCACCCAGACCCACCCCCTTACTTCATATTTCTCATAGCTAATCCTGAAGAAGGGCCTGTGCCCGAAACGTCGAATCTCCTGTTCCCTGGATGCTGCCTGACCTGCTGTGCTGTTCCAGCAATGAAGTTTCAACTCATAGCTAATCCACCCTACCTTGCATATCCTGAACAATAAGGGTAATTTAGCATGGCCAATCCAGCCTAACCTACACCCTAATCTAAAAACAATACCTTCTCAAGAATGTAATTTAAATGCACAACATTTCTAAGAAAAATGTCCGTCTGACTCAACCCTGGGACCCAGACAGAATTCACACCTATTGTTAGAAAAGCTGTGCATTTGAATGACTTTCTTGAGAAGGTAATTAAAAACAAGTTTGGGAATTAACATGCCAAAGAGCAGAAACCCATTCTAAAAGATGAAAGATTTAATCTAAAATTGTTTAATATATCACATCTCCATGACACTGGACTCCTTTGGCTATAAATGCCATGATCATGATCTCATTCTCCACAACCAACCTGATAAAAGAGCGGTGCTCCAAACGTTAGTGTTTCCAAATAAATCTGTTGGTTTATAACCTGGTGTTGAGATTTTTAACTTTGTCCAAGGAAACACGTGTTGTGGGACTGGTAACAGTTGTTATTTTGTGATCTGTTCCTCCTGAAATTTCTCCTCTGCGCAGGCACGGGTGAACAGTCTGTTTTTGTGCTTTGTGCGAGATCAGGCTAGCAGCTTTTAAATCCTTAAAAGAAAACTGTAGGTTAGCAATCGTATTTTGAGAGTGGTACTTCCAGCTCTGGTAGTCCTGTTGGGTCACCAGAGAGGGAGGGAGAGAAGATGTCACATCTAAAAAGCAAACCGAAAAGTTGTTGTGTTTGTTCCGTCAGCTGAGTTGGTTCTGCACTCCGATGAGACTGGAAACTGATTTTAATGGATCAGAATTGAACACTACAATGGAACTCCTTAAATTTCAAGAACGTTGAAAGGGCAAATCAAACTGTAACCTTGGAGAGAGATGCTTCCATTTCTAACCTTGGGTGATCCAAGTGAGACATTTTTACTGATCACTCCATTTCAGAGCGCTGCTCTTTGATCAGGTGGTCGTGGACAGTAAGGTCATGATCACAGAATTTATAGCCAAAGGAGTCCACGGTCATGGAGATGTCCTTCACTAAACAATTTTAGATTAAATCTTTCATATTTTAGAATGGGCTTCTGTTCTTTGGTATGTTAATCCCAGAACCTGTTTGAAATTACCTTCAAGAATGTCATTTAAATGCAGAGCTTTTCGAACAACAATGTCAGTCTGACTCGATATTGGGACACAGTCAGAATTCACACCTATTGTTAGAAAAGCTCTACGTTTAAATGACATTCTGAAATGGCTGATCTTTAACATTGAGAATAGTTACATTGATATATTCAGAAACATTGTTAAAGTCTGAAAGCATGTTCACTTTTTGAAAAGAGCTGCTGAAATCTTTCTGAAACTTGCATTGAAACGTGCGTAGTTAGGCCACAGCCCAAGACAGGCTGTAAAGGATGAATGACCTAATCCTAGTTTTGTGAAATTGATTCTGACTATGTAGAAATAGAGTCATAGAGTTGTAGAGCACAGAAGCAAACCCTTCAGTCCAGACAACCAAATATCCTAAATTAATCTAGTGACCCATTTGCCAGCATTTGGTCCATAGCCCTCTGATTCTTTTCTATTCCTGTCTCCAACCAGATGCATTTTTTTCTTCTTCAGCTAATTGAAGCTGGAGAAGCCTGAAATCTCTAAAGAATTTCCTGAAAAAAACTTTTATTCAAGATTTGGCTCAGTGGAGGATTTTCTAAAGCTTTGCTATTGTAGTTTTCAATTTGTCAAAACAATTTTTCAGTTGTTGTTGTCCAAGGCAGAGTAAATATTCATTTAAGATATAATTGAGATATATACACTCTTTACAATGTTTTTCCATCATTACCAGTGATTGTCCATCATTTGGTACATTGAGCATCATCTTTTTGTGATTCAACAGATATGATTTGAAGTGAATTCTGCAAGATACTTTTGTATTTTATCTAACTTTGCTTTGTGTTAAAGATTTCCTTTGTGACATTTTAATTAAAATATCTCAATGTATAATAATGAAACAGCTAATTTATTCTGAAATTATTTCAATTAGTTGGTCGATTGCCAAATAATAGCTGCATAACTGTTGTAAATATTGACACCCAGGAAAGCTATTTTGTTTAATATATTTCCTTTGTAAAGATTTTATAAAATAATTGTATTTTCATATGAAATAAAATTTGCAGTGTTTTATTAAATGGTTGAAAGTAACTTTGCACTTAATTGCTCCATTTGGGATTAAACATAGATTATTTTTATCAAAATCATATTCACAATTTATGGTGAGTGTATTAACAAACAAATGTTGCCATTTGCCATTGAATTGCCTCAAACACAATTTGAAATTCTTGAATGAGTTGATTAAGGGGTACACTGTGAATATTTATTGCGCATTTCTGAAATTCTCTGCACTGCCATTGCATTTGGTTAAACAAGATATGTAACCCTCCTCATAACTTTTGTATTTCTTTGATATTTCATTTGCTATTACTATTGCCCAAATAACTTCATCAAATGCCAAAACGTTTTTTTAGCTGTGAATTTTCGGCCTGTTAATGTCATTCAGTTGTGAACAATCTGAAGATGAATTTAAATACATATAAGAATGTCAAAGAGATTGTGATAATAGAAAGTCAACATGTCGAATTGCCAATGAAATGTAAACCAAGGCTGCTCTTAATTTGGTACAGACTAAATCGCAGTCAAAATGATAAGAATAAGTAGAAATAACGGCATTGTGCACAAACTGTTTGTAGTGAGTTCAGAATTTTTCTGATCATTTAATTCTGACACATGCAGTATGCAGCACTTATTTGTTCATGGAATGTGAGCATCACTGGCAGAGCCAGTATTTTTCATTATCCCCTCTTTCCCTTGAAAACTTGACTGCTAAGCACCCATATGAATATTGGGTGAGGACACAATGAGGTTGAGTTGCAAGGCCTACTGTGGCATAACAAATTGTACTGGCTTACACTGCACCCTGACAAGACAGATTGTTGGGAGGAAAACAAAAATTGGAATTCCTACTTAAATATTGATGCTCCCATTTATATCTCTCAAAAAGATATTGTTTGCTCCATAAATTTGTAATGGCTCTTTTGTTGAATTATTTTCCTGCATCCGCATATATCTGGAATCATTTTCTTTTCAAGAATTTTGTATTAACGTTTGCCACTTACTGCTGGCATCATCCCTTAAAGATCATCCCAAAATGTAATAACTTACTTACTTTCTTAAAAATTAAATCTTACCCCCCCCCCACACTCCAGCCCAAATCCCTTTTCTTATAAAGTGGCTGCACTATTTCGAACATGGTCACGCTTTCTAAATATTATCAAGTACTTTTAATTATGAGATTTCAATATGTCTTTTTAAATATAAAAATGCCCCTTCAAATGTAGTTATGCCCTTTAAATGTGTTGTGTTCCTCTAAGCGCAATCTTGCCCCTCAATATGACTATGTCTCTTAAAGGGTCATTTCTACTTATAAATAGGGCTCTTCGAAATGTAGATTCATTTTGATATGACTGCGTCATTTTGCATATTAAGATATCCCTTTGAATGTAATTTTGTCCATTTCAATCTATTTGCAGAAATAGCCCAGTAAATGTCCATGTCCCTTTTAAAATGCAGATTTCCCGCTTCAGGAAGCAGCAGTTGCGCTTCAGGAAGCGCGAGGTGGCTGTTGCTTGGTGACGGTGAGGCTCCCCCGGCCCCGCCCATCCCCCCTGAGCTGACGTCACGCGGGGGCGAAGGCGGTTGGGGGGAGAAGGCGCTCGAGCGGGGAAGCGGCGGGAGGGCGGCCGTTAGGAAAATGGCGCCGTGCGGCCCGGGGCAGACACCCGTCACTGGGCACCGCCGCCTTCCTGGCGCAGCTGCTGTGTCACGGCCACACCGGCCGGCTGTACAGCAGGCAGGAGCCGGTGACCATGCTGGAGGCGGATGTTCCTCAGTCGTTGAAGAGGTAGGACCTGTTGAGAATGGTTAGTGAAGTGTGTGGTGTACCGAGCCTTATTAACATGGATATAGTTTGTAATTTGTCAAAGTATACATTTTATTATTTAGAATGGTAGAGATGTACAGCACGGAAACAGACCCTTCGGTCCAACCCGTCTATGCCAACCAGATATCCTAAATTAATCTGGTCCCACTTGCCAGCACTTGGCTCATCTGCCTCGAAACCCTTCCTATACGTATACCCATCCAGAGACCTTTTAAGTGCTTTAATTGTAGCAGCCTCCACCACTTCCTCGGGCAGCTCATTCCATTCACGCACCACCCTCTGCATGGAAACATTGCCCCTTAGGTACTTTTTATATCTTTCTGCTCTCACCCTGAACCTAGGCCCTTTAGTGCAGACCTTCACCCCCTACACTAGGGAAAAGACATAAGAAAGTTGAGCAGCCAGACAAGACAGAAAACCCACAAAATATCGAGCCAGATGGGGGAAAAAAGTTGTGGTTCTACCTTTTTTTTCTCCTATTGGCATTTGGACACTTCAAAATCTGTCAATAATACCAGCATCACCACTGAGCATATTTCATACGTTCCTCTGTGTCAACAAGCATTGCGCATGTTCCCTGCTTTGGGTGTCACCCTTGTTCAGGACTGGGGGTGGGTGTTGGGAGAGCTGCAGAACAAGGGTGTGCTGGGAGGAGGGTGGTGAATTGGGGATAGGTGGAGACAAGTAGAGGGTACAAACTGGTTGTTCACTGGGAGGAAGGAATCTGGTTGGGGACAGGGAGGGGTGGGGAAGAGCCTGGGAAGGGATTTGAGGAGTGGGGAAGGAGGTTATTTGAAATTGGAGAACTCAGTGTTGAGTCCTCCAGGCTGTAGGCTGCCCAGGTGGAAGATGTTGTGGTGTTCCTCCAATTTCTGGTTTGGTTTGTTGTGGCAATGGAGGCAGCCTAAGATGGTCATGTCAGAAAGGGAGTGGGAAGGGGAATTAAAATGGGTGGTGATTGGGAGGTCCGGTCGGCCTCTATACACCCAGCTGTGACGCTCGGCGAACCGTTCCCCACGTTTACCCTCTGTCTCCCGAATACCACAATTGGCAAACACATGGCAAATACAGTACCCCAATGTGAAGTTAGAGCCTTTGCAGTGTTTTTAAAAAAAGCAGAAAAGAGATGCATTGTTTAAATGGTAACAGATTGGGATATGGAGAAAGTGAGGACAGCAAATGCTGGAGATCAGAGTCGAAAGGTGTGGTGCTGGAAATGCTCAGTCAACACTCGATGAGCAGGAGAGTTGATGCTTCAGGCACAGGCCCTTCATCAGGAATGACGTGTGGATGTACAAAGGGGCCTCAGCGTCCTTCTACAACAGTCAATGCCAGTTGTCAGGTGCAGCGAGCAATGCAAGTGGTATATTAGCAAGTGGAAATGAGTTCAGAAGTGGGGATGCCTGCCTGCAGTTAGGGGATCATTGAATATATTCAAGGCTGAGTTCATCTGATTTTTGAACAACAAAGAGGAGGATGTTTAGGGGGGAAGGTGAGAAAATGGCTTTTAAGACCAGTACAGAATAGTTACAGAATCATACAGCATAGAAACAGACCCTTCAGTCCAATTAATCCATGCTGACTATGTTCTCAAACTGAACTAGTCATACCTGCCTGTGTTTGGCCCATATCCCTCTGAACCTTTCCTCATGTACTTATCCAAATCTTTTAAATGTTGTTACTGTACCTGCATCCACCACTGTGTCGGGATGTTCATTCCACACACAAACCACTCTAAAAAAACTAATGCTGCCCCTCAAGTCTTTTTAAAATCTTTCTCCTCTCACCTTCAAAGTTTGCTCTCTAATCTTAAAATCCCCACCCGTGGGGAATGGCACCCACCATTCACCTCATCTCCCCCCAACCCCCATGATTTTGTAAATCTCTAAGGTTACCTCTCAACCTCCTGTGCTCCAGTGAGAAAAGTCCCAGCCTATCCACCTCGATGTCGGTAGATTAATATCCAGTTATGTATGGGACTTAGGTGGAAAGTGGGAATTCACTGCACTGTAGGGATGAAACCCTACCCTATCCACTCATTTCTGCTGGTGGATGAGACTAGGCCACATAATTTGGAGGACTGGATTTCAGATAGAGATGAGGAGGAACTATTTTTCCTGGATAGTGGTTAATCTATGGAATTCTCTGCCCGAGGAAGCAGTAGAGACAGCCTCATTAAGTATATTGAAGACACAGTTGGTTAGGTGTTTGCATGGTAGGTTAATTAAGGACAGTTGGGATAATGCAGGGAGGAGGAGCTGAGACGATAGATAGTTTTACCATTATTTTAATGAATGGCGGAGCAGGCTGGATGGGCCAAATGGCCTACTCCTGCTTCTATTACTATGAAACAATAACCCTGCATTTCCCATGGCTAACCCACCTAACCTGCACACCCCTGGGCATGATGAGCAATTTTGCCTGGTCAATCCAAATCAAGGCTAGTGAGCAATGTAGTGATGTGGGAAATGAACATCAGAGAATGATAGAAAGGGACAAGGAGAGTAAATATACCAGCAATCAAAACTGGATTCTGAATATCACAAAAATGGAAACAAAAAGTGGTGTTTCTGCATGTGTGCTGCACTGTAACAAAAGTAAATGAATTGTCTGCACACATTGAAGAGAATAATTATGATCTGAGACTCCTTACAGAAACATGGCTTCAGGATGACAAAGATTGGATCCTGAATATCGAGGTGGTAGTCAAATGGGAAGCTAGGTAAAGGTAGAGGGTTGCCACTGCTAATCGAAGCACTGACCACAGGGTAGTCTGGTATCTGCTCTGATTTCAGGTCCTCATTTCTCTGTCCTCTGATCTCCCTGTTCCCAGAGAATAAGATGTCAGTCTGTTCTTAGCTCTACTGGATTTCTGCTGAAGCTTTGACGCCCAACCCCTCTTTTTTTACACCTTCTGGAACAATAAAATATTCAGTCAGTCAATCAAAGCCCAATGCACAATCTCCCAGTCTCCCAACCAACCAGACACAAAAATGTAGTCATAGCAGGGAATCAAACAAGAAAAATGAAACAACATGAGAAACAAATAGGTGCTAGTGCTTAATGTCTGTTCAATAGGAATCAAACCAGAAATAGGGCTCTCCCAGGATTCTGATTGTGCCCAACTTGAGGATCCTCTCTCCCTTACATCGAACTGTTAGTACCCAGCTATGATTTACAATATTTACACCAGAAATGAAGCATCTTATCAAATAGAGATAGACACGTACAGCACGGAAGTAGACTTTCTCTCTCTCACGCGCGCGTACACACAAGTCCATGGGGGTGAATTTTTATTTGCAGATACATTCTATTTTGCTTAAAGATGCACAATCTGCAGACAGTCAATACATATAATATTTTTTAAATTTGACTTTGGAAATAGAACAAGGTTTGGACTCTGACCTCACACATTTAATGCTTTGTCTGAGCTGAGATGTCATCTTTGTTGCAAAACCTGAAGTTATGTTGAGAAGTGCCTTACAGGAAGTTGGAGATTTACATATTAATGATGCCTGCAACCCATTTGAAAAGATGGAAGACTTAACAATCCAGGTTTATTCAATATATAATTTCAGTGGCAGGACACTGCAATGTTTTTCCATAAATTCTGTCCCTTATGATCTTATTCTCCACAACCACCTGATGAAAGAGTTTCGTGCCGAAAGCCAGTGCTTCCAAATAGCTTGGTGTTATGTGATTTTTTTTTTACTCCTGTTTATTTTTTCTTACTCCGTTTTTTTTAAACCCCCACACTACCGCCTAACCGCAGTAGTGCTTTTTTTTCCCCCAGCACCCATGGTGTGTGTGTGCAGGTGTGAGACACAGTGAGAGACACAAAGTGAATTAATCTTTATTCAATTTCCACCACCAGGAAGATAGGAAAACACCCGAGTGGCCAGTGACAAGCACTGCCCTTCACATCAAAGGGCAGCGCTGTGTGATCAAAACAGTGAAGGGGAGGGTAGGGACTAAATCAAAATAGAGTTAGAGGGGGAAATAATGCGCCCACCTCTCCCTGAACAACTCCAGGGTGTTGGTGGACACCGCGTGCTTCTTTTCCAAGAACAACCGGGCTCTAACGTAACCGCGGAAGAGGGGCAGGCAGTCGGCCCTAACGACCCCCACCACGGCCCGCTGCCTGGACCTGTTGATGGCCAGTTTGGCCAGGCCCAGGAGCAGACCCACGAGGAGGTCTTCAGACCTGCCCTCCCTCCTCCGTACCGGGTGCCCGAAGATCAGGAGCGTGGGACTGAAGTGCAACCAAAAGCAGAGGAGGAGGTTTTTAAGAAAATCAAAAAGGGAGTGCAAACGCCCACACCCAATATATTTTGTGATTTTTAACTTTGTCCAGGTGAGGATGGATAGGCCATACTCAAATTACCCATAGTGCCCAGGGATGTCCAGGTTAGGTGCATGAGTCAGGGGTGAATGTAGAGAAATGGAGGTCGGGGGGTTACTTTCTGGAGGGTCAGGTGGACTTGTTGGGTCGAGTAACCTGCTTCCACACTGTGGGGATTCTCTGGAGAGAAGAGATTTCTGCAAACTATGCAGGGCAGCACAGGTGTCTCCATGTGAGTTTGTGCGTGAGTGTGTTTTTGCATGCGTGCTTGCTTGGTGAAGTGAGTGTTATGGAGTATCAGCCTGTGCGAGGGTGAGTATTGGGGATGTGTCAGAGAATATGTGCATGTGTCAGAGAGTATGTGCATAAGAGAGGTGTGGATAAAAGCCAGGGGTTGCATTTTGCTAAAACAAGGAAGGGCAAGAGGGTCTGCAGAGGCTGACCAGATGTCCCAGTCACCACCTATTTTAATTCCTGTTCCCTCTCCCTTTCTGACATGACCAGCTTTGGCCTCCTTCATTGCCACAATGATCCAATCCACAAATTGGAGGAACAACACCTCATCTTCCACCTGGAGTTGTCTAATTTCTCCCCTCCCATCCCCAACTCCCTTCACGGCCTCTGCCCCTCCCATTCATTCTTCCCTGCCACCAACCAGATTCCTTTCTCCCATCGACCATCAGGTTGTACCCTCTGTCTTCACCAATCCCCACTTCAACACCTTGACCCCAGCACCCCTTTATCTGCATCTTGTTCTACACCCATCCCCCATCCGGAAGAAGGATTACACCTGAAACGTCGACTTCTCCACCTCCTGATGCTGTCTGGCTTGCTGTGTTCTTCCAGCCTCCTGAATGTCTATATTGTCAATCGAGACACAGACCTGGACCAACTGTTCCAGAGTCTGTCCCCTCCCTGGATTCACTCCCTTTCCATTCAGTTGCTGCAAGTCAACAATTGAACCCCAGAATGAAAAAATAAATTGAAAAAGTGGGTGAGAGTATTGTACTCACAGATGTTGGACAGAGGAAGAAAGTTGCAGTCTGGGGTGAAGCTCAATCTTCATTCAGAGAGAGGAGCAGCATCTGTAATCAAATAGACAGAGTCATAGATGTACAGCATAGAAACAGACCCTTCACTCGAACCTGTCCATGCGGAGCAGATATCCTAACCCAATCTAGTCCCACTTGCCAGCACCTGACCCATATCCCTCCAAACCCTTCCTATTCATAAACCCATCCAGATGCCTTTTAAATGTTGCAATTGTACGAGTGTCCACCACTTCCTCTGGCAGCTTACTCCTTAAATGCACCACACTCTGCATGGACAAAATGCCCCTCAGAACTCATATCTTTCCCCTCTCACTGAAAACCTATGTCTCTAGTCCCCCCCCCCCCCCCCCCCCCCCGCCACTGACTCCAGGGAAACGACCTTGTCTATTTATCCTCAGCCTCTGACCCTCCAGAGAAAATATCCCTGGCTTACTCAGCCTCTCCTTGTAGCTGAAACCCTCCAACTCTGGCAACAGCCTTGTAAATCTTTTCTGATCCTTTTCAAAGTTTCACAACATCTTTCTGATAGAAAGGAGACAAGAAATGGATGTAGCATTCCAAATGCGGCTTAACCAATGTCCAGCACAGCCACAACGTGACCTCCCATACTCAATGCTGTGACCAATAACGGAAAGCATATCAAACACTGCCTTCACTGTTCTGTCAACCCGAGACTCCATTTTCAATGAAGTATGAACCTGCACTCCAAGGTCTCTTTATTCTGCAACACTCCCCAGTCAGTCCTGTCTGAATTGCTTGACCAAAATGTATTTCTCTAAATTAAACTCCATCTCCCATTGGCCTATCTGATCAATTCTAATTTATAGTGAACTCTTTTTCTCTCATTCTGCAGAAGATGAAAGTCTGCATTCCTTCATACCCTCCCTTGATGCTGCCTGACCTGTTGTGCTTTTCCAACACCACACTCTCGACTCTGATCTTCAGCATCTGCAGTAGTCATTTCTCCAACATTTCCAGAGTCTGCCCCCCCCCGATTCACTCTCTTCCATTTCAGTTGGTGCAAGTCAACAACTGAAGCCCCGAATGAAAAATAAATGGAAAAAGAGGGTGAGAAAAGAGTGCCATACTCACAGATGTTGGACAAAGGAAGGAAGTTAGTCTGGGGTGAAGCTCAATCTTTATTTAGAGAGAGAGGAACAGCAGCAGCTTCAGAAGGACATGGTCCACCTTCCACATTCAGGCAGTTGGCGGGCTCTGATTGGCAGAAGGATAAGTTTCCTTCCAGTCCGCCAATACTCTCCATTGGTCAATGAAGGTCGCGAGCCGTTTCCGGGGACAGCGACGGGCATGCAGTTTTTGCTGACACTGGCTAACCCGCACAGACCTTGCTGACACCGAGGAGCATGTGCAGTATGCTCTGGAGATGCTGCTGTTACTGACGGATTTTAAGTGGTCAAATGCCAATAGGGAAAAAAAGAGTAAAGCCACAATTGTGTTCTCCTGTAGCTTGATGTAACCGTACATGCTTGTCGCTATTTTTGCTATTTGTCTTACCGACACCACTCATGATTTTCTAAGTCTCAATAAGGTCACCCCTCAACCTCCTGCACTCCACTGAAAAAAGTCCCAGTCTCTCCTTATAACTCAATCCCTCCAGTCCTGACAACATCCTGGAAAATGTTTTCCAAACCCCCTCCAATAGTATTCTTCCTATCAGAGTGACCAGAACTGTACTCAGTTCTCAAAGTGGCTTCACCAACATCCTGGACATCCTCAACATGATGTCCCAACTCCTATCTCAACGGTGTGAACAATGAAGGCAATGCTGCTAAATGCCTTCTTAACCATCCTGTGTCCCAGCAATGCACCTTTCAAGAACAATGTACCTGAAAGCCACCATGTCTCTCTGTTCTACAACATGACCCAGTGCCCTACCATTACCTGTACAAGTCCTGCCCTTGTTTTAGCAAAATGCAACCCCTCGCTTTTATCCACAACTCTGTCATAAACATGCTGTCTCTCAGACACACACACATACGCACCAACCACCCCAACCAAAATACTCACCCTCTTACAGACTTATACTCCAATCACACTCACACTTTACCAAACATGCAAACACAAACACACACACACACACACACACACACACACACACACACAGATAATAGTCTATGGGGTGAATTTGCATTTGCAGATACTTTCAATTTTGCTCAAAAAGTGCACAATCTGCAGGCAGTTAATCCATGTAATATTTTATAAATTCCTACTTTGGAAATAGAACCAGTCTGATTCAAGCAAGTGTGGGATACAGACAGACTTGAACCTCACACCTTTCATGCATTTTCTGAGCTGAGATGTCACCTATTTTTATAAAACCTTTATAAAACATTTGAGAATGGGTACTTAAAAGTCGTTCTGGGGTTTACATATGAATGAACTGAAACCTGCAACCCATTCTAAAAGATGAAAGGCTTACTATCATTCTAGGTTTGTTCAGTATATCCCATCAGTTGCATGACACTGTGATCTTTTGCTATAAATTGTGTCTTATGATCCTGCTCTACAGCTCCCCGATGAAGGAGCATCGCTCTGAAAGCTAGTGCTTCCAAATAAACCTATTGGACTATAACTGGTATTGTGTTTTTAACTTTGTTTACCCCAGTCTAACACTGGCTCCTCCACATCATTTCTAGTGGAGACAGCCCATACCTCCCGGTGCTGTCTGTAAACATTACGATGCTGATGAAATGATGCAGTAACCGCACTCCTGAAAAATTTTCAATTTCAAATGATATTAGCTCATCATTCATTGCTCCATCTGATACATGACATTGGAAACTTAGTGCAGGAGGCTGAAAGAAATGAGCAGCTTTAACACGAAAACCTCTTGGAGGTCAAAGCTTTCAACTGTACCATTCAAAATCAGAGACAATTACACAGAGTGGTGAACTTAGCCCAGACAATCACAAAGGTCAACCTCCCATCTATATAATCCATCTATCAGGCCCAATGTCAAGGAAAGGCTGCCAGCATTCTCAAAGACCCATCACAGCCGGGCAATGTTTTTCTTCAACCTCGACCATCGGGGTGGATAGTACAGAAACCTGAACCAGCCGATTTTGAAACAGTTCCGACCACACTGTCGTTAGAATACTGAATGCACTCTCAAACTCTTAACATTCACCTGGACCTGTGTTTTTGTTTTTGCAGCTGTTTATTTATTATTTACATATCTTTGCTACTTAACTCTGTGATCTGCCTGTAATGCTCACAAGACAAAGCTTTTCACTGTATCGCGGCACACGTGACAATGAATCAATTCAGCGGGTCCACACTGGGGAGAGGCCCTTCTCCTGCCTCCAGTGCAGAAAGTGCTTTACCCAGCCCTCCAACCTGCTGACCCACCAGCGGATCCATACCTGCGAGAGACCGTTCTCCTGCCCCGAGTGCGGGAAGGGTTTTGCTGTTTCCTCTAACCTCGTGGCCCACCGGCGGGTCCACACAGGGGAGAGGCCATTCAGTTGTCCCGAGTGCGGGAAGGCCTTCAGCAATTCCTCTGCCCTGCTTCGGCACCAGCGCATCCACACCGGAGAGAAGCCGTTCTCCTGCCCCGAGTGCGGGAAGGGCTTTACCCGCTCCTCCACACTGCTGACCCACCGGCGGGTCCACACGGGGGAGAGGCCATTCAGCTGTCCCGAGTGCAGGAAGGTCTTCAGTGATTCCTCTGCCCTGCTGAAGCACCAGCGAGTCCACACCGGGGAGAGGCCCTTCAGCTGCCCTGAGTGCGGGAAGAGGTTTACATTTTCCTGCAACCTGCGGAAGCACCAGCGCTCACAACAATCAGATTCCAACGCTGACATTGCCATGATGCCCCCCCCCCCCCCAGGACTGATTCTCCTGACAGTGGGTGCCGTGGTGCACTGTATTTGTTTTCCATTGGACTGCAACCTCACGGCTCAGGGGTGGCATGTTGGTTCAGTGATTAGCACTGCCTCATGGCACCAGGAACCAAGGATCAATTCCACCCTTGGGGCGACTGTCTGTGTGGAGTTTGTGGAGGGTAGGAGAATGGATGAGATAAGAAACCGCTGCCTTTCTTGAGACAAGTCTCCCGGAGAGAGGTTGCTGACTGACTGTCTGATCTGTTGATCCTCAAGTACCCCATTGCCCTCAGTTAACTGGAGGAGGTCCACACAGATGTACCAAAGCCCCTCTTTGGACAGTGGAAGGAAACCTGTGCAGACAGGGAAAACATGCAAACTCCACACACACAGTTACCTGAGGCTGGAATTGAACCTGGGTCCCTTATGCTGTGAGGTAGCAATGCTAAGCAGTGTGCCACCCCAATATGTTATAAAACTGGAATAAACCTATTAAGTTGGAAATGTGTCCATACCAAGAACTTACTGTAAATATTTGGAAGCAAAAGTCCATCGGAATTGTCTTTGGGATGGATCCAAAACTAACTTCGTTAATGATTGAAATTACTTTGACCTCTGGAACTGTCTGCCAGAGAGTGTGTTGGAGTCAGATTCAATTATGGATCATTAAACTGAAAAGGAAAGCAATTGCAGTGTTCAGTGAAGAATAATACAAGGTACTGTAGTGGGCGGCACGGTGGCGCAGTGGTTAGCACTGCTGCATCACACCGCCAGAGATCCGGGTTCAATTCCTGCCTCAGGCAACTGACTGTGTGGAGTTTGCACGTTCTTCCCGTGTCTGCATGGGTTTCCTCTGGGTGCTCCGGTTTCCTCCCACAGTCACAAAGATGTGCAGGTCAGGTGAATTGGCCATACTAAATTGCCCGTAGTGTTAGGTAAGGGGTAAATGTAGGGGTATGGGTGGGTTGCGCTTCGGCGGGGCGGTGTGGACTTGTTGGGCCGAAGGGCCTGTTTCCACACTGTAAGTAATCTAATCTAATCTAAGATGAGTTTCCTGATTGGGGCTGTTCACTTGCTCCTGTTACCATTTCAGGTTGCTAACTTTTCGTTAGCATCCTGCACATGTTGGGATTTTTTTCTCCTTTCTAATATCTACTTGAGTGACTCAGTGACAAATCTAGTTTATGAATTGTTCCTGTGATATCTCTTGAGAGTGTTTATGATATTCACAGTGTGTCCAAGTGACGAAAAACAAACTGTTCATCTTAAATATTTGATTTTAAACAATGGAAATAAAATTAATGTTTGGAAAACACAACTTGCTGTGTAGTAAGATCATCAGAAATTGGAATGGGAGTAAGTAATTCACCGTTGAGATGCTCTGTCTTTCATTTATCTAAATTCTCTTTCCTGCACTTGTTTTTTCATGACTTCATCTGCTGAAGTGACTACACTCCAAAAGCTTGTGATTTCAACATAAGAGCATAAGAACTAGGAGCAAGAGTCAGCCTTCCGGCCCTTCGTGTCTGCTCCACCACTCAATAAGATCATGACTAATCTTTTCGTGGACTATGCTGCATTCACCTGCGTTTTCACCATATCCCTTAATTCTTTTATTTTTCAAAAACGTATCTACTGATTCTAGTGATTGCTGAAGTAATGTCAAATACTTCCCTGGGCAAGGAATTCCATAGATTAACAACCCGCTGGGTGAAGACGTTTCTTCTCAGTTCAGTTTTAAACCTGCTTCCTCTAATCTTGAGGCCATGTGCTTTTATCCCAGTCTCACCTACCAATGCAACATCCTACTTTTATTTCTTTCATAATTTAATATATTTCTGTCAGATCCCCTCCAAACAAACCTGCTGGACTATAACCTGGTGTCATGTGACTTATGACTAAAAAATTTGTTATTACGCATCCTCATAGCAGTGGGATTTCAGGGCTCGAAGATAGGGACACTACCACTGCGCCATAAAAAAGACCTCTGCAGCAAATAGGCCTTCTTCTACTGAAAGAATGGGGAGAGGTTTCTTCCCAACATGGGATACAAATATTATACCCTCAGAGCCCATTACAATAAATTGAGCCCTCTTCGGTTGAATGAATGGATGTGGAGGTGCCACAGTTGAATTGGTTGACAACGTTAAAAATCACATCTTCCCCCTGAATATGTGACATTACCGCGATAGCCCCAGAGCCCGTTGCAGTAAATTGGGTCATCTGCTGTTGAACGAATGAACGGGAATGAAAAGGGCGGATACACTGACATGATTGTGAAATTCCCAACCAATCCCAAAGCTTGTGGTCGGTACCGACTAATCGGAGAGAGAGATTACAGAAGGTTGGACCAACACGACACGGAATGCCAGCTGCCATTGGTCAGGTGGAGTAAGGTGCGCTCTGATTGGAGGGGACGCGGATGACGCGCGTCACTGAAGGAGGAGACGGAATAATGAAGAAAAACAAAGATGGCGGCGCGAGGCTGCGGTTTTCTCATCGACTCAGCGGGCGGTTTCTGACGGAGGGAGGGGGCAGAAACGCATCGTTTACCTCAGAAAATACCTTTAAAATACATTTCAAATTAAAGTCGGACCTTTTCAAACAAAAGTTGTGAAGAAAAGGAGACAGTCCCCGGTGGGGTTTATTGTTTATTTGTGTATAATTCCCGGGGCCCGGGAAGGGGGAGGTGACGGTTACCGGGTGAACGAGAAAACAAATAAAAAATGTCGGCGGTGGAGGAGAGAGAGCCGGCGCCCGCGGCTTCTTCGGCGGCGGCCGGAGCCCAGGAGCTCAACAACCCACCGGAGCTGGAGGAAGGTCCGAGCTCCAAGAAGCAGGGGGTCCGGCTGAAGGCTGGATTTGCTCAAGGCTTGTATCTATTAACTTATTTAAATGGTACCTACTGTATGAGGCTATGGTTTACATTAAAACCGGAGGGTCATGTCAGAGTGTTTGTTTATATTGAGCAGTTGTAGTTGGTAAAATACACTCCCTGGAGGAGCACCTTCTATGATGCTGCATTTCTTGCCTTCTGCCCTTCCCCCATTTGTTATCTCCCATTTGATTTTACATTTTATTTGGTCAAATTCAATTTCATATTAATGAGACTTGGTATTCACTGTGTGTTATTAATTTGTTTGTTGGATTATTGTAAGAAAAAAATAATGGTGTCATGTCATTTCTGATGTCAGAGTTTGACATTGAATGTGCAGATGTGAATATCAGTAAGTTGTGAAAATAAATCAGGAACTTGTGGTTCTGACAAAAAAAGCAGTTCACTGATATTCATGGCATTGTCTCATTTGAGTCTGACCAACAAACCATTTCATGTAGTCACCCAATTTAATTAAAATTTTCTTTGACTTAATTGAAGAAAATAACCCTGGCAGGCTAAGATTTGTACAATTTGTTTATAAGATTTATTTATACGTCCCTTGCTCTCGATGTGGTCTCTGCCATATTGGGAGACTGGACACCAACTTGCAGAACATTTCAGGGAACAGCTCTGGGACATCTAAACTAAACGACCCCACAGCCTTGTGGCTGAACGCTTTAACTTCCCCTCCAATCTGTCAAGGACACGCAGTACTCTGCTGCCTCCCCCTTCAAGCTCTAGCTACGTGACACTTATAGGAAGAACACCTCGTCTTCTGCCTTGGGACCCACTAACGACATGGGATCAATGTAAATTTCACCAGTTTCTTTATTTCCCCCCCCCCCCCCTCCCCCGCCATGCCACACACCTTGTTCCAGATCCAGAGTTGAAAAATGTGGCGCTGGAAAAATGCCTAGAAGCCATGCCTCTAGGAATTCCCTGGCTGTTCTCTGGCATGGCACTCATCCACAGATTCTATCAACAAACATATTGACCTGGACCCAATATACCGGCCACTGCAGCAGACAGTTGGAACTGACAACCGGAAGTGGCAGAGACAAACCACTATAAATGCTGGAGGAAACATCACAGAAGCGCTTCACAAGAGGATCCCTAGCACTGAGGATGTCACCTAGACAGGGAATGAAACGTCTGCAACAAAAATTCCCAGCTTGGCGAACAGAACCACAACAACGCGCACCCGAGCTACAAATCTTCTCACAAACTTTGAATTGAGCATAGGAGTTGGGACATCCTGTTGCAACTGTCACACATACCACACAACACAAGGCGTGGTCCTTCTCTGACTTACCATCCCTTTGAATATCAGGGGGAAGACACCCCTTCAATTGTAACATTCAGGAAAGATGCCTTATCTCAACAAAAATGTGCTGTGCTCACAGATGTTTGGACAGAGAAAGGGAGTTGCAGTCTGGGGTGAAGCTCAATCTTCATTCAGAGAAAGAGAGGAGCAGCAGTAGCTTCAGAAGCTCATGGTCCAACTTGCGCATTCAGACAATAGGGGAGGGGCTCTTCTGGGTAAAATCTGGGAGTGAAGCAATGTCTCCCCCTTTCCATTCCTTATGCTGGGAGAAAAGAGAAGGGGGGAAGCACTGTTCACTTGCAGCAATGGGAGGCAGAGAGTATGAATCCAAGCAGGGATCAGACTCTGCAAAAGTCAGTTTCAGTCGGCTTCTTCTGGAATATCGTGTGCAATTCTGGTCTCCCTCCTCTCGGCAGGATGTTGTGAAACTTGAAAGGATTCAGGGAAGAGTCACAAGGCTGTTGCCAGGGTCGGAGGGTTTGAACCACAAGGAGAGGCTGAATCAGCTGGGGCTGTTTTCCCTAGAGCATCGCAGGCTGTGTGTGTGTTTTTTAAAGAGGCTTATGACAATTGAGGAGTGTGGATGGGGTGAATAGACAAGGTCTTTTCCCTGGGATATGGGGAGTGCAGAACTAGAGGGCATAGGTTTAGGGCGATGGGGGAAAAATTTGAAAGGACCTTGCAGTCAACCTTATTTTGCAGAGGGTGATGCGTGTATGGAATGAGCTGCCAGAGGAAGTGGTGGAGTATATGAAAAGGAAGGGTTTAGATGGATATGGACCAAGTGATGGCAAATGGAACTAGACTAATTTTGGATATCCGGTCGGCATGGACAAGTTAGATTGAAGGATCTGTTTCTGTGCTTTATGTCTCTGACTGTATGACTGGTGAAAAGCATTGACATTCGTCGAAACATTTATGCAAGAGAAAATTATAAGAGGGTAAAGATAAACCTCACGTCATTGATCAATGAATCCTGGTGTAGTATGGCTGCATTTCCAGTAATAGTCAGTATGGCATGGAAGGAGTCCAAAACGACGGCTTCTTTTACAGAAACTCACACGTAAATCCGAGTCTTCTGGGAATCTAAGACAACCGTGCGTTAATATAAGACAGATAAGTCTGGGGTATATGGTACATATTTGATGGAATGTTTATGGCTCTAAAAGCCTGATTTTCAGTGTTTCTGGGCTCATAATATTGCACTGCAGCATATTGTATATCTTCAGTAAGAACGTCAATACCGCATGATAGATGTCCATTCAGCAACTTGAGTGGACTCTTTATGGAGTATGCAATCCACCACATTACCCTGCTGTATACATTTACATATAGATCAGCACAAAGATCTTGGGTATTAAGAGAGGAAAGAATGATCCACAGAAACTAGAATTGTGTGTTTTGATTTTCTATTGTGGACTGACAGCGATGACCTTTGCAATCTCTTTCCACAGGAATATTACAAGAGGAGAATTTGGAGGCAGAAATCTCAGACCAAACATCACATCGAAGTCTGACAGTCGCTTGATTCACCAGGACTTTGATATTGATAGCCTTGAAAACAAAGGGGAGAAGGTCTGTCTGCTTTGTTAGGTTTTAAACGTCAGTGTGACTGGAAACTCAGAGTCTCACATACCCACACATCAGAGTAGTGACTGGAACATGCTTTACAGACTGAATGAGAGTCCTCCAATTACCAGTTCACCAGTAACACCACACCTATGCTGTAAGTGTGAGCGGGTTTCAACTGATTGTTGAACCTGGAGAAATAAGAGGACACCTGCACCATGGAGAAATCATGAAAATGCAGGGAGTGTAGGAACGGTTTTCCTTCCCCACCTGCCCGATATTCATCAGCATTTATACACAGGGCAGCGGCCATTCACCTACATTCAGCACAGGAAAGGCTTCATTCAGTCGCATCACCTCCTGGTCCACATTGGGGAGAAACTGCTCATCTGCCCTGTATGCTGAAGCAGATGAAGGACTTTTTTTTTAATCCTGGATGGAGCATACTGCAGGTATACCTGAAATAGATACATTTGTCTCTGTCCCATTGAGTCTCCAGCACAGGGCCAGGCTGGGCTGCTCAATTGGTGTCTCAGTGTTTATTCTCCATCTGAGCCTCCATCTACCCCTCTTCATTGCTCCCCCATCTCCCCTCCATTCTCATAAAGGTATCCCCCACATTTCGAAAGTTCACTTTACACTACTTCACTTTTACAAAAGACCTACATTAATACCTGTTCTCACAAACCGAAAGAAATCCGAAGAGGATTGTCGCTTTTACAAAGAAAGGCATAATATAAATTAATTCATGGTAATTGCTTCTTCGCTTTAGGCCATTTTAGCTTATGAAAGGAACACTCTACTTTCAAATAGTGGGGGAAAGCTGTATCAATACAATACAGCACAGTCACAGGCTCTTCTCACTTGGTTTAGGCACACACACCCCCTCAAGCCTGTACTAATTCTTAATCCTTACTTAGACCTGCAATTTATTGCCCATGTGTGGTTTCTGTTCCTCTGTTCACCTCCCCTTCATGTGTCTATCAAGATACACCTTAAACATTGTTAAGGTGCCTGCTTCCACTACCTCCACTGGCAGTGCGTTCCAGAAACCCACCACCCCCACCACTTGTCCCCCAAACAGTCCCCCTCTCACCTTGAACCTGTGCCCTCTTTTAGTTGACCTTTCCACTTTGGAGGGAAAAAACGCCTCTGACTATCATAGAATCCCTCCAGCGTGGAAACAGACCATTGAGCCCAACAAGTCAACACCAGCCCTCCAAAGATTAACACATAGAGACCCGTTCCCTTACCCCTGTGATCTACATTTACTCTTGACTAATGCACCGAACTTACACATCCCTGAACATTGGGGCAGTTTACATACAGACAATCCAACTTAACCTGCCTCTCCTTGGACACTATGGGTAATTTAGCTTCAGTAATCCACCCTAACCTATACACATTTGTATTGTAGGAAGAAGCCGGAGCACCTGGAGCAAACCCACACAGATATAGGAGGTGGGGTGCAGGGACAATGTGCCAACTCCACACAGATAGTTGCCTGAGACTAAAATCGAACGCAGGTCCCTGGCACTGTGAGGCGTCAGTGCAAACCACGGCGCTACCCTGCCACCCCTGTCCAGCCAATCTGTGTATTTCAGCATTTTGTCGAGGTCTCCTCTCAGCCTCTGTTTTTCCAAAGAAAACAATCCAGGTTTATGCCTCCTCTGCTCCTAACGAGAGCCCTCCAAACTGGACAATGTCCTGGTGAACCTTGCCTGTACCCTCTACCAGAGCGCCCAACCGGGTACTCCGGTTTCCTCCCACAGTCCAAAGATGTGCAGGTCAGGTGAATTGGCTATGCTAAATTGCCCGTAGTGTTAGGTAAGGGGTAGATGTAGGGGTATGGGTGGGTTGTGCTTCGGCGGGGCGGTGTGGACTTGTTGGGCCGAAGGGCCTGTTTCCACACTGTAAGTAATCTAATCTAATCTAATCTAATCCTTCCAGTAGCACAGTGACCAGAACTGCACACAATATTCCGAATGTGGCCAGAATAAACAGCTGTAACGTAACTCTTACACTCAAGGAAGTGTGCTGTGTGCTTTCTTGACCACCATGCCCACCTGCATTACCACTTCCACGGATCTATATGCCCAGATCTCTCTGTATGCCAGTGTTCCTATGTGTTCTGCCATTTATCATACAATTCTTATATTTCCTTCATCTCTATCGAGCTTCACCTTAACTGTCTTTCTCTCTTTATCTCTTTTCCCCCCCTTCTCATCCCTCCACACATCAGCATATCATAAGACTATAGCAGCAGAAATTAGGCCATTCAGCCCATTGAGTCTGCTTCGCCATTCAATTATGGCTGATAAGTTTCTCAACCCCATTCTCTCCCTTAACCCTTGATCCCCTTGATTCTCACGAACCTATCTATCTCCATCTTAAATATATTCAGTAACCTGGCCTCCACAGCCTTGTGGCAGTGAATTCCATAGACTCACCACACTCTGGCTGAAGGAGCCTCTCTTCCCTCTGTTCTAAAGGGTCTTCCCTTGACGCGAAGGCTGAGCCCTCAGGTTCTAGTCTGTCCTACCAATGGAAACACCTTCCCAACATCCACACCGTTCATTATTCTGTAGGTTTCAATTAGATTCCCTCTCATCCTTCTGAACTCCATGAAGTATCAACCTAGAGTCCTCTAATGTTCTTAATATGTAAAATTTTTCAATCCTGGACCATTTTTGTGAACCTCCTCTGAACATGTTCTAGGGCCAGTACATCCTTCCTGAGATATGGGGCCCAAATCTACATACAGTACTCTAATTGTGGGCTGGCCGGAGCCTTACAGAGCCTCAGAAGTATATCCCTGCTTTTTTATTCAAGTCTGATCAAAATAAATGCCATCATTGCATTTGCCTCCCCAACTACTGACTCAACCTGTAAGTTTACCTTGACAGAATCCTGGAGTAGAACTCCATAGTCCCTTTGCACATCAGATTTCTGAATCTTCTCCCCATAATCCTTCTGTTCCAGAGTAGCAGCAGAGATTTCCAGACACCTCGATTGTTTTCAGGGATACCAAGAGATCTTGGGAATTGCCAGTATCTCAGGAGGAGGCAGAGGGGAATGTGGTGTTGTCCTGTAAACTGCAGAACTTTCCAACTCCCTGAATCAGCAGGAACTCTTTCTGGACCAAGAAACAAAAGGGCCACTGAGAAACTGCTACATCAGGAGGCAGAAATTAGGCCATTCAGCCCATTGAATGGTGGAGCAGACTCAATCATTCTTAAATATCAAGGGTTACAGGGAGAATTGGGTTGAGAAACGTATCAGCCACGATTGAATAGTGGAGCAGACTCAATAGGCTGAATGGCGTAATTTCTGGTAGTTAACCATCCCTGGGAAGAAGGACGCAAAACAACAAGCTGTTTCCTGGGACAGATGAGCGAAGTGTTTAATAAGCTCATGATAAAAGGACAATTAAGTTTGTCTGTGGAAGGAAGGCCCTGACGTAAAGGGGTTTTTTGCAGGAAAGGCTGTATCAAACAAACCACTAAACCTCGAGGATAAGAAGGTAAGTTACAGACCGGAGATCTCCAGAAGTATGGGGAGGTGGTGTTAGAATCTAAAGAAGCATCACATCACAGATTTGAAAGCGAGGAATCTCCACCAGAATGATGTAGCAGCAGTACTTGGAAGAAGAATGCTGCACTGAATCCCTGGACACTTCCAGAGACAGATACTGTTGGGGGAAACTCAGTTAAATTCTGCCATCAATTGGGTGGTAGCCAAGTTGTGAGTGAGGTTGAACTGGGTTACATAGAAGAATACAGCGCAGTACTGGCCCTTTGGCCCTCGATGTTGTGCCGATCCAAGCCCACCTAACCTACACTAACCCACTATCCTCCATATGCCTATCCAATGCCCGCTTAAATGCCCATAAAGAGGGAGAGTCCACCACTGCTACTGACAGGGCATTCCATGAACTCACTACTCGCTGAGTAAAGAATCTACCCCTAACATCTGTCCTATACCGACCACCCCTTAATTTAAAGCAATGCCCCCTTGTATTGGCTGACTCCATACGTGGAAAAAGGTTCTCATGGTCAACCCTATCTAAACCTCTAATCATCTTGTACACCTCTATCAAGTCACCCCTAAACCTTCTTTTCTCCAATGAAAACTTGAGGAGTTTTATTTTTGGTTGCTCCATACAATAAAGTGTTAATCATTGTTTCAGCAGTTAATTGTGTGCAGTTTCTGAGTTAAGAGCCAAATTAAGACGATTCACCCACAACCAAAGTGAGAGGCTGGGATTCATGTTGACTCCATTGCATTCAGCAGTACATTACGTCAATACTTTTATAAAGCAAAGGCTGACAGCCACACCTATCTCAAACAGAAACACCCAGAGGAGCGTGTCACCCAATAATCTGTAAAATTAGCATGAAAAGTGGTGTAACCTGCTCTAGTGAGAAGAATAAATCCCCAACACTTTCAAATCAACAATCAGCAATTTATTTATCCAACTCTCACGGTGAACAAATTAACAAAAGTATTAACATACTGGATACAGGCCAGGAGCAGATGGGTGGCACTAGTTTAGTTGGGGATCATGGACTGGTTGGTCTGAAGGGTCTGTTTCCAGGCTGCATGACTCCATCGCACGGAATGAATGGGGATCCATCCCAAAGATGATAAAGGCTTCAAGCACCACCTTAGGCAAATGTGTGGACACCCCTCCAGATAACTGAGGGCAGTGGGACACTGAGGGTCAGTAGATCAGTCAGCCAGCCAGTTCTCTCCAGGAGACCTGTCTCTCAAGAAAGGAAGTGGTTTCCTGCCCCATCAGCCAGATTATCCAGTTTGGATTAGGCCCTATATTTCCAACAAAATAGGTAGACAGGGCAGTGTCTATAACAAATATGTTATTAAACTTGGAAGAGTGCTGAAGACATATACAAGGATGTTACCAGGATTCAAGGGTCTGTGTAAAAGGGAGAGGTTGGACAAGCTAAGATATTTTTATTTAGAGCATTAAGAGTCTGAGAGAGGCCCTTAGAGAAGTGAAGAGATCGTGAGAGGGTGAATGAACGGTGTTGGGGAAGTGAGGGCTAGAGGGCATCAGTTTAAGGTTAGAGGAAAAAGAATAAAAGGGAATGTGAGGGGCAACGTTTCTTTTCACGCAGACGGTGGTACACATATGGAATGAGATGCCAGCGGAAGTGGTTGAGGTGGGTACATTAACAACATTTAAAAGGCATTTGGGCAAATACGTGGATAGGAAAGGTATGGTAGGAAATGGGCCAACTGCAGGGAAATGGGCTTAGTGTTGATGGACAGTTTGGTCGGTGTGGACCATGTTGGGCCGAAGGGCCTGTCTCCTGCTGTAAGACTCTATGATTTGCATCTCTTTGTTGGTCAGACAGTTTTGAGTTTCCAAATGGAACATCTCACAATCAGGCCGAATAAAATCCAATCTCATTCGTCAACTCTGATGCGGAGGTGCTGGTGTTGAATTGGGGTGGACAAGGTCAGAAGTCACACGGCACCAGATGAAGTGATGAAGGAGCAGCACTCATGAAAGAGCAATGCTCCTAAAGCTTGTGATTTCAAATAAACTTGTTGCACTGTAACATGGTGTCGTGTCACTTCTGACTTCTTCAACTCAAACTTGATGGGATACTTTGTCCAACTCGACATATTTTATCAAGATTGCTTGGAGAAATTCTTTTTTTAAAAGATTAGATTCCCTACAGTGTGGAAACAGGTCCTTTCGCCCAACAAGTCCACACTGGCCCTCCGCAGAGTAACCCAGCCATTCCCCTATCTCTATTCCTCTACATTTACCCCAACTAATGCACCACACCTACACATCCCTGAACACTACGGGACAATTTAGATGGGCCAATTCATCCTAACCTGCACACCTTTAGACCAGGGGAAGGAAACCAGAGCACTCAGAGGTAACCCATACAGACGTGGGGCGTGCAATGTGAAAGCTACACACAGACGGTCTCCCCAAGGGTGGAATTGAACCCAGGTCAGCATCGTCAGGCAGTGGTACTAACCACAGAGTCACCATGCCACCCCTGAGCCACGTAGGTGGGCTTGGTGGGGGTGAGTCCAGCACAAAACACAAAAGCTCACTGCACCCACTGTCAGAATGGGCAGGAGATTCAGCCCTGGGGGTGACCCCCTGCAGCGTCACTGGTGGAATCTGATTGTTGGGTGCACTGGTGCCCCCGCTGGTGCCTCCGCAAGTTGCAGGACAATGTGAACCTCCGCCCGCAGTCGGGGCAGGCAAACGGCCTCCCCCCGGTGTGGACCCATTGATGGGCCAGCAGTTTGGAGGAGTGGGTGAACCCCGACCCGCACTCAGGGCAGCTGAATGGCCTTTCCCTGGTGTGGACCCGCTGGTGGGACAACAGGTCAGAGGAATTGCTGAAGGCCTTCCCACACTCTGGGCAGCTGAAGGGCCTCTCCCCCGTGTGGACCCGCTGATGGGCCAGCAGGTTGGAGGATTTGCTGAAGGCCTTCCCACACTCTGGGCAGCTGAAGGGCCTCTTCCCCCGTGTGGATTCGCCGGTGGGTCAGCAGAGAGGAGGAATTGCTGAAGGCCTTCCCGCACTCTGGGCAGCTGAAGGGCCTCTCCCCCGTGTGGACCCGCCGGTGCCTCAGCAAGTTGGAGGAATCGCTGAAGGCCTTCCCGCATTCAGGGCAGCTGAATGGCCTCTCCCCCGTGTGGACCCGCCGGTGCGTCAGCAGGTTGGAGGAATTGCTGAAGGCTTTCCCGCACTCATGGCAACTAAAGAGCCTCTCCCCTGCGTGGAATCGCTGGTGGGTTTGGAGGTTGTCCACCCAAGTGAATCCTTTCCCGCACATGGAGCAGTAAAACCTCCTCTCACTAGTGTTTATATGCTGGTGCCAGCAGGACACAGGAGCAAGTAAAGCCCTTTGCCCGCTCGGGGCAGGAGAACGGCCTCTTCCCAGTGTGATTGCACTGATGAGCCGCCAGGACAGGTGGGACATGGAAGCCCTTCCCGCAGTCGCCACAACTCCATGGTTTCTCAACAGGGCGTGTTTCCTCGGGTTTCTCCATGGCCGAAGCTTCAGCTGCACACACACGTGTACAACCCTGCCATGAATTCTTCTTTCCATGCAGTAGAGTTGTTTCAGGCTCCACACTCAGTGCGCTGCAATAGTAGGGTCTTTCAACCAGTGCCCCCGTACTCAAACAGGGACCAAAAAGAAAGCTTTGCTCCTTCTCACAGAATCATAGTTAAAAATTGTTGCGGTCCTGATGGATTGAGTAACTATCAGACATTGATGTGAAAGTGAGGATTGGAGACGCTGGAGAGTCAGAGTCAAAAACTGCATCGCTGGAAAAGGGCAGCACGGCAAGCAGCATCAGAGAAGCAGGAGAATCAACATTTTGGACATAAGCCCTTTATCTGTTGACTTGAAACTTCTGTCTTCAGATCGTCTGTAAGAAAAGATTACAAAAGTCATCACTGCCAGTCCAGTTTTTTTTATAGATATTTTTATTAGAAATTTAACATTTTAACAAGTTTACAAAAATAAACAAAACTCTCAGATATAAACATTGATATACAATTAACTCAAATATACAATAGTCAAAATTTAACAAAAACAGAAAAAAAATGAAAAAGAAGAAGAAAAAACAAACAAAACTCAACGATCTACTAATCTAACCTACAACTAACCAGAGTGTATATTTAAGTCTCTTACACGCTCGGAATGTGTTAACATCAGATGTAATAAAACCCGTATTCGTGCGGGATTCCTCCCCCGAGGGGCCCCGGACCAGCCAGGTTTGTAATCCCAATTAAATAAAAGCCCTTATTAGGATAGCCAAAATATCTGTATTTGTGTAATTCAAAAAGGGCTGCCATATTTTATAAAATAATTCAGTCTTTCGGTGCACCATATTTGAAAGGAAGTCAAGGGGAATACATTCCATAATTAATCTGTGCCAATTTGAAAGTCCAGGGTGGCCCTCAGCCGCCCAGTTCACCAAAATATTTTTCCTTGCACGAAAGAAAGAATAGAAAATAGTCTCTTCCCGTAGGTGTCCAGGGAGGGAAGGTTCGAAAAGCCCAAGAGGAGAGATACAGGGTCCACTTTAATTTCCGTTCCTAAAATTTCTGTCAGGGTACTTGCTACTTTAGTCCAATATCTACGGATCTTATGACAGGTCCATAGGCAATGTATAAGAGTGCCCACCTCTATTTTGCATTGAGGACACATTGGAGATGCTCCTGCCTTAAATTTTGCCAATCGAAACGGTGCTATATGGGCCCTATGAAGTATCTTCAGCTGGATAGCATGGGGTCTGTTACAGATAGTAATTCTTCTAGCATTTTCCCAAATATCATTCCACGTTTCTATAGAGATTTCTAGTCCCAAATCCTGATCCCATGCTTTAAGCAGATTATCCATATCTCCCGATACTTCATCATGTAGTAAATGATAAATAGTACTGACGGAAGATACCCCCACTGGTCGTAGGACACTACATTCTCTATCTGATTTATAAAGACTATCTAATAACGTGGTCTTCTTCTGTATATAATCTCGTATTTGGAAGTATCAAAAGAGGTCTCCATTAGGTAATCCGAATTTCTGATGCAGCTGTTCAAAAGACATCAGGACCCCATCTTTAAATAGATCCCCTAAACATGAGATACCCCTGGATCTCCAGAGTTTAAAAGTGGCATCTGTAAACCCCGGTTGGAATCCCCATGCTCCCACTATCGGTGCATAGGGGGATGTTTTATGTGAATTGCCCTCATTTTGCTGCATTATATTTCAAGTACTGCCAGTCCAGTTAAGAATGAGATATCAAGGCATTGACACTGACACCAGAGAGAAACTGTACATATAGATGTGGCAAATGTTAGTGGCAAGCCAGAGTGATAGAGATATGTAGCACAGAAACAGACCCTTCGGTCAAATTCATGCGTGCCAACTAGATAACCTAACCTAATCTCGGCCAATTTGCCAGCATTTGGGCCCATATCGTCTAAACCCTTCCTAATCGTATACCCATCCAGATGCCTTTTAATGTCATAATTGTACCAGCACCCACCACTTCCTCTGATAGCTCTTTCCTTAAACACGCCACTTTCTGCATGAAAGACTTATCCCTTAGGTTCCTTTGTTGAGTTCTTTTGCTTGAGCTTCTTACACTGCAATACGCCAACTTCTGTGAACAACCAAACTTTATTAAGTACAGTACAAGCTGGAGAAACTCTTAACACTCTTCACAATGCTGGTACACAACAGTACCAAAAAAACAAACCCCTTAAACAAAGTAAAACTGAAACAGAGGCTTACAGTTGAAGTTAGAAGGGCAGAAGGAGACAGTGTTAGCAGCCTTTCTCCACATAGTCCACTGCTTAACTCACCCAAACGAGACTTCAGCTTTCAGGACTGACCACTCCCCTTTCATTGTACAGGTCACTTCTAAAACATAAAAGCTTTGGCCTCAAGTCTCATCTGTTCACATATAACCAAAAATGCCTCCCAATACTGTTTTTCATCTCTGTACTAAACCAGTCACTTCGGAGCCCGGGTTTTTTTTACCACCCCTCTGAAAAAAAAGCAAGGACACAGCATCCTTGAGAAGAAGGACCAGCTTTTAGTAAAAGGACCAGCTTTTAGTAAAAAGGACCAGCTTTGTGACTGAGGGATATAGGCCAAACACTGGCAGGTGGGATTAGATTAGTTTGAGAACATAGCATGGAGTAGTTGGACTGAAGGGACTGTTTGTGCTGTTTGACTCGGTAATTGTTCTGCAATGGTCTGAAAACCATTTCCTTGCCTTCCCCCATAAACATCCACTTTGTTGTTGTTCCAAAATCAGATGAACTCAGCCTTGAATATATTCAATGATCCCATAACTGCAGGAAGACATCCCCACTTCTGAACTCAATTCCTCTTGCTAAGATAACACCTGCTTTGCTCATTGCTTGCTGCACCTACCTCACAACAGGCATTAACTGGTATGGAAGGACGCTGAGGCCCCTTTATACACATTCCTGATGAAGGGCTCGTGCCTGTAACGCTGACTCTCCTGCTCCTCGGATGCTGCCTCATCTGCTGTGCTTTTCGAGCACCACACTTTTTGACTCTGATCTCCAACATTTTCGGTCCTCACTTTCTCCACATCCCAATATATCACCATTTAAACAATGCATCTCCTTTCTGCTTCGCCCCCCCCCCCCACCCATTTTATTCCTTTTGCATTTTATTTGACTACTCATCTTTTCCTCAGGGTAGGGGATTCCCAAACTGGAGGGTATAGGTTGAAGGTGAGAGGGGAAAGATTTAAAAGGGACCTAAGGAGTAGAAAAAAAGTGTGAAAGTTAATTCCCCTCAAGTGCCCTCTCCAAACCTGCATATCTTTGGATTGTGGGAAGAAACCGGAGCACCAAAGGAATCCCACGCAGACATGGGGAGAAGGTGCAAACTCCACTCAGAGAGTTGCCCGAGACTGGGATCAAACCCGGGTCCCCAGCGCTATAAGGCAGCAGTGCCAGCCACTGAGCCTGTTCAGAAAAAGCAGCAATTGATTTATATTAGGGTGAGAGGGGAAAGGACTAAAAGGGACCTAAAGGGCAACTATTTTACCCAGCAGGTGGTGCGTGGATTGAATGAGCTCCCAGAGGAAGTGGTGGAGGCTGGTACAATTACAATATTCAAAAGGCATCTGGATGGGTTTATGAACAGGAAGGTTTGGAGGGATATGGGCCAAGAGCTGGCAAATGGGCCGAGATTAATTTAGGATATCCGACTGGCACAGAACAAACAGTTTGTTTCCACGCTCCACTACTATTTCTACATAGTCAGAATTGTTATGACACGGACTGCACCCCCCGCCCCCCCCACTAATTTAAACCCAAAAAAGATTTACCCCATGTGGTAATGTGAAAATTCAAGAGGTAAGGTACTGTTTCTAAAAGTCACTATTTAAAATTTTATTTAATGATCTAGGACACTAACTTGCAAGTGTTTCAATCTGCTGGGATTTTTCGTACCGCCAAATCTCTTCAAATCTGTCTCAACTAGTTCAAATCTCGGACGAAAGCCCCCAAATTTTACAACACTGGGTGCAACCTCCCCTCCCTAATTTAAACCAGCAACATAGAGAAGGTTTAACCCATGCGGTAATCTGTGAAAATTCAAGAACCAAGAAACTATTCCCAAAGGTCAGTATTTAAAGTTAAAATTAACAACTTTATTTATTAACGTCTAACGGAGAATAATTAATTAACAACTATTTACAACTCCTGTCTCTAACCTATCTTCTACCTTCCCCTGTATGATACCAGTCCAATAAAAACCCTGATTAAGATTTACCGAAAGATTCAAACTTTAAAACCAGCCAGCTGTTAAATCTTCTCTTTGTACCTTCCTCTGTAGATTTGCTCTCCAGGTCGGTGTCGATGTTTTTTCTCTGTGCAGACTCCTTCTCTGGACAGGTACCTCTCAGAGTTCTCACTAGCAGCCTACATTTGTTGGTCTTTTGGCAGTTCTCCTGTAACTGTTCAACTTTTTTTTTGATTTTGTACTCCAATGCATCAAATCGTTTCATTGGTGTTAATATTAGATTAGATTAAATTCCCTACAGTGCGGAACCAGGCCCTTCGGCCCAACCAGTCCACACTGACACTCCAAAGAGTAACCCACCCAGACCCATTTCCCTCTGACGAATGCACCTAACACTACGGGCAATATAGCATAGTCACTTCACTTGACCTGCACATCTTTGGACTGTGGGAGGAAACTGGAGCACCCAGAGCAAACCCACGCAGACACAGGGAGAATGTGCAAACTCCACACAGTCAGTCACCCAAGGCTGGAATCGACCCTGGTGGTGTGAGGCAGCAGTGCTAACCAATATTCTCAAAATACTAAATTCAAACTTGATTGGAATTCAGTATTTTGGGGCAAGATTTTAAATCGATTGGCCAAAATTGAGTATGTTTTTGTCTCCAGGCAACCCAGCTACTGAGCTGTTCGACCAAATGTTAAATTGTTACCTTGTTCAGAACGTGTGGTGCTATATCAGGTGGTTCTGCTCGCTTTTCAACTCTCTTGAAGGTAGAATACACCTCTACACCTTCTAACAGAACCAATTTTTCAAGACTAGGGTTCGGCCATTCACCCCTAACAGGAGATAGTGAGTACTGCAGATGCTGGAGATTAGAGTCAAGAATGTGGTGCTGGAAAAGCACAGCAGGTCAGGCAACATCCGAGGAGCAGGAAAATTGACATTTCGAGCAAAAGCCTCATTCACCCCGAACAGCCTGTCCTCAACTGCACATAGTTCAAAGCAAGTTTGAGAAAGATGGCTGCAGCTTTGTCTTAATACAAAATTGAACATGCGTTCAAACTTTAATGCTATTTCTGAATATATTATTTTAGCTATTCTCAATTTGAAAGATCAGCCATTACTCGTGCACCCCCATCTCCCAGGCAGTTTCATCACCAACCATTCTCTGTCTCTCTCTTCTAAGAGCTTGATACAGCGATCAAAGAGAGCTCGAGGCATGAGGAAGTTCAGTGGGAGTTGGAAGAGATACAGAATGGACAGGGTGACAGAGTGTGGGGGCCATTGAGAGACTGGGGGGAACAGAGGGTGGTGGGGGCTGAAAGGAAAGACTCAGGGGTCAAAGGGTGGAGGAAGAGAATAAGGGGGACAGAGAGAAAATGGGGGGCAGAGAGTTTCAGGGTGAGAGAGAATGGATGGGGGCGGTGGGTGGGGAGAGAGACAGCACAATTCCCACCTTCCCCAGGACTGGGGCAGTGTCCCATGTACTGGAACCTACTCCTCCCACAGCAGTCATTTCTCAATCCACATATGGCTAAATGAGAAGAATTATATAATCCCTGCAGGCCATTTCACCTATCAAATTCACACCGACCTTCCACACAGCATTCACCCAGACTCATCCGCTCACCCTACAGCCCTACAGTTCCCCATGGCTAACCCACTCTAACCTGCACATCCCTGGACACTTTAGCACAGCCGATCCATCCGAAACTGCAGATCCTTGGACTGTGGAAGGAAACCGGAGCACCCAGAGGTAACCCGCGCAGACAGAAGGGGGAGAACATACCAAATTTCACACAGACAGTCATGAGAAGGTGGAATCAAATCGCTTCTAACAATTCTCCCACACCTGCAAAACCCTGAGCACCATGGGTAATTTAGCAGGGCCAATCCACCCTAACCTGGGCAAAGCTAAAAATCACATGACGCCAGTCCAACAGGTTTATTTGGAAGCACTAGCTTTCGGAGCACTGCTCCTTCATCAGGTGGTTGTGGAGTATAAGATCATAAGACACTGAGTCTACAGCAAAACATTACAGAGTCATGCCACTGAGATGATATATTGAAGAAGCCTGGATTGTAAAGTCTTTCATCTTTAGAATGAGTTGCTGGTGTCATTAATATGTAAACCCCAGAACTTCTTATAAGACACCAACTCAAGATAACAAGGTTTTATAAGAAAAGATTACAACTTAGCTCAGACAATGCATTAAACGTGTGAGGCCAGAGTCTGTCTGCATCCCAGTTTTTGAGTCAGACTAGTTCTATTTCCAAAGTGGAATTTATAAAATATTCCATGTATTATCTGCCTGCAGATTGTGCATTTTTTGAGCAAAATAGATGGTATCTGCAAATACAAATTCACCCCATAGACCTCGGTGTGTGCACGAGGGAGAGTAAAAGTCTAGTTCCATACTGTATATCTCTATGTCTATTGCATAACAGATGCTTTATTTCTGTTGATGTAAATATTGTTATAAATCGTAGCTGGGTACTAATACTTCGATGTAAGGGAGAGACAATTTTTCAATTAGGGCACTATAAGAATCCTGGCAGACCCCTATTTCTAAGTTACTTGCCAATGAACAGACACAAGCACCTATTTAATTCTAACTTTTCGCCTTTTTTGTTATATTTTCTGGTATGATACTCTGTGTCTGGATGTTGACAGGCTGGGAGATTGTGGGCTGGACTTTGATTGACTTTGATTGTTCCGGAAGGTGTCGAAGGAGGTTAAAGCTTCAGCAGAAATGAAGCAGAGCTGAGAACGGACAACAACTGTGTGGGAACAGGGAGATCAATAGAGGACAAAGAAACCAGGACCTGAAATCCGAGCTAACACCAGACTACCCTGTGATCAGTGCTTTGATTAGCAGTGTCAACCCTCTACCTTTACCTAGCTTCCCATTCGACTTGAATGCCACATCTCCTCTCAATATTTAGGATCCAATCCTTGTCATCCTGAAGCTATGTCTCTGTAAGGAGTCCCAGATCATAATTATTCTCTTCAATGTGTGCAGTCAATTCATTCACTTTTGTTACGTTGCAGTGCTATTACGACACAGAGTAACCCCCTCTGCTAAATTAAACAAGAAACACAGAAATGATTCACCCCACGCAGTAATATGTAAAAGTTTGAGAGGCAAAGTACTATCCCAGAGGTAAATATTTAAAGTAAGAATTAACAACTTTACTCTTTATGTCCAACACAGAGTATTAAAACTCACAAAAATGCCTGGTTTTATAATCCAAAACATCAGATCATTTTATTGGTATCAATATTATCAAAATACATAATTAAAACTTGATTGGACTTTGGTATTTTGGGGCAAAATTTAAACTGATTGGCCAAATTTGAATTTGTTTGTGCCTCATGGTAACCCAGTTGCTCTATTTGTGTTGACCAAATATTACATTCTCATCTTGTTTAGAACACTTTGTTCTGCTCAGCTTTTTAACTCCCTTCAAGGTACAGTACCTCTACCCCTTCAAGGTACAATACCTCTACCCCTTCAAGGTACAGTACCTCTACCCCTTCAAGGTACAGTACCTCTACCCCTTCATAACAAGCATACATTCAGATACTGAGCTTTTAGTTTTATTGTTTGTAATCTTTTGAATCCAGTTTTAATTGCTGGTACGTTTATTCTCCTTGTTCCTTTCTATTTTTCTCTGACGTCCATTTTCCACATCACTATATTGCTTACCAACCTTGATTTGGATTGGCCATGCTAAATTGCCCATAGTGCCCAGGGATGTACAGGTTAGGTGGGTTAGCCAATGGGAAATGCAGGGTTATTGTTTCATAGTAATAGAAGTAGGAGTAGGCCGTTTGGCCTGTTGAGCCTGCTTCACCATTTATTAAGATCGTGGCTGATCTATCCATCATCTCAGCTCTTCTTACTTGTGTTATCTCAAACTCTTGATTCCCTAAGGGGTGGGGGCGCTAGGGGTGTCTGAGCAGGATGCTCTTCGGAGGTGTCAGAATGGACTTGATGGGCTGAATAGCCAGCTTCCACACTGTAGGGCTTCTATGATTTACCGCAGTTGTGTTTGCCTCAATTCACAGCTCCCAGAATCTCCCACCTTCTGCAAATCGAAAGACAAATCCCACCCTGCCCTCTCGTATGTACGTTATCTAAATGCTTAATTGTTTCTAGTAAATACAGCCCACACCTCCCGCTGCTGCCAGTAACCTTTACAAAGCTGATGAAACAATGCCATTCCTGCAGTACTGAAAATCGTAAGGCTTCTAACAATACTAGTTACTGATTCACCGCTCCTTCTGATGGACAGCATTGGAAATACAATGTTGGAGGCTGGCAGAAATGAGCAGTTTAAAACAAAACCCCACCTAACCCTTCACTGGGCACGCCAATCAGCACACCGTCCTTACTGCTGGTAAGCCTTAAAGCACTTCACCCCCACAGTGCAATGATTCCCAATTTCCACCAAAATTCTAGACGTACTCACGTACTCAGTTGCTGTCTCACCAATGAAATATTTCATTGTCACTTCTTCTGCTTCCAGTAAAGGCAAAACATCTTTGAAAGCTGCTCTGAAAGTCCAATCTTCACAACAACACTTCTGCTTTCACACAAGATGATTAAAGTCATACAGCACAGAAACAGAGCCTTCGGTCCAACTCACCCATGCCGACCAGATATCCTAAACTCATCTAATCCCATTTGCCAGCATTTGGCCTGTATCCCTCTGAATCCTTCTTATTTACATACCCATCCAGATGCCTTTTAAATGTTGTAATTGTAGCAATCTCCACCACTTCCTCTGGCAGCTCATTCCAAACATGCACTACCCTCTGTGTGAAAAAGTTGCCCCTCAGGTCCGTTTTAAATCTTTCCCTTTTCACGTGAATCCTATGCCCTCTAGGTTTGAAGTTGCCTACCATGGGGAAAGGATTTTGTCTATCCAACCTATCCATACCCCTTATAAACTTCTGTAAGGTCACCCATCAGCCTCTAATGCTACAGGGAAATTATCCCTGACGTATTCAGCATCTTCCTATCACTCAAACCCTCCAACTCTGTCTACATCTTTGTAAATCTTTTCAGAACCCTTTTAAGTTTCACAACGTTCTTCCAGAGGAGGGCAACTGGAATTGCACACAGTTTTCCAAAAGTGGCCTAACATGACCTCCCAACCCCTGTACTCAATGCTCTGACCAATAAAGAAAAGCGTACCAAATGCCTTCTTCACAATCCTGTCTCCCTGCAATTCCACTTTCAAGGAATATGAACCTGCAAGGACACTTTGTTTAGCAACACTCCCCATTAACTATGTAAGTCGTGCCCTGATTTGCCTTTCAAAATGTAACACCTCACATTTATCCAAATTAAACTCATGTTGCCATTCCTCGGCCCATCAGCCCATCCGATCAATTCTAATTTATATTGAACTTTATTTCCTCTCTCATCCCTTAAAAGCTGAGAATCTCCATCCCACACACACTCCCTCCGTTCTGACTTTGCTGAACCTAATTCCTGCTGGAACTCATCCTGAAGGGTGTGGTTCATGCTGATTAACAGGCCCACACTCGGGGGAGGTGGAGATCTAATTGAAACAGACAGAATTCTGAATGGCCTGGACAAAGTGCACATGGGGAAGATGTTCCTAATGGTTGGAGAGTCTAGGACCCGAGGGCACAGCATCAGAGTAAAAGGAATATATTTTAGAACAAAGATAAGGCGAAACATTTTCAGCCGGTGAGTGGTGAATATGTGGAATTCATTGCCTCAGAAGGCTGTGGAGGCCAGGTCACTGAGTAGATTTAAGATGGAGATAGATAGGTTCTTGAGTATCAAGGGGATCGAGGGTTACAGGGAGAAAGTGGGAGAATGGGATTGAGAAACTTATCAGCAAGAACTTAATAGTGCAGCACCCCTGATGGGCTGAGAGGCCTAATTTCTGCTCCTGTGTTTTATGGTCTCTTGCTGTTCTGGACTAGGAGTGGGCAAATTGGGAGCAGGAATAGGCCATTTAGCCTGTCGAACTTGCACCAGCATTGAACAGATCATAAGTAGATCTGAGTATACAGACGTAAAAGGTAAAAACAAGGACTGCAGATGCTGGAAACCAGAGTCTGGATTAGAGTGGTGCTGGAAAAGCACAGCAGGTCAGGTAGGACCTCGGATGATGCCTGACCTGCCATGAATATACCTACATTCAGGTTAATAAGCTGGAAATTTTTCCACTGGAGCAGAGGAGGATTATAACATCGTGAAGGGTATAGATCAGGTGAACGGCCAAAATCCTCTCTCTAGGCTGGGGGTCAAGATTACGGAGCAAATTTTGAAAGAGAGAGAGGAGAAAGATTTTAAAAGGACATGAGGGGCACCATTTTCTTCCCCCCAGAGAGTGGTTTGTGTGTGGAATGAATTTCCAGACAAAGGGGTGGATGCAGATACAGTTAGAACATTTAAAAGACATTTGGATTAGTATATGAATGATGAAATTTAATTTAAATAAATATGAAGTGCTGGATTTTGGAAAAGCAAATCAAAGTAGGACTTAGCATAAAGTGTATAAGGTCCTGGGGAGTGTTGCTGAATAAAGAGACCTTGGAGTGCAGGTTCATAGTTCCTTGAAGGTCGAGTCCCAGGTAGATAGGATAGTGAAGGCAGCATTTGGCATGCTTTCCTTTATCGGTTACAGCACTGAGTAAAGGAGTTGGGAGATAGGTGATGTTACAGCTCTACAGGACATTGGTGAGATCACATTTGGAATATTGTGTGCAACTCTGGTCTCCTGCCCATCAGAAGGACGGTGTGAAACTTGAAAGGGTTCAGAAAAGATTTACCAGCATGTTGCCAGATTTGAAAAAATTATCTCTCGGGAGAGGCTGAATAGGCTGCGGCTGTTTCCCTGGAGCGTCGGAGGCTGAGGGATGACCTTAGAGGTTTATAAAGTCATGAGAGGCATGGATAGGGTAAATAGACAAAGTCTTCTCCCTGGGGTGGGGTAGTGCAGAACTAAAGGTTTTGGGCGAACGGGGAAAGACATAAAAGAGCTCAAAGGGGAGCCTTTTCACACAGTAGTGCATATATGAAATGACCAGCCAGAGGAAGTGGTGGAGACTGGTATAATTACAGAATTTAAGAGATATTTGGATTGGTCTATAATAGAAGGGGTTCGAGGGATATGGCCCAGGGCTGGCAAATAGACTAGATTAGGATAACTGATAGGCATGGACAAATTGGACTGAAGGGTCTGTTTCTGTGCTGTACATCTCAGACTCCAATATAAAAGGTTCAGAGGGATAGAGGTTAAACACAGGCAGGTGGGTCCAGTTTAGTTTGAGAACATAGTCAGCAAAGTAAGTGATCTGTACTGGTCTTGCCTCCCCCATAATCATCACTTCTTTGTTGTTCAAAAATCAGATGAACTCAGCCTTGGATATATTCAATTACGCCCAAACTGCAGGAAGGCGTCCGCACTTCTGAACTCAATTCCTCTTGCTAATATACCACTTGCCTTGCTCACTACTTGCTGCACCTGTCTGACAACTTGCATTGACTAGATTAGAAGAACTCAGAGGCCCCTTTGTTCATCCACACATCATTTCTGATGAAAGGTTCGAGCCTGAACTGTCAATTCTCCTGTATTTGCCATTAAAAAAAAGACCTGGACTAACTTTCCCAGATTCTGTCCCCTCCCTGGATTCACTCCGTTTTCCTTCAGTTCCTGCAAGTCAACAGTTCAACCCCAAAATGGAAAAGGGGGTGAGAAAAGAATGTGTTGAACTCACAGATGTTGGAGAGAGTTCGGAAGTTGCAGTTGGGGGTGAAGCTCAATCTTCATTCAGAGAGAGAGGAGCAGCAACAACCAGCTCAGAAGCACATGGTCCTACTTCCGCATCCAGACGATGGGTTTGCTGTGATTGGCAGGAGGACGAGTCTAAATCCGGTACTCCAGAGCTTCTCATTGGTCCATCAAAACAAGGTCACGGAGTGTTTTCGCTTGTTGTGTGAGCATGCGTAATAGTTTGCTGACACCGTGGAACATGCGCAGTGCGTTGCTGACACCGAGTAGCATGCGCAGTATGGAGATGTTGGTATTACTGCAGATTTTCAAAGTGAAAAATCACACAATGCCAGGTTATAGCCCGACAGGTTTATTTGGAATCACTAGTTTTCGAAGCGCTGCTCCTTCATCGTTGGTTGTGGAGCAGAATCATAACACACAGACTTTATGGCAACAGGATTGCCGTGTCATGGGATGTAACATTAAACAACTTTAGCTTACCTCTACCATTTTTTAGAATGACCATGTTAGTTTCGATTCCTTCACATGTAAATCCTAAAACTTTTCAAAAGTTACGTTGTCAAGCTAGCTTTTAACAATAGGTGTCATCTCAATCAGATAATGCATTGAAGGTGTTAAGTTAAAGTCTGTCTGTGTCCAAATGTTAGGTCAGACGGATTCTATTTCTATCGTTGTATAACAGAATCTTACGTGTCTGAGTTTTTGAGCAAAATACAATGCGATTCTGCAAGTACAAATTCAACCCACAAACTTTTATGTGTGTGTGTGTGTGTGTGTGCAGGAGAAACCATGTGATCATGTGTGTGTGAGAGAGTGTAATGGGAATAAGTCTGAGAGGATGTGGGTGTGTGTGTGTGAGAGAGAGTGTATAATGGAGTATAAGTCTGCGAGAGGGTGTGTGTGAATGCATGCGCGCGCGCGTGTGTGTGTGTGTATGAGAGAGAGAGAGAATGTATAGTGTAGTGTGACATAAACCCAAGGTCCCGGTTGAGGCCGTCTCAATGGGTATTGAACTTGGCTATCAGCCTCTGCCCAGCCACTTTCCGTTGTTGCCTATCCTGAAGTTTACCTTGAAGGATAGTTACCCGAAGGTCCAAGGCTGAATGTCCCAGACCGCTGTACTGTTCCCCGACTGGGAGGGAACAATCCTGGCTGGTGATTGTTGTGCAGTGTCCATTCATCTGTTGCTGTAGCCTCTGCTCGGTCTCACCAATATACCAAGACTCAGGGCATCGTTGCCTGCAGCATATGAGATAAACAATGTTGGCTGAGTCACATGAGTACCTGCTGCACTCATAGTGGGTGGTGTCCCCACGTGTAATGGTGGTAATCGTGTCAACATTCTGATAAGTCTTTCATTATCTGCCGTGACAGAGTTGTATCGTGTTATCCTGAAGGCCAGGCAGTTTGCTGCGAACAATTATCTGTTTAAAGTTTGGCGGTTGTTTGAAGGCGGTAAGTGGAGGCGTGGGGAAGGTCTTGGTGAGGTGTTCATCCTCATCAATAATGTGCTGCAGGCTGTGAAGAACATTGCGTAGTGTTTCGGCTCCTGAGAAGTATTGGACAACAAAGGATACAGTTTTGGTTGCAGCTCATGTCTGTCTCCCAAAGGAAGTCATTACAGTTTCATTACACTTGGAACTGGCAGTTGATGAGTTGAAAATTGTACCCCATTCTTATGAGAGCATGCTTGTGTCCTTCCAAGTGTCTGTCATGTTCCTCCTCACCTGAACAGATCCGATGTATGCGAAGGGCTTATCCAGAGGGGGTGGCTGTTTTAATATGTTTCACTAGAGAAGTATAGCACTGTCAGGTTATCCATGGGTTTGCGGTACAGAGAAGTGCTGAGATATCCATCCTTGGTAGAGCTGCATGTGTTCAAAAATGAGACAGATACTAAAGAGTGTGGTGAATGTGATAGAGGGATAAAACTTGTTAATATCACAGTATCGTTGTTTCAGTGACTCCTCACCATGGGTCCACAGGAAGAAATGTCATCAATATATCTGATGTATAGTGTTAGTTGGAGGTCCTGTGCAGAAAAGAAGCCTTGTTCGAACCTCTGCGTGAAAATGTTGGCATACTGGGGTGCATATTTGGTCCCCATGGCTGTTCCATGTGTCTGGATGAAGAACTGGTTGACAAAGGTGAAAATGTTGTGGTCAAGGATGAAGCAGGTGAGTTGCAGGACAGTGCACAGAGATTGGCAGTTGTTGGTATTGAGTACTGAGGCTCTTACCGTGATGCCATCATCATGAGGAATGCTGGTGTAGAGTACTGACATGTCCACGGATTCAACTAGTCCGTGGATGCTGAACGTCTGGAAGGATTGGATCAGAAGTCTTGAAGAATGCTGTCAGTTCACGGTTGTGCTCTTTGGACAGATCAGCTGGTAGTTGCCTGTCGTGTTCCTGATCAGTTGTTTGTACACTTCCTTGCAGAAGTCCATTCTATTCCGAATTACTCAAAAATTGCATAAATCCATGTAAGATTCTGTAGCTCCCACTTTAGAAATAGAATCAGTCTGACCTAACATTGGGACACTGACTTTATGTCTCACCTTCAATGCATTATCTGAGCTGAGATGACACCTATTGTTAAAAGCTATCTTGAGAATGTAAATTTTAAAAAGTTCGGTATTTACAAATGAAGGAACCGAAACTAACATGGTCATCCAAGATGCAAGCTCTCCTGCGCACTTTAGCACAGCTGATCCGCCCTAAAGTGCAGATCTTTGGACTGTGGGAGGAAGCCAGAACACCCAGAGGTAACCAACACAGACACAAGGGGGAGGACATGCCAAACTTCACACAGTCACCCAAGGGTGGAATCAAACCCAGGCTCCTGGCATTATTAAGCAGCATTGCTAACCACTGAGCCACCACCCCACCCAGTGCTTTGAGGTTCTGCTTTGTCTTTGCAGCTTTTAACTTCTCATGTGCCCTCAGCAGAGGCTGTGTCCTGCTGACATCGTTGGACCACACCCATTGCACCTCCCTTCCCCACTTCTCCAGCCCTGAACGCATTGGTTCCTGAATCCTGGCACCAGATTCTGATGCCAGCTGTGCTTCTGCTGCCAACTGCAGAGAACGGAAGCAATCCCCATCACTATTCTGTCCCTTATCTCCCCCTCCCTAACATTGTTCTTACTCCCACCACCCCACAGTTAGTTGCCCCCCCCCCCCTCCCCACAGCCCTCTCTCAGATCCCCTTTACCTGCCTGACCCGGGCTCACACCCTCCTGATCCTGTCCACTGACCCCATCGGAAGGCTCTGTACGGAGGGAAAGACCATCTCCCAGAATAAAAAAACATCTGATTAACTTTCCGCCTTGCCCTCCCAGTGTGTCAGCAACCTGGCTTCCAGCTTCACCTCTCTGAGCCGAAGGTCCTCCAAGTTGCGGTTGCCCTAGATCACATCATCCAGAGCCTTCCACCTTTTGCAAATTGAAAGACAAGTCTCACCCTGCCCTCTCCAGTGTCTATTGTGTAACTGCTTAATCATTTCTCGTGGCCGGGCAGAGACTGATAGCCAAGTTTGGAACCCATGAGGATGGCCTTCACCAGGATCTTGGGTTCATGTTACATTACAGGTAACCCCATTACACTGTACACATTCTGTCTCTCTGTCCCTCACACACAGCCATACATTCTCAAATACTCACGCAGCCACTCTCTCAGATATACGCGCTCTCTCAGATGCACACACATGTACCCACCCACACTCTCACCCACACACACATCCTCTCACAGACTTATACTCCTGCATACTCTCACTTTACCAAGCATGCACACACGCAAATACACACTCTCTCACCAGACTCATGTGTATGCACACACTCACTCACTCTCATGCATTCACACACAGATAAGACTATGGGGTGAATTTGCATTTGCAGAATTATGTTTGTAGATACATTCTATTTTGCTCAAAAAGTGCACAATCTGCAGACAGTCAATCCATGTAATATTTTATAAATTCCTACTTTGGAAACAGAATCAGTATGACTCAAGACAGACTCAAACCTCACATCTTTCATGCATTGTCTGAGCTGAGATGGCACCTCTTTGTAAAACCTTAAGTTATCTCGAGACTGTGACTTAAAAGAAGTTTTGGGATTTACATAGTAATGAACTGAAACCTGCAACCCATTCTAAAGATGAAACACTTAAAAGCAGTCGAGATTTGTTCAATATATCATTTTGCTACAAGTTCTGTGTCTTATGATCCTGCTGTACAGTTACCTGACGAAGGAGCAACACTCCGAAAGCTAGTTCTTCCAAATAAACCTGTTGGACTATAACTGGAATTTTAACTATGTTTCCATTGAAAACAGCCCACCCCTCCCATTGCTGCCAGTAAACTTTACAATGCTGAGGAAACAATGAACCATCAGTCCTGAAAAATGTACAATTCTAATTATACGAGCTACACATTGACTGCTCCTTCTGATATAAGACATTGGAAACCTCGCGTCGGAGATTGAAAGAAATTAGCAGCTTTAAAAGAAAAACCTGTTGGATCTCATAGCCTTCAATGTCTGAGTCCGACGGTTAGTTCAGGTAACTTCTGTTGGGACCCAACTTTGTTGCAGCTTCAGATCGTCCCAGCAAAAAGGGGCACAAAAGGTAGCTTTTTTTTAAAACACACACATACACACACACACACACAAACACTCCCCTGCATCCCACTTTCTTCTCTATTGGTCAGCTGAGTTTTCCCTTTGTAATTCGATCCTTGGTGCAGCCTCAGCCTGGAGGAAGTATTGCTTCACTCAGCAATTGCAACCCAAAGCCTGTATGCAAGTAAGATTCCCCCCGCACATTTGCAGAGGGGCTGTCAAGAGTCAACCACACTGCTGTGGTCCAGAGTCACATATCGGCCAGACCAGGGAAAGGATGCAGCTGGGACGACTGAGTGAATCCTTTCCCACAACGGCAGTTTCCTCCCCTAAAGCATGAGTGAATCAGATTGGGGTGTTTGTTCCCCGAAAATGGTTTCATAATGAGACTCTGAACTCCAGGTTTCTGACTGAACTCCAAATCCGCCATCTGCTATGGTGAGATTCAAACCCGGGAGTCCCCAGAACTGGGTTATTAATGCAGTCGATAATGGCACTCGGCCGAAGCTCCTTCAATCCCCCTGCGATGGGAGGTGAACTCACTGATGTCTCTGCAGGTGGGAGGAGCAGGTGAAGCCCTTCCCACACAGACAGCAAGTCAACGGCCTCTTTGATCCTCCAAGCTGAGTAAATGGTGTGAAGTCCTGTCGTTTTCACAGTCACCGCACTGAATCTCCCTCATTCGGGTGTATCAGTATTCTTCCTGCCACACCAGTGTCCAAGCAGACAGAAGCAAACATTTCTTCTCGACTGGAATGGCTGCTGATATTCAAGTCCCAATGAATCTAGTGGTTCTGTCAGAAGCTGATGTATCTTTTGGTTTCAGATTTCTTTCCCCATGTCTTCCTGCAAAAGAAACCATGAAATAAGTCACGGTCCGTACAGTCAAATGAACATAACATCGGTGACAATTCCTTAGATTGCCAGATACCTGCTGATCATATATTATCCATGACACAGAAACCTAAAAACCCTCATTCAGCCAGATAGCATTAAGTATATAAAGAGGAAAACTTCATTTAGGTGACAATGACCTGGAACAACCTTCCCACAAAGTTGCTGGAAATGGAGCTGAATGAAGGATATGAAAATGAAATGTCAAGGCTGCTTCAGGAAAGAAAGCCAGTAAAGTTGCTGAAATACATCCTGCTGACCTGTTAAATAAAAATGAATACAAGAAATACAGGATGTAATTTCATTACTATATTAGAAGGTGAAAAATCATAGCCATGCAGCTTGTACAACAGCGAATATCAGATATACACCATATGAAGCAATCATAAAATCCCTGCAGTGCAGAAAGAAGCCATTTGACCCATCGAGCCTACTCCGCCATTCTTTAAGATCATGGCTGATCTATCCATCATCTCAGCTCCTCTTAGCTGCATTATCCTGACTACCCTAAATTCACCTACCATCCAAAATCCCATCGAAATGTGTCTTGAATATGCCTGCTTCTGTTGCTTCCTTGGGCAAAGAATTCCATAGATTCACCACTCTCCAGGAAACGTAGTCCCTCCGCCTCTGCCTTAAACCTACCCCTAATCTTGTTACCTAGTCTAACCCACCAGCAGAAACGACGAGATAGGATGGGTCTGGGTGGCATGCTGTTCGATGGGTCAATGTGGACTTGATGGGTTGAATGGCCTCCTTCCACACTGCAGGGCTTCTATGATTTACTGCAGTTGTGTTTGCCCAGGACCTCAACTCCCAGAACCTCCCAACTTCTGCAAATTGAAAGACAAGTCCCACCCTGCCCTCTCATATGTGTGTTATCTAACCGCTTCATCGCTTCCAGTGAATACAGCCCACACCTCCCATTGCTGCCGATAACCTTTACAATGCTGATGCAACAATACAATACCCGCAATACTGAAAACCGTAAGGCTTCTGATGATACCAATTTCTGATTCACCGCTCCTTCTGATGCACAGCATTGGAAGTACATTGTTGGGGGCTGAAAGAAATGAGCAGTTTAAAACAAAAACCCACCTAACCCTTCACTAGGCTTCCTGCTCAGGACACTTTACTTAAAACACTTCAACCCCACATTGCAACAAGTTCCACATTCCATCAAAATCCTGGATGTCCTCACTTCCTCAGTTGCTGTCTCTCAAATGAAAGATTTCATTGTAGCTTCTGCTCCCAGTAAGGACAAAATATCTTTGAAAGCTGCTCTGAAATTCCAGTCTTCACAACAATACTTCTGCTTTCCTTCAGTCCAAATTGTCTGTGCTGACCAGATATCCCAAATTAACATAGTCTCATTTGTCAGCACTTAGCCTATATCCCTCTCCATTCACCCTGTTACCAGATGCCATTTAAAATGCTGTAAATATACCAGCCTCCACCACGGCCTCTGGCAGCTCATTCCATGCTTGCATCACTCTCTGTGTGAGAAAGTTGTCCATAAGGTTCCTTTTAAATCTTTCCCCTCTCACCTCAAATCTATGCCCTCTAGTTTTGGACTTCCCTACTATGTGGAAATGTTTTTGGATATTCACCCTATCCATGCTCCATATGAACTTCTATAAAGTCACCCCTCAGCCTTCAATGCTCCAGGGAAAACAGCCCCGGCCTATTCAGCCTCTCCCTATAGCTCAAACCCTCCAACTCTGGCAATAGCCTTGTAAATCTTTGCCAAACCCTTTCAAAGGTTCACAACACTTTTCCTGTAGCAGGGTAACCAGAACTGAACACAGTATTCCAAAAGTGGCCTAATCAATGTCCAGTGCAGGGGCAACATGACCTCCCAACATCTGTACTGAAATGCACTGACCTATAAAGGCAAGCATACCAAACACCCCCTTCACTGTCCTGTCTACCTGCGACTCCACTTTCAAGAAACTATGAACCAGCACTCAAAGCTATCTTTATTCAACAACACTCCCCATTAACTTTGCAGATCCTGCCCTGATCTGCCTTTCCAAAATCAAAATTTCAAAATGGGGTTGAGAAACGTATCAGTCGTGATTGAATGGTGGAGTTGATCTGATGGGCTGAATGGCCTCATTTCTGCACCTATGTCATATGGTCTTTTGCTGTCCTGGACACAAAGTGTGAGAATTGGGAGCAGGAATAGGTCATTTGGTCTTTCCAGTCGGCACCAGCATTGAACAGTTCATAACTGGATATAAATATACCGGCATCTAGGTGAACAGGGTGGGATTTTTTTCACCGCAGCATCGGAGGTTGAGAGATGACCTTAGAGAGGATTATAAAATCTTCAGGGGTATCGATGAGGTGAACAGCAGGTATTCTTTCCCTGGGATGGGTGTTTCAAGGTTAGGGAGCAAACTTTGAAGATGAGAGGAGAAATATTTTAAAAAGACATGAGGGGCACCTTTTTATTTTAAGACAGAGAATGGTTCTCATGTGGTATCAATGTCCAGAGGAGGTGGTGGATGCAGGTACAGTTACAGTGTTTAAAAGACATTTGGATAAGTACATAGAGTCATAGAGATGTACAGCATGGAAACAGACCCTTCGGTCCAACGCATCCATGCCGACCAAATATCCCAACCCAATCTAATCCCACCTGCCAGCACCCAGCCCATATCCCTCCAAACCCTTCCTATTCATATACCCATCCAAATGCCTCTTAAATGTTCCAATTGTAATAGGAAAGGTTCAAAGAATCTGGGCCAAACACTGGCAGGTGGGACTAGTTTAGTTTCAGAACACAGTCAGCATGGACTAGTTGGACTTAATGGTTTGTTTCTGTGCTGTATGACTGTAACTGTTCTATACTGGTCTTAAAACCATTTTCTTACCTCCCCCAATACCCATCACTTCTTTGTTCTTCAAAGTCAAATGAACTCAGCCTTGAATACATTCAATGACTGACCTAACTGCAGGAAGACATCCCCACTTCTGAACTCAATTCCTCTTGCTAATATACCACTTGCCTTGCTGATTGCTTGCTGCGCCTGTCTGACAACTGGTGTAGAAGGACGCTGAGGCCCCTTTGTCCATCCACACATCATTCCTGATGAAGGGCTCATGCCCAAAACATTGACTCTCCTCCTCCTCAGTTGCTGCCTAACCTGCTGTGCTTTTCCAGCGCCGCACTTTTCAACTCTGACCTCCATCATCTCACTTTGACCACATCTCAACATATCACCATTTAAACAATACGTCTCCTCTCTACGCTTTTCTTTTACATCAAAGGCTATAGATTGTGTCACTGCATTTGCCATGTGTTTGTAAATTGAGACAGACCTGGATCAACTTTTCCAGAGTCTGTCCCTCCGCCGCCCCCCGATTCACTCTTTCCTTTTAGTTGCTGCAAGTTAACAATTGAACCCCAGAATGAAACAAAAAATGGAAAAAGTGGTGAGAAACAGACTGTTGTACTCACAAAAGTTAGACAGAGGAAGGAAGTTACAGTCTATCGTGAAGTTCACAGAGGAAGGAACAGCAGCAGCTTCAGAGCTCATCGTCCAACCTCCACATTTCGACAATGGCCGGCTCTGGTTGGCAGGAGGACCAGTATCCTTCCGGTCCTCCAAGGTTCTCCATTGGTCCATGGAAAGGAGCTGACGCGCAGTTTCTGCGGGCACCAAGGAATATGCGCAGTGCTTTGCTGACACTGGCGGTCATGCGCAGTATTTGCTGACACCGCGGAGCATGCTCAGTGTGCAGGAATTTGTTACAAATTTTAAAGTTAAAAATCACAAAACACCTGGTTATAGTCCAACAGACTTATTTGGAAGCACTAGCTTTCAGAGCGCTGCTCCTCCATCAGGTGGTTGTGGAGTATAAGATCGTAAGACACAGAATTTATGATCTTATACTCCACAACCGCCTGATGAAGGAGCGGCGCTCCGAAAGCTAGTGCTTCCAAACAAGCCGATTGGACTGTAACCTGGTGTTTGTGATTTTTAACTTCGTACACCCCAGTCCAACACGGGCACCTCCACATCATGACAAATTTTAAGTGTCCAAATGCGAATACGAGAGAAAAACACCAAAGCAAATTTTGTCGAAATGTTTTTCCCCTGTGCCTAGACATGTTATTCCTTTTGCATTTTGTCTGGCTGCTCAACGTTTCTGTCGTTTCCCCAGGGTAGAAGTATTGCAAAACTACAGGGTATAGGTTTAGGGTGAGGGGAAAAGATTTTAAAAGATTTGAAAGACTCGGAATATAACATTCACCCCTTACAGGGCGAAAGTGAGGACTGCAGATGCAGGAAATTAGGGTCGAGAGTGTGGAGCTGGAAAAGCACAGCAGGTCAGGCAGCATCTGAGGAGCAGGAGAATCGACGTTTTGGGCAAAACCCTTCATCAGGAAATAGCCATGGGGAACTGCAGGGCTGTAGCGTAATCGAGTGAGTCTGGGTAGGATGCTGTTGGGAAGGTCGGTGTGAATGGTCTGCAGGGATGATATGCCTTAGCCATGCTTATATTGAGAAATGGTTGCCACAAATCTGCTGTGGGACGAGTGGGTTCCAGTTCGTGGGACACTGACACCAGTCCTGGGGAAGGTGGGATTTGTGCTGTCTCTCGCTTCCCATTCTGCCCCTTGTCCATTTTCTCCCCACCCACTGCCCCCGCCCTTTCTCCCCTCTTCACACTGCACCCCGATTCTCTCCCCAACCCTCTGAACCCCAGTCATTCTCTGCTCCACAACCTCTGTCTCCTCTCCATTTCTCTCCCTTCTCCAGTGCCCCCGCCCGTCCTTTCTCGTGCCTCAGCCCTCTTTGATCTAGTGGCCGAGCAGAGGCTGATAACCAAGTTTAGAACACATGAGGATGGCCTCAGCCGAGACCCTGGGTTCACGTCACACTACAGGAGACCCAGCTACACAATACACTCTCACACACACAAGCACACTCTCTTACATACTCACACGCTCGTGCAGACCCTTTCTGATAGACATGCTCTCTCTCAGACACACAGTAATACATCCCCACACTCAAACCTACGCACACATCATCTCACATGCTTATACTCCATCTCACACACACATAGTACCCAGCATGCACACACACACACACTCACACACAGTACCCAGCATGCACACGCACACACACGCTCTCTCTCTCATGCATGCACTCACATATAGAAGTCTTTGGGGTGAATCTGCGTTTGCAGGATTATATATTTGGAAATAGAACCCGTCTCACTCAAGATTAGGATACAGATAGACCCTACCCTCACAGCTTTCATGCATTGTCTGATCTGAGGTGTCACCTCCTTTTATAGAACCTAAAGTTACCTGGAGAATGTGACTTTTAAAAGGTTCTGGGATATACAGATTAATGAACCGAAATCTACAACCCGTTTTAAAAGATGAAAGACTCAACAGCAATCTAGGTTTCTTCAATATATCATTTATGTTACATGACACTATAATCTTTTATTCTATATTCTGTGTCTTATGATCCTCCTCCACAGCAACTACAGGTCCAAGGAGATCTGTCCCAACTTTCCAATCTAACTTCAGAACTGACACTCCTCAGGCACGGCACCATTCACGTCAACCTGTTCCTACCCTGACACCAACGAGCCACATGCCATGGACGCAGCCAGCTCCAGAAGCCGCTGAGACTTGCTCAGTACGAAATACATTGTACATTGCTTCCAGAATTTCAAGCCGCAACGAGTTTCAAGAACATCTGCTTCTCAGTCTGTCTCCTGCTCCCAGAACACTGCTGTTTGTCCCGTCCCCAGGGACCGGGCTCTCTCCAGTAGCGGATAATTGAACCATTTTGTTTCTGCTTGCAAGCTGTGCTGGTGGAAGGCAGAGCCCATTCGCTCTTCTGCTCTCTCTCACTATCACTTGGGGTAGGAGACGTCATTGACACGAATACATCAAATGGCAACTTTGAACTTGTTCCAAAGGTCTGTTATCGGAGAAATGGCAAGGTGATGTGCTATCGGGACAGACAGAAATGGACACCGGAGACTCTTCCCTCAGGTAAATTGATATGAGTGCCTTCTTGTGCAGCCTGTTTGGTGTTCAGAATTTGTCTTGACACAGCAATCCTGCAGAAAGTATTTTGTTACACGGGCGTCTGTTTCTTTACCGCAGGAAATGGACAAAAAAACAGCAAGTCATGTGTTTCAACTTCACCAGTTCATTACCATCTGAGCGAAGAGGTTTCACACTTGAGATCAGAACACACCGACAGAAGAGGACGAGGCAACTCAGAGCTTCACAAGGGTGCCAGCGCAACTGTGTAAATCTGACCCTAACCACTCTCTGCACGAAAATGTTCTTCATAATGTTATTTTTACTTCCTCTCCTCAAGACTCTGCCTAATTGTTGGCGATCCTTCAGGCGTGGTACCATTTTCACTATATTGTTTTCTCTGTCTAGACGCCTCGTGTCTTGGAAAACGTCAACTGGGCCAGATTTCAAACGTATGTTCCTCAAGGAGAGCTGTCCCAACTTTCCAATCTGCCTTAATTACTGACATTCCTCATACACGGCACAATTCACGACAACCTGCCCAGCGCTGTCTCCAATCACAGCAATTCCCCGCTTCCTGAAATTTGACTCTCAGATTGGAGCAATAACGCAGTTGGAGGATTCATTCAGACCCGGATTGTGTGGGCGAACAATCTGCAATACTTGTTCTAACTTTGAACAAGTGTTTCGCTTCGCTGTGTTCGCTGCAATGGTAGCTCAGCCCCATCCCCTACTTCTGGCAGTCTGATCTCGTTTAACGAAGATGCTTTTGTGAAAAAGTGATCTCGCACTTTTGCTCTTCTGCTGTCTCCATCACTGAATCACTTGGGTGAGAGGTGTCAGTTTCACTAAAAAGGCCCTGACCTTGCGGTTGCCTGCCACTTTAACACATCACCCTGTTCCCTGACCAACATCTCTGTCTCAGGCTTGCAGCAGTGTTCTAGCTCCAGATGAAAGAACAACACCTCATTTTCCACTTGCCGAATCGTTGTGGATCCTTTCAGGTGTGGGAGCATTTTCACAACATTATTTCCTGTTTCTAGGTCCCTCATGACTTGGAAAAGTTCGGTTCTCCGAGGAGAGCTGTTCAATTTTCCAATCTCCCTTGATTGTTGACATTCCTCAAACACCGCACCACTCACGTCAACCTGTTGAACACTATCTCCAACCATTTCACTTCCCTGTCTTCTGCCTCATTCGTACTCCAAACAGCCCAACCTCGTTTCACGAAGGCGTTTTTTGAGAAAATTAATCAGGCGGTTTTGCACAAGTCAAGTTAAAACACGCGGGCTCGTCCGGGATTTGAACCCGGGACCTCTCCCAGCTCGGTGCAGCAAAAGGGCCCAAAACGAGAATCATACGCCTCGACCAACGAGCCAGAGGGCTGAAGCGCTACTAACCCCCCACACCGCTTGCGCGACATGAGACTTGCTCAGTATGAAATACATTTGAGATTGCTCTGAGAATTGCAAACGGCAAAGAGTTTCCCGAACAGCTGCTTCTCATTCAGTCTCCCTGCTGCTGTTTGTCCGGTCCCCAGGAACCGGGCTCTCTCCACTGGCAGATAATTCAACCATTTTGTTTCGAAACTTTTCTCTGACACCCGAGTGGCCAGTGACAAGCATTGCCCTCCTCAACATAGGATACAGAGAACAGGAGAAGACCACGCAGACCTCCACGAGTGTATCAACGCGACTGTGCACATTGGGCCAGTATATCACTGGGAAATATTTATGTCCAAGCTTTTTTTCGGCAGCAGATGAGAAGGCGAGGTGCAGAACAGAGCGCTGTTATACCGGAAAGCTGCTAAAGACGACATTGAGTGAATAGGAGAGAATGCTTTCTCAGCTGGGTTATGGTCCCAACACGCACCCGTTGTGCCAGGGGTTCCACCTCGGTTCCACTCTTCCTTCACTCGCAACACCCCACACCCACCTCCCATAGTGCCAAGGCACTTTCCCCTGCAACCGCCGAATGTGTAACACCTGCCCATTTACCTGCTCCCTCCTGAATATCCAAGGGCTCAAACATACCTGCCAGGTCAAGCAGCACTTTTGCCACAACCTAGTCCGCTGCATTCGCTGCTCACAGTGTCGTTTCCCCAATGTAGCATGAAGCATAAACTGGGTGACTGCTTCGCAGAACATCCCGGTTCTGCCCGCAGAAAAAAGGCCCGCCACAGTGATGACACTTTTGTCATCAAAAAATGAAGTAAATTAGAGGAAAACTACAACACCATCAACAATATCCTTACTGGCATAAAATTCACAAAAGAGGAGAACAACAACAAAGTGCCATTTCGAGATGTCACAGTAGAGCGAACAGTCAATGGTAAATTCAAAACAGCGTCTACAGGAAAACAACACACACGAACCAAGTACTTAGCTACAGAAGCAATGATCCCTACACATACAAACAAGCCTGAATCAGGACACTATTTCAACGAGGCATGACACACTGCAGGAGCCAGTAACGACGAAGACCAATAAGGAACTGTACAGCGCATTTAAGGAGAATGGGTAGGCAAAAGGTCCACTGAGAAATACTTCCCTGACCGGGAATGGAACCCGGGCCGCAGCGGTGAAAGCGCCGAATCCTAACCACTAGACCACCAGGAAGACAGCAGGGCTCTCTCACAGCTCTAATGTAAATTGCTTCCCTGCCCGGAAATCGAACCTGGGCCACAATCGTGAGAAGGCTTCCACCAATGTCATTGCTTGTATCCAATGCTCCCGATGCGGTCTCCTCTACATTGGGGAGACTGGAGACTCCTCGCAGAGTCAAGTCACAGCGCTTGAGGGAACATCTCCACGACACCCGCAGCAATCAACCCCATCACCCTCTGGCCCAACATTTCAACCCCCCTCCCACTCTGCCCAGAACATGCAGGTCCTGGGCCTCCTCCATCGCCGCTCACTCCCCACCCGATGCCTGAAGGAAGAACGCCCCACCTTTCGCCTCGGATAAATTCAACCCCAGGACATCAATGTGGACTTCACCAGTTTCCTCATTTCCCCTCCCCCCACCTTACCTCAGTTCCACCCTTCCAGCTCAGCGCTGTCCTCATGACCTGCCCTACCTGCCAATCTCCCTTCTCAACTGTTCGCTCCACCCTCCTCTCTGACCTATCACCTCCATCCCCACCCCCATTCACCTATTGTACTCTTTGCTACCTTCGGCCCAGCACCCGCCAATTTATCTCGCCATCCCTGGAAGCGTCCTGCCTCTATTCCTGATGAAGGGCTTAAGCCCGAAATGTCGATTTTCCTGCTCCTCGGAAGCTGTCTGACCTGCTGTGCCTTTCCAGTACCACTCTGATCTAAACTCTGGTTTCCAGCATCTGCAGTCCCCACTTTTGCCTACCCAATAAACCCAGTGTGACGATTTCACATCAACAAACTGACACTAGCAGACACAACGTCTTCAGAAACCCTAGCCACATTACTTTACATTAAAGACATCTGGGAAATGATTTCCAGATAACTCAACCCTCTCAGCATTAAACAACGGCTAGTGAACCTTAAATACCCTATACAAACAACCCGCAAACGTATGTTATTTACAAAATACCATACAAGGAAATATATACATGAACTCTGCCGCACAGTTCTCTGTGGCAAGAAATGCTGGGATGAGATAAGGAAGATTTTTTTCAGCCAAAACGAATCGGCACTGACTGGACAGCCATTTAAAATCAACGCTGTCAGGCCAGGATGGAAGATCCAACAGGATGAACAGATTTCTTATTTCCTGAAGATTTACAAAGCTGAGACTGGGTTTTGGTGTTTGTTCCCTTTCCACTCCCAGGAGCCGCAGTGGTTGGGGAGGTGAGTTGGAGAAAGTGAAATATGTCCATGAGCAGCGTGTGGGGCGATTTCAGCTTCCCCTCCTCTGACAGCGCTGTGACGTGACTCTGATGTTCTCAGGGACACTTACTGACGCGAGACAGTGAAAAGATTCCCTTTCCCGCAAATTAGGAATTCAAACCGTATGCCGGCTTCATGACAATGAGAAAGATTAATTGGGGTGTGTGAAGAAGCTGTGAGCTGCATTTCAAAGAGGTAGGTGGAGTCAGATGCGTCATCCATTGCGCCCCGGCAATGTGCGTTCCTGACGCCACCATGCTGCAGAGTTCTGACGTTAACACGGACATGCGCAGCAATGGGAACATTCACAAGAGGAACAGCCAAAGATAATCACCGTCACTGCTTCCCTTCCATTGTCCTAACTTGGTAAAGCAGTACCTTTCACTGGCAAATAAAACACATTCGTCCTCAGGTGCCTGCTTCATTTCGATCACGACTTCACGCCCCTCACTGTTCTCGTCTCATTTCCAACACTTGGCTCATAGCCTCAAAAGTAGCTCTGTGGGTATCTGCTTGTTCCACCCTGACAGGCAATGCGTTGCAGATTTCCAACCCCTCCACTGATGTGAATCTTAAAGAAGAAACCGGGGAACAGTCTTCCTTTCTTTTTGACGACATTTCTCAACTGTTGTCGGCAAGGTTCACACCTGCGTGGGGAAACCGCAATCGATCTCAAATCCATCGTATTAACCACTCGACCCACGAATAAAGAACCACACTGACAGCTTCATTTCCCAGGTCTCTGCCTGCGGAGCTGAGAAATAGTGAGTTATTGCTGGGTTTGTTTGAATACAATCACTTCACAGGTTTCGAAAGGGTTACATATCTGCACATGGCGAGTCTGGTTGTTTCATCACGAAAGATGAAATAAACTTTCAGTTAAAAGCAAAAACAGAAATTGCAGGAGCAACTCAGCAGGTCAGGCACCATCGGTGGAAAGAGAATCAGAGACAATATTTCAGAACTCTGTTTTCTCCCACAGGTACTGCCAAACCGGCTGAGTTTCTCCAGCAGCTCCTCTTTGTGTCTCTGATTCTCAGCATCCGCAGTCCTTTACGTTAGAAATTAAATCAATTCAGCCTCATGTGCAGGAATGAGAATCCTTTCAATTTCCCAAAAATTGGCAGAGATTTCAAGGCATTTGGAAAAAAAAGTAAAAGTGACATTAGGAAGAACACTTTCTTGTCCCTGTCTGACCGTGACAAGGAGGCAGATTCAAGAACACAAAAGGGAATTCGGTGGCCATGTCCAAAGTAACAATGTGGAGACTTACAGGGCGAAGGCAAGAGAATGATACGAATAGAGACTCTCATTTACTTGCTGTGTAGAACCAGCAGAGCTAATGTGGGCCTCAAATTGCGCTGTGACACGTGTTGTGATTCAGAGTGAACTCACAGTTCAATCAACGGAAGGTGGGGATTTAGAAAAGTTTATATTTATCCAATCTCCTCACGTCAACGCAACAACAAAGTGGTTTAATTATCCGCCAGTGGAGAGAACCCGGTTCCTGGAGATGGGACAAAAAGCTGGCTAAGGGATATCAATCCACATTGCTCTCTTTGCCACGAGTTCAGAGGGAGAACATTGGAGGGACAAAGGAGAGAATAACGATCTGTGTCGGAGGGTGACTAACTGTTCATGGAGACTATTCGTGGCTAACAATAAGTCGTGTGTAACAGCAGACGATGTGATAACACGGCCTCGTGTGGGTGTGGTAGGGATCAAGGGCATGGGGGAGTTCGGGTCCAAATAACATTGAACTCGATCTTGAAGACTGGAGGATTCCAAACGGAAAATGAGGCGCTGGTCTTCCATCTGGAGTGGAGCTTTGCTGGAACACTGCTGCATGCCTGAGACAGAGATGTGGGTCAGGGAACAGGGTGGCGTGTTAAAGTGACAGTCAACCAGAAGCTCATCGCTTCTGGGTGGGCTCGAACCACCAACCTTTCAGTTAACAGCCGAACGCGCTGACCAATTGCACCACAGAGACAGGCGATGACGTGGGCTGCGCCATCGCTTAGGGGAGGCTATTAGTGAATTCATAATTCAGCCTCCCGGCCTCGAATTCCAGTTGTCGTCTATCAGTTTTACTTTTCCATAATAAAGCCTGGGACATTCATTGTGGAGACACCGGGGACAGGCTGGAGACACATCCATGTCAGGAGGAACTAGCTTTCTTACTCCGGGCCGTCATCCTTCGAGCCTTTCCGTGTTTTGCCGGTTCCCGAGTTCTCTCATTGGCTCGGAGGCGAGAAGGGGTTTGAATTCCTGATGTGCAGGAACGACAATTCTTTCAATGTCTCAGATCAGGTCATGTCCCGAGAGCATCAGAGTCAATCTCCCGGCCTCTTCAACAAGGGGACGGTGTCTGGACTGTCTCTACTCAGTCGGACAGTTCATCTTTCATTCTCCTCTCAATCCGCTTCCCAAAGAGTTTCTAAAGATTCACAAAGCTGGAGACTGGGATTTCTGTTTTGCTTCATGAACATTTTTCCATTTCGTAACTGACAATATTTTGCCAAAACCTCTTCCCAATTGTACGCCATGATTCATTTCCAGGGATGAGGAATTTCCATTTTGGAGAGACATTCCCAAGGTTGGGAATGTTCGCTTTGGAGCAAAGAAGGTTAACTGGAGATTTCCTGGGGCTGTTGGTCATGATGGGAGAAGAAGCGGTGGGAATGGGCAGATTAATGATCAGAAGAATCAATTGCCACTGACCAGAGTCAGTTACCAGAGGACAGGGATTGAAGTTCTTGAATGAAAAGCAGCACTTGTGCCCATTAAACATAGAGAATACTGCAGAAAGCCAACAGGTCGAGCAGCATCTGTGGAAAGGTAAACAGAGCTGACGTTGTGAGGCTGGTACTTTGTTTGTTCACAACCCGACTTTCCTGCATGGCAATCAATTCCCAGACATGAGAAAACTGGATTTTATCGAGACGGGTTTTGTGAAGTTTGAGCGATAATGCAGCCAACAGGAAGTCATTTAAAATCGCCAGTGAAGAAAGCATAGTCAGCAGGTTACCACCCTGAGCGGGGGAGCCCCAAAGGATCTCTACGCCAGCACCTTAAGTGTTCGGCGACAACTACACGCCCAAAGTTGTGGTCTAACATTTCTCATGGAATGGTTCTAACAGGAAAGGTGAGTATTGGGCTTGTCCTGTCCGCGCCATAGTCCCAACCTATTCTGTTCCCCTGGATTTGATCAGGACAGAGGAGGCTGATGGGAGATCGAACTGAACTACACACATTGATGAGTGATAGAACGGGTGGGAAGGATCCATTCCCATGCATAGAGAGATTAATAATCAGGGCCGAAAATAAGGAGCCACTTCAAGAAATTTGGGGTTCATTAGCAAAGCTAATGTGGAACTGTTCACAGAAAATTGTGGTGAAAGTCTCTCGAGTTATTTTGATGAGAAGTGTTGATGATGCTAATACAATCGATAGGATGAACGTAGATTGGTAAATGTATTTGGTGACAGTTCTGTTCTAGCCCTGTGAGCGAAACCTGGATCTGAAGGAATAAAAGGGACATTAACAACATCGATCTGAAATTGGATACGTGACAAGAAACAGAGCCATCATTAACAGTTGGCTTTTGAACTGGAAAGGTTTTCTCGTGAAATTAGCTTGAGGCTTGAGGTATGCAAGGTCAAGATAATTTAGGTAAAACACGGAAACGCTATCCTCACTAGCAGACAGTGAAAGGATTACAAGATGCAAATTAAACATTTTCGATAAGTGATACAGGGGACTGGGAAGATAAGTATTATAAACTGTGAACAACAAAGTTCTGGAGCACAACACTTACATTCAAAGACCGAAAACATCCAGGTCCTGATTAATCAGATCGCATTGTGGTGCTTTTCTGCAAAACATCCACTTGCAATGTCCTACAAAAGAGTGACAAAACCCATCCCTGTCAGCCGAAGATAGAAAATCCGAAGGGATGAAGGTTTGCTGATTTTCTGAAGATTCACAAAGCTAAGACTGGGTTTTGGTGATTGTTTCCTTTCCACTCCCAGGAGCCGCAGTGGTTGAGGCGTTGAGTTGGGGAAAGGAAAGTGTGCCCGTGAGCAGCGTGTGGGGCTATTTCAGCTTCCCCTCCTCTGACAGCGCTGTGACGTGACTCTGATGTTCTCAGGGACACTTACTGACGCGAGACAGTGAAAAGAGTCTCGTTCCCGCAGATCGGGAATTCAAACCGTATGCCGGCTTCAGGACAATGAGAAAGATTAATTGGGGTGTGTGAAGACACTGTGAGCTGCATTTCAAACAGGTAGGTGGAGTCAGGTGCGTCATCCATTGCGCCGCGGCCCTGTGCGTATCTCACGCCGCCATGCTGCAGAGTTCTGACGTTAACACGGACATGCGCAGCAATGGGAACCTTCACAAGGTGAACAACCAAAGATAATCACCGTCACTGATTCCCTTCCACAGGCCCAACTTTGTGAAGCAGTATCTTTCACTGGCAAAGGAAATACCCTTGTCCTCAGGTGCCTGCTTCATTTCGATCACGATTTCAAGCCCCTCACTGTTCTAATCTCATTTCCAAACACTTTGCTCATAGCCTCAAACGAAGCTCTGCGGGTATCTGCTTGTTCCACCCGAACAGGCAGTGGGTTACAGATTCCCACCAGTCCCAATGTGAGTGAAATACTTTTCCCCCTCCGCTGATTTGAATCTCAAAGAAGAAGCCGGGGAGCAAGCTCCCTTTCTTTTCGACGACATTTCTCATTTTGTACTCGGCAGGGTTCACACCTGCGTGGGGAAACCGCAATGGATTTCAAGTCCATCGCATGAACCACTCGGCCCACGAATACAGAACCACACTGACAACTTCACTTCCCCGGTCTGTCTGCCTGTGGAGCTGAGAAAGAGTGAATCATCGCAGAGTTTGTTTGAATCCAATCACTTCACAGTGATTCGAAAGGGTTAAATATCTGCACATGGCGAGTCGAGGTGTTTCATCCCAAAAGGTGAAATGAACTTTCCATGAAAAACAAAACGAGAAATTGCAGGAGGAACTCAGCAGGTCAGGCAACATCTGTGGAAAGAGAATCAGAGACAACATTTCAGAATTCTGTTTTCTCCGACAGGTACTGTCAAACCTGCTGAGTTTCTCTTTTTGTCTCGGCTTCTCCACATCCGCAGTCCCTTACGTTAGACATGAATTCAATTCAAAAACCCCTTTGTGGAGAGGATTTCCGTTTGGGGAACACTTTCCTGACCCCATTAAAAGCGTTCAGCTTCGAAGCCGAGGAAGAACAGCAAACACAGCGCCCCTGGGTGGGCTCGAACCACCAACCTTTCGGTTAACAGCCGAACGCGCTGACCAATTGCGCCACAGAGACAGGCGCTGGGGTGGGATGCACCATCTTTAGGGGAGGCTATTAGTGAATTCATAATTCAGCCTCCCCGCCTAGAATTACAATTGTTGTCTTCCGCGCAGTCTTGCGAGGAATCCCGGCTTTCTTAACTTGACTTGTGCAAAAATGCCCGATTAAACTTCTCAAAAAGAACCTTCGTTAAACGAGACTGGGCTCACTGGAGTACGAATGGGACAGCAAGTGAAATGATTGGAGAGAGCATTTAACAGGTTGACGTGTTTACTTCCCAAATTTTCTTCTCCCTATGCCAATTGGCACGTGGCTTGGGCAGTAATGTTATTACACACACTGGAGCAGTGGGATTTGAACCTGAGCCTCAGGGCTCTATGGGAGACTCCAGCTTCACCACACAAAAAAAAACTCTAGTAGATAGGTCCTCTTCTGTTGAATGAGAGGAAACAGCTTCCTCCTCAACATGATAGACGACCACTGTACCCTCCGTGCACATTACAATAACTTGAGCCGCCTCCTGTTGAATGAATGAGTGTGAACCCCTCTCCGAGTTCCAAGAAGCGGGGGGCCCGGCTGGAGGCTGGATTTGCTCAAGGCTTGTATCTATTAACTTATTTAAATGGTACCTCCTGTATGGGGCTATGGTTTACATTAAAACCGGAGGATCATGTCAGAGTGTTTGTTTATATTTAGCAGTTGTAGTTGGTAAAATACACTCCCTGGAGGAGCACCTTCTATGATGCTGGATTTCTTGCCTTCTGCCCTTCCCCCATTTGTTATCTCTCATCTCGATTTTACATTTTCACTCAAATTTAATTTCACATTAATCAGCCTTGGTATTCACTGTATATTATTAATTAATCTGTTGGATTGTTGTAAAACAAAATTAATGGTGTAATTTCATTTATGTTGTCTGAGTTTGACATTGAATGTGCAGGTGTGAATGCCAGTAAGTTGTAAAAATAAATCAAGAACTTGTGGTTTTTAAACAAAAAGACGAGTTCAATGGTATTACTGGCATTGTCTCCTTTGAGGATGATGATTATAGTCTGACCAACAAACCATTTCATGCAGTCACCCAGTTTAATTAAAGTCTTTTGGAAAATAACTCTGGCAGGCAAAGATTTATACAACCCAAAATACGGTTGGTAATCATGTATATTCTTATCTTTTAAACCGTAACAGAAGACATTACGTGGCGGTTTGAGACTGAAACTTCGCTGGAAAGAATGTAGATTGATGAGGGAAGTCAAAATGGCAGAATCTCGGGCCACAATCTATCAGTCCGGCTTGATTGCATGAGTGGTGGTTCTTCAAAAGCACTTCCAAGTCATGACCTCAACCAACAAGAACAGACAAGTGTGAACACAGGATTCCGACTGCAAGATATTTTTTTTTTAGATAGATTAGATAGATTACTTTCAGTGTGGAAACAGGCCCTTCGGCCCAACAAGTCCACACCGACCCGCCGAAGCGCAACCCACCCATTCCCCTACATTTACCCCTTACCTAACACTACGGGCAATTTAGCATGGCCAATTCACCTAACCTGCACATCTTTGGACTGTGGGAGGAAACCAGAGCACCCGGAGGAAACCCACGCAGACACGGGGAGAATGTGCAAACTCCACACAGTCAGTCGCCTGAGTCGGGAATTGTAACCCGGGTCTCTGGCGCTGTGAGGCAGCAGCGCTAACCGCTGTGCCACCGTGCCGCCCACAATATCGCATTGTTTCTTTGTTATTGTCCAAAATGCTGGAACTCACTCCTGAACATTGTTGCAGTCCACACCATATTTGTGAAGCAATTTAAGAGACTGTTCAGCACCACCTTTTCAAGGTCAGTTTGGGAAGAGTTGGCACTGCCAATGATATTCACATCTCATGAAGTAGTAAGCAAAGAGCCCACGGTGTTGGGAGGCTGTATGTTAGCATGGATAGAGGATTGGCGAACTACCACAGTTGTGGTAAGGGGCATGTTCAGCATGACAACTTGTAACTAGTGGTGTACCACAGGGATCAGCGCTGGGGCCAACATTATTTACAATATATATACGAATTACTTGGATAAGTAAAGTGAATGTACTATTGCTGAATTTGCAGAAGAGACAGTTGATGTGAAAGCATGGTGAGGATGACATTAGATATCTGGAGAGGGATATAGACAGGTTAAGCAAATGAGCGAAAGCTTGGCAGATGAGAAAATGAGGTAATGCAGTTTGTCAGGAGGTGAAGAACTGAATATTAAATGGAGAAAGCTTTAGAATAGAGGGATTTGGAATCAAATCCACGAGTCTCTTCATCCAGTTTCAGTGAGTAATAGGGAGGCAAATGGGAGGTTGGCCTTTTCAATAGAGTAGAAATGTAGGGAGGTTATAGTTAACCTATGTAAGGCATTAGTCAGGCCACAACTGAATACTGCGAACAGTTTAGGGCCGTTTACCTGAGGAAAGATATATTGGTATTGGAGGCAGTCCAGAGAAGGTTGACCATGATGATACCAGGATGGAAAAAATGTCTTATGAGGAGAACTGAATAGGTTGGGCCTGTGCTTATTAGAAGTTAGAAGAATTAGAGGTAACCTTATTGTCACGTACAAGATTCTGAGGAGACTTGACAGGCGAGACGTGGAAAAGTGGGTGAGTCTGGGACCAGAGGAAGTAACCTCTAAATAGGAGATTGCATGTTTAGGACAGATAGGAATTTCTCCTGAGGGCAGTAAATCTGTGGAACGTGATACTACAGAGGGCTGTTGAGCCTGGGTTGTTACGTGCATTCAAGGCTGAGATAGTTTTTTTTAAATCAATAAGTGAATTGAGGATTATGGGGAAATGGCAGCAAAATGGAGTAAATGTTTCCCAGAATAATCGTGATCTGAATAAATGGCAGAGTCAGCTCAATGGGCTGAATTGATTAGTAAATAGTAAATAGTAAGGAGGAAAAGGATACAACTGGCAATTACAGACCAGTCAGTGTTGGAAAGCCTAGAGATTGTAGGGAGTTGTTGGCATTTGGGAATTGTTCCTGGATTTAACATCTGGAGTTTCAAATTGATGCTGCTATGGCCCCGATGCAATTTGAAATCAATTTATGTATCTGGAATATAAACTTATCGCTGCTTTGGTGATCTTATCAATTGTCATAAGTACCTATCTTGTTCACTAATGACCTTTTTTTTTAAGGAAGGAAATCTTCAGTCCTTTCCCAGTTTGGTGAATGTGTCACTCTTGATCCAAAGTCATGTGGTTGACTCTTAACTGCCCTCTGAATTGGCACTTGCTTATTTTTTGGGAGACCAAGTGTCACGTTCCATGAATGAATAAAGAAAAATATTCAGGACAAGATTGTCAATGTCACTGTCAGTGAAGGGAAGATTGTGATGTAGTGATACTGGTTAAGTAGCCCAGAGAACAAAAATTAAAATCTCATCATGGATGCGAGTGGACTTTATTTTCAATATATAAAAAGATCTGGAAGTGAAAGTTTGTCGCTGTATTGGAAACCAGGAAACCATTATTGGCTAAGACAATGAATTGCAGATGTTGGAGATCAGCAACAAAAGGCACAATTGCTGGGGAAATGCAGCAGGACTGGCAGCATCTGTGGAAAGAAAACAGTTAATGTTTTGAATCCAGCCTAATTTTGAAGGGCCACCGGACTCAAAACAGTAACACTGTCGTCTCCTCATAGATGCTGCCAGAACTGTTATTTTTGTCGAATCATTACAGAGTGTTGTGTAAGTGTTCTTTTAGGGAGGGAAATCTACCACTCACAACCCTACACACGCGTGCACACGCTCACATCATGTGACTCCAGACCAACTACAATGTGGTTGACTCTCAACTGCCTTCTAGCATGTAGCCAATTGCTCAGTCCAAAGGCCATGAGGGATGGGGAGCAAATGTTGGACGTGCTAGCAACACTCCCATCCCTCAAAATATTTTCTTATATATTATAAAGCATAGGTTAATGAAGGACAACCAAAACAAACTGTTTTGGGAAAGTCATGCCCAACTAACCTGATTTGGTTGTAGTTATAAATATTGTTTTAAAATCCTCTTCAGAGAGGACATTGGTTCCATCATTGTTGCAATACTGCATGCAACTGTGAGTTTTCTGCTACAGGAAGGGTGTTGTGAAACTTGAAAGGGTTCAGAAAACATTTACAAGGATGCTGCCAGGGTTGGAGGGTTTGAGCTACAGGAAGAGGCTGAACAGACTGGAGCTATTTTCCCTGGAGCTTTGGAGGCTGAGGGGTGACATTAAAGACATTTATAAAATCATGAGGGGCATGGGTAGGGTAAATAGGCAAGATCTTTTCCCTTGGGTGGGGGAGTCCAAAATTAGAGGGCATAGGTTTAAGGTTAATGGCAAATGGTGTTTAATATAGATAAGTGTGAGGTCTTACATTTTGTATAGTCAAATCAAGGTAGGAATTTCATGGTGAATGGTAGGACCTTAAGGAGTGTAGTGGAACAGAGGGATCTTGGAGTACATGTTCACAGTTCTCTGAAAGTGAAGTCACAGGTAGAACTTTTTTGGCACACTGGCCTTCATCAGTCATGGCATTCAGTATAAAATACCGAATTAGAGTCGAGATAAGCACCAAATCTGTTTCATATGCAGTATTTCAAACCAAGAGATGTAGGGGTGCAGGTTCATAGCTCCGAGAAAGTGGAGTCATGGGTAGACAGGGCAGTGAAGAAGACTTTCGGCATGCTTGCTTTCATCAGTCAGAGCACTGAGTACAGGAGTTAGGATGAATTGATGCACCTGTCACAGATTCCACACAACAACAACAAGACGTGACCCTGCCCTCCCCTGACTGACCATCCCTTTGCATATCAGGGAGAAGACACCCTTTAATTGTGATGATCAGAAAACATCACATCCTTCAAAAAAAACGGCTGTGTTCACAAATATTTTGACAGAGGAAGGAAGTTGCAGTCTGGGTGAAGACCAATCTTCATTCAGAGAGAGAGAGAGAGGAAGAGCAGCAGCAGCTTCAGAAGTTTATGGTCCAACTTCTGAAAGGCCCTTGTCTGATTTGCAGTTGTTTCTGGGCTTGTAATATCGTACTGCAGCATATTGTAGATCTTCAGTAAGAGTGTCAATACTGCACTACAGAGGTCCATTCAGCAACTTGAGTCCATGTGAACTCTTCGTGGAGGTATGCAGTCTGCCCCATAACCCTGTTGGTTTACAGTTACATATAGATCTACACAAAGATCTTTGGGATTAAGAGAGGAAAGAATGTTCCACAGTAACTAGAATTGCGTTCAGATTTTCTCTCATGGACTGACTGTGATGACCTTTGCAATCACTTCACAGGAATGTTACAAGAGAAGAATTTGGCGGCAGAACTCTCAGACCAAACATCACATCAAAGTCTGACAGTCACTTGTTTCACGAGGACGTGGATATTGATGGCCTTGAAAACAAAGGGGAGAAGGTCTGTCAGCTTAGTTAGGTTTTAAACGTCAGTGTGACTGGAAACTCAGAGTCTCACATACCCACACACCCGAGTAGTGACTGGAACAAGCTTTACAGACTGAATGAGAGTGTTCCAATTATCAGCGGGTTCACCAGTAACACCACACACATGCTGTAAGCGTAAGCGAGTTTTCAACTGATTGTTAAGGTCTGAGGCAGACGAGGACACCTGCACCATGGAGAAACCGTGGAAATGTGGGGAGTGTGGGAATGGTTTCGCTTCGCCATCTGTGCTGGAGATTCATCGGCGTTTGCACACCGGGCAGCGGCTGTTCACCTGCACTCAGTGCAGGAAAGGCTTCACTCAGTTACACCACCTCCTGGCCCACCAGAGGGTCCACACCAGCAAGAACCCGTTCATTTGCCCCGTGTGTGGACAGGGCTTCACTCAGTCACACCAGCTACTGCCGCACAAGCGGATGCACACCGGGGAGAAACTTTTCCTGCTCCGTGTGCGGGAAGGGCTACACCCAGTCGTATCACCTGATGCTCAGCTTCTGCGTCCACACTGAGGAGAAGCCGTTCACTTGTCCCGTGTGGAGCAATGACTTCTGTGATTCCTCCACCCTGCGCAAATACCAGCGCATCCACACCAAGGAGCGGCAGTTCACCTGTCCAGTGTGTGGGAAGGGCTTCACCCAGTCATGCGACTTGTGGAGACACCAGCAACTTCACAAATGAGATGGCGCAGGGATTCAGGTTGGACTCTGCTGTTACCGCTGCTGAGAGTCTCATCTTGAACCCTGTTTAGTTGGTGAAGTGGGAGGGGTAAGGGGTTCCTTTATGCTGAATGGCCGCTCTCTCACCCACTTTATTTCCAGTGGGGGCTGATACTCTCTGAGCCTGGGATTGCAACTTCCCTACGGAAACAGTCCAGAAGCGGCTGAAGTGCAGGTAGATCTGAAATAGATACATAAGTCTCTGTCCCATTGAGTCTCCAGCACAGTCGATCCAATTGGCCTCTGTCAGTGTTTATGCTCCACCTGAGCCTCCACCCACCCCTTCATCAGCATACAGGTATCCCCTGCTTTTTGAAAGTTCACTTTACCCCCATCTCCACCCCGCCCAAGCCTGTGCCAATTCTTAATCCTAACTTAGACCTGCTATTTATTGCCGATGCATGGTTTCTGTCCCTGTATTCACCTCCCATTCATGTGTCGATCCAGATAACCTTCAGTGTTGCTAAGGTGCCTCTTACCACTACATCCACTGGCAGTGCATTCCGGGCATCCACCATCCAACTGTGTGAAAAATCTTCCCTTTCAATTCTCCCCCAGACTGTCCCCCTCTCGCCTTGAACCTGCGCCCTCTTGTAGTTGACATTTCCACCCTGGGAGTGGGGGGGGGGGGTGGGGGGTGGGGGAAGCCTCTGACAATCTAACAGACTATCTGGCCCAACACCAAACATCCAAAGAATAATCCACACAGACCCATTTCCCTACCTCTATTACTCGACATTTACCCCTGACTAATGTACCTAACTTTCACATTCCTGAACACTGTGGGGCAATTTAAACACGGACAATCCAACTTAACCTGCCAATCCCTGGGCATTGGGGTAATTTAGCATAGCCACTCCACCCTAACCTACACATTTGGATTGTGAGAGGAAACCGGAGGAAACCCATATCGACACAGGGAGAATGTGAAAACTCCACACAGTCACCTGGGACTGAAATCGAACCAGTTTCCCTGGCGCTGTGAGGCATCAGAGCTAATGATTGAGACACCACGCCGCCCCCGTCCAGTCAATCTGTGTGTCTCATCATTTTGTTGAGGTCATCTCTCTGCCCCATCTTTACAGTGAAAATAATCCAGGTTTATCCCATTCTCTTCTCATAATGAGACATCCAGACCAGGCAGTGTCCTAGTGAACCTTCTCTATACCCTCTCCCAGAGCATCGATGTCCTTCTGGTAGTGTAGGGACCAGAACTGCACGCAATATTCTGAATGTGACCGGAATAAATAACTGTAACATAACTCGCCAACTCTTACACTCAACGCAAACGTGCTATGTGCCTTCTTGATCACCTTACCCGCCTGTATTGCCACTTTTGTAGATCTATATGGCCAGATCCCTCTGTATGCCAGTGCTTCTATGTGGTCTGAAATTTATCGTACAATTCTTGTATTTCTTATGTATCTGTATCCAGCTTCACTTTAATTGTGTTCCCCTCTTTATCTCTTTTCCCCCATTCTCACCCCTTCACACATCAGCATATCATAAGATTATAGGAGCAGAAATTATGCCATTCAGCCCATTGAGTCTGCTCCACCATTCAATCATGGCTGATAAGTTTCTCAACCCCATTCTCTCCGTTACCTTTGATCCTCTTGATACTCAAGAACCTAGTTATCCCCATCTTAAATGTATTCAACGATCTGGCCTTCACAGCCTTCTGGGGCAGTGAATTCCAGAGATACACCACTGTCTGTCTGAAGAAGTTCTCCTTATCTCCGGTCCAAAAGGTCTTCCCTTTACTTGAAGGCTGAGCCCTCGGGTCCTCGTTTCTCCTACCAATGGGAACATTTTCCCAACATCCACTCTGTCTAAGCTGTTCAGTATGCTGTAGGTTTCAATTAGTTCCCTTGTCATCTTCTAAACTCCATTGAGTATAGACCCAGAGTCCTCAAATGTTCTTCATATGTTAAGCTTTTCAATCCTGGGACCTTTCTCATCAACCTCCTCTGAACATGTTCCAGGGCCAGTACATCCTTCCTGAGATATGGAGACCAAAACTGCGTACAGTACTCCAATTGTGGCCTGACTGGAACCTGAAAGATCCTCAGAAGTACATCCCTGCTTTTATATTCAAGTCCTGTCAAAATAAATGCCATTGTTGCATTTGCCTTCCTAACTACTGACTCAACCTGTAAGTTGACCTTGAGAGAATCCTTGGCTCGAAGTCCCAAGTCTCTTTGCTCTTCGGATTTCTGAATTTTCTCCCCATAATCCTTCTGTTCCAGGGTAGCAGTAGAGACTTCTAGACACACTGATTTGTATTCCGGGATATCCAGGGATCTCAAGAACTGCCAGTATCTCAGGAGGAATCGTTATTCTGGGAGGAGGCAGAGAGGAGTGCGGTGTGCACCTGTAAACTCCAGAACTTCCAAAACTTCACGAGTCAACAATAACTCTTTCTGGACCAAGAAACGAAAGGGCCGACGAGAAACTGTGACACCACAGGAAGTGAAATTAGGCCATTCAGCCCATTGAGTCTGCTCCACCACTCACTCATTCTTGAGTATCAAGGGGCTCAAAGGTGACAGGGAGAATGGGGTTAAGAAAAATATCAGCCATGATTGAATGGCAGAGCAGATTCAATACGATAAATGGCTTAATTTCTGCTAGTTAACATCCATGGGAAGAAGGAGGCAACACAATATGTTGTTTCTTGGGACAGGCAAGATAATGTTGTTTAATAATGGTGTGACAAAAGGACAATTAATTCTGCCTGTAGAAGGAAAGCCCTGACATAGAGGGGTTAATTGCAGGGCAGGCTGTTTCAAACAGACAGCTAACCCACAAGGATAAGAAGGTAAGCTACAGACCTGCGGTCTCCAGCAATGTGAGGTGATGTTAGAGTCTTAAAAACAAAAGTCACACCACAGATTGGAAATTGAGGAAACGCCACCAAAATTCAACTCCAGAATGATGCAGCCGCAGCAGTACTTAGAAGAATAATATTGCATCAAACCCCTGGAAATTCGAGAGATGGGCACCGTCGGTGGAAAACCAGTTAAATTCAGCCATCAACTGGGTGATAGCCAAGTTTGGAGAGTGGAGCTGAATGAACTTGAGGGGTTTTATTTGTGGTTGCTACATGCAATAAAGTGCAAATAATTGTTTCAGCAGTTGATTCTCTGTGCGGTTTCTGAGTCTGGAGTCAAATTCAGGTGATTCACCCACAACCACACCAAGAGGCTGGGATTAATATTGACTCCATTGCATTCAAGAGAATGTCATCAATACTGTTACAAAGCGAAGGCTGAACCCACCCTCTCACTCACCAAGATCTCAAACTGAAACGTCCAAAGAGTGGCATGTTGCCCTTTAATCTGTAAAGTCAGTGTGATAAGTGGTGTAACCTGCTGTAGTGTTAAAAGTTACAACCGACAATCAGCAATTTATTTAACCAACTCTCACGGTGAACAAATGAACAAAACTACTAACAAACTGAATAAATCCGTCCTAACTACTGAGTATTCTGGAATAAATCAAGATTCTTCTGGTATGCTGTTCCAATCAATACATGCCCCACTCAGATAACACAAAATAGAATTTAATCTCTCAGATTACAACCAGGTTATGTGTCTTCCGGAATATTCTGCGCCATTTTCTGTCGGGGATGCCTCCGCCGATTCCTCCGTCAGGATTGTCCTTCTCTGTTTTTCTAAATGATGCTTTATCTAAAACACAGATGAATGAGAGCACCAATTCTTTATGATAGGATTGGTCCTGATGTCAAAACTTTAGGATTTAAATTTAAGAAATTTTTGGTAGCCAATGGGGCTGATTTAAATTGATTGGTGAAATTGAAAACCTGTTTTCTTGTCCTGCTAACTGTACAGCCTTTTGTTACAAATGTTTCAGTTCAAGTGCTTTTTTGTTGTGATCATGCTGCTCATTTAAGAAGATTACGTTGCTGGTTTATTTTCAGGAGGGGTTGTAAAAGGCTTCCCATTTATTCTAGGATTAAGGTTTTCGCTAATGGTTAACAGATACTGGCTAAGGCAACAATCCAGGAAAAGGGTTTGACTTTTTTTTTCTAAAACACTTCTGCAATGAAAGGGCAGTTGTCCCATTCTTTTCCCCTGGTTTTGGTTTTGGCAAGCAGTCTGTCTGAAGCTGCTGCAGGAAGAGATGTTTCCTGATTCAACAGATGTTTCTGGCTGACTCTAAAGCTTCAGGGAAAATAGTACCAGCGTATTCAGCCTCTCCCTGTAGCTCAAACCTTGCAGCCCTGGCAACATCCTTCCAAACCTTTTCTGAACCCTTTAAAGTTTCACAATGTCTTAAAAAGACGTCTACTTTGCTCGACTAATGTGAGAGAATTTTCTGCATGACGCGTTGTGTCTGAAAGAGCCCTCCCCTGTGCTATGACAGAGCTGCAGTGACTTTCAAAAGCCTGACAAATGCGGTTATCAGTCAAAGATTCATTGGGAGAAGCTTCTCAATCACATCTGTAAATGGAGAAAGTGTTTTTAATAATGAGACATGAATAAAGGTTCCATTAATCTTTTGTTCTGAAGATTTACTCATACATCTCAAAACAGAGCATATGAACCCGGTCGCAAGAAGTCTACGGGAATATAAGACACCACTGCCTATTTCCTGACCAGGACCGACTTTACACAGAAAACATAGACATTTTCATTGAATGGGGTGCCATTCGTTTTAAGATCAGGTGAACTTCAGAGGCACAGCATTGGCTTAGAAATGAGAGATCCTTGACACACGCACAGCTAAAATGATCACTGCCATTATTATCAAATTAAAATTTAGGCTGGATAGGCTGGGATGTTTTTCCACTGGAGCAGAGGAAGTTGAGAGGCAATATTTTCAAACCATGAGGGGTAGGGTTGGCTTAATGATAGCTGTCTCTTCCCGAGGGGGAGGATTTCAAGAGCAAGGACGCGTTTTTATGGTGAGAGGAGAAAGATGGAAGAAAAGATATCGGGCAAAGTATTTACAGAGTGTAGTTCGCCTGGGGAAACAGCTGCCAGTGGAAGTGGTTGAAGCAGGTACATTAACAGCATTGAAAAGGCTTTTCAACAAATACATGGATAGGAAAGCTTCAGAAAGATATGGGCCAAGTGCAGGGAAATGAGGTTATAGTGTTGACAACATTTTGGTCAGCATGGATCGGTTTGGGCTGAAGGGCCTGTCTCTGTGCTATAGTACTCGATGACTGGCGTCTCTTTGTAACTCTGACAGTGTTGAGTTTCCACATGAACCAGGAAAAAGTGAGGACTGCAAATGCTGGAGATCAGAGTTGAGAGTGTGGTGCTGGAAAAGCACAGCAGGTCAGGCAGCACCCGAGGCGCAGGAGAATCGATGTTTCAGGCATAAGGATATCCAGATGAATATCTTACTAAATCATGCTGAATAAAATCTGATCTCATTCGTCCACTCTGATGTGGAGGTGCTGGGGGTGGACAGGTCAGAAGTCACACAACACCAGGTGACAATCCCAATAGATTGATTTTAACTCATGAGCTTTCGAAGCACTGTTCCTTCATCAGGTGAAGTGATGAAGGAGCAGCACTGATGAAGGAGCAATGCTCCCAAAGCTTGGGATTTCAAATAAACCTGTTGGACTGTAACCTGGTGTTGTGTGACCTCTGACTTCTTCAAATTTGCATTCATGTTGAACTTGATGGGATACTTTATCCAACTCGGCGTAGTTAACTCATATCGCTTGGAGGGGTTCATTTGAAACCTTTCAGGAGGTGAATTCAACAAGATTGAATTATACATAGTTACTCAATTCTAAACTTACATCAGGACCGGTAGTCATAGAGAGGTACAGCGCGGAAACAGATCCTTCAGTCCAGCTCGTCCACGCTGACCAGATATTCTAAATTAATCTAGTCCCATTTTCCAGCACTTGACCCAAATCCCTCTAACCCTTTCTATTCATGTCCCCAAACAAATGTCTTTTAAATTCTGTAATTCTACCAGCCTCCTCCACTTCCTCTGGCAGCTTATTCCATACACGGACCACACTCTGCATGAAAAGCTTTCCCTTTAGGTCCATTTTAAATCTTTCCCCTCTCACTCTAAACCTATACCCTCTAGTTCTAACAACATCCTGATAAATCCTTTCTGATGGAGATGTCAACGTTTCGGGTTGAACCCTTCTTCAGTCCTGAGGGTTAATACCTGAAGTGCTGACTTCTCCACTTCCTGGTCTGCCTGCCTTATTGTGCCCAGCCTCCTGTTTGTCTATTTTAGATTCCAGCACCTGCAGTTTTTTATTTTGTCTCTAACAAATGGTGGAGCAGATTCGATGGGTCAAAATATCCTAACTTCTGCTCCAATGGTCTTGTGGTCGTAGGTTTGTGCGGGTCTTGGGCTCAATGAGCAGCAGCGCCCATTGAAAGCAACGTTCACAGAAACATAGAGCCACGACAGTGTGGAAACTGGCCCTTCTGCTCAACAGGTTCAGAGCGACCCTTTGAAGAGTAACTCACCCAGACACATTCTCCTACCCTATCACTCTGCACTTACCCCTAACTAATACACCACACCTACACATTCATGAACACTATGGGACTATTTAGCTTGGCCAATTCGCCCAAACATGCGCACGTTTGGACTTTGGGAAGACACTGGAACACGCAGAGGAAACCCACGCAGACACAGGGGGGAATTACATGCAAACGCCACACAGACAGTCACCCTGAGGATGGAATTAAATCTGGGTCCCTGGCGCTGTGAGGCAGCAGTGCTAACCACTGAGCCACCACCCCCGCCTTCCGCCCTACTCCCCCAGTAGAAAACAAAGAAGCCTCCCAACGCTCCCACTACCCCCACTGTCAGAAAGGGCAGGAGGTTCAGTCCTGGGGGTGACCCTCAGCAGCGTTACCGGCAGAATCTGATTGTTAGGAGCATTGGTGCTTCCGCTGGTGCTTGTTCAAGCTGCAGGACATTGTGAACCTTTGCCCACACTCGGGGCAGGCAAACGGCCTCTCCCCAGTGTGGACCCGCTGATGCGTCAGTAGAGTGGAGGAGACAGCAAGGCCCTTCCTCCCACTCGAGGCAGGTGAAGGGCCTCTCCCCTGTGTGAACCCGCAAGTGCCTCAGCTGGGCGGAGGAATCGCTGAAGTTCTTCCTGCACTCAGGACAGCTGAAGGGCCTCTCCCCTGTGTGCACCCGCCGGTGTCTCAGCAGGGCAGAGGAATCACTGAAGGCTTTCCCACACTCAGGACAGGAGAATGGCTTCTCCCTGGTGTGACTGCGCCGATGTGTCTCCAGGGCAGACGGGATACGGAAGCCTTTCCCACAGTCGCCACACTTCCATGGTTTCTCCATGGCCGAAGCTACAGTTGCACACAAACGCGTGTATGTCCCATCCCTGCCTTGAATTGCTCTTTCCAGGCCAGATAACTGTTTCAGGCTCCACACTCAGTGCGTTGCTGCAACAGTAGGGTTTCTCTTCCAGTCCCACTGATGCTGAAAACGTACTGAAACAGGAACCAATTGGATCATAGTTGAAAATTGTTGCAGTCCTGATGGATTGAGTGATTCACAAATGCTGGAGAATCAGAGTCGAAAACTGCAGGTTAGGCAGCATCTGAGGAGCAGGAGAGTCAACGGTTCAGGCATAAGCCTTTCATCTATCGATTTTGAAACTTCATCTTCAGATCAAATACTCTAAAAAGAGATTACAAAAGTCATCACTGTCAGTCCAGGGTAGAAATTCAGAACAAGCAATTCTACTTTCTGCAGAATATTCTTTTCATTTGTTATTCCACAAAACTGAAAGCACCATCCCTCTCTCTCTCTCTTCCTCTGTTCTCACTCCATTCTAATTCTCCTGAAAGTGCTGATTCAGGATCTGACAGGGACAGAAGAGCAAAACAGTCACAACTGACACCTCTCTGAATTTTGGATACTTCCTCCTGAAAATTAATATCTTCCACGACATTAGGATACTGTTGAGAGTGAGCAGGTCTGATTTTTGGAAGTAAAAATATAGTGTGTAAATTCAGGATGAACCTGCAATGCAACTTCTTGGCAACCAATCAGACACAAAATGGTTAACGTGCCCCCACAGGGTTGGGGGAGTTTTAGAATGACACCAGAGAGAAATTGAACAGACTGGCGTGGCAAGCCAGAGTCATCTAGATATACAGCACAAAAACAGGTCCTTTGGTCCACTGGTCTATGCTGACCAGATATCCTCACTTAATCTGGTCTCATTTGCCAGCATTTGGCCCATATCCTCTAAACCCTTCCTAGTCATAAACCGATCCAGATGCCTTTTAAATGTGTCATAATTATACCAGCATCTACTACTTCCTCTGGCAGCTCTTTCGTTACACGGGCCATCTACTGCATGAATTGCCCCTTAGGTTCCTTTTAAATTCCTCGCCCCCTCCCCGGGCCACCTCATCCTAATCCTATTACTCTATAATTCTACACTCCCAGAGAAAAGCCCTTGTCTATTTACCCTATCCATTCCTCTCGATTTTATAAACGATGGAAGCATCAACGGCTCAGGGCGGGGATGGGGCGGGGGTGGGGGGGGGGGGGGGGGAGGAAGCTGTATGTGCTGGAGCCAACGCGGAAGAAGAGGACACAAAACCTTGAAGCTGCAATGAAGAATACTGCATGTGCTGTACTTGTACCTGTTGATTTTATTTGTGGGAATCAAGTGCATTTTAAAAATAAAAACAAACAAGATATCTATCCCTCCCCTTTCCCAATCTCCTAATGCTGTCCTAGACACAGAGTGAGAGCAGGAGTTGGCCATTTGAGCCTGCACCAACACTGAACAGATCATAACTGAATATGAATCTACCTACAGCCAGGTGGATAGATTGGGTTTTCTTTCACTGGAGCAGAGGAGATTGAGAGGTGACCTTATAGAGGATTATAATATCATGAGGGGTACAGATGAGGTGAAAGGCAGGTGTCCTTTCCCTAGGGTGGGGCTTTCAAAATTAGGGAGCAAATTTTGAAGGGGAGAGGAGAAAGATTTTAAAAAGGCATGAAGAGCTCCACTTTTTTTCTCACAGAGTGGTTTGTGTGTGGAATGTGTGTCCAGAGGAAGTAGTGGATGCATGTACAGTGACAATGTTTAAAAGACATTTGGAAATGTACATGAATAGGAAAGGTTCGGAGGTATATGAGCCAATCACTGGCAGATAGGACTAGTTGGGTTTGAGAACATAGTCAGCATAGACTAGTTGGACCGAAGAGTCTGTTTCTGTGCTGTATGACCCTGTCGCTGTCTGTACTGATCTTAAAATCATTTTCTTGGAAATCCAAGATGGCGGTGGTTTGAGTGGTCTGCTGTGCTGGGCTCTGTGCCATACACCCGGAAAGGTGGACTTTTACCCCTCCCCTCACCTCTTTAACCATCCGTAGAAGAAAAGAATTGCTAATATCAACTTACTGAACGTCTGGAGCTGCTATAATTGTGGTTTGACAGCTTTAGGACCAGAATGAAAGCAAATGAAGGAAAGGGGCCGACAGGGGTGGAGCAGGTAGGGCACTCCCCTACTGCATCGGGGGCGCCTGGAGCCATTGCTCAAACTCCCAGGGCAGTCCCTTTGGGTTTAATGGGACAGCAGCAGTTACTCTCAGAGTTTGCCAAACTCTGAGAAAAGATTGAAGCAGCGGTGGAACCACTATCTGCCACGCTGGAAAAGCATGGTCAGGAAATTCAAATGTTGGACCGAAGAGAATAGGCAGCGGAGGAGAGGACCGTGGCATTGGAGACCGTGGCGGAGGTCTCAGGAGGAAGGATCCAAACTCTGGAAGACCAGGTTCGGGTCCTTCAGGAGCAAGTGGACAACCTGGAAAACTAAAGTAGAAGAAAAATCTACAGCTCGTGGGTCTTCCGGAATGTGACGAAGGCGAAGACCTTATTGGATTCCTGGGGCTGGAGTTGGAGTCGGGCCTATTGAGTGTGGCGCAGGCCCACCGGATCGAAATGCGCAGGTCAGGATCGGACCCGCAGCCCCGCATGGTCCTAGTGCGCCTCCTGCATTACTAAGAAAAACAGTTAGTGATTGAAACAGCAAGACGACTGGGAACAGATCCACAGGCTTTAATGCACAAAGGCTCAAGAATAATATATTTCCAGGACTTCTCAGGAGCCTGGATTATGAAAAGGGCATTTGATGAAGTTAAGAGAAAATTAAGGGATCTGAACATACAATATTCCTTGAGGTCCCTGACCGTATTGCGTTTCACTCATGGAGGGACGGTATATAACTTTGATTCAGCAGAAAAGGCTGAATTCTCTGAATTAAAGAAATCGAGTTGGGGTGAAGGCGGGAGGGACATAATTAAAGACAATGCTACTTTTTTGCCCCTTTTTTGTGGTTATCGGCTTTATACGTACTGCCTTGACAAAAAAATGGAATTATTTATTATATCGGTCAGTTGTGGGGCCTTTTCTTTGACTGCTGTCCTTTTGTTTTTGGATTGGGGGTGGCTATACCTGTGCTTAAGATGTATGGAGAAAGGGGTGTGGGGAGATGGGTAACCATTGTTTACGCTCAGAATGTAAATAACATGTTTTTTTCAATCTGTGAATTGCCTGGCGTTTGGGGCACAGCCTCAGTGGGAAGGAGCCAGGATGGTGGCAATGGTGGGGTTTGGGGAGGTAGGGATAAGAGATCTCTACATAATTGGGGGTTATTTGAGCGTTTGCTTAAGTTATATGTGGTGGTTAGATTTTTATTTATCGTAGTTTTTAATAGGAGCAGTTTTTAGACTTTATAGAGTTAATGTCTTTGTTGCTCACTGCACCTCAGATAAGCTTCCTCCTCGTGGGAAACCACGGGCTGCCCTGGATGGCCATGGTTACTGATTCGTTCAGGTGGTACACCTGGAATGTAAAAGGGAGCCATTCCCCCGTTAAAAAGAAAGAAGGTGCTGTCAAGCCTCAGGAAGGAAAAGGTGGACATCGCGCTGCTGCAGGGGACACATTTAACTGATAAGGAACATCTGAAACTGCAGCAAGGAGGTTATGATGGGTATTCTTCTCCTCCTTTAGCTCCAAGTGTAGAGGAGTGGCTATACTGGTAAGAAGGAACCTCCCTTTGCAGATAATTGAGCAAATTAAGGACAAACATGGACTGTCCGTCATTCTTAAAGCTCGAATACATGGTGAAGAGTATGGCGTCCTGAATGTGTATTGTCCCCCCGGTGCACCCTCTTAAATTTCTAATTGATGCAGTTGCTAAATTAATGAGTCTTGGGGTACGCCGCATGGTCATTGGAGGGGATTTTAATCACCTAATGGATCCCGAGGTAGCCAGGGTGCCAAGGGGCCAGGGAGGTACACCCACGCAATCTATGCAGTTGGTGGGCATGTGCGAGGAGTTGGGATTAGTGGAAGTGTGGAGGCATCTCCACCCTAATGGAATAGACGTTACTTTCTCTCCCAACCCACACAAGTACCACATGGGAACTGACACTTTTTAATGCCATTGGATTGCTTGGACAGAACATTGGCTTGTGAAATTGGCAATATAGCTGTCTCGGACCATGTGCCAGTGTATTTAGATGGTAAAATCAAGAGTGGTGGAATGGATGCACAGCACTGGTGCATGGACCCATTCCTGTTAAGGGATAGCAAAATTGTTGAGTACATCACTAGAGTTCAGAGCCTTCTGGGATATCAACTCGGGTACGGCCAGTAATCCGTAAATACTGTAGGAGGCCACTAAGGCATATTTATGAGGCCTGATTATTTTTTATATTTTTTATATTTAACTAGAAGGATGCAGGGGAAGGAGCAACAACAGATGTTGGAGACCCATCTGCAGATAGCTGAGGAAGTATATTATAATATAAGTATATTATAATGTTTGTGGTGAGGGATGCCATGGACGTCCCTACTGATAACACTTGCAGGAAGTGCACCCATCTCCAGCTCCTCCAAGACCGTGTTAGGGAACTGGAGCTGGAGTTGGATGAACTTAGGATCATTCGGGAGGCAGAGGGGGTCATAGATCGGAGCTTTAGGGAAGTAGTAACTCCAAAGATGGCAGATAGATGGGTGACAGTGAGGGGGACTGGGAGGAAGCAGCCAGTGCAGGGACCCCCTGCGGCCGTTCCCCTCAAGAACAAGTATACCGTTTTGGATACTTGTCGGGGGGGGGACTTACCAGAGGCAAGTAACGGGGCTCAGGCCTCTGGCACGGTGCCTGTCCCCGTTAATCAGAAGGGAAGGGTGGAGAAGAGCAGAGCAATAGTAATTGGGGACTCGATAGTTCGGGGCACAGATAGGAGGTTTTGTGGGAACGAGAGAGACTCACGTTTGGTATGTTGCCTCCCAGGTGCAAGGGTACGTGATGTCTCTGATCGTGTTTTCCGGGTCCTTAAGGGGGAGGGGGAGCAGCCCGAAGTCGTGGTCCACATTGGCACCAATGACATAGGTAGGAGGAGCGATGAGGATGTTAGGCAGGCTTTCAGGGAGCTAGTTTGGAAGCTCAGAGTTAGAACGAACAGAGTTGTTGTCTCTGGTTTGTTACCCGTGCCACGTGATAGAGAGTCGAGGAATAGTGAGAGAGAACAGTTAAATGCGTGGCTACAGGGATGGTGCAGGAGGGAGGGATTCCGGTATTTGGATAACTGGGGTTCTTTCAGGGGAAGGTGGGTCCTCTATAAACAGGATGGTCTGCACCTGAACCTGAGGGGCACTAGTATCCTTGGTGGGAGGTTTGCTAGTGCTCTTGGGGGGGGGGGGTTTAAACTAACTCTGCAGGGGCATGGGAACTCGGACTGTAGCTTTAGGGTGCAGGACCTGGAATGTAGGGAGGTTAGGAACATGGCATCAATTTCAAAGGAGGGTGCCTGTAAACAGGAAAGTGGTTTGAAGTTTGTATACTTCAATGCAAGAAGTATACGAAATAAGGTAGGTGAACTTGCAGCGTGGGTTGGTACCTGGGACTTCGATGTTGTGGCTATTACGGAGACATGGGTAGAACAGGGACAGGATTGGCTGTTGCAGGTTCCAGGGTTTAAATGTTTTAGTAGGGTCAGAGGTGGGGGTAAAAGAGGGGGAGGTGTGGCATTGCTTGTCAAAGATAGTATTACAGCTGTGCAAAGGACGATGGATGAAGACTCGCCATCTGAGGTAGTTTGGGCTGAGGTTAGGAATAGGAAAGGTGAGCTCACCCTGTTAGGAGTTTTTTACAGGCCTCCTAATAGTCCTAGAAACGTAGAAGAAAGGATTGCGAGGATGATTCAAGAGAAGAGTGAAAGTAATAGGGTGGTTGTTATGGGGGAGTTTAACTTTCCTGATATTAATTGGGAAAGCTATAGCTCAAGTTCATTAGATGGATCAGTGTTTGTCCAATGTGTGCAGGAGGGTTTCCTGACACAATATGTAGATAGGCCAACAAGAGGTGAGGCCATACTGGATTTGGTTCTGGGTAATGAACCAGGCCAGGTGTTAGAATTAGAGGTAGGTGAGCACTTTGGGGACAGTGACCACAATTTGGTGACCTTTACTCTAGTGATGGAGAGGGATAGGTGTGCACTACAGGGCAAGAGTTATAGATGGGGGCAGGGAAATTATGATGCTGTGAGGCATGACTTAGGATCTGTGGCCTGGAAAAGTAAGCTTCAAGGCAAGGGTGTAATTGATATGTGGAGCTTGTTCAAGGAGCAACTATTGAGTGTCCTTGATAAGTATGTGCCCGTCGGGCAGGGAGGAAAGGGTCGTGTGAGGGGGCCGTGGTTTAATAAGGAATTGGAATCCCTTGTTAAATGGAAGAGGGCGGCCTATGTAAAGATGAGGCGTGAAGGTTCAATTGGGGCGATTGAGAGTTATAAGGTAGCCAGGAAGGACCTGAAGAGAGAGCTAAGAGCAGCAAGGAGGGGACATGAAAGGTCCTTAGTTGGTCGGATTAGGGAAAACCCTAAGGCTTTTTATAGGTATGTCAGGAATAAAAGAATGACTAGGGTAGGAATAGGTCCAGTCAAGGATAGTAGTGGGAAGTTGCGTGTGGAGGCTGAAGAGATTGGGGAGACACTGAATGAATACTTTTCGTCAGTATTCAATCAGGAACAGGACATTGTTGTCAATGTGAGTACTGAGTCACAATTAAGTAGAATGGATGGCTTTGAGGTATGCAGAGAAGAGGTGTTGGAAATTCTGGAAAGGGTGAAAATAGATACGTCCCCTGGGCCTGATGGCATTTATCCTAGGATTCTCTGGGAAGCAAGGGAAGAGATTGCAGAGCCATTGGTCTTGATTTTTATGTCCTCGTTGTCTACAGGAGCAGTGCCAGAAGATTGGAGGCTAGCAAATGTGGTTCCCTTGTTCAAGAAGGGGAGTAGGGATAAGAAATGGAAATGTGTTGCTGAAGAAGGGCTAATGCCCGAAACGTCGATTCTCCTGTTCCCTAGATGCTGCCTGACCTGCTGCGCTTTTCCAGCAACACATTTCCATCTCTGATCTCCAGCATCTGCAGACCTCACTTTCTCCTCAGAGCAGGGATAACCCGAGTAACTATAGGCCGGTGAGTCTCATTTCTGTTGTGGGCAAAATCTTAGAGAGAATTGTTAGGGAGAGGATTTATGAACATCTGGATAGGAATAATGTGATCAAGGATAGTCAGCATGGTTTTGTGAAGGGCAGGTCGTGCCTCACAAACCTTATTGAATTCTTTGAGAAGGTGACTAAGGAGGTGGACGAGGGGAAAGCGGTAGATGTGGTGTATATGGATTTTAGTAAGGCGTTTGATAAGGTTCCCCATGGTAGACTACTGCAAAAAATACGGAGGTATGGCATTGAGGGTGAGTTGGAGGTTTGGATTAGGAGTTGGCTAGCTGGAAGAAGACAGAGGGTAGTAGGTGATGGCAAATGTTCATCTTGGAGTGCCGTCACTAGCGGTGTTCCGCAAGGATCTGTTTTGGGACCATTGCTGTTTGTCAGTTTTATAAATGACCTGGAGGAGGGGTTAGAAGGTTGGGTGAGTAAGTTTGCGGATGATACGAAAGTCGGAGGAGTTGTAGACAGTGAGGAAGGATGTGCCAGGTTACAGCGGGATATAGATAAGCTGCAGAACTGGGCAGAAAGGTGGCAAATGGAGTTCAATGTAGCTAAGTGTGAGGTGATTCACTTTGGTAAGAGTAATAAAAAGATGGGGTACCGGGCTAACGGTCGGATACTTGGTAGTGTGGATGAGCAGAGGGATCTTGGTGTCCATGTACACAAATCTTTGAAAGTTGCCACCCAGGTAAATAGTGCGGTGAAGAAGGCATATGGCGTACTGGCTTTTATTGGTAGAGGAATTGAGTTCCGGAGTACTGAGGTCATGTTGCAGTTGTATAAGACTCTGGTGCGGCCACATCTGGAGTATTGTGTGCAGTTTTGGTCGCCATACTATAGGAAGGATGTGGAGGCACTGGAACGGGTGCAGAGGAGGTTTACCAGGATGTTGCCTGGTATGGTAGGAAGATCGTATGAGGAAAGGCTGAGGCACTTGGGGTTGTTTTCATTGGAGAAAAGAAGGTTTAGGGGTGACTTGATAGAGGTGTATAAGATGATTAGGGGTTTAGATAGGGTCGACAGTGAGAATCTTTTTCCACGTATGGAGTCAGCTATTACAAGGGGGCATAGCTTTAAATTAAGGGGGGGTAGGTATAGGACAGATGTTAGGGGTAGGTTCTTTACTCAGCGAGTCGTGAGTTCATGGAATGCCCTGCCAGTAGCAGTGGTGGACTCTCCCTCATTATGGGCATTTAAGCGGGCATTGGATAGGCATATGGAGGATAGTGGGCTAGTGTAGGTTAGGTGGGCTTGGATCGGCGCAACATCGAGGGCCGAAGGGCCTGTACTGCGCTGTATTCTTCTATGTTCTATGTTCTATGTAATAGGCCTTCACTGGTCAAGCTGCAGCTCTCCGGGCTGCTCCCAACTCATTGCACACACTGGGAAAGAAAAGGTATGCTTTGCTCAACAAAGATTGTTTGAATTTGGAGGTAAGCCACGTAGATATCTGGTTAGAAAGAAAAATGCTTCCCAATCTATTATGTCTGTTAGAGAGAAGGTTGGCACAGTTACCCGTGAGTTAAAGAAGATTAATGTTAGATGTAGGGAATACTTTGCAGAGTTATATCAGTCAGAGAGAGATGAACACAGTGCAGCGAGAATGCAGGCCTTTTTTGAGATCCTGCACCTCCCTAGTATAAACACGGAACAGGTTTCCTGTTGAATTGGCCTATGACAATACAGGAGGTGCAGGAAGCAATAAAGCATCTCCAAGGTGGCAAAGCACTGGGCTCAGATGAATTCCCAAGTGAATTCTATAAGGAATTCAAAAATGTGTTGGTGGAGCCACCTCTGAGGATGTACAGCTATTCATATGCACAGGATTATCTTCCGCCCTCTCTTAGGGAGGCTAATATCTCCCTCATTTTAAAGAAGGAGAAAGATCCCGAAGAATGTGCTTCATACAGACCCATTTCACTGTTGAATGTAGATTTTAAAATTCTACCCAAGACGCTGGCCCTGAGGTTGAAAAAGGTGTTGTCCTGTATTGTGAAAGAAGATCAGATGGGTTTCGTTAAGGGCCGTAGCTCCTCCAACAATATCAGGAGGGTACTGAACATGGTGCAGGTATGCCAGCAAAGGTTGATCCTGGGTTCAATGGCCTCCCTAGATGCAGAAAAGGCATTTGACCAGATAGAATGGTCATACCTGATTGGGGTCCTCAAGCGCTTTCGTCTGGGGACAATCTTTGCTAGATGGGTGGTGGTTTTGTATAATGATCCGAAGGCAGCAGTCATCACAAACGGCACTAAGTCAGATAACTTTAAACCTGGGAGAGGTAGTCGACAGGGATGTCCTCTTTCACCGCTGTTATTTACCTTGGCAATTGATCCATCAGCTGAGGCTATCAGGAGGGATCCTGAAATAGTGGCACCAGGAGTGGGAATGGGGGAACGTAAGATTACCCTATATACTGATGATGTCCTTTTGTTCTTGGCCAATCTGGAGGAGTCCGTTCCTCGATTGATTCGAACAATTAATTTAGTTGGCAGTTTTTCCGGCTGCAAGATCAACTATACAAAATCAGAAGCCATGCCGATAGGGGAGGGGAAGAATTAGTGGAGGTGCCTGATCTGAAGGATGGAATGCAGTTCCTGTTTCGATGGTCGTCAAAAGGGTTTTTGTATTTGGGAATTTTTATTACCACTGCCTTCCACCAACTGTATAAAGCTAACTATGTACAATTACTGGAGAGGATAAAGCAGGATTTGCAGCGGTGGGAGGGATTACCGTTATCATGGTTAGGCCGAATAGCTCTGATTAAAATGAATGTTCTTCCTCGCCTGTTGTACCCCATGAGAATGCTCCTGTTGTTGCTACCCAGATGAGTATTACTGAGGCTCAATGGTTGGCTAGGTTCTTTTATTTGGTGTCGCAGCCGCCCCCTAATTAAGTTTATCAAATTGCAGCTCTCAGAGGATGAGGAGGAGTGGACCTTTTGGACTTAAAGAGATATCAAAAAAGCGCTTTCTGAGCATATGTGTGTGACTGGGCACGAGGGGACTCGGGTCGATTTTGCTTGACGTTGAAGCATTGCAGTCTAGATGTCCCCTAGTTAATCTATTATTCATTGATAAGATGAAATCCGAGACTGAGCAGTGTAAGAGTACAATCATTCTAAATCCAGTGAAAACCTGGAGGATAATGAGGCAAGACAAGGGCAATTGGCTGAAGACCTCACTGATTACCCCACTGGTGGTAGTTCAAGGATTTAAACCTGGGGCAATGGACTCCGGCTTTAAGTCATGGGAGAATAAAGGAATCTTCTGTCTGGGAGATTTATTCGAGGGTTAGGTCTTGATGTCATTTAGCCAGCTAAGTCAGAAATATGCGTTGTCTAATAGGGACCTTTTCCGGTACTTTCAGCCAAGGGATTATATACAGAGGAATACCACGCTCCTGGCTCAGCATTACAGGTCAAATGTGGAATAAAGAGTACTCTGGTGTACAGGTGCTCTTTCAGTTAGTACGTTGTATCATTTACAGAAGGGATGTACCTTACGGGATGTGGAGGGACTCTCTAGGATGTGGAATCGGGAGCTAGGATAGGATATTTCATTAGAAGTATGGCAAGATATATGGGAAAATGTAAGGAAAATTTCAATATGTAACAAAGCACAGGGCATGCAATTGAAGATTTTACATAGGGCTTATGTGTTGCCAGAGAGGCTAGCTAAGTTCAAGATAGGCACAACACCAGGGTGTCCCAAATGTAAAATTAGTATAGGCACTCACACACTGGTATTGGTCATGTTGTAAGATCCAGAGATACCGGAGTGCTATAGTAAGGGAGTTGAAGGACATCCTGGGGGATTAAAGTTAAAGTGAATCCGTTACTTCTTCTTCTGGGGTTGCCAAATTTGCCTTCTCTCGGAGAACACAGGAACAGACTGTAACATTCTTATGCACTGTCAAAGGAAGAACATTTTAATTAATTGGATGTTGGAAAACCCCCCAGGGCTTATGGGGTGACATATGCTGGTGATGGAGCATCCCACCCATGATGACCTCACAAATATGGTGCACCACAAAACAGTAGTTTTACAAGACGTGGCAGCCCTTTCTAAATTATATTGATGCAGATTGATCAGCAGTATTAATTAGAGCTGTGGTATAACTGTGGGAATCAGTCTGGGCGCTCATGAGGCCCTGGGAGGGCAAGGCTGGGTGAAAAGAATATGGGTGCAATAACTGGTGCTCCCATGGATGGGAGCCTTAATGGAGGTGTGGTGAGTGAAATAGAATAAAGTAATGTGATAGAATTCAAATTAACTTAAATTATGTTTAATTTTATTTTTATTCCATTTGATTGTAGTTTAGTTTAAGTTAAGTTTGTTCTAGTAGAATATTAGGTAGCTCATTATTAATAGTATCATAATATGACATTGTTGTACTGCTATTTTTCTGTATTTTGGTATTGTTCTTTTCTGTATAGAGGTGTTGTGAGAGATTTGAATAAGTTTCTAATAAAAATATACTTTTTTAAAAATTCTTGCCTTCCCCCATAACTATTTTTGACATTCAAAAATCAGATGAACTCAGCTTTGAATATATTCAATATCTCCCTAACTACAGAAAGGCATCCCCATTTTGAACTCAATTCCTCTTGCTAATATACCACTTGCCTTGCTGATTGCTTGCTGCACCTATATGACAACTGGCATTGACTGGAGTAGAAAGCCTGAGCAGAAGGTAGCTGAGGCACGTTTGTACATCCACACATCATTCCTGATGAAGGGCTTTTGCCCAAAACGTTGACTGCTCTGCACCTCGGATGCTGTCTGACCAGCTGTGCTTTTCCATCGCCACAATTTTCGACTCTGATTTCCCGTATCTGCAGTCCTCACTTATTCCACATCCCAACATATCACCATTTAAACAATGTTCCTCCTTTCTGTTTTTATTTCATAGGAAAGGCTATAATTTCACACTGCGTTACTGCATTTACCATGTGTTTGCCAATTAAGACACATACCTGAGCCAACTTTGCTACAAGTCAAGAACTGAACACCAGTGTGAAAAAATAAAATGGAAAAGGGGGTGAGAAGAGTATGTTGTACTCACAGATGTTGGACAGAGGAAAGAAGTTGCAGTCTGGGATGAAGTTCAATCTTCATGCACAGAGAGAGGAGCAGCAACACCTTCACAAGCGCATAGTCCAACTTCTGCATTCAGACAATAGGGGGGAGGCTCTCAATGGCAGGAGGACCACACTCCTTCCGGTCCTTCAGAGCTTCCCATTGGTCGATCAAGAATGTTGCGTGCCGTTTCCGCTGACAGCAAAGAGCATGCGTAGTATTTTGCTGACACCAGCGGACATGCGCAATGCTTCCTGACATCGAGAAGAATGCGCAGTATGCCCAGTGGAGATGCTGGTCCAACTGCCAATCGGAGAGAAAAAAAGGCTGGAGCCAGACTTGTTTTATTTCCTGGGGCTCAACAGTTTATTCCTTTTGCATTTTGTCTGGCTGCTCAATTTTTGAATGTCTTTTCCCCAGGGTAGAGGAAAGCCAAAACTGGAGGGGCATAGGTTTAGGGTGAGAGGGGAAACGTTTAAATGGGACCGAACTGGTAACATTTTCATGCAGAGCGTGATATATGTATGGAATGAGCTGCCAGAGACAGTGGTCGAGGCTGGAACAATTACAACATTTCAAAGGCATCTGGATGGGTATATGAATAGGAAGGGTTGAGAGAGATATGGGCCAAATGGTGGCAAATGGATCACTAGATTATTTTAGAATATGTGGTTGGCATGCACCGAAAGGTTTGTTTCCCTGCTCTGCAACTCTATGATTCTATTTCTAATTAATCTGAACCAACTTCACAAGTCGAGGAATTGGCCATTCCATCCTGACAGCCTATCCTCAACTGTGGCCTAATTGCACAGATTTCAATACAAGTTTCAGAAAAATGCAGCTTTTTAAAAAAAATAATCGAATTTGCTTTCAAACTTTACTGATGTTTTTGAAAATATGATTTTAGCGATTCTCAATGTTAAAGATAAGCCATTTCTCACACCCCACCCTCCCATCTCCCAGGTCGAGTCATCACCATCCACGCACTCTCTATCCTTAGAAGGGCTGATACAGTGATCAAAGAGGGCTCGAGACACAAGAAAGGATGAGGATGGGGGTGCAGGTAGAGAAATTGGACGGGAAACAGAGGCTAGGGGGAAGAGAGAGAGAGAAATGGACCCGGGGACAGAGCATTGGAGTTAGAGAAACTGGGGGTGCACAGGGTGGGGGCAGAGCGTTTGTCAGAGAGAGAGAGAGAATGGGGGTGCAGAGTGTGGGGAGAGAGAATGGACGTGGGTCAGTGGGTGGGGAGAGAATGGAAGGGGGCTGAGGGTGGGGGAGAAAGAGAGCAACAATGAATGTGAGGAGAGGGTGGGGGTAGAGAGAGGGAATGGATGGAGAGCAGAGGGTGGGGGAAGAGAGTGAATGGAGGGGAGCAGAGAGTGGGAGGAGAGAAAGAATGATTGTGGGGAGAGGGACTGGATGGAGGAAGGCAGAGGGTGGACGAGAGACTGGACTAGACAGGGGGAACAGGGTATGGAGATAGAATGGACGGAGAGGATGGCATGTGTGTGAGAGGGGTGAAGCGAGGGATAGCGAGAGAGAATAGACAGGGGGCGCTGTGGGCATGATTGGGTCTTGATTGAATGGGGAGGTGGTGAATGCGTCCCACCCACTCCCAGCATCCCCTTCTTTGCACATGTGCAGTGCAGATTTTTGTGAATGACGCAAGAGAGAATCTGGAGCGTGAGCGCAATTCCCCTCAGATCCTGGCATCAGCAAACCACTGCCTTTCTGTTTTAAAACCTAAATAAAGATGTGGGCAATATACTGGGAATGGCAAGAAGTGACTAAGAAACTGAACCGAGAGTCAGCGCTTTCCGGTGAGGGGAGCTGGGCAAAAACAGGAGGATGGAAGGATGAATTCGAGTTGGAATCCATTGAAAGGTGGAGGAAATGGGAGACAGAGATTTCGGGTAGGAGACAGGGAAGGCTGTTCGGTCCAAACTAGAATTCTCTTATCCTATTTCCTGCCCTGCACTGACATCAATGATCTGTTTTCTCAAGGTATTAGCAGAGGAGGATTTGCTGTTCAAGCGTGCACAAGAAATTTACTCAGGGCCTGAATATCAGCAGCGTTTGAATCCAGGAGGGGAAATTATTTCAAACATCAACGTGACTTGAGAAGCCCCGTGATTACACGCAGCCTGCGTGGGAGTGTTCCAGGGTTCTGACTGTGCAGAGAACTTTAACTCTGTAGCGAAATGTGGACTAGTGTTCTCGCTGTCGACGAGCCCTTCTTTGGATCGTTGAAGCTGCTGAGACGCAATGACCCCTGCACCGTGGAAACTCTGTGGAAGTAAATTCAATTCCCCAAACGGGCTGGAGTGTCACCAGGACTGGAATGAAGCCAATCTATTCCTTCAATCCAAGACTCTAGGCGGCGTGGCAGCAGCTCAGTGGTTAGCGCCGCTGTCTCACAGTGCCAGGGACTTGAGTTCGATGCCACCGCCAGGGTGATTGTGTGGAGTTTGCACTTTTCTACCCTCCCCCCTCCCATCTCTGGGTGGTCTGGTTTCCTCCCAAGGTCCCAAAATGCGCATCTTCGAGTGGATTGAGTGTTCTAAATTCAGGGATGAGCTGTGGAGGTTATTGGGTGGGATGCTCGAACGGGGGTCAGTGTGGATTGTTGGCCCAAAGGGCCTGTTTCCAGAGTGGAGGGGGTTTGATGATTCCCCCAACGTGTCTGCAGCCTGGTTTCCAGCTGCATCTCTTTGAGCCGAAGGTCCTCCAGCATGTGTTTTCCCTAGTTTCCAGCACCCAGAACCTCCCACCTTCTGTAAATCGAAAGACAAATCCCACCCTGCCCTCTCCAATGTGTGCTATGTAACTGCTTATTCAGTTTTAGTGGCCCAGCAGAGGCTGGTAGCCAAGTTCAGAACACATGAGGATGGCCTCAACCAGGATCTTGGGTTCATGTCACATGACAGGTAACCCCACTTCACTGTCACGCTCTCTCACACCCACACAAAGCATACACTCTCACACACGCTCACATTCACACACATCACTCTCTCAGACACACACACATATACACCCTCTCACAGGCTGATACTCTATCACTCACACACTTACATATAAGTCTTTTGTGTGATTTTGAATTTGCAGAATTATATTTGCAGATACATTGTGCGCTTTTTGAGCAAAATACAATCTACAGACAGTCAATCCATGTGAGATTTTATAAATTCCTACTTTGGAAATAGAACCAGTCTCAATCAAGATTGGGATCCAGACCTTAAGTTGTCTCGAGAATGTGTCTTCAAACAAGTTCTGGGATTTACATATTAATGAACCAAAACCTGCAACCCATTCTAAAAGACGAAAGACTTCACAACAATCTATGTTTGTTCTATATCATTTCTGTTGCATGAAACTGCGATCTTTTGCTATAAATTCTCCTATGACCCTGCTCCACAAACACCTGATGAAGGAGCAGTGTTCCGAAAGTTAGTGCTTCCAAATAAACATGTTGGACTATAACCTGGTGTTGTATGATTTTTAACTTTGTTTCTCATGAATACATCCCACACCTCCCGGTGCTGCCAGTAAACGTTACAATGTCGATGAAATGATGCAATACCTGCAGAGATGAAAAATTTACAATTTCTAACGATATTCACTGCTCCTTCTGATACATGATATTGGAAACTTAGTGCAAGAGGTTGAACGGAGTGAGCAGCTTTAAAACAAAAACCTATTGGATCTCATAGCTTTCATTGACAGTCTGAGACTGGGGTTAATTTCAAGTAACCTTTATTGCAACCCAACTTTGTTACAGCTTCAGATCTCCCCAGCAAAAAAAAAGTGTATGAAAAGAAGCTTTTTTTGAAAACAGCTCAAAGCTCACACACTCCTCCCAACTCCACTTCCTTTACTGTTGGTCAGCGCCGAGTTGTCCCTTTATAATTGGATCCTTGGTACAGCCTTAAGCTAAAGGAAGTATTGCCTCACTCAGCAATTTCAAACCACACACTGTATCCATTTAAGTTACTCCCACTCATTTGCCATGGGTAGAGCAGTCAAGAGTCAACCATGCTGCTGTGGGTCTAGAGTCAGACCGGATAAAGAATGCAGTTGAGATGACTGAGTGAACCCTTTCCCACAATGGCAGTTTCCTTTCCTAAAAGGGACTTTAGTGAATTAGATGGCAGTTTCTCCCCCCAAAAATGGTTTCATTATTAGATTCAGAACTCCAAATTTCTGACCAAATTCCAATCCCACCAACTGCCTCGGCAGGATTCAAACCCCGGGAATCCCCGGAACTGGGTTGATAGTCCAGTCGATAATGGCACTCGGCCATCGCTCCTTCAATCCCCCTGCATGGCACATGAACTCAATAGACAATAGGTGCAGGAGTAGTCCTCTCTGCGCTTCGAGCCTGCACCACCATTCGTTATGATCACGGCTAATCATCCTCAATCAGTATCCTGTTCCTGCCTTATCTCCATACCCCTTGATTCCACTTTCCTTGAGAGCTCTATCCAACTCTTTCTTAAACGAATCCAGAGACTCGGCCTCCACTGCCTTCTGGGGCACAGCATTCCACACACCCACCACTCTCTGGGTGAAGAAGTTTCTCCTCATCTCTGTCCTAAATGGTCTCCCCCTTATTTTTAAGCTGCGTCCTCTGGTTCGGGACTCACCCATCAGCGGAAACATGTTTCCTGCCTCCAGAGTGTCCAATCCTTTAATAATCTTATATGTCTCAATCAGATCTCCTCTCGGTCTTCTAAACTCAAGGATATACAAGCCCAGTCGCTCCAATCTTTCAACATAAGATAGTCCTGCCATTCAAGGAATTGACCTCGTGAACCTACGCTGAACTCCCTCAATAGGCAGAATCTCTTTCCTCAAATTTGGAGACCAGAACTGCACACAATATTCCAGTTGCGGTCTCACCAGGGCCCTGTACAGCTGCAGAAGAAACTCTTTGCTTCTATACTCAATCCCTCTTGTTATGAAGGCCAGCATGCTATTAGCTTTCTTGTACCTGCTGTACCTGCATGCTTGCCTTCATTGACTGGTGTACAAGAACACCCAGATTTCTTTGTACTGCCCCTTTACCTAACTTGACTCCATTTAGGTAGTAATCTGCCTTCCTGTTCTTGTCACCAAAGTGGATAACCATACATTAAACTGCATCTGCCATGCATCTGTCCACTCACCTAACCTGTCCAGGTCACCCTGTAATCTCCTAACATCCTCCTCACATTTCACCCTGCCACCCAGCTTTGTATCATAAGCAAATTTGCTAATGTGACTATTAATACCATCGTCTATATCATTAATATATATTGTAAAAAGCTGCGGACCCAGCACTGATCCCTGCAGTAGCCCACTGGTCACCGCCTGCCGTTCTGAAAGGGAGCCGTTTATCACTAGTCTTTGTTTCCTGTCAGCCAACCAATTTTCAATCCAAGTCAGTCCTTTGCCCCCAATACCATGCGCCCTAATTTTGCTCACTAACCTCCTATGTGGGACTTTATCAAAGGCTTTCTGAAAGTCCAGGTACACTACATCCACTGGGTCTCCCTTGTCCATCTTCAGAGTTATATCCTCAAAAAATCCAGAACTCGCTGGTGGCTCTGCAGGTGGGAGGAGCGGGTGAAGCCCTTTCCACACTGAGAGCAGATTAACGCCCTCTCCATGAGATGGACCCTTTGGTAGATTACAGTGTAGATGTCTGAGTGAACCCCTTCCCGCACACAGAGCATGTGAACGGCCTCTCCGATGTGGACCTGCTGGTGGATCAGCAGGGTGTAAGAATCGACAAATCCCTTCCTGCACTCAGAGCAGGTGAACGGCCTCTCCCCCAGGTGAACCCGCTGGTGTTTCAGGACGTGGAATGCATCGATGAATCGCTGCCCACACAGAGAGCAGGAGAACGGCCTCTCCCTACTGTGAACCTGCTGGTGTGACTACAGGTGGGACGACTGAATGAATCATCTCCCACAATGGTGGCAGATGAACGGCCTCTCCCTGGTGTGAACTTGCTGGTGTGTCTGCAGGCTGCACAGCCAACTGAATCCCTTCCCACACACTGAGCAAGAGAACGGCGTCTCCCCAGTGAGAACGCGTCTGTGGGTGTGTAGCCCCAATGGGGAAGGGAACCCTTTCCCACAGTCCCCACATTTACATGGTTTCCCCATGAGGGGAGCATTCTTTGTGTCGCGCTGGGTTTGAAATTCAAAACAGAATGGATACATAGTCTCTCCCCACTGTGAGGGGTGAGATTTTGATCTTCAAAGCTGAGTAAATTGTTTGACGCATTTTTCACAGACAGCATACTGAATCTCCCTCACTCGGGTGTCTCAGTATTATTCCTGCCATCCCAGTGTTCAAAATCTCTCACACAGACAAAAGCAAACATTTCTTCTCGAATTCAATGGCTGCTGATATTCAAGGCCCATTGATTCAAGTGGCTCTGTCAGAAGATGACGTATCATTTGTTTTCAGATTTCTTTCTGCATGTCTTCCTTCAAAAAAAATCACAAATTGAGTGATCACTGTCAGTACTGTTAAATGAACATAACAGCGGTGGCAATGCCTGTAGATTGCTAGATGAGTGCTGACCATATATTATGCAGGACGCAGAAAACCCTCATGCGACAAGATAGCCTTAAGTGTGGATGGAGGAAAACGTAATTTAGATCGCAATAACCTGGAACAAGCTGTTGACAAAGGTGCTGAAAATGGAGCTGAATCAAGAATATGATAATGAAATGTCAAGACTGCTTCGGAAAATAAAGCCAGTGAAGTTACTGCATGATTTCCTGCTGTCCTAGTAAATAAAAAAGAGACAAGCGATATAGAACGTAACTCTATTACTGCATTAGAAGGTGAAAAACCATAGCCACAAAGTTTTTATAACAGCCAACAATATCAGATATACACCATATGAAGCAACAGATGTTTACATTTGAAATCAATGTGCCAATCCCTTAAATACTGCTCAGTTCCATGAGAAACTACCCTTATAATTCTGAACATGAGGAAAGAAGTAAACCTTTTCCAGGGTGCAAACTCTATACGTGCCAAACTGAGGGAATACACAAGGAAAATATCTTTGAGAGGGACAGAGAGCATCTGAGCACCTTTGGAGAGCCTGCTCCCTCCATGGAGTCACTCCAGTTGCTACAAGTGAACAGTCTCCACCCCCAGCACACCCCGCCACGCCTCTCTCTCCCCCGCTCCCAGGATGAGGAATGGAAAGGGGGAGACATTGCTTTGCTCCCAGATGTTACCCAGAGGGAGGGAGTTTCACTCTGAAATTGACAGGGCTACCTCCACATTGTGACATCCACAATGGGGTGGGGGGGGGCGCACTGCGCCTGCGCTGCCGTGCAGCTGAGGCACATGGGGAGGGGAGGACACTTTGCAAACTCCTTTCACTCTTCTCCACGTCAATGCAGTTTGAGTTCAAGCAAAGCATGGGGTTTAATTTTAGCTTTACAGTCTCAGAAGACGCCCACCTCTGTGAATCCAACACTTTACTCTCCCCTCCACTCCGTGGAAATATCGATTTGAGAGACTCCAGAGTTGGAGTTGCTACCATACCTGCTGTAGGGGGTTTGGTAGAAGCTGTTTGTTTTAATGAACCATTTCAATTCAACCTCATGCTTACCATTCAAATACTAATTTTACACAGAGGGTGGTTGATGTGTGGAATGAACCACCTCAGGAAGCTGTGGATGCGGGTACAATAAAAAGACATTTGTTTTAGTACATAAATAGGAAAGGTTTGGAGGGATACAGGCCAACAGCAGGCAGGAGAGACTGATTTAGTTTGGGATTATGGTTGGCATGGACTGGTTGGATCAAAGGTCCATGACCATGCTGTATGACTCGATGGTAAGTTCATAGTTCCTTGAAAGGGGAAACTATGTTCATAGACAGCATATTGAAGAAGGTGTTTGATATGCCTGCCTTTATTGGTCAGTGCACTGAGTGCAGGAGTCGGGAGGTCATGTTGGGACTGTAGAAGACATTGGTTAGGCCACGTTTGGAGTATTGCATGCAATTCTGGTACCAGCGATCCCACCCTGACACACCATAAACCAGAGATAGTGACTGAAATTGACTCTGATACAAAATCAAATCATTAAATTGCTGCAGTGCAGAAAGAGGCCATTTGTCTCATTGAATGCATTGGGTATAGCAGTTGGGAGGTCATGTTGTAGCTGTACAGGACATTGGTTCGGCCACTTTTGGATTATTGCATTCGATTCTGGTCTCCCGACTATAGGATAGGAACGATGTTGTGAAACTTGAAAGTGTGCAGAAAAGATTGATAAGGATGTCGCCAGGGTTGGAGGGTTTGTGGTATAAGGAGATCCTGAATAGGATGGGGCTGCTTCCCTGGAGTGTCGGAGGCTGAGGGGTGATCTTATGGACATTTATAAAATCATGAGGGGCACGGATAGAGTAAATAGGCTAGAAGAAGTGGTGGATGCTGGTACAATTACAACATTTAAAAGGCATCTGGATGGATGTGTGAATAGGAAAGGTTTGGAGGGATATGGGCTAAATGCTGGCAAATGGGACACTAGATTGATATAGGACATCTTGTCAGCATGGATGTGTTGGATCAAAAAGTCTATTTCCGTGCTATATATCTCTATGTCTATTTGATAACCGATGCTTTATTGCTGTTGATGTAAATATTGTTAGGGAGAGAGAATTCCTCAAGTAGGGGATGATAAGAATCCAGGGACACCCCTAATTTTGGTTTACTATCTAATGAACACACGTTAAGCACCAAATGTGCATTTATGTCTAATTTTGTTTCATTTTTCTTGTTTTATTCCCTGCTCCGATGACTCTCAGTCTGGATGGTTGTCAGGCTGAGAATATTGTGGATTGGGCCTTGATCGACTGAATGTTTTATTGCTCTGGAAGGTGTAAAAGGCGCTCAAAGTTTCAGCAGAAAGCCAGCTGAGCTGAGAACAAACAACATCTTACTCTGTAGGAACAGGGAGAAGAGGACAGAGAAATCAGGACCTGAAATCCGAGCTGACACCAGAGTACCATGTTGTTAGTGCTTTGATTAGCAGTGCCAACCCTCTACCTTTACCTCGCTTCCTATTCAACTTGAATGCCACGTACCCCCTCAATATTCAGATCCAATCCTTGTCATCCTGAAGCCATGTCCCCGTAAGGAGTCTCAGATCATCATTATTCTCTTCAATTTGTACAGTCAATTCATTCAGTTTTGTTACATTGCAGCACACATTCAGCCCTACAGTCTTCGGTTTCAATTCTTGTGTTCTGTTGAATCCAGTTTTGATTGATTAGATTCGATTCCCTACAGTGTGGAAACAGGCCCTTCGGCCCAACAGGTCCACACCGACACCCTGAAGAGTGACCCACCCAGACCCATTTATTTCTGATTAATGAACCTAACACTAGGGAAAATTTAGCATGGTCATTTGACCTGACCTGCACATCTTTGGACTTTTACTTTCCGTGTCCCTTTCTATCATTCTCTGATGTTCATTTCCACATCACTACATTGCTCACCTGCCTTGATACGGATTGGCCATAAAAAATGCATGTTTATACATTCCCAGTAATAGAAGCAGGAGTAGGTCATTGAGCTACTCCACCATTCATAAAGATCATGGCTCATCAATCCATCGTCTCAGCTCCTCTTACCTGCATTATCCTGACTATCCTAAATTCACCTACCATACAAGATCCCATCGAACTATGTCTTGAATATGGCTGCTTCTACTGCTTCCTTGGGCAGAGAATTCCATAGATTCACCACTCTCTGGGAAAAGCAGTTCCTTCTCCTCTGTCTTAAACCTACTCCACCAAATCTTGTGACCTAGTCTCACTCACCGGCAGAAATGACTAGATAGGGTGGGTCTGGGTGGCATGCTCATCGGATGGGTCAGTGTGGACTTGATGGGACGAATGGCCTGCTTCCACGCTGTAGTGATTCTATGATTTACCGCAGTTGTGTTTGCCATGGACCGCAGCACCAGTACCTCCCACCTTCTGCAAATCGAAAGACAAGTCCCACCCTGCCCTCTTGTACGTGTGTTATCTAACAGCTTAATCATTTCTAGTGAATCCCAGCCCACACCTCCCGCTGCTGCCAGTAACCTTTACAAAGCTGATGAGACAATGCTATACCTGCAGTACTGAACATTGTAAGGCTTCTAACGATACCAGTTGCTGATTCACCACTCCCACTGATGGACAGCATTGGAAATACAATGTTGGAGGCTGAAAGAAATGAGCAGTTTAAAACAAAAACCCACCTAACCCTTCACAGGCTCCCTGCTCATCACACTTTACTTAAATCACTTCAACTCCACATTGCAACAAATTCCCACTTTCCACCAATATCCTGAATGTCCTCACTCAGTTGCTGTCTCACAAATGAAAGATTTCATTGTAGCTTCCAGAAAGGACAAAACATCTTTGAAAGCTGCTTTGAAAGTCCAGTCTTCACAATGACACTTCTGCTTTCCTTCAGTCCAAATTGTCCGTGCTGACCAGATATTCCAAATTAACATCGTCTCATTTGTCAGCACATAACCCATACCCCTCTCAATTCTCCCTATTACCAGATGTCTTTTGAAATGCTTTAATTATACCAGTCTCCACCACTTCCTCTGGCAGCTCATTCTATACACACAACACCCTCTGTGTGAGAAAGGTTTGTGCAAAGTTCCTTTTAAATATTTCCCCTCTCACCTCAGACCTCTGACCACTAGTTTTGGACTCCCCTACTCTGGAGAAAAGATTTTGGCTATTCACCCTATCCATGCTCCTTATGAACTTCTATAAAGTCACCCCTCAGCCCCCAATGATCCAGAGAAAACAGCCCCAGCCTATTCAGCCTCTCCATATAGATCAAACCCTCCAACTCTGGCAATAGCCTTGTAAATCGTTTCCAAATCCATACAAAGGTTTGTAACACTTTTCCTGTAGCAGGGAAACCAGAACCGAATACAGTATTCCAAAAGTGGCCTAATCAATGTCCGGTACAGCCGCAACATGACCTCCCAACATCTGTATTGAAATGCACTGACCTATAAAAGCAAATATACCAAACACCTTCTTTGCTATCCTGTCAACCCGCGACTCCACTATGAACCAGCACTCCATGGTATGTTTATTCAACAACACTCCCCATTAAATGTGCAGATCCTTTTCTGATCTGCCTTTCCAAAATCCATATTTCAAAATGGGGTCAAGAAACGTATAAGCCGTGATTGAATGGTGGAGCAGATCTGATGGGCTAAATGGCTTAATTTCTGCGCCTATGTCGTTTGGTCTCTTGCTGTCCTGGAGACAGTGAGAGAATTGGAAGCAGGAATAGGTCATTTGTCTTTCCAGCTGGCACCAGTATTGAACAGTTCATAACTGGATATAAATATACCTGCATCTAGATGGATAGCTAGGACTTTTTTCACTGGAGCATCAGAGGTTGAGAGGTGACCTTAGAGAGGATTATAAAATCATGAGAGGTATAGATGAGGTGAACGGCAGGTATTCTTTCCCTCGTGTGGGTGGTTCAAGATGAGGGAGCAAATTTTGAAGGTGAAGAAAGAAATATTTTAAAAAGACATGAGGGGCACCTTTTTTTTTAAGATAAAGAGTAGTTTGTGTGAGGAATCAATGTCCAGAGGAGTTGCTGGATGCAGGTACAGTTACAATGTTTAAAAGACATTTGGATAAGTACATGAATAGGAAAGGTTCGGAGGGGTATAGGCCAATCATTGGCAGGTGGGACCAGTTTAGTTTCAGAACACCGCCAGCATGGACTAGTTGGACTGAATGGTCTGTTTCTGTGCTGTTCGACTCTGTAACTGTTCTGTACTGGTTTTAAAACCATTTTCTTGCCTTCTCCCATAACTTCTTTGTTCTTCAAAGTCACATGAACTCAGCCTTGAATACATTCAATAACCGACCTAACTGCAGGAAGACATCCCCACTTCTGAACTCAATTCCTCTTGCTGATATACCACTTGCTTTGCTCATTGCTTGCTGCACTTTCTGACAACTGGCAGTGACTGGTGTAGAAGGACACTGAGGCCCCTTGGTTTATCCACACATCACTCCTGATGAAGGGCTCGTGCCCGAAACGTCGACTCTCCTCCTCCTCAGTTGCTGCCTGACCGATTGTGGTTTTCCAGCGCCACAATATTCAACTCTGATCTCCAGCATCTCACTTTCGCCACATCTCAACATATCACCATTTAAATAATGCACCTCCTTTCTGCTATTTTGTTTACACTGCAAAGGCTAGAACTTCACATTGTGGTACTGCATTTGCCATGTGTTTGCAAGTTGACACACAGACCTGGATCAACTTTTCCAGAGTCTGGCCCGTCCCTCGGTTCACTCTTGAACCCCAGAATGAAAACGTGGTGAGAAAAACACTGTTGTACTCACAAATGTTAGACAGAGGAAGGAAGTTACAGTCTGAGGTGAAGTTTAACCTTATGCAGAGAGAAAAGAACAGCAGCAGCAGCTTCAGAGCTCACGGTCCAACCTCCGCGTTTCCACAATGGCCGGCTCTGATTGACAGGAGGACCAGACTCCTTCCGGTCCTCCAACGTTCTCCACTGCTCCATGGAAAGCAGCTCGCGCGCCATTTCTGCGGACACCCAAGAGTATGCGCAGTGCTTTGCTGACACTGGCGGTCATGCGCAGTACTTGCTGTCACCGCGGAGCATGCTCAGTGTACAGGAATTTGTTACAAATTTTAAAGTTAAAAATCACAAAGCACCTGGTGATAGTCCAACAGACTTATTTGGAAGCACTAGCTTTCGGAGCCCTGCTCCTTCATCAGCTGATTGTAGAGTATAACATCGTAAGACACAGAATTTATGATCTTATGATCTTATATTCCACAACCACCTGATGAAGGAGCGGCGCTCCGAAAGCGAGTGCTTCCAAACAAGCCGATTGGACTGTAACCTGGTGTTGTGTGATTTTTAACTTCGTACACCTTAGTCCAACACGGGCACCTCCCGATCATGACAAATATTAAGCCTCCAAATGCGAATACGAGAGAAAAATGACGAAGCTATTTTATTTTGCCGATTTTTTTCCCCCTGTGCCTCCACATTTTATTTCTTTTGCATTTTGTCAGGCTGCTCAACGTTTCTGCCTTTTCCGCAGGGTAGAGGTATTCCAAAACTAGATGATAAAGGTTTAGGGTGTGGGGGAAAGATTTTAAAAGATCTAAAAGTCGAGGAATAGAACATTCACCCCTTGCTGGGCGAAAGTGAGGACTGCAGATGCTGGAGATTAGGGTCGAGAGTGTGGTGCTGGAAAAGCACAACAGGTCAGGGAGCATCCGAGGAGCAGGAGACTCGACGTTTCGGGCAAAACCCTTCGTCAGGAAATAGCCATGGGGAACTGCAGGGCTGTAGCGTAAACGAGTGAGTCTAAGTGGAATGCTGTTGGGAAAGTCGGTGTGAATGGCCTGTAGGGATGATATGGTTCCACTGCCTTAGCCACGCGTATTTTGAGAAATGTGGGAGGAGTGGGTTCCAGTTCGTTGGACACTGACACGAGTCCTGGAGAAGGTGGCATTTGTGCTGTCTCTCTCTTCACATTCTGGCCCCCTGTCCATTTTCTCCCCATCCACTGCCCCCTGCCTATTCTCTCTCCTCACACTGCACCCTCTATTCTCTCCCCCAGCCCTCTGAACCCCAGTCTGTTCCCCTGTCCATTTCCCTCCCTTCTCCACCACCACCAGAAACCCCTTCACCCTCTCCATCCCCACAATCGTCCTTTCTCGTGCCTCAGCCCTCTTTGATCGCTGTATGAAGTCTTTCTCAGGGAAGAGAGAGAATGGATGGTGATGACTTTACCTGGGAAACACGGCATGTGAGAAATAGCTGATTTTTAAAATTGAGAATAACTAATATCAAATATTCAGAAACTTCGTTACAGTAGGGAAGAATGTTAATTTTTTTTTCAAAACAAAAGCTGCACAAATCTTTCTGAAACTTGCATTGATGTATGTGCAGTTAGGCCACAACAAAGGACAGGCTGTAAGGAGTGAATGAGTGAATAAAAGACAAGTCCAACCTTGCTCTCGAGGAGAAAATGAAAAATGCAGATGCTGGCGATCAGAGTCGAGAGTGTGGTGTTGGAAAAGCACAGCAGGTCCGGCAGCATCCAAGGAGCAGGAGAATCGACGTTTCCTGCATCGACACTTGGCACTCGGCCATCGCTCCTTCAATCCCCCTGTGATGGCGTGTGAACTCGCTGGTGCTTCCGCAGGTGGGAGGAGCAGGTGAATCCCTTCCGGCACATGCAGCAGGTGAATAGCCTCTCTCCAGGGTGGAGCCGCTGGTGGGTCAGCAGTGCAGCTGACTGAGTGAAACGTCTCCCGTACATGGGGCAGTGAATGGCTTCTCTCCCTTGTGGACCCTCTCGTGCGTCTCCAGATGGCTGATCCGACTGAAGCCCTTCCTGCACACCGAGCAGGTGAATGGCCTCTCCCGGTGTGAATGCGTCTGTGGGTTTCCAGCAGGGATGGGGAAGGGAATCCATTCCCACAGACCCCACATTTCCAACGTTTCCCCTTTGGATGGAGCTTTCCTTGTGTTGCTCTGGGATTGAAATTACAAACAGAACGGGTACATAGCCTTTCCCACCTTGAGGGGTGAGACTTTGATTCCTCCAAGCTGAGTAAATGGTTTGAAGCACTTTTCACAGTCAGCGCACTGAATCTCCCTCACTCGGTGTCTCAGTATTCTTCCTGCCACAGGACTGTCCAAAATCTCTCAAACAAACAAAAGCAAACATGCCTTCTTGATTGGAATGGCTGCTGATATTCAAGTCCCAATGAATCAAGTGGCTCTGTCAGAAGTTGATGTATCATTTGCTGTAAGATTTCTTTCTGCACGTCTTCTTGCAAAGAAAAATCACAAAATAAGTGATCACTGTCAGTACAGTTAATGAACATAACATAGGTGGCAATTCCTGTAGATTGCCAGATGTCTGCTGATCACATATTAGCCAGGCCACAGAAACCTGAAAACACTCATGCAGCCAGATAGCCTGGGCTGTGCATGGAGGAAAAGTTCATTTCAGTGACAATAACATGGAACAAACTGCCTACAAAGATGCTGGAAATGGAGCTGAATCAAGGATATGAAAATGAAATGTTAAGGCTGGTTGAGAAAAGAAAGGCAGTAAAATTGCTGAATGACTTCCTGCTGACCTATTAAATAAAAAATTATGACAAAAAAGGACGTAACTCCATTCCTACATTAGACGGTGAATAATAATTACAAAGAAACTTTTACAACAGCCAACAATATCAGATATACACCATATTGAACAAAGAACAAAGAAAGTTTACAGCCCAGGAACAGGCCCTTCAAGCCTGAGCAGATCCAAATGTACTGTCTGAACCTGTCGGTCAATTCCTAAGCATCTGTATCCCTCTACTCCCCACCCACTCATGCATTTATCCAGATGCATCTTTCATGAATCGAGGGTGCCTGCCTCTACCACCTCTGCTGGCAACGCGTTCCAAACGCCCACCACCCTCTGTGTGAAGTAAAACGCGTTTTTGCTTTGAATAAGTGCTGCCCTTGCCGCGTTCATTGTAACGGGAGCTCTGCCCCATCCCTGATTCAGGCAGTCGAATCTCGTTAACTGAAGCTGCTTTTTGAGAATATTGACTGGCCGTTTTTGCACAAGGCAGTATAAGAAACAAGGGCTCGTCCGGGATTTGAACCCGGGATCTCTCGCATGCCCACGCACCAGAACGCCCGAAGCAAGAATCATACCCCTAGACCAACGAGCCACAGGCCCCAGGCGTCTTACATTTTTTGAGCAATGTGCCAATCCCGTAAATACTGTTCAGTTCCTTGTGAATCTCACCTTTTCGTTGTGAACATGAGGAAAGGAGCAATCCTTTTCTGAGGTGCAAACTGTATACGTGCCAAACTGAGGGAATACGCAAGCAAAATAGCTTTAAGAGAGATAGAAAGTATTTGAGCACCTTTGGAGTATCTGCTCCCTCCCTGGATTCACTCCGGTTGCGACAAGTGAACAGTGTTTCGACCACCCCGACCACCCCGACCACCCCTTCCCCCTCGCTGCTGGAGGATGGTATATGGAAAGGGGGAGACATTGCTTGGCTCCCAGATGTTGCCCAGAGGGAGGGAGTTTCACGCTGAAACTGACAGGGTTGCATCCGTATTGTGACGTCAACAATGGAGGGCGGGCCAGACAGCTGCTCTGCAGTTGAGGCACGTGTGGAGGGGAGGACACTTTGCAAATCCCACTCTCCTCTAAGTCAATGCAGTTTGAGTTCAAGTAAAGCAAGGGGTTTAAATATACTATAGAAAACCTCCTTTGTGCCGTGGGAAAACTCCGGCCGCGGGAAATGCAGTATTACAGATTCATAGTAACCTTCCTACCCTCCAACCTCCAACCCTGGCAACATCCTTGTAAATATTTTCTGCACCTTTTCTAGATTCACAACATCTTTCCGATAGGAAGCAGACCAAAATTACATGCAATATTCCAAACGTGGCCTGACCACTGTTATGTACAGTGGCAGCATGAGCTCCCAACATCTATCCTCGATGCTCTGACCAACAAAGGAAAGCACACCAAACGCCTTCTTTACTATCCAATCTGCCTGCGTCTCTACTTTTAAGGAACTATCAACCTGAACTCCAAGGTCTCTTTGTTCAGCAACACTTCCAAGGAACTTACCATTAAGTGTAAAAGTCCTGCTCTGATTTGTTTTTCCAAAATGCAGCACCTCATATTTATCTACATTAACCTCCAACTGCCATTCCTCAGCCCATTGGCCCATCTGCACAAGGTCCCGTTGTGATCTGAGGTAACCTTCTTTACTGTCCACTTCGCCTCCAATTTTGGTGTCATCTACAAACTTGCGAACTATACCTCCTCCGTTTGCATACAAATCATTTATATAAATGACAAAAAGTAGCGGACCCAGCATCAATCCTTGTGACACACCATTGGTCACAGGCCTTCAGTCTGAAAAGCAACCCTCCATCACCACCCTCTGTCTTCTGCCTTCTAGCCAGTTCTGTATCCAAATGGTTAGTTGTCCCTGCATGCCATGAGGTTAGACCTTGCTCACCAGTCTCCCATGAGGAACCTTGATGAACGCCTTCCTGAAGTCCAGAGAGATCAAGTCCATCGCTCTGCCCTCATCAATCCACTTTGTTACTTCTTCAAAAAACCCAATCATGTTCATGAGACATGATTTCCCAAGCAGAAAGCCATGCTGACTATCTCTAATCAATTCTTGCCTTTCCAAATACATGTAAATCCTGTCTCTTAGGATTCTCTCCAAAATCTTGCCTATCACGGATGTCAGGTTCACTGGTCTATAGTTTCCTGGCTTTTCCTTACCACCTTTCTTAAATAGCGGCAACACATTAGCCACCCTCTAGCCTTCCGGCACCTCACCTGTGACTATTAATGATACAAATATCTCAGCAAGAGGCCCAGCAATCACTTCCCCAGTTTCCCATAGAGTTCTAGCGTACTCCTGATCAGGTCCTTGGGATTTATCCACTTTTATGCATATCAAGATATCCAGCAATTTCTCATCTGTAATATGGGCATTTTTTCAACATGTCACCATCTACTTTCTCACATTCTATATCTTGCATGCCCTTCTCCACAGTAAACACTGGTGCACAATATCCGTTCAGTATCCCGCACCCCCCGGCCCATCTACTGCAGCTCCACATAAAGGCCGCCTTGCTGATCTTTCCGGGGCCGTATTCTCTCCCTTGTTATCCTTTTGTCCTTAATGTATTTATAAAATCCCTTTGGATTATCCATGACTCTATTTGCCAAAGCTATCTCATGTCCCCTTTTTGCCCTCATGATATCCCTCTTAAGTATGCTCATACTGCCTTTGTACTCTAAGGATTCACTCGATCTCTCTGCCGATATCTGATATAGAACATAGAACATAGAAGAATACAGCGCAGTACAGGCCCTTTGGCCCTCGATGTTGCGCCGATCCAAGCCCACCTAACCTATACTAACCCACTATCCTCCATATACCTCTCCAATGCCCGCTTAAATGCCCATAAAGAGGGAGAGTCCACCACTGCTACTGGCAGGGCATTCCATGAACTTACGACTCGCTGAGTGAAGAACCTACCCCTAACTTCAGTCCTATATCTACCCCCCCTTAATTTAAAGCTATGCCCCCTTGTAATACCCGACTCCATACGCGGGAAAAGGTTCACACTGTCAACCATATCTAACCCCCTAATCATCTTGTACACCTCAATCAAGTCACCCCTAAACCTTCTTTTCTCTCGTGAAAACAGCCCCAAGTGTCTCAGTCTTTCCTCATACGATCTTCCTTCCATACCAGGCAACATCCTGGTAAACCTCCTCTGCACCCGTTCCAGTGCCTCCACATCCTTCCTATAGTATGGCGACCAAAACTGCACACAATATTCCAGATGCGGCCGCACCAGAGTCTTATACAACTGCATCATGACCTCAGGACTCCGGAACTCAATTCCTCTACCAATAAAAGCCAGTACGCCATATGCCTTCCTCACCGCACTATTTACCTGGGTGGCAACTTTCAGAGATCTGTGTACATGGACACCAAGATCCCTCTGCTCATCCACACTACCAAGTATCCGACCATTAGCCCAGTACCCCATCTTTTTGTTATTCTTCCCAAAGTGAATCACCTCACACTTAGCTACATTGAATTCCATTTGCCACCTTTCTGCCCAGTTCTGCAGCTTCTCTATATCCTGCTGTAACCTGCCACATCCTTCCTCAATGTCAACAACTCCTCCGACTTTCGTATCATCCGCAAACTTGCTCACCCAACCTTCTAACCCCTCTTCCAGGTCATTTATAAAAATGACAAACAGCAATGGTCCCAAAACAGATCCTTGCGGAACACCGCTAGTGACGGCACTCCATGAAGAAACTTTGCCATCAACTACTACCCTCTGTCTTCTTCCATCCAGCCAATTCCTAATCCAAACCTCCAACTCACCCTCAATGCCATATCTCCGTATTTTCTGCAGTAGCCTACCATGGGGAACCTTATCAAACGCCTTACTAAAATCCATATATACCACTACTACCGCTTTCCCCTCATCAACCTCCTTCGTCACCTTTTCAAAGAATTCAATAAGGTTTGTGAGGCACGACCTGCCCTTCACAAAACCATGCTGACTATCCTTGATCACATTATTCCTATCCAGATGTGCATACATCCTATCCCTTACAATTCTCTCTAAGACTTTGCCCACAACAGAAGTGAGACTCACCGGCCTATAGTTACTAGGGTTATTCCTACTCCCCTTTTTGAACAAGGGAACCACATTTGCTATCCTCGAACAAGGGAACCACATTTGCTATATGTGCATCCTTCTTTATCTTAACCAATATCTCATTTTCTCTCGTCATCCAGCATTCCCCAACCTACCAGCCTTTCCTTTCCCCCCAACAGGAATATAGTCTACATCAGACAATCACCGGATGAAGGAGCATCGCTCCAAAAGCTCGTGTGCTTCCAAGTAAATCTGTTGGACTATAACCTGGTGTTGTGTGATTTTTAACTTTGTACACCCCAGTCCAACACCAGCATCTCCGATTCAGGAATATACTGTATCTGGACTCTTGTTATCTCATATTTGAAGGCTTCCCATTTTCCAGCAGTCCTTTAACCTGCGAACATCTGCCCCCAATCAGCTTTTGAAAGATCTTGCCTAATACCTGAGTCTTCCTCCAATTTAGAACTTCAACTTTTAGATCTGATATATTATTTTCAATCACTATTCTAATGTTCATAGAATTATAGTTGCTGGCCCTTAGGTTTTGCACCCTCGCCAGTATGTACATCCATATTGTGAATTAGAAAATGTCCTTGGACACACTTAATAAATTCCTATATTTGGCAGACAGGTAAATAGGCAGGAGTTATACCTTGGGTCCACTCTTTCTTCATTCCCATCAACCCTAACCCCATTCCCACCCCAATAGTCCAACGGCACTTTCCCCTGCAACTGCCGAATGTGTGACACCAGCCCATTTACTTGCTCCCTCCTCACTATCCAAGGGCCCAAACTTACCTTCCAGGTGAAGCAGCACTTTACCTGCACTTCCCACAACCCAGTCTACTGCATTTGCTGCTCATAATGTGGTCTAATCTACATTGGGGAAAACGAAGCATAAACTGGGTGACTGCTGCACAAAACATCTACGTTCTACCTGCAAAAAAGACCCTGAGGTTCCGGTTGCCTGCCAATTCCACACCCCACCCTGTTCCCTGGCCAACATCTCTGTCTCAGGTTTGCTGTCGTGTTCCAGCGAAGCTCAGCACCAGCAGAACGAAGAGCACCGAATATTACACTTGGGGACCATACAAACATCTGGTCCCAATATCGAATTCAATAATTCTAGGGCCTGAAATCCATAGTATCCTCGTCCCTTCCACACACACTATCTCCTGCATATAAACCAACGTTTTCCCAATCACCATCAGTTCTGTGGAAGGGTCACCGGCAACTCCTGTTCTTTGTTTCTGATACACAGCATCCACAGTTCTTTCTCCTTTTTATTGAGGTAGAGTTGGAAATTGTTTCGAGAGACAGAAGGAGAGGAGGGAGAGACAGAACAGACATGAACTGTCGATCTCCCTTGTTTCTCAGAACGTAAAATCATTGCAGTGCGATCACTTCCCTTAAGCATGAATAAAGGGTGCAGGGTATGCGTGAGCTTGTGGCGCAACGGTAGCGCGTCTGACTCCAGATCAGAAGGTTGCGTGTTCAAATCACGTCAGGCTCACTAACGTCAACTTCTTACATTTCAAATCAATAAAGGAGTACGTTTCCTCCGAATATCTGTTGAGCCAAATATTCTTTGCGGAAACGTTCGATCACTCTCGTCTGACGGCCTCTCTCCACATGAATGGTGAGCCGAAACTTGATGAACGGCGTCAGTAAAATCCAATGCCGGACACTGATTTGGTTTAATCGATTTTTTTGCCAAGCATAATTCACCGAGAGGATGCTGCTGTGTGAAACAGCGTGGGGAATTACTGCAGGGCCTCCTGTGCATGGGACACACCGCGAACGGATGTGTTTCACCTTCACCAGTTTATTCCTATCTCGGAGAAGAGGGGTTTGATGATTCGGATCATAGCAGCCAGACAGAGGACAGGAGAAGAGCACTCAGACCTTCACAAGCTTGTCACCACAGCTGGGTCACCGTGGCCCGTGTATCAGTATGGGATAGTGAGCTGCATCTACTGACTGGAAGCACAGCAAATTGGAGTGCTGGTGGGACTGTCACACAGGAGAAAACGGCTTCAACCTATCAACTGGAGTGGCTCCCAATGCGCAACTCCGCTCACCTCAACTGAATAACTGTAAACAAATTACTCAGTGGTTCAAAGGAATGCTCGGTTTTGAATCTGCATTGTGTCATGTACCTTCGAGAATGATGTCAAAACACCTTCATTGTTGTGATGGAGTATCCTGTTGAGCAGAATATATCCGTTGTCAAATTTCCCACGTTCTGTTGGTCCAACTCCGATTTCACTCAGAATCACGAAATGTGTGACAGCGCAGACTGAGGCTACGCAGCCCACCTGAGCTCTGCTGGTTCAACACAATATGTAAATAAGTGTCTCATTCTGTCGCCTTCTCCCTGAAAATCTGCACATTGTGACATTGAACATGCCCACCGAATTCCCTTTTGTGTCCATTGAATCTGCCTCTTTGTCACTGTCAGACAGCGACTTACTGACCCCACTCCCTGTGCGAAAACGGTCTTCCTCATGTCACTTTTACTTATTTTCCTGATGACTTTAAATCTCTGCCAAATCGTTCTCGATCCTTTCAGGTCTGGGAGCATTTTCACTGCATTATTTCCTCTGTCTAAAACCCTCATGACGTGGAAAACTTCAATCAGACAAGCTTTCAGTCCACTGTTCTCCAAAGAGAGCTGCCCCAAACTTTCCAATCTCCCTTCATTGCTGACATCCCTGAGGACGGCACCATTCACGTTAACCTGTTCAGAGCTGTCTGCAATTACTTCACTTCCCCGCTTTCTAAAGTATCACCCTCAGAATTGAGCGTAATACAGATGGAGGATTCATTCAGACTCGGATTGCGCGGGCGAAAAATCTGCAATACTGTTTTCACTTTGAACAAGTGTTTCCCTTCGCCGTGTTCACTGCAATGGCAGCTCTGCACCGTCCCTAATTCAGGCAGTCCGATCTTATTTAACGAAGCGGATTTTTGAGAAAATTCTTCAGGTATTTTTGCTCAGGTCAATTTAAGGAATGATGGTTCACCTGGGATTGGAACCCGGGAATTCTCACGCGGCTGCATATGCTCGAAGACCCAAAGCTAGAATCATATCCCAGACTAACGAGCCACCAGCCATGGGTGCAGCCACCTCCGGAAGCAGCTGAGACTTGCTCAGAACGAAATACATTGTGCATTGCTCCCAGAATTGCAAGCAGGGAAGAGTTTCAAGAACATCTGCTTTTCTTTCTGTCTCCCTGCTCCCAGGACGCTGCTGTTTGTCCCGTCCCCAGGGACCGGGCTGTCTCCACTGGTGGATAATTGAACCATTTCGTTTCTACTTGCAAGCTGTGCTGGTGGAAGGCAGAGCCCATTCACTCTTCTGCTCTCTCACACTATTACGTGAGGCAGGAGAAGTCCGTTACAGTCATGCGTAGGAAATGGGCAACTTTGAACGTGTTCCAAAGGACCTGTTAACGTAGAGATAGAAAGATGCTGTGCTGTTGGGACAGAGAGAAATGGACACCGGAGACTCTTCCCTCAGGTAAATTGATATGAGTACATTTTTGTGCAGCCTGCTTGGTGTTCAGAATATGTCTTAACACAACATTCCCGCAGGAAGTCTTTTCTTGCACCGTTGGTTTCTTTACTGTGTAAATTTGACTTGTGTATCGATGTGATATATTGAGCTCAGATACCCGAAGTCTTGGGAAACAAATGACATGGCAAGGAAAAGAACAGATCGCCGTTATACGGGAAAGCTGCTAAAGACATTAAGTGAATAGGAGAAAATGGTTTCGCTTCTGGGTTATGATCCCAGCATGCACCCGCTGTGCCATTCTCCTGCATTGCACGGTAGCTTTTCCAGAGAAGTATTCAGCTTTTCATCTGGCGTGTGACTTGCCTGTTCGAGAATGATGTCAAAAGATCTTCACTGGTGTAGTGCCATGTGCTGGTGTGCAGACATGTCGCCAATGTGCAAATATAAACTCAGAGAGCAATGTACACTAGAGACTCTGAGCTAGCTGCTCATAGTGTCGTTTCCCCAACGGAGCATGAAGTATAAACTGGGTGACTGCTTCGCAGAACATCTCGGTTCTGCCCGCAAAAAAAGGCCATGAGCTTCTGCTTTCCTGCCACTTTAACACGCCACCCTGTTCCCTGGCCAACATCTCTGTCTCAGGCTTGCAGCAGTGTTCCAGCAAAGCTCAGCTCCAGATGGAAGAACAACGCCTCATATTCCACTTCAAAACCCCACAGCCCTTGAGTTGCATGACTTTAGGGCCTGAAATCCCCCATGTCCTTGGCCCCGACCACACACATACGAGCCCTTGTTATCACACAGTCTGCTACGACACACTACTTATTGTTAGCCACTAACGGTCTCCATTAACAGTTATTCACCCTCCCACACGGATCGTTATTCACTCCTTTGTCCCTCCTATTGTTCTCTCTCTGAGTTGGCGGGAAAGAGAGCAATGTGCACTGGAGACTCTGAGCCAGCTGAAACTTGCTCAGTGTGAAGTACATTCCACTTTGCTCCAAGAATTGCAAGCAGCACAGAGTTTCCAGAACATCTGCTTGTCATTCTGTCCCCGGGATGCGGTTTCTGACATGCGGATCGTCGTGTCGGTCACGTCGGAACCGGCGTGGCGAACTACTGCAGGGAAGGCACGAAACCACAAGGTGTGCGTTTCAACTTTATCAGCTCAGCTCATTGGCATCTTAGAGAAGTGGTTTTGCGATTCAGTTCATAGGAAACCGACGAAGAACAGGAGAAGACAACTTAGACCTCCAAAAGCACGTTACTTGAACGGTTTCGCGACAGTATTGGTATGATACGGGGCATTCAGACACTCAGGAAGTCGTTTGAAAGGCAAGATGCTGAACAGAGTACCATTACACAGGAAAGTCGCACTTTACCTGCACATTTGTCGCAACCTCGTCTACTGCATTCGCTCGTCCTAGTGACTTTAAAGCTCTTCCGAATCACAATAGATCCTTTCAGGCATGGGAGCATTTTCACAGCATTATTTCCTGTTTCTAGGCCCCTACTGACTTGGAAAACTTTGTTTCTCCGAGGAGAGCAGGCCCAATTTTTCAATCTACCTTTATTGCTGACATTCCTCAAACACCGCACCACTCACTTCAACCTGTCTCAACGCGATCTCCAACCATTTCACTTCCCTGTTTTCTGCCTCATTTGTACTCCAGGCAGCCCAACCTCGTTTTACGAAGGTGCTTTTTGAGAAAAATAATGGGGTATTTTTGCACAAATCAAGTTAAGAGACGCAGCCTCGTCTGGGATTTGAATCTAGGACCGTGCACAAGTCTGCACAGTTAAAGACTCTACCTGAGAATCATGCCCCGAGACCAAAAGCCAAACAGCGGCTATTGCCCCACCCACCACACACCTCTTGAGCCAGCTGAGACTTGCTTGGTGTGAAATACATTTGACATTGCTCTAAGAATTGCAAGTGACAAAGAGTTTCCAGAACAGCTACTTCTCATTGTGTCTCCCTGCTGCTGTTTGTCCCGTTGTTTCGAAACTTTTCTCTGACACCCGAGTGGCCAGTGACAAGTATTGCCCTCCTCAACGTCGGATACAGAGAACAGGAGACCACTCAGAGGTTGTCACCTCAACTGTGCACATTGGGCCAGTATATCATTGTGAAATACTTATGTCGAAGCTTTTTTGGGAAGCGGATGAGAAGGCAAGGTGCAGAACAGAGCGCGGTTACTGCTAAAGCTGCTAAAGACGACGTTGAATGAATAGGAGAGAATGGTTTTTCTTTTGGGTTATGGTCCCAACGCGCGCACGCGTTGTGCCATTCTCCTGCATTGCTCGGCAGTTTTTCCAGAGAAGTATTCAGCTTTTCATCTGGTGTGTGGCAGGCACGTTTGAGAATGACGTCAAAAGATCTTCACTGCAGTCGTGTCATATGCTGTTGTGCAGACATATCGTCGATGTGCAAAAATAAACTCTGTCTAAATTCCCACATTCTCTTTTTCGAACTGTGATTTCGCTCAGAATCACTAATTTTCAAAACTCGCAATATTCAAACTTTAACAAAGTGCTCATAGAAATGATTAGAAAACACCTGGAAGAAATTCGTCCAAACTTAACTGGGGAATTTCGCTTTGAGGGGTCTTGAACTTTAAGTGGAAGGAAGGGACGTTTGTCTCGAGGCTGTTTAATGTGGAGATGTGTTCTCCATGTAAACTGGTCGTAGTTGACCATCCCAGTGCTTCCCGATGCAGGGCTGCCTGACCCCCAGGGAGGTTTACTTGTAGCAACTGGAGTGAATCCAGAGAGGGAGCAGATTCTGCAAAGGTGCTCAAATACTTTCTATCTCTCTTTTAGGTATTTTCCTTGTGTATTCCCTCAGTTTGGCACGTATGCAGTTTGCACCCTGGAAAATGATTGCTTTTTTCCTCATGTTCACAATTAAAAATGTAGTTTCTCATGGAACTGAGCCGCATTGAAAGGATTGGCATATTGATTTAAATGTGTACACGTATTTAATTTTAGATTAGATTAGATTAGATTTGAATGAAGTTTTCCTCTAAACACACCTAAGCCTATCTGGCTGCATGAGGGATTTCAGGTTTCTGTGTGCTGGGTATTATGTGATCAGCAGGCATCTGGCAAACTACAGGAACTGCCACCTATGTTATGTTCGTTGAAGTGTACTGCCAGTGATCACTTATTTTGTGATTTTTTGTGCAGGAAGACGTGCCGAAAGAAATCTGAAAACAAATGATGCATCAACTTCTGACAGATCCACTTGATTCACTGGGACTTGAATATCAGCAGCCATTCCAATCAAGAAGGCATGTTTGCTTTTGTTTGCTTGAAAGATTTTGGACACTGGTGCGGCAGAAAGAATACTGAGACACCGAGTGAGGGAGATTCAGTGCGGTGACAGTGAAAAGTGCTTCATACCATTTACTCAACTGGGGGAATCAACATCTCACCCCTCACGGTGGGGAGAGACAATGTCCCCGTTCTGATTGTAATTTCAAACCCAGACCAACACAAGGAAAGCTCTCCCAATGGGGAAGCTGTGGAAATGTGGGGACTGAGGGAAAGGATTCCCTTCCCCATCCCTGCTGGAAACCCACAGACGCATTCACACCGGGGAGAGGCCATTCACCTGCTCGGTGTGCAGGAAGGGCTTCAGTCGGATCAGCCATCTGGAGACGCACGAGTGGGTCCACAAGTGAGAGAAGCCATTCACTGCCCTATGTACGGGAGGGTGTTCACTCAGTCAGCTGCACTGCTGACCCACCAGTGGGTCCACACCGGAGAGAGGCCGTTCACCTGCTGTCAGTGCCGGAAGGGCTTCACCTGCTCCTCCCACCTGGGGAGGCACCAGCGCGTTCACGTGCCATCGCAGGGGGAGGGAAGGAGCGATGGCCGAGCGCCACAAACAACCCAGCTCTGGGGACTCTCAGGTTCGAATCCCGTCGCGGCAGATGGCAGAATTGGGATTCGGTCAGTAATCTGGACTTCAGAATCTAAGGATGAAACCATTTTCAGAGGGCAAAAACCCATCTGATTCACTCATGTCCTTTTCAATGATGGAAACTGCCATTGCGGGAAAGGATTCACTCAGTCGTCCCAGCTGCATGCTTTACCCGGCTGTACGAAGGATCCAGTTACAAAGGGACAACTCAACTGACCAATAATAAAGAAAGTGTGGTGGGTGGAGTGGGGGGGAGTGCGTGCACTTTGAGCTTGAGGTGTTTTTTTTTTAAATAAAAGCTACTTTTTATACGCCTTGTGATGTGGAGATCTGAAGCTGTAAGAAAGTTGGGTCGCAGTAAAGGTTACCTGAACTTACCGCCAGGCTTAAACTGTCATTGAAAGCTGTGAGATCCAACAGCTTCTCATTTCTTTCAGCCATCAGCACCGGGTTTCCAATGTCGTGTCTCAGAAGGAGCAGTGAATGAGTAGCTAGTATTGTTCGAAATTGTAAATTTGGCAGGACTGCAGGTTTATTGTTTCATTGGCATTGCAAAGTTTACTGGCAACAGTGGGAGGTGTGGGCTGTATTCACTGGAAACAAAGTTTTAAAATGACACAAACACCAGGGTATAGTCCAACAGGTTTATTTGGAAGCACTAGGTTTTGGAGCGCTGTTCCTTCATCAGGTAGCTGTTGAGTAAGACACAGAATGTATAGCAAAAGATTATAGTGTCATGCAACATAAATGATATATTGAAGAAACCTGTTAAGTCTTTCATCTTTTAAAATGGGTTGCAGATTTCGCTTCATTAATCTGTAAATCCCAGAACTTCTTTTTCGTAAAATTCTCCAGGTAACTTAATGTTTTATAATGGGAGGTGATACCTCAGGTCAGACAACGCATGAGAGCTGTGAGGTTCGAGTCTTTCTGTATCCAGGTCCTGAGTCAGACTGGTTCAATTTCCAAATATTTAATCCTGCAAATGCAATTCACCCCAAAGACTTCTATGTGCGAGTGCATGCATGAGACAGGGCGTCTGTGTGTGTGCGTGTGCATGCTGGGTAAAGTGTGCGTGTGATGGAGTATAATTGTGTGAGAAGGTGTGCATGGATGTGAGTGTGAAGGGTGTATCAATGTGTGTCTGAGAGATAGCCTGTCTATCAGAGAGGGTCTGCATGACCGTGTGAGTACTTGAGTGTGTGTGTGTGTGTGTGTGTGTGTGTGTGTGTGTGTGTGTGTGTGTGTGTGTGTGTGTGTGTGTATGCGTGTTTGTGTGTGTGTGTGAGAGAGAGAGTTTGTGTGTGTATTGTGTAGCTGGGTCTCCTGTAGTGAGACATGATCCAAGGTCTCAGCTGAGTTCATTCTCGTGTGTTCCAAACTTGTTATCAGCCTCTGCTCGGCCACTAGAAATGATTAAGCAGTTAAGCAGTTTCACAACAAACGTTGATTCTCCTGCTCCTTGGATGCTGCCTGACCTGCTGTGCTTTTTCAACACCACACTCTCGACTCTGATCTCCAGCATCTGCAGTTCTCACTTTCTTCTCATGGGCGAGGTGGGACTTGTCTTTTATTCACTCATTCACTCCTACAGCCTGTCCTTGGTTTTGGCCTAACTGTGCATATATCAATGCAAGTTTCAGAAAGATTTCTACAGCTTGTTTTTTTTAAGAAAAGAACATTCTTCCAGACTTTAACAACGTTTCTGAATATATGATTTTAGCTATTCTCAATTTTAAAAATCAGTCATTTCTCGCACACCCTGTTTCCCAGGTAGAATCGTCACCACCCATTCTCTCCCTCTCCTTAAAAGGGTTTGATACAGCGATCAAAGAGGGCTGAGGCACCAGAAAGGAGGGGGAGGGGCGCTGGTGGGGGTGGAGAAGGGAGAGAAATGGAGAGGGGGACAGAGGTTGGGGGGTAGAGAAGGACTGGTGTTCAGAGGGTTATGGGGAGAGAATGGGGGTGCAGTGTGGGGAGAGAGAATGGGCAGGGGGCAGTGGGTGGGGAGAAAATGGACGGGGGGCAGAGTGTGAAGAGAGAGACAGCTCAATCCTACCTTCGCCAGAACTGGTATCAGTGTCCAACGAACGAACCCACTCCTCCCACAGCAGACTTCGGGCAATCATTTCTCAATATACGCATGGCTAAGGCAGTGGAATCATATCATCCCTACGGGCCATTCACACCGACCTTCCCAACAGCATCCCATCCAGACCCACTCGATTATGCTCCAGCTATGCAATTCCACATAGCTATTTCCTGATGAAGTGTTTTGCCGGAAACGTCGATTCTCCTGCACCTCGCACGCTGCCTGACCTGCTGTGGTTTTTCAGCACACACTCTCGACCCTAATCTCCAGTATCTGCAGTCGTCACTTTCGCCCTGTAGGGGGTGAATTTTCTATGTGGAGTAAGTGAGGTCTGCAGATGCTGGAGCAGAGCTGAAAACGTGTTGCTGGAAAAGCGCAGCAGGTCAGGCAGCATCCAGGGAACAGGAGCATCGACGTTTCTGGCATAAGCCCTTATTCAGGAATGAGGAAAGTTTGTCCAGCAGGCTAAGATAAAAGGTAGGGAGAAGGGACTTGGAGGAGGGGCGTCGGAAATGTGCTCGGTGGAAAGAGGTCAAGGTGAGGGTGAATGTTCTATGCCGAGTCTTTTGAATCTCTTCAAATCTTTCCTCCTCACCCTAAACCTATACCCTCTAGTTTTGGAATACCTTTACCCTGGAGTAAAGGCAGGAACGTTGAGCAGCCAGACAAAATGCAAAAGGAACAAAACGTCGAGGCACAGGGAAAAAAAAACAGTTCGTTAAAAAAAAATGGTGTTGGCATTTTTCTCTCGTATTCGCATTTGGACACTTGAAATTTGTCATGATCTGGAGGTGCCGGTGTTGGACTGGGGTGTACAAAGCTAAAAATCACACAACACCAGGTTACAGTCCAATCGGCTTGTTTAGAAACACTTAGCTTTCGGAGCGTGGCTCTTTCATCAGGTGGTTGTGGAAAAAAGGCCCTGACCTTGCGGTTGCCTGCCACTTTAACACATCACCCTGTTCCCTGGCCAACATCTCTGTCTCAGGCTTGCAGCCGTGTTCTAGCTCCAGATGAAAGAACAACACCTCATTTTCCACTTGGAGACCTTACAGCCCTCCGGTCTTCAATATCGAGTTCCATAACTTTAGGGCCTGAACTCCCCCATGTCCTTGACCCCTACCACACAAACGACTCCTTGTTATCACCTCGTCTGCTATGACACACTACGTATCGTTAGCCGCTAACAGTCTCCATTAACAATTATTCGCCCTCTCACGCAGATCGTTATTCACTCCTACGTCCTTCCTATTGTTCTCTCTCTGAGCTGGCGGCAAACACAGCAATATACATCGGAGACTCTGAGCCAGCTGAAACTTGCTCAGTGTGAAGTACATTCCACATTGCTCCAACAATTGCAAGCAGCAAAGCGTTTCCAGAACATCTGCTTGTCATTCTGTCCCCGGGGCGCTGATATTTGTCTCATCCTCAGGAACTGGACTACCTCCACTGGTGGATAAATAAACCATTTTATTTCGACTTGCACGTTGTTCTGCGGGGTGGGACGGGGTGTAGGATGGGGTGCGGGTAGAGTCCATTCGCTCTTCTGCTCTCTCTCTCTCTCTCTCTGAAACCCTTGGAGTGAGAGGTGTCAGCTACATTAATGCGAGGAACATGAACAACTTTGATTGTGAACTTTGTCCAAGGGTCTGTTATCGGAGAGATAGAAAGATGCTGTGCTGGCAGGACAGAAAGAAATGGACACCGAGGACTCTTCGCCCAATTAATTCACATTGTTGTGCAGCCTTCTTGGTGTTCAGAAATCGTCTTCACGCAGCAATCTTACGGAAAGTCTATTGCAAAGTGGGCATTGCTTTCTTTTCTGCGACCGCGCAGCAGTAAACATCTGAGCCCGAAGTGTCCCAGATGAAGAGAATCCGAGTGAAACCTTCACTCACTGAGAGTCATCCCCACGGCCCTGAGCTGAGGGACTGCAGGCAGTCCAACACGGAAGGGACGGTTAAACATGAAGCAGTTTTGCCCCCTCAGCCTCTCTGTTCCATAGAGAGGCAGTGGGACGGCATAAACACGTAGCATCATTCTCGGCGAGACAGAAGCCGTTCAGCCCATCGAGTCCACGACGACTGTCTGTCACTTGTCTCTCTCTCTGAGGTTCTTCACAATCGGTGGTATCCGTCCGAATAGAAGGGGACTATGTCTGAGTCGTGATGCGGTTTCTGACATGCTTGACATTCTCGTCTGAACCAGGGTGGCGAATTGCTGCAAGGAATGGACAAAACCGCAAGGCATGTGTTTCAACTTAACCAGCTGATTGGCATCGCAGAGGTCTGGGTTTGCGATTCGATTCAGAGGAAACCGACGAAGACCAGAATGCCACTGAGACCTCTAAAATCGTGCCTCTTGATTTGACGAGCGCATCGATACGCTAACATGCCATTTGGACATTGGGTAAGTAGATGCAAAGGCAGCTTGCAGAAGAGAGCACCCATCCAAAGGAAAGCAGCTGGAGGTGACATTGAAAAATAGCAGAGGACGGTTTCGATCCATCGACCTCTGGGTTAGGGGCCCAGCACGCCCCCGATGCGCCACTCAGCGGCCGCACGCGGCGCCCCTTCCACAGAACACTTCAGGTTTTCGTCTGGCACGCGGCAGGCACGTTCGAGCCTGATGTCAAAGACCTCCACTGCTGTCGTGTAATATGCTGTTTCGCAGACGTATGGAGGCTGTGTAAATATAAACTTATTTCTAAATTCCCACATTCTGTTGGTCGAACTGTGATTTCACACTGAATCACAACATGTGTCACAGCGCAGACGGAGGCCATGCGGCCCACCTTCGCTCTGCTGGTTCTACACTTAAGTAAACGTGTGTCTCTATTCGTTTCATTCTCTCACCTTCTCAGCGTAAATCTGCACATTTGAACGTGACCATCGAATTCCCTTTTGTGTCCATTGAATCTTCCTCTTTGTCAGTGCCAGACAGGGACTTACTGACCCTAACCACTCCCTGTACGAAAACGTTCTTCCTAATGTCACTTTTACTTCTTTTCCTCGTGACTTTAAAATTCTGCCGAATCGTTGAGGATCCTTTCAGGTGTGGGAGCATTTTCACAACATTATTTCCTGTTGCTGGGTCCCTCATGACTTGGAAAAGTTCGGTTCTCCGAGGAGAGCTGTTCCAATTTTCCAATCTCCCTTGATTGTTGACATTCCTCAAACACCGCACCACTCACGTCAACCTGTTGAACACTACCTCCCACAATTTCACTTCCCTGTTTTCTGCCTCATTCGTACTCCAAACAGCCCAACCTCGTTTCACGAAGGCGTTTTTTGAGAAAATTAATCAGGCAGTTTTGCACAAGTCAAGTTACAAATCGCGGGCTCGTCCGCAATTCGGTGCAGTAAAGGACCCCAAGCGCGAATCATACGCCTAGACCAATGAGCCAGAGGGCCCGAACCCTGCTAACCACCACCACCACCACCACCACCACCCCCACACCCACCCACCCCCCCCCCACACACACACCGCTTGCGCGACCTGAGACTTGCTCAGTATGAAATACATTTGAGATTGCTCTGAGAATTGCAAAAAGGCAAAGAGTTTCCCGAACTGCTGCTTCTCATTCAGTCTCCCTGCTGCTGTTTGTCCCGTCCCCAGGAACCGGGCTCTCTCCACTGGCAGATAATTCAACCATTTTGTTTCGAAACTTTTCTCTGACACCCGAGTGGCCTGTGACAAGCATTGCCCTCCTCAACATAGGATACAGAGAACAGGAGAAGACCACGCAGACCTCCACGAGTGTATCAACGCGACTGTGCACATTGGGCCAGTATATCACTGGGAAATATTTATGTCCAAGCTTTTTTCGGCAGCAGATGAGAAGGCGAGGTGCAGGACAGAGCGCTGTTATACCGGAAAGCTGCTAAAGACGACATTGAGTGAATAGGAGAGAATGCTTTCTCAGCTGGGTTATGGTCCCAACACGCACCCGTTGTGCCAGGGGTTCCGCCTCGGTTCCACTCTTCCTTCACTCGCAACACCCCACACCCACCTCCCATAGTGCCAAGGCACTTTCCCCTGCAACCGCCGAATGTGTAACACCTGCCCATTTACCTGCTCCCTCCTGAATATCCAAGGGCTCAAACATACCTGCCAGGTGAAGCAGCACTTTTGCCACAACCTAGTCCACTGCATTCGCTGCTCACAGTCTCATTTCCCCAATGTAGCATGAAGCATAAACTGGGTGACTGCTTCGCAGAACATCTCGGTTCTGCCCGCGGAAAAAAAGCCCTGAACTTGCGGTTGCCTGCCACTTTAACACATCACCCTGTTCCCTGGCCAACATCTCTGTCTCAGGCTTGCAGCAGTGTTCTCGCTCCAGATGAAAGAACAACACCTCATTTTCCACTTGGAGACCTTACAGCCCTCCGGTCTTCAATATCGAGTTCCATAACTTTATGGCCTGAACTCCCCCATGTCCTTGACCCCTACCACGCAAACGACTCCTTGTTATCACCTCGTCTGCTATGCCACACTACGTATTGTTAGCCGCTAACAGTCTCCATTAACAGTTATTCGCCCTCTCACGCGGATCGTTATTCACTCCTACGTCCTTCCTATTGTTCTCTCTCTGAGCTGGCGGCAAACACAGCAATGTACATCGGAGACTCTGAGCCAGCTGAAACTTGCTCAGTGTGAAGTACCTTCAACATTGCTCCAAGAATTGCAAGCAGCAAAGCGTTTCCAGAACATCTGCTTGTCATTCTGTCCCCGGGGCGCTGATATTTGTCTCATCCTCAGGAACTGGACTACCTCCACTGGTGGATAATTAAACCATTTTATTTCTACTTGCACGTTGTTATGGTGGGTGGGACGGGGTGTAGGGTGTGGGGCGGGTAGAGTCCATTCGCTCTTCTGCTCTCTCTCTCTCTCTCTCTGAAACCCTTGGGGTGAGAGGTGTCAGTTACATTAATGCGGGGAACATGAACAAATTTGATTGTGAACTTTGTCCAAGGGTCTGTTATCGGAGAGATAGAAAGATGCTGTGCTGGCAGGACAGAAAGAAATGGACACCGAGGACTCTTCGCCCAGGTAAATTCACATTGTTGTGTAGCCTTCTTGGAGTTCAGAAATCGTCTTCACGCAGCAATCTTATGGAAAGTCTATTGCAAAGTGGGCATCGCTTTCTTTGCTGCGACCGCGCAGCAGTTAACATCTGAGCCCCAAGTGTCCCAGATGAAGAGAATCCGAGTGAAACCTTCACTCACTGAGAGTCATCTCCACGGCCCTGAGCTGAGGGACTGCAGGCAGTCCAACACGGAAGGGACGGTTAAAAATGAACCAGTTTTGCTCCCTCAGCCTCTCTGTCCCAGAGAGAGGCAGTGGGATGGCATAAACACGGAGCATCATTCTCGGCGAGACAGAAGCCGTTCAGCCCATCGAGTCCACGACGACTGTCTGTCACTTGTCTGTCTCTGAAGTTATTCACAATCGGTGATCTGTCCTAATCGTGGGGGAATGTGTCTGAGTTGTAATGCGATTCCTGACATGCCGACCGTCTTATCATTCACGTCCGAACCGGCATGGCGAATTACTGCAGGGAATGGACAAAAACGTAAGGCATGTGTTTCAACTTTATCAGCTTATTGACATCTCAGAAAAGTGGTTTTACAATTCACTTCAGAGGAACTCGACGGAGAACAGGAGAAGACCGCTCAGACCTCCAGAAGCGAGTCACTTCGCCTGCGTGAATTTGGCGAGTCTATCAGTACGATACATGTCACTCAGACACTCGAAGTTTTGGGGAGCAGATGCAAAGGCAAGATATAGTACAGAGGCTCACGACAAAGGAAAGCTGCTCAAGGAGAGTTTGAGCAATCGCAATACAGGATGGTTTCGAGTTATGGGCCGCTTTCGTTGCGTCACTCTGTGTTTAGTATGCCGTGCGTTTTCTCAGAACCCTTCAGCTTTTCGACAGGCACCTGGCACGCACGTTCCAGACTCATATCAAAGATCTCCACTGCTGTTATGTAATATACTGCTGCGCAGAGGTGTGGAGGCTGTGTTAATATGAACCTTCTGTTGGTCGAACATGACCACCGAATTCAATTTTGTGTCCATTGAATCTGCCTCTTTGTCACTGTCAGACAGCGATTTACTGACCCTAACCATTCCTTGTACGAAAACGTTCTTCCGAATGTCACTTTTACTTCTTTTTCTCATGAATTTAAAACGCTGCCGCATCGTTCTCGATCCTTTCAGGCGTCGGAACACTTTCACGTCATTATTTCCAATCTCTAGACCCCTCATGACTTGGAAAACTTGCCACGCCGGATTTCAAACTTCTGTTCTCCGAGGAGAGCTGTCCCAATTTTCCAAACTACCTTCATTGCTGACCTTCCACAAACACGGGACCACTCACGTCAACCTGTTCAACGCTATCTCCAATCATTTCACTTCCTCGCTTCCTGCCCCATTCGTACTCCAGGGAGCCCAGCCTCGTTTAACGAAGGTGCTTTTTGAGAAGTTTAATCGGGCATTTTTGCACAAGTCAAGAAAGCCGGGATCTCTCGCAAGTCTGCCCGTTAGAAGACCCAATGCGAGAATCATACCCCTAGATCAACGAGCCACAGGCCGCTGGCTCCAGCACCTCCTGAACCAGCTGAGACTTGCTCAGTGTGAAATACATTCGCAATTGTTCTCAGAATTGCAAACAGCAAAAGCGTTTCCAGAACAGTGCTTCTCATTCTGTCTCCCTGCTCATTTTGTTCATTTTCAAATGAACAAAACCAGCAGGTCTAGTCCATCTATGGAGAGAAAGAAGAGATAATGTTTTGAGCCCAACGATCCGTCTTCGGAACTGATGGAATGAGTGGGCGGGTAAAGACCGTGGAAGAAGGTGGACAGGTTCTAAAATGATTGAACTCGGCGTTGGATCCTGAAGGCAGCACGGCCTCTCAGGAGAAAATGAGGTTTCGCTCTTCCAGCTCGCGCTGTGCCTTGTGGGAGCACTGCAGCAAATCAGAGACTGAAATGTTGTCATGGGAACACAGTGGGAGGTTGAAGTGACAGGAAACTGGAAGCTGACTGTTTATGGGAGAAAGGACACAGAACGGGGGATGTGCTACAAAAGTGTACAGAAAAGCCACACCCCAGACCAGACCCTGAACTATAACCATCAAAACACAGACAAGAGAAGCTGCATTAGGACGCTGTTCAAAAGGGTGACTACACACTGCAGCACTGCCGACCTGTGAAAGGGAGAAGAACACGTCTACAGAGGCTTCACCAGGAACGGATATCCCCGCAACTTCATCCACAAGGGCCGAGCAGACAAACAACGGGACAAGGACCTGCCACGACCCAACACATTCACCACTTTCCCTTATATAATAAACCTCACAGAACTTACAGCCAGACATCTCCGACCACTCGGATTCATGACAGCCCATAAACTGACAGCCACGCTCAGACAACAACTCACCAGAACAAAAGACCCAACCATATCATGTGGAAAACAAATATAGTTTACAAGATTCCATGCAAAGGCTGCACGAAAAGTCGACAGTACAGGACAAACAGGCAGACAACTAGCAATCTGTAACCATGAACAACATCTACCCATTAAACACTGTCTCTGGTCCCCACACAAACACAGATGATAAGGACGATAAAATCGACTGAGACAGCACAACGGTCATAGTACATCTAAACAGAGGTCAGCCAGAGAAATTCAACAAACACGACACTCATCCAGGGACTCCACCAATAAACACATTGACACATGCCAATCACTGCAACGAACAACCAGAACCGTCAAATAAAAGCAGCAGAAACAGAACCAAATACATTCCAGAAGACACAGTACAGCAGCACTTCACAGGAGGCTCCATCGCACTGAAGATGTCAACAAGACAGAGCATGTAACGCCTGCAAATCAACTTCCCAGCTCGGCGAGCTACGACAATCGGCAGCCGAGCTACAAAGCTTTCCGCAAATCTTGGACGGAAGTGTAATTCCTGTCGAAATTTGAGAGCATCCTGTTAATGTCACTCAGTTCCTGCAAGCAAAAACTTTGTTGTGGTTCTGTTCGCCGAGCTGGGAATTTGTGTTGCAGACGTTTCGTCCCCTGTCTAGGTGACATCCTCAGTGCTTGGGAGCCTCCTGTGAAGCGCTTCTGTGATGTTTCCTCCGGCATTTACAGTGGTTTATACCTGCTGCTTCCGGTTGTCAGTTCCACATGTCCGCTGCAGTGGCCGGTATATTGGGTCCAGGTCAATGTGCTTGTTGATAGAATCTGTGGATGAGTGCCATGCCTCTAGGAATTCCCGGGCTGTTCTCTGTTTTGGCTTGTCCTGTAATAGAAGTGTTGCCCCAGTCAAACTCATGTTGCTTGTCATCTGAGAGAGATCCGGGTTCAAATCGCCGTTTCGGACGTGAATGACAAGACGATCCGCATGTCAGAAACCGCATTCCGGGAACAGAATGACAAGCAGATGTTCTGGAAACTCTTTGCTGCTTGCAATTCTTGGAGCAAAGTGGAATGTATTTCACACTGAGCAAGTTTCAGCTGGCTCAGAGTCTCCAGTGTACATTGCTCTCTTTAACGGCAGCTCAAAGAGAGAACAATAGGAGGGATAAAGGAGTGAATAACGATCCGTGTGGGAGGGTGAATAACTGTTAATGGAGACCGTTAGTGGCTAACAATAAGTAGTGTGTCGTAGCAGACTATGTGATAACAAGGGCTCCTATGTATGTGGTAGGGGTCAAGGACATGAGGGATTTCAGGCCCCAAAGTCATGGAACTCGATCTTGAAGACCGGAGGGCTGTGGGGTTTTGAAGTGGAATATGAGGCGTTGTTCTTCCATTTGCAGCTGAGCTTTGCTGGAACACTGCTGCAAGCCTGAGACAGAGATGTTGGCCAGGGAACAGGATGGCGTGTTAAAGTGGCAGTAAAGCAGAAGCCCTGGGACTTTATTTGCCGGCATGGTGGCACAGTGATTAGCACTGCTACCTCACAGCGCTAGAAAACCCGGGTTCAATTCCTGCCTCAGATGACTGTGTGGAGTTTGCACGTTCTCCCCGTCTCTGCGTGGGCTTCCTCTGGGTGCGCCATTTTCCTCCCACAGTCCAAAGTCCCACAGGCGAGGTGAATTGGCCATGCTAATTTTCCCGTAGTGTAAGGTAAGGGGTAAATGTAGGGGTATGGGTGGGTTGCGCTTCGGCGGGTCGGTGTGGGCTTGTTGGGCTGAAGGGCCTGTTTCCACACTGTAATCTAATCGAGAACCGAGATGTTCTGCGAAGCAGTCACCCAGTTTATACTTCATGCTCCGTTGGCGACACGACGCAGCGAATGCAGGAGACGAGGTTGCGGCAAATGTGCAGGTAAAGTGCTGCTTCACCTGGAAGGTATGTTCGAGCCTGGAAGGATATTCAGGAGGGAGCGGGTAAATTGTGCTTCTGAGTGAAATCACGATTCGTAAAAACAGAATGTGGCAATTTAGACAGAGTTAATATTTGCTTGCCGGCGATATGTCTGCCGGTGCGTGATGGGAGCAGAACCCAGAAGGGAAACCATCTTTCCTATTCACTCAATGTCGTCTTTAGCAGCTTTCCCGTATCACGGCGCACTGTTGTGCACCTCGCCTTCTCATCTGCTTCCCAAAAAACTTCGACGTAAATATTTCACATTGATGCACAGGCCCAATGTGCACAGTTGAGATGACACACTCGTGGAGGTCTGCGGGGTCTTCTCCTGTTCTCTGTACCCTATGTTGAGGGGGGCAATGCTTGTCACTGGTCACTCCGGTGTCAGAGAAAAGTTTAGAAAGAAAACGGTTTAATTTTCTGCCAGTAGAGAGGGCCCGGTTCCTGGGGACTGGCAAACGGCAGCAGAGAGACAGAATGAGAAGCAGCTGTTCATAGAGTCATAGAGATGTACAGCATGGAAACAGACCCTTCGGTCCAACCCGTCCATGCCGATCAGATATCCCACCCCAATCTAGTCCCACCTGCCAGCACCCGGCCCATATAACTCCAAACCCTTCCTATTCATATATCCATCCAAACGCCTCTTAAATATTGCAATTGTACCAGCCTCCGCTACTTTCTCTGGCAGCTCATTCCATGCACGCACCACCCTCTGCTTGAAAAAGTTGCCCCTTAGGTCTCTTTTATATCTTTCCCCTCTCACCCTAAATCTATGCCCTCTAGTTCTTGACTCCCCGAACCCAGGGAATAGACTTTGCTTATTTATCCTATCCATGCCCCTCATAATTTTGTAAACCTCCATAAAGTCACCCTTCAGCCTCCGACGTTCCAGAGAAAACAGCCCCAGCCAGTTCAATGTCAACTATACTTCACTCTGAGCAAGACTCAGCTGGTTCAAGAGGTAGAGCGGGGCCACAGGCAGCCCGGCGGTGTGGCTCGTTGGTCTAGGGGTATGATTCTCGCTTTGGGTCTTCGTCGACGCAGATTTGCGAGAGATCCCTGGTTAAAATCCCGGACGAGCCCGCGTTTCATGACTTGTGCAAACGTGCTTGCTTAATTTTCTCAAAAAGCACCTTCGTTAAACGAGGTTGGGCTCCCTGGCGTACCAATGGGACAGAAAGCAGCGAAGTGAAATGATTGGCGATACCGTTGAATAGGTTGACGTGAGTGGTGCGGTGTTTGAGGGCTGTCAGCGATGAGGGTCGATTGGAAATTTGGGACTGCTCTCTTCGGAGAACATAAGTTTGAAATCTTGCCCGATTGAAGCTTTCCAAGTCATGCGAAGTCTGGACAGAGAAAGTGATGTAGTCAAAATGCTCCCACGCCTGAAAGAATCGGCAACGATTCGGCAGAGTTTTAAAGTCATGAGGAAAAGAACCAAAAGTGACATTAGGAAGTACAGGGAGTGGTTGGGGTCAGTAAATCCCTAACTGATACTGACAAAGAGGCAGATTCATTAGACGCAAACGGGAATTCGGTGGTCATGTTTAAAGTAACAATGTTCAGAATTACATGGAGAAGGCAAGAGAATGATACGAATAGAGACCCACGTTTACTCACTGTGTCGACACAGCAGAGCGAAGGTGGGCCGCATAGTGTCTATTCAGAGTGAAATCACAGTTCGACGAACAGAATGTGGGAAGTTAGAAAAAGTTTATATTTACACAGCCTCCATACGTCTGCGCAACACCATATAAGACGACAGCAGTGGAGATCTTTGACATCAGTCTCGAACGTGCATGCCACGCGCCAGACGAAAGGTTGAAGGGACCTGTGGAAAAGGGTGTGGTGCGTTGGAGCAGAGTGGCGCAGCGGGAGCATGCTCGGCCCATAACCCAGAGGTCGATGGATCGAAACCATCCCCTGCTGTTGTTCAATGTCTCCTTGAGCGATTTTCCTTTACTCTGTTCAGCATCTTGCCTTTCAAACGACTTCCTGAGTGTCTAAATGCCCCCTATCATACCGATACTATCGCGAAACTCACACCGTTCAAGTGACGTGCATTTGGAGGTCTGAGTCGTCTTCTCCTGTTCTTCGTCGGTTTCCTATGAACTGAACCGCAAAACCACTTCTCTGATAGGCCAATGAACTGATAAAGTTGAAACGCATACCTTGTGGTTTCGTGCATTCCCTGAGTAGTTCGCCACGCCGGTTCGGACTTGAACGATAAGACGATCCGCATGTCAGAAACCGCATCCCGGGGACAGAATGACAAGCAGATGTTCTGGAAACTCTTTGCGGCTTGCAATTCTTGGAGCAATGTGGAATGTACTTCACAGTGAGCAAGTTTCAGCTGGCTCAGAGTCTCCGATGTACATTGCTCTCTGAGTTTATATTTGCACATCGGCGACATGTCTGCACAACAGCAGTGAAGATCTTTTGATGTCATTCTCGAACATGCAAGTCACACGCCAGATGAAAAGCTGAATACTGCTCTGGAAAACTGCCGTGCAATGCAGGAGAACGGCACAGCGGGTGCATGCTGGGATCATAACCCAGAAGCGAAACCATTTTCTCCTACTCACTTAATGTCTTTAGTAGCTTTCCCGTATAACGGCGCCCTGTTCTGTTCCTTGCCTTGTCATTTGCTTCCCAAAACTTCGGGTATCTGAGCTCAATTTATCACATCGATACACAAGTCAAATTTACACAGTTGCGCTGGCACCCTTATGGAGCTCTGAGTTGTCTTGTCCTGTTCGCTGTCGGTGTGTCTTGATCTCGTGTGAAACCTCTGCTCTCAGATGGCAATGAACCGGTGAAGTTGAAACACATGATTTGCTGTTTTAGTCCATTTCCTGCAGTAAAGAAACCAACAGCCATGTAATAAAAGACTTTCTGCAGGATTGCTGTCAAGACAAATTCTGAACACCAAGCAGGCTGCACAAAAATGCACTCATATCAATTTACCTGAGGGAAGAGTCCCCGGTGTCCATTTCTCTCTGTCCCGGCAGCACAGTATCTTTCTATCTCTCCGTTAACAAGACCTTTGTAACAAGTTCAAAGTTGCCCATTTCCTACGCATGACTGTAACTGACTTCTCCTGCCTCACGTAATAGTGTGAGAGAGCAGAAGAGTGAATGGGCTCTGCCTTCCACCAGCACAGCTTGCAAGTAGAAACGAAATGGTTCAATTATCCACCAGTGGAGAGAGCCCGGTCCCTGGGGACGGGACAAACAGCAGCGTCCTGGGAGCAGGGACACAGATTGAGAAGCAGATGTTCTTGAAACTCTTCCCTTCTTGCAATTCTGGGAGCAATGTACAATGTATTTCGTACTGAGCAAGTCTCAGCTGCTTCAGGAGGTGGCTGCACCCATGGCTGGTGGCTCGTTAGTCTGGGATATGATTCTAGCTTTGGGTCTTCTCGCGAATGCAGACGTGTGAGAATTCCCGGGTTCCAATCCAAGGCGAACCATCATTCCTTAAATTGATCTGAGCAAAAATGCCCGATCAATTTTCTCAAAAAGCCGCTTTGTTAAATAAGATCGGACTGCCTGAATTAGGGACGGCGCAGAGCTGCCATTGCAGTGAACACGGCGAAGGGAAACACGTGTTCAAAGTGAAAACAAGTATTGCAGATTTTTCGCCCGCGCAATCTGAGTCTGAATGAATTCTCTACCTGTATTACGCTCAATTCTGAGGGTGATACTTTAGAAAGCGGGGAAGTGAGGTGATTGCAGACAGCGCTGAACAGGTTAACGTGAATAGTGCCGTCCTGAGGAATGTCAGCAATGAAGGGAATTGGAAAGTTTGGGGCAGCTGTCTTTGGTGAACAGAAGACTGAAAGCTTGTCTGATTGAAGTTTTCCACGTCATGAGGGTTTTAGACAGAGGAAATAATGCAGTGAAAATGCTCCCAGGCATGAAAGGATCGAGAACGATTTGGCAGAGATTTAAAGTCATCAGGAAAATAAGTAAAAGTGACATGAGGAAGACCGTTTTCGCACAGGGAGTGGGGTCAGTAAGTCGCTGTCTGACAGTGACAAAGAGGTAGATTCAATGGACACAAAAGGGAATTCGGTGGTCACGTACAATGTAACAATGTGCAGATTTACAGGGAGAGGGCGACAGAATGAGAGACTTATTTACATATTGTGCAGAACCAGCAGAGCTAAGGTGGGCTGCGTAGCCTCAATCTGCGCTGTCACACATTTCGTGATTCTGAGTGAAATCGGAGTTGGACCAACAGAACTTCGGAAATTTGACAACGGATATATTCTGCCCACCAGGATACTCCATCACAGCAAGGAAGGTGTCTTGACATCATTCTCGAAGGTACTTGACACAATGCAGGTTCAAAACCGAGTATTCCTTTGAATCACTGAGTAATTTGTTTACAGTTATTCAGTTGAGGTGAGCGGAGTTGCGCATTGGGAGCCACTCCAGTTGATAGGTCGTAGCCGTTTTCTCCTGTGTGATATTCCCACCAGCACTCCAATTTGCTGTGCTTCCAGTCAGGAAATGCAGCTCACTATCCCATACTGATACACGGGCCACGATGACCCAGCTGTGGTGACAAGCTTGTGAAGGGCTGAGTGCTCTTCTCCTGTTCTCTGTCTGGCTGCTATGATCCGAATCATCAAACCTCTCTTCTCCGAGATAGGAATAAACTGGTGAAGGTGAAACACATCAGTTGCGGTGTGTCCCATGCGCAGGAGGCCCTGCAGTAATTCCCCACGCTGTCTCACACAGCAGCATCCTCTCGGTGAATTACGCTTGGCAAAAAAATCGATTGAACCAAATCAGTGTCCGCCACTGGATTTTACTGACACCGTTTATAAAATTCAGGCTCACCGTTAATGTGGAGAGGGGCCGTCAGGCTAGAGTTTCCGCTCCTTCTGTTGAATAAAGATAATTTTAACTGTGTCCAGTGAGAGGAAAGGATTTGCTGTTGGTGGGAAACATTTCTATCTGAACTCCCTGTCACTCTCCTGATAGATTGAAACATAAAGCTGGGAATCTTTGGATTATGTTGTAAAAGTATCGGTATTATGTTACTCACACCGCGCTGTCACCAACTGAGCGAAGCGGCTGCCCAGAGGGAGGCGGCTGTGTTTAAATCCCGTGATGAACTGGGGGAGTTGCGCATTTACCCAGAAAATGGGCACACCATCCCCCTGACACAGTGTTCACAAACCAAACAGGCAGCAAAGCTTCACGTGTGATCGAAAGTTTCCGCAAAGAAGATTTGTCTCAACAGATATCGGGAGTGAACGTACTCCTTTCTTGATTTGAAATGCAAGAAGTTGACGTTAGTGAGCCTGACGCGATTTGAACACGCAACCTGCTGATCAGGAGTCAGACGCGCTACCGTTGCGCCACAAGCTCACGGTTGGCCAGGGCCCTCTATTCATGCTTAAGGGAAGTGATCGCACTGCAATGATTTTATGTTATGAGTAACAACGGAGATCAACAGTTCATGTCGGTTCTGTCTCCCCCCCCCGCACACCTTCTGTCTCTCGAAACAATTTCCAACTCTACCTACCTCACTAAAAAGGAGAAAGAACTGTGGATGCTGTATATCAGAAACAAAAAACAGGAGTTGCCGGTGACCCTTCCACAGAACTGATGGTGACTGGGAAAACGTTGGTTTATATGCAGGAGATATTGTGGGAGGAAGGCGGGTGCAGTTAATGATAGATCAGGACAGAGCCCAAAGCGAGGGAAGAACTGTGGACAGGAAAAGGAGTTGACAACGATTTGCGTGGGAGGGTGAACGGAGACTGTTCATGGCTAAGAATAGGTAGTGTGTAATGACAGACTATGTGATAACAAGGCTTGGTGTGTGTGGAAGGGACGAGGATACTATGGATTTCAGGCCCGAGAATTATTGAATTCGATATTGGGAACAGAGGGATGTAAGGTCTCCAAGTGAAATATTCGGTGCTCTTCGTTCTGCTGGTACTGAGCTTCGCTGGAACACTACAGCAAACCTGAGACAGAGATGTTGGCCGGGGAACAGGGTGAGGTGTGGAATTGGCAGGCAACTGGAAGCTCAGGGTCTTTTTTGCAGGCAGAACGTAGATGTTCTGTGCAGCAGTCACCCAGTTTATGCTTCGTTTTCCCCAATGTAGATGAGGACAGCAAATGCAATAGACTGGGTTGTGGGAAGTGCAGGTAAAGTGCTGCTTCATCTGGAAGGTAAGTTTGGGCCCTTGGATAGTGAGGAGGGAGCAGGTAAATGGGCTGGTGTCACACATTCGGCAGTTGCAGGGGAAAGTGCCGTTGGACTATTGGGGTGGGAATGGGGTTAGGGTTGATGGGAATGAAGGAAGAGTGGTGACATGTTGAAAAAATGCCCATATTACAGATGAGAAATTGCTGGATATCTTGATATGCATAAAAGTGGATAAATCCCAAGGACCTGATCAGGAGTACCCTAGAACTCTATAGGAAACTGGGGAAGTGATTGCTGGGCCTCTTACTGAGATATTTGTATCATTAATAGTCACAGGTGAGGTGCCGGAAGGCTAGAGGGTGGCTAATGTGGTGCCACTATTTAAGAAAGGTGGTAAGGAAAAGCCAGGGAACTATAGACCAGTGAACCTGACATCCGTGATGGGCAAGTGTTTGGAGAGAATCCTAAGAGACAGGATTTACATGTATTTGGAAAGGCAAGAATTGATTAGGGATAGTCAGAATGGCTTTATGCTTGGGAAATCATGTCTCATGAACATGATTGAGTTTTTTGAAGAAGTAACAAAGTGGATTGATTAGGGCAGAGCGATGGACGTGATCTCTCTGGACTTCAGGAAGGCGTTCATCAAGGTTCCTCATGGGAGACTGGTGAGCAAGGTTTAATCTCATGGCATGCAGGATCAACTAGCCATTTGGATACAGAACTGGCTAGAAGGCAGAAGACAGAGGGTGGTGAAGGAGGGTTGCTTTTCAGACTGAAGGCCTGTGACCAATGGTGTATCACAAGGATTGATGCTGGGTCCGCTATTTTTTGTCATTTATATAAATGATTTGTATGTAAACGGAGGAGGTATAGTTAGCAAGTTTGTAGATGACACCAAAATTGGAGGTGTCGTGGACAGTAAAGAAGGTTACCTCAGATCACAACGGGACCTTGATCAGATGGGCCAATGGGCTGAGGAGTGGCAGATGGAGGTTAATGTAGGTAAATATGAGGTGCTGCATTTTGGAAAAACAAATCAGAGCAGGTCTTTTACACTTATTGGTAAGTTCCTTGGAAGTGTTGCTGAACAAAGAGACCTTGGAGTTCAGGTTGACAGTTCCTTAAAAGTAGAAACGCAGGCAGATTGGATAGTAAAGAAGGCGTTTGGTGTGCTTTCGTTTGTTGGTCAGAGCATCGAGGATAGATGTTGGGAGCTCATGTTGCCACTGTACAGAACATTGGTCAGGCCACGTTTGGAATATTGCATGTAATTTTGGTCTGCTTCCTATCAGAAACATGTTGTGAAACTAGAAAAGGTGCAGAAAAGATTTACAAGGATGTTGCCAGGGTTGGAGGTTGGAGGGTAGGAAGGTTTTATGGGGATTTGGGCCAAGTGCTGGCAAATGGGAATAGATTAGGTTAGGATATCTGGGCTGCATGGATGAGTTGGACCGAAGGGTCTGTTTCCATGCTGTACATCTGTGTCACTCTGTGAGACTCCATGGGATTCTCTACCCAAGAGAGCAGTTGAGACAGCTTCATGAAGTATATTGAAGACACAGTTGGATGGGTTTTTGCATGGTAGGGGAATTAAGGGTAGTCGGGATAGTGCAGGTTGGTGGAGCTGTGATCTTAATGAATGACGGAGTTGACCTACCCCTGCTTCTGTTACTATGAATCTGAAATTCTGCATTTCCCGCGGCCGGAGTTTTCCCACTGCACAAAGGAGGTTTTCTAAAGTATCTTTCAACCCCTTGCTTTGCTTGAACTCAAACTGCATTGACTTAGAGGAGAGTGGGATTTGCAAAGTGTCCTCCCCTCCACACGTGCCTCAACTGCAGAGCAGCTGTCCGGCCCGCCCTCCATTGTTGACGTCACAATACGGATGCAGCCCTTTCAGTTTCAGAGTGAAACTCCCTCCCTCTGGGCAACATCTGGGAGCCAAGCAATGTCTCCCCCTTTCCATATACCATCCTCCAGCAGCGAGGGGGAAGGGGTGGTCGGGGTGGGTGAAACACTGTTCACTTGTAGCAACCGGAGTGAATCCAGGGAGGGAGCAGACACTCCAAAGGTGCTCAAGTACTTTCTATCTCTCTTAAAGCTATTTTGCTTGCGTATTCCCTCAGTTTGGCACGTATACAGTTTGCACCCTAGAAAAGGATTGCTCCTTTCCTCATGTTCACAACTAAAAGGTTAGATTCTCAAGGAACTGAGCAGCATTTAAGGGATTGGCACATTGCTCAAAAAATGTAGTCTGCCCGTGGCCTGTGAGTCGTTGGTCCAGGGGTGTGATTCTCGCTTTGGGCCTTCTAGTGCGTGAGCATGCGAGAGATCCCGGGTGCAAACCTCAGGCGAGCCCTTGTTTCTTACACTGCCTTGTGCAAAAACGGCCAATCGATACTCTCAAAAAGCAGCTTCGTTTAACGAGATCCGACTGCCTGAATTAGGGATGGGGCAGAGCTCCCGTTACAATGAACGCGGCAAGGGCAGCCCTGCCTCAAAGTGAAAATGCGTTTTTCTTCATACAGAGGGTGGTGGGCGTTTGGAACGCGGTGCCAACAGGGGTGGTAGAGGCAGGCACGGTCGATTCATTAAAGATGCGTCTGGATAAATGCATGAGTGGGTGGGGAGTAGAGGGATACAGATGCTTAGGAATTCACCGACAGGTTCTGACAGTACATTTGGATCGGCTCAGGCTTGAATGGCCTGTTCCTGGGCTGTAAACTTTCTTTGTTCTTTGTTCTATATGGTGTATATCTGATATTGTTAGCAGTTGTAAAAGTTTCTGTTGTAATTATTATTCACCTTCTAATGTAGTAATGGAGTTACGTCCTTTTTTTGTCATAATTTTATATTTAATAGGTCAGCAGGAAGTCATTCAGCAATTTTACTGCCTTTCTTTTCTCAAGCAGCCTTAACATTTCATTTTCATATCCTTGGTTCAGCTCCATTTCCAGCATCTTTGTCGGCAGTTTGTTCCATGTTATTGTCACTGAAATGAAGTTTTCCTCCATGCACAGCTAAGGCTATCTGGCTGCATGAGGGGTTTCAGGTTTCTGTGGCCTGGATAAAATGTGATCAGCAGACATCTCGCAATCTACAGGAATTGCCACCTATGTTATGTTCATTAACTGTACTGACAGTGATCACTTATTTTGTGATTTTTCTTTGTAGGAAGACGTGCAGAAAGAAATCTTATAGCAAATGATACATCAACTTCTGACAGAGCCACTTGATTCATTGGGACTTGAATATCAGCAGCCATTCCAATCAAGAAGGCATGTTTGCTTTTGTTTGTTTGAGAGATTTTGGACAGTCCTGTGGCAGGAAGAATACTGAGACACCGAGTGAGGGAGATTCAGTGCGTTGACTGTGAAAAGTGCTTCAAACCATTTACTGAGCTTGGAGGAATCAAAGTCTCACCCCTCAAGGTGGGAAAGGCTATGTACCCGTTCTGTTTGTAATTTCAAACCCAGAGCAACACAAGGAAAGCTCCCACCAAAGGGGAAACCTTGGAAATGTGGGGTCTGTGGGAATGGATTCCCTTCCCCATCCCTGCTGGAAACCCACAGACGCATTCACACCGGGAGAGGCCATTCACCTGCTCAGTGTGTAGGAAGGGCTTCAGTCGGATCAGCCATCTGCAGACGCATGAGTGGGTCCACAAGGGAGAGAAGCCATTCACGTGCCCCAGGTACGGGAAGGGTTTCACTCAGTCAGCTGCACTGCTGACCCACCAGCGGGTCCACCCTGGAGAGAGGCCGTTTACCTGCTGTATGTGCCGGAAGGGATTCTCCTGCTCCTTCCACCTGCGGAGGCACCAGTGCGTTCACGCGCCATCACAGGGGGGTTGAAGGAGCGATGGCCGAGTGCCAAGTGCTTATGCACGAAACGTCGATTCTCCTGCTCCTTGGATGCTGCCGGACCTGTGCTTTTCCAACACCACACTCTCGACTCTGATCTCCAGCATCTGCATTTTTCACCTTCTCCTCGAAAGCAAGATTGGACTTGTCTTTTATTCACTCATTCACTCCTTACTGCCTGTCCTTTGTTGTGGCCTAACTGCACATACATCAATGCAAGTTTCAGAAAGATTTGTGCAGTTCTTTTTTTAAAAAAATAACATTCTTCCCAAATTTAACGAAGTTTCTGAATATATGGTTTTAGTTATTCTTCCCCCACCCTCTGCTCCCCATCCATTCCCTCTCTCTCCCCCACCCTCTCCTCACATTCATTGTTGCTCTCTTTCTCCCCCACCCTCTGCCCCCTTCCATTCTCTCCCCACCCACTGACCCACGTCCATTCTCTCTCCCCACACTCTGCACCCCCATTCTCTCTCTCTCTCTGACAAACGCTCTGCCCCCACCCTGTGCACCCCCAGTGTTTCTCTAACTCCAATGCTCTGTCCCCGGGTCCATTTCTCTCTCTCTCTTCCCCCTAGCCTCTGTTTCCCGTCCAATTTCTCTACCTGCACCCCATTCTCATCCTTTCTTGTGTCTCGAGCCCTCTTTGATCACTGTATCAGCCCTTCTAAGGATAGAGAGAGCGTGGATGGTGATGACTCTACCTGGGAGATGGGAGGGTGGGGTGTGAGAAATGGCTGATCTTTAACATTGAGAATCGCTAAAATCATGTTTACAAAAACATCAGTAAAGTTTGAAAGCAAATTCAATTTGTGTTTAAAAAGCTGCATTTTTCTGAAACTTGTATTGAAATCTGTGCAATTAGGCCACAGTTGAGGATAGGCTGTCCGGATGGAATGGCCAATTCCTCGACTTGTGAAGTTGGTTCAGATTAATTAGAAATAGAATCATAGAGTTGCAGAGCAGGGAAACAAACCTTTCGGTGCATGCCAACCACATATTCTAAAATAATCTGGTGATCCATTTGCCACCATTTGGCCCATATCTCTCTCAACCCTTCCTATTCATATACCCATCCAGATGCCTTTGAAATGTTGTAATTGTTCCAGCCTCGACCACTGTCTCTGGCAGCTCATTCCATACATATACCACGCTCTGCATGAAAATGTTACCAGTTTGGTCCCATTTAAACCTTTCCCCTCTCACCCTAAACCTATGCCCCTCCAGTTTTGGCTTTCCTCTACCCTGGGGAAAAGACATTCAAAAATTGAGCAGCCAGACAAAATGCAAAAGGAATAAACTGTTGAGCCCCAGGAAATAAAACAAGTCTGGCTCCAGCTTTTTTTCTCTCCGATTGGCAGTTGGACCAGCATCTCCACTGGGCATACTGCGCATGCTTCTCGATGTCAGGAAGCATTGCGCATGTACGCTGGTGTCAGCAAAATACTACGCATGCTCTTTGCTGTCAGCGGAAACGGCACGCAACATTCTTGATCGACCAATGGGAAGCCCTGACGGACCGGAAGGAGTGTGGTCCTCCTGCCATTGAGAGCCTCCCCCCTATTGTCTGAATGCGGAAGTTGGACTATGCGCTTGTGAAGGTGTTCCTGCTCCTCTCTCTATGCATGAAGATTGAACTTCATCCCAGACTGCAACTTCTTTCCTCTGTCCAACATCTGTGAGTACAACATACTCTTCTCACCCCCTTTTCCATTTTATTTTTTCACACTGGTGTTCAGTTCTTGACTTGCAGCAAAGTTGGCTCAGGTATGTGTCTTAATTGGCAAACACATGGTAAATGTAATAACGCAGTGTGAAATTATAGCCTTTCCTGTGAAATAAAAACAGAAAGGAGGTACATTGTTTAAATGGTGATATATTGGGATGTGGAGTAAGTGAGGACTGCAGATACGGGAAATCAGAGTCGAAAATTGTGGCGATGGAAAAGCACAGCTGGTCAGACAGCATCCGAGGTGCAGAACAGTCAACGTTTTGGGGAAAAAGCCCTTCATCAGGAATGATGTGTGGATGTACAAACGTGCCTCAGCTACCTTCTGCTCAGGCTTTCTACTCCAGTCAATGCCAGTTGTCACGTAGGTGCAGCAAGCAATCAGCAAGGCAAGTGGTATATTAGCAAGAGGAATTGAGTTCAAAATGGGGATGCCTTTCTGTAGTTAGGGAGATATTGAATATATTCAAATCTGAGTTCATCTGATTTTTGAATGTCAAAAATAGTTATGGGGGAAGGCAAGAAATTTTTAAAAAATATATTTTTATTAGAAACTTTTTCAAATCTCTCACAACACCTCTATACAAAAAAGAACAATACCAAAATACAGAAAAATACAACAATGTCATATTATGATACTATTAATAATGAACTACCTAATATTCTACTAGAACAAACTTAGCTTAAACTAAACTACAACCAAATTGAATAAAAATAAAATTAAACATAATTTAAGTTAATTTGAATTCTATCACATTACTTTATTCTATTTCACTCACCACACCTCCATTAACGCTCCCATCCATGGGAGCACCAGTTATTGCACCCGTATTCCTTTCACCCAGCCTTGCCCTCCCAGGGCCCCATGAGCGCCCAGACTGATTCCCACAGTTATACCACAGCTGTAATTAATACTGCTGATCAATCTGCATCAATATAATTTGGAAAGGGCCGCCACGTCTTGTAAAACTACTATTTTGTGGTGCACCATATTTGTGAGGTCATCATGGGGGGGATGCTCCATCACCAGCATATGCCACCCCATAAGCCCTGGGGGTTTTTCCAACGTCCAATTAATTAAAATGTTCTTCCTTGCACAGTGCATAAGAATGTTACAGTCTGTTCCTGTGTTCTCCGAGAGAAGGCAAATTTGGCAACCTCAGAAGAAGAAGTACCGGATTCACTTTAACTTTAATCCCCCAGGATGTCCTTCAACTCCCTTACTATAGCACTCCAGTATCTCTGGATCTTACAACATGACCAATACCAGTGTGTGAGTGCCTATACTAATTTTACATTTGGGACACCCTGGTGATGTGCGTATCTTGAACTTAGCTCGCCTCTCTGGCACCACATAAGCCCTATGTAAAATCTTCAATTGCATGCCCTGTGCTTTGTTACATATTGAAATTTTCCTTACATTTTCCCATATATCTTGCCATACTTCTAATGAAATATCCTATCCTAGCTCCCGATTCCACATCCTAGAGAGTCCCTCCACATCCCCTAAGGTACGTCCCTTCTGTAAATGATACAACGTACTAACTGAAAGAGCACCTGTACAGCAGAGTACTCTTTATTCCACATTTGACCTGTAATGCTGAGCCAGGAGGGTGGTATTCCTCTGTATATAATCCCTTGGCTGAAAGTACCGGAAATGGTCCCTATTAGACAAAGCATATTTCTGACTTAGCTGGCTAAATGACATCAAGACCTTACCCTCGAATAAATCTCCCAGACAGAAGATTCCTGTATTCTCCCATGACTTAAAGCCGGAGTCCATTGCCCCAGGTTTAAATCCTTGCGCTGCCACCAGTGGGGTAATCAGTGAGGTCTTCAGCCAATTGCCCTTGTCTTGCCTCATTATCCTCCAGGCTTTCACTGGATTTAGAATGATTGTACTCTTAAACTGCTCAGTCTCAGATTTCATCTTATCAATGAATAATAGATTAACTAGGGGACATCTCGACTGCAATGCTTCAACGTCAAGCAAAATCGACCCGAGTCCCCTCGTGCCCAGTCACATACATATGCTAAGAAAGCGCTTTTTGATATCTCTTCAAGTCCAAAAGGTCCACTCCTCCTCACCCTGTGAGAGCTGCAATTTGATAAACTTAATTAGGGGGCGGCTGCGACACCAAATAAAAGAACCTAGCCAACCATTGAGCCTCAGTAATACTCATCTGGGTAGCAACAACAGGAGCATTCTCATGGGGTACAACAGGCGAGGAAGAACATTCATTTTAATCAGAGCTATTCGGCCTAACCATGATAACGGCAATCCGTCCCGCCGCTGCAAATCCTGCTTTATCCTCTCCAGTAATTGTGCATAGTTAGCTTTATACAGCTGGTGGAAGGCAGGCGTAATAAAAATTCCCAAATACAAAAACCGTTTTGACGACTATCTAAACAGGAACTGCATTCCATCCTTCAGATCAGGCACCTCCACTAATTCTTCCCCTCCCCTATCGGCATAGCTTCTGATTTTGTAAAGTTGATCTTGCAGCCCGAAAAACTGCCAAATAAATTAATTGTTTGAGTCAATCGAGGAACGGACTCCTCCAGATTGGCCAAGAACAAAAGGACATCATCAGCATATAGGGTAATCTTACGTTCCCCCATTCCCACTCCTGGCGCCACTATTTCAGGGTCCCTCCTGATAGCCTCAGCTAATGGCTCAATTGCCAAGGTAAATAGCAGCGGTGAAAGAGGACATCCCTGTCGACTACCTCTCCCAGGTTTAAAGTTATCTGACTTAGCGCCGTTTGTGATTACTGCTGACTTAGGATCATTATACAACACCACCACCCATCTAGCAAAGATTGTCCCCAGACGAAAGTGCTTGATGACCCCAATCAGGTATGACCATTCTATCTGGTCAAATGCCTTTTCTGCATCTAGAGAGGCCACTGAACCCAGGATCAACCTTTGCTGGCATACCTGCACCATGTTCAGTACCCTCCTGATATTGTTGGAGGAGCTACGGTCCTGAACGAAACCCATCTGATCTTCTTTCACAATACAGAACAACACCTTTTTCAACCTCAGGGCCAGCGTCTTGGGTAGAATTTTAAAATCTACATTCAACAGTGAAATGGGTCTGTATGAAGCACATTCTTCGGGATCTTTCTCCTTCTTTAAAATGAGGGAGATATTAGCCTCCCTAAGAGAGGGCGGAAGATAATCCTGTGCATGTGAATAGCTGTACATCCTCAGAGGTGGCTCCACCAACACATTTTTGAATTCCTTATAGAATTCACTTGGGAATCCATCTGACCCCAGTGTTTGCCACCTTGGAGATGCTTTATTGCTTCCTGTACCTCCTGTATTGTCATAGGCCCATTCAACAGGAAACCTGTTCCGCGTTTATACTAGGGAGGTGCAGGATCTCCAAAAAGGCCTGCATTCTCGCTGCACTGTGTTCATCTCCCTCTGACTTATATAACTCTGCAAAGTATTCCCTAAATCTAACATTAATCTTCTTTAACTCACGGGTAACTGTGCCAACCTTCTCTCTAACAGACATAATATATTGGGAAGCATTTTTCTTTCGAGCCAGATATCTACGTGGCTTACCTCCAAATTCAAACAATCTTTGTTGAGCAAAGCAGACATTTTCTTTCCCAGTGTGTGCAATGAGTTGGGAGCAGCCCGGAAAGCTGCAGCTTGACCAGTGAAGGCCTATTATAATATACTTCCTGAGCTATCTGCAGATGGGTCTCCAACATCTGTTGTTGCTCCTTCCTCTGCATCCTTCTAGTCGTTAAATAAAAAATAATCAGGCCTCATAAATATGTCTTAGTGGCCTCCTACAGTATTTCCGGATTACTGGCCGTACCCGAGTTGATACCCCAGAAGGCTCTGAACTCTTGTGATGTACTCAACAAATTTGCTATCCCTTAACAGGAATGGGTCCATGCACCAGTGCTGTGCATCCATTCCACCACTCTTGATTTTACCATCTAAATACACTGGCACATGGTCCGAGACAGCTTTTTTGCCAATTTCACAAGCCAATGTTCTGTCCAAGCAGTCCAATGGCATTAAACAGTGTCAGTTCCCATGTGGTACTTGTGTGGGTTGGGAGAGAAAGTAAAGTCTCTTCCATTAGGGTGGAGATGCCTCCACACATCCACTAATCCCAACTCCTCGCACATGCCCACCAACTGCTTAGATTGCGCGGGTGTACCTGTCTGGCCCCTTGGCACCCTGTCTACCTCGGGATCCATTAGGTGATTAAAATCCCCTCCAATGACCATGCGGCGTACCCCAAGACTCATTAATTTAGCAACTGCATCAATTAGAAATTTAAGAGGGTGCACCGGGGGGACAATACACATTCAGGACGCCATACTCTTCACCATGTATTCGAGGATTAAGAATGACGGAGAGTCCATGTTTGTCCTTAATTTGCTCAATTATCTGCAAAGGGAGTTTCCTTCTTACCAGTATAGCCACTCCTCTACACTTGGAGCTGAAGGAGGAGAAGAATACCCATCATAACCTCCTTGCTGCAGTTTCAGATGTTCCTTATCAGTTAAATGTGTCCCCTGCAGCAGCGCGATGTCAACCTTTTCCTTCCTGAGGCTTGACAGCAGCTTCTTTCTTTTTAACGGGGGAATGGTTTCCTTTTACATTACAGGTGCACCACCTGAACGAATCAGTAGCCATGGTCATCCAGGGCAGCCCGTGGTTTCCCAAGAGGAGGAAGCTTATCCGAGGTGCAGTGAGCAACAAAGACATTAACTCTATAAAGTCTAAAAACTGCTCGTATTAAAAACTACGATAAATAAAAATCTAACCACCACATATAACTTAAGCAAACGCTCAAAGTACCCTCAATTATGTAGAGATCTCTTCCCACCCCCCACCCCAAACCCCACCATTGCCACCATCCTGGCTCCTTTCCACTGAGGCTGTGCCCCAAAAGCCAGTCAATTCACAGATTGAAAAAAACATGTTATTTACATTCTGAGAGTTAACAATGGTTACCCATCTCCCCACACCCCTTTCTCCATACATCTTAAGCACAGGTATAGCCATCCCCAATCCAAAAACAAAAGGACAGCAGTCAAAGAAAAGGCCCCACACAATACGTAACTGACCGATATACTAAATAATTCAATTTTTTTGTCAAGGCAGTACGTACAAAGCCGATAACCACAAAAAAGGGGCAAAAAAGTAGCATTGTCTTTAATTATGTCCCTCCCGCCTTCACCCCAACTCGATTTCTTTAATTCAGAGAATTCGCAAAGTCTTCGTCTTTTCTGCTGAATCAAAATTATATACCGTCCCTCTATGAGTGAAACGCAATCCGGTCGGGGACCTCAAAGTATATTGTGTATTCAGATCCCTTAATTTTCTCTTAACTTCATCAAATGCCCTTTTCTTAATCCAGGCTCCTGAGAAGTCCTGAAAATATATTATTCTTGAGCCTTTGTGCATTAAAGCCTGTGGATCTCTTTCCAGTCTTCTTGCTGTTTCAATCACTAACTGTTTTTCTTTATTATGCAGGAGGCGCACTAGGACCACGCGGGGCTGCGGGTCCGATCCGGACCTGCGCATTTCGATCCGGTGGGCCTGCGCCACACTCAATATGCCCGACTCCAACTCCAGCCCCAGGAATCCAATAAGGTCTTCGCCTTCGTCACATTCCAGAAGACCCACGAGCTGTAAGATATTTCTCCGACTTTAGTTTTCCAGGTCGTCCACTTGCTCCTGAAGGACCCAAACCTGGTCTTCCAGCGTTTGGATCCTTCCTCCTGAGACCTCCGCCACGGCCTCCAATGCCACAGTCCTCTCCTCCGCTACCTATTCTCTTCGGGCCAACATTTGAATTTTCTGCTCCATGCTTTTCCAGCGTGGCAGATAATGGTTCCACCGCTGCTTCAATCTTATCTCAGAGTTTGGCAAACTCCGAGAGTAACTGCTGCTGCCCCATTAAACCCAAAGGGACTGCCCTGGGAGTTTGAGCAATGGATCCAGGCACCCCTGATACAGGAGGGGAGTGCCCTGCCTGCTGCACCCCTGTCGGCCCCTTTCCTTCATTTGCTTTCATTCTGGTCCTAAAGCTGTCAAACCACAATTATAGCAGCTCCAGACGTTCAGTAAGTTGATATTAGCAATTGTTTTCTCCTACGGATGGTTAATGAGGTGGGGGGAGGGGTAAAAGTCCACCTTGCCGGGTGTATTGCACAGAGCCCAGCACAGCAGACCACTCAAACCACCGCCATCTTGGATTTCCAAGAAAATGGTTTTAAGATCAGTACAGACAGCGACAGGGTCATACAGCACAGAAACAGACCCTTCGCTCCAACTAGCCTATGCTGACTATGTTCTCAACCCCAACTAGTCCTATCTGCCAGTGATTGGCTCATATACCTCCGAACCTTTCCTATTCATGTACATTTCCAAATGTCTTTTAAACATTGTCACTGTACCTGCATCCACTAATTCCTCTGGACACCCATTCCACACACAAACCACTCTCTGGGAGAAAAAAGTGGAGCTCTTCATGTCTTTTTAAAATCTTTCTCCTCTCCCCTTCAAAATTTGCTCCCTAATTTTGAAAGCCCCACCCTAGGGAAAGGACACCTGCCTTTCACCTCATCTGTACCCCTCATGATATTATAATCCTCTATAAGGTCACCTCTCAATCTCCTCTGCTCCAGTGAAAGAAAACCCAATCTATCCACCTGGCTGTAGGTATATTCATATTCAGTTATGATGTGTTCAGTGTTGGTGCAGGCTCAAATGTCCAACTCCTGCTCCCAATTCTCTCACTCTGTGTCCAGGACAGCATTAGGAGATTGGGAAAGGGGAGGGATAGATATCTTGTTTGTTTTTATTTTTAAAATGCACTTGATTCCCACAAATAAAATCAACAGGTACAAGTACAGCACATGCAGTATTCCTCATTGCAGCTTCAAGGTTTTATGTCGTCTTCTTACGCGTTGGCTCCAGCACATTCAGCTTACTTCCCCCGCCCCTCCCCCCTCCCCATCCCCGCCCTGAGCCGTTGATGCTTCCATTGTTTATAAAATCAAGAGAGGAATGGATATGGTAAATAGACAAGGGCTTTTCTCTGGGAGTGTAGAACTATAGAGTAATAGGTTTAGGGTGAGGTGGCCCGGGGAGGGGGCGAGGAATTTAAAAGGAACCTAAGGGGCAATTCATGCAGTAGATGGCCCGTGTAACGAAAGAGCTGCCAGAGGAAGTAATAGATGCTGGTATAATTATGACACATTTAAAAGGCATCTGGATCGGTTTATGACTAGGAAGGGTTTAGAGGATATGGGCCAAATGCTGGCAAATGAGACCAGATTCAGTGAGGATATCTGGCCAGCATAGACCAGTGGACCAAAGGACCTGTTTTTGTGCTGTATATCTAGATGACTCTGGCTTGCCACGCCAGTCTGTTCAATTTCTCTCTGGTGTCATAGCCTTGATGTCTCATTCTAAAACTCCCCCACCCCCGTGGGGGCACGTTAACCATTTTGTGTCTGATTGGTTGCCAAGAAGTTGCATTGCAGGTTCATCCTGAATTTACACACTATATTTTTACTTCCAAAAATCAGACCTGCTCACTTTCAACAGTATCCCAATGTCGTGGAAGATATTAATTTTCAGGTGGAGGTATCCAAAATTCAGAGAGATGTCGGTTGTGACTGTTTTGCTCTTCTGTCCCTGTCAGATCCTGAATCAGCACTTTCAGGAGAATTAGAATGGAGTGAGAACGGAGGGAGAGAGAGAGAGAGAGGGATGGTGCTTTCAGTTTTGTGGAATAACAAATGAAAAGAATGTTCTGCAGAAAGTAGAATTGCATGTTCTGAATTTCTACCCTGGACTGACAGTGATGACTTTTGTAATCTCTTTTTAGAGTATTTGATCTGAAGATGAAGTTTCAAAATCAACAGATGAAAGGCTTATGCCTGAACCGTTGACTCTCCTGCTCCTCAGATGCTGCCTGACCTGCAGTTTTCGACTCTGATTCTCCAGCATTTGTGAGTCACTCAATCCATCAGGACTGCAACACTTTTCAACTGTGATCCAATTGGTTCCTGTTTCAGTAAGTTTTCAGCATCAGTGGGACTGGAAGAGAAACCCTACTGTTGCAGCAACGCACTGAGTGTGGAGCCTGAAACAGTTATCTGGCCTGGAAAGAGCAATTCAAGGCAGGGAGGGGACATACACGCGTTTGTGTGCAACTGTAGCTTCGGCCATGGAGAAACCATGGAAGTGTGGCGACTGTGGGAAAGGCTTCCGTGTCCCGTCTGCCCTGGAGACATATCGGCGCAGTCACACCAGGGAGAAGCTATTCTCCTGTCCTGAGTGTGGGAAAGCCTTCAGTGATTCCTCTGCCCTGCTGAGGCACCGGCGGGTGCACACAGGGGAGAGGCCCTTCAGCTGCCTCGAGTGGGGGAAGGGCTTTGCTGTCTCCTCCACTCTACTGACGCACCAGCGGGTCCACACTGGGGAGAGGCCGTTTGCCTGCCCCAAGTGTGGGCAGAGGTTCACAATGTCCTGCAGCTTGAACAAGCACCAGCGGAGGCAACAATGCTCCCAACAATCAGATTCTGCCGGTAACGCTGCTGAGGGTCACCCCCAGGACTGAACCTCCTGCCCTTCCTGACAGTGGGGGTAGTGGGAGAGTTGGTAGGCTTTTTTGTTTTCTACTGGGGGAGTGGGGGGGAAGGGGGGGTGTGGCTCAGTGGTTAGCACTGCTGCCTCATAGCACCAGGGACCCAGATTTAATTCCATCCTCAGGGTGACTGTCTGTGTGGCGTTTGCATGCAATTCCCCGCTGTGTCTGCGTGGGTTTCCTCTGCGTGTTGCAGTGTCTTCCCAAACTCCAAACGTGCGCATGTTTGTGCGAATTGGCCAAGCTAAATAGTCCCATAGAGTTCATGAATGTGTAGGTGTGGTGCGTTAGTTAGGGGTAAGTGCAGAGTGATAGGAAAGGAAAATGTGTCTGGGTGAGTTACTCTTCAAAGGGTCGCTCTGAACTTGTTGGGGAGAAGGGCCCGTTTCCACACTGTAGTGGCTCTCGGTTTCTTTGAACCTTGCTTCCAGTGGGCACTGCTGCTCATTGAGCCCAAGTCCCGCACAAACCTCCGACCACAAGACCATTGGAGCAGAAGTTAGGATATTTTGCCCCATCGAATCTGCTCCACCATTTATTATAGATAAAATAAAAAACTGCAGATGCTGGAATCTAAAATAGACAAACAGGAGGCTGGGCACAACAAGGCAGGCAGCACCAGGAGGTGGAGAAGTCAGCATTTCAGGTATTATCCCTCAGGACTGAAGAAGGGTTCTACCCGAAACGTTGACATCTCCATCAGAAATGATTTATCAGGATGTTGTTAGAACTCGAGCTCATAGGTTTAGAGTGAGAGGGGAAGAATTTAAAAGGGACCTAAAGGGAAAACTTTTCATGCAGAGTGTGGTGCGTGTATGGAATAAGCTGCCAGAGGAAGTGGAGTAGGCTGGTAGAATTACAGAATTTAAAAGACATTTGGTTGGGAACATGAATAGAAAGGGTTAGAGGGATTTGGCCCAAGTGCTGGCAAATGGGACTAGATTAATTTAGAATATCTGGTCCGCGTGGACGAGTTGGACTGAAGGATCTGTTTCCGTGCTGTACCTCTCTATGACTTCCGGTCCTGATGTAAGTTTCGAATTGAGTAACTTTTAATAATTCAATCTTGTTGAATTCACCTCCTGAAAGGTTTCAAATGAACCCCTCCAAGCGATATAAGTTAACTACGCCGAGTTGGATAAAGTATCCCATCAAGTTCAACACGAATGCGCAGTTGAAGAAGTCAGAAGTCATACAACACCAGGTCACAGTCCAACAGGTTTATTTGAAATCCCAAGCTTTGGGAGCATTGCTCCTTCATCAGTGCTGATCCTTCATCACTTCACCTGATGAATGAACAGTGCTTCGAAAGCTCATGAGTTCAAATCAATCTATTGGGATTCTCACCTGGTGTTGTGTGACTTCTGACCTGTCCACCCCCAGCACCTCCACATCAGAATGAGATTAGATTTTATTCAGCATGATTTAGTGAGATATTCATCTGGATGTCCTTATGCCTGAAACATCGATTCTCCTGCTCCTCGGGTGCTGCCCGACCTGCTGTGCTTTTCCAGCACCATCGCTGTTTTCACTAGAGAAAAGAAGGTTTAGGGGTGACTTGATTGAGGTGTACAAGATAATTAGGGGGTTAGATAGGGTCGACAGTATGAACCTTTTCCCGCGTATTGAGTCGGGTATTACAAGGGGGCATAGCTTTAAATTAAGGGGGGGTAGATATAGGACTGATGTTAGGGGTAGGTTCTTCACTCAGCGAGTCGTTAGTTCATGGAATGCCCTGCCAGTAACAGTGGTGGACTCTCCCTCTTTATGGGCATTTAAGAGGGCATTGGATAGGTATATGGAGGATAGTGGGTTAGTGTAGTTTAGGTGGGCTTGGATCGGCGCAACATCGAGGGCCCAAGGGCCTGTACTGCGCTGTATTCTTCTATGTTCTATGTACTCTCAACTCTGATCTCCAGCATTTGCAGTCCTCACTTTTTCGTGGTTCATGTGGAAACTCAACACTGTCAGCGTTACAAAGAGATGGCACTCATAGAGTACTATAGCACAGAGACAGGCCCTTCAGCTCAAACTGGTCCATGCTGACCAAAATGTTTGTCAACACTAACTTCATTTCCTTGCACTTGGCCCATATCCTTCTAAAGCATTCCTATCCATGTATTTGTTGAAACGTCTTTTCAATGTTGTTAATGTACCAGCTTCAACCACTTCCACTGGCAGCTGTTTCCCCAGGCGAACTGCACTCTGTAAATATTTTGCCCCACATTTTTTCTTCCATCTTTCTCCTCTCACCATAAAAACGCGTCCTTGGTCTTGAAATCCTCCCCCTCGGGAAGAGACAACTGTCATTAAACCAACTCTACCCCTCATGGTTTAAAAATATTGCCTCTCAACTTCCTCTGCTCCAGTGGAAAAACATCCCAGCCTATCCAGCCTAAATTCTAATTTGATAATAATGGCAGTGATGATTTTGGCTGTGTGTGTGTCAAGGATCTCTCATTTCTAAGCCAATGCTGTGCCTCTTAAGTTCACCTGATCTTAAAACGAATGGCACCCCATTCATTTAAAATGTCCATGTTTTCTGTGTAAAGTCGGTCCTGGTCGGGAAAAAGGCAGTGGTGTCTGATATTCCCGTGGGCTTCTTGTGACCGGCTTCTTATGCTCTGTTTTGAGATGTATGAGTAAATCTTCAGAACAAAAAATTAATGCAGCCTTTATTCATATCTCATTATTAAAAACACTTTCTCCATTTCCAGATGTGATTGAGAAGCTTCTCCCAATGAATCTTTGACTGATAACAGCATTTGTCAGGCTTTTGAAAGTCACTGCAGCTCTGTCATAGCACAGGGGAGGGCTCTTTCAGACACAACGCGTCATGCAGAAAATTCTCCCACATTAGTCGAACAAAGTTGACGTCTTTTTAATACATTGTGAAACTTGAAAGGGTTTAAAAAAGGTTTGGAAGGATGTTGCCAGGGTTGCAATGTTTGAGCTACAGGGAGAGGCTGAATACGCTGGTTCTATTTTCCCTGAAGCTTTCGAGTCAGCCAGAAACATCTGTTGAATCAGGAAACATCTCTTCCTGCAGCAGCTTCAGACAGACTGCTTGCTAAAACCACAACCAAAACCAGGGGAAAAGAATGGGACAACTGCCCTTTCATTGTAGAAGTGTTTTAGAAAAAAAATGTCAAACCCTTTTTCCGGATTGTTGCCTTAGCCAGTATCTGTTAACCATTAGCAAAAACCTTAATCTTAGATGAATGGGAAGCCTTTTACAACCCCTCCTGAAAATAAACCAACAACGTAATCTTCTTAAAGGAGTAGCATGATCACAACAAAAAGCACTTGAACTGAAACATTTGTTACAAAAGGCTGTATAGTTAGCAGGACAAGAAAACGGTTTTCAATTTCACCAATCAATTTAAGTCAGCCCCATTGGTTACCAAAAACTTATTAAATTTAAATCCTAAAGTTTTGACAACAGGACCAATCCTATCATAAAGAATTGGCGCTCTCAGTCATCTGTGTATAAGAGAAAGCATCATTTAGAAAAACAGAGAAGGGCATTCCTGACAGAGGAATCGGAGGAGGCATCCCCGACAGAAGATGGTACAGAATATTCCGGAAGACACATAACCTGGTTGTAATCCGAGAGATTACATTCTATTTTGTGTTATCTGAGTGGGACATGTCTTGATTGGAACAGCATACCAGAAGAATCTTGATTTATTCCAGAATACCCAGTAGTTAGGACGGATTTATTCAGTTTATTGTAGTTTTGTTCATTTGTTCACATTGAGAGTTGGCTAAATAAATTGCTGATTGTCAATTTTAAAGTGTCAGGGATTTACTTTTAACACTACAGCAGGTTACACCACTTATCACACTGACTTTACAGATTAAAGGGCAACGTGCCACTCTTTGGACGTTTCGGTTTGAAATCTTGGTGAGTCGGGGGGAGGGGGGTGGGTTCAGCCTTCGCTTTGTAACAGTATTGATGACATTCTCTTGAATGCAATGGAGTCAATATTAATCCCAGCCTCTTGGTGTGGTTGTGGGTGAATCACCTTAATTTTGCTCCTGACTCAACTGCTGAAACAATGATTTGCACTTTTATTGCATGTAGCAACCACAATTAAAACCCCCTCAAGTTCATTCAGCTTCACCCCCCACCCCAAACTTGGCTATCACCCAGTTGATGGCTGATTTAACTGGGTTTCCACCGACAGTGCCCATCTCTGGAAATTCCAGGTGTTTGATGCAGTATTATTCTTCTAAGTACTGCTGCTGCTGCATCATTCTGGAGTTGAATTTTGGTGGCGTTTCCTCAATTTCAAATCTGTGGTGTGACTTATTTTTAAGACTCTAACATCACCTCACATTGCTGGAGACCTCAGGTCTGTAGTTTACCTTCTTATCCTTGAGGGTTAGCTATCTGTTTGAAACAGCCTGCCCTGCAATTAACCCCTCTATGTCAGGGCTTTCCTTCTACAGGCAGAATTAATTGTCCTTTTGTCACACCATTATTAAACAACATTATCTTGCCTGTCCCAAGAAACAACTTATTGTGTTGCCTCCTTCTTCCCAGGGATGGTTAACAAGCCATTTATCGTATTGAATCTGCTCTGCCATTCAATCATGGCTGATGTGTTTCTTAACCCCATTCTCCCAGTAACCTTTGAGCCCCTTGATACTCAAGAATGAGTGAATGGTGGAGCAGGCTCAATGGGCTGAATGGCCTAATTTCACTTCCTGTGGTGTCACAGTTTCTCGTCGGCCCTTTCGTTTCTTGATCCAGAAAGAGTTCTTGTTGACTCGTGAAGTTTGGGAGCTCTGGAGTTTCCAGGTGCACACCACGCTCCTCTATGCCTCCTCCCAGAATATTGATTCCTCCTGAGATACTGGCAGTTCTTGAGATCCCTGGATATCCCGGAATACAAATCAGTGTGTCTGGAAGTCTCTGCTGCTACCCTGGAACAGAAGGATTATGGGGAGAAAATTCAGAAATCCGAAGAACAAAGAGACTTGGGACTTCTAGCCCAGGATTCTCTCAAGGTAAACTTACAGGTTGAGTCAGTAGTGAGGAAAGCAAATGCAACAATGACATTTATTTTGACAAGACTTGAATATAAAAGCAGGGATGTACTTCTGAGGGTCAATAAGGTTCCGGTCTGGCCACAATTGGCCACAAACTCCATCAACAAACACATCGACCTGGACCCAATATACCGGCCACTACAGCGGACAGCTGAAACTGACAACCAGAAGCGGCAAGGACAGGCCACTATAAATGCCTGAGGAAACACCACAGAAGCGCTTCACAGGAGGCTCCCAAGCACTGAGGATGTCACCTAGACATGGGACGAAACGTTTGCAACAAAAACTTCCAGCTCGGCGAACAGAACCACATCAATTGGAGTACTGTACACAGTTTTGGGCTCCATATCTCAGGAAGGATGTACTGGCCCTGGAACATGTTCAGAGGAGGTTGATGAGAAAGGTCCCAGGATTGAAAAGCTTAACATATGAAGAACATTTGAGGACTCTGGGTCTATACTCAATGGAGTTTAGAAGATGACAAGGGAACTAATTGAAACCTGCAGAATACTGAACAGTTTAGACAGAGTGGATGTTGGAAAATGGGGAATGGGGTTGAGAAACTTATCAGCCATGATTGAATGGTGGAGCAGACTCAATGGGCTGAATGGCATAATTTCTGCTCCTATAATCTTATGATATGCTGTTGTGTGGAGGGGTGAGAATGGGGGAAAAGAGATAAAGAGGGGAACACAAGTAAGGTGAAGCTGGATACAGATACATAGGAAATAGAAGAATTGTGCGATAAATTTCAGACCACGTAGAAGCACTGGCAAACAGAGGGATCTGGCCAAAAAGATCCCCAAAAGTGGCAATACAGGCGGGTAACGTGATCAAGAAGGCACACAGCACGTTTGCCTTGAGTGTAAGAGTTGGCGACTTATGTTACAGCTATTTATTCTGGTCACATTCAGAATATTGCGTGCAGTTCTGGTCCGTACACTACCAGAAGAACATGGATGCTCTGGGAGAGGGTATAGAGAAGGTTCAGTCGGACATTGCCTGGTCTGGAGGTCTCATTATGAGAAGAGATGGGATCAACCTGGATTATTTTCACTGTAAAGATGGGGCAGAGAGATGACCTCAACAAAATGATGAGACACACAGATTGGCTGGACGGGGGCGGCATGGTGGCTCAATCATTAGTCCTGATGCCTCACAGCGCCAGGGAAACTGGTTCGATTTCAGTCTCAGGTGACTGTCTGTGTGGAGATTGCACATTCCCCCTGTGTCGATATGGGTTTCCTCCGGTTTCCTCTCACAATCCAAATGTGTAGGTTTGGGTGGAGTGGCTATGCTAAATTACCCCAATGCCCATGGATTGGAAGGTTAAGTTGGATTGTCCGGTTAAGTTGGATTGTCCATGCTTAAATTGCCCCACAGTGTTCAGGAATGTGAAAGTTAGGTACATTAGTCAGGGGTAAACGTCACTAATAGGGGTAGGGAAATGGGTCTGTGTGGATTATTCTTTGGATGTTTGGTGTTGGGCCAGATAGTCTTCCCGCCCCCCCCCCCCCCCACGCCCCCCAGGGTGGAAAAGTCAACTACAAGAGGGCACAAGTTCAAGGCGAGAGGGGGACAGTCTGGGGGAGAATTGAAAGGGAAGATTTTTCACACAGTTGGATGGTGGTTGCCTGGAATGCACTGCCAGTGGATGTCGTGGAAAGAGGCACCTTAGCAAAACGTAAGGTGTATCTAGATAGACACATGAATGGGAGGTGAATACAGGGACAGAAACCACGCATCGGCAATAAATAGCAGGTCTAAGTTAGGATTAAGAATTGGCACAGGCTTGGGCGGGGAGGGGGTAGGGGGTAAAGTGAACTTTCAAAAAGCAGGGGGTACCTGTATGCTGATGAAGGAGTGGGTGGAAGCTCAGGTGGACCATAAACACTGACAGAGGCCAATTGGATCTACTGTGCTGGAGACTCAATGGGACAGAGACAAATGTATTTCTTTCAGATCTCCCTGCACTTCAGCCGCTTCTGTGGACTGTTTCCGTAGGGAAGGTGCAATCCCAGGCTCAGAGAGTATCAGCCCCCACTGGACTTAAAGTGGGTGAGAGAGCGGCCATTCAGCATAAAGGAACCCCTTACCCCTCCCACTTCACTCACTAAACAGGGTTCAAGATGTGACTCTCAGCAGCGGTAACAGCAGAGTCCAACCTGAATCCCTGCGCCATCTCACTTGTGAAGTTGCTGGTGTCTCCACAAGTTGCACGACTGGGTGAAGCCCTTCCCACACACTGGACAGGTGAACGGTCGCTCCTTGGTGTGGATGTGCTGCTGTTTGCGCAAGGTGGAGGAATCGCACAAGTCATTGCTCCACATGGGACAGGTGAATGGCTTCTCCCCAGTGTGGACGCGGAAGCTGAGCATCAGGTGATACGACTGGGTGTAGCCCTTCCCGCACACGGAGCAGGAAAACGGTTTCTCCCCGGTGTGCATCTGCTGGTGCGGCAGCAGGTGGTGTGACTGAGTGAAGCCCTGCCCACACACGGGGCAGATGAACGGGTTCTTGCTGGTGTGGACACACTGGTGGGCCAGGAGGTGGTGAAGCTGAGTGCAGGTGAACAGCCGCTGCCCGGTGTGCAAACACCGATGAATCTCCAGCGCGAATGGCGAAGGGATACCATTCCCACACTCCCCACATTTCCACGGTTTCTCCATGGTGCAGGTGCCCTCGTCTGTCTCAGCCCTTAACAATCAGTTGAAAACTTGCTCCCGCTTACAGCATGTGTGTGGTGTTACTGGTGAACCCTCTGATAATTGGAACACTCTCATTCAGTCTGTCAAGCTTGTTCCAGTCACTACTCGGGTGTGTGGGTATGTGAGACTCTGAGTTTCCAGTCACACTGACGTTTAAAACCTAACTCGGCTGACAGACCTTCTCCACTTTGTTTTCAAGGCCATCAATATCCACGTCCTCGTGAATCAAGTGACAGTCAGACTTTGATGTGATGTTTGGTCTGAGATTTCTGCCACCAAATTCTTCTCTTGTAATATTCCTGTGAAGTGATTGCAAAGGTCATCACAGTCAGTCCATGATAGAAAATCTGAACTTAATTCTAGTACCTGTGGAACATTCTTTCCTCTCAATCCCAAAGATCTTTGTGTAGATCTATATGTAACTGTAAACCAACAGGGTTATGGGGCAGACTGCATACCTCCACGAAGAGTTCACATGGACTCAAGTTGCTGAATGGACCTCTGTAATGCAGTATTGAAGATGAAGATCTACAATATGCTGCAGTACGATATTACAAGCCCAGGAACAACTGCAAAGCAGACAAGGTATTTTCAGAAGTTGGACCATGAACTTCTGAAGCTGCTGCTGCTCTTCCTCTCCCTCTCTGAATGAAGATTGATCTTCACCCAGACTGCAACTTCCTTCCACTGTCCAAATATTTGTGAACACAGCCCTTTTTTTGAAGGATGGCATGTTTTCTAATCATCACAATTAAAGGGGTGTCTTCTCCCTGATATGCAAAGGGACAGTCAGTCAGGGGAGGGCAGGGTCACGTCTTGTGTTGTTGTGTGGAATCTGTGACAGCTGCAACAATTCATCCCAACTCCTGTACTCAGTGCTCTGACTGATGAAAGCAAGCATGCCGAAAGTCTTCTTCACTGCCCTGTCTACCCATGAGTCTACTTTCTAGGAGCGATGAACCTGCACCCTTTCATCTCTTGGTTTGAAATACTGCATATGAAACAGATTTGGTGCTTGTTGGTATGTGTTATTATTTGGTGCTTATCTCGACTCTAATTCGGTATTTTATACTGAATGCCATGACTGATGAAGGCCAGTGTGCCAAACCTTTCTACCTGTGACTCCACTTTCAGAGGACTGTGAACATGTACTCCAAGATCCCTCTGTTCAACTACACTCCTTAAGGTCCTACCATTCACCATGAAATTCCTACCTTGATTTGACTTTACAAAATGTAAGACCTCACACTTATCTATATGAAACTCCATTTGCCATTAACCTTAAACCTATGCCCTCTAATTTTGGACTCCCCCACCCAAAGGGAGAAGACCTTGCCTATTTACCCTATCCATGTCCCTCATGATTTTATAAATATCTTTAATGTCAGCCTCCAAATCTCCAGAGTAAATAGCTCCAGTCTATTCACCCTCTTCCTGTAGCTCTAACCCTCCAACCCTGGCAGCATCCTTGTAAATGTTTTCTGACCATTTCAAGTTTCACAACACCCTTCCTGCAGCAGAAAGCACAGAATTGGCTGCAGTATTGCAACAATGATGGCAACTATGTCCTCTCTGAAGAGGATTTTAAAACAATATTTATAACTACAAGCAAATCAGGTTAGTTGGGCACGACTTTCCCATAGCAGTTTGTTTTGGTTGTCCTTCATTAACCTATGCTTTAAAATATATAAGAAAATATTTTGAGGGATGGAATTGTTGCTAGCACGTCCAAAATTTGCTCCCCATCCCTCATGGCCTTTGGACTGAGCAATTGGCTACCTGCTAGAAGGCAGTTGAGAGTCAACCACATTGTAGTAGGTCTGGAGTCACATGATGTGCGCGTGTGCACGCGTGTGTAGGGTTGTGAGTGGTAGATTTTCCTCCCTAAAAGAACACTTTCACAACACTCTGTAATGATTGGACAAAAACAACAGTTCTGACAGCATCTGTGAGGAGACGACAGTGTTACTGTTTTGAGTCCGGTGGCCCTTCAAAATTAGGCTGGATTCAAAACATTAACTGTTTTCTTTCCACAGATGCTGCCAGACCTGCTGCATTTCCCCAGCAATTGTGCCTTTTGTTGCTGATCTCCAACAGCTGAAATTCATTGTCTTAGCCAATAATGGTTTCCTGGTTGCCAGTACAGAGACAAACTCTCATTTCCAGATCTTTTTATTCGTTGAAAATAAAGTCCATTAGCATCCATGATGGGATTTTAATTTTTGTTCTCAGAAGACCGAGATCTCTGGGCTACTTAACCAGTATCACTAGATCGCAATCTTCCCTTTACTGACAGTGACATTGACAATCTTCTCCTGAATATTTTTCTTTATTCATTCATGGAACGTGACACTTGGTCTCCCAAAATATAACCAAGTGCCAATTCAGAGGGTAGTTAAGAGTCAACCACATGACTTTGGATCAAGAGTGACACATTCACCAAACTGGGAAAGGACTGGAGGTTTCCTTCCTTAAAAAAAAGGTTATTAGTGAACAAGATAGGTACTTATGACAATTGATAAGATCATCAAAGCAGCGATAAGTTTATATTCCAGATTCATAAATTGATTTCAAATTGCATCGGGGCCATAGCAGCATCAATTTGAAACTCCAGATGTTAAATCCAGCAACAATTCCCAAATGTCACCAACTCCCTGTAATCTCTAGGCTTCCCAACACTGACTGGTCTGTAATTGCCAGTTGCATCCTTTTCCTCCTTACTATTTACTATTCAATTCAGCCCATTGATTTGACTCTGCCATTTATTCAGATCACGATTATTCTGGGAAACATTTACTCCATTTTGCTGCCATTTCCCCATAATCCTCAATTCGCTTACTGATTAAAAAAAATCTATCTCAGCCTTGAATGCACGTAACAACCCAGGCTCAACAGCCCTCTGTAGTATCAAGTTCCACAGATTTACTGCCCTCAGGAGAAATTTCTATCTGTCCTGAACTTGCAATCTCTTATTTGGAGGTTACTTCCTCTGGTCCCAGATTCACCCACTTTTCCACGTCTCGCCTGTCAAGTCTCCTCAGAATCTTGTACGTGACAATAAGGTTACCTCTAATTCTTCTAACTTCTAATAAGCACAGACCCAACCTATTCAGTTCTTCTCATAAGACATTCTTTCCATCCCTGGTATCATCATGGCCAACCTTCTCTGGACTGCCTCCAATGCCAATATATCTTTCCTCAGGTAAAGGGCCATAAACTGTTCACAGCATTCAGTTGTGGCCTGACTAATGCCTTACATAGGTTCACTATAACCTCCCTACATTTCTACTCTATTGAAAAGGCCAACCTCCCATTTGCCTCCTTATTACTCACTGAAATTGGATGAAGAGATTCGTGGTTGTGATTCCAAATCCCTCTATTCTAAAGCTTTCTCCATTTAATATTCAGTTCTTCACCTCCTAACAAACTGTATTACCTCATTTTCCCATCTGCCAAGCTTTCCCTCATTTGCTTAACCTGTCTATATCCCTCTCCAGATATCTAATGTCATCCTCACCACCAGCTTTCACATCAACGGTCTCTTCTGCAAATTTAGCAATAGTACCTTCACTTTACTTATCCAAGTAATTCGTGTATATATTGTAAATAATGCTGGCCCCAGTGCTGATCCCTGTGCTACACCACTAGTTACAAGTTATCATCCTGAACATGCCCCTTATCACAACTGTGGTAGTTAGCCAATCCTCTATCCATGCTAACATACAGCCTCCAACACCCTGGGCTCTTTGATTATTTCATGAGATGTGAATATCATTGGCTGTGCCAACAACTCTTCCCAAACTGGCCTTGAAAAAGTGGTGCTGAACTGTCTCTTAATTTGCTTCACAAATATGATGTGGACTGCAACAATGTTCAGGAGTGAGTTCCAGCATTTTGGTCAATAACAAAGAAACAATGCGATATATCTTGCAGTCGGAATCCTGTGTTCACACTTGTCTGTTCTTGGTGGTTGAAGTCATGACTTGGAAGGTGCTTTTGAAGAACCACCACTCATGCAATCAAGCCAGACTGATAGATTGTGGCCCGAGACTCTGCCATTTTGACTTCCCTCATCAATCTACATTCTTTCCAGCGAAGTTTCAGTCTCAAACCGCCACGCTATGCCATCTGTTACAGCTTAATAGATAAGAATACACATGATTACCAACCGTATTTTCGGTTGTATAAATCTTTGCCTGCCAGAATTAGTTTCCAAAAGATTTTAATTAAACTGGGTGACTGCATGAAATGGTTTGTTGGTCAGACTATAATCATCATCCTCAAAGGAGACAATGCCAGTAATACCATTGAACTCGTCTTTTTGTTTAAAAAGCACAAGCTCTTGATTTATTTTCACAACTTACTGGCATTCACACCTGCACATTCAATGTCAAACTCAGACAACATAAATGAAATTACACCATTAATTTTGTTTTACAACAATCCAACAGATTAATTAATAATACACAGTGAATACCAAGGCTGATTAATGTGAAATTAAATTTGAGTGAAAATGTAAAATCGAGATGAGAGATAACAAATGGGGGAAGGGCAGAAGGCAAGAAATGCAGCATCATAGAAGGTGCTCCTCCAGGGAATGTATTTTACCAACTACAACTGCTAAATATAGACAAACACTCTGACATGATCCTTCGGTTTTAATGTAAACCATACTCCCATACAGTAGGTACCATTTAAATAAGTTAATAGATACAAGCCTTGAGCAAATCCAACCTCCAGCCGGGCCCCCCGCTTCTTGGAGTTCGGAGAGGTATTCCCACTCATTCATTCAACAGGAGGCGGCTCAATTTATTGAAATGGGCACGGAGGGTACAGTGGTCGTGTCTCATGTTGAGGAGGAAGCTGTTTCCTCTCATTCAACAGAAGAGGACCTATCTACTAGAGTTTTTTTTTGTGGTGCAGCTGTAGTCTGCCATAGAGCCCTGAGGCTCAGGTTCAAATCCCACTGCTCCAGTGTGTGTAATAACATTACTGCCCAAGCCACGTGCCAATTGGCACAGGGATAAGATAATTAGGGAAGTCAACACGTCAACCTGTTCAATTCTATCTACAATCATTTCACTTCCTGTCCCATTCGTACTCCAGGGAGCCCAGCCTCGTTTCACAAAGGTTCTTTTTGAGAAGTGTAATCGGGCATTTTTGCACAAGTCAAGTTCAGAAAGACGGGATCTCTCGCAAGATTGCGCGGGAGACAACAATTGTGATTCTCGGCGGGGAGGCTGAATTATGAATTCACTAATAGCCTCCCCTAAGCGATGGCGCAGAGGTCGCCAGTGCCTGTCTCTGTGGCGCAATTGGTCAGCGTGTTCGGCTGCTAACCGAAAGGTCGGTGGTTCAGGGCCGCTGTGTTCCCTGTTCTTCCTTGGCTTCAATGCTGTACCATTTTAATGGGGTCAGGAAAATGTTCCCCAAACGGAAATCTTCACCACAAAGGAGTTTCTGAATTGAATTAATGTCCAACGTTAGCGACTGCGGATGCCGAGAAGCCGAGACAAAAAGAGAAACTCGGCAGGTTTGACAGTACCAGTCGGAGAAAACAGAATTCTGAAATGTTGTCTCTGATTCTCTTTCCACGGATGTTGCCTGACCTGCTGAGTTCCTCCTGCAATTTCTAGTTTTGTTTTTAACGGAAAGTTGATTTCACCTTTCCTTGGGATGAAACACCTAGACTCGCCATGTGCAGATATTTATCCCTTTCGAATCACTGTGAAGTGATTGGATTCAAACAAACTCTGCGATGATTCACTCTTTCTCAGCTCCACAGGCAGACAGACCTGGAAAGTGAGGTTGTCAGTGTGGTTCTGTATTCGTGGGCCGAGTGGTTAATGCGATGGACTTGAAATCCATTGCAGTTTCCCCACGCAGGTGTGAACCCTGCCGACGACAAAATGAGAAATGTCGTCGAAAAGAAAGGGAGCTTGCTCCCCGGCTTCTTCTTTAAGATTCAAATCAGTGGAGGGGGAAAAGTATTTCACTCACATTGGGACTGGTGGGAATCTGCAACCCACTGCCTGTTCGGGTGGAACAAGCAGGTACCCGCAGAGCTTCGTTTGAGGCTGTTAGCAAAGTGTTTGGAAATGAGATTAGAACAGTGAGGGGCATGAAATCGTGATCGAAATGAAGCAGGCACCTGTGGACAAGGGTGTTTCCTTTGCCAGTGAAAGATTCTGCTTCACAAAGTTGGGCCTGTGGAAGGGAATCAGTGACGTTGATTATCTTTGGTTGTTCACTTTGGGAAGGTTCCCATTGCTGCGCATGTTCGTGTTAACGTCAGAACTCTGCAGCATGGTGGCGTTAGATCCGCACAGGGCCGTGGCGCAATGGATGACGCATCTGACTCCACCGACCATTTTGAAATGCAGCTCACAGCTTCTTCACACACCCCAATTAATCTTTCTCATTGTCCTGAAGCCGGCATACGGTTTGAATTCCCGATCTGCGGGAATGAGAATCTTTTCACTGTCTCAAGTCAGTAAATGTCCCTGAGAACATTGGAGTCAAGTCACAGCGCTGTCAGATGAGATGAAGCTGAAATAGCCCCACACGCTGCTCACGGGCACATTTTACTTTCCCCAACTCAACGCCTCAACCACTGCGGCTCATGGGAGTGGAAAGGAAACAATCACCAAAACCCAGTCTTAGCTTTGTGAATCTTCAGAAAGTCAGCAAACGTTTATCCCTTCGGATTTTCTATCCTGGGCTGAGAGGGAAGGGTTTTGTCACTCTTTTGTCGGAAATTGTAAGTGGATGTTTTGCAGAAAAGCACCACAATGCAATCTGATTAATCAGGACCTGGATGTTTTCGGTCTTTGAATGTAAGTGTTGTGCTCAAGAACTTTGTTGTTCACAGTTTATAATACTTATCTTCCCAGTCCCCTGTGTCACTTCGCGAAAATGTTTAAGTTGCGTCTTGTAATCCTTTCACTGTTTGCTAATGAGGATAACGTTTCCGTGTTTTACCTAAATTATCTTGACCTTGCATATCTCAAGCCTCAAGCTAATTTCACGAGAAACCTTCTCCAGTTCAAAAGCCAACTGTTAATGATGGCTCTGTTTCTTGTCACGTATCCAATTTCAGATCGATGTTGTTAATATCACTTTTATTCCTTCAGATCCAGGTTTCGCTCACAGGGCTAGAACAGAACTGTCACCAAATACATTTACCAATCTCCGTTCATCCTACCGATTGTATTAGCATCATCAACACTTCTCATCAAAATAACTCGAGGGACTTTCATCACAATTTTCTGTGAACAGTTCTACATTAGCTTTACTGAATGAACCCCAAATTTCTTGAAGTGGCTCCTTATTTTCGGCCCTGATTATGAATCTCTCTACACATGGGAATGGATCCTTCCCACCCGCTCTATCCCTCATCAATGTATGTAGTTCAATTCGATCTCCCATCAGCCTCCTCTGTCCTGATCAAATCCAGGGGAACAGGATACGTTGGGGCTATGGCGCGGACAGGACAAGCCCAATACTCACCTTTCCTGTTAGAACCATTCCATGAGAAATTGTAGACCACAACTTTGGGCGTGTAGTCGTGGCCGAAAACTTAAGGTGTTGGCGTAGAGATCCTTTGGGGCTCCCCCGCCCAGTGTGGTAACCTGCTGACTATGCTTTCCTCGCTGGCGATTTTAAATGACTTCCTGTTGGTTGCATTATCGCTCAAACTTCACAAAACCCGTCTCAATCCGGGAATTGATTGCCATGCAGGAACCTCGGGTTCTGAACAAACAACGTACCAGCCTCACAACGTCAGCTCTGTTTACCTTTCACCAGACGCTCCTCGACATGTTGGCTTTCTGCAGTATTCTCTGTGCTTATTAGGCACAAGTGCTGCTTTTCATTCAAGAACTTCAATCCCTGTCCTCTGGTAACTGACTCTGGTCAGTGGCAATTGATTCTTCTGATCATTAATCTGCCTATTCCCACCGCTTCTTCTCCCATCATTACCAACAGCCCCAGGAAATCTCCAGCTAACCTTCTTTGCTCCAAAGCGAACATTCCCAACCTTGGGAATGTCTCCCCAAAATGGAAATTCCTCATCCCTGGAAATGGAGCATGGCGTACACTTGGGAAGAGATTTTGGCAAAATATTGGCAGTTAGGAAATGGAAAAATGTTCATGAAGCAAAACATAAATCCCAGTCTCCAGCTTTGTGAACATTGAGAAACTCTTTGGGAAGTGTATTTAGAGGAGAATGAAAGATGAACTGTCCGACTGAGCAGATACAGTTGAGACACTGTCCCCTTGTTGAAGAGGCCGGGAGATTGATTCTGATGTTCTCGGGACATGAACTGATCTGAGACACTGAAAGAATTGTCGTTCCTGCACATCAGGAATTCAAACCCCTTCTCGCCTCCGAGCCAATGAGAGAACTCGGGAACAGGCAAAACACTGAATGGCTTGAAGGGCGACGGCCGCGGAGTAAGAAAGCTAGTTCCTTGTGACATGGATGGGTCTGCAGACTGTCCCCGGTGTTTGCACAATGAATGTCCCAGGCTTTATTGTGGAAAAGTAAAACTGATAGACTACAATTGTAATTCTAGGCGCGGAGGCTGAATTATGAATTCACTAATAGCCTCCCCTCAGCGATGGCGCAGCCAGCCTGGGGGTCATCTGTATCTGTGGCGCAATTGGTCAGCGCGTCGAAAGGTTGTTTGTTTAAGCCCGCCCAGGGGCGGTGTGTTTGGTGCTCTCCCTCCTTCTGCAAAGTCGAGCGTTTTTAATGTGGTCAGGCAAAGAATTTCCAGAACAGCTGCTTCTCACTCTGTCTCCCTGCTGTCGTTTGTCCCGTCTCCAGGAACTGGGCCCTCTCTACTAGCAGAAAATTAAGCCGTTTTCTTTTTAAACTTTTCTCTGACACCTGAGTGACCAGTGACAACATTGCCCTCCTCAACAGAGAACAGGAGAAGACCACGCAGACCTCCACGAGTGTGTTATCTCAACTGTGCACATTGGGCCAGTATATCAATGTGAAATATTTATGTCCAAGTCTTTTGGGAAGCAGATGAGAAGGCGAGCTGCACAACAGTGCACCGTTATACGGGAAAGCTGCTATAGACGACATTGAGTGAATAGGAAAGATGGTTTCCCTGCTGGGTGATGGTCCCATGACGCACCCGCAGATATATCACCGACGCGCAAATATAAACTCTGTCTAAATTCCCACATTCTGTTTTTTCGAACTGTAATTTACCTCAAAAGCACAAAATTTCAACACTCGCAAAATTCAAACTTTAACAAAATGCTCATACATATACTTTGCGAACACCTGGAAAAAATTCTTCCAAACGCACCTGGGAAATTTCGGTTTGAGGGCTCTTGAACTTTAAGTGGAAGGACGGGAAGTTTGCCTCGAGGCTGCGTAATGTGTAGATATGTTCCCTATGTTAACTGGTAGTGGTTGGCCATCTCAGTGCTTCCCGTTGCAGGGCTGCCCTGACCCACAGCGAGGTTTCTTTGATAAACTGTCCCGGGGGCTTCCAGCCGTACCGTGACGTCATAGAGCGAACCCCCCCCCCCCCCCCCCCCCCCCCCCCCCCCGATGATAGCCTGCAGCTGCTGTGACACAATAATGATGCTGGCCCCGGAACATGAATACAAATTAGTTCGTCAGTCACGTGGTACTGAATCATTCTGTGGAAAGTTCTTTCAACTTCACGGATTTATATATGAGAGCAGGTAAGTGGGCAGGGCTTACACCTCGGGTACACTCTTCCTTCACTCACAACACCTCACACCCACCTCCCAAAGTCCCAAGGCACTTTCCCCTGCAACCGCCGAATGTGTAACACCTGCCAATTTACCTGCTCCCTCCTGAATATCCAAGAGCTCGAACATACCTGCCAGGTCAAGCAGCACTTTATCAGCACATTTGCCACAACCTAATCTACTGCATTCGTTGCTCACAGTGAGGTTTCTCCAACGTAGCATGAAGCGTAAACTGGGTGGCAGTTTCGCAGAACATCTCAAGAAATGCCCTGAGCTTCTGGTTGCCCGCCAGTTTAACACGCCACCCTGTTCCCTGGCCAACATCTCTGTCTCAGGCATGCAGTAGTGTACCTGGAAAGCTCAGCTCCAGGCGGAAGAACAAAGCCTCATTTTCCACTTGAAGACCCTACAGCCCCCCGGTCTTCAATATTGAGTTCCATGTCTTTAGGGCCTGAAATCCGCCATGTCTTATTCTCTCCGATTCACGTAATGTCGTCTTTAGCAGCTTTCCGTCTCAGGACGCTCTGTTCTGCACCTCGCCTTCTCATTTGCTTCCCAAAAAACTCAACATAAATATTTCACATTGATATACTGGCCCAATGTGCACAGTTGAGGTGACACACTCGTGGAGGTCTGCGTGGTCTTCTCCTATTCTCTGTACCGTATGTTCAGGAGGGCAATACTTGTCACTGGCCACCTGGGTATCAGAAAAAATGTTTAGAAACAAAACGGTTGAATAATCTGCCAGTGGAGAGAGCCCGGTTCCTGGGGACGGGACAAACAGCAGCAAGGAGACTGAATGAGAAGCAGCTGTTCTGGAAACTCTTTGCCGTTTGCAATTCTTTGAGCAATCTCAAATGTAAATCTCAGCCAGTTCCAGAGATGGGGCTGTTACGGGCGATGGGGTGCGCCTGGTTTCCAGCTCGTTGGTCTAGGGGTATGCGTTTCGCTTTGGATCTTCTACTACTCCGACTTGCCAGAGATGCGGTGCTTGAGGAATGTCAGCAATGAAGCGAGATTGGAAAATTGGGACTGCCCTCCACGGAGAACAGAAGCCTTGCAAATCATGAGCGGCCTAGACACAGGAAATAATGTTGTGAAAATGCTCCCACGCCTGAAAGGATCCACAACGATTCGGCAGAGTTTTAAAGTCAGGAGGGAAAGAAGTAAAAGTGACATTAGAAAGAACGTTTTCGTACAGGGAGTGGTTAGTGTCAGTAAATCCCTATCTGACATTGACAAAAAAATGGACACGAAAGGGAATTCGGTGGTCATTTTCAGATGTGCAGATTTACACGGAAAAGGCAAGGGAATGGTACGAATGAGACACACGTTTGCTTACGGTGTAGAACCAGCAGATTGAAGGTGGGCCGCATGGCCCCCGTCTGCGCTGTGACACATATTGTGATTCAGTGTGAAATCACAGTTCGACCAATAGAATGTGGGAATTTAGAAAGAAGTTTATATTTACACAGCCTCCATTCGTCTGCGCAACAGCATATTACATGACAGCAGTGGAGATCTTTGATCTCAGTCTCAAACGTGCATGCCACGCGCCAGACGATAGGCTGAAGGAATCTATGGAAAACAGTCCGTGTGGTAAAGTAGAGTGGCGCAGCAGGAGGGTGCTGGGTTCATGTCCCTCGATCGAAACTATCGTCTGCTATTGCTTCCCTTTGTAACGGTACTCTGTTCTATATCTTGCCTTTCCCTCTGCTTCCCAAATCTTCGAGCATCTGAGCTAAATGTGTCACTAAACACTGGCCCAATTTACACAATTGAGGGCAAGTGCTTGTGGAGATTTGAGCTGCTTTCCGCCAGTCTGCTCTGAACTGAATCCTAACACCACTTCTCTGAAATGGGAATGAGCTGGTGAAGTTGAAACAATTCGAATTCTAATCCCTACACTGCGGAAACAGGCCCTCCTGCTCAACAAGTCCTAGTCAACCCTCCGAAGAGTAACCCGCCCAGACCGACATTTATTCTGACTGATGCGCCTAACCTACCGACCTCTGGGCACGATGGGGCAGTTTAGCATGGTCAGTCCACCTAACCTGCACATCATTCGACTGTGGAAGGAATCCGGAGCACCGCAGGAAATCCACGCAGACACGGGGGATTGAACAAACTCCACACAAACAAGCCGCACAAGGGTAGGATCGAATTCAGGTACCGTTATGAGACAGCAGTGTTAACCACTGAGCCGCAAAGCCACATTATTTGCGGTCGTATTCATTCCCTGCAATAATTCCCCACTCCGGTTCAGACGTGAATGACAGGACGATCAGTATTTCGAAAGCAGCATCACCACACAGACACAGTTCCCATGATTAGGACACGTATCACCGATTGCAAATCACCTCGGAGAGATACAAGTGACAGAAAGTCGCATGGAAATGATGGACTGAACGGCTTCAGGCTGCGGCGGAATGATGTCACGCGTTTATGCCGCCCCTCTCCCTGTCTCTGGGACAGAGCGGCTGAGGGAGAAACAATGGCTCATTTTCAACTTCATGTGGGACAGTTGGGGCTCAGATGTTCACTGCTGCCCGTTCGCAGCAAAGAAACAGACGGCCGTTTTAGAAAAGTCTTTCTGCAGGATTGCTGTGTGAAGACGAATTCTGAACACCGAGCCGGCTGCACACAAATACACTCGTATGAATTTACCTGAGGGAACAGTTTCCGGTGTCCATTTCGCTCTGTCCCACCAGCACAGCATCTTTCTGTCTCTTTGATTACAGACCTTTGTAATGTAGTTAAAAATTGCCCATTTCCTCCACATTAGTGTAACTGACGTCTCCCACCCCAAGTGATTGAGAGAAAGCAGAAGGGCGAATGTGCTCTGCCCTCCCCCAGAACAATTTGCAAGGAGAAACAAATTGGTTTAATTATCCGCCAGTGGAGAGAGTCCAGTTACTGGGATCGAGACAAACAGCCGCGTCCTGGGCGCAGGGAGACGGAATGAGAAGCAAATGTTGTGGAATCTCTTTGCTGCTTGCGATTCTTGGAGCAACTCAAACGTATTTCACACTGAGCAAGTCTCAGCTGCTTCGGGGAGGGCGCTTGGAGCGTCCGGGGTCAGGGCAGCGCGCGGCTGGGCGGGCCGGTGGCTCGTTCTTCTAGCGGTATGATTCTCACTTCGGGCCTATAATAGGATGGACTTGCGAGAGATCTCGGGTTCGAATCGCGGGCAAGCCCTCATTGCTTAAGGTGCAATGTGCAGAAACGCCGGCGCAATTTTCTCCAAAAGCACACTTATAAAAGGAGATCGGACTGCCTGAAGGAGGGATGGGGCCGAGCTCCCATTACAGCGAACAGGATAAAAGGAAACACTTGCTCCAAGTGAAAACAAGCATTGCACATAGTTCGCCCGCGCAGGCCGACTCTGAATGAATCCTCCAGCTGCATCATTGCTCAATTGTGAGCGTGAAATTTTAGGAAGCGGGGAAGTGAAGTGATTGCAGACAGCGCTGAACAGGTTGACGTTAATGGTGCTGTGTATGAGGATTGTTAGCAATAAAGGTAGATTGCAAAGTTGGGACAGTTCTCCTTGGAGAACAGTAGGTTGAAAGCTGGCCTGATTGACGTTTTTCAAGTCATGACGGTCTAGATACAAGAATAATATAGTGCAAATGCTCCCACCCCTGAAACGATCGACTACGATTCAGCAGAGTTTTAAAATCACGAGGAAAAGAAGTAAAAGTGACATTAGGAAGAACGTTTTCGTACAGGGAGTGATCAGGGTCAGGAGGTGACGCAAACTTCAAACAATTATGTTCCTGAACCCATGGGACAGACGGATAGGAGTGGAAGACAAGAAGAAAGAGAGACACAGAGTGAGCGAGAAAAGGGAGAAAAGTCAGAAAAACAAAAGTTAAGGAAAAACATAGAGAGACTGAGGAAGGGATACAATTCCAGTGGGTCCCAGCTTTCTCTATGGTTTCATACACTCCCTCTCATCCATGAGAGACAGCCCTGCTCCAAGAATCTACGTCAGTCTGGCTGGTTCAGGGAAGGTGTGGGGGTGATGGACGGTGGTTAATCGATCGAAACTAACACTAAGACTCTTACAGTACCCACACTCATTCACACACACGCACACACACACACGCGCGCACATACACGCACACACAAACCCTGTGATACTCACCTCCTGCTCCATCCACATGACAATGGGAACTATGGTTAACAGGACCTGCTTTAAATACCTTCAGGTCTATGACTTAAAGACTCTTCTGTGCCCAAAACTCAGCTCTTCTACCGAGAGTACACCTCCCCCAGGGATGGAGCATTACAAGTTGTCAGTTAAGAGGAAGCGGGGGTGATGTGAGAGAAAGCAGCAGCTCAATAGTTTAGTCCAAACTATCTGACTGTCTGTCCCTCTCCTCCTTCCTCCACCTCCTCACCTTACATACAGATTAGTGGGCGGCACGGTGGCACAGTGGTTAGCACTGCTGCCTCGCAGCGCCAGAGACCCGGGTTCAATTCCCGCCTCAGGCGACTGACTGTGTGGAGTTTGCACATTCTCCCCGTGTCTGCGTGGGTTTCCTCCGGGTGCTCCGGTTTCCTCCCACACTCCAAAGATGTGCAGGTCAGGTGAATTGGCCATGCTAAATTGCCCGTAGTGTTAGGTAAAGGGGTAAATGTAGGGGTATGGGTGGGTTACCTTTCGGCGGGTCGGTGTGGACTTGTTGGGCCGAAGGGCCTGTTTCCACACTGTAAGTAATCTAATCTAATCTAAAAAAATTACAGACTTAAAATCCACACAGAGACAAAGCTGCAGTTTCAAACCAGCAGCAGCCACAACACACTTTCATTTAGACAGCAAAACACAGGCTTCTACACCCAAAGGACACAAATTTATTTTACAAGGAAACAAGGATTTTCACACAGCTGAACACAACATTGTCTGAGTATATCTCTGGACATGTTTGTAACAGTCAGTGATTCTGTGTCTCACTCTGGCTGTATTGCACTTCCATCTCTGTGTTAATGTCTGTTTTTCTGTGTTGATGTGACTATCTCTGCAAACAATGGTACACAGATTATGTCGGAGGGAAGTTTGAGTGTGTCTGTCTGTGTATGAATGACAAACTGTCTGCAGTGGCACACATTGTCCCGGAAGCGTGTGTCTGAAAGTTTCTTTATAGCTGGCTGTGAATCTGATTTTGTGCCTGTGAGTGTTGGTGTGTGCCCAGTTCTGCCTGCAGTGGGACAAACTTTGATTCATCACGTTTATAATTCATTCTTTCAAAGTCAGATTTTCCCTCTCTCTGAGAAGTACAGTAACACAATGCCGCATTCTGCTGGCCTACCCATGTGACATCACAAGCGCCACATTTCCCTGTTCCACTGCATCTGTTTCCTGGGGGAGATACATCAGAAGTTTATTGAGAACAGCAGCACACAGCTGCCTGAATCAGGTGTGAACTCAGAAGGTGGGATCACTGAGTACATCCTTTCCCAGAAAAGCAGCAGGTAACAGCTTCTTACCAGTGTGTATTCGTTGTGGTTTCAGAAGATTTTTTTGAATGGACAAATCGTTTCTCACACACAGAGAGGGGAATGCCCTCTCCCCAGAGTGAAGGTACTCATGTATCACCATTTCATGTCTGTGTTTAAAGCTTTTCTCTCAATGTGAGCATTTGAGAATACCTTGTTACACTCAGAGCAGGGGAATGACCTCTCCCCAGTGTGATCTCACTGGTGCGTCAGGTAGGATGAGTCACTGAATCTCTTCCCACACTCAGAGCAGATGAATGGCCTCTCCCCACTGAGTGCATTGTTGTTTCTCAAGGACGGGTGATTGATTGAATCCCTTCCCACAAACAGTAGATGAATGACTTATTTGTAGTGTGACTGTATCAATGACTTTCCAGAATGGATAGACATTTGTATCCCTTCCCACAGTTTGCACGTTTGCATGGTTTCTGTGGTGTCAATCATGTCTCTCCATATTGGATGATCAGCTGATTCCTCACACAGACACAGGACGGGGTTAATAGACTTATAGAATCCCTCCAGTCCACAAGTCCACACCAACCCTCTGGGGATAAAGACATCCAGACCTATTCTCCAACCCCATTACTGAACATTTACCCTTGATTAATGCACCTAACCAACACGTCCCTGAAAACAATGTGCAATTTTACATGGTCAATTCACCTAACCTGCCCATCTTTGAATTGGGAGAAGAAACCAGAGTACCCAGATGGAGCTGACACAGACCCAGTGAGAATGTGCAAACTCCACAGAGGTAGTCGCCTGAGGCTGGGATTGAGCCACTGTGACGATACAATCTCTCCCTGCTGTGAATGGTGGAATGCTATTCAATCTGTGGGACTGGTGCAGGACTTGTCCATTTGTCACTGGGTACACTATTGTTTGCAGACTTTTCCGACAGACCAACATTGACAATCTAATGGTTTTCAAATCCTGATGAATTGACTCACTCTAAGATCCTGATAAGATATTTGCTTGGAATTCTTGCTGATAAATGTGTCTCTATGATTCTCTGTAAAACAAACTTAAATCAGGAAAAATTAGAGATTGAGAAATCGTACTGTTTAAGATACTAAAAGGAGTTAAGAATCATGAAAACCTTATAGTGTGGAAGCAGGCCGTTTGAATCCACACCCATCCCCTGAAGAGCATCCCACACAGACCCATCTCATATCCCTCCATTCCCCATGGTTTGCCCACCCAGCCTGCACATCCCTGCACATTATGGGCAATTTAGCATGGCCAACCCACCTAACCCATATATCGTTGAATTGTGGGAGGAAACAGGAGCACCGAGAGGAAACCACACAGACATATGAAGAAAGGGCAATCTCCACGCAGTCACCCGAGTCTGGAATCAAACCCAGGTCCCCAGAGCTGAGAGGCAGCAGTGCTAACCATTGGGTCACCACGGAGTTCTTTGAATCCAGCAATTTGTGTGAAAGTAACTCAAATACTGACCGTGAAACATTACTGGACTGTCATGAAAAACTCAACTAGCTGACAAATGCCCTTCGGGGAAGGGCGTGTTCTGGCCCTCCACAAGACTCATCCCTCAATGAGAGTAGAGATAGTGAGAGCAGTGGGGTACTTACAGACAATTTCCTCCATCTTCATCACAGGAATAACTGACAGATCCTCACTTCAAGAAGATCAAGATAATAGTGTATGAAGAAGCATCACCTACAAACTCCGCTCTCAGACACACACTGTCCTCCTGTAGATACATATTTTTGTTTCTTCAGAGAGAGGGAGAGAGAGAGAGAATTACAGCTCACTGACCTTCAAGAACCAGCCGCTCCGAAGCCTCTCCTTCTCAGTGCAGGAGAGACAAACGTTCCTCTTGGTTTGAGATTGCTGTGGGGAAATTCTTCCACTCTAACCTCGTGTAAAAGAATTTCCCAGAGTTCAGTACTAACTCGAATACAAACACTTCCCAGCAGGTTGTTCCTAAACCCATCCCGTCCCTCCCTCCAGCTCTGTCTCTCACTTTTCAACTCGACCAGCTCAGTCACCCGCACTGCGCATGCTCCATAAACACCTCGGCGCTGCCTTTTGTTCACTCTGATTGGCTCGGTGTCCCGCTAATTCCAGAATGTCGTCCCGAGCTGCCCCACTTTCTATTGGGCAGGACATGCGGTCAGTCACACAAGAGCTGAAGCATAAAAGAGATATGTGTTCATCTCTGAACCGGCGTGTGTTTATTGTCCATCCCTCGTTGACTGGAGGGCGGTGAGGAGTCAATCACAATGGAGTCACATGTAAGTCTAACCGGAGAAAGGTGAGCCCAATGGTATCTTACAATAATTGACAGTCCAGATTTTTAATGACTTAACGGAACACCCCGATCTGGCCTGGTGATATTTGAACACCTCTCACAGAACATTAACCAGGGTTGGCTAGGACTAGACCAGTTACATTGAGACAAAACCACTGTCTTCTGAGACAGGAATTTCCAGCTTTGGTCAACAAGAGGACACAATGTTTCAGGGAAACCAGAAGTATCTATTCAGAATTTCCATCATGAACTGACAGGAATAACTTCTGTAAAACTCCCTCATAGGAGTTTAGGGTGAAGATTTACATATGAAAAGAAGAATCATAATCCATAAGTCCGTGTGTGAGTAAGAATAATACTTATTGTTACATCATGGAGATCAAACCCTGTTAATTAAACTAACCGCCCAGAAAAGCTCATCTTGCCTCATAATCTGTTAAAATGTCAGTGACAGAATTCCTAAATTCCACTATTTAAAGAAAATATTTTTCTAACTCTAATAGTGAACACTAAACAAAACCTGTTCACAAATCCAAAACCCCCTTTCTTTTACTACTTACTGTCTGACCCCAACTCGACGCAACTTAATATGCTATTCTAATAAATTATTTATTAAACGTTACATTAACTTAATCTCAAGGCCACACAGTCTCCTCTTCGTTGATGTTTTCACTTTTCCAGCTGCTGATCTTCCTGGGTGCTCTTCTTTTTACTGTATGTTTCACGTGAACAGGTACCTTTGATGGAGAGTGTTTTCAAATTATCTGAGAGTAAGGTATTAGATCGGCAGTTGCTCTTCCACTAACTTTCAAAATACCGGGCTTATATTCCACCATAGGACACATGTAATTCTTATTTGATTGATTTCCAGGGATCAAAACAATAAAATTCAAAATCTCATTGTCATCTGGTATCCTGGGCATAGATTAAATTAATGAAATTTGAATTGTTGTAAAAACATCAAGCCGAACACAGGTATCCATTTAACAGCCAATTGCTACATTTGAAACAGCCCGACCTTTTGCGAGCAGCTATGGCTGTACTTTAAGTTGAGAAAAGCACTCTCTATCTTAACCTGACAATACATGCTTTCTACTTCATAACATTGCATTGAGCATTTGTCCTGGACGAACACGAAGACTCCAACACCATGATGCAACCATGTAAATGTGGAGATTATGGGAAGAGATTGTAGTTACCCTGTCTGGCTGGAAATTGATTGATACAGTCACACTGGAAAGGAGCTTTTGCCTGCTCTCCATGTGGAAAGGGATTCAGTGTATTCCAGCTTCCAGAAAATAATTGCTTATCACACTGAGGAGATACCATTTAGCTGAACCTCTGTGGAAAGTGCTTCATACAGTCAGTCACCCTCACTGTGCACCAACGAGTTCACACTGGGGACAGGCTGTTTATGTCCCCTGAATGTGGGAAGGAATTCGCACGGACATCAAACTTGTTGCAACATCAGCGAGTTCACACTGGAGATAAATTATTTACTAGCTCAGAGTTTGCAAAGGGATTCGGATAGTCCCACAACCCGCTGATACATCAACACATTCATTCTGGTGAGAGTGTGTAAAAGAATTCACTTCTGCCAACACATCAATGAGTTCACACTAGGGAGAGATCATACACTTGCTCCGAGTGTAATACAAACTGCATTCAGTTTTCTCAGCTCTTCAGTGCAGTTACAACATTGGCATCTACCCAACAATCTGGAAATTTGCCAGATTGCCTGTGCACAAGTAGCAGGACACATCCAACTCAGGATTAATCGTCCTATCAGTATACTCTCGATTTTCGATAAAGGTATGCAAAATATCGAATAACATCCTCTCGGTACCACCAGTCTCACTCAGGTACTGACCTCATTCTAGGCTTGGTTAAAACATGGACGAAAAAGCTTAATCCTAGAGATGAGATGAGATTGACAGCCCTTGACCTCAAGCTGCATTCGACCCGGTGTGGCATCAAGGTGCTTTGATTAGATTCCAGGATGTAATTTACTACTGCGTACGTTATTCTCTATATAAATCACAACGATCCTCTTGATTAGGTTCCAGTCTGTAATTCATTCCCGAGTATGTTACTCTATATACAAATAATCCCGAACCCCTCAATTAGATTATAGCCTGTATTACACACTCAGTTTTCTGTTGTACTGGATTTACTCATCCTGATTACCTCGATCAAATTTCCGTCTGTAGCTCACTTCTGATTGTGTTATTCTGTCAGTTAACAAGCCTCATCTCTTGATTAGATTCCAGTCTATAAAACCCTTGCTTTTATCTAGCTACTTTTCAGAAAATTTCCATGTTTATTAATTTTGAACTTTTTTCAGCGACCCATCTATTATTGTTCTGTCGAATGAAAAATCGCGGTCTTCCATGGCATAAATTTTACCCAACATGGCATGCGAATGTGATCGCACCCCATTCTTAATGCAGGAATCCCACGAGCACGCGCGATGCGCGCTTACAGGCAGACACATGGGCTGGAGTTGGGAACATGCCGACTGATGGTCCAGAAACCGGAAGGGAGAATGATGTCAATTTCGGTCCAACACTGACAGTGATGGTTCCGAGAAACTCCTCTCACAGATTAGATCAGATTACCTACAGTGTGGAAACAGGTTCTTCGGCTCAACATCAACGCTCTGAAGAGCAACTCACCCAGACCCATTCCCCTACATTTACCCCTGGCTAATCCACCTAACACTATGGGCAATTTAGCATGGCTAATTCACCTAACCTGCACAGTTTTGGATTGTGGGAGGAAACCGGAGCACCTGGAGGAAACCCACGCAGACACGGGGAGAATATGCAAACTCCACACAGACAGTTGCCAAGGGTGGGAACCACCCCACGATCCACCGTGCCGCCCTAATGGGCGGGGGGAATTTATAGGCTTTTCCTCGAGCAATGTTTGAATATTTGACTGGAGTCGTGTGGTGAGTCGTTCTGACCTCTGTCTCATTCACATGATAATTTTGGTGGTTTGTAGTTTGCTGCGACTGTTAAGCTGCACTCCTCAATCTTACTCATACATGGGACCTGGACGTCTTTAGCATCTATTTGCTATACCTAATTGTGCTATTCTGAGTTCCAGACTTTAGACCCTTCGAGTTGGATTCTAGAGTGTGGTGCTGGAAAAGCACAGCAGGTCAGGCAGCATCCGAGGAGCAGGAGAATCGATGTTTCGGGCAAAAGCCCTTCATCAGGAAACCCTGAGCTTCGATGTCAGTTTAAATGAGAATGTTGGGCATTTACTGAGCTCCTTGAGTTCAGAGATTTAGAGCTGGAGAAGATGATAGAGATCGCAAGGGACAAGACTATGAGCAAAGATTAACATTTTATAATGGATTTGCTGCATCACCAGGAACCTGTGTGCGTCAGCAGGCATAGCAATCAGAGATAAAATGAACTTGGTGTGAGGAAGGCGAGAAGCAGCTGTGATCTGGAAGGAAATGAGGTCACTGGACCTGAAATGTTGACTGTACTGTCTGTCCATTGATGCTACCAGACCTACTGAGGTTCTCCAGCAATTTTTGATTTTGTTTCTGTTTCAGATTTCCAGCATCCACAGTTATTTGTTTCTTGCTTAGCGATTTGGATGACCTCAGATTTATGGGGAGTAGAATGTTTCAGGCCTTCAGGTGTACGACAGAAGAATCAAACTCAAGAGGTGACAAAGGCACAGTTTAATTTTCAGAATCAGATGAACTGAGGTGGGGCAGGGTAAGAAATTATTCCTGAGATTTGAAGAGGTGATCCCAATGAAAGTGTGGAGATGCAGCTGGTAGCTCATCTGAGAGGTAAAGCACTTACCAAGCTTTCAAGTGGCTACTTCAGCCTCACACATTTGGCATGAGGATAGATGGAAGTGGTGCTGGAGAGTGGTGTTTGCAGTGTGATTTGGACATAATGGATTTGAACTTCTCATTATTTAATTGTGCAAGAGTTCCAAGTATCCAGAATTGGGTGTTGGGCAGGTGAAGGCAGTATGAACGTCAGAGAGAAACTTGAGGACAATGATTTTCACATTTTCACTTTACTTGTTTTATTTCCCGCCAAGTTGACTCTCTCTGTCTGATGGTTGACAGGCTGGGAGATTGTGGGTTGGGCCTTGATAGACTGAATGTTTTATTGTTCGGGAAGGTGTAAAAGGCCGGGGCGGGGTGGGGGGTGGGTGCGGTTGGGCGGGCGGGGTGGTGGGCGGGGGTGTCAACGCTTCAATAGAAATCCAGCAAACTGAGAACAGACAACACCTGGCTCTGTGGGAACGGGGAGACGAACAGAGGACAGAGACATCAGGATCTGAAATCCAAGCTGAGACCAGACTACCATGTTATCAGTGCTTTGATTTGCATTGCCAACCCTCTACCTTTACCGAACTTCCCATTTGATTTGAATGTCACGTACCCTCAATATTTAGGATCCAATTCTTGTCATCCTAAAACCACGTTTCTGTAAGGAGTCTCAGATCACACTTATTTTCTTCAGTCAATTCGTTCACTTCTCTTACAGTGCAGCACACATTTAGACACAGTATTTAGTTTCAATTTTTGTGATCTTTTCAATCCAGCTTTGATTAGTGGTACATTTATTCCCTTTGTCCCTTTCTATTGTTCTCTGAAATTCACTTTCCACATTACTACATTGCTCACCTGCCTTGATTTGGAATTGCCCATCATGTCCAGGGATGTGTAGGTTAGACAGGTTAGCCATGGGAAATGCAGAGTTATCGTTTCATAATAATAGAAGCAGGAGTCAACTCCCACCTCAGGCGACTGACTGTATGGAGTTTGCACATTCTCCCCGTGTCTGCGTGGGTTTCCTCCGGGTCCTCCGGTTTCCTCCCACAATCCAAAGATGTGCAGGTCAGGTGAATTGGCCATGCTAAATTGCCCGTAGTGTAAGGTAATGGGTAAATGTAGGGGTTTGGGTGGGTTGGGCTTCGGCGGGTCGGTGTGGACTTGTTGGGCCAAAGGGCCTGTTTCCACACTGTAATCTAATCTAATCTAATCTAATCTACTTGGCCTGTCGAGCCTGCTCCACTATTCATTCAGATGATGGCTGATCTATTCATCATCTCAGCTCCTCCTACCTGCATTATTCCATCTACCCTTCATTCCCCTCCATGGAATATCCCATCCAATTGTGTCTTGAATATAATTAATGAAGCTGCCTCATCTGCTCCCTTGGGCAGAGAATTCCACAGAGTCACGCGAATTACAACATGGAAAGAGACCATTCAGTCCAACCCATCCATGTTGACCAGTTATCCTCAACAGTCTAGTCCCATTTGCTAGCACTTGGCCCATATCCTCTTAAACCCTTCCAATACATGGACACATCCAGATGCCTTTTAAATGTTGTAATTATACTAGCCTCCACGACTTGCTCAAGCAGCTAATTCCATACCCGCACCATGCTCTGTGTGAAAATGTTGTCCCTTAAGTCCCTTTTATTTCTTTCCACACTCACCGTAAATGTATGCCATCTAGTTCTAGACTCCCTCAATTCAGGGAAAAGACCTTGTTTGTTTATCCTATCAATGCGGCATGATTCCTGAAGAAGGGTTCATGCCTGAAACGTCAATTCTCCTGCTCCTTGGATGCTGCCTGACCTGCTGCGCTTTTCTAGCAACACATTTTCAGCCCGTATCCTACCAATGCCCCTCATAATTTTGTAAACCTCCATAAAGTCACCCCTCAGCCTCCAAGGCTCCAGAGAAAACAGCCCCAGCCTGTTCAATGTCAACTATATTTCACTCTGAGCAAGACGAAGCTGGTTGAAGAGGTAGAGCGGGGCCGCAGAAGTGGCTGCTCTGTGGCTCGTTGGTCGAGGGGTATGATTTTCGCTTTGGATCTCCTTGGACACAGACATACGAGAGATCCCGGGTTCAAATCGCCATCTGACGTGAATGACAAGACGATCCGCATAGTCAGAAACCGCATCCCGTGGACAGAATGACAAGCTGATGTTCTAGGAAACTCTTTGCTGCTTGCAGTTCTTGGAGCAATGTGGAATGTATTTCACACAGAGCAAATTTCAGCTGGCTCAGAGCCTCCAGTGTACATTGCTCTCTTTCCCGCCAGCTTTTTCCTATTCACTCAATGTCGCCTTTAGCAGCTTTCCTGTATAACGGCGCACTGTTGTGCACCTCGCCTTCTCATCTGCTTCCCAAAAAACTTCGACGTAAATATTTCACATTGATACACTGGCCCAATGTGCACAGTTGAAATGACAAACTCGTGGAGGTCTGCGGGGTCTTCTCCTGTTCTCTGTACCCTATGTTGAGGAGGGCAATGCTTGTCACTGGTCACTCCGGTGTCAGAAAAGTTTAGAAAGAAAACGGTTTAATTTTCTGCCAGTAGAGAGGGCCCGGTTCCTGGGGAGGGGCAAACGGCAGCAGAGAGACAGAATGAGAAGCAGCTGTTCATAGAGTCACAGAGATGTACAGCATGGAAACAGACCCTTCGGTCCAACCCGTCCATGCCGATCAGTTATCCCACCCCAATCTAGCCCCACCTGCCAGCACCCGGCCCATATACCTCCAAACACTTCCTTTTCATATATCCATTCAAACGCCTCTTAAATGTGGCAATTGTACCAGCCTCCGCCACTTTCTCTGGCAGCTCATTCCATACACGCACCACCCTCTGCGTGAAAACGTTGCCCCTTAGGTCTCTTTTATATCTTTCCCCTCTCACCCTAAATCTATGCCCTCTAGTTCTTGACTCCCCGACCCCAGGGAAAAGACTTTGCCTATTTATCCTATCCATGCCCCTCATAATTTTGTAAACCTCCATAAAGTCACCCTTCAGCCTCCGACGTTCCAGAGAAAACGTCCCCAGCCTGTTCAATGTCAACTATACTTCACTCTGAGCAAGACTCAGCTGGTTCAAGAGGTAGAGTGGGGGCGCAAGCGGTCTGGTTGTGTGGCTCGTTGGTCTAGGGGCATGATTCTCGCTTTGGGTCTTCGTCAACACAGGTATGCGAGAGATCCCGGGTTCAAATCCCGGACGAGCCCGCGTTTCATGCTTTGTGCGAAGATGTGTGTTTGATTTTTCTCAAAAAGCACCTTCGTTAAACGAGGTTGGGCTCCCTGGCGTACCAATGGGACAGAAAGCAGCGAAGTGAAATGATTGGAGAGAGCGTTGAATCGGTTGACGTGAGTGGTGCGGTGTTTGAGGGATGTCAGCGATGAGGGTCGATTGGAAATTTGGGACAGCTCTCTTCGGAGAACAGAAGTTTCAAATCTGGCCCGATTGAAGCTTTACAAGTCATGCGAAGTCGAGACAGAGAAAGTAATGTAGTCAAAATGCTCCCACGCCTGAAAGCATGGGCAACGATTCGGTAGAGTTTTAAAGTCATGAGGAAAAGAACCAAAAGTGACATTAGGAAGAACGCTTTCGTACAGGGAGTGGTGGTTGGGATCAGTCAATCCCTAACTGACACTGACAAAGAGGCAGATTCATTAGACGCAAACGGGAATTCGGTGGTCATGTTTAAAGTAACAATGTGCAGAATTACATGGAGAAGGCAAGAGAATGCTACTAATAGAGACCCAAGTTTACTTACTGTGTCGACCCAGCAGAGCGAAGGTGAGCCGCATGACGTCTATTCAGAGTGAAATCACAGTTCGACCAACAGAATGTGGGAAGTAAGAAAAAGTTTATATTTACACAGCCTCCATACGTCTGCTCAACACCATATAAGACGACCGCAGTGGAGATCTTTGACATCAGTCACGAACGTGCATGCCACGTGCCAGACGAAAGGCTGAACAGACCTGTGGAAAAGGCTGCTGCGCGCAGAAGCAGAGTGGTGCCGCAGGTGCGTGCTGGGCCCATAACCCAGAATTCGTTGGCTCGAAACCATCCTCTGCTTTTGTCCAATGTCTCCTTCAGCGACATTCCTGAGTGATGGTGCTCCGTTCAGCATCTTGCCTTTCAACGACTTCCTGTGTATCTGAATGCCCCGAATCATACCGATAATGTCGCGAAACTCACACCGTTCATCTAACTTGCTTTTGGAGGTCTGAGTGGTCTTCTCCTGTTCTTCGTCGGTTTCCTATGAACTGAATCGCAAAACCACTTCTCTGAGATGCCAATGAGCTGAGACGCATACCTTGTGCTTTCGTGCCTTCCCTGCCGTAATTCGCCTCGCCGTTTCGGACGTGGATGACAAGACGATCAGCATGTCAGAAACTGTATCACCATTCAGACACAGTCCCTTAGTATTCGGACAGATATCACCGATTGTGAATCACCTCAGAGAGAGACAAGGTGCAGAGAGTCGTCGTGGGCACGATGGGCTGGATTGCCTCTGTCGGCGGGGGAATGATGCTACGTGTTTATGCCGTCTCACTGCCTGTCTCTATGACAGAGAGGCTGAGGGAGCAACAATGGTTCATTTTTAACCATCCCTTCCGTGTTGAACTGTCTGCAGTCCTGCAGCTCAGGGCCGTGGGGATGACTCTCAGTGAGTGAAGGTTTCACTCGGATTCTCTTCATCTGGGGCACTTGAGGCTCAGATGTTAAATGCTGCGTGGTCGCAGCGATGAAAGCGATGTCCATTTGCAATAGACTTTCCATAAGATTGCTGCGTGAAGACGAATTCTGAAAACCAAACAGGCTGCACAACAATGAGCTCATATGAATTTACTTGAGGGAAGAGTCTTCGGTGTCCATTTCTCTCTGCCCCGCCAGCACAGCATCTTTCTATCTCTCCGATAACAGACGTTTGGAGGAAATTCACAATTAAAGTTACTCACTTCCCACGCATGAGTGTAAGTGACACCTCTCACCCTAAGGGATTGGGAGATAAAGAGCAGAAGAGCGAATGGACTCGACCCTCCCTCCAGAAAAGCGGACAAGTAGAAACAAATTGGTTTAATTATCCGCCAGCGGAGACATATCACTTCCTGGGGATGAGACAAACATCAGCGCCCCGAGTACAGAATGACAAGCAGATGTTCTGGAAACTCTTTGCTGCTTGAAATTCTTGAAGCAATGTGGAATGTATTTCACGCTGAGCAAGTTTCAGCTGGTTCAGAGTCTCCAGTGTATATTACTCTCTGAGTTTATATTTGCACATCGGCGACATGTTTGCACAATAGCACCTGACACGACAGCAGTGAAGATCTTTTGACGTCATTCTCGAACATGCAAGTCACACGCCAGATGAAAAGCTGAATACTTCTCTGGAAAAGCTACCGTGCAGGTGCAGGAGAATGGCACAGCGTTTGCATGCTGGGATCATAACCCAAAAGCGAAACCATTTTCTCCTATTCACTGAATGTCGTCTTGAGCAGTTTTCCCGTATAACGGCGCTCTGTTCTTTTCCTTGCCTTGTCATCTGCTTCCCAAAACTTCGGGTATCTGAGCTCAATATTTCACATCGATACACAAGTCAAATTTACACAGTTGCGCTGGCACCCTTGTGGAGCTCTGAGTTGTCTTGTCCTGTTCTCTGTCGGTGTGTCCTGATCTCGTGTGAAACCTCTTCTCTCATATGGCAATGAACCGGTGAAGTTGAAACACATGACTTGCTGTTTTAGTCCATTTCCTGCAGTAAAGAAACCAACAGCCGTGTAATAAAAGACTTTCTGCAGGATTGTTGTGTCAAGACTAATTCTGAACACCAAACAGGCAGCACAAAAATGCACTCATACCAATTTACCTGAGGGAAGAGTATCCAGTGTCCATTTCTCTCTGTCCCTACAGCACAGCAACTTTCTATCTCTCCGTTCAAAGTTGCCCATTTCCTACGCATGACTGTAACTGACTTATCCTGCCTCACGTAATAGTGTGAGAATGCAGAAGAGTGAATGGGCTCTGCATTCCACCAGCACAGCTTGCAAGTAGAAAAGAAATGGTTAAATTATCCACCAGTGGAGAGAGCCCGGTCACTGGGGAAGAGACAAACAGCAGAGTCCTGGGTGCAGGGAGACAGATTAAGAAGCAGATGTTCTTGAAACTCTCCCTGCTTGCAATTCTGGGAGCAATGCACAATGTATTTCGTACGGAGCAAGTCTCAGCTGCTTCAGAAGGTGGCTGCACCCATGGCTGGTGGCTCGTCAGTCTGGGATATGATTCTAGCTTTGGGTATTCGAGCATATGCAGCCGTGTAAGAGTTCCCGGGTTCCAATCCCAGGCGAACCATCATTCCTTCAATTGACCTGAGCAAAAATACCTGATGAATTTTCTCAAAAAGCCGCTTCGTTAAATAAGATCGGACTGCCTGAATTAGGGACGGCGCAGAGCTGCCATTGCAGTGAACACGGCGAAGGGAAACACTTGTTCATAGTGAAAACAAGTATTGCAGATTTCCCCCCCCCCCCCCCCCCCCCCCCCACCGCGCAATCCGAGTCTGAATGAATCCTTCACATGTATTACGCTCAATTCTGAGGGTGATACTTCAGGAAGCGCTGAACAGGTTAACGTGAATGGAATGTCAGCAATGAAGGGAGATTGGAAAGTTTGGGGCAGCTCTCTTTGGAGAATAGAGGGCTGAAAGCTGGCCTGATTGAAGTTTTCCAGGTCATGAGGGTTTTAGACAGAGGCAATAATGCAGTGAAAATGCTCCCAGGCCTGAAAAGATCGAAAACGATTTGCCAGAGATTTAAAGTCATTAGAAAAATAAGTAAAAGTGACATTAGGAAGACCGTTTTCGCACAGGGAGTGGGGTCAGTCAGTCGCTATCTGACAGTGACGAAGAGGCAGATTCAATGAACACAATGAGATACTTAATCACATATTGTGTTGAACCAGCAGAGCTAAGGTGGGCTGCGTAGCCTCAATTTGCGCTGTCACACATTTTGTGATTCTGAGTGAAATCGGAGTTGGACCAACAGAACGTAGGAAATTTGACAACGGGTATATTCTGCCCAACAGGATACTCCATCACAGCAATGAAGGTGTTTTGACATCATTCTCGAAGGTACATGACGCAATGCAGATTCAAAACCGAGTATTGCTTTGAATCACGGAATAATTTGGTTGCAGTTATTTAGTTGAGGTGAGCGGAGTTGCGCATTGGGACCTATCCAGTTGATAGGTCGAAGCCGTTTTCTCCTGTGTGATAGTCCCATCAGCACTCCAATTTGCTGTGCTTCCAGTCAGTAGATGCAGATTACTATCCCATTCTGATACACGGGCCACGATGACCCAGCTGTTGTGACAAGCTTGTGAAAGTGTGAGTGCTCTTCTCCTGTTTTCAGTCGGCCGACAATGATCCGAATCATCAAACCCCTCTTCTCCGAGTTTGGAATAAACTGGTGAAGGTGAAACACATCAGTTGCGGTGTGTTCCACGTGCAGGAGGCCCTGCAGTAATTCCCCACACTGTTTCACACAGCAGCATCCTCTCGGTGAATTACGCTTGCCAAAAAAAAGATTGAACCAAATCAGTGTCCGCCATTGGATTTTGCTGACACCGTTTATAAAATTCAGGCTCACCGTTAATGTGGAGAGGGGCCGTCAGACTGTAGTTTCCGCTCCTTCTGTTGAATAAAGATAATTTTAACTGTGTCCAGTGAGAGGAAAGGATTTGCTGTTGGTGGGAAACATTTCTATCTGAACTCGCTGTCACTCTGCTATGACAGAAGGAGCTGGGACCTCCTGATAGATGGAAACACAAAGCTGGCAATTTCTAGATTATGTTGTAAAAATATCGGTATAATGTTATTCGCACCGCGCGGTTACCAACTGAACGAAGCGGCTGTGTGTTTAAATCCCGTGATGAACAGTTTGTCTTTTACTTCTCACATTGCGGGGAGCTGAGCATTTACCCAAACAATGGGCAAACCACCTCCCTGACACAGTGTTCACAAATCAAACTGACAGCAAAGCTTCACGTGTGATCGAAAGTTTCTGCAAAGAAAATTTGTCTGAAGAGATGAACGGAGTGAAAGCGCTCCGTTGTTAATTTGGAATGTAAGTAGTTGATTTAAGTGAGCTTGACGTGATTTGAACAAGCAACCTTCGGATCTAGGGGTCAGACCCACTACCGCTGCGCCACCAGCTCACGGGTGAGCCAGGAATTCTCTTCATGCTTAAGGGAAGTGATAGCACTGCAATGATATTCCGTAATTAGTCACAATGGAGAACAACAGTTCATGTCTGGTCTGTCTCTCACTCCTCTCTTTCTGTCTCTCGAAAAAATTTCCAACTCTCTCTCAATAAAAAGCTGAAAGAACTGTGGATGCTGTATATCAGAAACAAAAAACAGGAGTTGCCGGTGACCCTTCCACAGAACTCATGGTGATTGGGAAAACGTTGGTTACAATACAGGAGATATAGTGGGAGGAAGTCGGAGATCAGGACAGAGCCCAAAGCGAAGGAAGAACAGTTGGACAGAAAAAGGAGTGGATAACGATCTGCGTGGGAGGGTGAATAATTGTTAATGGAGACTGTTCGTGGCTAAGTAGTGTGGAATGACAGACTATGTAATAACAAGGCTTGGGTGTGTGTGTGGTTGGGGAGAGGATACTATGGAGTTCAGGCCCTAGAATTATTGAATTCGATATTGGGACCGGAGGGATGTATGGTCCCCAAGTGTAATATTCGGTGCTCTTCGTTCTACTGGTGCTGGGTTTCGCTGGGACAATACAGCAAACCTGAGACAGAGATGTTGGCCAGGGACAGGGTGGGGTCTGGAATTGGAAGGTCAGGGCCTTTTTTTGCGGGCAGAACGTAGATGTTCTGCGGAGCAGTCACCCAGTTTATGCTTCGTTTTCCCCAATGTCGATGAGTCCATATTGTGAGCAGCAAATGCAGTACACTGGGTTGTGGGTACTGCAGGTAAAGTGCCGCTTCACCTGGAAGGTAAGTTTTGCCCATTGTATAGTGAGGAGGGAATAGATAAATGGACTGGTGTTACACATTCGCCAGTTGCTGGGGTAAATGCCAGTGGACTATTGGAGTGGGATTGAGGGTTGGCTTGATGGGAATGAAGGAAGAGTGGACCCAAGGCATAACTCCTGCCCATTTACCTATCTGACAAATAGAGGAATTTGTTAAGTGTGTACAAGGAAATTTTCTAATTCACAATGTGGATGTACATACTGGAGAGAGTGCAAAACCTAAGGGCCAACAACCCCAATTCTATTAACATTAAAATAGTGATTGAAAATAATATATCAGTTCTACAAGTTGAAGTTCTAAATTGGAGGAAGATTCAGGTATTAAGCAAAATCTTTCAAAAGCTGATTGGCAGCAGATGTTCGCAGGTTAAGGGACTGCTGGAAAATGGGAAGCCTTCAGACATGAGATAACAAGAGTCCAGACACAATGTATTCCAGTTAGGACGAAAGGAAAGGCTAGTAGGTGTGGGGAATGCTGGATGACTAGAGAAAATGAGATTTTGGTTAAGAAAAACAAGGAAGCATACGTCAGGTATAGACAGAGAGATCGAGTGAATCCTGAGAGTATATAGGCAGTACGAGCATATTAAAGAGAGAAATCATGAGGGCAAAAAGGGGACATGAGATAGCTTTGGCAAATAGAGTTAAGGAGAATCCAAAGTGTTTTAAAAAATGCATTCAGGACAAAAAGGTAATAAGGGAGAGAATATTGCCCCTCAAAGATCAGCAAGGCGACCTTATGTGTGGAGCTGCAGTGGATGGAGGAGATGCTGAATGAATATTTTGCATTAGTGTTTACCGTGGAGAAGGGCATGGAAGATCAGACTGTGGGGAAATAGACTGTGAAATGTTGGAAAATGTTCACATTACAGAGGAGGAGGTCTTGAAATGCATAAAAATGGATAAATCCCCAGGACCTGATCAGGTGTACCCTAGAACTCTGTGGGAAGCTAGGGAAATCATTGCTGGCCCTCATACTGAGATATTTGTATCATCGATAGTAACAGGTGAGGTGCCGGAAGACTGGAGGGTGGCTAACGTGGTGCCACTATTTAAGAAAGTGGTAATGAAAAGCAGGAAACGCAAGACCAGAAAGCCTAACATCCGTGGGAGACAAGTTGTTGGAGAGAATCCTGGGAGATAGGATTACATGCATTTGGAAAAGCAAGAATTGATTAGTGATAGTCAGCATGGTTTAGTCCGTGGGAAGTCATGTCTGACAAACTTGATTGAGTTTTCTGAAGAAGGAGTTTTATTCAGATAAATGCGAGATGCTGCATGTTGGGAAAGCAAAACTTAGCCGAACTTATACACTTAATGGTAAGGTCCTAAGGAGTGTTGCTGAACAAAGAGACCTTGGAGTGCAGGTTCATAGCTCCTTGAAAGTGGAGTCACAGGTAGATAGGATAGTGAAGAAGGCGTTTGATATGCATTCGTTTATTTGTCAGAGTATTGAGTACAGGAGTTGGGCGGTCATGTTGCGACTGTACAGGACATTGGTTAGGCCACTGTTGGAATATTGCGTGCAATTCTGGTCTCCTTCCTATCGGAAAGATGTGAAACTTGAAAGGGTTCAGAAAAGATTTACAAGGATGTTGCCAGGGTTGGAGGATCTGAGCTACAGGGAGAGGCTGAACAGGCTGGGGCTGTTTTCCCTGGAGCGTCGGAGGCTGAGGGGTGACCTTATAGAGGTTTACATAATTATGAGGGGCATGGATCGGACAAATATACAAAAGCTTTTCCCTGGGATGGTGGAGTCCAGGACTAGAGGGCATAGGTTTAGAGTGAGTGAAGAAAGATATAAAAGGGCTCTAAGGAGCAACCTTTTCACGCAGAGGATGGTACGTGTATGGAATGAGCTGCCAGAGGAAGTGGTGGAGGCTGGTACAATTGCAACATTTAAGAAGCATTTGGATGGGTATATGAATAGGAAGGATTTGGAGGAATATGGGCTGGGTACTGGCAGGTGGGATTAGATTGGGTTGGGATATCAGTTCGGCATGGACGGGTTGGACAGAAGGGTGTGTTTACATGCTCTACATCTCTATGACTCTAAGTAAGAAAGTGGATTGATGAAGGCAGAGCAGTGGACGTGATCTGCATTAACTCCAGGAAGGCAGTCAACAAGCTTCCTCATGGGAGACAGGTGAGCAAGGTTTTATCTCATGGAAAAAAGGGAGAAGTAGCCATTTGGATACAGAACTGGCTCGAAGGCAGAAGACAGAGGGTGGTGATGGAGGGTTACTTATCAGACTGGAGGCCTGTGACCAGTGGTGGAAAATAAGGATTGGTGTTGGGTTCACTAATTTTTGTCATTTATGCAAATGATTTGGATCTAAACATTGGAGGTATAGTTACCAAGTTTGTAGATGATACCAAAATTGGAGGTGTAGTGGATTCAAAGAAGATTACCTCAGATTACAACGGGATTTTGATCAGATGGGCCAATGAGCTGAGTGGCAGATTGAGGTTAATTTCGATAAATGTGGGGTGCTGCATTTTGAAAAAGCATATCAGAACAGGTCTTTTACACTTATTGGTAAGGTCCCCGGGAGTGTTGCTGAACAAAGAGATCTTGGAATGCAGGTTGATAGCTCCTTAAAGGTAGAATCGCATGCAGATAGGATAGTGAAGTAGGCGTTTGTTATGCTTTGCTTTATTGTTCAGAGTATCGAGTAAAAACATTGAGAGCTCATGTTGCCACTGTACAGAACATTGGTCAGGCCACTTTTGAAATATTGCATGTAATTTTGGTCTGCTTCCTATCGGAAAGATGTTGTGAAACTGGAAATGGTTCCAAAAAGAATTACAAGGATGTTGCCAGGGTTGGAGGATTTGGCCGAAATGGCCTACTCCTCCTGTTACTATGAATCTGTAACCCTGCATTTCCTATGGGAGGAGGGTTCCCATGGCACAGAGGAGGTTTTCTAGCCTAAAACTAAAGCCATTGCTTTGCTTGAACTCAAACTGCTTGACTTGGAGAAGAGTAGGAGTTTGCAAAGTTTCCTCCCCTCCACACGTGCCTCAACTGCAGGGCAGCAGTCCGGCACGCCCTCCATTGTTGACGTCACAACGGGGATGCAGCCCTGTCAGTTTCAGAGTGAAACTTCCTCCCTCTGGGCAGCATCTTGGAGCAAAGCAATGTCACCCCCTTTCCATTCCCCATCCTCCGAGAGTGGAACAGGGGGAGGGAGGGGGAGATGGGGTGGATGAAACACTGTTCACTTGTCGCAACTGGAGTGAATCCAGGGAGGGAGCAGAGTCTCCAAAGGTGCTCAGCTACTCTTTTTTTCTCTTAAGAGCGGTTTCCTTGTGTATTCCTTCAGTTTGGCATGTTTACAGTTTGCACCCGAGAAAAGGATTACTTCTTTCCTCATGTTCACAGTTAAAAGGGTAATTTCTTATGGAACTGAGCAGCATTTAAGGGTTGGGGACATTGATATAAAACGTAGACGTATGATGCTTCATTTGGTGTATATTTGATATTGTTGGCTGTTCTAAACGTTTCTTTGCAATTATTATTCACCTTCTAATGTAGTAATGCGGTCACGTCCTTTTTTGTCATCATTTTTTATTTACTCCGACAGCAGGAAGTCATTCCGTAACTTACCTGGCTTTCGTTTCTCAAGCAGCCTTGACATTTCATTTTCATATCCTTGATTCAGCTCCATTTCCAGCACCTTTTTAGGCAATTTATTCCATGCTGTTGTCACTGAAATGAAGTTTTCCTCCAAACACACTTAAGGCTATCTGGTTGCATAAGTGTTTTCAGGTTTCTGTGTGCTGGATAATGTGTGATCAGCAGGCATCTGGCAATCTACAGGAATTGCCACCTTTGTTATGTTCATTTAACTGTACTGACCGTGATCACTTATTTTGTGATTTACGTTTCAGGAAGATGTGCAGAAAGAAATCTGAAAGCAAATGATCCATCAACTTCTGACAGAGCCATTTGATTCATTGGTACTTGAATATCAGCAGTCATTCAAATCAAGAAGACATGATTGTTTTTGTTTGCTTGAAAGCTTTTGGACACTGGTGCGGAAGGAAGAATACTGAGACACCGAATAAGGGAGATTCAGTGCGCTGACTGTGAAAAGTGCTTCATACCATTTACTCAGCTTGGAGGAATCAAAATCTCACCCCTCACGGTGGGAAAGACTATGTTCCCGTTCTGTTTGTAATTTCAAATGCAAAGCAACACAAGGAAAGCTCCCCCAACGGGGAAACAGTGGAAATGTGGGGACAGTGTGAAGGGATTCCCTTCCCCATCCCTGCTGGAAACCCACAGATGCATTCACACCGGGGAGAGGCCATTCACCGACTCAGTGTGCAGGAAGGGGTTCAGTCTGATCAGCCATCTGCAGACGCACGAGTGGGTCCACAAGGGAGAGAAGCCATTCATGTGCCCCATGTACAGGAGAGGGTTCACTCAGTCAGTTGCACTGCTGACCCACCAGCGGGTCCACACTGGAGAGAGGCCATTCACCTGCTGTAAATGCCAGAAGGGCTTCACCTGCTCCTCCCACCTGCGGAGGCACCAGTGAGTTCACGTGTCATCGCAGGGGGAATTGAACGAGTCATGGCTGAATGCCACTGGGGGCTCCCAGGTTCGAATCCCGCCGTGGCAGATGGCAGAATTGGAATTCAGTGAGTAATCTGGACTTCAGATTCTAAGGATGAAACCAGTTTCAGGGGAAAACACCCCATCTGATTCACTCTTGTCCTTTTTTGGGAAGCAGCCTGCTGTTGTGGGAAAGGGTTCACTCAGTCGTCCCAGCTGCATGCTTTACCTGGCTGTACCAGGGATCTAGTTCCAAAGCAACATCTCAGCTGACCAATAATAAAGAGAGTGGGGATGGGGGGAGTTGGGGAGTGTGTGCACTTTGAGCTTGAGCTTTTTTAAAAAAACTACTTTTTGTGCGCCTTTTTGCTGGGGAGATCTGAAGCTGTCACAAAATTGGGGCGATGTAGAAATTACCTGAACTTACTGCTAGGCTTAAACGCTTGTTGAAAGCCGTGAGATCCAACAGGTTTTTGTTTTAAAGCTGCTCATTGCTTTCAGCTTCCAGCACTAAGTTTCCAATGTCATATCTCAGAAGGAGCAGTGAATGAGTAGCTAATATTGTCAGAAATTGTCAATTTTTCAGGACTGCAGGTTCATTGTTTCATTGGCATTGCAACGTTTACTGGCAACAGTGGGAGGTGTGGGCTGTATTCACTGGAAACCAAGTTTAAAAATCACACAAACACCAGGGTATAGTTCAACATTTGGAAGCACTAGGTTTCGGAACGCTGCTCCTTCATCAGGTAGCTGCGGAATAGGATCATAAGACACAGAATATATAGCAAATATTATAGTGCCATGCAACATAAATGATATATTGAAGAAACCCAGATTGCTGTTAAGTCTTTCACCTTTTAAAATCGGTTGCAGATTTCGGTTCGTTAATATGTAAATTCCAGAACTTCTTTTAAATCACATTCTCCAGGTAACAAAATGTTTTATAAAAGGAGGTGACACCCAAGGTCAGACAACACATGAAAGCTGAGAGGTTATAGTATGTCTGTATCCCAATCTTAAGTCAGACGGGTTCTATTTCCAAATATATAATCCTGCAAATGCAAATTCACCCCAAAGACTGCTGTGTGTAAGTCATGCATAAGAGAGTGCGTGTGTTGCGCGTGTGTGTGCTGGATAAAGTGTGTGTGTGATGGAATATAACATGTGAGAGAGTGTATGGGAGGCCGTGAGTGTGTGGGGTGTATTTGTGTATGTTTAAGAGAGAGCGTGTCTGTCAGGGAGGGTCTGCGCGAGCGTGCCAGTGTGTAAGAGTGTGTGTGAGAGAGAGAGTGTGTGTATCGTGTAGCTGGGTCTCCTGTGGTGTGACATGAACCCAAGGTCTCGGCTGAGGCCATCCTCATGTGTTCCAAACTTGCCTATAAGCCTCTTCTCAGCCACTAGAAATGTTGGAGAGGACAAGGTGAAGAGCCTATGCCGGAAACGTTGATTGTCCTGCTCCTCGGATGCTTCCTGACCTGCTGTGCTTTACCAGCACCGCGCTCTGGACCCTAATCTCCAGCATCTGCAGCTATCACTTTCGCCCTGTAAGCGGCGAATATTCTATTCCTAGAATTTTAAATCCTTTCAAGTATTCCCCCTCCCCTCACCCTAAACCTATACCCTCTAGCTTTGGAATACCTCTACCCTGGGGTAAAGACAGAAACGTTGAGCAGCCAGACAAAATCCAAAAAGAATAAAATGCACAGGCACAGGGAAAAGACATTGCAGCAAAAAAAAAATGGCTTCGGCAATTTTCTCTCGTTTTCGCATTTGGACACTTAAAACTTTGTCATGATTTGGAGGTGTCAGTGTTTGGCTGGAGTGTATAAAGTTAATAATCACACAATACCAGGTTGTAGTCCAAAAGACTTTTTCGGAGGCTCTAGCTTTCTCCTCAAGGTCATAAATTCTGTCTTACGGTCTTATACTCCACAACTGCCTGACGCAGAAGCAGCGCTCCGACAGCTAGCGCTTTCAAAACAAATTTGTTGTACTATAACCAGGTGTTGTGTGATTTTTAACTTTAAAATTTGTCATTAACAGCAGCATCGCGGCAGAGCATACTGAGCATGCTCCGCTGGTGTCAGCAAGCACTGCGCATGTCCGCTGGTGTCAGCAAAGCATTGAGCATTCTCCTGGTTGAATGCAGAAATGGCGCGCGAGCTCCTTTCCATGGACCAATGGAGAATCTTGGAGGACCGGAAGGAGTTTGGTCGTCCAGCCAATTAGTCATTGTCGAAATGTGGAAGTTGGACCGTGAGCTCTGAAGCTGCTGCTGTTCCTTTCTCTCTTAATAATATTAAACCTCACCACAGACTGTAACTTCATTCCTCTGTCTAACATTTGTGAGTACAACTGTCATTTTCTCACCACTTTTTCCATTTTTTTTTCATTCTGGTATTCGATAGTTGTCTTGCAGCAACTGAAAGGTATGAGTGAATCGAGAGAGGGGGCGGGTTGTGGAAAAGTTGATCCAGGTCTGTTTCTCAATTTGCAAACACATGGCAAACGCAGTGCCACAATGTGAAGTTACAGCTTTTGATGTGTAAAAAAATATATGAGGTGCATTATTTAAATGGTGATATGTTGAGATGTGGTGAAATGAGGACTGTAGATGCTAGAGATCAGAGTTGAAACGTGTGGCGCGAAAAAGCACAGCAGGTCAGGCAGCAACTGAGGAGAAGGAGAGTCGACGTTTTGGGCACGAGCTCTTCATCAGGAATGATGTGTGGATGGATAAAGGGGCCTCAGCGTCCTTCGAAACAAGTCAATGCCAGTTGCCAGACGGGCGCCGCAGGCAATGAGCAAAGCAAGTGATATATTAGCCAGAGGAATTGAGTGCAGAAGTGTGGATGTCTTCTTGCAGTTAGCTCGGTCGTTGAACGTACTCAAGGCTGAGATCATTTGACTTTGAAGAACAAAGAAGTGGATGGTTATGGGGGAATGCAACAAAATGGTTGTAATACCAGTATAGAACAGTTACAGAGTCATACAGCACAGAAACAGACCATTCAGTGCAACTAGTCCATGCTGATTGTGTTCTGAAACTAAACTAGTCTCACCTTCCAGTGATTGGCCCATATCCTTCCGAACTTTTCCTATTCATGTGCTTATCCAAATGTCTTTTAAACATTGTAATTGTAACTACATCCACCAGCTCCTCTGGGCATGATTCCACACACGAACCACTGTTTGTCTTAAAACAAAATGATGCCGTCATGTTTTTAAAAAATATTTCTCCTCTCATCTTCAAAATTTGCTCCCTATTCTTGAAAGAATACGTGCCATTCACCTCATCTATACCCCTCATGATTTTATAATCCTCTCCAAGGTCACCTCTCAACCTCTGATGCTCCAGTGATAAAATGTTCCAGCTTATCTACCTAGATTCCGGCATATTCATATCCAGCTATGAACTGCTCAGTGCTGGTGCCAGCTGGAAAGACCAAATGACCTATTCCACTCCCAACTCTCACACTCTGTGTGTAGGACAGCAAGAGAACATACGACATTGGTGCAGAAAGTAGGCAATTCGGCCCATCAGGTCTGTTCCACTATTCAGTTACGGCTGATACATTTCTCAACTCCATTTTGAAATTTGGGTTTTGGAAAGGCAAATCAAGGCAGGATCTACAGTTTACGGGAATTGTTCAATAAAGATACCTTGGAGTGTAAGTTCAAAGTTTCCTCAAAGTGGAGTTCCAGGTAGACAGGATAGCGAAGAAGGTGTTTGGTATGCTTGCCTTTATAGGTCAGTGCATTTCAGTACAGAAATTGGGAGGTCATGTTGCGGCTGTAAAGGACATTGATTAGGCCACTTTTGGAATATTGCGTTCAGTTCTGGTTTCGCTGCTACAGGAAAAGTGTTGTGAATGTGTGAAAGGGTTTGGAAAAGATTTACAAGGCTATAGCCAGAGTTGGAGTGTTTGAGCGATTATGGAGAGGCTGAATAGGCTGGGGCTGTTTTCCCTGGAACATTGGAGGCTGAGGAGTGACTTTATAGAAGTTCATGAGGAGCATGGATGGGGTGAATAGCCAAAATCTTTTCCCCAGAGTAGGGGAGTCCAAAACTAGAGGGTATAGGTTTGAGGTGAGAGGGCAAAGATTTAAAAGGAACCTTATGGACAACTTTCTCACGCAGAGGGTGCTGAGTGTATGGAATGAGCTGCCAGATAATGGTGGAGGCTGGTGTAATTACAGCATTTTAAAAGGCGTCTGGTAGTAGGGAGAATTGAGAGGGATATGGGTGAAGTGCTGGCAAATGGGACTGTGTTAATTTAGGATATCTGGTCAGCACAGACAATTTGGACTGAAGGAAAGCAGTGAGTGTCAGAAAGTGTCATTGTGAAGACTGGACTTTCAGAGCAGCTTTCAAAGATCTTTTATCCTTACTGGGATCATGATGGGATTTGAATTTTCGTTCTCAGAAGACCTAGATCTCTGGGTTACTTAACCAGTATCACTAGATCACAATCTTCACTTCAGTCACAATTTTCTGCTGAATATTTTCCTTTATTCATTCATAGGATGTGGCACTTTATCTCCCAGAAAAACCAAGTGCCATTTCAGAGGGCAATTACATTACTGTGGATCAAGAGTGACACAATCGCCTAACTGGATAAGGACTAAAGATTTCCTTCCTTCACAAGATAGGTCCTTATATCAATTGCTAAGATCAACAAAGCAGCGATAAGCTTTATATTCCAGATATGTTAATTGATTTCAAAGTGCATCGGGGACAAAGCAGCATCAATTTGAAACTCCAGATGTTAAATCCAGTAACAATGCCAAAATGTCACCAACTCCGTACAATCTCTAATTTTCAAATACTGACTGACCTGTAGTTGCTAGTTGTATCCTTTCCCCCTTTATTACTTACTATTCAATTCAGCCCATTGAATCAATTCTGCCATTTATTCACATCACGTTTGCTCTGGTAAGCATCAACTCCACTTCCCTGCCATTTCCCCATAATCCTCAATTCCCTCACTGGTTTAAACAAAAATCTGACAGCCTTGAATGTACTTAATGACCGAAGCTCAACAACACTCTGTAGTAACATGTTCCACAGATTTACTGCCCTCAGTAACAATTCCTATCTGTCGTCAACATGCAATCCCTCATTTGCAGGTTATTCCCTTCTCCACATCAACCCCGTCAAGTATCCTCAGAATCTTTTATGTGAAAATAAGGTTACCTCTAAATCTTCTAACTTCGAATAAGTACAGGCCCAACCTATTCACCTCTCTTCATGTGATATTCTTTTCATCCTGGTCAACTTTCTCTGAACTGCCTCCAAAGCCAGTATATCTTTCCTCTGGTAAATGACCCTCCCAGTGCTCAGTTGTGGCTTGACTCGTGCCTGACATAGGTTCACTATAACCTCCCTACGTTTATCATCTATTTAAAGGCCAACTTCCCATTTGCCTTCCCTATTATTCACTGAACTTGGCTGAAGAGATGCATGGAAATGGGCTTCCAAATCCCTCTATTCAACAGCTTTCTCCATTTAACATTCAACGCTTTTCCTCCTGCCAAAGTGCACAACCTCATTTCCCCACATTCTATTCCATCTGCCAAGGGTTTGCTCATTTGCTTGATCTGTCTATATCCCTCTGCAGATATTTCATGTCATTCTCACCACCTGCCGCCCCATCAACCATCTTTTCTGCAATCTTGGCAATAGTGCATTCACTTTACTTATCCAAGGACTTCATATGCATTTTGTAAAAATATTGTGGCCCCTGTGGCAGTCTACTAGTTACAATTTGCTATCCTGAACATGCCCCTTATCCTAATTGTATCATTGGTCAGCCAATCCTCTGTCCATGCCTCTTTGCTTATTATTTCATGAGATGTGAATATCATTGGCTTTGCCAACAACCCTTCCCAAACTGTCCTTGAAAAAGTGGTGCTGAACTGCCTCTTAAATTGCTTCACAATTATGATTTGGTCTGCACTAATGTTCAGGAGCGAATTCCAGGATTTTGATAAATAACAAAGAAGCAATGCGATATATTTCACAGTTGGAATGCTGTATTCACACTTACCTGCTCTTGGTGGTTGAGGTGGTGGTTGGAAGGTGCTTTTGAAGAGCCACCACTTAATCAAGCTAGACTGATAGATTGTGGCCAGAAATTCTGCTTTTTGACTTTCCTCATCAATCTACATTCTTTCCAGCCACGTTTTTAGTCTCAAACTGCCACACAATGCCTCCTGTTATAGCTTCAGTCAACGATAATAACATTGCAATTCTTGGGATGATTTTTCACACCTGAGTGCAACATAAATACAGATCATTGTTTCCAGCTTTGGTGGAAAACAGCAAATTGGTGGATAATTACAGTTAGTGCAAACAAAGCTAGCGATCGATCAAGATTAACCCTGTTTACTTCAATGGCCAAATTACATTTTGAAAACCAAGCACACTCAGACAACATGTCAAAGTGGTTCATAGGAGGAGAAATGGGGCATTGAAGAGGAGTGAAATGATTGCTTTTGGTCACCGCCACCATTATCCGAAAATCAGGTTGAAAGGATTCTTAAAAGGTGGGCAAAGAAGTGGAGTGGTATAACACTTCAGACACCGCAAAGTGTACGACCACTTTCCAGTGGAAGAAAAGGACATTTCTTATTTCTAGAAGAACGGGGAAACAAACGAGGAATACATCTGAATTGGGAGCTCTTTCTTGTTAAGGATGTTCCTTCACCACAGTCTTGGTTTAGAGCATCAGTTCTTCATCAGGAATGAAGGTTGGTCCAAAGGGTCTGAGAGATAATTGGGAAGGGGATGGGGATGGAGGGGAGGTAGCTGTGAATGAAATAGGTCGATGGAGGTGGGGAGAGATCGTGAGAGGTAAGACAGGAGGGTGGAGCGAATAGGTGGGAAGCAAGATAAAAAGGTAGGACAGATCAAGAGGCCAATGCCAAGTTGGAAGGTTTGAATCTGGGACAAGGCGCGTGGAGTGGGAGTGAGGGTGAGGGGAAATATGGAAGCTGATGAAATCAACATTGATCCCATGTAGTTGGTGAGTCCCAAGGCGGAAGATGAAGTGTTCTTCTTACAAGCGTCAGGTAGCTAGATCTTGGAGGGGGATGCGGCCCAGGACTTGCAAGCCCTTGACGGATTGGGAGGGGGAGTTCAAGTATTCAGCCACAGGGCGGTGGGGTCGTTTAGTTTTGGAGTCCGAGAGCTGCTCCCTGAAATGTTCTGCAAGTTTGCATCCAGTCTCCCCAATGTGGCAGAGCAATGGACATATAAATAAGTCTTATAAACAAATTGTAAAAATTTTAGCATGCCAGAGTTATTATCTTCAATTAAGTTAAAGAAAACTTTAATTAAATTGGGTGACTGCATGAAACGGTTTGTTGGTCAGGCTCAACTCATCACCTTCAAATGAGATAATCCCATTGATTGCGGTGAACTGCTCTTTTTGCTATAAAATCACAAGTTATTGAGTCATTTTCACAACTTACTGGTATTCACACCTGCACATTCAATGTCAAATTCTGACATCAGAAATGAAATTACACCATTAATTTTGACTTACAATATTCGAACAAACAAATTACTAGCATACAGTGAATACCAAGTCTGATTAATATGAAATTAAATTCGACCAAAAAAAATAGAGTAAAATCAGGATGGGAGATAACAAATGGGGGAAGGGTAGAAGGCAAGAAATGCAGCAACATAGAAGGTGCTCCTCCAGGGAATGTATTTTACCAACTACAACTGCTCAATATAAACAAACACTCTGACATGATCCTCCGGTTTTAACGTAAACCATACCCCATACAGTAGATACCATTTAAATAAGTTAATAGATACAAGCCTTGAGCAAATTCAGCCTCCAGCTTCTTTGAGCTCGGACTTCCTCCAGCTCCAGTGGGTTGTTGAGTTCCTGGGCTCCAGCTGCCACGACCACTCCTCCACTGAAGAAGCTTTGGGAAGCAGATGCAAAGGCAAGATACAGAACAGAGCACCTTTGCCAAGGAAAGCAGCTTATGGAGACATTGAGCAATAGCATCACATGGTTTTGATCCATCGACCAACACACTCACGCAGCACTACTCTGGTATCGTGTGACATCTGACTTCATCAACTGTGGGTTTGTGTTGAACTTGATAGGATATTTTGTCCAACTCAGCATGTTTAAACAGTATCGCTCAGAGGGATTCATTTAAAACATTGGAGGTGGTGAGCATAACAAGATTGAACTATTCAAAGTTACTTGGACTCTATTTTAAACTTCCATCCGGAATAATAGTCAGAGACACATACAGCATGTAAACAGACCCTTCGGTCCAACTTGTCCATGCTGACCTGAAATCCTAAATTAATCTCGTCCCATTTGACAGCACCTGACCGATATCCTGTGGCAGTTCATTTCATATATGTACCACTCTCTGCATGAGGAAGTTGTCCCTTTAATATATTTCGCCTCTCACCCTAAACCTATGCCCTCCAGTTCTGGACGGCCCCATCCCAGGGAAAACACCTTCTCTATTACCCTGTCCATGCCTCTCATGAATTTGTAACCTCTATTAGGTCACTCCTCTGCCTCCGATGCTCCAGTGAAAACAGCCCCAGCCTATTCAGTATCTCCCTGTAGCTCAAACCCTCCAAACCCCAGCAACATTCTGTAAATCGTTTCAAATAGAGAAGTGAACGTTTCAGTCCTGAAGAAGGGTTAATACCCAAAACGCCGACCACTCCTCAGGTGGCTGTCTGTGAGGAGTTTGCATATTCTCCCAGTGTCTGCATGGGTTTTCTCTGGGTGATCCTGTTTTCTTACATAAACCAAAGATGTGCAGGTCATGTGGATTGGCCATGCTTAATTGCCCATAGAGTTAGATACATTAGTCAGAGGGAAATGGGTCTTCGGAGGGTCGGTGTGGACTTGTTGGGACAAATGACCTGTTTCCACACTGAAGCTAATCGCATCTGCCATTTTTTTGACTCTAACGAATGGCAGAGTGGACTCGATGGGCCGAATGGCCTAACTTCTGCTCCAATACCTTGCGGCCTTATGTTTCTCTGGATAATTTCATTGCCAATGTGCAGTCCCGGGCCCAATGAGCAGCAGTGTCCACTGAAAGCAAAGTTCATAGGATCGTAGGACTCCTACAGTGTGGAATCATGTCCTTCAGCCCAACACATCTGCACTGAGCCTCCGAAGAGTAACCCAGTTAGATCAATTTTCCTCGCCTCCACAAATTGCACACAGACCCCCAAGGAATTGATCCTGGGTTCCTGGTGCCATGAGGCAACAGTGCTAAGCACTGAGTCTCCGTGACGCCCTGAGCCACCGTGAGGTTGTGGTTGTTGGGGCGGGGGGAGGTAATTGCAGTCCAGCAGAAAACAAAAACAGCTCACCTACTCTCCCACTGCACCCACTGTCAGAATTGGCATGAGGTTCAGTCCATTGGGTGACTCAAGACAGAACACCGGTGGGATCTGATGCTGGGAGCGTTAGTGCTCCCGCTGGTGTTTCCGCAAGTTGCAGGAAAACATGAACCAATTCCCACACTCGTGCCCGCTGAAGGGCCTCTCCCCTCTGTGGACACACTGGTGCTTCAGCAGAGTGGAGGAGCAGATAAAGCCTTTCCCGCACTCGGGCAGGAAAATGGTTTCTCCCCGGTGTGGACGGATTGGTGGAACAGCAGGGCTGAGGAATTCCTGAAGGCCTTCCTGCACTTAGGGCAACTGAACGACCTCTCGCCCATGTGGACCCACCAGTGGGCCAGCAGGTCAAAGCAAAGAGCAAATCCCTTCCTGCACTCGGGACAGAAGAACGGCCTCTCCTCGGTGTGGACCCACTGGTGTCTCAGCAGTTGGGAAGAAATGCTGAAAGGCATCTCGCACTCAGGGCAGGAGAACAGCCGTCCCTGGCATGGACCAACTGGTCCGTCAGCAGGGCAGAGGAATCACTAAAGGCCTTCCCACACACAGGGCAGCAGAAGGGCCGCTACCCTCTGTGGACCCATTGGTGCTTCAGAAATCTTTCAAATTTCACAATATCCTTCTGGTAGGAGGGAGACCAGAATTGCACACAAAATTCCAAAAGTATTCCACAATATTCCAATGTCCTGTACAGCCACAACATAACTTCCCAATTCCAAAACTCAGTCAGTGGATTGGCAAAGTTTTCAAAACCCACAAAATAACATAGGAAAGAACGGAAGGACAAACCGAATTTTTGAGAGTCAGCTTGGAAGCATCAATGAGAAATCGGCGGACTGGGTTTATTGGGGACCCGTTCTCCTTAAATACATTATATACGTATTTCTCTTGTGCTCTTCGTAGTTTCTCTGTGCTGCAGTGTGTAGTGGCTCGTTGAAATGATGTCCTGATGCAGCTTCGTTTGTGGGTGTTGGGATGATTGCTTCTGCGGTTAAGTACTTGGTTTGTGTGTGTTGTTTTTCTGTAGACGCTAGTTTGAAGTTCCCCATTGTGTGACATCTAGGAATGGCACTTTGTTGCTGTTCTCCTCCTCTTCAAACCAGGAGACCCCCTCAGGTCATAGTCTCACTACTTGGAACACCAATATGCAGACTAGTCAAAGGCCTCCACAGAAGACTAAAACACCAAGTCGAAGATTCACGCCAGTCCAGTTACTACATCCAAGAATTCTTGAACACCAAAGACACCAAGGTAGAAGAGGATGGAATGATGCTGTCCTTTGACATAACAGCCCTGTTCACATCCATTAACATCAACGTCGCCAAAGAAAACTGAAGACACTACTAGAAGAACCAAAGACACAAACACCAAACAGCACCAACTTCATCAGCAAAGATAACACTGGAGGTGCGGAGCTGTGCCTTACCACCCACTTCATATTCAGTAACAAGACTAACAAACAGATCAACGGAACATCCATGAAACCACCAGTATCAGGATTCCTCGCAGAAGCAATAATGCAGAGACTCGAACAAACAGCCCTTCCAATGATCCAACCCAAACTTTGGGTCCGCCACAGTGATGACACTTTTGTCAGCACAAAATGAAACAAATTAGAGGAAACCGACAACACCATCAACAATATCCTTATTGGCAAAAAATTCACAAAAGAGGAGAACAACAACAAAGTGCCATTTCTCGATGTCACAGAAGAGCGAACAGTCAATGGTAAATTCAAAACAGCCTCTACAGGAAAACAACGCACGCGAACCAAGAACTTAACAACAAAAGCAATCACCCCTACACATACAAACAAATCTGAATCAGGACACAATTCCTACGAGCCACGACACACTGCAGCACCCAGGAACTATGAAGATCAATAAATAACTGCACAGCGCATGTAGGCAGAATGGCTAACCAATAGTCGCGCTGAAAATGGCTTCCCTGGCCGGGAATCGAACCCGGGCCACAGCGGTGAAAGCGCCGAATCCTAACCACTAGAACACCAGGGAGACACGGATGTACCTTCGTATGCTCTAATGAAAATTGCTTCGCTGCCCGGGAATCGAACACGTGCCGTGGTGGTAAGAAGTCTTCCACATGTTCATCCACCAATGTAATTTTTTGTATCCATTGCTCCCGATGCGATCTCTCCAACATTGGGGAGACTGGAGGGTCAAGTCACACCTCCGGGAAACCCGCACCAATCAACCCCAAAGCCCCGTGGTTCAACATTTCAACCCCCCTCCCACTCTGCCGAGGACATGCAGGTCCTGGGCCTCCTTTCACCGCCGCTCCCTCCCGACCCGACGCCTGGAGGAAGAACGCCTCATCTTCCGCCTCGGAGCACTTCAACCCCAGGGCATCAATGTGGACTTCACCAGTTTCCTCATTTCCCCTCCCCCCACCTTACCTCAGTTCCAACCTTCCAGCTCAGCTCTGACCTCATGAACTGTCCAACCTGCCAATCTCCCTTCCCACCTATCCGCTAAACCCTCCTCTCTGACCTGTCACCTCCATCCCCACCACCACTCATCTATTTTACTCTTTGCTACCTTCGCCCCAGCACAACCCCCACCTCCAATTTATCTCTCCACCCTGGTGGCGTCCTGCCTCTATTCCCGATGAAGGGCTTTTGCCCGAAACGTCGATTTTCCTGCTGTCTATCCTGCTGTGTTTTTCCAGCTCCATTGTGATCGAAACTCTGGCTTCCAGCATCTCCAGTCCTCACTTTTGCTGACCCAATAAACCCAGTCTGCCGATTTCTCATCAACAAATTGACACAAGCTGAAACAACGTGTGCAGAAACCCAAGCTACATTACCTTACATTAAATACATCTGTTAAATGATGTCCAGACAACTCAACCCTCTCACCAGCATGGTAGCCCACGTTAGAAATTAAATCAATTCAGCCTCGTGTGCAGGAATGAGAATCCTTTCAATTTCCCAAACATTTCGGCAGAGATTTCAAACCATTTGGAAAAAAAGTAAAAGTGACATTAGGAAGAACATTTTCTCACAGGGAGTGGTTCGGATCCGTAAATCCCTGTCTGACCATGACAAAGAGGCAGATTCACGAACACAAAAGGGAATTCGGTGGTCATGTTCAATGTAACAATGTGGAGATTTACAGGGAGAAGGCAAGGGAATGATACAAAAAAAGACTCTCATTTACTTGCTGTGCAGAACCAGCAGAGCTGAGGTGGGCCTCCAAATGCGCTGTGACACGTGTTGTGATTTAGAGTGAACTCGCAGTTCGACCAACGGAAGGTGGGAATTTAGAAAAGTTTATATTTACACAATCTCCTCACGTCAGCGCAACAACAAAATGGTTTAATTATCCACCAGTGGAGAGAAACCTGCTCCTGGAGATGTGACAAACAGCTGGCTCAGGGATACCAGTCCACATTGCTCTCTTTGCCACCAGTTCAGAAGGAGAACATTGGAGGGACAAAGGAGTGAACAACGATCTGTGTCGGAGGGTGACTAACTGTTAATGGAGACTATTCCTGGCTAACAATAAGTCGTGTGTAACAGCACACGATGTGATAACAAGGCCTCGTGTGGATGTGGTAGGGGTCAAGGTCATGGTGGAGTTCGGGTCAAACAATATTGATCTCGATGTTGAAGACTGGAGGGCTATAGGATCTCCACGTGGAAAATGAGGGGTTGGTCTTCCATCAGGAGCTGAGCTTTACTGGAACACTGCTGCATACCTGAGACAGAGAAGTTGACCAGGGAACAGGGTGGCGTGTTAAAGTGACAGGCAACCAGAAGCCTTTTGTTGCGTGCAGAACCGAGATGTTCTGCGAAGCAGTCACCCAGTTTATGCTTCATGCTACGTTGGGGAAACCACACTGTGAGCAACGAATGTAGGAGACTCGATTGTGGCAAATGTGCAGGTAAAGTGCTGCTTCACCTGGAAGGTATGTTCGAGCCCTTGGATATTCAGGAGGGAGCAAGTAAATAGGCAGGTGTTACACATTCGGCGGTTGCAGGGTAAAGTGCCTTGGGGCAATGAGAGGTGGGTGTGGGGTGTTGCGAATGAAGGAAGAGTGGACCCGAGGTGTAACCCTGCCCATTTACCTCCTGTCATATATTAATTCGTGAAGTTGAAAGAACATTCCAAAGAATGATTCAGTACCACGTGACTCATGAACTAATTTGTATTCATGTTCCGGGGCCAGCATCATTATTGCGTCACAGCAGCTGCAGGCCATCACTGGGGGCCCGCTCTATGACGTCACGGCACGGCTGAAAGCCCCCGGGACAGTTTATCAAAGAAACCTCCCGGTGGGTCAGGGCAGCCCTGCATCTGGAAGCACTGGGATGGCGAACCACTATCAGTTAACATGGAGAACACATCTCCACATTCCGCAGCCTCGAGGCAAATTTCCCGTCCTTCCATTTAAAGTTCAAGAGCCCTCAAACCGAAATTCCCCAGGTAAGTTCTTCCAGGTGTTCGCTAAACATATCTATGAGTACTTTGTTAAAGTTTGAACATTGCGAGTGTTGAAATTTTGTGCTTTTGAGCGAAATCACAGTTCGAAAAAACAGAATGTGGGAATTTAGACAAAGTTCACACTTGCACGACGCCGATATGTCTGCGGGTGCGTGATGGGAGCATCACCCAGAAGGGAAACCATCTCTCCAATACAGTCAATGTCCTCTTTAGCAGCTTTCCCGTATATCTGCGCACTGTTCTGCACCTCACCTTCTCATTTCTTTCTCAAAAAACTTCGACATAAATATTTCACATTGATATACTGGCCCAATGTGCACAGTTGTGATGACACCCTTGTGGAGGTCTGAGTGGTCTTCTGTTGTTCTCTGTATCCTGTGTTGAGGAGGGCAATGCTTGTCACTGGCCACTCGGGTGTTACAGAAAAGTTTAGAAACAAAATGGTTTAACTTTCTGCCAGTAGAGAGGGCCCGGGACAAACAGCAGCAGGGAGACAGAATGAGAAGCAGCTGTTCTGGAAACTCTTTGCCGCTTGCAATTCTCAGAGCAATGTCAAATGTATTTCACACTGAGCAAGACTCAGCTGGTTGAAGAGATAGAGCGGGGGTGCTTGCGCGCTGTCTGTGTTGCTCGTTGGTCTCTAGGTCTGATTCTTGCTTTGGTTCTTCGACTGCGCAGGCTTGTGAGAGATTCAGGATTCAAATCTCGGACGAGCCCGCGTTTCCTGGTTTGTGCAAGAGTGCCCGGTTAATTTTCTCTAAAGGCACCTTTGCTAAATTAGGTTGGACTGCTTGGAGTACAAATTGAGCAGAAAGCAAGGAAGTGAAATGATGGAATATTGCGTTGACGTCAGTGGTGCCGTGTTTAAGGAATGTCAGCGATGAGAGTAGTTTGGAAAATCTGGACAGCTCTCCTCGGAGAACAAGAGTTTGAAATCTGGCCTGATTGAAGCTTTCCAAGTCATGCAGGGTCCAGACAGAGAAAGTAATGCAGTTAAAATGCTCCCACGCCTGAAAGGATCGGCAATGATTCGGCAGAGTTTTAAAGTCATGAGGAAAAGAACTAAAAGTGACATTAGGAAGGGTGTGATTCGGGTCAGCAAATCCCCTGACATTGACAAAGAGGCAGATTCAAAAGACGCATTAGGGAATTTGGTGGTCATGTTTAAAGCAACTATATGCAGAAATACACGGAGAAGGCAAGCGAATGATACGAACAGAGACAGACGCTGACTTCCTGTGTCGAACCAGCAGAGCGAAGGTGGGCCGCATGGCGTCCGTCTGCTCTGTGACACATGCTGTGATTCAGAATGAAATCACAGTTCGACCAACAGAATGTGGGAAGTGAGAAAAAAGTTTATATTTACACAGCCTCCATACGTCTGCGCACCAGCAGATAACACGACAGCAGTGGAGATCTTTGACATCAGGCTCGAACGTGCCTGCCGCGTGCCAGACGAAAGGCTGAAGGGACCTGTGGAAAACGGGAGTGTGCTGGGCCCATAACGCAGAGGTAAATGGATCGAAACCATCCCTTGCTGTTGCTCGATGTCTCCTTGAGCAGCTTCCTTTTGTTATGGTGCTGTGCTCTGTTCTGTATCTTGCCTTTGCACCTACCTCCTGAGTGTCTGAATGCCCCGTAGCATACGATGCACTTGCGAACCTCACACGGTTCAAGTGACATGCTTTTTGGAGGCCTGAGTAGTCTTCTCCAGTTCTTCGTCGGTTTCCTATGAACTGATTCGCAAAACCACTTCTCCGAGATGCCAGTGAGCTGATAAAGTTGAAACATATGCCTTGCGGTTTCGTCCATTCCCTGCAGTAATTCGCCACACCGGGTCGGACGTGAATGACAAGACGATCAGCATGTCAGAAACCGTATCACCACTCAGACATAGTCCCCTACTATTAGGACAGATATCACCGATTGTGAGTCACCTCAGAGAGAGAGAGAGACTAGTGACAGACAGTCGCCGTAACTCGATGGGCTGAACCGCCTCTGTCGGCAGGAGAATGATGCTATGCATTTATGCCGCCCCACTGCCTGTCTCTGGGACAGACAGACTGAGGGAGCAATAAAGTTCATTTTTAACCGTCCCTTCCGTGGTTGACTGCTTGCAATCTCGCAGCTCAGGGCCGTGGGGATGACTCTCAGTGAGTGAAGGTTTCACTCGGATTCTCTTCATCTGGGACACTTGGGGCTCAGATGTTAACTGCTGCGCGGTCGCCGCAAATAATGCGATGCCCACTTTGCAATAGATTTCTGTAAGATTGCTGCGTGTGAGGAATTCTGAACACCAAGCAGGCTGCACAACAATGTATTCATATGAATTTACCTGAGGGAAGAGTCTTTGGTGTCCATTTCTCTCTGATCCTCCAGCACAGCATCTTTCTATCTCTCCGATAACAGACCTTTGGAGAAAGTTCACAATCAAAGTTGCTCATTTACCACGCATTAGTGTAACTGATACCTCCCACCCCAAGGGATTGAGAGAGAGAGCAGAAGAGCGAATGGACTCTTTCCTCCCCCACCCCCCGGCCCCAGAACAGCTTGCAAGTGTGAACAAATTGGTTTAATTATCCGCCAGTGGAGAGAGTCCAGTTCCTGGGGATGAGACAAACATCAGCGCCCCGGGGACAGAATGACAAGCAGATATTCTGGAAACTCTGCTGCTGCAATTCTTGGAGCAATGTGGAATGTATTTCACACTGAGCAAGTTCAGCTCGCTCAGAGTCTCTAATGTACATTACTCTCTGAGTTTATATTTACACATCGGCGACATGTCTGCACAACAGCACATGACAGTACCGCAGTGAATATCTTTTGACGTCATTCTCCAACATGCAAGTCACACGCCAGATGAAAAGCTGAATACTTCTCTGGAAAAGCTGCCGTGCAATGCAGGAGAATGGCACAGCGGGTGCATGTTGGGATCATAACCCAGAAACGAAACCATTTTTTCCTATTCACTCAATGTCGTCTATAACAGCTTTCCCGTATAACGGCGCTCTGTTCTTTTCCTTGCCTTGTCATCTGCTTCCCAAAACTTCGGGTATCTGAGTTAAATATGTCACATCGATACACAAGTCAAATTTATACAGTTGCACTGGCACCCTTGTGGAGCTCTGAGTTGTCTGGTCCAGTTGTCTGTCGGTGTGTTCTGATCTCAAGTGTTCAACCTCTTCTTTCAGATGGTGATGAACCTGTGAAGTTGTAACACATGATTTGCTGGTTTGGTCGATTCCTGCAGTAAAGAAATCAACGCCCGTGTAAGAAAAGACTTTCTGCAGGATGCTGTGAAATTCTGAGCAAATTCTGAACACCAAGCAGGCTGCACAAAAATGCACTCATATCAATTTACCTGAGGGAAGAGTCTCGGTGTCCATTTCTCTCTGTCCCGGCAGCACAGCATCTTTCTATCTCTCCGTTAACAGGTTCTTTCGAACAAGTTCAAAGTTTCCCATTTCCTACGCATTTCTGTAACTGACTTCTCCTGCCTCACGTAATAGTGAGAGAGAGAGAGCAGAAGAGCGAATGGACTCTGCCTTCCACCAGCACAGCTTGTAAGTAGAAACGAAATGGTTCAATTACCCACCAGTGAAGAGAGCCCGGTTCCTGGGGACGAGACAAACAGCAGCGTGCTGGGAGCAGGGAGACAGAATGAGAGGCAGATGTTCTTGAAACTCTTTGCTGCTTGTAATTCTGGGAGCAATGTTCAATGTATTTTGTACTGAGCAACTCCCAGGTGCTTCAGGAGCTGGGCGTGCTCGTGGTTTTTGGCTCGTTGGCCTCGGGGTATGATGCTACTTTTGGGTTTTCTAGCTTATACAGACGTGTGGGAGATGCCGGGTTCCAATCCCAGGCGAACTCTCATTTCTTAAATTAACCTGAGCAAAAATGCCGGGTCAGTTTTCTCAAAAAGCTGCTTCGTTAAATCAGATCGGACTGCCTGAATTAGGAATGGGACAGATGTATCAGTGCAGAGAACACGGCGAAGGGAAACACTTGCTCAAAGTGAAAACAAGTATTGCAGATTTTTCGCCCGCGCAATCCGAGTCTGAATGAATCCTCCACCTGTATTACACTCAATTCTGAGTGTGGGACTTCAAGAAAGGGGGAAGTAAAGTGATTGCAGACAGCGCTGAAAAGGTTGAAGTGAATGTACCGTGTATGAGGAATGTCAGTCATGAAGGTAGATTGGAAAGTTGGGGCAGTTGTCTTTGGTGAACAGAGGGCTGAAAGCTGGCCTGATTGAAGTTTTCCACGTCATGAGGGTTTTAAACAGAGGAAATAATGCAGTGAAAATGCTCCCAGGCCTGAAAGGAGAGAGAACGATTTGGCAGTGATTTAAAGTCATCAGGAAAATAAGTAAAAGTGACATTAGGAAGACCGTTTTCGCACAGGGAGTGGGGTCAGTAAGTCATTGTCTGACAGTGACAAAGAGGCAGATTCAATGGACACAAAAGGGAATTTGGTGGGCATGTTCAATGTAACAATGTGCAGATTTACAGGGAGAAGGCGACAGAATGACACACTTATTTGCATTTTGTGTTGAACCAGCAGAGCTAAGGTGGGCTGCGTAGCCTCAATCTGCGCTGTCACACATTTCGTGATTCTGAGTGAAATCGGAGTTGGACCAACAGAACGTTGGAAATTTGACAACGGATATATTCTGCCCAACATGATACTCCATCACAGCAATGAAGGTGTTTTGACATCATTCTCGAAGGTCCATGACACAATGCAGATTCAAAACTGAGTATTCCTTTGAATCACTGAGTAATTTGTTTACAGTTATTCAGTTGAGGTGAGCGGAGTTGCGCATTGGGACCTCCAGTTGATAGGTCGAAGCCGTTTTCTCCTGTGTGATAGTCCCACCAGCACTCCAATTTGCTGTGCTTCCAGTCAGGAGATGCAGATTACTATCCCATACTGATACATGGGCCACGATGATCCAGCTGTGGTGACAAGCTTGTGAAGGTCTGAGTGCTCTTCTCCTGTCCTCTGTCTGGCTGCTATGATCCGAATCATCAAACCTCTCTTCTCCGAGATAGGAATAAACTGGTGAAGGTGAAACACATCAGTTGCGGTGTGTCCCATGCGCAGGAGGCCCTGCAGTAATTCCCCACGCTGTTTTACACAGCAGCATCCTCTCGGTGAATTACTCTTGGCAAAAAAATCGACTGAACCAAATCAGTGTCCGCCATTGGATTTTACTGACACCGTTTATAAAATTCAGGCTGAACGTGAATGTGGAGAGAGGATGCCAGACTGTAGTTTCCGCTCCTTCTGTTGAATAAAGATAATTTTAACTGTGTCCAGTGAGAGGAAAGGATATGCTGTTGGTGGGAAACATTTCTATCTGAACTCGCATTCACTCTCCTGATAGATTAAAACATAAAGCTGGGAGTCTCTAGATTATGTTGTAAAAATATCAGTATGACGTTATTCACACCGCGCTGTCACCAACTGAACGAAGCGGCTGCCCAGCGGGAGGGGGCTGTGTCTAAATCCCGTGATGAACTGGGGGAGCTGAGCATTTACCCAGACAATGGGCACAGCACCCCCCTGACACAGTGTTCACAAATCAAATTGACAGCAAAACTTCACGTGTGATTGAAAGTTTCCAGAAAGAAGACTTGGCTCAACACAGAAACGGAGAGAACCGACTCCTTTCTTGATTTGAAATGTAAGAAGTTGATTTTAGCGAGCTTAATGGGATTTGAATATTCAACTTTCTGATTTGGAGTCAGACGCGCCACCGTTGCGCCACAAGCTCACGCATGGCAGGTGACCTCTGTTCATGCTTAAGGGAAGTGATCGCACTACAATGATTTTGCGTTGTGAGTAATAACGGAGATCAACAGTTCATGTCTGCTCTGTCTCTCCCCCCTCTCCTTCTTTCTCTCGAAACAATTTCCAATTCTATCTCAATAAAAAGCTGAAAGAACTGCGGACGCTGTATCAGAAACAAAAAACACAGTAGTTGCCGGTGACCCTTCTATAGAACTGATGGTGATTGGGAAAACGTTGGTTTATATCTAGGAGATATTGTGGGAGTAAGGCGGGTGCAGTAAATGATAGATCAGGACAGACCCCAAAGCGAGTGAAGAACTGTTGGATAGGAAAGGGAATTGATAACGATCTGCGTGGGAGGGTGAATGGAGAATGTTCGTGGCTCAGAATAGGTAGTGTGTAATGAGAGACTATGTGATATCAAGGCTTGGTGTGTGTGGAAGGGACGAGGATACTATGGATTTCAGGCTCTAGAATCATTGAATTCGAAATTGGGACCGGAGGGATGTATGGTCCCCAAGTGTAATATTCGGTGCTCTTCGTTCTGCTGGTGCTGAGCTTCGCTGGAACACGACAGTAAACCTGAGAGAGAGATGTTGGCCAGGGAACAGGGCGGGGTGTGGAATTGGCAGGCAACTGGAAGCTCAGGATCTTTTTTGCGGGCAGAACGTAGATGTTCTGTGCAGCAGTCACCCAGTTTACGCTTCGTTTTCCCCATTGTAGATAAGACCACATTGTGAGCAGCAAATGCAGTAGACTGGGTTGTGGGAAGTGAAGGTAAAGTGCCGCTTCTCCTGGAAGGTAAGTTTGGGCCCTTGGATAGTGAGGAGGGAGCAGCTAAATGGGCTGGTGTCACACATTCGGCAGTTGCAGGCGAACGTGCCGTTGGACTATTGGGGTGGGAATGGGTTTAGGGTTGATGGAAATGAAGGAAGAGTGGACCCAAGGTGTACTCCTGCCCATTTACTTATCCGCCAAATAGAGGAATTTGTTAATTGTGTACAAGGAAATTTTCTAATTCACAATGTGGATGTACATACTGGCGAGGGTGCAAAACCTAAGGGCCAGCAACCATAATTCTATTAGAATAGTGATTGAAAATAATAGGTCAGATCAAAAAGTTGAAGTTCTAAAATTGAGGAAGACTCAGATATTAGGCAAGATCTTTCAAAAGCTGATTGGAGGCAAATGTTCGCAGGTTAAAGGACTGCTTGAAAATGGGAAGCCTTCAAATATGAGATAACAAGAGTCCAGACACATATATTCCAGTTAGGCTGAAAGGAAAGGCTGGTAGGTGTAGGGAATGCTGGATGACTAGAGAAACTGAGATTTTGGTTAAGATAAAGAAGGATGCGTATGTCAGGTATCGACAGAGAGATCGAGTGAATCCTTAGAGTATAAAGGCAGTACGAGCATACTTAAGAGGGAAATCATGCGGGCAAAAAGGGGACATAAGATAGCTTTGGCAAATAGAGTTAAGGATAACCCAAAGGGTTTTTATAAATACATTAAGGTCAATAGGATAACAAGAAAGAGAATAGGGCCCGTCAAAGATCAGCAAGGCGGCCTTTGTGTGGAGCTGCAGGAGATGGGGAGTGGTGGGGGCGGGGGAGCTGAGATACTGAACGGAAATTGTGCATCAGTGTTTACTGTGCAGAAGGGCATGGAAGATATAGAATGTGAGAAAGTAGATGGTGGCATGTTGAAAAAATGCCCATATTACAGATGAGAAATTGCTGGATATCTTGAAATGCATAAAAGTGGATAAATCCCAAGGACCTGATCAGGAGTACCCTAGAACTCTGTGGGAAACTGGGCAAGTGATTGCTGGGCCTTTCACTGAGATATTTCTATAATCAATAGTCATAGGTGAGATGCCGGAGCTAGAGGGTGGCTAACGTTGTGCCACTATTTAAGAAAGGTGGTAAGGAAAAGCCAGAGAACTATAGACCGGTGAGCCTGACATCCGTAATGGGCAAGGTTTTGGAGAGAATCCTGAGAGATAGGATTTACATGTATTTGGAAAGGCAAGAATAGATTAGGGATAGTCAGCATGGCTTTATGCTTGGGAAATCATGTCTCACGAATTTGATTGAGTTTTTGAAGAAGTACAAAGTGGATTGATGAGGGCAGAGCGATGGACTTGATCTATATGGACTTCAGGAAGGCGTTCATCAATGTTCCTCTTGGGAGACTAGTGAGCAAGGTTTAATCTCATGGCATGCAGGGATAACTCGCCATTTGGATGCAGAACTGGCTAGAAGAAAGAAGACAGAGGGTGGTGATGGAGGGTTGCTTTTCAGACTGAAGGCCTGTGACCAATGGTGTATCACAAGGATCATTGCCGGGTCCGCTACCTTTTGTCATTTATATAAATGATCTGTATGTAAACTGAGGAGGTATAGTTAGTACGTTTGTAGATGACACCAAAATTGGAGGTGTAGTGGACAGCAAAGAAGGTTACCTCAGATTACAACGGGACCTTGATCAGATGGGCCAATGGGCTGAGAAGTGGCAGATGGAGGTTAATGTAGATAAATATGAGGTGCTGCATTTTGGAAAAACAAATCAGAGCAGGACTTTTACACTTAATGGTAAGTTCATTGGAAGTGTTGCTGAGCAAAGAGACCTTGGAGTTCAGGTTGATAGTTCCTTAAATGTAGAGACGCAGGCAGATTGGATAGTAAAGAAGGCGTTTGGTATGCTTTCCTTTGTTGTTCAGAGCATTGAGGATAGATGTTGGGAGCTCATGTTGCCACTGTACAGAACATTGGTCAGGCCACGTTCTGAATATTGCATGTAATTTTGGTCTGCTTCCTATCGGAAAGATGTTGCGAAACTAGAAAATGTGCAGAAAAGATTTACAAGGATGTTGCCAGGGTTGGAGGGTTGAGCTATGGGGCGAGGCTGAATAGACTGTTTTCTCTGGCGCATCGGAGTCCAAGGAGTGACCTTATACAGGTTTATAAAATCATGAGGTATATGGAGAAAGCAAATAGACAAGTTCTTTTCCCTGGGATGGGGGAGCCCAGAACTAGAGGGCATAGTTTTAGGGAGAGGAGGGGAAAGATATAGAAGGAACTTACGGGGCAAACTTTTCACGCAGTGGGTGATGCATGTACGACATGAGCTGCTGGTGTAAGTGATGGAGGCTGCATAATTACAACATTTAAAATGCATCTGGATGTGTATACGAATAGGAAGATTTTATGGGGATTTGGGCCAAGTGCTGGCAAATGGGACTAGATTAGGTTAGGATATCTGGGCTGCATGGTCGAGTTGGACCGAAGAGTCTGTTTCCGTGTTGTACATCTGTGTCACTCTGTGAGACTTCATGGGAATCTCTAGGAAAAGGTGAGGACTGCAGATGCTGGAGATCAGAGCTGAAAATATGTTGCTGGAAAAGCGCAGCAGGTCAGGCAGCTTCCAAGGAGCAGGAGAACCGACGTTTCCGGCATAAGCCCTTCTTCAGGAAATTTTAACTATCAACTATAAACATTCCCTTAGTTAAATATCGTGAAGTGTGAAGTCATTGTTTCAGTCCCCAAGTTCGACCTGAGACCCCCACCCCACACTTTCCCCCATCCAAGTAACTCTGTTGACAGCCTTCATGTCACATTTAAAACTAGGATCGGTAGATTCGTGATCAGTCGGGGGATGAACAGTTACAGGATAAGGGCAGGAAAGTGCATGTGGGGAATGTCAGATCAGCCACAATCCTATTGAATAGAGAAGCAGGCTTAAGGGGTTGTATGGCATTTTCCAATCCCTGTTTCTTATGGTTCCCGAGCCCTTACCTCTGAAACAGGGTCCTGGCTTCAGTATGTGCCATTACTGAGAGTGCTGATGTTCCCTTGTGTCACATCAACAACTTAGCAGCTACTGAAATCTCTTGCTCCTCAGTTACCTCTAAACACAATATGCTAATGTGTTCTGGGGAGGTGATGGCCGACTTTATTGTCACCAGACTATTCACCCAGGTAATGTTCTGGGGCCTGAGTTCAAAACCTGCCACGGCAGATGGTGGAATCTGAATTCAATATAAATCTGGAATTAAGAGTCTTATGATGAAACCGTTGTGGTTTGTTGTAAAAACGTTTCTGGTTACCTGCTGTCCGAACCTGGTCTGATCTACACGTGATTTCAGATCCACTGTCAGCTGGTTGAATCTTCACTGCCCTTTCAGTCAATTCTTAAAGCTCGCCTTTTTTAACTATGATGTTGCCAGAATGATTTATAGAGGGCATAGGCTGGGACCTTTTTTCACTGGAGTGTAGAAGCTTGAGGGTGGAGGTTATGGAGGTTTATGAAGTCATGAGGGACAAGGATAAGGTGAATAACCGGTGTCTTTTCCCGAAGGGTAGGGGAGTTCTAAATTTGGGAGTATATTTTTAAGATGAGAGGGAGAAGATTTAAAAAGGACGGGGTGCGGGTGGGGGCAATGATTTTTTACATTGAAGGTGGTTCATCTGTGGAATGAACTGTCAGAGGAAGTGGTGATGCAGGTAATGTTACAATGTTTAAAATTATTAGGATAAGTACATATGAGCCAAACACAGGCAGGTGGGTCTAATCTTCTCCCAGATATTCAAAGGGACAGCCAGTCAGAGGGGGGCAGCGCCACGTCTATCGTTGTTGTGTGGCATGTGTGACAGCTGCAACAAGACGCCCCAATACCTGTGCTCAATGCTCTGACCAATGAAAGCAAGCATGCCAAAAGCCTTCTTCACCACCCTGTCTACCCACGACTCCATTTTCTAGGAGCTAATAACCCGCAACCCGAGATCTCCTGGTTCAAAATACTGCATATGTAACAGATTTGGTGCTTGTTGGTAGTCGTTAATATTTGGTGCATATCTCTCCTTTAATTTGGTTTCTTAAACTGAATGCCATCACTGATGAAGTCCTGTGTGCCAAAACCTGAACGTCAAAATCCCTCTGTTCAACTACACTCAGGGTCCTACCATTCACATGTAAATCCTACGTTGATTTGACGATACAAAATGTAAGACCTCATACTTAGCTATATTAAACTCCATTTGCCAATAACTTAAAACTTATACAATCTAGTTTTGGACTCTCCCACCCCAGGTGAAAGACCTTTCCTATTTACCCTCTCCATGCCCTCATGAATTTATAAACATCTGTAAAACTACCCGTCACCCTTCAAAACTTCCGGGAAAATGAACCCAGTTGATTCAGCCTCTTCCTCTAGCTCAAACCCTCCAACCCTGGCAGCATCCTTGTAAATGTTTTCTGAACCTTTTCAAGTTTTGTAACCTCATTCCTGTAGCAGAGAGCCCAGAATTGCATGCTGTATTCCAACAGTGGTGTAATCAATGTCCTCTCTGAAGAGGATTTAAAAAAAATATATATAACTATAAGCAAATCAGGTTAGTTGGGCATGACTTTCCCATAGCACGTTTTTTGGCTGTCCTTCATTAATCTATGGTTAATATTTCAGTTATGAGAAAATATTTTGTGGGATGTGATGATTGCGAGCACATCCAACATTTGCTCATTGTCCCTCATGGCCCTTGGACAGAGTAATTGTGACTCCATGCAAGAAGGCAGTTGAGAGTCAACCACATGAAAGTATGTCTGGAGTCACAAGGTGTGTGTGTGTGTGTGTGTGTGTGTGTGTGTGTGTGTGTGTGTGTGTGTGTGTGTGTGTGTGTGTGTGTGTGTGTGTGTGTGTGTGTGTGTGTGTGTGTGTGTGTGTGTGTGTGTGTGTGTGCACACGTGCATAAATGCATGCAGGGTTCATGAATGGTAGATTTCCTGCCCTAAAAAGGACAGTTTCAGGAGAAACCAACAGTTCTGGTAGCATCTATGCAGAGACAACAGTGTTGCTGCTTTGAGTCCAGTGGTCTTTCAAAACTTTTCTGATTTCAAAACATTAACTGTTTTCTCTCCACAGATGCTGCAAATCCAGTCTCCAGCCTTACCCTCCTTCCTCCAGCTCCCGGCGATTGATGCCACTACCACTGCCCCATTGAAGAAGCTTTGGGAAGCAGATGCAAAGGCAGGATACAGAACAGAGCATCTTTGCAAGTGAAAGCACCTTACAGAGACATTGAGCAATAGCATCACACGAGTTTGACCCATCGACCTCTGGGTTACGTGCCCAGCACACTCACGCAGCACTACTCTGCTTCTGGGCACCCAGTAGCTGGATTGTGCAGGGTTTAAAGTAGGTCCTATATCTCTGATTACAAGGCAGTGAAGAAATGTTTCAGCACACTGTCCTTCATCAATGAGGGAATTGAGTATAGATGTTGGCAAATTATGTTGTAGTCAAACAGGACGTTGATGAGGCTGCACCTGGAATATTGTGATGAGTTTTGGTCCCCTTGGTGTTCTGACTTCTGACTTCTTCAACTCTGGGTTTGTGTTGAACTTGATGGGATACTTTGTGCAACTCAGCATGTTTAAACAGTATCGCTCAGAGGGATTCATTTGAAACTTTTCAGGAGGTGAGCTCAACAAGATTGAACTATTCAAAGTTATTTGGACTCTATTTTAAACTTACATCAGGACCAATAGTCAGAGACACGTACAGCATGGAAACAAACCCTTCGGTCCAACGTGTCCATGCTGACCTGATATCCTAAATTAATCTACTCCCATTTGACAGCACCTGGCCCATATACTCTGGCAGTTCATTTCATATATACATCACCCTCTGCATGAAGAAGTTGTCCCTTTAATATATTTCGCCTCTTACCCTACTCCTATGCCCTCTAGTTCTGGACTCCCCCACCCCAGGGAAAAGACCTTGTCTATTATACTGTCCATGCCCCTTATGATTGTATAATCTCTACTGGGTCACTCCTCTGCCTCCGATGCTCCAGTGCAAACATCCCCAGCCTATTCAGCCTCTCCCTGGAGCTCAAATCCTCCAACCTCCAGTAACATTCCAGTAAATCGTTTCTCATGGAGAAGTCAACGTGTCAGTCCTGAAGACGGGTTAATACCCAAAACGCTGACGACTCCACATTCTGGTGCTGCCTGGCTTGCTGTATTCTCCCAGCCTCCTGCTTGCCTACTACGGGTTGCAAAAGTTAGATGGTCAGTTGTTACCACTGCAGCCTCACAGTGGCGAGGGACCCAGTTTTGATTCCAGCCTTGGGTAACTGTCTGTGAGGAGTTTGCACATTCTCCCAGTGTCTGCGTGGGTTTTCTCTGGGTGGGCCTGTTTCCTTCCATAAAACCAAGATGTGCAGGTTATGTGGATTGGCCATGCTTAATTCACCATAGAGTTAGGTACATTAGTCAGAGGGAAATGGGTCTGGATGGGTTACTCTTCGGACGGTCGGTGTGGACCTGTTGGGACAAATGGCCTGTTTCCACACTGTAGCTAATCTCATCTGCCCTACTTTTGTCACTAACAAATGGCAGAGTAGACTCGACGGGCTGAATGAACTAACCTGTGCGGTCTTAGGTTTCTCTGGATCATTTCATTGGCAATGTGCAGTCCCAGGCTCAATGAGCAGCAGTGTCCATTGAAAGCAAAGCTCATAGTATCGTAGAACTCCTACAATGTGGAAACAGGTCCTTCAGCCCAACACATCTGCACTGATCTCCGAAGAGTAACCTACTCAGATCCACTTTCCTACCCTCCATAAATTGCACACAGGCCCCGAAGGGTGGAATTATTCCTGGGTTCCTAGTGCCATCAGGCAACAGTGCTAACCCTGAGCTAACCCTGAGTTGTAGTTATGGGGTGTGGGCGATGCTATTGCAGTCTAGCAGAAAACAAAACAGCCCACCTACTCTCCCATTGCACCCAGTGTCAGAACTGGCAGGAGGTTCAGTCCTGGGGGGGGTGACCGAAGGCAGCGTCACTGGTCGGATCTGATTGCTGGGAGCGCTGGTGCCCCCGCTGGTGCTTCCGCAAGTTGTAGGAAAACATGAACCTCTTCCCACGCTCGGGCAAACTGAAGGGCATCTCCCCGGTGTGGGAACATTGGTGCTTCAGCAGGGAGGAGGAATTGCTGAATGCCTTCCCGCACTTAGGGCAGCAGAATGGCCTCCCCAAACCCCACTCCCCCGTGTGGACGAGCTGGTGCTTCAGTAGTGTGGAGGAGCGGGTAAAGACCTTCCCACATTCGGGGCAGGAGAACGGCTTCTCCCCAGTGTGGATGGACTGGTGCCTCAGCAGGGCTGAAGAATTGCTGAAGGCCTTCCTGCACATAGGGCAACTGAACGACATCTGACCAATGGGCCAGTAGGTCGGAGAAAAGAGCAAAGCCCTTCCTGCACTCGGGGCAGAAGAATGGCCTCTTCTCAGTGTGGACCCACCGGTGTCTCAGCAGGTGGGAAGAACTGCTGAAGGCCATCTCGCACTTGGGGCCGGAGAACAGCCTTCCCCGGAGGAATCACTGAAGGCCTTCCCACATTCAGGGCAGCAGAAGGGCCTCTTCCCCTTTGAGGACCCACAGGTGCTTCAGAACGCTTTCAAATTTCACAATATCCTTCTGATAGGAGGGAGACCAGAATTGCACACAATATTCCAAAAGTCGTCTAACCAATGTCCTCTCCAGCCACAACATAACTTCCCAACTCCAATACTCAGTCAGAGGATTGTGAAAGCTTTTAAAACCCACAAAAACCAACCAGGAAAGAATGGAGGGACAACCCGAATTTTTGAGAGTCAGCTTGGAAGCATCACTAAGAAATCGGTGGACTGGGTTTATTGGGTACCCGTTCTCCTTAAATACACTATTTCCGTATTTCTCTTGTGCTCGTCGTAATTTCTGTGTGCTGCAGTGTGTAGTGGCTCGTTGAAATAATGTCCCGATGCAGCTTCGTTTGTAGGTGTTGGGATGATTGCTTCTGTGGTTACGTATTTGGTTTGTGTGTGTTGTTTTTCTGTAGATGCTAGTTGGAAGTTCCCCATTGACTGTTCGCTCTACTGTGACATCTAAAAATGGCACTTTGTTGTTGTTCTCCTCGTTTTCAAACCAGGAGCCCCCCTCAGGCCATAGTCTCACTACTTGGAACACCAATATACAGACTACTCAAAGGCCTCTACTGAAGACTAAAACACCAAGTCGAAGATTCACTCCACTCCATTTACTCCATCCAAGAGTTCCTGAACACCAAAGACACTAAGATAGAAGAGGATGGAATAATGATGTCCTTTGACATAACAGCCCCGCTCACATCCATTAACATCAACGTGGCCAAAGAAAACTGAAGACACTACTCGAAGAACCAAAGACACAAAGACAGCACCGACTTCATCAGCAAAGATAGCACTGTCCATCTCGTGGAACTGTGCTTTACCACCCACTTCATATTCAGTAACAAGCCCTACAAACAAATCAACGAAACACCCATGAAACACTTCTGTCATCAAAAAATGAAACAAATTAGAGGAAACATACAACACCATCAACAAAATCCTTACTGGCATAAAATTCACAAAAGAGGAGAACAACACCAAAGTGCCATTTCCAGATGTCACAGTAGAGCGAACAATGAATGGTAAATTCAAAACAGCGTCTGCAGGAAAACAACACAAACGAACCAAGAACTTAACTACAGAAGCAATCATCCCTCCATATGCAAACAAATCTGAATGAGGACACTATTTCAACGAGCCACTATGCACTGCAGCACCCAGTGACTACGAAGACCAATAATTAACTGTACAGCGCATTTGAGGAGAATGGGTAGCCAAAATACGCACGGAAAGTTGCTTCTTTGACCGGGAATCGAACTCGGGCCGCAGCAGTAAAGGCGCCGAATCCAAACCACGAGACCACCAGGGAGACGTTGAGGCATTTTGACAGCTCAACTGAAAATTGCTTCACTGCCCGGAAATCGAAACTGGGCCGCGGTAGTTAGAAGTCTCCCACCAATATCATTTCTTTGTATCCATTTCTTCCGATGCGGTCTCCTCTACATTGGGGAGACTGGAGACTCCTCCCAGAATCAAGTCACAGCGCTTGGGGGAACATCTCCAGGACACCAGCACCAATCAACACCATCGCCCTATGGCCCAACATTTCAACCCCCCCTCCCAGTCTGCCGGGGACATGCAGGTCCTGGGCCTCCTCCATCGACGCTCCCTCCCCACCCGATGCCTGGAGGTAGAACGCCCCAACTTCCGTTTCGGATACTTTCAACCCCAGGACATCAATGTGGACTTCACCAGTTTCCTCATTTCCCCTCCCCCCACCTTTCCTCGATTCCAACCTTCCAGCTCAGCGCTGTCCTCATGACCTGTCCTACCTGCCAATCTCCCTTCCCACCTATCCGCTCCACCCTCCTCTCTGACCTGTCACCTCCGTCCCCACTCCCATTCACCTATTGTACTCTTTGCCACATTCGGCCCAGCACTCCACAATTTATCTCGCCACCCCTGGAAGCGTCCTGCCTCTATTCCTGATGAAGGGCTTTGGCCCGAAACGTCCATTTTCCAGCTCCTCGCAAGCTGTCTGACCTGCTGTGCTTTTCCAGCACCACTCTGATCTAAACTCTGGTTTCTAGCATCTGCAGTCCTCACTTTTGCCTACCCAATAAACCCAGTGTGCCGATTTCACATCAACAAACTGACACTAGCAGACACAACGTCTGCAGAAACTCTAGCCACATTACTTTACATAAAAGACATCTGTGAAATGATGTCCAGACAACTCAACCCTCTCAGCATCATGGTAACCCACAAACCGACCAACACACTTAAACAGCGGCTAATGAACCTGAAATAACCGATACAAACAACCAGCAAACGAATGTTATTTACAAAATACCTTACACGGAAATATATACATGAACTCTGCCGCACAGTTCTCTGTGGCAAGAAATGCTGGGATGAGATAAGGAAGATTTTTTCAGCCAAAACGAATCGGCACTGACTGGACAGCCATTTAAAATCAACGCTGTCAGGCCATGATGGAAGACCCGAAGGGATGAACAGTTTTCTTATTTCCTGAAGATTTACAAAGCTTGGACTGGGTTTTAGTGTTTGTTTCCCTTCCACTCCCAGGAGCCGCAGTGGTTGGGGCGGTGAGTTGGGGAAAGTGAAATGTGCGCATGAGCAGCGTGTGGGGCTATTTCAGCTTCCCCTCCTCCGACAGTGCTGTGACTTGACTCTGATGTTCTCAGGGACACTTACTGAAGCGAGACAGTGAAAAGAGTCTCGTTCCTGCAGATCAGGAATTCAAACCTTATGCCGGCTTCAGGACAATGAGAAAGATTAATTGGGGTGTGTGAAGAAGCTGTGAGCTGCATTTCAAAATGGTCGGTGGAGTCAGATGCGTCATCCATTGCGCCCCTGGCAATGTGCGCACCTGATGCCGCCATGCGCAGAGTTCTGACGTTAACACGGACGTGCGCAGCAATGGGAACATTCACAAGAGGAACAGTCAGAGATAATCACTGTCATTGCTTTCCTTCCATAGTACCAACTTTGTGAAGCAGTATCTTTCACTGGCAAAAAAACACATTAATCCTCAGGTGCCTGCTTCATTTCGATCACGACTTCACGCCCCTCACTGTTCTAGTCTCATTTCCAAACTCCTGGCTCATAGCCTCAAAAGCAGCTCTGTGTGTATGTGCTTGTTCACCCTGACAGGCAGTGGGTTGCAGATTCCCGACCAGTCCCAATGTGATTGAAATATTTCAACCCCTCCACTGATTTGCATCTTTAAAAAACCGTTGGAGCAATCTCCCTTTCTTTCTGACGACAGTTCTCAACTGTAGTCGGCAGGGTTCACACCTGCGTGGGGAAACCGCAATGGATTTCATGTCCATCGCATTCACCACTCGGCCCACCAATATATAACCACACTGACAGCTTCATTTCCCAGGTCTCTCTGCCTGTGGAGCTGAGAAAGAGTAATTCATCGCACAGTTTGTTTGAATCCAATCACTTGACAGGTTTCGAAAGGATTAAATATCTGCAAATGGCGAATCTGGCTGTTTCATCCCGAAAGTTGAAATGGACGTTCAGTTAGAAACAAAAACAGAAATTGCAGGAGCAACTCAGCAGGTCAGGCAGCATCTCTGGAAAGAGAATCAGAGACGACATTTCAGAACTCTTTTTTTGCCTCATCCAGGTACAGCCAAACCTACTGAGTTTCTCCAGCAGTTTCGCTTTCTGTCTCGGACTCTCAGCATCCGCAGTCCTTTACGTTAGAAATTCAATCAATTCAGAAACCCCTTTGTGCTTCCTCAGTGGAGAAGATTTCCATTTGGGAAACATTTTCCTGACACCATTAAAAACGCACATCTTCGCAGCCAAGAAAGCGGTAGAAGCGAGAACAAAGAAACGCACCGGCCTTGGGTGGTTTTGAACCACCAACCTTTTGATTAACAGCCGAACGCGCTGACCAATTGCGACACAGAGACAGGCCCGAGGGTCGCTCACACAGCCTCTTTGAGGGCGCTACTATTCAATTCATAATTCAACCTGCCCCGCCCAGAATTACCATTGTCTTCTATCAGTTTTACCTTTCCATAATAAAGCCTTGGACATTCAATGTGGAGACATGGGGACAGTCTGATTCCACCATCTGCAGGCACATCCATGTCACGAGGAACTAGCTCTTCTACACTGGGGCCATCGAGCCTTTCAGTGCTTTGCCTCTTCCCGAATTTTCTCATTGGCCCCAACCCGAGAAGGGGTTTGAATTCCTGATGTGCAGAGAATTCTTTCAATGTCTCGGGTCAGTTCATGTCCCGAGAATATCAGAGTCAATCTCCCGGCCTCTTAAACAAGGGGACGGTGTCTGGACTGTCTCTGCTCAGTCGGACAGTTCTCCTCTAATTCCACTTCCCAAAGAGTTTCTAAAGATTCACAAAGCTGGAGACTGGGATTTCTGTTTTACTTCCTGAAAATTATTCCACCTGCTAACTGACAATATTTTGCCAAAACCTCTTACCCATTGTAACATTTGGATCGTATCCAGGGATGAGCAATTTCCATTTTGTGGAGACATTCCCAAGTTTGGGAATGTTCTCTTTGGAGCAAAGAAGGTTAACTGGAGATTTCCAGGGGCTGTTAGCGATGATGGGAGAAGACGTGGTGGGAATGGACAGGTTAATGATCAGAAGAACCTATTGCCACTGACTAGGGTCAGTTCACAGACGACAGGGATTGAAGTTCTTTAATGGAAAGAAGCATTTGTGTAGAACAAACACAGCGAATACTGCAGAAAGCCAACGGGTCGAGCAGCATCTGTGGAAAGATAAACAGAGCCGACGTTTGGAGTGGTGCTGCAGTGTTTGTTCAGACCTCAGTGTTTTGCCTCTTCCCGAAGTTGGTCCAGGTCTGTGTCTCAATTGGCAAACACATGGCAAGTGCAGTGCCGCAATGTGAAGTTATACCCTTTGCTGTTCAAAAGAAAACAGTGCATAGTTTAAATGTTGATATATTGGAATGTGGAGAAAGTGAGGACTAGAGGTGAAAGTCGAAAAATGTGGCACTGGAAAAGCACAACAGGTCAGGCAGCATCTGAGGAGCAGGACAGTGAACATTTCGGGCACAAGCCCTTCATCAGGAATGATGTATGGAGGGGTCTCTACACCAGTCAATGCCAGTTGTCGGGCAGATGCAGCAGGCAATGAGCGAGGCAAGTGGTTTATTACGAAGAGGAATTGAGTTCAGAAGTGGGGTCATTGAACATATTCAAGGCGAAGTTCATCTGAGTTTTGAACAACAAAGAAGTGGATGGTTATGGGGGGAGGTAAGAAATTGGTTTTAAGACCAGTACAGGTCAGTCACAGAGTCAGGGAGCACTGAACAGACCCTTCATCCAACGAGTCCATGCTGAGTATGTTCTCAAACTAAACTTGTCCCACCTAGCAGTGTTTGGCCCATAAACCTTCGAACCTTTCGTATTCATGTACTTATCCAAATGTCTTTTAAACGTTGTAACTGTACGTGTATAAAATCATGAGGGGCATGGATAGGATAAATATACAAAGTATTTTCCTGGGGTGGGGGAGTCCAGAACGAGAGGGCATGGGTTTAGCGTTAGAGGGGAAAGATACAAAAGAGATCTAAGGGGCAACTTTTTCACGCAGTGTATGGTACGTTTATTGAATGAACTGCCAGAGGAAGTGGTGAAGTCTAGTACGATTGCAACATTTAAAAGGCAGTTGGTCAGGTATATGAATGTTCTCTTTGGAGCAAAGAAGGTTAACTGGAGATTTCCAGGGGCTGTTAGCGATGATGGGAGAAGACGTGGTGAGAATGGACAGGTTAATGATCAGAAGAAAGTATTGCCACTGACTAGGGTCAGTTCCCAGACGACAGGGATTGAAGTTCTTTAATGGAAAGCAGCATTTGTGTAGAACAGGAATAGGAAGGGTTTGGAGGGATATGGGGCCATGTGCTGTCAGGTGGGACTAGATTGGGTTGGGATAGTTGGTCGGCATGGACAAGTTTGACCAAACAGTCTGTTTCTGTGCTGTACATCTCTATGACTCTATGACTTCCTCTGGACATTCATTCTGCACTCAGAACACACTCTTTAAAAAAAATCCTTGTCCTGTCTTTATAAAATCTTTCTCTACTCACCTCAAAATATTTGCTCCCAGATCCTGAAACCCCCAGCTGAGGGAAAGGACACCTGTTGTTCACCTCATCCGTATCCCTCATGATTTTATAATCCTCTCAATCTCCTATGTTCCAGTGAGAAAGGTTCCAGCATATCCACCCTAGATGTAGGTATGTTCATATCTAGTTATGAAGTGTTCAATGCTGGTGCAGACTGGAAAGATCAAGTGGTCTGCTCCTGCTCCCAATTTGTCCTGGCTGTTACTTTCTCAGCCCCATTCTCCCGTTTTCTCCCCGCAACTATCAACCCTTGATACTCTATCTCAGTGTTAAACATGCTCAGTGACCAGGCCTCCACAACTTTCTGTGACATTGAATTCCATAGATTCACCACTCTCTGGCTAAAGAAATTTCTCCTAATCTCCATTCTCCCTTTATGCTGACGCTATGTCCATGGGTATTAGTCTCTCCTCCCAATGAAAACATCTTCCCAATGTCTACTCTGTCCAGGTTGTTCAATATTCTGTACGTTTCAGTTAGATCCCCCTTGAATGTGGGCCTGTTAATCAGCATGAACCAAACCCTTCAGGATGAGGACAGCCGGGATTAGGTTCAACAAAGTGAGAATGGAGGGTGAGTGTGTGGGATGGAGATTTCCAGCTTTCAGGGAATAAGATGGGAAAGAAAGTTTAATGTAAATTATAATTGATCAGATGAGCCGATGGGCCAAGGAGAAGTGGATGGAGTTTAATTTAGACAAATATGAGCTGTTGCATTTTGATGAGGCAAATCAGAGCAGGACCTATGTGGTTAATGGTAAATTAATGGAATTCTGTGCTCAAGGAAGCAGTAGAGGCAGCTTCATTAAGACACTGTTGGATGGGATTTTGCGTGGTAGGGGAATTAAGGGTAGTTCGGATAATGCAATTAGGAGGAGCTGAGATGATTGATAGATCAGCCATGATTTTAATGAATGGTGGAGCAGGGTCGATGGGCCAAATGGCCTACTCCTTCTATTACTTTGAAACTATAACCCTGCGTTTCCCATGGCTAACCCACCTAACCTGCACATCCCTGAATACTAGGCAATTTAGCATAGCCAATCCAAATCAAGGCCAATGAGCAATGTAGTGATGTGGAAAACAAATACCAGAGAATGATAGAAAGGGGCAAGGAGAATAAATGTACTAGCAATTAAAACTGGATTCTAACCATCACAAAAAATAAAACTAAAAGCTCAGTATGTGAATGTGTGCTGCATTGTAACAAAAGCGAATTAATTGACTGCACATGTTGAAGAGAATAATTCTGCTCTGAGACTCCTTACAGGGATATGGCTTCAGAATGACAAGGATTGGATCCGGAATATCGAGGGGATACGTGGCATTCAAGTCGAGTGAGAGGCTCAGTAAAGGTAGAGGGTGGGCACTGCTAATCAAAGCACTGATAACATGGTAGTCTGGTGTCAGCTCGGATTTCAGGTCCTGATTTCTCTGTCCTCTGGTCTCCCTGTTCCAACAGAGTTAAATGTTGTCTGTTCTCAGCTCTGCTCGATTTCTGCTGAATCTTTGACCCCCTTTTACACCTTCTGGAGCAATAAAATATTCTGAGCCTCCTGGAAATGATACCTTATCTATACCCCTCCTGATTTTAAAAATCTCTATAAAGTTATCTGTCAACTTGCTAGGCTCCGTTGGAAAAATGTCCCAGCTTCTTCTTAACTCAAACCCTCCATTCCCAGCAGCACGCTGGTAAAGTAGGGAATAGAGAATTGCATCAAGTCACATAAATGTTCTGTTTGAAGCAATCTGGCTGTGTTCTTGCCTGAGATATTGAGAGTCCCTGGTGTAAGTAATTACGAATGCAATTATTTTGGTCACAGAATTGAACAATCATTTTGCAACAAAGGGGTCTACTCTGATAAGGAGGTAGTGGTCATTTGTTGGGTAACTGAACAGTTTGTAGATCAGGGAGATGAAGTTCCAGACACTTGGGAAAGGCAAGAAATGACTGTGATAAATAAGACAAATAACTGTGGATGCTGGAAATCTGAAACAAAAACTGAGAAAACTGGAAAAAGTCAGCAGGACTGGAAGCATATGTGGAGAGAAAGCAGAGTTAAGGTTTCCTGTCCAACAACTCCTCTTCAGGATTCTGAAATAGTTTGTGAGAACCCCTTAAGACTACTGCTCCGCTTTAAGACCATAATACACAGGAGCAGGATGAGGTCATCTGGCCCATCGAGTCTGCTCCACCAGTCGATCATGGCTGATATGTTTCTCCATCCCATTCTGCTGCAGTCTCTTCATAACCCTTGACCCCTTACTAATCAAGAACCTATCTCTGTCTTAAATGCCCTCAATGACTTGGCATCCTCAACCCTTCTCCTAGTGGAAACATTATCTCCACATCCACACTATCCAGCCATGGTGTAGCACAGCGCTGCCTGACCCACTGTGATCTTCAGCATTTGTTGTTTTCAGGAAGGATTCCAGCACCTACAACAACGCGCTTCTAAATTTTGTACCCAGTTGGTTAGCACTCCCTGGATCCCGTGAGATTTAACCTTACTCAACAATCCACTGTGCGGTACAATTAACAAAGTTCCCAGTCCCCACCTCTTTTTGCATACGTAAGTAGCACGATGGATCAGTCGTGAGCACTGCTGCCTTTCCGCACCAAGGACCCGCGTTCGATTCCAGTCTTGGGGCGACTGTCTGTGTGGAGTTTGCACGTTCTCCCTGCCGTGTCTGCGTGGGTTTCCTCTGGCTGCTTTGGTTTCCTCCAAAATCTAACGATGTGCAGTTTCGGGAGAAGTGGCCATATTAACTGGGCCCAGAGAGTACAGTAAGTGTCGTGCAATGTGATACGGGAAAGTGTCTGCATGGGTTACACTTTGGATGGTTGGTGTGGATCACTTGGGCTGAATGGTGTGTTTCCACATTGTAGGAATTCTACGTGGCAATCCCCCAACACCAGAGTGTCAGCACTCTTGGCTTTTCCCATGGACAGTGTTGGGGAGGGAAACAATGTTTTACACGGGAGGAAGGTTCAGTGAGTGTGAAGCTAAAAGTAAACGCAGTGCATTACTTGAGCTGTTTTCCCCGGTATACCAGAGGCTGAGGGGTGACCTTCTCGACGTTTATAGAGTAATGCGAGGCATGGGTAGGGTAAATAGACACGGTCATTTCCCTGGGATGGTAGAAGTCTAGAACAAGAGGGAAATATGTTTGGGGTGCGGGAGGCAAGTGTAAGGCATGATCTTCCGGATGAAGTAATGGATGTAGGTCCAATTATAACATTTAAAAGGCATCTGGATGGGTATATGAATAGGAAGAGTTCAGAGGGATATGGGTCAAGTGCTGGTAAATGAGACGAGATTAATTTAGGCTATCTGGTCGGCACGGATGAGTTGGTCTTAAGGACCTGTTTTTGTGCTGTGCATCTCTATGACTCTGGCTTGCCGGTAATGTTTGCCATGCCTGTATGTTCAGTTTCTGTCTGGAGCCGGTGCCAATGCCTTGATATCTCATTTCCCCCATCTCCCCACTTCCACCTCCCCAGATGTTAACCATTTCGTGTCTGGCTGTTTCTCAAGAAGCTGCATTGAAGGTTCATCCTGAATTGACACTTTTTTTTTGCTTCCCAAAATCAGACTTACTCACTCCTAGATGTCGTGAAAGATACTAACTTTCAGGTGGCGGTATACAAAATTCAGAGGTGTCTGACTTGATGTTTTTACTTTTCGGTCTCTGTAAGATCCTGAATCAGTACCGTCGGGAGAATTAGTTTGAGCGGAGTGAGAATAGAGGGATGAGAAGCGGTGGGATGGTGGTTTCAATTTTGTGAAAAAAGAAAAGAATGTTCTGCGGAAAGTAGAATTACTTGTTTGGAATTTCTAACCTGGACTGACAGTGATGATTTTTGTAATCTCATTTTACAGATTATTTGAATATTTGAAGACTGAAGTTTCAATATCAATAGCTGATGGGCTTTGCCTGAAACATTGACTCCACTGCTCCTCGGATGCTGCCTGATCTGCTGTGCTTTTCCAGCATTGCACTTTGGCTCTGACTCTCCAGCATGTGCAGTCCTCAATTTCACGTCAATGTCTGGAGGTCACTGAATCCATCGGGACTATAACAATTTTCGACTATGGTTCTGTAATAAGGAACCAAGGTTTTTGGTTCCTGTTTCAGTACGTTTTCAGCATTAGTGAGACTGGAAGAGAGACCCTATTGTTGCAGCACACTGGTTGTGGAGCCAGAAAATGTTATACAGACTGGGAGGAGGAATTCAAGGCAGAGAGGTGTTGTACACGCGTTTGTGTACAGCTGAAGCTTCGGTCATGGAGAAATCCCGCCCAATGGAGAAACCGTGGAAATGTGGCGACTGTGGGAAAGGCTTCCGTTTCCCAACTGACCTGGAGACTCATGGGCGCAGTCACACCAGGCGAGGCTGTTCTCCTGCCCTGAGTGCGGGACGGGCTTCAGAAATTCCTCCCACCTGCTAAGCCATCAGCGGGTCCACATTAGGGAGAGACCCTTCAGCTGCCCTGACTGCGGGAAGAACTTCAGCAATTCCTCTGTATTGCAGAGGTACCGGCCGGTCCACACGAGTGATAGGCCTTTCCCCTGCCCAGAGTGCGGAAAGGGCTTCAGCAATTCCTCCCACCTGCTGAGGCACAGGCGGGGGCCACACCGGGTAGAGGCCGTTCACCTGCCCCGAGTGCAGGCGGAGGTTCTCATCATTCTGAACCTTACAGAAGCACCAGCGGACACTCCAGTGCTCCCAAAATCTGATTCTGCTGGTGAAACTGTTGTGGGCCACTGCGAGGACTGAACCCCTGCCCATTCTGACAGTGCTTATAGTGGGAGAGTCGGTCGGATTTTTTTGTTTTATGCCGTCGTGCTCCCCCACCCCCGCAACTTTGCTTCCAGTGGGCACTGCTGCTAATTGAGACCAGGAGCACTCTAGTGTTTTCTGTCCAGTTAAAGAATTATTGGCTCTGTCTGGGAACGAGCTCCAGTCTGTAAGAAATAGCTGAATACGTCAGTGTGTCCATTCGCATTCCGCAGTGACTTTGAAATTAAATTTACGGTTATGTGCCTGTGAACAACTCATCATCGAAGGATTGCCGAATGGCTTGGCAATCCATAGTTCTAAACTCTTTGCTTGAATTGATAATTTTAAAAATTCTCTTCCTTAATTTGCCCCTTAAGTTTCTGTCTATGAGACGGTGTAGGACTTGATCAAAAGGCTTAAATCATTGCTATTAACTGGATTATCTTGTTTAACTTTGCCTGAGTAAATTTGCAGTATTCGTAATTGTTTCTTTTTGTTTAAAGTATAATTCTGATGTGCAAGGTATGTTCATCAAGTGTGGTCCTCTTGATGAAACTGCTGTGGGTCACTCCCAGTACTGAGCCCCTGTGCATTCTGACAGTGTGTGTGCAGTGGGAGAGTCAGTGGGCTTTTCTGTTTTATGTCCTTGCCCCGCCCTGCCCCGCCGCCAACTTTGCTTCCATTGGGCGTTGCTGCTTGTTGAGCTCAGGAGCTGTTCTGTCTAGATTTCACTGTCCAGTTAAAGAATTGTTGGCTCTTTCTGGGAATGAGTCCCAGCCTGTAAGAAATGGCTGAAAACTTTGGGTTGTCTATTCACATTCAGCAGTGACATTTAAATTCGATTTACAGTTACGTGTCTGAGAAAAAGTCATAGCCAAAGGATTATACGAAGGCTTGGCAATCCATTGTGTGAAACTGTTTGTTTGAATTGGTAAGTTTTAAAAAAAACACTTTCTTAATTTGCCGCTTAAGTTTCTGTCTCTGAGATGGTGGGGGACTTGATCAAAGGGTTTAAATCATTGCTATTAACTAGATTATCTTCTTTAACTTTGCCCTAGAAAAGCTGCTGTATTTATAATTATTGTTTTTTGTTTAAATTATAATGTTGATGTGCAAGATCTGTTCTTCATCAAGTCTGGTTAGGAACAGTTGAGAAATTGAGGGACATTGCATGTTTTAATTTCACTCTGTTGTAAATCTGATGACAGTGACATTCATTTGTATTTGGTTGCTTACCCTTAGTTGGAATGTCTTTCACCCCAACTATTCACTATGGTAGTGAGTTCCACAGTCTGACCACACTCTGAGGTTTTTCATGAAATCCTTAGTACAGAATTGGAAGGGAAAGTGTTGACGAGGGCAGAATATAGGGTCTTAACTGCAAAAGCCAAGAAGACATTCGATAAAGTAAAACCATGTCAATGTTGTGACAAATAAGGAACTTTGACAGCAATTAAGCGGTCACACGTCAGAGTTCAAGATAATGGTCGTGAGAAAAAGAAAAAGTACTCTGCAGATATTGGATACTGTAATTAAGCAACTTTCTAGATGTTGCAGTTGGTTGAATACGATAAAGTAAGAGATGAAGTAACCAAAACCACGCATGTAATTTGATGTCAGTAACCATAAATCAAGTGTATACCATTCAGCACATCGAGTCAACATTGACTGACCGTCCCACCCAGACCCAGCGCATCACCCTACCCCTGTAACCCTGCATCTTCCATGGTCAATCTATCCTCACCTGCACATCCTTTGAACTGTGGGAGGAGGTCAGAGCACCAGAGGAAACCCACGCAGACACAAGGGGAGAATGTGCAAACTCCACACATATAGTCGGCCCGAGGGTGGGATCATACCCAGGTCACTGAAGCCATGAGGCAGCAGTGTTAACCACCGTGCCACCACCACATGCTGCGATCTAAAAAAGTGAATTTCAAAGACTTGGGAACACTTGAGAGAAAAACAAAACTCTTCTATCATAAACGAGAGGCTAGTCTCTGGGTAAAAATGAGTGGACATTTGCATTAAGTCTTCTCCAGATGTTATACAGCTCCATCATATCATCTGTTTCTTCAAACTCAAACTGATACAAGCCCAGCCTGACATCCCGTTGTCCCCGATTATAAGTTGGGTAAATCAGCGACCCTCAACCTCACTGGCATGACACAGGATGCCCTCAATCCAAGTTGACCTTAACTATCCAACCTCTTGACCCCCACGACACCATGTAGTCAGCCGCAACTCAGCCTGAACGAGAGCTGAGGAATTGACCAGACAGCAGTGAGGTGGACATTGCATTCCCAGAGAATATTGTTCAATTGAGAAACTTGTTCAACTCACATTCGGATCATTGCAGGGACTATGTCTTCTGTCATTTAAATGTCTTTGATCCCAATAACAGTCTAGTTTTGTTGTATATTGTTTGTGTTTTATCAGTGTTTCACATGATTTTCTGTTGCTGGGATATGTGAATTCAGTACCAGATAATAGTCTCAGTTCTGAATTTTCCTTGAGGATTGGTGTAGAAAGTACTTAGGGTCAGTCAGAATGGAAGAAGCTCTATTGTTTATTTAACCCAATGCTGTCATTGTCCTGGGACTGTATGAATGGGGAAGTGCAGAGGGAGTTTTACTCTGTATCTAACCCAGTACTGTCTCTGTCTTGGCACTCTTTGTTGGGGACGGTGTTGAGGTAGCTTCACTTTCAATTTAAGAGTAGAGGAAGCTTTATTCTGATTGTAATCCTATGCTGTCCTTGTCCTGGGAGTTTTAGATAGCATCTGTAATTGCAGTGAATGCAGACTTGCTGTGGGATTGGAGGGTACTTCTACCTGAGCACACCCATCTATGAGATTGCTGTGTTGATCAAGACAATCTCAGACACCTTCATTCACTGTTCCAACCAACCACAGGATGGTTAAGGATGGATAAAAATGCTGGCATAGCCAGCGATGCCCACACCCCATGCATGAATCAATACTTTTGGTTTAAAAGTTACTTTCACGTTCCAAGCCCTCTCACGTATGATTACTTGCATGGAAACTTCCTGTCTGTTTGGAATATCATTTTAAGACATAGGAATGTATCAATCATGTAGAAATATAACAAGAATAACGATGGAGAAGTTAACAGGTAATGAGCAGGACCAGAATGCTGAGTCAGTCTGACCTCCATGGCTGAGAGAGTTCTCCCAGATGTTGAAGTCACACCAGTGCCTTTTACTCTTGCGGCTTCTCCAAAAGTTTGTCCCTGATGTAAGATCATTCAATGACCCGAAGAACTAACTGTTTTTATCTCCATAGCTGCTGCCAGACTTGCTGAGTAATTCCAGCCCTTCTGCTTTATTCTTTTATGGGATTTGAGCTTCCCTAAGTCAGTGAAATAAAGAAATGCAGATGCTGGAGGTCTGAAACACAAAAATGCATAAATTGCTGGAGAAACACAATAGGACTGGCAGCACATGTGGAGAGAGAAGCAGAGTTAGCATTTCAAGTGCTGTGACCCTTCTTCACAACTGTTCTGGATGCAGGCCAAGATATTGACTCTTTTTTATTTCTCTCTCTCTCCACCGGTGTTGCCAAACATTTCTGTTCTCACACTTTCACAGGTTGATGTTTGTCATCCATCCATAAGTGCAAGGTGTCTTGCTTGTGCCAATTCAGAGGGCAGTTTAAGAGTCAACCACATTGCTGTGGGTCTGAAGTCACATGTAAGTCAGACCAGGTAAGGATGGCAGTTTCCCCGCTGAAAGGACATTGGTGAACATGGGTTTTTATGAGAATTGACGTCAGTGCCATCGATACCATACTGAGACTAATTTTGTGTTCCCCATTTATGATTTGAATTATTCACATCTCACCTCTTGTTGTGGCGGGATTTGAATGGACTTGGACTTCATCCTTGGACTTCTCATCCTGTGACTTTATGTCTATACTGTTGTTTCCCATCCTTTGCTATTTTGTGTTTGCTCTTTATGTCTTTGTCCTCTGATGTTTGGAAAATTGAACCTGTTTAAAAGATATCACTAAACCTGCCCCTTTGACCAAGTTTTTGGTCACCCTGTCCGAATCTGTGCTCTGGTCTCGTCATTTTTAAAGGAATTCTCATTATGTTCACGTGAAGCACTTTGAGATAGTTAACTGTACCACAGGTATTATTTGAATGCAGCTTGTATCCCTATCTTAATATCAGAAAATAGTGGGTCATATTTTAAAAGTAGAAGACAGAAATGAGGATGATTTCTTTTCTTTCTGAGGGTTGTGTATCTTCCTCAAAAGGCAGTGGGTTCAAAATCTTTAAGGCAGAGGTAGATAGGTTCTTGATAACCAAGTGGGTGACAGATTGTCGGGGGTGTGGAGGAATGTAGAGCTGAGGTTGAATTCAGATCAGCCATGATCTTATTGAATGTTGCAGCAGGCTCGAAGGGCCGAGTGGCCTACTCCCGCCGATTGTATGTCTGTATCAAGCAGTTTGTGTCTCCCCTCTTATAGCTATGAACTGGGTCATTCCTTTCCAATATTGCGCCTTTAGACAGTTAATTGAATACCAGGTGGCCTCCTATTGGAAGCAGGCACATTGTAGCAATTGCAGTATTTCTTGGGTTAATTTTGTTGTTTCTTACTCAGTGTTTCTGAGAATCTTCTAAATAAAAACCAAAACACTTCTATAATTATCGCACCAATGGAAGTGTTGTTTTGGATGTAACATTGTTGAATGAGCCATTCCCATCTTTTCCAGAATTCTGTGTTTAAAGCCCTCGAGGCTGGTTTCTACCCCTGACACAGTTCTTATCAAGGTCATATTTGACATCCTTTGTAACGGTGACAGGGATGAACACTCCCTCGTCGACCTGCGGACAGCCTTGATCAGGGTTAATGACAGTACTGACCCTATCCATCATCGCTGCATCCTCTGGGAGGGTCTGCTTTTAGCGTCTTCCATTCTTATTTATTTAACCGCAGCTGCTGGTGTTGCCATCTATAATGATGATATCCAACTGTGCCTGAACACCACTTCTCTCCCGACTCCTCTGTCATTCATAATTTACCAATAATTTCATCTGAATGCCTGCCCAATTGCCTTAGTTAAATATTGTGATGTGCGAAGCCACTGTTTTAGTCCCCAAGTTCGACCTGACGCCCCACCGTCCCCCATCCCAGTAACTCTGTTGACAGCCTTCATATCACATTTAAAACTAGGATCGATAGATTCGTGATCAGTCGGGGGATGAACAGTTACAGGAAAAGGGCAGGAAAGTGGATGTGGGGAATGCCAGATCAGCCACAATCCTACTGAATGGAGGAGCAGGCTCAAGGGGCTGAATGGCGTATTCCTGTTCCTATTTCTTATGGTTCCCGAGCCCTTACCTCTGATACAAGACACTGGCTTCAGTATATGCCATTACTGAGAGTGCTGATGTTCCCTTGTGTGTTATCAACAACTTAGCAGCTGCAGAAATATCTATCTACTTTGTTACCTCTAAACATTATGCCCATGTGTTCAGGGGAGGCGAAAGCAGACTTTATTGTCACCAGACCATTCACCCAGGTAATGTTCTGGGGACCTGGGTTCAAAACCTGCCACAACAGATGGTGGAATCTGAATTCAATATAAATCTGGAATTAAGAGTGTAATCATGAAATCGTTGTGGTTTGTTGTAAAAACGTATCTGGTTTCCTGCTGTCCAAACCTGGTCTCATCTACATGTGATTTCAGATCCACTGTCAGCTGGTTGAATCTTCACTGCAATTTCAATCAAAACCTCTAGGCGGAAGTTCATTATAACCTCCCTACTTTTTTCCTCCATTTGAAGTCCAATCTCCCTGTTGCCTTCCCTATTACTCACTGAACTTAGATGAAGAGTTCATGGATTCGAGCTTCCAAATTCTCCTATTCAGCAGCTTTCTCCATTTAACATTCAGCACTTTTCCTCCTGGCAAAGTACACAACCTCATATTCCCACATTCTATTCCATCGGCCAAGGTTTTGCTCATTTGCTTAACCTGTCGATATCCCTCTTCATATCATCCTCACCACCTGCATTCCGACCAACTGTCTCTACTGCAGTCTTGGCAATAGTACATTCACTTCACTTATCCAAGTAATTCATATCCATATTGTAAATAATTTTGGCCCCAGCACTGATCCCTGTGGCACATTGGCAGTTACAAGTTGCGATCCTGAACATGCCCCTTATCCCGACTATATCATTGGTTAGCCAATCATCTGTCCATACAATAGACTGTCTCCAATATCATGTGAATATCTTTGGCTCTGCCAGCAAGTCTTCCCAAACCGTCCTTGAAAAAGTGGTGGTGAGCTGCCTCTTAAATTGCTTCAGAAATATGATGTGGTCTACAATAAAGGTTCAGGATCGAGTTCCAGGATTTTGATCAATAACATCGAAGCAATGCGGAAATGTCACAGTTGGAATGTTGTGTTCACACTTATCTCCTCTTGCTGGTTGAAGTGATGGAGTGGAAGTTGCTCTTGCTGAGCCGCCACTCATATAATCAAGCCAGACAGATCAGAGACTCTGCCATTTTGACTTCTCATCAATCTACATTCTTTCCATCCAAGTTTTAGTCACATCAAACTGCCGCGTAATGCTGTTATGGCCACATTAAACTATAATGACGTGAAGATCGCTGGGATGATTTTCTACATCTGACTGCAATATAAACACAGATCATTGTTTCCAGTTTTAGTGGAACAAAAGACATCATATTGGTGGATAATAACACTTAGTGCAAACACAGCTAGCCATCGATAAATATTCATCCTGATCACTTCAATGGCCAAATTTCAATTCAGAAACCAAGTCCACTCGGCTGATTGTAACATAGACAACATGACAAAATGGCTCGTAGGAGGAGAAATGGGGCATTGAGGAGGAGTGAAATGTTTGCTTTTGGTCACCTCCAGAATTGTTAGAAAAACAGGATGAAAGGATTCTTAAAAGGTGTCTGAAGTAATAGTGTGGCATAACACTTCAGACAGCGGAAAGTGGAAGACCACTTTCTAGTGGAAGAAAAAGGCATTTCTCATTTCTGAAAGAACTGGGAAACAGAAAAGGGGATGAAATCTGACTTGGGAGCTATTTCCTATGTGTTGAGGATGTTGCTTCATCACAGTCTTGGTTTAGAGCATAAGCTCTTCATCAGGAATAAAGGGTGGCCCAAGTGGCCTGAGAGATAAATGGGAAGGAAGTGGGGCTGGAGGGAAGGCAGCTGGGAGTGCAATAGGTAGATAGAGGTAGGGATTGATGGTGATAGGTCAGAGATGAGGGTGGAACAAATAGGTGAGAAGCAAGGTGGACAGGTATGACAGGTCAAGAGGTAGGTGTCGAATTGGAAGGTTGGATCTGGGACAAGGTGGGGGAGAGGAAATGAGGAAACTGATGAAATCTACATTGATACCATGTGGTTGGAGGGTCCCAAGGCAGAAGATGAGGTGTTGTTTCGACAAGCGTCGGGTAGCAAGAGCGTGGCAGTGGAGGAAGCCCACGACTTGCATGTCCTTGGAGGAATGGGAGGGGCAGTTAAAGTGTTCAGGCACAGGGCCGTCGGTCATTTAGTGTCAGTGTCCCAGAGCTGTTCCCTGAAACGTTCCACGAGTTGGCGTCCAGTTTCCCCAATGTGGATGAGACCATATTGCGAGCAATGGATAAAATCTTATAAATAGATTGCATAAATCTGAGCCTGCCAGAGTTATTTTCTTTAATTAAATTAAAGAAAATTTTAATTAAATTGGGTGACCGCGTGAAACGGTTTGTTGGTCAGATTTGAATCATCTCTCCCAAATGAGACAATGCCATAAATATCAGTGAACTGCTCTTTTTGTTAAAAACCATAAGTTCTTGATTTATTTTCGCAACTTACTGGTATTCACACCTGCGCATTCAATGTTAAACTCTGACATCAGAAATGAAATTACACCATTAATTTTGACTTACAATATTCGACGAAACAAATTAATAGCACACAGTGAATTCCAAGTCTGATTAATATGAAATTAAATTTGTCCAAAAAAATCTAAAATCAAGCTGGGAGATAAGAAATAGGGAAGGGCATAAGGCAAGAAATGCAGCATCACAGAAGGTGCTCCTGCAGAGAGTGTATTTTACCAACTACCACTGCTAAATATAAACGCTCTGATATGATCCTCCGGTTTTAATGTAAACCATAGCACCATACAGTAGGTACCATTTAAATAAGTTAAAAATAGAAGCTTTGAGCAAATCCAGCTTAGAGCTTCAACCCACGCTTCTTTGAGCTTGGACTTTCCTCAAACTCCGGGGGGTCGTTGAACTCCTGGGCTCCAGCTGCCACTCCTCCACTGAAGAAGCTTTGGGAAGCAGATTCAAAGGCAAGATACAGAACAGAGCACCAATATAAATGAAAACAGCCTATTTAGACATTCAGCAATAGCATCACATCGTTTTGACCAATCGACCTCTGGGTTTTGTGCCCAGCACACTCACGCAGCATTCTGCTTCTGGGCTCCCAGCAGCTGGATTGTGGATCAGTTTAAAGTAGGTCCTATATCTCTGACAACATCCGTGCACAAGGCAGTGAAGAAATGTTTGAGCACACTGGCCTTCATCAATTAGGGAATTGAGTATAGATGTTGTTAAGTTATGTTGTCGTTATACAGGGCGTTGATGAGGCCGCACCTCGAAAATTGTGATCAGTTTTGATCCCCTTGGTGTTCTGACTTCTGACCCCTTCAACTCTGGCTTTGTGTTAAACTTGATGGGATACTTTGTCCAACTCAGCATGTTTAAACAGTATCGCTCAGAGGGATTCATTTGAAACCTTTCAGGAGGTGAGCTCAACAAGAGCGAACTATTCAAAGTTACTTGGACTCTATGTTAAAATTACATCAGGACCAGTAGTCAGAGACACGTATAGCATGAAAACAGACCCTTTGGTCCAAATTGTCCATGCTGACCTGATATCCTAAATTAATCTAGTCCCATTTGCCAGCACCTGATCCATATACTCTGGCAGCTCATTTCATATCTGTACCACCCACTGAATGAAGAAGTTGTCCCTTTAATATATTTCGCCTCTCACCCTAAACCTCTGCCCTCTAGTTTTGGACTCTCCCACCCCAGGGAAATGACCTTGTCTATTACCCTGTCCATGCCCCTCATGATTTTGTAACCTCTATTAGGTCACTCCTCTGCCTCCGGTGCTCCAGTGACAACAGCTCCAGCCTATTCAGCCTCGCCCTGGAGCTCAAACCCTACAACCCCCAGCAACATTCCCATAAATCGTTTCTCATAGAGAAGTCAACGTTTCAGTCCTGAAGAAGGGTTAATACCCAAAACGCTGACTACATCACATCCTGGTGCTGCCTGGCTTGCTGTATTCTCCCAACCTCCAGCGTGCAGCTTCGGGTTGCAATATGTCGTGGCTCCGTGGTTACCACTGCAGCCTCACAGCGCCAGGGACCCAGGTTTGATTCCAGCCTTGGATGGCTGTCTGTGAGGAGTTTGCACATTCTCCCAGTATCTGCGTAGGTTTTCTCTGGGTGGTCCTGTTTTCTGCCATAAACCAAAGATGTACAGGCATGTGGATGGTACATGCTTAATTGCCCATAGAGTTAGGTAGATTAGTCAGAGGGAAATGAGTCTGGATGTGTTTCTCTTCGGAGGGTCGGTGTGGACCTGTTGGGACAAATGGCCTGTTTCCACATTGTAGCTAATCTCATCTGCACTACTTTTGTCACTAACGAATGGCAGAGTAGACTCGACGGGCCCAATGGCCTAACTTCTGCTCCGATGGTCTTGCGGTCTTAGGTTTGTTTGGATCATTTCATTGGCAATGTCCAGTCCCTGGCTCAAAGAGCAGCAGTGCCCACGCTGTTGCTTCCGCAAGTTGCAAGAAAACATCAACCTCTTCCTACACTCGGGCCATCTGAAGGGCCTCCACCTGCTGCAGGACACACTGGTGTTTCAGCAGCGCGGAGGAATTGCTGAAGGCCTTCCCGCACTCAGGGCAGCAGAAGGGCCCCCCCCCCCCCCCCCGCCCTCGTGTGGACCAGTTGGTGCTTCCGCAGTGTGGATGAGCGGGTAAAGCCCTTCCCACACTCAGGGCAGGAGAACCGCTTCTCCCTGGTGTGAATGGACTCATACCTCAGCAGGGCTGAGGAATTGCTGAAGGCCTTCCTGCACATAGGGCAACTGAGCGACGTCTCCCCCATGTGGACCCACCAATGGGCCAGCAGGTCGAAGGAAAGAGCAAAACCTTTCCTGCACTCGGGGCAGAAGAACGGCCTCTTCTCAGTGTGGATCCACTGGTATCTCAGCAGATGAGAAGAACTGCAGAAAGCCATCTCGCACTAGGGGCCGGAGATCAGCCTTTCCCGGTGTGGACCAACTGGTGCGTCTGCAGGCAGAGGAATCACTGAAGGCCTTCCCACACTCAGGGCAGCAGAAGGGCCTCTTACCCTCTGTGGACCCATTGGGGGTTCAGAAGCGTTTGAAATTTCACAGTATCCTTCTGATAGGAGGGAGACCAGAATTGCACAGAATATTCCAAAAGTGGTCTAACCAATGTCATCTACAGCCACAACATAACTTCCCAACTCCAATACTCAGTCAGAGGATTGCGAAAGCTTTCAAAACCCACAAAAAACAAACAGGAAAAAATGAAGGGTCAAACCGAAGTTTTGAGAGTCAGCTTGGAAGCATCAATGAGAAATCGGCGGACTGGGTTTATTGGGTACCCGTTCTCCTTAAATAAACCAAATACGTATTTCTCTTGTGCTTTTCGTAGTTTCTCTGTGCTGCAGTGTGTAGTGGCTCGTTGAAATAATGTCCTGGTGCAGCTACGTTTGTGGTGTTGGAATGATTGCTTCTGTGGTTAAGTATTTGGTTTGTGGGTGTTGTTTTTCTGTAGACGCTAGTTTGAAGTTCCCCATTGACTGTTCGCACTACTATGACATCTAAAAATGGCACTTTGTTGTTGTTCTCCTTTTCAAACCAGGAGCCTGCGCTCAGGCCATGGACTCACCACTTGGAACACTAAAATAGACTAGTCGAAGGACACCACTGAAGACTAAAACACCAAGTCGAAGATTCACTCCACTCCATTTACTCCATCCAAGAATTCCTGAACACCAAAGACACTAAGATAGAAGAGGATGGAATAATGTTGTCCTTTGACATAACAGCCCTATTCACATCTATTAACATCAACGTGACCAAAGAAAACTGAAGACACTAGTCCAAGAACCAAAGACACAAACACAGCACCAACTTCATCAGCAAAGACAGCACTGTCCAGCTCGTGGAACTGTGCATTATCACCCACTTCATATTCAGTAACAAGCCCTACAAACAAATCAACGAAACACCCATGAAACCACCAGTATCAGGATTCCTAGCAGAAGCAATAATGCAGAGACTCGAACAAACAGCCCTTCCAACGATTCAACCCAAACTTTGTGACCGCCACTTTTATCATCAAAAAATGAAACAAATTAGAAGAATCCTACAACACCATCAACAATATCCTTATTGGCATAAAACTCACAAAAGAGGAGAACAACAACAAAGTGCCATTTCTAGATGTCACAGTAGAGCGAACAGTCAATGGTAAATTCAAAACAGCGTCGACAGGAAAACAATACATATGAACCAAGGACTTAACTACAGAAGCAAACATCCCTACACATACAAACAAATCTGCATCAGGACATTATTTCAACGAGCCACTACACACTGCAGCACCCAGGAACGACGAAGATCAATAAATAACTGTACAGCGCATTTGAGAAGGACGGGTAGCCAATCGACCACCGGGAAAATGCTTCCCTGACCGGGAATCGAACCCGGGCCGCGGTGGTGCGAGCACCGAATCCTCACCACTCGACCACCAGTGAGATGCGGCTGCGTAACGTCAGCCCTACTGAAAGTTACTGCTGCCTCACAGCGCCAGAGACCCGGGTTCAATTCCCGTCTCAGGCGACTGACTGTGTGGAGTTTGCACGTTCTCCCCGTGTCTGCGTGGGTTTCCTCCGGGTGCTCCGGTTACCTCCACAGTCCAAAGATGTGCAGGTTAGGTGAATTGGCCATGATAAGTTGCCCGTAGTGTTAGGTAAGGGGTAAATGTAGGGGTATGTGTGGGCTGCGCTTCGGCGGGTCGGTGTGGACTTGTTGGGCCGAAGGGCCTGTTTCCACACTGTGAGTAATACAATCTAATCTAAAATCGAATCTGGGCCGTGGTAGTAAACAGGCTATCACCTGTGCATCCAACAATGTCATTTCTTGTATCCATTGCTCCCGATGTGGTCTCCTCTTCATTGGGGAGACTGGAGAATCCTCGCAGAGTCAAGACACAGCCCTTGAGGGAACATCTCCAGGACACCCGGAACAATCAACCCCATCGCTCTATGGCCCAACATTTCAACCCCCCTTCCCACTCTGCCGAGGACATGCAGGTACTGGGCCTCCTCCATCGCAGCTCCCTCCCCACCCGATGCCTGGAGGAAGAACGCCCCATCTTCCGCCTCAGATAAATTCAAACCCAGGACATCAATGTGGACTTCACCAGTTTCCTCATTTCCCCCACCTCAGTTCCAACCTTCCAGCTCAGCGCTGTCCACATGACCTATCGGACCTGCCAATCTCCCTTCCCACCTATCCAATCCACCCTCCTTTCTGACCTGTCACCTCCATCCCCACCCCCATTCACCTCTTGTACTCTTTGCTACCTTTGGCCCAGCACACCCCGACCCCCAATTTTTCTCTCCACCCTGGAGGCGTCCTGCCTCAATTCCTGATGAAGGGCTTTGGCCCGAAACGTCCATTTTCCTGCTCCTTGGAAGCTGTCTGACCTGCTGTGCTTTTCCAGCACCACTCTGATCTAAACTCTGGTTTCCAGTATCTGCAATCCGCACTTTCAACGACCCAATAAACCCAGTGTGCCGATTTCACATCAACAAACTGACACTAGCATTCACAACGTCTGCAGAAACCCTAGCCACATTACTTTACATTAAAGACATCTGGGAAATGAAGTCCAGACAACTCAACGCTCTCAGTATCACGGTAGCCCACAAACCTACCAACACACTTAAACAGCCCCTAGTGAACCTGAAATATCCGATACAATCAAGCAGTAAACGAATGTTTTTTTACAAAATACCATACAAGGAAATATATACATGAACTCTGCTGCACAGTTCTCTGTGGCAAGAAATGCTGGGATGAGATAAAGAAGTTTTTTTTCAGCCAAAACGAATCGGCACTGACTGGACAGCCATTTAAAATCAACGCTGTCAGCCCAGGATGGAAGATCCAACGGGATGAACAGCTTTCTTATTTCCTGAAGATTTACCAAGCTGAGACTTTGTATTGGTGTTTGTTGAAAATGTGTTGCTGGTAAAGCGCAGCAGGTCAGGCAGCATCCAAGGAACAGGAGAATCGACGTTTCGGGCATAAGCCCTTCATCAGGAATGAGGAAAGTGTGTTCAGCAGGCTAAGATAAAAGGTATTGGTGTTTGTTCCCTTTCCACTCCCAGGAGCCACAGTGGTTGGGGCGGTGAGGTGGGGAAAGTGAAATGTGCGCATGAGCAGCGTGTGGAGCTCTTTCAGGTTCCCCTCCTCTGACAGCACTGTGACGTGATTCTGGTGTTCGCAGGGACACTTACTGATGCGAGACAGTGAAAAGAGTCTCGTTCTGCAGATCAGGAATTCAAACCGTATGCCGGTTTCAGGACAATGAGAAAGATTAATTGGGGTATGTGAAGAAGCTGTGAGCTGCATTTCAAACAGGTAGGTGGAGTCAGATGCGTCATCCATTGCGCCCCTGGCACTGTGCGTACCTGACGCCGCCATGCTGCAGAGTTCTGACGTTAACACGGACATGCGCAGCCATGGGAACATTCACAAGAGGAACAGCCAAAGGTAATCACCATCACTACTTCCCTTCCATAGTCCCAACTTTGTGAAGCAGTATGTTTCACTGGCAAATAAAACACCTTTGTTCTCAGGTGCCTGCTTCATTTCGATCACGACTTCACGCCCCTCACTGTTCTCGTCTCATTTCCAAACACTTGGCTCATTGCCTCAAAAGCTGTTCTGTGGGTATCTGCTTGTTCCACCCTGACAGACAGTGGGTTGCAGATTCCCGACCAGTCCCAATGTGATTGAAATATTTCAACCCCTCCATTGATTTGCATCTTTAAAAAACCGTTGGAGCAATCTCCCTTGCTTTTTGAGACAGTTCTCAACTGTAGTCGGCAGGGTTCACACCTGCGTGGGGAAACCGCAATGGATTTCATATCCATCACAACTCGGTGATGGACATGAATGCATTCACCACTCGGCCCACCAACACAGAACCACATTGACAGCTTCAATTCCTAGGTCTATCGGCCTGTGGAGCTGAGAAAGATTAAACCATTGTAGAGTTTGTTTGAATTCAATCACTTAACACGTTTCGAAAGGGTTAAATATCTGCAAATGGCGAGTCTGGGAGTTTCATCCCTCAAGATGAAATGGACGTTCAGTTTAAAACAAAACCAGAAATTGCAGGACCAACGCAGCAGGTCAGGCAGCATCTGTGGAAAGAGAATCAGAGACAACATTTCAGAACTCTTTTCTTTCTCATCCAGGTACAGCCAAACCTGCTGAGTTTCTCCAGCAGTTTCTCTTTCTGTCTCGGAGTCTCAGCATCCGCAGTCCTTCATGTTAGAATTTAAATCAATTCAGAAACCCCTTTGTGCTTGCTCAGTGGCGAAGATTTCCTTTTGGGAAACATTTTGTTGACACCTTCGCAGCCAAGAAAGCGGTAGAAGCGAGATCAAAAAACACTCCGCCCCTGGGTGTTGTCGAACCACCAACCTTTCGGTTAACAGCCAATTGCGCCACAGAGACAGGACGCGGAGCCAGCCGCACCATCTCTTTGAGGAATTATGAACTATTCAATTCATAATTCAACCTGCCCCGCCCAGAATTACCATTGTCTTCTATCAGTTTTACTTTTTCATAATAAAGCCTTGGCATTCATTGTGGAGACATGGGGACAGTCTGATCCCATCATCTGCAGGCACACCCATGTCACGAGGAAGTAGCCCCCCCTCCCCTACACCGTACCATCGCCCTCCGAGCCTTTCAGTGTTTTGCCTCTTACCGAATTTTCTCATTGTCCCCGAGCCGACAAGGGGTTTGAATTCCTGATGTGCAGAGAATTCTTTCAATGTCTGAGATCAGTTCATGTCCCGAGAATATCAGAGTCAAACCCACGGCCTCTTAAACAAGGGGACGATGTCTGGACTGTCTCTCTAATTCCAAGAAAGCGGAAGGAGCGAGATCAAAAAACGCTCCACCCCTGGGTGGTCGCGAAGCACCAACCTGTCAGTCAATAGCCGAACCCGCTAACCAATTGCACCACAGAGACAGGAAAGCAGCATTTGTGCATAACAAACACTTGGAATACTGCAGAAAGCCAACGGGTCGAGCAGCATCTGTGGAAAGGTAAACAGAGCCGACGTTTTGAGTGAGCTACTGTTTTTGTTCAGAACTCGAGTTTCCTGCATGGCAATGAATTCCCAGGCGTGAGTAAACGTGACTTTATTGAGACGGGTTTTGTGAAGTTTGAGCGATAATGCAACCAACAGAAAGTCTTTTAAAATCGCCAGCGAAAAGCATAGTCAGCCGGATTCCAACCTGGGGCGGGGGAACCCCAAAGGGTGTCTAAGGTAGCAACGCAAATGTTCGGCCACAATTAGAGGCCTCAAGTTGTGGCCTAATATTTCTTATGGAATAGTTCCAATAGGAAAGGTGAGTCATGGCCGCGTCATAACCCCAATGTTTCCTGTTCCCCTGGATTTGATCAGAACAGAGGAGCAGATGGGAAACTGAACTGAAATGCATAAAGTGATGAGAGGTAGAGCGGGTGGGAAATATCCATTTCTATGTAAAGAGAGATTAATAATCAGGGCCGAAAATAAGGAGCCACTTCAAGAAATTTGAGGTTCATTCAGCAAAGCTAATGTAGAACTGTTCACAAAAACTTGAGATGAAAGTCTGTCGTGTTATTTTAATGAGGAGTGTTGATGATGCTAATACAATTGATAGGATGAACGTAGTTTGGTAAATTTATTTGGTAACACTTCTGTTCTAGCCCTGTGAGCGAAACCTGGATCTGACAGAAAAAAAGGGACAATAACAACATCGGTCTGAAATTGGCTACGTGACAGAAAACAGAGGCATCATTAACAGTGGCTTTTGACCTGGAGAAGGTTTCCAGTGAAATTAGATTGAGGCTTGAGGTATGAAAGATCAAGGTAATTTAATTAAAACAAGGAAATGCTGTTCTCATTTGCAGACAGTGAAATGATTACAAGACGCAGATTAAATATTTCAGCAAGTGATACGAGGGACTGGGAAGATAAACATTATAACTTGTGAACAACAATGTTCTGGAGCACAACACACACATTCAAAGGCCGATAACATTCAGGTCCTAATTAATCAAGTGTCACTGTCAGATTGTATTGTGGTGATTTTTTGCTAAACATCCACTTGCATTGACCTGCTAATAGAGTGACAAGCCGCATCCCTGCCAGTCCAGGATAGAAAATCCGATAGGATGAACGTTTGCTTATTTTCTGAAGATTCACAAAGCTGAGACTGGATTTTGGTGTTTGTTCCCTTTCCACTCCCAAGAGCCGCAGTGGTTGGGACAGTGAGTTGGGGAAAGTGAAATGTGCCCGTGAGCAGCGTGTGGGGCTCTTTCAGCTTCCCCTCCTCTGACAGCACCGTGACGTGACTCTGATGTTCTCAGGGACATTTACTGACGCGAGACAGTGAAAAGATTCTCATTCCTGCAGATCAGGAATTCAAACCGTATGCCGGCTTCAGGACAATGAGAAAGATTAATTGGGGTGTGTGAAGAAGCTGTGAGCTGCATTTCAAACATGTAGGTGGAGTCAGATGCGTCATCCATTGCGCCCGGCACTGTGCGTACCTGACGCCGCCATGATGCAGAGTTCTGACGTTAACACGGACATGCGCAGCAATGGGAACATTCACAAGAGAAACAGCCAAAGATAATCACCATCACTGCTTCCCTTCCATAGTCCCAACTTTGTGAAGCAGTATCTTTCACTGGCAAATGAAACACCTTTGTCCTCAGGTGCCTGCTTCATTTCGATCACGACTTCACGCCCCTCACTGTTCCAGTCTCATTTCCAAACACTTGGCTCATAGCCTCAAAAGCAGCTCTGCGGGTATCTGCTTATTCCACGCTGACAGGCAGTTGGTGGCAGACTTCCGGCCCCTCCACTGATTTGAATCTTAAATAAGTACCTGGAGAACAGTCTTCCTTTCTTTTTGACGACATTTCTCAACTGCAGTCGGCAAGGCTCACACCTGCGTGGGGAAACCGCAATCGATCTCAAATCCATTGTAGTAAACACTCAACCCACGAATAAAGAACCACACTGACAGTTTCATTTCCCAGGTCTCTCTGCCCGTGGAGCTGAGAAAGAGTGAATTATCGCTGGGTTTGTTTGAATCCAATCACTTCACAGGTTTCGAAAGGGTTAAATATCTGCAAATGGAGAGTCTGGTTGTTTCATCCCGAAAGATGAAATGAACTTTCAGTTAAAAACAAAAACAGAAATTGCAGGAGCAACTCAGCAGGTCAGGCTCCATCGGTGGAAAGAGAATCAGAGACAATATTTCAGAACTCTGTTTTCTCCCACAAGTTCTGCCAAACCTGCTGAGTTTCTCCAGCAGGTCCTCTTTCTGTTTCGGATTCTCAGCATCCGCAGTCGTTTATGTTAGAAATTAAACCAATTCAGCCTCATGTACAGGAATGAGAATCCTTTCAAATTCCCAAAAAATTGGCAGAGATTTCAAGGCATTTGAAAAAAAGAGTAAGTGACATTAGGTAGAATATTTTCTTGTCCCTGTCTGACCGTGACAAGGAGGCAGATTCAAGAACACAAAAGGGAATTCAGTGGTCATGTTCAAAGTAACAATGTGGAGATTTACAGGGAGAAGGCGAGAGAATGATACGAATAGAGACTCTCATTTACTTGCTGTGTAGAACCAGCAGAGCTCAGGTGGGCCTCCAAGTGCGCTGTGACACGTGTCGTGATTCAGAGTGAACTCACAGTTCAACCAACGGAAGGTGGTAGTTTAGAAAAAGTTTATATTTACACAATCTCCTCACGTTAGCGCAACAACAAAATGGTTTAATTATCCGCCAGTGGAGAGAGCCCTGTTCCTGCAGAAGGGACAAACAGCTGGCTCAGGGATATCAGTCCACATTACTTTCTTTTCCGCCAGTTCAGAGGGAGAACATTGGAGGGACAAAGGAGTGAATAACGATCTGTGTCGGAGGGTGACTAACTGTTAATGGAGACTATTCCTGGGGGAGTTCGGTTCCAAACATTATTGAACTCGATGTTGAAGACTTGAGGGCTATAGTCTCTCCAAGTGGAAAATGAGGCGTTGGTGTTCCATCTGGAGCTTTACTTTGCTGGAACACTGCTGCATGCCTGAGATGTTGGCCAGGGAACAGTGACAGGCAACCAGAAGCTCAGGGACTTTTTTGCGGGCAGAACCGAGATGTTCTGCGAAGCAGTCACCCAGTTTATGCTTCATGCTCCGTTGGGGAAACGACACTGTGAGCAGAGAATGCAGTAGACTAATTTGTGGCAAATGTGCAGGTAAAGTGCAGCTTTACCTGGCAGGTATGTTCGAGCCCTTGAGTATTCAGGAGTGAGCAGGTCAATGTGCAGGTGGTACACATTTGGCTGAGGAAAGTGCCATGGGACTATGGGAGGTGGGTGTGGGGTGTTGAGAGTGAAGGAAGAGTGGACCCAAGGTGTAAGCCCTGCCCATTTACCTCCTCTCATATATAAATCCGTGAAGTTGAAAGAACATTCCATAGAATGATTCAGTACTACGTGACTCACGAACTAATTTGTATTCATGTTCCGGGGCTTGCTTCATTATTGTGTCACAGCAGCTGCAGGCCATCACCGGGGGCTAGCCCTATGACGTCATGGTGAGACTGGAAGCCCCTGGACAGTTTATCAAAGAAACCTCCCAGTGGGTCAGGGCAACCCTGCTTCGGGAAGCACTGGGATGGCCAACCAATGTCAGTTTAGATGGGGAACACATCCTCGAGGCAAATTTCCCTTCCTTCTACTTAAAGTTCAAGAGCCCTCAGACCGAAATTCCCAGGTAAGTTTGGAAGAATTTTTTCCAGGTGTTCGCAAAGTATGTCGAAGAGCACTTTGTTAAAGTTTGAACGTTGCGAGTGTTGAAATTGTGTGATTCTGAGCGAAATCACAGTTCGAACAAACAGAATGTGCGATCTTAGACAGAGTTTATACGATTTGCACATCGGCGATATGTCTGCCAGTGCGTGATGGGAGCATAACCCAGAAGGGAAACCATCTCTCCTATTCACTCAATGTCGTCTTTAGCAGCTTTCCCGTATAACGGCGCACTGTTCTGCATCTGCTTCCCAAAAATCTTCGACATAATTATTTCACATCGATCTCCTGGCCCAATGTGCACAGTTGAGATGACACACTCGTGGAGGTCTGAGTGCTCTTCTCCTGTTCTCTGTACCCTCTGCTGAGGAGGGCAATGCTTGTCTCTGGTCATTCCGGTGTCAGAGAAAAGTTTAGAACAAAACGGTTTAATTTTCTGCCAGTGGAGGGAGCCCGGTTCCTGGGGACGGGCAAACGGCAGCAGGGAGGCAGAATGAGAAGCAGCAGTTCTGGAAACTCTTTGCCGCTTGCAATTCTTAGAGCAACGTCAAATGCAAGACTCAGCTGGTTCAAGAAGTAGGGCGGGGGTGCACGGGGGTTCGATGTATCACTCTTGGTCTAGGGGTATAATTCTTGCTTTAGGTCTTCTATGCAGACTTGCGAGAGATCCCGGACAAGCCCTCATTTCATGACTTGTGCCAAAGTGTTTTCAAAATTTTCTCAAAAAGTCCCTTCATTAAACGAGGTTGGGCTCCTTGGAGTACGAATGGTGCAGAAAGCAGGGAAGTGAAATGATTGTAGACAGCGTTAAACAGGTTGACGGGAGTGGTGCGATGTTTGAGGAATGTCAGCGATGAAGCTAGATTGGAAAATGAGGACAACTCTCCTCGGAGAACGGATGTTTGAAATCTGGCCTGAAGGAACTTTTCCAAGTCATGCGGGGTCTCGACAGAGAAAGTAATGTAGTCAAAATGCTCCCACGCCTGAAAGGATCGGCAGAGTTTTAAAGTGATGAGGAAAAGAACTAAAAGTGGCATTAGGAAGAATGCTTTCGTACAGGGTGTGGTTGGCGTCAGCAAATCCCGATCTGACATTTACACAGAGGCAATAGACGCAAAAGGGAATTCGGTGGTCATATTTAAAGTAACAATGTACAGAATTACACGGAGAAGGCAAGAGAATGATACGAATAGAGACACACATTTACTTACTGTGTCGACCCAGCAGAGTGAAGGTGGGCCGCATGGCGTCCGTCTGCGCTGTGACACATGCTGTGATTCAGAATAAAATCACAGTTCGACCAACAGAATGTGGGAAGTTAGAAATAAGTTTATATTTACACAGGGTTTGAGTGTCGGAGCTGAGTGACGCAGCGGGAGCGTGCAGGATTCCTAATCCAAAGGTCGGTAAATCGAAACTAACCGCAGCTTTACCATTTGTAATGTCACGCTGTTGTGTATCTTGCCTTTGCATCTACTTCCTGAGTGTCTGAATGCCATCTATCATACCGATGCACTCGTGAAGCTCACACGGTTCAAGTTGCACGCTTTTTGGAAGTCTGAGTGGTTTTCTCCTGTGCTTCGTCGGTTTTCTATGAACTAAATCGGAAAGCAACTTCTCTGCGATGCCAATGAGCTGATAAAGTTGAAACGCATGCCTTGCAGTAATTCGCCACGCCGGTTCGGACGTGAATGACAAGACGATCAGCATGTCAGAAACCGCATCACCGCTTAGACACAGTCCCCCAATATTAATATGCATTTCATGGGTTTTGAATAATCTCAGAGAGAGAGAAGTGACAGACAGTCGCCGTGGACTCGATGGGCTGAACGGCTTCTGTCTGCGCGAGAATGATGCTACGTGTTTATGCCGTCCCACTGCCTGTCTCTGGGACAGAGAGGCTGAGGGGGCAAAACTGGTTCATTTTTAACCGTCCCTTCCGTGTTGGACTGCCTGCAGTCCCTCAGCTCAGGGCCGTGGGGATGACTCTCAGTGAGTGAAGGTTTCACTCGGATTCTCTTCATCTGGGACACTTGGGGCTCAGATGTTAACTGCTGCGCGGTCGCAGCAAAGAAAGCGATGCCCACTTTGCAATAGACTTTCTGTAAGATCGCTGCGTGAAGACGATTTCTGAACACCAAGAAGGCTGCACAACAATGGATTCAGTTGAATTTACCTGGACGAAGAGTCTTCGGTGTCCATTTCTTTCTACCCCGCCAGCACAGCATCTTTCTATCTCCGATAACAGACCTTCGGAGAAAGTTCACAATCAAAGTTGCTCACGTCCCACACTTTAGTTTAACTGATACCTCTCACCCCAAGGGATTGAGAAAGAGAGAACAGAAGAGCATATGGACTCTTCTCTCCCCCGCCCCTCCCCCCCCAGAACAACGTGCAAGTAGAAACAAATTGGTTTAATTATCCGCCAGTGGAGATAATCCAGTTCCTGGGGATGAGACAAACATCAGCGCCCGAGGGACAGAATGACAAGCAGATGTTCTGGAAACTCTCTGCTGCTTACAATTCTTGGAGCAATGTGGAATGTATTTCACACTGAGCAAGTTTCAGCTGGCTCAGAGTCTCCAGTGTACATTGCTGTCTGAGTTTATATTTGCACATCGACGATATGTCTGCACAACAGCACCTGACACTACAGCAGTGAAGATCTTTTGACGTCATTCTCGAACGTGCAAGTCACACGCCAAATGAAAAGGTGAATACTTCTCAGGAAAAGCTGCCGCGAAATGCAGGAGAATGGCACAGCGGGTGCATGCTGGGATCATAACCCAGAAGCGAAACCATTTTCTCCTATTCACGCAATGTCGTCTTTAGCAGCTTTCGCGTAGAACGGCGCTCTGTTCTGTTCCTTGCCTTGTCATCTGATTCCCAAAACTTAGGGTATCTGAGCTAGATATGTCACATCGATACACAAGTCAAATTTACACAGTTGCGCTGGCACCCTTGTGGAGCTCTGAGTTGTCTTGTCCTGTTCTCTGTCGGTGTGTCCTGATCTCGTGTGAAACCTCTTCTCTCAGATGGCAATGAACCGGTGAAGTTGAAGCACATGACTTGCTGTTTTAGTCCATTTCCTGCAGTAAAGAAACCAACGCCCGTGTAACAAAAGATTTTCTGCAGGATTGCTGTGTCAAGGCAAATTCTGAACATCAAGCAGGCTGCACAAAAAGGCACTCGTATCAATTTATCTGAGGGAAGAGTCTCCGGTGTCCATTTCTCTCTGTCCCGACAGCACAGCATTTTTCTGTCTCTTCGTTAACAAGACCTTTGGAACAAGGTCAAAGTTGCCCATTTCCTACGCATGACTGTAACTGACTTATCCTGCCTCACACAATAGTGAGAGAGAGAGAGCAGAAGAGCGAATGGGCTCTGCCTTCCACCAGCACAGCTTGCAAGTAAAAACGAAATTGTTCAATTATCCACCAGTGGAGAGAGCCCGGTCCCTGGGGACGGGACAAACAGCAACGTCCTGGGAGCAGGGAGACAGATTGAGAAGCAGATGTTCTTGAAAGTCTTCGCTGCTTGTAATTCTGGGAGCAATGTACAATGTATTTCGTACTGAGAAAGTCTCAGCTGCTTCAGGAGGTGGCTGCATCCATGGGTGGTGGCTCGTTCGTCTGGGATATGATTCGAGCTTTGGGTCTTCTTGCAAATGCTGCCGTATGAGAGTTCCCGGGTTCCAATCCCAGGCGAACCATCATTCCTTAAATTGACCTGAGCAAAAATGCCCGATCAATTTTCTCAAAAAGCCGCTTCGTTAAATATGATCGGACTGTCTGAATTAGGGACGGCGCAGAGCTGCCATTGATGTGAACACGGCGAAGGAAAACACGTGTTCAAAGTGAGAACAAGTATTGCAGATTTTTCGCCCGCACAATCCGAGTCTAAACCAATCCTCCACCTGTATTACGCTCAATTCTGACGGTGACACTTCAGGAAGCGGGGAATTGAAGTGAATGCAGACGGCGCTGAACAGGTTAACGCGAATGGTACCGTCCTGAGGAATGTCAGCAATGAAGGGAGATTGGAAAGTTTGGGGCAGCTCTCTTTGGAGAACAGAGGGCTGAAAGCTGGCCTGATTGAAGTTTTCCAGGTCATGAGGGTTTTAGACATAGGAAATAATGCAGTGAAAATGCTCCCAGGTCTGAAAGGATCGCGAACGATTTGGCAGAGATTTAAAGTCATCAGGAAAATAAGTAAAAGTGATATTAGGAAGACCGTTTTCGCACAGGGAGTGGGGTCAGTAAGTCGCTGTCTGACAGTGACAAAGAGGCAGATTCAATGGACACAAAAGGGATTTCGGTGGGGCATGTTCAATGTAACAATGTGCAGATTTACAGGGTGAAGGCGACAGAATGAGACACTTATTTACATATTATGTTGAGCCAGCAGAGCTAAGGTGGGCTGCATGGTCTCAGTCTGCGCTGTCACACATTTTGTGATTCTGAGTGAAATCGGAGTTGGTCGAATAGAACGTGGGAAATTTGACAACCGGTATATTCTGCCCAACAGGATACTCCATCACAGCAATGAAGGTGTTTTGACATCATTCTCGAAGGTACAGGACACAATGCAGATTCAAAACTGAGTATTCCTTTGAATCACTGAGTAATTTGTTTACAGTTATTCAGTTGAGGTGAGCGGAGTTGCGCATTGTGAGCCACTCCAGTTGATAGGTCGAAGCCGTTTTCTCCTGTGTGATAGTCCCACCAGCACTCCAATTTGCTGTGCTTCCAGTCAGTAGATGCAGATTACTATCCCACACGGATACACGGGCCACGATGACCCAGCTGTGGTGACAAGCTTGTGAAGGTCTGAGAGCTCTTCTCCTGTCCTCTGCTAATCCTCCTCTGCTAATACCTTGAAAAAACAGATCATTGCTGTCAGGGCAGGGCAGGAAATAGGATAAGTGAATTCTAGTTTGTACCGGACAGCCTTCCCTATCTCCTACCCGAAATCTGTCTCCCATTTCCTCCACCTTTCAATGGATTCCAACTCGAATTCATCCATCCATCCTCCTGTTTTTGCCCAGCTCCCCTCACCGGAATGCGCTGACTCTCGGTTCAGTTTCTTAGTCACTTCTTGCCATTCCCAGTATACTGCCCACATCTTTATTTAGTTTTTTTAAAACAGAAACATTTGCTGATGCCAGCATATGAGTGTAATTGCGCTCATGCTCCAGATTCTCTCTCGCGTCATTCACAATAATCTGCACTGCACATGTGCAAAGAAGTGGATGCTGGAAGTGGGTGGGACGCATTCACCAACTCCCCATTCAATCAAGACCCAATCATGCCCACAGGGCCCCCTGTCCATTCTCTCTCGCTATCCCTAGCTTCCCCCCTCTCACACACATGTCATCCTCTCCGTCCATTCTATCTCCATACCCTACGCCCCCTGTCTAGTCCAGTCTCTCGTCCACCCTCTGCCTTCCTCCATCCAGTCCCTCTCCCTACACTCATTCTCTCTCTCCTCCCACTCTCTGCTCCCCTCCATTCTCTCTCTTTCCCCACCCTCTGTTCTCCATCCATTCCCTCTCTCTTCCCCCGCCCTTTCCTAACATTCATTGTTGCTCTCTTTCTCCCCCACCCTCTGCCCCCTTCCATTTTCTCCCCACGCACTGACCCACGTCCATTCTCTCTCCCCACACTCTGCACCCCCATTCTCTCTCTCTCTGTCAAACGCTCTGCCCCCACCCTGTGCACCCACAGTTTTTCTCTAACTCCAATGCTCTGTCCCCGGGTCGATTTTTCTCTCTCTCTCTCTCTACCCCCAGCCTCTGTTTCCCGTCCAATTTCTCTACCTGCACCCCCATCCACATCCTTTCTTGTGCCTCGAGCCCTCTTTGATCACTGTATCAGCCCTTCTCAGGATAGAGAGAGCGTGGATGGTGATGACTCTACCTGGGAGATGGGAGGGTGTGGTGTGAGAAATGGCTGATCTTTCACATTGAGAATCGCTAAAATGATATTTTCAAAAACATCAAAAAAGTTTGAAAGCGAATTCAATTATTGTTTTTAAAAGCTGCATTTTTCTGAAACTTGCATTGAAATCTGTGCAATTAGGCCACAGTTGAGGACAAGCTGTAAGGATGGAATGGCCAATTCCTCGTCTTGCGAAGTTGGTTCAGATTAATTAGAAAGAGAGTCATAGAGTTGCAGAGCAGGGAAACAAACCTTTCGGTGCATGCCAACCACCTATTCTAAATTAATCTGGTGATCCATTTGCCACCATTTGGCCCATCTCTCTCTCAACCCTTCCTATTCATATTCCCATCCAGATGCCTTTGAAATGTTGTAATTGTTCCAGCCTCGACCACTGTCTCTGGCAGCTCATTCCATACATATACCACGCTCTGCATGAAAATGTTACCAGTTCGGTCCCATTTAAACCCCCTCTCACCCTTAACCTATGCCCCTCCAGTTTTGGTTTTCCTCTACCCTGGGGAAAAGACATTCACAAATTGAGCAGCCAGGCAAAATGCAAAAGGAATAAATTGTTGAGCTCCAGGAAAACAAACAAGTCTGACTCCAGCCTTTTTTTCTCACCGATTGGCAGTTGGACCAGCATCTCCACTGGGCATACTGCGCATGCTTCTAGATGTCAGGAAGCATTGCACATGTACGCTGGTGACAGCAAAATACTACGAATGCTCTTTGCTGTCAGCGGAAACGGCACTCAACATTCTTGATCGACCAATGGGAAGCCCTGAAGGACCGGAATGAGTGTGGTCCTCCAGCCATTGAGAGCCTCCCCACTATTGTCGGAATGCGGAAGTTGGACCATGCGCTTGTGAAAGTGTTCCTGCTCCTCTCTCTATGCATGAAGATTGAACTTCATCCCAGACTGCAACTTCTTTCCTCTGTCCAACATCTGTGAGTACAACATACTCTTCTCACCCCCTTTTCCATTTTATTTTTTCACTCTGGTGTTCAGTTCTTGACTTGCAGCAAAGTTGGTTCAGGTATGTGTCTTAATTGGCAAACACATGGTAAATGTAGTAACGCAGTTTGAAATTATAGCCTTTCCTATGAAATAAAAACAGAAAGGAGGTACATTGTTTAAATGGTGATATATTGGGATGTGGAGAAAGTGAGGACTGCAGATAACGGAAATCAGAGTCGAAAATTGTGGCGCTGGAAAAGCACAGCTGGTCTGACAGCATCCGAGGTGCCGAACAGTTAATGTTTTGGGCAAAAGCCCTTCATCAGGAATGATGTGTGGATGTACAAACGTGCCTCAGCTACCTACTGCTCAGGCTTTCTACTCCAGTCAATGCCAGTTGTCACATAGGTGCAGCAAGCAATCAGCAAGGAAAGTGGTATATTAGCAAGAGGAATTGAGTTCAATGTGGGGGTACCTTCACGTTGTTTGGGAGATGTTGAATATATTCAAAGCTGAGTTCATCTGACTTTTGAATGTCAAAAATAGTTATGGGGGAAGGCAAGAAATTTAAAAAAATATATATTTTTATTAGAAACCTTTTCAAATCTCTCACAACACCTCCATATACAAAAAAGAACAATACCAAAATACAGAAAAATAGCAGCACAACAATGTCATATTATGATGCTATTAATAATGAGCTACCTATTATTCTACTAGAACAAACTTAGCTTAAACTAAACTACAATCAAATTGAATAAAAATAAAATTAAACATAATTTAAGTTAATTTGAATTCTATCACATTACTTTATTCTATTTCACTCACCACACCTCCATTAAGGCTCCCATCCATGGGAGCACCAGTTATTGCACACGTATTCTTTTCACCTAGCCTTGCCCTCCCAGGGCCCCATGAGCGCCCAGACTGATTCCCACAGTTATACCACGGTTCTGATTAATACTGCTGATCAGTCTGCATCAATATAATTTAGAAAGGGCTGCCACGTCTTGTAAAACTACTATTTTGTGGTGCACCATATTTGTGAGGTCATCTTGGGGGCGATGCTCCATCACCAGCATATGCCACCCCATAAGCCCTGGGGGGTTTTCCAACGTCCAATTAATTAAAATGTTGTTCCTTGCACAGTGCATAAGAATGTTACAGTCTGTTCCTGTGTTCTCCGAGAGAAGGCAAATTTGGCAACCCCTGAAGAAGTACCGGATTCACTTTAACTTTAATCCCTCAGGATGTCCTTCAACTCCCTTACTATAGCACTCCAGTCTCTCTGGATCTTATAACATGACCAATAGCAGTGTGTGAGTGCCTATACCAATTTTACATTTGGATCACCCTGGTGATGTGCCTATCTTGAACTTAGCTAGCCTCTCTGGCACCATATAAGCCCTATGTAAAATCTTCAATTGCATGCCCTGTGCTTTGTTATATATTGAAATTTCCCTTAGATTTTCCCATATATATTGCCATACTTCTAATGAAATATCCTATCCTCGCTCCCGATTCCACATGCTAGAGAGTCCCTCCACATCCCCTAAGGTATGTCCCTTCTGTAAATGATACAACGTACTAACTGAAAGAGCACCTGAACACCAGAGTACTCTTTATTCCACATTTGACCTGTAATGCTGAGCAAGGAGCGTGGTATTCCTCTGTATATAATCCCTTGGCTGAAAGTACCGGAAAAGGTCCCTATTAGACAATGCATATTTCTGACTGAGCTGGCTAAATGACATCAAGACCTCACCCTCGAATAAATCTCTCAGACAGAAGATTCCTTTATTCTCCCATGACTTAAATCCGGAGTCCATTGCCCCAGGTTTAAATCCTTTGGTTGCCACCAGTGGGGTAATCAGTGAGGTCTTCAGCCAATTGCCCTTGTCTTGCCTCATTATCCTCCAGGTTTTCACTGGATTTAGAATGATTGTACTCTTACACTGCTCGGTCTCGGATTTCATCTTATCAATGAATAATAGATTAACTGGGGGACATCTCGACTGCAATGCTTCAACGTCAAGCAAAATCGACCCCGAGTCCCCTCGTGCCCAGTCACACACATATGCTAAGAAAGCGCTTATTTGATATCTCTTCAAGTCCAAAAGGTCCACTCCTCCTCATCCTGTGAGAGCTGCAATTTGGTAAACTTAATTAAGGGGCGGCTGCGACACAAAATAAAAGAACCTAGCCAACCATTGAGCCTCAGTAATACTCATCTGGGTAGCAACAACAGGAGCATTCTCATGGGGTACAACAGGCGAGGAAGAACATTCATTTTAATCAGAGCTATTCGGCCTAACCTTGATAACGGTAATTCGTCCCACTGCTGCTTTATCCTCTCCAGTAATTGTACATAGTTAGCTTTATACAGCTGGTGGAAGGCAGGGGTAATAAAAATTCCCAAATACAAAAACCCTTTTGACGACCATCTAAACAGGAACTGCATTCCATCCTTCAGATCAGGCACCTCCACTAATTCTTCCCCTCCCCCATCGGCATAGCTTCTGATTTTGTAAATTTGATCTTGCAGCACGAAAAACTGCCAAATAAATTAATTGTTTGAATCAATCGAGGAACGGACTCCTCCAGATTGGCCAAGAACAAAAGGACATCATCAGCATATAGGGTAATCTTATGTTCCCCCATTCCCACTCCTGGCGCCATTGTTTCAGTGTCCCTCCAGAAAGCCTCAGCTAATGGCTCAATTGCCAAGGTAAATAGCAGCGGTGAAAGAGGACACCCTTGTCGACTACCTCTCCCAGGTTTTAATTTATCTGACTTTTTGCCGTTTGTGATGACTGCTGCCTTAGGATCATGATACAATACCACCACCCATCTAGCAAAGGTTGTCCCCAGACCAAAGCGCTTGAGGACCCCAAACAGGTATAGCCATTCTATCTGGTCAAATGCCTTTTTTGCATCTCGGAAGGCCACTGAACCCAGGATCAAACTTTGCTGGCATACCTGCACCATGTTCAGTACCCTCCTGATATTGTTGGAGGAGCTACGGCCCTTAACAAAACCCATCAGATCTTCTTTCACAATACAGAACAACACCTTTTCCAACCTCAGGGCCAGCGTCTTGGGTAGAATTTTAAATTCTACATTCAACAGTGAAATGGGTCTATATGAAGCACATTCTTCGGGCTCTTTCTCCTTCTTTAAAATGAGGGAGATATTAGCCTCCCTAAGAGAGGGCGGAAGATAATCCTGTGCATATGAATAGCTATACATCCTCAGAGGTGGCTCCACCAACACATTAATGAATTCCTTATAGAATTCACTTGGGAATCCATCTGACCCCAGTGTTTGCCACCTTGGAAATGCTTTATTGCTTCCTGCACCTCCTGTCTTGTCATAGGCCCATTCAACAGGAAACATGTTCCGCGTTTATACTAGGGAGGTGCAGGATCTCAAAGAAGGCCTGCATTCTCGCTGCACTGTGTTCATCGCCCTCTGACTGATATAACTCTGCAAAGTATTGATGAAATCTAACATTAATCTTCGTTAACTCACGGGTAACTGTGCCAACCTTCTATCTAACATACATAATAGATTGGGAAGCATTTTTCTTTCTAGCCAGATATCTACGTGGCTTATCTCCAAATTCAAACAATCTTTGTTGAGTAAAGCAAACCTTTTTTTTTCCAGTGTGTGCAATGAGTTGGGAGCAGCCCGGAGAGCTGCAGCTTGACCAGTGAAGGCCTATTATAATATACTTCCTCAGCTATCTGCAGCCGGGTCTCCAACATCTGTTGTTACTCCTTCCTCTGCGTCCTTCTTGTCGTTGAATAAAAAATAATCAGGCCTCATAAATATGCCTTAGTGGCCTCCTCCAGTATTTCCGGATTACTGGCCGTATCCGAGTTGATATCCCAGATGGCTCTGAACTCTTGTGATGTACTCAACAAATTTGCTCTGCCTTAACAGGAATGGGTCCATGCACCAGTGTTGTGCATCCATTCCACCACTCTTGATTTTACCATCTAAATACAATGGCACATGGTCCGAGACAGCTATATTGCCAATTTCACAAGCCAATGTTCTGTCCAAGCAATCCAATAGCATTAAAAAGTGTCAGTTCCCATGTGGTACTTGTGTGGGTTGGAACAGAAAATAAAGTCTCTTCCATTAGGGTGGAGATGCCTCCACTCAGCCACTAATCCCAACTCCTCGCACATCCCCACCAACTGCTTAGGTTGCGCAGGTGTACCTGCCTGGCCCCTTGGCACCCTGTCTACCTCGGGATCTATTAGGCGATTAAAATACCCTCCAATGACCATGCGGCGTACCCCAAGACTCATTAATTTAGCAACTGCATCAATTAGAAATTTAAGAGCGTGCCCGGGGGGGCAATACACATTCAGGACGCCATACTCTTCTCCATGTATGAGAGCTTTAAGAATGACGGACAGTCCATGTTTGCCCTTAATTGGCTCAATTATCTGCAAAGGGAGGTTCCTTCTTACCAGTATAGCCACTCCTCTACAGTTGGCGCTAAAGGAGGAGAAGAATACCCTATCATAACCTCCTTGCTGCAGTTTCAGATGTTCCTTATCAGTTAAATGAGTCCCCTGCAGCAGGGCGATGTCCACCTTTTCCTTCCTGAGGCTTGACAGCACCTTCTTTCTTTTAACGGGGGAATGGCTCCCTTTTACATTCTAGGTGCACCACCTGAACGAATCAGTAGCCATGGTCATCCAGGGCAGCCCGTGGTTTCCCAAGAGGAGGAAGCTTATCTGAGGTGCAGTGAGCAACAAAGACATTAACTCTATAAAGTCTAAAAACTGCTCCTATTAAAAACTCCTTCCTCTGCGTCCTTCTAACCACCACATATAACTTAAGCAAACGCTCAAATAACCCCCACTTATGTAGAGATATCTTCCACCCCCCGCCCCTCCCCACCCCAAACCCCACCATTGCCACCATCCTGGCTCCTTCCCACTGAGGCTGTGCCCCAAACGCCAGGCAATTCACAGATTGAAAAAAACATGTTATTTACATTCTGAGAGTTAACAATGGTTACCCATGTCCCCACACCCCTTCTCCATACATCTTAAGCACAGGTGTAGCCACCCCCAATCAAAAAACAAAAGGACAGCAGTCAAAGAAAAGGCCCCACACAATACGTAACTGACCGATATACTAAATAATTCCAGTTTTTTTTTGTCAAGGCAGTACGTATAAAGCCGATAACCACAAAAAAGGGGCAAAAAAGTAACATTGTCTGTAATGATGTCCCTCCCGCCTTCACCCCGACTCGATTTCTTTAATTCAGAGAACTCGCAAAGTCCTTCGCCTTTTCTGCGGAATCAAAATTATTTTCCGTCCCTCCATGAGTGAAACGCAATATGGTCAGGGACCTCAAGGAATATTGTGTATTCAGATCCCTTAATTTTCTCTTAACTTCATCAAATGCCCTTTTCTTAATCCAGGCTCCTGAGAAGTCCTGAAAATATATTATTCTTGAGCCTTTGTGCATTAAAGCCTGTGGATCTCTTCCCAGTCTTCTTGCTGTTTCAATCACTAACTGTTTTTCTTTATAATGCAGGGGCGCACGAGGACCACGCGGGGCTGTGGGTCCGACACGGACCTGCGCATTACGATCCGGTGGGTCCGCTCCACACTCAACAGGCCCGACTCCATCTCCAGCCCCGGGAATCCAATAAGGTCTTCGCCTTCCTCGCATTCCGGAAGACCCACGAGCTGTTAGATATTTCTTCTACTTTAGTTTTCCAGGTCATCCACTTGCTCCTGAAGGACCCGAACCTGGCCTTCCAGCGTTTGGATCCTTCCTCCTGAGACCTCCGCCACAGTCTCCGATGCCACGGTCCTCCCCTCCGCTGCCTATTCTCTTCGGGCCAACATTTGAATTTCCTGCTCCATGCTTTTCCAGCGTGGCAGATAGTGGTTCCACCGCTGCTTCAATCTTTTCTCAGAGTTTGGCAAACTCCAAGAGTAACTGCTGCTGTGCCATTAAACCCAAAGGGTCTGCCCTGGGAGTTTGAGCAATGGCTCCAGGCGCCCCCGATGCAGTAGGGGAGTGCCCTGCCTGCTGCACCCCTGTCGGCCCCTTTCCTTCATTTGCTTTCATTCTGGTCCTAAAGCTGTCAAACCACAATTATAGCAGCTCCTGACGTTCATTTCGTTTATATTAGCAATTGTTTTCTCCTACAGATGGTTAATGAGGTGGGGGGAGGGGTAAAAGCCCACCTTGCCGGGGGTATGGCACAGAGCCCAGCACAGCAGACCACTCAAACCACCGCCATCTTGGATTTCCAAGAAAATGGTTTTAAGAGCAGTACAGACAGCGACCGGGTCATACAGCACAGAAACAGACCCTTCGGTCCAACTAGTCTTTGCTGACTATGTTCTCAAACCCGACTTTGTTCTCAAACTCAAGTAGTCCCGTCTGCCAGTGATTGGCCCATCTCCCTCTGGACCTTTCCTATTCATGTCCATTTCCAAATGTCTTTTAAACATTGTTCCTGAACATGCATCCACTACTTCCTCTGGACACCCATTGCACACACAAACCACTCTCTGTGAGAAAAAAGTGGAGCTCTTCATGTCTTTTTAAAATCGTTCTCCTCTCCCCTTCAAAATTTGCTCCCTCATCTTGAAAGCCCCAACCGAGGGAAAGGACACCTGCCTTTCACCTCATCTGTACCCTTCATGATATTATAATCCTCTATAAGGTCACCTCCCAATCTCCTCTGCTCCAGTGAAAGAAAACCCAATCTATCGACCTGGATGTAGGTATATTCATATTCAGTTATGATGTGTTCAGTGTTGGTGCAGGCTCAAATGGCCAACTCCTGCCCCCAATTCTCTCACACTGTGTTCAGGACAGCATTAGGAGATTGAGAAAGGGGAGGGATAGATATCTTGTTTCTTTTTATTTTTACAATGCACTTGATTCCACAAATAAAATCAACAGGTACAAGTACAGCACATGCAGTATTCCACATTGCAGCTTCAAGGTTTTGTGTCCTCTTCTTCCGCGTTGGCTCCAGCACATTCGGCTTCCTTCCCCCCTCTCCCCATCCCCGTCCTGAGCCGTTGATGCTTCCATTGTTTATAAAATCAAGAGAGGGATGGATAGGGTAAATAGACAAGGTCTTTTCTCTGGGACTGTAGAACTATAGAGTAATAGGTTTAGGGTGACGCGGCCAGGGGAGGGGGCGAGAAAATTAAATGGAATCTCAGGGGCAATTCATGCAGAAGATGGCGCGTGTAAGGAAAGAGCTGCCAGAGGAAGTAGTAGATGCTGGTATAATTATGACACATTTAAAAGGCACCTGGATAGGTTTATGAATAGGAAGGGATTAGAGGGATATGGGCCAAATGCTGGCAAATGAGACCAGATTCAGTGAGGATATCTGGTCAGCATAGACCAGTGGACCAAAGGACCTGTTTCTGTGCTGTATATCTGGATGACTCTGGTTTGCCACGCCAGTCTGTTCAATTTCTCTCTGGTGTCATAGCCTTGATGTCTCATTCTAAAACTCCCCCACCCCTGTGGGGGCACGTTAACCATTTTGTGTCTGATTGTTTGCCAAGAAGTTGCATTGCAGGTTCATCCTGAATTTACACACTATATTTTTACTTCCAAAAATCAGAACTGCTCACTCTCAACAGTATCCCAATGTCGTGGAAGATATTAATTTTCAGGTGGAGATATCCAAAATTCAGAGAGGTGTCAGTTGTGACTGTTTTGCTCTTCTGTCCCTGTCAGATCCTGAATCAGCACTTTCAGGAGAATTAGAATGGGGTGAGAACAGAGGGAGAGAGAGAGAGAGTGGGATGGTGCTTTCAGTTTTGTGGAATAACAAAAGAAAAGAATGTTCTGCAGAAAGTAGAATTGCTTGTTCTGAATTTCTACCCTGGACTGACAGTGATGACTTTTGTAATCTCTTTTCAGAGTATTTGATCTGAAGATGAAATTTCCAAATCAACAGATGAAAGGCTTATGCCTGAACCATTGACTCTCCTGCTCCTCAGGTGCTGCCTGACCCGCAGTTTTCGACTCTGATTCTCCAGCATTTGTGAGTCACTCAATCCACCGGGACTGCAACAATTTTCAACTGTGATCCAATTGGTTCCTGTTTCAGTACGTTTTCAGCATCATTGGGACTGGAAGAGAGCCCCTCCTGTTGCAGCAACGCACTGAGTGTGGAGCCTGAAACAGTTATCTGGCCTGGAAAGAAGAATTCAAGGCAGGGAGGGGACATACAAGCGTTTCTGTGCAACTGTAGCTTCGGCCATGGAGAAACCATGGAAGTGTGGCGACTGCGGGAAAGGCTTCTATGTCCCGTCTGCCCTGGAGACACATCGGCGCAGTCACACCAGGGAGAAGCCATTCTCCTGTCCTGAGTGCGGGAAGGTCTTCAGTGATTCCTCTGCCCTGCTGAGGCACCGGCGGGTGCACACAGGGGAGAGGCCCTTCAGCTGCCCTGAGTGCAGGAAGAGCTTCAGCTATTCCTCCGCCCGGCTGAGGCACTTTAGGGTTCACACAGGGGAGAAGCCCTTCCCCTGCCCCAGATGTGGGAAGGCCTTCAGCGATTCCTCTGACCTGCTGGCCCACCGGCGGGTCCACACCGGCGAGAGGCCGTTCACCCGCTCTGTCTGTGGGAAGTGCTTTACACGCTCTTCCGACCTGCTGAAGCACCAGCGGGTCCACACTGGGGAAAGGCCCTTCAACTGCTCTGTGTGCGAGAAGGGCTTTACCCAGGCCTCCCACCTGCTGACACACCGGTGGGTCCACACTGGGGAGAGGCCGTTTGCCTACCCCGAGTGTGGGCAGAGGTTCACAATGTCCTGCAGCTTGAACAAGCACCAGCGGAGGCACCAATGCTCCCAACAATCAGATTCTGCCAGTAACGCTGCTGAGGGTCACCCCCAGGACTGAACCTCCTGCCCTTTCTGTCAGTGGGGTGAGTGGGAGAGTTGGTAGGCTTATTTTTTGTTTTCTCCTGTGGGAGTGGAGGGGGAAGGGGGGGGTGGTAGCTCAGTGGTTAGCACTGCTGCCTCATAGCGCCAGGGACCCAGATTTGATTCCATCCTCAGGGTGACTGTCTGTGTGGAGTTTGCATGTAATTTCCCCCTGTGTCTGCGTGGGTTTCCTCTGCGTGTTCCAGTGTCTTCCCAAAGTCCAAACGTGCGCATGTTTGGGCGAATTGGCCAAGCTAAATAGTCCCATAGTGTCCAGGAATGTGTAGGTGTGGTGCATTAGTTAGGGGTAAGTGCAGAGTGATAGGGTAGGAGAATGTATCTGGGTGAGTTACTCTTCAAATGGTCGCTCTGAACTTGTTGGTCAGAAGGACCTGTTTCCACAATGTAGTGATTCTATGATTTTGTGAACATTGCTTCCAGTGGGCGCTGCTGCCCATTAAGCCCAGGACCCGGACAAACCTAAGACCACAATACCATTGGAGCAGAAGTTAGGATATTTTGACCCATCAAATCTGCTCCACCATTTTGTTAGAGACAAAATAAAAAAAACTGCAGATGCTGGAATCTAAAATAGACAAGCAGGAGACTGGGCACAACAAGGCAGGCTGACCAGGAGGTGGAGAAGTCAGCATTTCAGGTATTACCCCTCAGGACTGAAGAAGGGTTCTACCCGAAACGTTGACATCTCCATCAGAAATCATTTATCAGGATGTTGTTAGAACTAGAGGGCAGGTGTTTAGAGTGAGAGGGGAAAGATTTAAAATGGACCTAAAGGGAAAGCTTTTCATGCAGAGTTTGGTGCGTGTATGGAACAAGCTGCCAGAGGAAGTGGAGGAGGCTGGTAGAATTTAAAAGACATTTAGTTGGGGACATGAATAGAAAGGGTTAGAGGGATTTGGGCCAAATGCTGGCAAATGGGACTAGATTAATTTAGAATATCTGGTCAGCGTGGACGAGTTGGACTGAAGGATCTGTTTCCGCGCTGTACCTCTCTATGACTACTGGTCCTGATGTAAGTTTAGAATTGAGTAACTTTGAATAATTCAATCTTGTTGAATTCACCTCCTGAAAGGTTTCAAATGAACCCCTACAAGCGATGTGAGTTAACTACGCCGAGTTGGATAAAGTATCCCATCAAGTTCAACACGAATGCGCAGTTCAAGAAGTCAGAGGTCACACAACACCAGGTTACAGTCCAACAGGTTTATTTGAAATCCCAAGCTTTGGGAGCATTGCTCCTTCATCAGTGCTGCTCCTTCATCACTTCACCTGATGAAGGAACAGTGCTTCGAAAGCTCATGAGTTCAAACCAATCTACTGGGATTGTCACCTGGTGTTGTGTGAGTTCTGACCTGTCCACCCCCAGGACCTCCACATCAGAGTTGACGAATGAGATCAGATTTTATTCAGCATGATTTAGTGAGATATTCATCTCGATATCCTTTTGCCTGAAACATCGATTCTCCTGCACCTCGGGTGCTGCCTGACCTGCTGTGCTTTTCCAACGCCACACTCTCAACTCTGATCTTCAGCATTTGCAGTCCTCACTTTTTCCTGGTTCCTGTGGAAACTCAACACTGAGAGAGTTACAAAGAGACGCCAGTCATAGAGTAGTATAGCACAGAGACAGGCCCTTCAGCCCAATGTGGTCCATGCTGACCAAAATGTTTGTCAACACTAACCTCATTTCCCTTCACTTGGCCCATATCCTTCTAAAGCTTTCCTATCCATGTATTTGTTGAAACGCCTTTTCAATATTGTTAATGTACCTGCTTCAACCACTTCCACTGGCAGCTGTTTCCCCAGGCGAACTGCACTCTGTAAATATTTTGCCCCACATCTTTTCTTCCATCTTTCTCCTCTCACCATAAAAACGCGTCCTTGGTCTTGAAATCCTCCCCCTAGGGAAGAGACAGTTACCATTAACCCAAATCTACCCCTCATGGTTTGAAAATATTGCCTCTCAACTTCCTCTGCTCCAGTGGAAAAACATCCCAGCCTATCCAGCCTAAATTCTAATTTGATAATAATGGCAGTGATGATTTTGGCTGTGTGTGTGTCAAGGATCTCACATTTCTAAGCCAATGCTTTGCCTCTTACGTTCACCTGATTTTAAAACGAATGGCACCCTATTCATTTAAAATGTCCATGTTTTCTGTGTAAAGTCGGTCCTGGTCAGGAAATAGGCAGTGGTGTCTTATATTCCCGTAGACTTCTTGTGACCGGGTTCATATGCTCTGTTTTGAGATTACATTAGATTAGATTAGATTAGATTACAGTGTGGAAACAGGCCCTTCGGCCCAACAAGACCACACCGACCCGCCGAAGCGAAACCCACCCATACCCCTACATTTACCCCTTACCTAACACTACGGGCAATTTAGTATGGCCAATTCACCTAACCTGCACATCTTTGGACTGTGGGAGGAAACCGGAGCACCCGGAGCACCCGGAGGAAACCCACGCAGACACGGGGAGAACACGCAAACTCCACACAGTCAGTCGCCTGGCTGGAGGGTTTGAAACAGCCTGCCCTGCAATTAACCCCTCTATGTCAGGGCTTTCCTTCTACAGGCAGAATTAATTGTCCTTTTGTCACACTATTATTAAACAACATTATCTTGCCAGTCCCAAGAAACAACTTATTGTGTTGCCATCTTCTTCCCATGGATGTTAACTCGCAGAAATTAAGCCATTTATCGTATTGAATCTGCTCTGCCATTCAATCATGGCTGATATGTTTCTTAACCCCATTCTCCCTGTAACCTTTGAGCCCCTTGATACTCAAGAATGAGTGAATGGTGGAGCAGACTCAATGGGCTGAATGGCCTAATTTCACTTCCTGTCGTGTCACAGTTTCTCGTCGGCCCTTTCGTTTCTTGGTCCAGAAAGAGTTATTGTTGACTCGTGAAGTTTGGGAAGTTCTGGAGTTTACAGGTGCACACCACGCTCCTCTCTGCCTCCTCCCAGAATAACGATTCCTCCTGAGATACTGGCAGTTCTTGAGATCTCTGAATATCCCGGAATACAAATCAGTGTGTCTGGAAGTCTCTGGTGCTACCCTGGAACAGAAGGATTATGGGGAGAAAATTCAGAAATCCGAAGAGCAAAGAGACTTGGGACTTCTAGCCCAGGATTCTCTCAAGGTAAACTTACAGGTTGAGTCAGTAGTTAGGAAGGCAAATGCAACAATGGCATTTATTTTCACAGGACTTGAATATAAAAGCAGGGATGTACTTCTGAGGATCTTTCAGGTTCCAGTCAGGCCACACTTGGAGTACTGTACACAGGTCTGGGCTCCATATCTCAGGAAGGATGTACTGACCCTGGAACATGTTCAGAGGAGGTTGATGAGAAAGATCCCAGGATTGAAAAGCTTAACATATGAAGATCATTTGAGGACTCTGCGTCTATACTCAATGGAGTTTAGACGATGACAAGGGAACTAATTGAAACCTACAGCATACTGAACAGCTTAGACAGAGTGGATGTTGGGAAAATGTTTCCATTGGTAGGAGAAACGAGGACCCGAGGGCTCAGCCTTCAAGTAAAGGGAAGACCTTTTGGACCGGAGATAAGGAGAACTTCTTCAGACAGAGAGTGGTGTACCTATGGAATTCACTGCCCCAGAAGGCTGTGAAGGCCAGATCGTTGAATACATTTAATATGGGGATAACTAGGTTCTTGAGTATCAAGAGGATCAAAGGTAACGGAGAGAATGGGGTTGAGAAACTTATCAGCCATGATTGAATGGTGGAGCAGACTCAATGGGCTGAATGGCATAATTTCTGCTCCTATAATCTGATGATATGCTGATTTGTGGAGGGGTGAGAATGGGGGAAAAGAGATAAAGAGGGGAACACAATTAAAGTGAAGCTGGATACAGATACATAGGAAATACAAGAATTGTACGATAAATTTCAGACCACATAGAAGCACTGGCACACAGAGGGATCTGGCCATATACATCTCCAAAAGTGGCAATACAGGCGGGTAAGGTGATCAAGAAGGCACACAGCACGTTTGCCTTGAGTGTAAGAGTTGGCGAGTTATGTTACAGCTATTTATTCCGGTCACATTCAGAATATTGCGTGCAGTTCTGATCCCTACACTACCAGAAGGACATGGATGCTGTGGGAGAGGGTATAGAGAAGGTTCACTAGGACACTGCCTGGTCTGGAGGTCTCATTATGAGAAGAGAATGGGATAAACCTGGATTATTTTCACTGTAAAGATGGGGCAGAGAGATGACCTCACCAAAATGATGAGACACACAGATTGACTGGACGGGGGCGGCGTGGTGGCTCAATCATTAGCACTAATGCCTCACAGCGCCAGGGAAACTGTTTCGATTTCAGTCCCAGGTCACTGTCTGTGTGGAGTTTGCACATTCTCCCTGTGTCGATATGGGTTTCCTCCGGTTTCCTCTCACAATCCAAATGTGTAGGTTAGGGTGGAGTAGCTATGCTAAATTACCCCAATGCCCAGGGATTGGAAGGTTAAGTTGGATTGTCCGTGTTAAAATTGCCCCACAGTGTTCAGGAATGTGAAAGTTAGGTACATTAGTCAGGGGTAAATGTCGAGTAATAGAGGTAGGGAAATGGGTCTGTGTTGATTATTCTTTGGATGTTTGGTGTTGGGCCAGATAGTCTGTTAGATAGTCAGAGGCTTCCTCCCCCCACCCCCCACCCCCAGGGTGGAAAGGTCAACTACAAGAGGGCAGAAGTTCAAGGCGAGAGGGGGACAGTCTGAGGGAGAATTGAAAGGGAAGATTTTTCACACAGTTGGATGGTGGATGCCTGGAATGCACTTCCAGTGGATGTAGTGGTAAGAGGCACCTTAGCAACACTGAAGGTGTATCTGGATAGACACATGAATGGGAGATGAATACAGGGACAGAAACCATGCATCGGCAATAAATAGCAGGTCTAAGTTAGGATTAAGAATTGGCACAGGCTTGGGCGGGGAGGGGATAGGGGGTAAAGTGAACTTTCAAAAAGCAGGGGATACCTGTATGCTGATGAACGGGTGGGTGGAGGCTTAGGTGGAGCATAAACACTAACAGAGGCCAATTGGATCGACTGTGCTGAAGACTCAATGGGACAGAGACAAATGCATCTATTTCAGATCTACCTGCACTTCAGCCGCTTCTGGACTGTTTCCGTAGGGAAGGTGCAATCCCAGGCTCAGAGAGCATCAGCCCCCACTGGAAGTAAAGTGGGTGAGAGAGCGGCCATTCAGCATAAAGGAACCCCTTACCCCTCCCACTTCACCCACTAAACGGGGTTCAAGATGTGACTCTCAGCAGCGGTAACAGCAGAGTCCAACCCGAATCCCTGCGCCATCTCACTTGTGAAGTTGCTGGTGTCTCCACAAGTTGCACGACTGGGTGAAGCCCTTCCCACACACTGGACAGGTGAACTGCCGCTCCTTGGTGTGAATATGCTGGTGTTTGCGCAGGGTGGAGGAATCACAGAAGTCATTGCTCCACACGGAACAGGTGAACGGCTTCTTCCCAGTGTGGACGCGGAAGCTGGGCAGCAGGTGATACGACTGGGTGCAGCCCTTCCCGCACACAGAGCAGGAAAACGGGTTCTCCCCGGTGTGCATCCGCTGGTGCGGCAGCAGGTGGTGTGACTGAGTGAAGCCCTGCCCACACACGGGGCAGATGAACGGGTTCTTGCTGGTGTGGACCCTCTGGTGGGCCAGGAGGTGGTGTAACTGAGTGAAGCCTTTCCTGCAGAGTGCAGGGGAACAGCCGCTGCCCAGTGTGCAAACGTCGATGAATCTCCAGTGTAGATGGCGAAGAGAAACCATTCCCACACTCCCCACATTTCCACGGTTTCTCCATGGTGCAGGTGCCCTCGTCTGTCTCAGACCATAACAATCAGTTGAAAATTCACTCACGCTTACAGCAGGTGTGTGGTGTTACTGGTGAACCCTCTGATAATTGGAACACTCTCATTCAGTCTGTAAAGCTTGTTCCAGTCACTACTCTGGTGTGAGGGTATGTGAGACTCTGAGTTTCCAGTCACACTGACGTTTAAAACCTAACTAAGCAGACAGACCTTCTCCCCTTTGTTTTAAAGGCCATCAATATCCACGTCCTCGTGAAACAAGTGACTGTCAGACTTTAATGTGATGTTTGGTCTGAGATTTCTGCCGCCAAATTCTTCTCTTGTAATATTCCTGTGAAGAGATTGCAAAGGTCATCACAGTCAGTCCATGAGAGAAAATCTGAACGTAATACGCGTTACATTGGTACATTCTTTCCTCTCTTAATCCCAAAGATCTTTGTGTCGATCTACATGTAACTGTAAACCAACAGGGTTATGGGGCAGACTGCATACCTCCACGAAGAGTTCACATGGACTCAAGTTGCTGAATGGACCTCTGTAGTGCAGTATTGACACTCTTACTAAAGATCTACAATATGCTGCAGTACGATATTACAAGCCCAGAAACAACTGCAAATCAGACAAGGACCTTTCAGAAGTTGGACCATAAACTTCTGAAGCTGCTGCTGCTCTTCCTCTCTTTCTCTCTGAATGAGGATTGATCTTCACCCAGACTGCAACTTCCTTCCTCTGTCCAAATATTTGTGAACACAGCCCTTTTTTTGAAGGATGGCATGTTTTCTGATCATCACAATTAAAGGGGTGTCTTCCTCCTGATATGCAAAGGGACGGTCAGTCAGGGGAGGGCAGGGTCACGTCTTGTTGTTGTTGTGTGGAATCTGTGACAGCTGCATCAATTCATCCTAACTCCTGTACTCAGTGCTCTGACTGATGAAAGCAAGCATGCCGAAAGTCTTCTTCACTGCCCTGTCTACCCATGACTCCACTTTCTAGGAGCTATGAACCTGCACCCCTACATCTCCTGGTTTGAAATACTGCATATGAAACTGATTTGGTGCTTGTTGGTATGTGTTATTATTTGGTGCTTATCTCGACTCTAATTCGGTATTTTATACTGAATGCCATGACTGATGAAGGCCACTGTGCCAAAAAAGTTCTACCTGTGACTCCACTTTCAGAGAACTGTGAACATGTACTCCAAGATCCCTCTGTTCCACTACACTCCTTAAGGTTCTACCATTCACCATGAAATTCCTACCTTGATTTGACTATACAAAACGTAAGACCTCACACTTATCTATGTTAAACTCCATTTGCCATTAACCTTAAACCTATGCCCTCTCATTTTGGACTCCCCCACCCAAGGGAAAAGACCTTGCCTATTTACCCTACCCATGCCCCTCATGATTTTATAAATGTCTTTAATGTCACCCCTCAGCCTACAAAGCTCCAGGGAAAATAGCTCCAGTCTATTCAGCCTCTTCCTGTAGCTCAAACCCTCCAACCCTGGCAGCATCCTTGTAAATGTTTTCTGAACCCTTTCAAGTTTCACAACACGCTTCCTGCAGCAGAAAGCACAGAATTGCATGCAGTATTGCAACAATGATGGAACCAATGTCCTCTCTGAAGAGGATTTTAAAACAATATTTATAACTGCAAGCAAATCGGGTTAGTTGGGCATGACTTTCCCATATCAGTTTGTTTTGGTTGTCCTTCATTAACCTACGCTTTATAATATATAAGAAAATATTTTGAGGGATGGGATTGTTGCTAGCACGTCCAACATTTGCTCCCCATCCCTCATGGCCTTTGGACCGAGCAATTGGCTACATGCTTGAATGCAGTTGAGAGTCAATCACATTGTAGTAGGTCTGGAGTCACATGATGTGAGCGTGTGCACGCGTGTGTACGGTTGTGAGTGGTAGATTTCCCTCCCTAAAAGAACACTTTCACAACACTCTGTAATGATTGGACAAAAACAACAGTTCTGGCAGCATCTATGAGGAGACGACAGTGTTACTGTTTTGAGTCCGGTGGCCCTTCAAAATTAGGCTGGATTCAAAACATTAACTGTTTTCTTTCCACAGATGCTGCCAGACCTGCTGCATTTCCCCAGCAATTGTGCCTTTTGTTGCTGATCTCCAACATCTGCAATTCATTGTCTTAGCCAATAATGGTTTCCTGGTTGCCAGTACAGAGACAAACTCTCACTTCCAAATCTTTTTATTCATTGAAAATAAAGTCCACTAGCATCCATGATGGGATTTTAATTTTTGTTCTCAGAAGACCGAGATCTCTGGGTTACTTAACCAGTATCACTACATCACAATCTTCCCTTCACTGACAGTGACATTGACAATCTTGTCCTGAATATTTTTCTTTATTCATTCATGGAACGTGACACTTCGTCTCCTAAAAAATAACCAAGTGCCAATTCAAAGGGTAGTTAAGAGTCAACCACATGACTTTGGATCAAGAGTGACACATTCACCAAACTGGGAAAGGACTGAAGATTTCCTTCCTTCAAAAAAGGTTATTAGTGAAGAAGATAGGTACTTATGACAATTGATAAGATCACCAAAGCAGCGATAAGTTTATATTCCAGATACATAAATTGATTTCAAATTGCATCGGGGCCATAGCAGCATCAATTTGAAACTGCAGATGTTAAATCCAGGAACAATTCCCAAATACCACCAACTCCCTACAATCTCTAGGCTTCCCAACACTGACTGGTCTGTAATTGCCAGTTGTATCCTTTTCCTCCTTACTATTTACTATTCAATTCAGCCCATTGAGTTGACTCTGCCATTTATTCAGATCACGATTATTCTGGGAAACATTTACTCCATTTTGCTGCCGTTTCCCTATAATCCTCAATTCACGTACTGATTAAAAAAAACTATCTCAGCCTTGAATGCACGTAACATCCCAGGCTCAACAGCCCTCTGTAGTATCAAGTTCCACAGATTTACTTCCCTCAGGAGAAATTCCTATCTGTCCTAAACATGCAATCTCTTATTTGGAGGTTACTTCCTCTGGTCCCACTTTTCCACGTCTCGCCTGTCAAATCTCCTCAGAATCTTGTCCGTGACAATAAGGTTACCTCTAATTCTTCTAACTTCTAATAAGCACAGGCCCAACCTATTCAGTTCTCCTCATAAGATATTTTTTCCATCCTGGTATCATCATGGCCAACCTTCTCTTGACTGCCTCCAATGCCAATATATCTTTCCTCAGGTAAAGGGCCCTAAATTGTTCGCAGTATTCAGTTGTGGCCTGACTAATGGCTTACATAAAACCTCCCTACATTTCTACTCTATTGAAAAGGCCAACCTCCCATTTGCCTCCCTGTTACTCACTGAAATTGGATGAAGAGATTCGTGGATGTGTTTCCAAATCCCTCTATTCTAAAGCTTTCTCCATTTAATATTCAGTTCTTCACCTCCTGACAAACTGCATTACCTCATTTCCCCATCGACCAAGCTTACGCTCATTTGCTTAACCTGTCTATATCCCTCTTCAGATATCTAATGTCATCCTCACCACCTGCTTTCACATCAACAGTCTCTTCTGCAAATTTAGCAATAGTACCTTCACTTTACTTATCCAAGTAATTCGTATATATATTGTAAATAATGTTGGCCCCAGCGCCTGATCCCTGTGGTACACCACCAGTTACAAGTTGTCATTCTGAACATGCCCCTTACCACAACTGTGGTAGTTAGCCAATCCTCTATCCATGCTAACATACAGCCTCCCAACACCGTGGGCTCTTTGCTTACTACTTCATGAGATGTGAATATCATTGGCTGTGCCAACAACTCTTCCCAAACTGACCTTGAAAAGGTGGTGCGGAACTGCCTCTTAAATTGCTTCACAAATATGGTGTGGATTGTAACAATGTTCAGGAGTGAGTTCCAGCATTTTGGTCAATAACAAAGGAACAATGCGATATATCTTGCAGTCGGAAGCCTGTGTTCACACTTGTTTGTTCTTGGTGGTTGAGGTCATGACTTGGAAGGTGCTTTTGAAGAACCACCACTCATGCAATCAAGCCAGACTGATAGATTGTGGCCCGAGACTCTGCCATTTTGACTTCCCTCATCAATCTACATTCTTTCCAGCGAAGTTTCAGTCTCAAACCGCCACGCAATGCCTTCTGTTACGGCTTAAAAGATAAGAATATACATGATTACCAACCGTATTTTGGGTTGTATAAATCTTTGCCTGCCAGAATTATTTTCCAAAAGACTTTAATTAAACTGGGTGACTGCATGAAATGGTTTGTTGGTCAGACTATAAACATCATCCTCAAAGGAGACAATGCCAGTAATACCATTGAACTCGTCTTTTTGTTTAAAAAGCACAAGTTCTTGATTTATTTTTACAACTTACTGGCATTCACACCTGCACATTCAATGTCAAACTCAGACAACATAAATGAAATTACACCATTAATTTTGTTTTACAACAATCCAACAGATTAATTAATAATACATGGTGAATACGAAGGCTGATTAATGTGAAATTAAATTTGACTGAAAATGTAAAATCGAGAAGAGAGATAACAAATGGGGGAAGGGCAGAAGGCAAGAAATGTAGCATCATAGAAGGTGCTCCTCCAGGGAGTGTATTTTACCAACTGCAACTGCTAAATATAAACAAACACTCTGACATGATCCTCCGGTTTTAATGTAAACCATACTCCCATACAGGAGGTACCATTTAAATAAGTTAATAGATACAAGCCTTGAGCCAATCCAGCCTCCAGTCGGGCCCCCCGCTTCTTGGAGCTCGGAGAGGGGTTCCCACTCATTCATTCAACAGGAGGCGGCTCAATTTATTGTAATGGGCACGGAGGGTACAGTGGTCGCGTCTCATGTTGAGGAGGAAGCTGTTTCGTCTCATTCAACAGAAGACGACCTATCTACTAGAGTTTTTTTTTGTGATGAAGCTGAAGTCTCCCATAGAGCCCTGAGGCTCAGGTTCAAATCCCACTGCTCCAGGGTGTGCAATAACATAACTGCCCAAGCCACGTGCCAATTGGCATAGGGATAAGAAAATTAGGGAAGTAAACATGTCAACCTGTTCAATGCTATCTCCAATCATTTCACTTCCTGTCCATTCGTACTCCAGTAAGCCCAGCCTCGTTTAACGAAGGTTCTTTTTGAGAAGTTTAATCGGGCATTTTTGCACAAGTCAAGTTAAGAAATCCGTGATCCCTCGCAAGACTGTGCGGAAGACAACAATTGTAATTCTCGCGGGGAGGCTGAATTATGAATTCACTAATAGCCTCCCCTAAGCGATGGTGCAGCCCACGCCTTTGCCTGTCTCTGTGGCGCAATTGGTCAGCGCGTTCGGCTGTTAACCAAAAGGTTCGTGGTTCGAGCCCACCCAGGGGCGGTATGTTCGCTTTTCTTCCTTGGCTTCGAAGCTGAACGCTTTTAATGGGGTCAAGAAAATGTTCCCCAAACGGAATTCCTCTCCACAAAGGGGTTTCTGAATTGAATTAATGTCTAACGTAAGGGACTGCGGATGCTGAGAAACCGAGACAAAAAGAGAAACTCGGCAGGTTTGACAGTGCCTGTCGGAGAAAACAGAATTTTGAAATGTTGTCTCTGATTCTCTTTCCACAGATGTTGCCTGACCTGCTGAGTTCCTCCTGCAATTTCTCGTTTTGTTTTTAACGGAAAGTTCATTTCACCTTTTGGGATGAAGCACCTCGACTCGCCATGTGCAGATATTTAACCCTTTCGAATCACTGTGAAGTGATTGGATTCAAACAAACTCTGCAATGATTCACTCTTTCTCAGCTCCACAGGCAGAGAGACCTGGGAAATGAAGCTGTCAGTGTGGTTCTGTATTCGTGGGCCGAGTGGCTAATGCGATGGACTTGAAATCCATTGCGGTTTCCCCACGCAGGTGTGAACCCTGCCGACGACAAAATGAGAAATGTCGTCGAAAAGAAAGGGAGCTTGCTCCCCGGCTTCTTCTTTAAGATTCAAATCAGTGGAGGGGGAAAAATATTTCACTCACATTGGGACTGGTGGGAATCTGCAACCCACTGCCTGTTCGGGTGGAACAATCAGATACCCACAGAGCTTCGTTTGAGACTGTGAGAAAGTGTTTGGAAATGAGATTAGAACAGTGAGGGGCTTGAAATCATGATCGAAATGAAGCAGGCACCTGAGGACAAGGGTGTTTCCTTTGCTTCACAAAGTTGGGCCTGTGGAAGGGAATCAGTGACGCTGATTATCTTTGGTGGTTCACCTTGTGAAGATTCCCATTGCTGCGCATGTCTGTGTTAACGTCAGAACTCTGCAGCATGGTGGCGTTAGATATGCACAGTGCCAGGGGCGCAATGGATGACGCATCTGACTCCACCTACCTGTTTGAAATGCAGCTCACAGCTTCTTCACACACCCCAATTAATCTTTCTCATTGTCCTGAATTCGGCATACGGTTTGAATTCCCGATCTGCGGGAATGGGAATCTTTTCACTGTCTCGCGTCAGTAAGTGTCCCTGAGAACATCGGAGTCAAGTCACAGCGCTGTCAGATGAGGGGAAGCTGAAATAGCCCCACACGCTTCTCACGGGCACATTTGAGTTTCCCCAACTCACCACCCCAACCACTGCGGCTCCTGGGAGTGGAAAGGAAACAATCACCAAAACCCAGTCTTAGCTTTGTGAATCTTCAGAAAATAAGCAAACGTTAATCCCTTCGGATTTTCTATCCTGGGCCGAGAGGGAAGTGATTTGTCACTCTTTTGTCGCACATTGCAAGTGGATGTTTTGCAGAAAAGCACCACAATGCAATCTGATTAATCTGGATCTGGATGTTTTCGGTCTTTGAATGTAAGTGTTGTGCTCCAGAACTTTGATGTTCACAGTTTATAATACTTATCTTCCCAGTCCCCTGTATCGCTTATCGAAAATGTTTAGGTTGCGTCTTGTAATCCTTTCACTGTCTGCTCATGAGGATAGCGTTTCCGTGTTTTACCTAAATTATCTTGACCTTGCATACCTCAAGCCTCAAGCTAATTTCACGAGAAACCTTCTCCAGTTCAAAAGCCAACTGTTAATGATGGCTCTGTTTCTTGTCACGTATCCAATTTCAGATCGATGTTGTTAATGTCCCTTTCATTCTTTCAGATCCAGGTTTCGCTCACAGGGCTAGAACAGAACTGTCACCAAATACATTTACCAATCTACGTTCATCCTATCGATTGTATTAGCATCATCAACACTTCTCATCAAAATAACTCGAGAGACTTTCATCACAATTTTCTGTGAACAGTTTTACATTAGCTTTGCTGAATGAACCCCAAATTTCTTGAAGTAGCTCCTTATTTTCGGCCCTGATTATTAATCTCTCTATGCATGGGAATGGATCCTTCCCACCCGCTCTATCCCTCATCAATGTGTGTAGTTCAGTTCGATCTCCCATCAGCCTCCTCTGTCCTGATCAAATCCAGGGCAACAGGATACGTTGGGGCTATGGCGCGGACAGGACAAGCCCAATACTCACCTTTCCTGTTAGAACCATTCCATGAGAATTTTTACACCATAACTTTGGGCGTGCTGTTGTGGTCCAACACTTAAGGTGTTGACGTAGAGATCCTTTGGGGCTCCCCCGCCCAGGGTGGTAACCTGCTGACGATGCTTTCTTCGCTGGCGATTTTAAATGACTTCCTGTTGGTTGCACTATCGCTCAAACTTCACAAAACCCGTCTCAATAAAGTCCCGTTTTCTCATGTCTGGGAATTGATTGCCATGCAGGAACCTCGGGTTCTGAACAAACAACGTACCAGCCTCACAACGTCAGCTCTGTTTACCTTTCCACAGATGCTGCTCGACCTGTTGGCTTTCTGCAGTATTCTCTGTGTTTATTCGGCACAAAACCTGCTTTTCATTCAAGAACTTGAATCCGTGTCCTCTGGTAACTGACTCTGGTCAGTGGCAATTGATTCTTCTGATCATTAATCTGCCCATTCCCACCGCTTCTTCTCCCATCATTACCAACAGCCCCAGGAAATCTCCAGTTAACCTTCTTTGCTCCAAAGCGACCTTGGGAATGTCTCCACAAAATGGAAATTGCTCATCCCTGGACATGGCGCAAGGCGTACAATTGGGAAAAGATTTTGGCAAAATATTGTCAGTTAGGAAATGGAAAAATGTTCATGAAACAAAACAGAAATCCCAGTCTCCAGCTTTGTGAATCTTGAGAAACTCTTTGGGAAGCGTATTTATGGGAGAATGAAAGATGAACTGTCCGACTGAGTAGCGACAGTCCAGACACCGTCCCCTTGTTGAAGAGGCCGGGAGATTGACTCTGATGTTCTCGGGGCATGAACTGATCTGAGACATTGAAAGAATTGTTGTTCCTGCACATCAGGAATTCAAACACCTTCTCGCCTCCGAGCCAATGAGAGAACTCGGGAACAGGCAAAACACGGAAAGGCTCGAAGGGCGACGACCCGGAGTAAGAAAGCTTGTTCCTCGTGACATGGATGAGTCTTCAAACTGTCCCCGGTGTCTCCACAATGAATGTCCCCGGCTTTATTATGGAAAAGTAAAACTGACAGACGACAATTGTAATTCTCGGCGGGGAGGCTGAATTATGAATTCACTAATAGCCTCCCCTAAGCAATGGCGCTGCCCATGTCGTCGCCTGTCTCTGTGGCGCAATTGGTCAGCGCGTTTGGCTGTTAACCGAAAGGTTGGTAGTTGGAGCCCATCCAGAGGCGATGAGCTTCTGGATGCCTGTCTCTTTAACACGCCACCCTGTTCTCTGGCCAACATCTCTGTCTCAGGCATGCAGCAGTGTTCCAGCAAAGCTCAGCTCCAGATGGAAGACCAACGTCTCATTTTCCATTTGGAATCCTACAGCCCTCCAGTCTTCAATATCGAGTTCAATATTGTTTGGACCCGAACACTCCCATGCCCTTGAAGCCTAGCTCGCCCACACGAGCCCTTGTTATCACATAGTCTGCTGTTACACACGACTTATTGTTATCCAGGAATAGTCTCCGTTTACGGTTAGTCACCCTCCTACACAGATCGTTATTCACGTCTTTGTCCCTCCAATGTTCTCCCTCTGAACTGGTGGCAAAGAGAGCAATGTGGACTGATATCCCTGAGCCAGCTCTTTGTTCCATCTCCAGGAACAGGGTTATCTCCACTGGCGGATAATTAAACCACTTTGTTGTTGCACTTACGTGAGGAGATTGTGTAAATATAAACTTTTTCTAAATTCCCAACTTCTGTTGATTGAACTGTGTGTTCACTCTGAATCACAACACGTGTCGCAGCGCATTTGGAGGCCCACCTTAGTTCTGCTGGTTCTACACAGCAAGTAAATGAGAGTCTCTATTCGTATCATTCTCTTGCCTTCTCCCTGCAAATCTCCACATTGTTACTTTGAACATGACCACCGAATTCCCTTTTGTGTTCTTGAATCTGCCTCCTTGTCACGGTCAGACAGGGACAAGAAAATGTTCTTCCTAATGTCACTTTAACTTTTTTTTCCAAATGCCTTGAAATCTCTGCCAATTTTTTGGGAAATTGAAAGGATTCTCATTCCTGCACATGAGGCTGAATTGATTTAATTTCTAACGTAAAGGACTGCGGATGCTGAGAATCCGAGACACAAAGAGGAGCTGCTGGAGAAACTCAGCAGATTTGGCAGTACCTGTGGGAGAAAACAGAGTTCTGAAATATTGTCTCTGATTCTCTTTCCACCGATACGGAGTTGCTCCTGGAATTTCTGTTTTTGCTTTTAGCTGAAAGTTTATTTCATCTTTCGTGATGAAACAACCAGACTCGCCATGTGCAGATATGTAACCCTTTCGAAACCTGTGAAGTGATTGTATTCAAACAAACACAGCAATAACTCACTCTTTCTCAGCTCCACAGGCAGGGAGACCTGGAAAATGAAGCTGTCCGTGTGGTTCTTTATTCGTGGGTCGAGTGGTTAATACGATGGATTTGAGATCGATTGCGGTTTCCCCACGCAGGTGTGAACCTTGCCGACTACAGTTGAGAAATGTCGTCAAAAAGAAAGGAAGACTGTTCCCCGGTTTCTTCTTTAAGATTCACATCAGTGGAGGGGTTGGAAATCTGCAACCCATTGCCTGTCAGGGTGGAACAAGCAGATACCCACAGAGCTACTTTTGAGGCTATGAACCAAGTGTTTGGAAATGAGACGAGAACAGTGAGGGGCGTGAAGTCGTGATCGAAATGAAGCAGGCACCTGAGGACGAATGTGTTTTATTTGCCAGTGAAAGATACTGCTTCACCAAGTTGGGACAATGGAAGGGAAGCAGTGACGGTGATTACCTTGGGCATTTCCTCTTGTTCCCATTGCTGCGCATGTCCGTGTAAACGTCATAACTCTGCAGCATGGTGGCGTCAGGTACGCACAGGGCCGGGGCGCAATGGATGACGCATCTGACTCCACCTACCTCTTTGAAATGCAGCTCACAGCTTATTCACACACTCCAATTAATCTTTCTCATTGTCCTGAAGCCGGCATACGGTTTGAATTCCTGATTTGCGGGAATGGGAATCTTTTCACTGTCTCGCGTCAGTAAGTGTCCTTGAGAACATCAGAGTCACGTCACAGCGCTGTGAGGGGAAGCTGAAATCGCCCCACACGCTGCTCATGGACATATTTCACTTTCTCCAACTCACCTCCCCAACCACTGCGGCTCCTGGGAGTGGAAAGGGAACAAACACCAAAACCCAGTCTCAGCTTTGTAAATCTTCAGGAAATAAGAAATCTGTTCATCCTGTTGGATCTTCCATCCTGGCCTGACAGCGTAGATTTTAAATGGCTGTCCAGTCAGTGCCGATTCGTTTTGGCTGAAAAAAATCTTCCTTATCTCATCCCAGCATTTCCTCCCACAGAGAACTGTGCGGCAGGGTTCATGTATATATTTCCTTGTATGGTATTTTGTAAATAACATTCGTTTGCGGGTTGTTTGTGTAGGGTATCCCAGGTTCATTAGCCGCTGTTTAAGTGTGTTGGTAGGTTTGTGGGCTACCATGTTGCTGAGAGCGTTGGGTTGTCTGGACATCATTTCACAGATGTCTTTTATGTAAAGTAATGTGACTAGGGTTTCTGCACACGTTGAGTCTGCTTGTGTCAGTTTGTTGATGTGAAATCGACACACTGGGTTTATTGGGGAGGCAAAAGTGCGGATTGCAGATGCTGGAAACCAGAGTTTAGATCAGAGTGGTGCTGGAAAAGCACAGCAGGTCAGACAGCTTCCGAGGAGCAGGAAAATCGACTTTTCGGGCAAAAGCCCTTCATCAGGAATGGAAGCAGGACGCCTCCAGGGCGGAGAGATAAATTGGGGGGTGGGGGTGTGCTGGGCTGAAGGTAGCAAAGAGTACAATAGGTGAATGGGGGTGGGGATGGAGGTGAAAAGTCAGAGGGGAGGGTGGGGCGGATAGGTGGGAAGGGAGATTGGCAGGTAGGACAGGTCATGAGGATAGCGCTGTGCTGGAAGTTTGGAACTGAAGTAAGGTGTGGGGAGGGGAAATGAGGAAACTGGTGAAGTCTACATTAATGTTCTGGGTTTGAATTTATCCGAGGCGGAAGATGGGGCGTTCTTCCTCCAGGCATCGGGTGGGGAGGGAGCGGCGATGGAGGAGGCCCAGGACTTGCATGTCCTCGGCAGAGTGGGAGGGGGTGTTGAAATGTTGGGCCAGAGGGCGATGGGGTTGATTGTTGCGGTTGTCCTGGAAATATCCCCTCAAGCGCCGTGACTGGACTCTGCGAGGAGTCTCCAGCCTCCCCAATGTAGAGGAGACCGCATCAGGAGCAATGAATACAAGAAATGACATTGTTGGATGCACAGGTGAAAGCTTGCTGACGACCGCGGCCCAGGTTCCATTTCGGGGCAGGAAAGTAATTTTTAGGAAAGCTGACAAGCGGAATCCACAGCTCCCTGGTGGTCTAGTGGTTAGGATTTGGCGCTCTCACCGCCGCGGCCCGGGTTCGATTCCCGGTCAGGGAAACCATTTTCACGGGTGCAGGCTACCCATTCTTCTTAAATGCGCTGTGTAATTATTTATCGTCGTTCCTGGGTGCAGCAGTGTGTCGTGGCTCGTTGAAATAGTGTCCTGATTCAGATTTGTTTGCATGTGGAGGGATGATTGCTTCTGTAGTTAAGTACTTGGTTCGTGTGCGTTGTTTTCCTGTAGAGGCTGTTTTGAATTTACCATTGACTGTTTGCTCGACTGTGACATCTAGAAATGGTACTTTGTTGTTGTTCTCCTATTTTGTGAATTTTATGTCAGCGAGGATATTGTTGATGGTGTTGTAGGTTTCCTCTAATTTGTTTCATTTTTTGATGACAAAAGTGTCATCACTGTAGTGGACCCAAAGTTTGGGTGGATCGTTGGAAGGGCTGTTTGTTCGAGTCTCTGCATTATTGCTTCTGCGAGGAATCCTGATACTGGTGGTTTCATGGGTATTTCGTTGATTTGTTTGGAGGGCTTGTTGCTGAATACGAAGTGGATGGTAAGACACAGTTCTACGAGGTTGACAGTGCTATCTTTGCTGATGAAGTTGGTGCTGTGTTTGTGTCTCTGGTTCTTCGAGTAGTGTCTTCAGTTTTCTTTGGCCAAGTTGATGTTAATGGATGTGAACAGGGCTGTTGTGTCAAAGGACAGCATTATTCCATCCTCTTCTATCTTAGTGTATTTGGTGTTCAGGAATTCTTGGATGGAGTAAATGGAGTGGCAAGAATCTTCGACTTCGTGTTTTCAGTGGAGGCCTTTGACTAGTCTGCATATTGGTGTTCCAAATGGTGAGACTTTGGGCCTGAGGGGGGCTCCTGGTTTGAAGAGGAGAACAACAACATAGTACCATTCTTAGATGTCAGAGTAGAGCGAACAGTCAATGGGGAACTTCAAACTAGCGTCCACAGAAAAACAACACACACAAACCAAATAATTAACCACAGAAACAATCATCCCAACACCCACAAACGTTGCTGCATCAGGACATTATTTCAACGAGCCACTACACACTGCAGCACAGAGAAACTACGAAGAGCAGAAGAGGAATACGTATATAGTGTATTTAAGGAGAACGGGTACCCAATAAACCCAGTCCGCCGATTTCTCAGTGATGCTTCCAAGCTGACTGTCAAAAATTCGTTTGGCCCTCCATTCTTTCCTGTTTGTTTTTTGCGGGTTTTGAAAGCTTTCGCAATCCTCTGACTGAGTATTGGAGTTGGGAAGTTATGTTGTGGCTGTACAGGACATTGGTTAGACCAGTTTTGGAATATTGTGTGCAATTCTGGTCTCCTATCAGAAGGATACTGTGAAATTTGAAAGGGTTCTGAAGCACCAGTGGGTCCACAGAGGGGAAGAGGCCCTTCTGCTGCCCTGAGTGTGGGAAGGCCTTCAGTGATTCCTCTGCCTGCTGCCGCACCAGTTGGTCCACACCGGGGAAGGCTGTTCTCCTGCCCCAAGTGCGAGATGGCCTTCAGCAGTTCTTCCCACCTGCTGAGACACCAATGGGTCCACACTGAGGAGAGGCCGTTCTTCTGCCCCGAGTGCAGGAAGGGCTTTGCTCTTTCCTCCGACCTGCTGGCCCATTGGTGAGTCCACATGGGGGAGTGGTCGTTCAGTTGCCCTAAGTGCAGGAAGTCCTTCAGCAATTCCTCAGCCCTGCTGAGGCACCAGTCCGTCCACACCGGGGAGAAGCCGTTCTCCTGCCCCGAGTGTGGGAAGGGCTTTATCCGCTCCTCCACACTGCGGAAGCACCAGCTGGTCCACACGGGGGCAGGGGGGGGGAGGGGGGAGGCCATTCTGCTGACCTGAGTGCGGGAAGGCCTTCAGCATTTCCTCCACCCTGCTGAAACACCTGTGTGTCCTTCAGCAGTGGGAGGCCCTTAAGCTGGCCCGAGTGTGGGAAGAGGTTCATGTTTGCTTGCAACTTGCGGAAGCACCAGCGGGGGCACTGCTGCTCATTGAGCCAGGGACTGCACATTGCCAATGAAATGATCCAAATAAACCTCAGACCGCAAGACCATCGGAGCAGAAGTTAGGCCATTGGGCCCGTCGAGTCTACTCTGCCATTCGTTAGAGACAAAAGTAGTGCAGATGAGATTAGCTACAGGAAATAGGCCATTTGTCCCAACAAGTCCACACAAACCCTCCGAAGAGTAACCCATCCACACCCATTTCCCTCTAACTAATGTACCTAACTCTATGGGCAATTAAGCATGGCCAATCAACATGACCTGCACATCTTTGGTTTATGTAAGAAGACAGGATCGCCCAGAGAAAACCCATGCAGACACTGGGAGATTGTGCAAACTCCTCACAGACAGCTATCCAAGGCTGGAATCAAACCTGGGTCCCGTGCGCAGTGAGGCTGCAGTGGTAACCACTGAGCCACTACATATTGCAACCCGAAGTTGCAAGCAGGAGGTTGGGAGAATACAGCCTAAGAATGTGGAGTAGTCAGCGTTTTGGGTATTAACCCTTCTTCAGGACTGAAACGTTAACTTCTCCATGAGAAACGATTTATGGGAATGATGCTGGGGGTTGTAGGGTTTGAGCTCCAGCGAGAGGCTGAATAGGCTGGAACTGTTTTACCTGGAGCATCGGAGGCAGAGGAGTGACCTAATAGAGGTTACAAAATCATGAGGGGCATGGACAGGGTAATAGACAAGGTCTTTTCTCAGGGGTGGGGGAGTCCAGAACTAGAGTGCGTAGGTTTAGGGTGAGAGGCGAAATATATTAAAGAGACAACGTCTTCATGCAGGGGGTGGTACATATATGAAATGAGCTGCCAGAATATATGGGTCAGGTGCTGTCAAATGGGACTAGATTAATTTAGGATATCAGGTCAGCATGGACAAGTTGAACTGAAGGGTCTGTTTCCATGCTGTACGTGTCTCTGACTACTGGTCCTCATGTAATTTTAAAATAGGGTCCAAGTAACTTTGAATAGTTCAATCTTATTGAGCTCACTTCCTGAAAAGTTTCAAATGAATCATCTGAGTGATACTGTTTAAACATGCTAAGTTGGACAAAGTATCCCATCAAGTTCAACACAAACCCAGAGTTGAAGAAGTCAGAAGTCAGAACACCAAGGGGACCAAACTGATCACAATATTCCAGGTGCAAACTTATCAACGTCCTGTATAACTACAACATAACTTGCCAACATCTATACTCAATTCCCTAATTGATGAAGGCCAGTGTGCTGAAACCTTTCTTCACTGCCTTGTGTACCAATGTAATCAGAGATATAGGACCTACTTTAAACTGATCCACAATCCAGCTACTGGGAGCCCAGAAGCAGAGTAGTGCTGCGTGAGTGTGCTGGGCACATAACCCAGAGGTCGATGGGTAAAAACCATGTGATGCTATTGCCCAATGTCTCCGTAAGCTGCTTTCATTCACAATGGTGCTCTGTTCTGTATGTTGCCTTTGCATCTGCTTCCCAAAGCTTCTTCAGTGGAGGAGTGGCAGCTGGAGCCCAGGAGCTCAACGACCCGCCGGAGCTTGAGGAAGGTCCAAGCTCCAAGAAGCGGGGGGTAAGGCTGGAGGCTGGATTTGCTCAAGGCTTGTATTTTTAACTCATTTAAATGGTACCTACTGTATGGGGCTATGGTTTACATTAAAACCGGAGGATCATATCAGAGTGTTTATATTTAGCAGCGGTAGTTGGTAAAATACACTCCCTGGAGGAGCACCTTCTATGATGCGGCATTTCTTGCTTTATGCCCTTCCCCCATTTCTTATCTACCAGCTTGGTTTTATGTTTTTTTGGTTAAATTTAATTTCATATTATTCAGACTGGGTATTGACTGTGTGCTATTAATTTGCTTCTTCGAATATTGAAAGTCAAAATTAATGGTGTAATTTCATTTCTGATGTCAGAGTTTGACATTGAATGTGCAGATGTGAATACCAGTAAGTTGTGAAAATACATCAAGAACTTGTGGTTTTTAACAAAAAGAGCAGTTCACTGATATTCATGGCATTGTCTTACTTGGGAGTGATGATTCAAATCTGACCAACAAACCGTTTCATGCAGTCACCCAGTTTAGTTAAAATTTTCTTTAATTTAATTAAAGAAAAGAGCTCGGCAGGCTAAGATTTATGCAATCTATTTATAAGATTATGTCCATTGCTTGCAATATGGTCTCATCCACATTGGGGAAACTGGACGCCAACTCGCGGAACGTTTCAGGGAACAACTCTGGGACACTAAAACTAAACGACCGACGCCCTCCCATTCCGCCAAGGACATGCAAGTCCTGGGCCGCCTCCACTGCCAAACTCTTGCTACCCGACGCTTGTAAGAAAAACACCTCACCTTCTGACTTGGGACCCTCCATCCACATGGTATCAATGTAGATTTCATCAGTTTCCTCATTTCCTCTCCCCCACCTTGTCCCAGATCCAACCTTCCAATTCGACACCAACCTCTTGACCTGTCATACCTGTCCACCTTGCTTCTCACCTATCTGCTCCACCCTCATCTCTGACCTATTACCATCAATCCCTATCTCCATCTACCTATTGCATTCCCAGCTGCTATTCATCCAGCCCCACTTCCTTCCCATTTACCTCTCAGCCCCCTTGGGCCACCCTTTATTCCTGATGAAGAGCTTATGCTCGAAACCAAGACTGTGATGAAACAACATTCTCAACAATTAGGAAATAGCTCCCAAGTCAGATTTCATTCCCTCTTCTGTTTCCCAGTTCTTTCAGAAATAAGAAATATGTCTTTTTCTTCCACTAGAAAGTGATCTTCCACTTTGCGCTGTCTGAAGTGTTATGCCACATTATTACTTCAGCCACCTTTTAAGAATCCTTTCAACCTGTTTTTCTAACAATTGTGGAGGTGACCAAAAGCAAACATTACACTCCTCCTGAATGTCCCATTTCTCCTCCTATGAGCCATTTTGTCATGTTGTCTGTGTTGCAAGCAGCCGAGTGCACTTGGTTTCTGAATTGAAATTTGGCCATTGAAGTGATCAGAATTACTATATATAGATGGATAGCTATGTTTGCACTAACTGTAATTATCCACCAATACGATGTCGTTTGTTCCACCAAAACTGGAAACAATGCTTTGTGATTATATTGCAGTCGGATGTAGAAAATCATCCCAGCGATCTTCACGTTATTATAGTTTACTGTGGCCATACAGCATTGCGAGGCAGTTTGATGTGAATAAAACTTGGATGGAAAGAATGTAGATTGATGAGAAGTCAAAATGGCAGTGTCTCTGGCCACAATTGATCTGTCTGGCTTGATTATATGAGTGGCGGCTCTTCAAGAGCAACTTCCACTCCATCACTTCAACCAGCAAGAGGAGATAAGTGTGAACACAACATTCCAACTGTGACATATACGCATTGCTTCGATGTTATTGATCAAAATCCTGGAACTCGCTCCTGAACCTTTATTATAGACCACATCATATTTGTGAAGTAATTTAAGAGGCAGCTCACCACCACTTTTTCAAGGACAGTTTGGGAAGACTTGCTGGCAGAGCCAATGATATGCACATGATATTGGAAACAGTCTAATCGTATGGATAGATGATTGGCTAACCAATGATACAGAAGGGATAAGGGGCATGCTCAGGATCGCAACTTATAACTAGCAACGTTCCACAGGGATCAGTGCTGGGGCACTAAATTATTTACTATATTTATATGAATTACTTGGATAAGTAAAGTGAATGTACTATTGCCAGGACTGCAGTAGAGACAGTTGATTAGAATGCAGGTGGTGAGGATGACATGAACTCTTCATCCAAGTTCAGTGAGTAATCGGGAAGGCAAAAGGGAGATTGGCCTTTCAATGGAATATAAAAGTAGGGAGGTTATAGTGAACTTCCGCCTGGAGGTTTTGATTGAAAGTGCAGTGAAGATTCAACCAGCTGACAGTGGATCTGAATCACATGTAGATCAGACCAGGTTTGGACAGCATGAAACCAGATAAGTTTTTACAACAAACCACAACGATTTCATCATTTGACTCTTAATTCCAGATTTATATTGAATTCAGATTCCACCATCTGCCGTGGCAGGTTTTGAACCCAAGTCCAGTGAACATTACCTGGGTGAATGGTCTGGTGACAATAAAGTGGCCATCGCCTCCCCTGAACACATTGGCATATTGTGTTCAGAGGTAACAAAGGAGCAAGAGGTTTCAGCAGCTGCTAAGTTGTTGATATTAGACAAGGGAACATCAGCACTCTCAGTAATGGCACAAACTGAAGTCAGTGTCCTGTATCAGAGGTAAGGGCTCGGGATCCACAAGAAATAGGAACAGCAATACGCCATTCAGCCTCTTGAGCCTGCTCCTCCATTCAGTAGGATCGTGGCTGATCTGGCATTCCCCACATCCACTTTCCTGCCCTTTTCCTGTAACTGTTCATCCCCTGACTGATCACGAATCTATCGATCCTAGTTTTAAATGTGACAAGAAGGATGTCAACAGAGTTACTGGGGTTGGGGGAGGGGCGGGGGGTGCTCAGGTCGAACTTGGGGACTAAAACAATGGCTTCACACTTCACAATATTTAACTAAGGGAATGTTTATGGTTATCCAATGCTGGAAATTGGGCAGGCATTCAGATGAAATTATTGATAAATTATGAATGACAGAGGAGTCGGGAGAGAAGTGGTGTTCAGGCACAGTTGGATATCATCAGTATAGATGCCAACACCAGCAGCTACGGTTAAATAAATAAGAACGGAAGACGCTAAAAGCAGACCCTCCCAGAGGATACAGCGATGTTGGAGAGGGTCAGTACTGTCATTAACCCTGATCAAGGCTGTCCGCAGATCGACGAGGGAATGTTCATCCCTGTCACCGTTACAAAGGATGTCAAATATGACCTTGATAAGAACTGTTTCAGGGGTAGAAACCAGACTCGAGGGCTTTAAATACAGAATTCTGGAAAAGATGGGAATGGCTAATTCAATAATGTTACATCCAAACCAAAACTTCCATTGGTGCGATAATTATAGAAGTGTTTTGGTTTTTATTTAGATGATTCTCAGCAATACTGAGTAAGAAGCAACAAAATTAACACAAGAAATATTGCAATTGCTACAATATGCCTGCTCCCAATAGGAGACCATCTGGTGTTCACTTAACTGTCTGCAAGGCGCAATATTGGAAAGGAATTATGCAGTTCATAGCTATAAGAGGGGAGACACAGACTGCTTGATACAAAGAGCGGGAGTAGGCCACTAGGCCCTACGAGCCTGCTGCAACATTCAATAAGATCATGGCTGATCTGAATACAACCTCAGCTCTACATTCCTCCACATCCCCGACAATCTGTCACCCACTTGGTTAGCAAGAACCTATCTACCTCTGCCTTAAAGATTTTGAATTCACTGCCTTTTGAGGAAGACACACAACCATGAGAAAGAAGAAAAATCATCCTCATTTTTGTCTTCTACTTTTAAAATATGACCCTCTATTTTCAGATATTAAGATAGGGATACAAGCTGCATTCAAATAATACCTGTGGTACAGTTAACTATCTCAAAGTGCTTCACGTGAACATAATGAGAATTCCTTTAAAAATCACAAGAGTGGAGCACAGATTAGGACAGGTGACCAAAGACTTGGTCAAAGGGGCAGGTTTAGGGCTATCTTTTAAACAGGTTCAATTTTCCAAACATCAGAGGACAAAGACGTAAAGAGCAAACACAAAATAGCAAAAGATGGGAAACAACAGTGTGGACATAATGTCACAGGATGAGTAATCCAGGGAATATGAGTTCAAATCCCACCACAGCAAGAGGTGAAATGTGAATAATTCAAATCATAAATGGGGAACACAAAATTAGTCTCAGTATGGTATCGATGGCACTGACGTCAATTGTCATAAAAGCCCATGTTCACCAATGTCCTTTCAGGAGGGAAACTGCCAACCTTACCTGGTCTGGCTTACATGTGACTCCAGACACACGGCAATGTGGTTGACTCTTAAATTGCCCTCTGAATTGGCATAAGCAAGACACCTTGCACTTAGGGATGGATAACAAACATCAACCTTGTGAAAGTGTCAGAACAGAAAGTGCTGGAGAAACTCAGCCAGTCTGGCAACACCTGTGGAGAGAGAGAGAGAGAAAGAAACAGAGTGAATATCCTGGCATGCGCCCAGAACAGTTGTGAAGAAGGGTCACAGCACCTGAAATGCTAACTCTGCTTCTCTCTCCACTTGTGCTTCCAGTCCTATTGAGTTTCTCCAGCAATTGGTGCATTTTTGTGTTTCAGATCTCCAGCATTGCAGTTCTTTATTACACTGACTTAGGGAAGCTCAAATCCAATAAAAGAATAAAATAGAAGGGATGGAATTACTCAGCAAGTCTGGCAGCAGCTATGGAGATAAAAACAGTTAGTTCTTCGGGTCATTGAATGATCTTACATCGGGGACAAACGTTTGGCAAGCTGCAAAAGTAAAAGGCACTAGTGTAACTTCAACATCTGGCAGAACTCTCTCAGCCATGGAGGTCAGACTGACTCAGCATTCTGGTCCTGCTCATTACCTGTTAACTTCTCCATTTGTTGTTCTTGTTATATTTCTACATGGTTGACACATTCCTATGTTTTAAAATGATATTCCAAACTGACAGGAATTTTCCATGTAAGTAATCATACATTAGAGGGTTTGAAACATGAATGTAACTTTTAAACAAAAAGTATTTATTCATGCATGGGGTGTGGGCATCGCTGGCAATGCTTGCATTTATACCATCCTTAACCACCCTGTGGTTGGTTGGAAAAGTGAATGAAGGTGTCTGAGATTGTCTTGATTAGCACAGCAATCTCAAAGATGGGTGTGCTCAGGTAGAAGTACCCTCCAATCCCACAGCAAGTCTGCATTCACTTCAATTACAGATGCCATCTCACACTCCCAGGAAAAGGACAGCATGGGATTACAATCAGAATAATGCTTCCTCTACTCTTAAATTGAAAGTGAAGCTACCTCAACACTGTCCCCAACAAAGAGTGCCAAGACAGAGACAGTATTGGGTTAGATACAGAGTAAAACTTCCTCTGCACTTCCCCATTAATACAGTCCCAGGACAATGACAGCAGTGGGTTAAATAAACAATAGAGCTTCTTCCATTCTGACTGACCCTAAGTACTTTCTACACCAATCCTCAAGGAAAATTCAGAACTGAGACTATTATCTGGTACTGAATTCAAATATCCCAGCAACAGAAAATCATGTGAAACACTGATAAAACACAAACAATATACAACAAAACTAGACTGTTATTGGGATCAAAGACATTTAAATGACAGAAGACATAGTCCCTGCAATGATCCGAATGTGAGTTGAACAAGTTTCTCAATTGAACAATATTCTCTGGGAATGCAATGTCCACCTCACTGCTGTCTGGTCAATTCCTCAGCTCTCGTTCAGGCTGAGTTGCGGCTGACTACATGGTGTCGTGGGGGTCAAGAGGTTAGACAGTTAAGGTCAACTTGGATTGAGGGCATCCCAGGACAAGGACAGCATAGGATTACAATCAGAATAAAGCTTCCTCTACTCTTAAATTGAAAGTGAAGCTACCTCAACACTGTCCCGAACAAACACTGTCAAAACAGAGAGAGCATTGGGTTAGATACAGAGTAAAACTCCCTGTACACTTCCCCATTCATTCAGTCCCTGGACAATGACAGCAAAGGGTTAAATGAACAGTAGAGCTTCTTCCATTATGACTGACACTTTGTACGTTCTACACCAATCCTCAAGGATAATTCAGAACTGAGCCTATTATCTGGTCCTGAATTCACACACCCAAAGGGAATGACAGCAAAAGAAAATCAGGTAAAACACACACAATGTACAACAAAACTAGACCGTTATTGGGATCTAAGATATTTAAATGAGAGGAGATATGATCCCTGCAATGATCTGAATGTGAGCTGAACAACTTTCTCACTTGAACAATATTCTCTGGGAATGCAATGTCCACCTCACTGCTGTCTATTCAGTTCCTCTGCTCTCGTTCAGGGCTGAGTTGCGGCTGACCACATGGTGGCGTGGGCGTCAAGAGGTTAGACAATTAAGGTCAACTTGGATTGAGGGCATCCTGTGTCATGCCAGTGAGGTCGAGGGTCGCTGATTTACTCAACTTATAATCGGGGACAAGGAGATGTCAGGCTGGGCTTGTATCAATTTGCGTTTAGAAGAAACAAATGATCTGATGAAGCTGTATAACATCTGGAGAGGACGGAATGTAAATGTAATGTCCACTCATTTCTAGCCAGAGACTAGCCTCTCATTTAAGATAGGAGAGTTTTGTTTTTCTCTCAAGTGTTCCCAAGTCTTTGAAATTCACTTCTTTAGAAAGCAGCATGTGGTGGTGGCACGGTGGGTAGCACTGCTGCCTCACGGCATCAGTGATCTGAGTTTGAACCCACCCTTTGTGAGGAGTTTGCACATTCTCCCCTTGTGTCTGCGTTGGTTTCCTCTGGTGCTCTGGCCTCCTACCACAGTCCAAAGGATGTGCAGGTGACTGTAGATTGACCATGGGAGATGCAGTGTTACAGAGATAGAGTAACGAACTGGTTTTGGGTGGGACGGTCAGTCAATGTTGACTCGATGGGCTGAATGGCCTACTTGCACGCAATTGACCTATATCAAGCAACAGTATACTCTTGCTTTATGGTTACCGGCATCAAATTACATTCGTGGTTTTGGTTATTTCATCGCTTACGTCATCATATTCAACTAACTGCAGCATCTCGAAACTTGCTTAATTACAATATCCAATATCAGCAGAGTACTTTTTCTTTTTGTCACGACCATTATCTTGAAATCTGACGTGTGACCTCTTCATTGCTGTCAAAGTTCCTTATTTGTCCCTACATTGTCATGGTTTTACTTTGTCGAATGACTTCCTGGCTTTTGCATTTAAGACCCTATATTCTGCCCTCGTCAACACTTTCCCTTCCAATTCTGTACTAAAGATTTCATGAAAAACCTCAGAGTGTGGTGAGACTGTGGAACTCACTCCTATAGTGAATAGTTGGGGTGAAAGACATTACAACTAAGGGTAAGCAACCAAATACAAATGAATGTCACTCTCACCAGATTCACAACAGAGTGAAATTAAAACATGCAATGTCCCTCAATTTCTCAACTGTTCCTAACCAGACTTGATGAAGAACAGATCTTGCACATCAACATTATAATTTAAACAAAAACCAACAATTATAAATACGGCAACTTTTCTAGGCCAAAGTTAAGTAGATAATCTAATTAATAGCAATGAATTAAACCCTTTGATCAAGTCCCCCATCATCTCAGAAATAGAAATTTCAGCGGCAAATTAAGAAAGATTTTTTTTAAAAAACTTACCAATTCAAACAAACAGTTTCCAACAATGTATAGCCAAGCCTTTGTGCAATACTTGGACTATGAGTGTTTCACAGACACGTAACTGTAAATCCAATTTAAAAGTCACTGCTGAATGTGAATAGACACCCCAAAGTATTCAGCTATTTCTTACAGGCTGGGACTCATTCCCAGAAAGTGCCAACAATTCTTTAAATGGACAGTAGAATCTAGAGAGAACAGCTCCTGGGCTCAACAAGCAGCAACGCCCAATGGAAGCAAAGTTGGCGGCGGGACAGGGCGGGGCAAGGGCATAAAACAAAAAAGCCCACTGACTCTCCCACTGCACAAACACACTGTCAGAATGCACAGGGGCTCAGTCCTGGGAGTGACCCACAGCAGTTTCATCAAGAGGACGACACTTGATGAACACATCTTGCACACCAGAATTATAATTTAAACAAGAACAAACAATTATGAATACCGCAAATTTACTAGGGCAAGGTTAAACAAAATAATCCAGTTAATAGCGATGATTTAAGCCTTCTGATCAAGTCCTCCACCATCCCATAGACACAAAATTAAGGGGTAAATTAAGGAAGAGAATTTTTTAAATTATCAATTGAAGCAATCAATTCCCAACAATGGATTGCCAACCCGTTGGGCAATTCTTCGATGATGAGTTGTTCACAGGCACATAACCGTAAATTTAATTTCAAAGTCACTGCTGAATGTGAATGGACACCCTGAAGTATTCAGCTATTTCTTACAGACTGGGGCTCGTTCCCAGACAGAACCAATAATTCTTTAACTGGACAGAAAACACTAGAGAGAACAGCTCCTGGTCTCAAAAAGCAGCAGTGCCCACTGGAAGCAAAGTTGCGGGGGTGGGGAGCACGACGGCATAAAACAAAAAAAATCCGACCGACTCTCCCGCTATAAGCACTGTCAGAATGGGCAGGGGTTCAGTCCTCGCAGTGACCCACAGCAGTTTCACCAGCAGAATCAGATTGTTGGGAGCACTGATGTGCCCGCTGGTGCTTCTGCAAGGTGCAGAATGATGAGAACCTCCGCCTGCACTCGGGGCAGGTGAACGGCCTCTCCCCGGTATGGTCCCCGCCTGTGCCTCAGCAGGTGGGAGGAATTGCTGAAGGCCTGCCCGCACTCTGGGCAGGGGAAGGGCCTCTCGCCGGTATGGACCCGAAGGTGGGATGCCTGGTTAAAGCCCTTCCCGCACTTGAGGCAGGAGAACGGGCTCTCCCCGGTGTGGACCCGCTGGTGCCTCAGCAGGGCAGAGGTATCGTTGAAGGCCTTCCCGCACTTGGAGCAGCTGAAGGGCTTCTCCAATATGTGGACCCGGCGGTGGGTCAGCAGGACGGAGGAATAGCTGAAGGCCTTCCCGCATTCGGGGCAGGAGAATGGCCTCTCGCTTGTGTGACCCGCTGGTACCTCTGCAGGACAGAGGAAATGCTGAAGGTCTTCCCGCACTCAGGGCAGCTGAAGGGTCTCTCCCTAATGTGGACCCGCTGATGGCTTAGCAGGCGGGAGGAATTGCTGAAGCCCTTTCTGCACTCAGAGCAGGAGAACAGCCTCTCTCCGGTGTGACTGCACCCATGAGTCTCCAGGTCAGATGGGAAACGGAAGCCTTTCCCACAGTCAACACACTTCCACGGTTTCTCCACGGGACGGGATTCCTTGGGTTTCTCCATGACCGAAGCTTCAGCTGCACTCTGACGCGTGTACAGCACCTCCCTGCCGTGAATTTCTCTTCCCAGTCTGTATAACATTTTCTGGCTCCACAACCAAAGTGCTGCAACAATAGGGTCTCTCTTCCAGTCTCACTGATGCTGAAAACGTACTGAAACAGGAACCAAAACGCTTGGTTCCTTCTCACAGAATCATAGTCGAAACTTGTTCTCGTCCCGATGCATTCAGTGACTGTCAGACTTTGACGTGAAATTGAGGACTGCAAATGCTGGAGAGTCAGAGTCAAAGTGCAGTGCTGGAAAAGCACAGCAGATTAGGCAGCATCTGAGGAGCAGCAGAGTCAATGTATCAGGCAAAGCCCTTCAGCTATTGATTTTGAAACTTCCGTCTTCAGATCTTCAAATAATCTGTAAAAAGAGATTACAAAAATTATCACTATCAGTCCAGGTTAGAAATTCCAAACAAGCAATTCTACTTTCCGCAGAACATTCTTTTCTTTTTCCACAAAATTGAAAGCACCATCCCACCCCCTCTCACCCCTCTATTCTCACTCCGCTCAAGCTAATTCTCCCGATGGTACTGATTCAGGATCTTACAGAGACCGAAAAGTGAAAACATCAAGACAGACACCTCTGAATTTTGGATACCCCCACCTGAAAGTTACTATCTTTCACGATATGTCGGAGTGAATAAGTCTGCTTTTGGGAAGCAAAATCAAAAGTGTCAATTCAGGATGAACCTTCAATGCAGCTTCTTGAGAAACAACCAGACACGAAATGGTTAACATCTGGGGAGGTGGAAGTGAGGAGGTGGAGGAAATGAGATATCAAGGCATTGGCGCCGACACCAGACAGAAACTGAAGATACAGGCATGACAAACATTACGGGCAACTCAGAGTCATAGAGATACACAGCACAAAAACAGGTCCTTCGGTCCAACTCATCAGATAGCCTAAATTATTCTTGTCTCTATTACCAGCACTTGGCCCATATTCCTCTGAACTCTTCCTATTCATACACCCATGCAGATGCCTTTTAAATGTTACAATTGGACCTCCATCCACTACTTCCTCCGGCAGATCATTCCTTACACTTGCCTCCCTCACCCCAAAAATACTCCCCTCCTGTTCTGGACTTCTCCCATCCCAGGGAATGACCTTGTCTATTTACCCTACCCATGCCTCTCATGATTCTATAAACGTCTGTAAGGCCACCCCTGAGCTTCTGGTATACCGGGGTAAACAGTTAAAGTAATGCACTGCGTTTACTTTTAGCTTCACACTCACCGAAACTTCTTCCCGTGTAAGACATTGTTTCCCTCCCCCAAACTGTCCATGGGAAAAACCATGAGTTCTGACACTCTGGAAATGGGGGAATGCCACGTAGAATTCCTACAATGTGGAAACACGCCATTCAGCCCAACAGGTCCACACCGCCTGTCCAAAGTGTAACCCATCCAGACGAATTGCCCTATCCCATTATTCTACATTTACTCCTGACCTGCACACTGTGGGCTCGTTTAGTTCGGCCAATTCACCAGAACATTTTTAAATTTTGGGAGAAAACCAGAGCACCCGGAGGAAACCCACGCACACACGCCAGGGAGAACGTGCAAACTCATCACAGACAGTCGCCCCAAAATTGGAATCGAACGCGGGTGCTTGGTGCTATAAAGCAGCAGTGCTCACCACGGATCCATCGTGGTACCTATGCGTACAAAGTAGGTGGTGAGTGGGAACTTTGTTAATTGTACCACACAGTGGATTGTTGAGTAAGGTTAAATCTCACGGGAATCAGGGAGAGCTAACCAACTGGGTACAAAATTTAGAAGCGCATTGTTGTAGATGCTGGAATTCTTCCTGAAAACAACAAATGCTGGAGATCAGAGTGGGTCAGGCAGCGCTGTGCTACTCTATGACTGGATAATGTGGATGTGGAGATGATGTTTCCACTCGGAGAAGGGTTGAGGATGCCGAGTCATTGAGGGCATTTAAGACAGAGATAGGTTCTTGATTAGTAAGGGGTCAAGGGTTATGAGGAGAGGGCAGCAGAATGAGATGGAGAAACATATCAGCCATGATCGATTAGTGGAGCAGACTCGATGGGCCAAATGGCCTCATCCTGCTCCTGTGTATTATGGTATTAAAGCTGGGCAAATGACTTAAGGGGTTCTCACAAACTATTTCAGAATCCTGAAGAGGAGTTGTTGGACTCGAAACGTTAACGCTGCTTCCTCCGCACAGATGCTTCCAGTCCTGCTGAGTTTTTCCAGTGTTCTCAGTTTTTGTTTCAGATTTCCAGCATCCACAGTTCTTTGTCTTATTTATCACAGTCATTTCTTGCCCTTCCCAAGTGTCTGGAACTTCATCTCCCTAATCTACAAACTGTTCACTTACTCGAGAAATGACAACTATCTCCTTATCAGAGTAGACCACTTTGTTGCAAAATGATTGTCCAATTCTGGGATCAAAATTATTGCATTCGTGATTACTTACACCAGGGACTCTCAATATCTCAGGCAAGAACACAGCCAGATTGTTTCAGACAGTACATTGATGTGATTTGATACAATTCCATATTCCAGACTTTACCAGAATGTTGCTGGTAATGGAGGGTTTGAGTTAAGAAGAAGCTGGGATATTTTTCAAACGGAGCCTAACATATTGAGAGATAACCATATACAGGTTTTTACAATCAGGAGGTGTATAGCTAAGGTGTCATTTCCAGGAGGCTCAGAATATTACATTGCTCCAGAAGATGTAAAAGGGGGTCAAAGCTTCAGCAGAAATCAAGCAGAGCTGAGGACAGACAACATCTAGCTCTGTGGGAACAGGGAGATCAGAGTACAGAGAAATCAGGACCTGAAATCCGAGCTGACACCAGACTACCATGTTATCAGTGCTTTGATTAGCAGTGCCCACCCTCTACCTTTACTGAGCTTCCCACTCGACTTGAATGCCACGTATCCCCTCGATATTCCGGATCCAATCCTGACATTCTGAAGCCATATCTCTGTAAGGAGTCTCAGATCTTAATTATTCTCTTCAACTGGTGCAGTCTATTGATTCGCTTTTGTTACAATGCAGCATACATTAACATACTGAGCTTTTAGTTTTATTTTTTTTTTTGTGATGGCTAGAATCCAGTTTTAATTGCTAGTACATTTATTCTCCTTGTCTCTTTCTATCATTCTCTGGTGTTTGGTTTCCACATCACTGCATTTCTCACCGGCCTTGATTGGCCAGTGTCCAGGGATGTGCAGGTTAGGTGGGTTAGCCATGGGAAACGCAGGGTTATAGTTTCAAAGTAATAAAAGAAGTAGACCATTTGACCCATCGACCCTGCTCCGCCATTCATTAAAATCATGGCTGATCTATCAATCATATCAGCTCCTCCTACTTGCATTATCCCAACTACCCTTACTTCCCCTACTACGCAAAAAGCTACCCAACAGTGTCTTAATGAAGCTGCCTCTACTGCTTCCTTGAGCACAGAATTCCGTAGATTCACCGCCCTCTGGTACAAGCAGCTCCTCCTCATCTCTGTCCGAAATCTACTCCCCACTATTCTTGCAGCCTCGTCTCACCCACCAGCAGAAAAGACCTGATGGGGTGGTAATGGTGGAGTGGTTGGGAGGTGTGTCTGGATGTTATGTTTTTGGAGGGCTCAGTGTGGGCTTGATGGCCTGAATGGCCTGCTTCCACACTGTAGGGATTCAATGATACACTGCAGCTATGTTTGTCCCAGATCACAGCACCCAGAATGTCCCATCTTCCACAAACGGAAAGACATATCCCACCCTGCCCTCTTGTATGTGTGTTATCTCAATGCTTAATCATTTCTAGTGATTGACAGCATTGGAACTACAATGTTGGAGCCTGACAGAAATGAGCAGTTTAAAACAAAAACGTACCTAACCCTTCACTAGGCTCCCCGCGCAGCACACTGTACTTACTGCCGGGAAAACTTAAAACACTTCATCCCCACAGTGCAATAAATTCCCACTTTCTAACAAAATCCTGGATGTGCTCACTCACCCAGGTGCTATCTCACAAATGGAAGATTTCTGGTCCTCGTAAGGGCAAAACATCTTTGAAAACTGCTTCTGAAAGTCCACTCTTCACAACGACACTTCTGCTTTCGCCAAAGATCATGAGAGTCATGCAGCACGGAAACAGACCCTTCGTCCAACTCGTCCGTGCCAACAAGATTTCCAAGATTAATCTCGTCTCATTTGCCAGCATTTGGCCCATAACCCTCTAGAAACGCTTCCTATTCATATACCCATCTAGACGCCTTTAAATATTGTAATTGTACCAGCCTCCACCATTTCCTCTGGCAGCTCGTTTCATACATACATCACCCTCTGTATGAAAATGCTGCCCCTCAGGTCCCTTTAAAGTCTTCCCCCCCTCACCTCAAACTTATACTCTCTACTTCAGGACTCCCATATCCTGGGGAAAATATCTCCGTTATTCACCATACACATGCCCCTTATAAACGTCGAATGGTCACAGACGCTCCAGGTAATACAGACCCAGCCTATTCAACCTCTCCCTGTAGCTCAAAGCCTCTAACCCTGGCAACAACCTCCTAAATCTCTTCCGAACCCTTTCAAGTTTCACAACACCTTTCCGACAGCAGGGAAACCAGAACTGAGTGCGGTATTCCAAAAGTGGTCTTTCCAATGTCCTGTGCAGCCACAACATTACCTCCAAACTCCTATACTCAGTGTTCTGTACAATAAAGGAGAGCGTACCAAACGCCTTCTTTGCTATCCTATCTACTTGCAATTCCACTTTCAAAGAACTATGAACCTGCTTTCCAAGGTTTCTTTGTTCACCAACACTCCCCACGAATTTACCATTCACCATATAGGTCCTGCCCAGATTTGCCTCATCAAAATGCAACAGCTCATATTTGTCTAAATTAAACTCCATCCGCCACTCCTTGGCCCATCGACTCATCTGATCAAGTATAATTTATATCAAACTTTCTTTCCTCTTATTCCCTAAAAGCTTAAAATCTCCATCCTACACCCTCTGCCTCCATTCTCACTTTGTTGAATCTAATCCCGGTTGTCCTCATCCTGAAGGGTTTGGTTCATGCTGATTAACAGTCCCACATTCAAGGGGGATCTAACTGAAACGTACATAATATTGTACAGCCTGGACAGAGTGGACATTGGGAAGATGCTTTCATTAGGAGGAGAGACTAATACCCATGGGCATAGCCTCAGCATAAAGGGAGAATGGAGATTAGGAGAAAGTTCTTCAGCCAGAGAGTGGTGAATCTATGGAATTCACTGTCACAGAAAGCTGTGGAGGCCAGGTAACTGAGTATGTTTAACACTGAGATAGAGTATCAAGGATTGAGAGTTGCGAGGAGAAAATGGGAGACTGGGGCTGAGAAACGTAACAGCCAGGATAAATTGGGAGCAGTAGACCACTTGATCTTTCCAGCCTGCACCAGCATTAAACACTTCATAACTGGATATGAATACACCTACATCTAGGGTGGATATACTGGAACTTTTCTCACTGGAACATAGGAGATTGAGAGATGACCTGATAGAGGATTATAAAATCATGAGGGATACGGATGAGGTGAACAGCTGGGGGTTTAAAGATCAGGGAGAAATTATTTTGAGGTGAGTAGAAAAAGATTTTATAAAGACAGGACAAGAATTTTTTTTTTAAGAGAGCGGTCTGAGTGCAGAATGAATGTCCAGAGGAAATCATAGAGTCATAGAGGTGCACAGCACAGAAACAGACTGTTTGGTGCAACTTGCCCATGCCGACCAACTATCCCAACCCAATCTAGTCCCACCTGACAGCACACGGCCCCATATCCCTCCAAACCCTTCCTATTCATATTCCTAACCAAATGCCTTTTAAATGTTGCAATCTTACAAGCTTTCACCACTTCTTCTGGCAGTTCATTCAATAAACGTACCATCCTCTGCGTGAAAAAGTTGCCCCTTAGATCTCTTTTATATCTTTCCCCTCTAACCGTAAACCCATGCCGTCTCGTTCTGGATTCCCCCAGCCCAGGGAAAAAACTTCGTCTATTTCTCCTATCCATGCCCCTCATGATTTGGTACATGTACAGTTACAACGTTTAAAAGACATTTGGATAAGTACATGAATACGAAAGGTTCGAAGGTTTATGGGCCAAACACTGGTAGGTGGGACGAGTTTCGTTTGAGAACATACTCAGCATGGACGAGTTGGATGAAGGGTCTGTTCAGTGCTGTCAGACTCTGTGACTGACCTTTACTGGTCTTAAAACCATTTCCTTACCTCTCCCCATAACCATCCACTTCTTTGTTGTTCAAAACTCAGATGAACTCAGCCTTGAATATGTTCAATGACCCCACTTCTGAACTCATTTCCTCTTCGTAATATACCACTTGCCTTGCTCATTGCCGGCTGCATCTGCCCGACAACTGGCATTGACTGGTGTGGAGAGACTCTGAGACCCCTTTGTACATCCATACATCATTCCTGATGAAGGGCTTGTGCCCGAAACGTTCACTGTCCTGCTCCTTAGATGCTGCCTGACCTGTTGTGCTTTTCCAGTGCCACATTTTTCGACTTTCACCTCTCGTCCTCACTTTCTCCACATTCCAATATATCACCATTTAAACAATGCACTGTTTTTTTTTTAAAACAGCAAAGGCTATAACTTCACATTGCGGAACTGCACTTGCCATGTGTTTGCCAATTGAGACACAGACCTGGACCAACTTCGGGAAGAGGCAAAACACTGAGCTCTGAACAAAAACCGTAGCACACTCAAAACGTCGGCTCTGTTTACCTTTCCACAGATGCTGCTCGACCGTTGGCTTCCTGCAGTATTCGCTGTGTTTGTTCTACACAAATGCTGCTTTCCATTAAAGAACTTCAATCCCTGTCCTCTGGTAACAGACCCTAGTCAGTGGCAATAGGCTCTTCTGATCATTAATCTGCCCATTTCCACCACTTCTGCTCCATCATTGCCAACAGCCCCTGGGAATCTCCAGTTAACCTTCTTTGCTCCAAAGAGAACATTCCCAAACTTGGGAAATATCTTCACAAATTTCAAATTCCTCATCCCTGGACATGATGCAAGTGTTACAATGGGGAAGGGTTTTGGGCAAAATATTGTCAGTTAGCAGGTGGAAAAATGTTCAGGAAGTAAAACAGAAATCCCAGTCTCCAGCTTTGTGCATCTTTGGAAACTCTTTGGGAAGTGGAATTCGAGGAGAACGAAGGATGAACTGTTCGACTGAGCAGTGACAGTCCAGACACGTCCCCTTGTTTAAGAGGCCGGGAGATTCTCTGGACAGGAACTGATCTGAGACATTGAAAGAATTCTCTGCACATCAGGAATTCAAACCCCTTCTCGGCTCGGGACCAATGAGAAAATTCGGGAATAGGCAATACACTAAAAGGCTCGCAGGGCGATGGCCCTGGTGTAGAAGGGCTTGTTCCTCGTGACATGGATATGCCTGCAGATGGTGGGATCAGACTGTCCCCATGTCTCCACAATGAATGTCCCAGGCTTTATTATGGAAAAGTAAAACTGATAGAAGACAATGGTAATTCTGGGCGGGGCAGGTTGATTTATGAATTGAATAGTAGCTTCCTCAACGAGACGGTGCGACAGCCCCCCGGGCCTGTCTCTGTGGCGCAATTGGTCAGCGCGTTCGGTTTTTAATCGAAAGGTTGTTGTTTCGAGACCACCCCGAGCCAGAGCGTTTGTTGTTCTCGCTCCTTCCGCTTTCTTGGCTGCGAAGGTGCGCGTTTTTAACGGTGTCAGGAAAATGTTTCCCAAACGGAAATCCTCTCCACTGAGGAAGCACTGAGGGGTTTCTGAATTGATTGAATTTCTAACGTAAAGGACTGCGAATGCTGAGAGTCCGTGACAGAAAGTGAAACTATGGAGAAAGTCAGCAGGTTTGGCTGTGCCTGGATGAGAAAAAACGAGTTCTGAAATGTCTCTAATTCTCTTTCCATAGATGCTGCCTGACCTGCTGAGTTACTCATGCAATTTCTGGTTTTGTTTTTAACTGAACGTCCATTTCATCTTTCGGGATGAAACACCCAGACTCGCTATTTGCAGATATTTAACCCTTTCGAAACCTGTGAAGTGTTTGGATTCAATCAAACTCTGCAACGATTCACTCTTTCTCAGCTCCACAGGCAGAGAGACATGGGAAATGAAGCTGTTAGTATGGTTCTGTATTGGTGGGCCGAGTGGTGAATGCGATGGACATGAAATCCATTGCGGTTTCGCCACGCAGGTGTGAACCCTGCCGACTAAAGTTGAGAACTGTCGTTAAAAAGAAAGGGAGATTGCTCCACGGCTTTTTAAAGATGCAAATCGGTGGAGGGTTTGAAATATTTCAATCACGTTGGGACTGGTCGAGAACCTACAACGCACTGCCTGTCAGGGGGAACAAGCAGAAACCCACAGAGCTGCGCTTGAGGCTATGAGCCTCAAGTGTTTGGAAATGAGACGAGAACAGTGAGGGGCGTGAAGTCGTAGTCGAAATGGAGCAGGCACCTGAGGATGAATGTGTTTTATTTGCCAGTGAAAGATACTGCTTCGCAAAGTTGGGCCTGTGGAAGGGAATCAGTGACGGTGATTATCTTTGGTTGTTCACCTTGTGAATGTTCCCATTGCTGCGCATGTCCGTGTTAACGTCAGAATTCTGCAGCATGGCGGCGTCAGGTTCGCACAGGGCCGGGGGCGCAATGGATGACGCATCTGACTCCACCTACTGTTTGAAATGCAGCTCACAGCTTCTTCAAACACCTCAATTAATCTTTCTCATTGTCCTGGAGCCGGTTGGAATTCCTGATCTGCGGGAACGAGACTCTTTTCACTGTCTCGCGTCAGAAAGTTTCCCTGAGAACATGAGAGTCACGTCACAGCGATGTCGGAGGAGGGGAAGCTCAAATAGCCCCAAACGCAGCTCACGGCACATTTCACTTTCCCCAACTCACCAGCCCAACCACTGCGCCCCCTGGGAGTGGAAAGGGAACAAACACCGAAACCCAGTCTCATATTTGTGAATCTTCAGAAAATAAGAAAACTGTTTATCCCTTCGGATCTTCCATCCTGGGCTGACAGGGGTGATTGTAAATGGCTGTCCAGTCAGTGTCAATTCGTGTTGGTTGAAAAAATCTTCCTCAGCTCATCCAAGCATTTCTTGCCACAGAGAACTGTGCGGCAGAGTTCATGTTTCTATTTCCTTGTATGGTATTTTGTAAATAACATTCGTTTGCTGGTTGTTTGTATTGGGTATTTCAGGTACATTAGCCGCTGTTCAAGTGTGTTGGTAGGTTTGTGGGCCACCATGATGCTGAGAGGTTTGAGTTGTCTGGACATCATTTAACAGATGCATTTAATATAAGGTCATGTGGCTAGGGTTTCTGCACACGTTGTGTCTGCTTGTGTCAATTTGTTGATGAGAAATCGGCAGACTGGGTTTATTGGGTCGGCAAAAGTGAGGACTGGAGATGCTGGAAGCCAGAGTTTAGATCAGAGTGGTGCTGGAAAAGCACAGCAGGTCAGACAGCTTCCGAGGAGCAGGGAAATCGACGTTTCGGGCAAAAGCCCTTCATCAGGAATAGAGGCAGGACGCCTCCAGGGTGGAGAGATCAATTGGGGGTGGGGGGCGTGCTGGGGCGAAGGTAGTAAAGAGTAAAATAGCTGAATGGTGGTGGGGATGGAGGTGACAGGTCAGAGAGGAGGATTTAGCGGACAGGTGGGAAGGGAGATTGGCAAGTAGGACAGGTCATGAGGTCACTGCTGAGCTGGAAGGTTGGAACTGAGGTAAGGTGGGGGGAGAGGAAATGAGGAAACTGCTGAAGTCCACATTGATGCCCTGGGGTTGAAGTGTTCCGAGGCGGAAGATGAGGTGTTCTTCCTCCAGACGTGGGGTGGGGATTAGCGGCAATGAAGGAGGCCCAGGACCTGCATGTCCTCGGCAGAGTGGGAGGGGGGTTTGAAATGTTTGGCCTGAGAGCGATGGGGTTGATTGGTGCGGGTGTCCCCGAGATGTGGCTTGACTCTCCAGTCTCCCCAATGTTGTGGAGATCGCATCGGGAGCAATGGGTACAAAAAATTACATTGGTGGATGTACATGTGAAAGTCTTCTTACTACCGTAGCCCGGGTTTGATTCCCGGGCAGCGAAGCAATTTTCAGTAGAGCTACGAAGACGCATCCGCATCTCCCTAGTAGTCTAGTGGTTAGGATTCGGCGGTTTTCCCGCCGCGGCCCGGGTTCGATTCCCAGTCAGGAAAGCAATCTTCGGCGTGTTGATTTGCCAGCCGTTCCTTTTGAATGGGCTGTACAGTTATTTATTGATCTTCATAGTTCCTGGGTGCTGCAGTGTGTAGTGGCTTGTTGAAATAATGTCCTGATTCAGATTTGTTTGTATGTATAGGGATGATTACTTCTGTCGTTAAGTACTTGGTTCGTGTGCGATGTTTTCCTGTAGACGCTGTTTTGAATTTACCATTGACTGTTCGCTCTACTGTGACATCTAGAAATGGCACTTTGTTGTTGTTCTCCTCTTTTATGAATTTTATGCCCATAAGGATATTGTTGATGGTGTTGTAGGTTTCTTCTCATTTGTTTCATTTTTTGATGACAAAAGTGTCATCGCTGTAGCGGACCCAAAGTTTGGGTTTGATCGTTGGAAGGGCTGTTTGTTCGAGTCTCTGCATTATTGCTTCTGCTAGGAATCCTGATACTGGTGGTTTCATGGGCGTTTCGTTGATTTGTTTGTAGGGCTTGTTGCTGAATATGAAGTGGGAGGTAAGGAACAGTTCCACGAGGTTGACAGTGGTATCTTTGCTGATGTAGTTGGTGCTGTATTTGTGTCTTTGGTTCTTCGAGTAGTGTCTTCAGTTTTCTTTGGCCACGTTGATGTTAATGAATGTGAACAGAGCTGTTATGTCAAAGGACATCATTATTCCATCCTCTTCTATCTTAGTGTATTTGGTGTTCAGGCATTCTTGGATGGAGTAAATGGAGTGGCGTGAATCTTTGACTTGGTGTTTTAGTCTTCAGTGGAGGCCTTTGACTAGTCTGTATATTGGTGTTCCAAGTCGTGAGATTATGGGCCTGAGGGGAGCTCCTGGTTTGAAGAGGAGGAGAACAACAACAAAGTGCCATTCGTAGATGTCATAGTAGAGCGAACAGTCAATGGGGAACTTCAAACTAGCGTCTACAGAAAAACAACACAAACAAACCAAATACCTAACTGCAGAAGCAATCATCCCAACACCCACAAACGAAGCTGCATCAGGACATTATTTCATTGAGCCACTGCACATTGCAGCACAGAGAAACTACGAAGAGCACAAGAGAAATACGTATATAGTGTATTAAAGGAGAACGGGTACCCAATAGACCCAGTCCGCCGATTTCTCATTGATGCTTCCAAGCTGACTCTCAAAACTTCGGTTTGTCCCTCCATTCTTTCCTGTTTGTTTTTTGTGGGTTTTGAAAGCTTTCACAATCCTCTGACTGAGTATTGGAGTAGGGAAGTTATGTTGTGGCTGTGCAGGACATTGGTTAGACCACTTTTGGAATATTGTGTGCAATTCTGGTCTCCCTCGCATCAGAAGGATATTGTGAAATTTGAAAGGGTTCTGAAGCACCAATGGGTCCACAGATGGGAAGAGGCCATTCTACTACCCTGAGTGTGGGAAGGCCTTCAGTGATCCCTCTGCACTGCTGACGCACCAGTTGGTCCACACCGGGGAAGGCTGTTCTCCGGGCCCAAGTCCGAGATGGCTTTCAGCAGTTCTTCCCCCCTGCTGAGACATCAGTGGGTCCACACTGAGGAGAGGCCGTTCTTCTGCCCCGAGTGCAGGAAGGGCTTTGCTCTTTCCTTCGACCTGCTGGCCCATTGGTGGGTCCACATGGGGGAGAGGTAGTTCAGTTGCCCTCAGTGCAGGAAGGCCTTCAGCAATTCCTCAGCTCTGCTGAGGCACCAGTCTGTTCACACCTGGGAGAAGCCGTTCTCCTGCCCCGAGTGTGGGAAGGGCTTTACCCGCTCCTCCACACTGCTGAAGCACAAGCTGGTCCACACGGGTGGTGGGAGGGGGAGGCCATTATGCTGCCCTAAGTGCGGGAAGGCCTTCAGGAATTCCTCCGCCCTGCTGAAGGAACAGGGTGTCCACACCGGGATGGGCCTTTCTGCTGGCCCGAGTGTGGGAAGAGGTTCATGTTTTCCGCAACTTGCGGAAGCACCAGCGTGGGCACCAACGCTCCCAGCAATCAGATCCCACCCGTGACGCTGCCTTGGGTCACACCCAAGGACTGAACCTCATGCCAGGTCTGACAGTGGGTGCAGTGGGAGAGTAGATGGGCTGTTTTGTTTCCTGCTGGACTGCAATTGTCTCCCCCACGACCCACAATCACAACCCCATGATGGCACAGGGCTAGCACTGCAGCTGCATGGCACCGGGAACCCAGGAATAATTTCACCCTTGGGGGTCTGTGTGCAATCTATGGAGTGTAGGAAAATGGATCTGACTGGGTTACTCTTCGCAATATTAGTGCAGACGTGTTGGGCTGAAGTTCCCACATTGCTGAAGTTCAACCATCCTATGAGCTTTGCTTTCAGTGGATACTGCTGCTCATTGAGCCCGGGACTGCACATTGCAAATGAAATGATCCAGAGAAACCTAAGACCGCAAGACCATCAGAGCAGAAGTTAGGCCATTCAGCCCGTCGAGTCTACTCTGCCATTCGTTAGTGACAAAAGTAGTGCAGATGAGATTAGCTACAGTGTGGAAACAGTCCATTTGTCCCAACAAGTCCACAGCGACCCTCCGAAGAGTAGCCCATCCAGACCCATTTACCTCTGACTAATGTACCTAACTCTATGGGCAATTAAGCATGGCCACTGCACATGACCTGCACATCTTTGGTTTATGGAAGAAAACAGGATCACCCAGAGAAAACCCACGCAGATACTGGCAGAATATGCAAACTCCTCACAGACAGCCGCCCAAGGGAGGAATCAAACCTAGGTCTCCAGCGCTGTGAGGCTGCAGTGGTAACCACTGAGCCACTACATATTGCACCCCGAAGTAAGCAAGCAGGAGGTTGGGAGAATACAGCAAGCCAGGCAGCACCAGGATGTGGAGTAGTCGGCGTTTTGGGTATTAACCCTTCTTCAGGACTGAAACGTTGACGTCTCTATGAGAAACAGGATTTACAGGAATGTTGCACCCTGGTCAATGTACAGCGTGCTGACTTTTAATCTGATTTTCCAACAGTAAAGGAAAACTGTCAAAGCCTATTCAGTGCACTTTGAGTACTCAATGCCTTGCTGTTATAATGTAACGTTTTGTTTTATTGACAGATGACATGTATTAAAACAATTGATAATTTGACTACAGGAGGATTTGAGCTACAGGGAGAGGCTGAATAGGCTGGGGCTGTTTTCACTGCAGCATCGGAGGCAGAGGAGTGACCTAATAGAGATTACAGAATCATGAGGGGCATGGACAGGATAATAGACAAGGTCTTTTCCCTGGGGTGGGGCAGTCCAGAACTAGAGGGCATAGGTTTAGGGTAAGAGGCGAAATATATGAAAGGGACAACTTCTTCATGCATAGGGTGGTATATATATGAAATGAGCTGCCAGAGTATATGGGTCAGATGCTGTCAAATGGGACTCGATTAATTTAGGATATCAGGTCAGCATGGACAAGTTGGACCAAAGGGTCTGTTCCATGCTGTTCGTGTCTCTGACTACTGGTACTGATGTAAGTTTAAAATAGAGTCCAAGTAACTTTGAATAGTTCAATCTTGTTGAGCTCACCTCCTCAAAAGTATCAAATGAATCCCTCTGAGCGATACTGTTTAAACATGCTGAGTTGGACAAAGTATCCCATCAAATTCAACACAAACCCAGAGTTGAAGAAGTCAGAAGTCAGAATACCAAGGAGACCAAAACTGGTCACAATATTCCAGGTGTAGCCTCATCAACGTCCTGTATACCTAGAACAGAACTTGCCAACATCGAGACTCAATTCCATAATTGATGAAGGCCAGTGTGCTGAAACCTTTCATCACTGCCTTGTGTACCGATGTAATCAGGGATATAGGACCTACTTTAAACTGATGCACAATCCAGCTGCTAGGAGCCCAAGTGCAGAGTAGTGCTGCGTGAGTGTGCTGGGCAGATAACCCAGAGGTCGACGGGTCAAAACCGTGTGATGCTATTGCTCAATGTCTCCGTAAGTTTTCATTTAAAAAGGTGCTCTGTTCTGTATCTTGCCTTTGCATCCGCTTCCCAAAGTTTCTTTAGTGGAGAAGTGGCAGTGGCAACAATCCCCCGGAGCTGGAGGAAGGTCCGAGCTCCAAAAAGCGGGGGGTAAGGCTGGAGGTTGGATTTGCTCAAGGCTTGTATCTATTAACTTATTCACATGGTACCTCCTGTACGGTGCTATGGTTTACATTAAAACCGGAGGATCATATCAGAGTGTTTATATTTAGCAGTGGTAGTTCGTAAAATGCATTCCCTGGAGGAGCACCCTCTATGATGCTGCATTTCTTGCCTTATGCCCTTCGCCCATTTCTTATCTCCCATCTTGATTTTATATTTTTTTTGGTCAAATTAATTTCATATTAATCAGTCTTGGAATTCACTGTGTGTTATTAATTTGTTTGTTCGAATATTGTAAGTCAAAATTAATGGTGTAATTTCATTTCTGATGTCAGAGTTTGACATTGAATGTGCAGGTGTGAATTCCAGTAAGTTGTGAAAATAAGTGGAGAACTTGTGGTTTTTAACAAAAAGAGCAGTTCACTGATATTCATGGCATTGTCTCATTTGGGAGTGAGGATTTTAATTTGAACAACAAACCGTTTCATGCAGTCACCCAATTTAATTAAAATTTTCTTTAATTTAGTTAAAGAAATTAACTCTGGCAGGCTAAGATTTATGCTACTTATTTATAAGATTATGTCCATTGCTCGCAATATGGTCTCATCCACATTCGGGAAACTGGACGCCAACTAGCGGAATGTTTCAGTGAACAGCTCTGGGACTCTGAAACTAAACGACCGACCGCCCTGTGGCTGAACACTTTACATCCCCCTCGCATTCCACCAAGGACATGCAAGTCCTGGGACTCCTCCACTGCCAAACTCTTGCTACCCGACGCTTGTCGGAAAAACACCTCATCTTCTGCCTTGGGACCCTCCAACCACATGGTATCAATGGAGATTTCATCAGTTTCCTCATTTTCTCTCCCCCATCTTGTCCCAGATCCAACCTTCCAATTCAACACAAACCTCTTGACCTGTCATACCTGTCCACCTAGCTTCTCACGTATTTGGACCACCTTCATCTCGGACCTATCACCATCAATCCCTACTTCTATTTATCTATTGCACTCAAAGCTACCTTCCCTCCAGCCCCAATTCCTTCCCATTTATCTCTCAGCCCCCTTGGGCCACCCTTTATTCCTGATGAAGAACTTATGCTCTAAACCAAAACTATGATGAAACAACATCCTCAACAAGTAGGAAATCGCTCCCAAGTCAGATTTCATTCCCTCTTCTGTTTCACAGTTCTTTCAGAAATAAGAAATGTATTTTTCTTCCACGAGAAAGTGGTCTTCCACTTTCCGCTGTCTTATTATGCTACACCACTACTTCAGCCACCTTTTAAGAATCCTTTCAACCTGGTTTTCTAACAATCCTGGAGGTGACCAAATGCAAACATTTCACTCCTCCTCAATGTCCCATTTCTCCTCCTTTGAGCCACTTTGTCATGTTGTGTATGTTACAAGCAGGGCTTGTAACATAGACAACATTAAGAAGGGCTTATGCCCGAAACGTCGATTCTCCTGTTCCCTTGATGCTGCCTGACCTGCTTCGCTTTTCCAGCAACACATTTTCAGCTATGTTACAAGCAGCCGAGTGCACTTGGTTTCTGAATTGTAATTTGGCTATTGAAAAGATCAGGATTAATATTTATCGATGGCTAGCTGTGTTTGCTCTAACTGTAATTGTCCACTAATATGATGTCTTTTGTTCCACCAAAACTGGAAACAATGATCTGTGTTTATATTGCAGTCGGATGTAGAAAATCATCCCAGCGATCTTCACGTTATTATAGTTTACTGAGGCCATAACAGCATTGCGTGGCAGTTTGATGTGACTCACACTTGGATGGAATGAATGTAGATTGCTGAGAAGTCAAAATGGCAGAGTCTTTGGCCACAATCGATCTGTCTGGCTTGATTACATGAGTGGCGGCTCTTCAAGAGCAACTTCCACTCCATCACTTCAACCAGCAAGAGGAGATAAGTGTGAACACCACATTCCGACTGTGACATATACGCATTGCTTCGATGTTATTGATCAAAATCCTGGAACTCGCTCCTGAACCTTTATTATAGACCACAACATATTTGTGAAGCAATTTAAGAGGCAGCTCACCATCACTTTTTCAAGAACGGTTTGGGAAGACTTGGTTGCAGAGCCAATGATATGCACATGATGTTGGAGACAGTCTAATCGTATGGATAGATGATTGGCTAACCATGATACAGTAGGGATAAGGGGCATGTTCAGGATCGCAACTTGTAACTAGCAATGTGCCACAGGGATCAGTGCTGGGGCCAAAATTATTTACAATATGTATATGAATTACTTGGATAAGTAAAGTGAATGTACTCTTCCCAAGACTGCAGTAGAGACAGTTGATTGGAATGCAGGTGGTGAGGATGACATGCAGAGGGATATCGACAGGTTAAGCAAATGAGCAAAACCTTGGCCGATGGATTAGAATGTGGGAAAATGAGGTTGTGCACTTTGCCGGGAGGAAAAGTGCTGAATGTTAAATGGAGAAAGCTGCTGAATAGGAGGATTTGCAAGCTCGCATCCATGAACACTTCATCCAAGTTCAGTGAGTAATAGGGAAGGCAAATGGAAGGTTGGCCTTTAAATGGAGTATAAAAGTACGGAGGTTATAGTGAACCTTTCTCGGACACCAATCAGGCCACAACTGAACACTGGGAACAGTTTTGGGCCTTTTAGCTCAGGAAAGATGCACTGGCATTGGAAGCAGTCCAGAGAAGGTTGACCAGGATAATATCAGGGATGGAAATAATGTCTTATGAGGAGAAATGATTAGGTTGGGCCTGTGGTTAATAGAAGTTAGAAGATTTCAAGGTAACCTTATTGTCACAAATAAGATTCTGAGGAGACGTGACAGGCTAGATGTGGGAAAGTTTACCCTTGTGGGTGAGTTTAGAACCAGAGGGAATAACCTGCAAATAAGGGATTGCATGTTTAGGACAGCTGTTGACCCTGGATTGATAAGTGCATTCAAAACAGATTTTTTTTAAAAAATCAGAAAGGGAATTGATGGTTATGGGGAAACAGCGGGAAAGTGAAGTTGATGTTTACCAGAACAATAGTGGGAGACAAAGTGCGACATCCCATGAATGAATAAAAGAAAATATTCAGGAAAAAAATTGTCATTGAAGGGAAGATTGGGATCTAGTGATAATGGTTGAGCAACCCAGAGATCTAGGTCTTCTGAGAACACAAATTGAAATCCCATCATGGCAGCCAGTGTAATTTACGTTCAACTAATAAAAAGACCTGGACGTGAAAGTTTCTCTCAGTCCTGGAAACCAGAAAACCGTTATTCACTAAAATAATGAATTGCAGATGTTGGGGATCAGCAACAAAAGGCAAAATTGCTGGGGAAACGCAGCAGGTCTGGCAGCATCTGTGGAGAGAAAACAGTTAATGTTTTGAATCCAGCCACGTTTTGAAGGACCACTGGACTCAAAGCAGGAACACTGTTCTCTCTTAATAGATGCTACCAGAGCTGTTGTGTTTCTCCAGAAACTGTCCTTTTTTAGGACAGGAAATCTACCATTCATGAACCCTGCATGCATGTATGAACGTGTGTGCGCGCGTACACACACACACACACACACACACACACACACACACACACACACACACACACACACACACACACACACACACACACACACACACACACACACACACACACACACACACACACACACACCTTGTGACTCCAGACCGACTATAATGTGGTTGACTCTCAACTGCCTTCTAGCATGTAGTCACAATTACTCTGTTCAAGGGTCATGAGGGACAATGAGCAAATGTTGGATGTGCTCGGAATCATCACATCCCACAAAATGTTTTCTCATAACTGAAAAAAAACATAGTTTAATGAAGGACAGCCAAAGCAAACTGCTATGGGAAAGTCATGCCCAACTAACCTGATTTGCTTGTAGTTATATTTTTTAAAGTCCTCTTCAGAGAGGACATTGATTACACCACTGTTGGAATACTGCATGCAATTCTGGGCTCTCTGCTACAGGAAGGAGGTTGTGAAACTTGAAAGGGTTCAGAAAACATTTGCAAGGATGTTGCCAGGGTTGGAGAGGTTGAGCACCTGGAAGAGGCTGAATCGACTTGGGTCATTTTCCCTGAAATTTTGAAGGCTGAGGGGTGACTTTATGGATGTTTACAAAATCATGAGGGCATGGATAGGGTAAATAGGAAAGGTCTTTTACCTGGGGGTGGGACAGTCCAAAACTCGATTGCATAAGTTTAAAGTTATTGGCAAATGGAGTCTAATATAGATAAGTATGAGGTCTTACATTTTGTATAGTCAAATCAAGGTTGGATTTACATGGTGAATGGTAGGACCTTGAGTGTAGATGAACAGAGGGATTTTGAAGTTCAGGTTTTGGCACACTGGATTTCATCAGTGATGGCATTCAATATAAGACACCAAATTAGAAGAGAGATATGCACCAAATAGGAACGTCTACCAACAAGCACCAAATCTGTTTCATGTGCAGTATTTTGAACCAAGAGATCTAGGGTTGCGGGTTATTAGCTCCTAGAAAATGAAGTCGTGGGTAGACGGGTGGTGAGGAGGGTTTTGGCATGCTTGCTTTCATTGGTCAGAGCATTGAGCACAGGATTTGGGACAACTTGTTGCAGCTGTCACACATGCCACACAACAACGATAGGCGTGGCCCTACCCCCCCCCCCCCACCCCCCCACCCCCCTCTGACGGGCTGTCCCTTTGAATATCTGGGGGATATTCAACCCACCTGCCTGTGTTTGGCTCATGTGCCTTCCAACCTTTCTTACTCGTGTACTTATCCAAACAACTTTAAACATAGTTTAATGAAGGACAGCCAAAGCAAACTGCTATGGGAAAGTCATGCCCAACTAACCTGATTTGCTTGTAGTTATATTTTTTAAAGTCCTCTTCAGAGAGGACATTGATTACACCACTGCATTACCACAGATAACATTACCTGCATCCACCACTTCCTCTGACAGTTCATTCTACACAAGAACCACCTTCAATGTAAAAAACGTTGCCCCCCAGTCCTTTTTAAATCTTCTCCCTCTCATCTCAAAAATAAACTCCCAAATTTTGAACTCCCCTACCCTTCGGGAAAAGACACTGGTTATTCAACTTATACTTGTCCCTCATGACTTCATAAACCTCCATAACCTCCACCCTCAACCTTCCACACTCCAGTGAAAAAAAGTCCCAGCCTATGCCGTCTATAAATCATTCTGGCAACATGATAGTTAAAAAAGGTGACCATTAAGAATTGACTGAAAGGGCAGTGAAGATTCAAACAGCTGACAGTGGATCTGAAATCACATGTAGATCAGATCAGGTTCGGACAGCAGGAAGCCATATACGTTTTTACAACAAACTACAACGATTTCATCATTAGACTCTTAATTCCAGATTTATATTGAAATCAGATACCACCATCTGCCGTGGCAGGATTTGAACCCAGGTCCCCAGAACATTACCTGGGTGAATAGTCTGGTGATAAAAAAAGTCGGCCATCAGTTCCCCTGAACACAGTGGCTTATTGTGTTTTGATGTAACAAAAGGTCAACAGGTTTCAGAAGCTGCTAAGTTGTTGATATTACACAAGGGAACATCAGCACTCTCAGTAATGGCACATACTGAAGCCAGGACCCTGTTTCAGAGGCAAGGGCTCGGGAACCATAAGAAATAGGAATTGGAAAATGCCATTCAACCCCTTGAGCCTGCTTCTCCATTCAATAGGATTGTGGCTGATCTGACATTCCCCACATGCACATTCCTGCCCTTTTCCTGTAAATGTTCATCCCCTGACTGATCACGAATCTATCGATCCTAGTTTTAAATGTGGCATGAAGGCCACCTCCCCTGGGTTGGGAGGTGGGCTCAGGTCGACCCTGGGGACTAAAACAATGGTTTCAGACTTCACAGTATTCAACTAAGGGAATGTTTATAGTTGATAGTTAAAAATTCCTGAAGAAGGGCTCATGCCCGAAACGTCGATTCACCTGCTCCTTGGATGCTGCCCGACCTGCTGCGCTTTTCCAGCAACACATTTTCATCTCTGATCTTCAGCATCTGCAGTTCTCACTTTCTCCTAGAGAATCCCATGGAGTCTTCCAGAGTGACGCAGGGGTAGAGCACGGAAACAGACCCTTCGGTCCAACTCGTCCATGCAGCCCAGATATCCTAACCTTTTCTTGTCCCATTTGCCAACACTTGACCCAAATCCCCATAAAACCTTCCTATTCATATACACATCCCGATGCATTTTAAATGCTGTAATTATACACCCTCAATCACTTACTCCAGCAGCCCCTGCCGTACATGCATCATCCTCTGCGTGACAAGGTTGCCCCTTAAGTCCCTTCTATATCTTTCCCCTCCCCTCCCTAAAACTATGCCCTCTAGTTCTGGATTCCCCCATCGCAGGGAAAAGAACTTGTCCATTTGCCCTATCCATATTCCTCATGATTATATAAACCTATATAAGGTCACCCCTTAACCTCCGACGCTCCAGAGAAAACAGTCTATTCAGCCTCGCCCTATAGCTCAACACTCCAACCCTGGCAACATCCTTGTAAATCTTTTCTGCACCTTTTCTAGTTTCATAACATCTTTCCGATAGGAAGCAGACTAAAATTACATGCAATATTCCAAACGTGGCCTGACCAATGTTCTGTACAGTGGCAACATGAGCTCCCAACATCTATCCTCGATGCTCTGACCAACAAAGGAAAGCACACCAAACGCCTTCTTTACTATCCAATCTGCCTGCTTCTCTACATTTAAGGAACTATCAACCTGAACTCCAAGGTCTCTTTGTTCAGCAACACTTCCAAGGAAGTTACCATAAAGTGTAAAAGTCCTGCTCTGATTTGTTTTTCCAAAATGCAGCACCTCATATTTATCTACATCAACCTCCATCTGCCACTTCTCAGCCCATTGGCCCATCTGATCAAGGTCCCGTTGTAATCTGAGGTAACCTTCTTTGCTGTCCACTGTGCCAATTTTGGTGTAATCTACAAACGTACTAACTATACCTCCTCCGCTTACATACAAATCATTTATATAAATGACAAAAAGTAGCGGACCCAGCATCTATCCTTGTGACACACCATTGGTCACAGGCCTTCAGTCTGAAAAGCAACCCTCCATCACCACCCTCTGTCTTCTGCCTTCTAGCCAGTTCTGTATCCAAATGGCTAGTTGTCCCTGCATACCATGAGATTAAACCTTGCTCACCAGTCTCCAATGAGGAACCTTGATGAACGCCTTCCGGAAGTCCATATAGATCACGTTCATCGTTCTACCCTCATCAATCTACTTTGTACTTCTTCAAAAAACTCCATAATGTTCGATAGACATGATTTCCCGAGCATAAAGCCATGCTGACTATCCCAAATCAATTCTTGCCTTTCCAAGTACATGCAAATCCTATCTCTCAAGATTCTCTCCAAAAGCTTGCCCATCACGGATGTCTGGCTCACCGGTCTATAGTTCCCTGGCTTTTCCTTACCACCTTCCTTAAATAGTGGCACCACGTTAGCCACCCTCCAGTCTTCCAGCACCTCACCTGTGACTATTGATGGTGCAAATATCTCAGTGAGAGCCCCAGCAATCACTTCCCCGGTTTCCCACAGACTTCTAGGGTACTCCTGATCAGGTCCTTGGGATTTATCCACTTTTATGCATTTCAAGATATCCAGCAATATCTCATCTGTAATATGGACATTTTTTCAACATGTCACCATCTATTTTCTCACATTCTCTCTCTTACATGCCCTTCTCCACAGTAAACACTGATGCACCCCACCCTGTTCCGTGGCCAACATCTCTGTCTCAGGTTTGCTGTAGTGTTCTAGCGAAGCACAAGCAGAACGAAGAACACCGAATATTTCACTTGGCGACATTACATCCATCTGGTCCCAATATCGAATTCAATAATCATAGGGCCGGAAATCCACAGTATCCTCGTCCCTTGCACACACACCAAGCCTTGTTATTACATAGTCTGTCATTACATACTACCCATTCTTAGCCACGAACAGTCTACATTCACCCTCCCACGCAGATCGTTATCAACTCCCTTTCCTGTCCAACAGATCTTCCCTCTCTTTGAGCTCTGTCCTGATCTATCATTTACTGCATCCGCCTTCTTCCCACGTTATCTCCTGCATATAAACCAACGTTTTCCCAATCACCATCAGTTCTGTGGAAGGGTCACCGGCAACGACTGTTTTGTTTGTTTCTGAAATACAGCATCTGCAGTTCTTTCAGCTTTTTATTGAGGTAGAGTTGGAAATTATTTCGAGAGACAGCAGGAGAGGGGGGAGAGACAGAACAGACATGAACTGTTTATCTCTGTTATTATTCATAACGTAAAATCATTGCAGTGCGACCACTTCCCTTAAACATGAATAGACGAAGCAGCCGTCCGTGTGTTTGTGGCGCAACCGTAGCACGTCTAACTCCAAATCAGAAGGTTGCGTGTTCAAATCACGTTACGCTTACTCCAGTCAATTTCTTACATTTCAAATCAAGAAAGGAGTACGTTCACTCCGTATATCTGTTGAGCCAAATCTTCTTTACGGAAACTTTCGATCACACGTGAACCTTTGCTGTCTGTTTGATTTGTGAACACAGTGTCAGGGAGGTGGTGTGCCCATTGTTTGGGCAAATGCTCAGCTGCCCCAGTTCATCACGGGATTTAAACACAGCCGTCTCCCTCTGGGCAGCCGCTTCGTTTCGTTGGGGACAGCGCGGTGTGAATGACATCATATCGATATGTTTACAACATAATCCAGAGACTCCCAGCTTTATGTTTCAATCTATCAGGAGAGTGACAGCGAGTTCAAATAGAAATGTTTCCCACCAACAGCAAATTCTTTCCTCTCACTGGTCACAGTTAAAATTATCTTTATTCAACAGGAGAAGCGGAAACGCTGGTCTGACGGTCTCTCTCCACATTAACGGTGAGCCTGAATTTTATAAACGGTGTCAGTAAAATCCAGTGGCGGGCACTGATTAGGTTCAATCGATTTTTTGCCAAGCGTAATTCACCGAGAGGGTGCTGCTGTGTGAAACAGCGTGGGGAATTAATGCAGGGCCTCCTGCGCATGGGACACTCCGCAACTGATGTGTTTCACCTTCACCAGTTTATTCCTATCTCGGAGAAGAGAGGTTTGATGATTCGGATCATAGCAGTCAGACAGAGGACAGGAGAAGAGCACTCAGACCTTCACAAGCTTGTCACCACAGCTGGGTCATCGTGGCCCGTGTATCAGTATGGGATAGTAATCTGCATCTACTGACTGGAAGCACAGCAAATTGGAGTGCTGCTGGGACTGTCACACAGGAGAAAACGGCTTCGACCTATCAACTGGAGTGGCTTCCAATGCGCAACTCCGCTCACCTCAACTGAATAACTGTAAACAAATTACTCAGTGATTCAAAGGAATACTCGGTTTTGAATCTGCATTGTGGCATGTACCTTCGAGAATGATGTCAAAACACCTTCATTGCTGTGATGGAGTACACAGTTGGGCAGACTGTACCCGTTGTCAAATTTCCTACGTTCTGTTGGTCCAACTCCGATTTCACTCAGAATCACAAAATGTGTGACAGCGCAGACTGAGGCTGCGCAGCCCACCTTAGCTCTGCTGGCTCAACACAATATGTAAAGACGTGTCTCATTCTGTCGCCTTCTCTCTGTAAATCTGCGTATTGCTACATTGAACATGCCCACCGAATTCCCTTTTGTGTCCATTGAATCTACCTCTTGATCACTGTCATACAGGACCTTACTGACCCCACTCCCTGTGTGAAAACGGTCTTCCTAATGTCACTTTTGCTTATTTTCCTGATGACTTTCAATCTCTGCCAAATCATTCTCGATCCTTTCAGGCCTGGGAGCATTTTCCCTGCGTTATTTCCTCTGTCTAAAACCCTCATGAAGTGGAAAACTTCAATCAGGCCAGCTTTCAGCCTTCTGTTCACCAAAGACAACTGCCCCAATTTTCCAATCTACCTTCATGACTGACATTTCACGTGCACGGTACCATTCATTTCAACCAGTTCGGCGCTGTCTCCAATCACTTCACTTCCCCGCTTCCGGAAGTATCACACTCAGAATTGAGCGTAATACAGGTGGAGGTTTCATTCAGACTCGGATTGCGCGGGCGAAAAATCTGCAATACTTGTTTTCACTTTGAGCAAGTATTTCCCTGTGCCGTGTTCTCTGCACTGGTACCTCTGTCCCATACCTAATTCAGGCAGTACCATCTGATTTAACGAAGCGGCTTTTTGAGAAAACCGACCCGGCATTTTTGCTCAGGTCAATTTAAGAAATGGGGGTTCGCCTGGGATTGGAACCCGGTACCTCCCACACGTCTGTATAAGCTGGAAAACCCAAAGCTAGCATCATACCCCGAGACCAACGCGCCAAAAACCATGTGCACGCCCAGCTCCTGAAGCAACTAGGAGTTGCTCAGCACGAAATACATTGTACATTGCTCCCAGAATTACAAGCAGCAAAGAGTTTCAAGAATATCTGCTTCTCATTCTGTCTTACTGCTCCCAGGACGCTGCTGTTTGTCCCGTCCCCAGGAACCGGGCTGTCTCCACTGGTGGATAATTGAACCACTTCGTTTCTACTTACAAGCTGTGCTGGTGGAAGGCAGAGCCCATTCACTCTTCTGCTCTCTCTCTCACTATTATCTGAGGCAGGAGAAGTCAGTTACAGTCATGCGTAGGAAATGGGCAACTTTGAACTTGTTCCAAAGGTCCTGTTAACGGAGAGATAGAAAGATGCTGTGCTGCCGGGACAGAGGGAAATGGACACCGGAGACACTTCCCTCAGGTAAATTGATATGAGTGCATTTTTGTGCAGCCTGCTTGGTGTTCAGAATTTGTCTTGACACAGCAATCCTGCAGAAAGTCTTTTCTTACACGGGTGTCGGTTTCTTTACTGCAGGAATGGACCAAACCAGCAAATCATGTGTTACAACTTCACCGGTTCATTGCCATCTGAGAGAAGAGGTTTAACACTTGAGATCAGAACACACTGACAGAAAACTGGACAAGACAACTCAGAGCTTCACAAGTGTGCCAGAGCAACTGTGTAAATTTGACTTGTGTATCAATGTGACATATCTACCTCAGATACCCTAAGTTTTGGGAAGCAGATGACAAGGCAAGGAAAAGAACAGAGTGGCGTTGTACGGGAAAGCTGCTAAAAATAACATTTAGTGAATAGGAGAAAATGGTTTCGCTTCTGGGTTATGACCCCAGCATGCACCCACTGCGCCATTCTCCTGCATTGCACCGTAGCTTTTCCAGAGAAGTATTCAGCTTTTCATCTGGCGTGTGACTTGCATGTTCGACAATGACGTCAAAAGATCTTCACTGCTGTCGTGTCATGTGCTGTTGTGCAGACATGTCGCCGATGTGCAAATACAAACTCAGAGAGTAATGTACACTGGAGACTCTGAGCTAGCTGAAACTTGCTCAGTGTGAAATACATTCCACATTGCTCCAACAATTGCAGCAGCAGAGTGTCCAGAACATCTGCTTGTCCTTCTGTCCCCGTGGCGCTGATGTTTGTCTCATCCCCAGGAACTGGACTCTCTCCACTGGCAGTTAATTAAACCAATTTGTTCCTACTTGCAAGCTGTTCTGGGGGCGGGGGAGGAGGGGGGTGGAGATTGGAAGAGTCCATTCGCTCTTCTGCTCTTTCTCTCAATCCCTTGGGGTGAGAGGTGTCAGTTTCACTAATGCGTGGGAAGTGAGCAACATTGATTGTGAACTTGCTCCAAAGGTCTGTTATCGGAGAGATAGAAAGATGCTGTGCTGGTGGATCAGAGAGAAATGGACACCGAAGATTCTTCCCTCAGGTAAATTCATATGAATACATTGTTGTGCAGCCTGCTTGGTGTTCAGAACTCGTCTTCACGCAGCAATCTTACGGAAAGTCTAGCGCAAAGTGGGCATCGCTTTCATCGCTGCGACCACGCAGCAGTTAACATCTGAGCCCCAAGTGTGCCAGATGAAGAGAATCCGAGTGAAACCTGCACTCACTGAGAGTCATCCCCACGGCCCTGAGCTGCGGGACTGCAGGCAGTCCAACACGGAAGGGACGGTTAAAAATGAACGTTGTTGCTCCCTCAGTCTGTCTGTCCCAGAGATAGGCAGTGGGACGGCATAAACGCGTAGCATCATTCTCCCGCTGACAGAGGCGGTTCAGCCCATCGAGTCACGGTGACTGTCTGTCATTTGTCTCTCCCTCTGAGGTTATTCACAATCGGTGATATCTATCCTAATAGTAAGGGACTGTGTCTGAGTGGTGATACGGTTTCTGACATGCTAATGGTCTTGTCATTCACGTCCGACCCTGCGTGGCAAATTACTGCAGGGAATGGACGAAACCGGAAGACATGCGTTTCAACTTTATCAGCTGATTGGCATCTCAGAAAAACGGTTTTGCGAATCAGTTCATAGGAAACCGATGAAGAACAGGAGAAGACCACTCAGACCACCAAAAGGCATATTACTTGAACTGTGTGAGGTTCGCGAGTGTACCGGTATGATAGAGGGCATTTAGACACTCAGGAAGTAGGTGCAAAGGCAAGATACAGAACAGAGGACAGCACCATTACAAAAGGAAGCTTCACAAGGAGACATCGAGCAAAAGCAGAGGATGGCTTCGATCCATTGACCTCTGCGTTATGGGCCCAGCACGCTCCCGTTTTCCACAGGTCCCTTCAGCCTTTCGTCTGGCATGTGGCATGCACGTTCGAGACTGATGTCAAAGATCTCCACTGCTGTCGTGTAATATGCTAGTGCGCAGACGTATGGAGGCTGTGGAAACATAAACTTTTTTCTCACTTCCCACATTCTGTTGGTCGAACTGTGATTTCATTCTGAATCACAGCCTGTGTCACAGCGCAGACAGAAGCCATGCGGCCCACCTTTGCTCTGCTGGTTCGACACAGTAAGTAAATGTGTGTTTCTATTCATATCATTAGCTTGCCTTCTCCGTGTATTTCTGCATATCGTTACTTTAAACATGACCACCGAATTCCCGTTTGCGTCTATTGAATCTGCCCCTTTGTCAGTGTCAGTTATGGATTTGCTGACCCTAACCACTACCTGTACGAAAGCATTCTTCCTAATGTCACTTTTAGTTCTTTTCCTCATGACTTTAAAACTCTGCCGAATCATGGCCGATCTTTTCAGGTGTGGGAGCATTTTAACTGCATTACTTTCTCTGTCTGGACCTCGCATGACTTGGAAAGCTTCAATCAGGCCAGATTTCAAACTTATGTTCTCCGAGGAGAGCTATCCTAATTTTCCAAACTACCTTCATCGCTGACATTCCTTAAATACGGCACCATTGACGTCAATGCAATATGCTATCCTTTCACTTCCCTGCATTCTGCTTAAGTTGTACTCCAAGCAGCCCAACCTAGTTTAGCCAAGGTGCTTTTTGAGAAAATCCACTCTGGCACATACCAGGAAACGCAGGCTTATCCAGAATTTGAACCCTTGTGGATCTCTCACAAGCCTGCGCAGTATAAGACCCAAAGCGAGAATCATACCCAGAGACCAACGAGCACCACAGACACAGCGTAAGCACCCCCGCTCTACCTCTTCAACCAGCTGAGTCTTGCTCAGTGTGAAATACATTTGACATTGCTCTGAGAATTGCAAGCGACAAAGAGTTTCCAGACCAGCTGCTTCTCATTCTGTCTCCCTGCTGCTGTTTGTCCTGGGCCCTCTCTACTGGCAGAAAGTCAAACCATTTTGTTTCTAAACTTTTCTGTAACACCGGAGTGACCAGTGACAAGAAATTCCCTCCTCAACACAGGATACAGACAACAACAGAAGACCACTCAGACCTCCACGAGGGTGTCATCTCTATTGTGCACAGGGGGCCAGTATATCAATGTGAAATATTTATGTCGAAGTGTTTTGGGAAAGAAATGAGAAGGCGAGGTGCAGAACAGTGCGCCGTTATACAGGAAAGCTGCTAAAGACGACATTGACTGAATAGGAGAGATGGTTTCCCTTCAGTGTGATGCTCCCATCACGCACGCGCAGACATATCGCCGTCGTGCAAATATAAACTCTGTCTAAATTCCCACGTTCTGTCTTTTCGAACTGTGATTTCGCTCAAAAGCACAAAATTTCAACACTCACAATGTTCAAACTTTAACAAAGTACTCATAGATATATTTAGCGAACATCTGGAAGAAATTCTTCCAAACTTACCTGGGGAATTTCGGTTTGAGGGCTCTTGAACTTTAAGTAAAAGGAAGGGAAATTTGCCTCGAGACTTTGTAATGTGGAGATGTGTTCCCCATGTTAACTGATAGTGGTTCGCCATCCCAGTGCTTCCCGATGCAGGGTTGCCCTGACCCACAGGGAGGTTTCTTTGATAAACTGTCCTGTAGGCTTCCAGTGTCACCATGACGTCATATTGCGAGCCCCCGGCGATGGCCTGCAGCTGCTGTGACACAATAATGATGCTGGCCCCAGAACATGAATACGAATTAGTTCATGAGTCACGTGGTACTGAATCATTCTATGGAAAGTTCTTTCAACTCTCCCGATTTATATATGAGAAGAGGTAAATGGGCAGGGTTACCCCTCGGGTCCACTCTTCCTTCACTCGCAACACTCCACACCCACCTCCCATTGTCCCAAAGCACTTTACCCCGCAACCGACGAATGTGTAACATCTGCCCATTTATCTCCTCTACCCTGAATATCCAAGGACTCGAACATACCTTCCAGGTAAAGCAGAACTTTACCTGCACATTTGCCACAAACTAGTCTACTGCATTCGTTGTTCACAGTGTGGTTTCCCCAAAGTAGCATGAAGCATAAACTGGGTGACTGCTTCGCAGAACATCTCGGTTCTGCTCGCAAAAAAAGGCCTTGAGCTTCTGGTTGCCTGTCACTTTAACACGCCACCCTGTTCCCTGGCCAACTGCTCTGTCTCAGGCATGCAGCAGTGTTCCAGCAAAGCTCAGCTCCTGATGGAAGACCACCCACACGAGGCCTTGTTATCACAACATCTGTTGTTACACACGAATTATTGTTAGCCAGGAACAGTCTCCATTACCAGTTAGTCACCCTCCTACACAGATCGTTATTCACTCCTTTGTCCCTCCAATGTTCTCCCTCTGAACTGGTGGCAAAGAGAGCAATGTGGACTGGTATCCCTGAGCCAGCTGTTTGTCCCATCTCCAGGAACTGGGTTCTCTCCATTGGCAGATAATTAAATCATTTTGCTGTTGCGCTGACGTGAGGAGATTGTGTAAATATAATTTTTTTCTAAATTCCCACCTTCCGTTGGTCGAACTGTGAGTTCACTCTGAATCGCAACACGTGTCACAGCGCACATGGAGGCGCACCTTAGCTCTGCTGGTTCTACACAGCAAGTAAATGAGAGTCTCTATTCGTATCATTCCCTTGACTTCTCCATGCCTGTAAATCTCCACATTGTTACATTGAACATGACCACCGAATTCCCTTTTGTGTTCTTGAATCTGCCTCTTTGTCACGCTCAGACAGGGATTTACGGATCCGAACCACTCCCTGTGTGAAAATGTTCTTCCTAATGTCACTTTTACTTTTTTTCCAAATGCCTTGAAATTTCTGCCGATTTTTGGGGAAATTGAAAGGATTCTCATTTCTGCACATGAGGCTGAATTGATTTAATTTCTAACGTAAAGGACTGCGGATGCTGAGAATCAGAGACAGAAAGAGAAACTGCAGGAGAAACTCAGCAGGTTTGGCGGTATCCGCGGGAGAAAACAGAGTTCTGAAATATTGTCATTGATTCTTTTTCCACCGATGGTGCCTGACCTGCTGAGTTTCTCCTGCAATTTCTGTTTTTGCTTTTAACTGAATGTTCATTTCATCTTTCGGAATGAAACAACCAGACTCGCCATGTGCAGATATTTAATCCTTTCGAAACCCGTGAAGTGATTGGATTCAAACAAACTCAGCAATAATTCACTCTTTCTTAGCTCCACAGGCAGAGAGACCTGGGAAATGAAGCTGTCAGTGTGGATCTATATACGTGGGCCGAGTGGTTAATGCGACGGACTTGAGATCAATTGATGTTTCCCCACGCAGGTGTGAACCCTGCAGACTACAAAATGAGAAATTTCGTCAAAAAGAAAAGGAGACTGTTCCCCGGTTTCTTATTTAAGATTCAAATCAGTGCAGGGGGTTGAAATATTTCACTCACATTGGGACTGGTCGGGAATCAGCAACCCACTGCCTGTCAGGGTGGTACAAGCAGATACCCACAGAGCCGCTTTTGAGGCAATGAGTCGAGTATTTGGAAATGAGACTAGAACAGTCAGGGGCGTGAAGTCGTGATCGAAATGAAGCAGGCACCTGAGGGCAAGGGTGTTTCCTTTGCCAGTGAAAGATACTGCTTCACAAAGTTGGGACTATGGAAGGGAAGCAGTGACGGTGATTATCTTTGGCTGTTCACCTTGTGAATGTTCCCATTGCTGCGCATGTCCGTGTTAACGTCAGAACTCTGCAGCATGGTGGCGTTAGATACACACAGGGCCGGGGGCGCAATGGATGACGCATCTGACTCCACCTACCTGTTTGAAATGCAGCTCACAGCTTCTTCACACACCCCAATTCATCTTTCCCATTGTCCTGAAGCCGGCATAAGGTTTGAATTCCCGATCTGCGGGAACGAGACTCTTTTCACTTTGTCGCGTCAGTAAGTGTCCCTGAGAACATCAGAGACAAGTCACAGCGCTGTCAGAGGAGGGGAAGCTGAAATAGTCCCACACGCTGCTCACAGGCACATTTCACTTTCCCCAACTCACCGCCCCAACCACTGCAGCTCCTGGGAGTGGAAAGGGAACAAACACCAAAACCCAGTCTCATATTTGTGAATCTTCCGAAAATAAGAAAATTGTTAATCCTTTCGGATTTTCCAGCCTGGGCTGACAGGGGTGATTTTAAATGGCTGTCCAGTCAGTGTCGAGTCCTTTTGGCTGAAAATATCTTCCTTCTCTCATCCCAGCATTTCTTGCCACAGAGAACTGTGAGGCAGAGTTTATGTATATATTTCCTTGGACGGTATTTTGTAAATAACATTCGTTTGCTTTTTGTTTGTATCGGGTATTTCAGGTACATTAGCCGCTGTTCAAGTGTGTTGGTAGGTTTGTGGGCCACCATGATGCTGACTTGTCTGGACATCATTTAATGTCAGGTAATGTGGCTAGGGTTTCTGCACACGTTGTGTCTGCTTGTGTCAATTTGTTGATGTGAAATCGGCACACTGGGTTTATTGGGTCGGCAAATATGCGGATTGCAGATGCTGGAAGCCAGAGTTTAGATCAGAGTGGTGCTGGAAAAGCACAGCAGGTCAGGCAGCTTCCGAGGAGCAGGACAATCGACGTTTGGGGCAAAAGTCCTTGATCAGGAATAGAGACAGGACTCCTCCGGGGGCGGGGGGGGGGGGGCGGAGATAAATTGGGGGTGTGGTGGTGGGGTGGGTGGTGGGGGGGATGCTGGGGCGAAGGAAGCAAAGAATAAAATAGTTGAATGGTGGTGGGGACGGAGGTGACAGGTCAGAGAGGAGGGTTGCGGGTGTCCCAGAGATGTGACTTGAATGTTCAGTCTCCCCAATGCTGCAGAGATTGCATTCGGAGCAATGGATACAAAAAATTGCATTGTTGGATGTTCAGGTGAAAGTCTTCTTCCGACCGCGGTCCGGGTTCGAGTCCCGGGCAGCAAAGCAATTTTCAGTAGATCTACCAATGCGCCTCCATGTGACCCTGGTGGTCTAGTGGTTAGGGTTCGGCGCTTTCATCGCCGCGGCCCGGTTTCGATTCCCGGTCAGAGAAGCAATGCTTCGTGGGTCTGTTGGCTCCCCATTCTTGAAAAATGTGCTGTATAGTTATTTATTGATCTTCATAGTTCCTGGGTACTGCAGTGTGTTGTGGCTCGTTGAAATAGCATCCTGTTGCAGCTTTGTTTGTATGTGTCGGGATGATTGCTTCTTTAGTTAAGTTCTTGGTTCGCGTGCGTTGTTTTCCGGTAGACGCTGTTTTGAATTTACCATTGACTGTTCGCTCGACTGTGACATCTAGAAATGGCACTTTGTTGTTGTTCTCCTCTTTTGTGAATGTTATGCCAGTAAGGATATTGTTGATGGTGTTGTAGGATTCCTCTAATTTGTTTAATTTTTAATGACAAAAGTGTCATCGCTGTAGCGGACCCAAAGTTTGGGTTTGATCGTTGGAAGGGTTGTTTATTCGAGTCTCTCCATTATTGCTTCTGCTCGGAATCTTGATACTGGTGGCTTCATGGGTGTTCCGTTGATTTGTTTGTAGGGCTTGTTACTAAATATGAAGTGCGTGGTAAGGCACAGATCAACGAGCTTGACAGGTCTATCTTTGCTGATGAAGTTGGTGCTGTTTGGTGTTTGTGTCTTTGGTTCTTCTAGTAGAGTGTTCAGTTTTCTTTGGCCACGTTGATGTTAATGGATGTGAACAGGGCTGTATGCCAAAGGACAACATTATTTCATCCTCTTCTACCTTGGTGTCTTTGGTATTCAAGAATTCTTGGATGGAGTAAATGCAGTGGCGTGAATCTTCGACTTGGTGGTTTAGTCTTCAGTGGAGGTCTTTGTCTAGTCTATATATTGGTGTTCCAAGTGGTGAGACTATGGCTTGAGGGGGGCTCCTGGTTTGAAGAGGAGGAGAACAGCAACAAAGTGCCATTCCAAGATGTCACAGTAGAGCGAACAGTCAATGGGGAACTTCAAACTAGCGTCGACAGAAAAACAGCACGCAGAAACCAAGTACTTAACCACCGAAGCAATCATCCCAACACCCACAAACGAAGCTGCATCAGGACATTATTTCAACGAGCCACTACACACTGCAGCACAGAAAAACTACGAAGAGCAGAAGAGAAAGGCGGATATCGTGTATTTAAGGAGAACGGGTACCCAATAAACCCAGTCCGCCGATTTCTCATTGATGATTCCAAGCTGAGTCTCAAAAATTCAGTTTGTCCTTCCATTCTTTCCTATTTTATTTTGTGATTTTTGAAAACTTTCCCAATCCTCTGACTGAGTGTTGGAGTTGGGAAGTTATGTTGTGACTGTACAGGGCATTGGAATATTGTGGAATACTTTTGGAATATTGTGTGCAATTCTGGTCTCCCTCCGATCAGAAGGATATTGTGAAATTTGAAAGGGTTCTGAAGCACCAATGGGTCCACAGAGGGGAGAGGCCCTTCTGCTGCCCTAAGTGCGGGAAGGCCTTTAGTGATTCCTCTGCCCTGCTGATGGACCAGTTGGTCCACGCCGGGGAAGGCTGTTCTCCTGCCCTGATTGTGAGATTGCCTTCAGCAGTTCTTCCCACCTGCTGAGACACTAGTGGGTCAACGACGAGGAGAGGTCGTTCTTCTGCCCCGAGTACAGGAAGGGATTTGCTCTTTCCTCTGACATGCTGGCCCACTGGTGGGTCCACATGGGCGAGAGGTCGTTCAGTTGCCCTAAGTGAAGGAATGCCTTCAGCAATTCCTCAGCCCTGCTGAACCACCAGTCCGTGGAGAAGCCATTTTCCTGCCCCGAGTGCGGGAAGGGCTTTACCCGCTCCTCCGCCCTGTTGAAGCACCAGTGTGTCCACAGCGGGGAGAGGCCCTTCAGCTGGCACGAGTGTGGGAAGTGATTCATGTTTTCCTGCAACTTGCAGAAGCACCAGTGGGGGCACCAACGCTCCCAGCAATCAGATCCCTCCGGTGTTCTGCCTTGGGTCACCCTATGGACTGAACCTCCTGCCAGTTCTGACAGTGGGTGCAGTGGGAGAGTAGGTGAGCTGTTTTTGTTTTCTGCTGGACAGCAATTGCCTCCCCCACCCCCCACAACGACAACCTCACGGTGGCTCAGGGGCGTCACGGTGACTCAGTGCTTAGCACTGTTGCCTCATGGCACCAGGAACCCAGGATGAATTCCACCCTTGGGGGTCTGTGGGCAGTTTGTGGAGGATAGGAAAATGGATCTGACTGGGTTACTCTTCGGAGGATCAGTACAGATGTGTTGGGCTGAAGGATCTGTTTCCTCACTGTAGGAGTTCTACGATCCTATGAGCTTTGCTTTCAGTGGACACGGCTGCTCATTGAGCCCGAGACTGCACATTGACAATGAAATGATCCATTGAAACCTAAGACCGCAAGATCATCGGAGCAGAAGTTAGGCCATTCGGCCCGTCGAGTCTACTCTGCCATTCGTTAGAGTCAAAACAATTGCAGATGAGATTCGCTACAGTGTGGAAACAGGCCATTTGCCCCGACAAGTCCACACCGACCCTCTGAAGAGGAACGCACCCAGACCCATTTCCCTCTGACTAATGCACCTAACTCTATGGGCAATTAAGCATGGCCAATCCACATGACCTGCACATCTTTGGACAGGACCACCCAGAGAAAACCCACGCAGACACTGGGAGAATGTGCAAACTCCTCACAGACAGTCACCCAAGGCTGGAATCAAACCTAGGTACCTGGCACTGTGAGGCTGCAGTGGTAACCACTGAGCCACTACATGTTGCAACCCGAAGTAGGCAAGCAGGAGGTTGGGAGAATACAGCAAGCCAGGCAGCACCAGGATGTGGAGTAGTCAGCATTTTGGTTATTAACCCTTCTTCAGGACGGAAAAGTTGACTTCTCTATGAGAAACGATTTACAGGAATGTTGGTGGGGGTTGGAGGATTTGAGCTACAGAGAGAGGCTGAATAGACTGGGGCTGTTTTCACTGCAGCATCGGAGGCAGAGGAATGACCTAATAGAGGTTACAAATTCATGAGAGGCATGGACAGGGTAATAGAGAAGGTGTTTTCCCTGGGATGGGGCAGTCCAGAACTAGAGGGCATAGGTTTAGGGTGAGAGGAGAAATATATTAAAGGGACAACTTCTTCATGCAGGGGGTTACATATATGAAATGAGCTGCCACAGGATATGGGTCAGGTGCTGTCAAATGTGACAAGATAAATTTAGGATTTCAGGTCAGCATGGACAAGTTGGACCGAAGGGTCTGTTTCCATGCTGAATATCTCTCTGACTACTAGTCCTGATGTAAGTTTAAAATAGTGTCCAAGTAACTTTGAATAGTTCAACCTTGTTGAGCTCACCTCCTCAAATGTTTCAAATGAATCCCTCCGAGCGATACTGTTTAAACATTGCGAGTTGGACAAAGTATCCCATCAAGTTCAACACAAACCCAGAGTTGAAGAAGTCAGAAGTCACACGATACCAAGGGGACCAAAACTCATCACAATATTCCAGGTGCAGCCTCATCAACGTCCTGTATAACTACAATATAGATTCCCAACATCTATCTCAATTCCCTGACTGATGAAGATTAGTGTGCATAAACCTTTCATCACTGCCTTGTGTAGCGATTTTATCAGAGACATTGGATCTACTTTAAAGTGATCCACAATCCAGCTGCTGCGAGCACCGAAGCAGAGTAGTACAGCATGAGTGTGCTGGGCACATAACCCAGACGTCGATGGGTCAAAACCATATGATGCTATTGCTCAATGTCTCCGTAAGCTGCTTTCCGTGGCAAAGGTGCTGTGTTCTGTATCTTGCCTTTGCATCTGCTTCCCAAAGCTTCTCCAGTGGAGGAGTGGCAGTGGCAGCTGGATCCCAGGAGCTCAACAACCCCCTGGAGCTAGAGGAAGGTCCGAGCTCCAAGAAGCGGGGTGTAAGGCTGGAGGTTGGATTTGCTCAAGGCTTGTATCTATGAACTTATTTAAATTGTATCTAGTGTATGAGGCTATGGTTTACATTAAGACCAGAGGTTCATGTCAGAGTGTTTGTTTATATTTAGCAGTTGTAGTTCGTAAAATACACTCCCTGGAGGAGCACCTTCTATGATGCTGCATTTCTTACCTTCTGCCCTTCCCCCATTTGTTATCTCCCATCTTGATTTTATATTTTTTTGGTCAAATTTCATTTCATATTAATCAGACTTGGTATTAACTGTGTGCTATTAATTTGTTTGTTCGAATATTGTAAGTCAAAATGAATGGTGTAATTTCATTTCTGATGTCAGAGTTTAACATTGAATGTGCAGGTGTGAATACCAGTAAGTTGTGAAAATAAATCAATAACTTGTGATTTTATAGCAAAAAGAGGAGTTCACCGCAATCAATGGCATTGTCTCATTTGAAGGTGATGAGTTGAGCCTGACCAACAAACCATTTCATGCAGTCACCCAATTTAATTAAAATTTTCTTTAACTTAATTGAAGATAATAACTCTGGCATGCTAAAATATATACAATTTGTTTATAAGATTTATTTATATGTCCATTGGGGAGACTGGATGCCAACTTGCAGAATATTTCAGGGAACAGCTCTTGGACTCCAAAAGTAAACGACCCCACCGCCCTGTGGCTGAATACTTTAACTCCCCCTCCCAATCCGTCAAGGGCATGCAAGTCCTGGGCCGCATCCCCCTCCAAGCTCTTGCTACCTGACGCTTTTAGGAAGAACACTTCATTTTCCTCCTTGGGATCCACCAACTACATGGGATCAATGTCGATTTCACCAGCTTCCATATTTTCCCTCACCCTCACTTCCACACCACGCGCCTTGTCCCAGATCCAACCTTCCAACTCGGCATTGGCCTCTTGAGCTGTCCTACCTTTTCATCTTGCTTCCCACCAATTCGCTCCACCCTCCTGTCTTACCTCTCATGATATCTCCCCACTTCCATCGACCTATTTCATTCACAGCTACCTCCCCTCCATCCCCATCTCCTTCCCAATTATCTCTCAGCCCCCTTGGACCAACCTTCATTCCTGATGAAGAACTAATGCTCTAAACCAAGACCGAGGTAAAGGAACATCCTTAATAAGAAAGAGCCCCCAATTCAGGTTTATTCCCCTTTGTTTCCCCGTTCTTCTAGAAATAAGAAATGTCTTTTTCTTCCACTAGAAAGTGGTCTTATACTTTGCGGTGTCTGAAGTGTTATACCACTCCAATTCTTTGCCCACCTTTTAAGAATCCTTTCAACCTGTTTTTCGGACAATGGTGGTGGTGCCCAAAAGCAATCATTTCACTCCTCTTCAATGTGCCATTTATCCTCCTATGCACCACTTTGACATGTTGTCTGAGTGTACTTGGTTTTCAAAATGTAATTTGGCCATTGAAGTGAACAGGGTTAATCTTTATCGATCACTAGCTTTGTTTGCACTAACTGTAATTATCCACCAATTTGCTGTTTTTGTTCCACCAAAGCTGGAAACAATTATCTGTATTTATGTTGCACTCAGGTGTGAAAAATCAACCCAAAAATCGTCATATTATTATAGTTGACTCAAGCTATAACAGGAGGCATTGTGTGGCAGTTTAAGAATAAAAATGTGGCTGGAAAGAATGTATATTGATGAGGAAAGTCAAAAAGCAGAATCTCTGGCTACAATCTATCAGTCTGGCTTGATAAAGTAGTGGCTCTTCAAAAGCACCTTACAAGCCATCACCTCAACCACCAAGAGCTGGAAAGTGTGAACACAGCATTCCAACTGAAATATATCGCATTGCTTCTTTGTTATTGATCAAAGTCCTGGAATTCGCTCCTGAACATTATTGCAGACCACATCATAATTGTGAAGCAATTTAAGAGGCAGCTCAGCACCACTTTTTCAAGGACAGTTTGGGAAGGGTTGTTGGCAGAGCCAATGATATTCACATCTCATGAAATAATAAGCAAAGAGGCATGGACAGAGGATTAGCTAATCAATGATACAATTGGGATAAGGGGCATGTTCAGGATAGCAAATTGTAACTAGTAGTGTGCCACAGGGATCAGTGCTGGGGCCAAAATTATTTACAAAATGTATATGAAATCCTTGGATAAGTAAAGTGAATGCACTATTGCCAAGACTGCAGAAGAGGCGGTTGATGGGAAGGCAGGTGGTAAGAATGACATGAAATATCTGCAGAGGGATATAGACAGGTTAAGCAAATGAGCAAACCTTTGTCAGACGGAATCGAATGTGGGGAAATGAAGTTGTGCACTTTGGCAGGAGGAAAAGTGTTGAATGTTAAATGGAGAAAGCTGTTGAATAGAGGGATTTGGAAGCCCATATCCATGCATCCCTTCAGCCAAATTCAGTGAGTAATATGGAAGGCAAATGGGAGGTTGCCCTTTAAATAGAGTATAAACTAGGGAGGTTATAGTGAACCTATGTCAGGCACCAGTCAAGCCACAACTGAACACTGGGAGGGTCCTTTACCTAAGGAAAGATATACTGGCATTGTAGGCAGTCCAGAGAAGGTTGACCAGGATGATATCAGGGATGGAAAGAATATCATATGAAGAGAAGTGAATAGGTTGGGCCTGTACTTATTCGAAGTTAGAAGATTTAGAGGTAACCTTATTTTCACATAAAAGATTCTAAAGATACTTGACGGGCTTGATGTGGAAAAGTTTACCTTTGTGGGTGAGTCTAGCACCAGAGGGAATAACCTGTAAATGAGGGATTGCATGTTGCAGACAGATAGGAATTGTTACTGAGGGCAGTAAATCTGTGGAACATGTTACTACAGAGTGTTGTTGAGCTTGGGTCATGAAGTACATTCAAGGCTGTCAGATTTTTTTTAACCAGTGAGGGAATTGAGGATTATGGGGAAATGGCAGGGAATTGGAGTTGATGTTTACCAGAGCAAACGTGATCTGAATAAATGGCAGAATTGATTCAATGGGCTGAATTGAATGGTAAGTAATAAAGGGGAAAAGGATACAACTGGCAACTACAGGCCAGTCAGTGTTGGAAAATTAGAGATTGTACGGAGTTGGTGGCATTTTGGCATTGTTACTGGATTTAACATCTGGCGTTTCAAATTGGTGCTGCTATGTCCCCGATGCACTTTGAAATCAATTAATATATCTGGAATATAAAGCTTGTCGCTACTTTGGTGACCTTAGCAATTGATATAAGGACCTATCTTGTGAAGGAACGAGATCTTTAGTCCTTACCCAGTTAGGCGATTGTGTCATTCTTGATCCACAGTAATGTGGTTAACTCGTAACTGCCCTCTGAAATGGAACTTGGTTTTTCTGGGAGATAAAGTGCCACATCCCATGAATGAATAAAGGAAAATATTCAGCAGAAAATTGTCACTGAAGTGAAGATTGTGATCTAGTGATAATGGTTGAGTAACCCAGAGATCTAGGTCTTTTGAAAACAAAAATTCAAATCCCATCATGGCAGCCAGTGGACTTTATGTTCAACTAATATAAACATCTGGAAGTGAGAGTTTGCCTCAGTCCTGGCCGCTCGGAAACCATTATTGATTAAAACAATGAACTGCAGATGTTGCAGATCGGAAACAAAAGGCACAATTACTGGGGCATCGCAGCAGGTCTGGCAGCATCTGTGGAGAGAAAACAGTTAGTGTTTTGAATTCACTCACTTTTGAAGGACCACTGGACACAAAACAGTAACACTAATCTCTTCATAGATGCTGCCAGAACTGTTCTGTGTCTCCAACCATTATTGATTGATTGCTGTGAAATTATTCCTTTATGGAGGGAAATCTACCATTCATCAACCCTGTGCGTGCACAGGGACCATGTGATTCCAGACCTATTACAGTGTGGGGTTGACCCTCAGCTGCCTTCTTGCATGTAGTCAATTACTCGGTCCAAGGGACATGAGGGACGGTGAGAAAATGCACATGCTTGCAACAATCACATGCCACAATTTATTTTACAAGAAAAGCATCGGTTAATGAAAGACAGCGAAGACAAATTGCTATGGGGATGTCATGCCCAACTGATTTGATTTCCTTGTAGTAATACGATAATTGTAAGTATTTTTAAAAATCGTCTTCAGAGGTTACACCACTGTAGGAATACTGCATGCAATTCTGACTGTCTGCTTAGCGAAGGATGTTGTGAAATTTGAAAGAGTTTAGAAAAGATTTACAAGGACGCTGCCAGGGTTGGAGAGTTTGAGCGTGAGGAAAAGACTGAACAGACAGGGGCTATTTTCTCTGGAGGTTTGGAGGCTGAGGGGTGACTTTATAGAAGTTCATAAAATTATGAGGGGCTTGGATAGGGTAAATAGGAAAGGTATTTTCCCTGGGGTCGGGGGGGGGGCATCAAAAACTAGAGTGCATAGATTTAAGGTTAATAGCAAATGGAGTTAATATAGATAACCGTGAGGTCTCACAGTTTGGATAGTCAAATCAAGGTAGGAGTTTCATGGTGAATGGTTGGACCTGTCGTGGAACAGAGGGATCTTGGAATAGGTTCACAGTTCACGGAAAGTGGAATCATAGTTAAAAGTATTTCGGCACACTGGTCTTCATCAGTTAGAGCGTTGAGTATAGAAGTTGGGAATTGATGTTGCACTTATACAGAATGTTGGTGAGGCTGCACTTGGAGTATGAAATAAATTCAGTGCTATATTGAAGGCAGGAAAGAATAACAAACATATACTGTTTGGAGAGCCATAATATATGTATCTAAATACGATAGTGAATTAGAGTCGAGATAAGCACCAAATAATAATGTTCTTCTGGCAAGCACCGAATTTGTTTCATTTGCAGTATTTCGAACCAAGAGATCTAGGGGTGCACGTTCATAGTTCCAAGAAAGTCGAGTGACAGGTTGACAGGGTGGTGAAGAAGCCTTTCAGCCTGCTTCCTTTCATCAGTCCAAGTATTGAGCACTGGAGTTGGGACATCTTGTTGCAACTGTCACACATGCCCTTCTCTGACTGCCATCCCTTTGAATATCAGGGGGAAGACACCCCTTTAATTGTGATGTTCAGGAAAGATGCCTTACTTCAACAAAAATGTGCTGTACTCACAGATGTTTGGACAGAGGAAGGAAGTTGCAGTCTGGGGTGAAGCTCAATCTTCATTCAGAAAGAGAGGAACGGCAGTAGCTTCAGAAGCCCATGGTCCAACTTGCACATTCAGTCAATAGAGGGGTTCTGATTGACAAGAGGACCCGGCAAATTCTGGTCCTTTAGGGCTCCCCATTGGTCAATCCCCAGTCACGGCACTGCCTGCACTGGGTGACGCGAGCGATGGGAGACAGTCAGCCTGGAAATGCAGGAATGTCACTGCCAACCACCGCGAATCCAAACACACACACACGCACGCATACACACACACACACACTTGTGGGCATCACAATGTAAACGTTATCCAATGAGCTTCAGATGGAAACTGTCTGTTCTCGGCAAAATCTGGGAGCAAAGCAATGTTTCCCCCTTTCCATTCCTCATCCTGGAGGGCGAGAGAAGGGGGGAAGCACTGTTCACTTGCAGCAACTGGAGGGAGAGAGTATGAATCCAAACAGGGAGCAGACCCTGCAAAGATCGGTTTCAGTTGGCTTCTTGTGGAATATTGTGTGCAATTCTGGTCTCCCTCCAATAGGAAGACTGCTGTGAAACTTGAAAGGATTCAGAAAAGATTCATAAGGATGTTGCCAGGGTAAGATGGTTTGAACCACAGGGAGAGGCTGAATAGGATGGGGCTGTTTTCCCTGGAGCGTCGCAGGCTGAGTGATTTTTTTAAGAAGAGGTTTATAAAAACTTGAGGGGCGTGGATGGAGTGAATAGACAAGATCTTTTCCCAGGGATGGGGGAGTGCAGAATTAGAGGGCATAGGTTGTGGGCGAGCGGCGAAAAATTTAAAAGGGACCTTGCAGTCAACCTTTACATGCAGACGGTTGTGCATGCATGGAATGAGCTGCCAGAGGAAGTGTTGGAGGCTGGTGGAGGCATCTGGATGGGTATGTGAATAAAAAGGATTGAGAGGGATATGGCCCAAGTGCTGGCAAATGGGACAAGATTAATTTTGGATATCCGGTCGGCTTGGACAATTTAGATTGAAGGGTCTGTTTCTGTGCTTTACGTCTCTGACTCTATGAATGGTGAAAAGTATTGGCATTCGTCGAAACATTTATGCAACAGAAAATTATAAGCGGGTAAAGACAAGCCTCATGTCATTGATCCATGAATCCTGGTGCAGTATGGATGCATTTCCAGTAATAGAGTCAGTATGACATGGAAGGAGTCCAAAACGACGACTTCTTTTACAAAACTTCACGCGTAAATCCGAGTCTTCTGGGAATCTAACATAACCGTGTGTTAATATAAGATAGATAAGTCTAGGGTATATGGTACATATTCTATGGAATGTTTGTGGCTCTAAAAGCCTGGTTTGCAGTTGTTTCTGGGCTCGTAATATTCTACTGCAGCATATTGTATATCTTCAGTAAGAACGTCAATACCGCATAATAGATGTCCATTCAGGAACTTGAGTCCATGTGAACTCTTCATGGAGCATGCAATCCACCACATTACCCTGCTGTATACATTTACATATAGATCAGCACAAAGATCTTGGGTATAAAGAGAGGAAAGAATGTTTAAGGTGTAGGTTTGCTCGCTGAGCTGTAGGTTTGATATCCAGGAAATAATGTTCCACAGAAACTAGAATGATTTGTTCTGATTATCTATTGTGGACTGACAGCGATGACCTTTGCAATCTCTTTTCACAGGAATATTATAAGAGAAGAATTTGGAGGTAGAAATCTCAGACCAAACATCACATCAAAGTCTGTCAGTCACTTGACTTGGATATTGATGGCCTTGACAACAAAGAGGAGACGGTCTGTCTGCTTAGTATGGTTGTAAACGTCAGTGTGACTGGAAACTCAGAGTCTCACATACCAGAGTAGTGACTGGAACATGTTTTACAGACTGAGTGAGAGTGTTCCAATTATCAGAGGATTCACCAGTAACATCATACACATGCTGTAAGCGTGAGTGAGTTTTCAACTGATCGTTGAACCTGGAGAAAGACGAGGACACCTGCACCATGGAGAAACCGTGGAAATGCTGGGAGTGTAAGGACGGTTTCCCTTCCCCGCCTGCACTGGACATTCATCAGCATTTACACACTGGGCAGCGGCCGTTCACCTGCACTCAGCGCGGGAAAGGCTTCACTCAGTCGCATCACTTCCCGGTCCACACCGGGGAGAAACCGTTCATCTGTCCCATATGCTGAAGCAGATTAAGAACATATTTTTAAAAATCCTGGATGGTGCATATGAGGGGTATACCTGAAATAAATACATTTGTCTCTGTCCCATTGAGTCTCCAGCACAGGGCCAGGCCGGGCAACTCAATTGATCTCTGTCAGTGTTTATTCTCCACTTGAGCCTCCACCCACCCCTCTTCATTGACTCCCATCTCCCCTCCATCAGCATAAAGGTATTTTCGAAAATTAACTTTACACTACTTGACTTTTACGAAAGACCTACATTAATAACTGTTTTCACAAACCAAAAGAAATCCCAAGAGGATTTTCGCTTTTACAAAGAAAGGTATAATCTCAATTAATTCATGGTAATTGCTTCTTCGCTTTACTCCATGTCAGTTTACGAAAGGTTTCATAGGAATGCTCTACTTTCAGATAGTGGGGGAAACCTGTAGTGGGGCGGCACAGTGGCTCAGTGGTTAGCACTGCTTCCTCACAGCACCAGGGACCCAGGTTCGATTTCTGTGGAGTTTGCACATTATCCCCGTGTTTGCGTAGGTTTCCTCCCACAATCCAAAGATGTGCAGATCAGGTGAATTGGTCATGCTAATTGCTGATAGTATTGGGTGCATTAGTCAGGGGTAAATATGGAATGGGTCTGGCTGGGTTACTCTTCCGAGGGTTGGTGTAGACTTGTTGGGCCGAAGAGCTTGTTTCCATACTGTAGGGAATCTAATACACTGAACCTGCTGTTTATTGCCCATGTGTGGTTTCTGTTCCTCTGTTCACCTCCGGTTCATGTGTCTATCAAGATACACCTTAAACGTTGTTAAGGTGCCTGTTTCCACCACCTGCACTGACAGTGCGTTCCAGGAACCCCCACCACCCCTCTGTGTGAATCCCCCCTCCCCACCACCACCATCTCTCCCCAACCAGTCCCCTCTCGTCTTGAACCTGTGCCCTCTTTTAGTTGACCTTTCCACCCTGGAGGGAAAAAAGCCTCTGACTATCATAGAATCTCTCCAGGGTGGAAACAGACGATTCAGTCCAACAAGTCAACAGAGACCCTCCAAAGATTAACCCACAGGGACTCATTCTCCTCCCCCATTACTCTATATTTACCCCTGACTAATGCACCTGACATACACATCACTGAACACTGGGGCAATTTACACACAAACAATCCAACTTAACCTGCCTGTCACTGGACACTATGGGTAATTTAGTATGCCTAATCCACTCTAACCTACACATTTTTGGAATGTAGGAGGTAGCCCATACAGTCATGACAGGTGAGGTGCAGTGAGAATGTGCAAACTGCACACAGACAGTCACCTGAGACTGAAATCGAACTCGGATCTCTGGCACTGTGAGGCATCAATGAAAACCACTGAGCTACCCTGCCACCCCTGTCCAGACAATCTGTGTGTCTCATCGTTTTGTCGAGGTCTCCGCTCAGCCTCTGTCTTTCTAGAGAAAACAATCTCGGTTTATTCCACTTCTCGTCATAACGAGAGCCCTTCAGACCAGGCAATGTCCTGGTGAACCTTGTCTGTACCCTCTGCCAGAGCACCCACATCCTTTCGGAAGTGTGGCGACCAGAATTGCACGTAGTATTCCGAATGTGGTCAGAATAAATAGCTGTAACATAACTCGCCAACTCTTACACTCAAGGAAGCGTGCTGTGTTTCTTCTTGACCACCGTACCCACCTGCATTACCACTTCCACGAATCTATATGCCCAAATCCTTCTGTATGCCAATGCTGCTATGAGTTCTGCCATTTATCATAGAATTCTTATATTTCCTTCGTCTCGATCCAGCTTCACCTTAATTGTCTTTCTCTCTTCATCTCCCCCCACCCCCTCCCCCCAATCCTCCACACATCAGCATATCATAAGTCCATAGGATGTTCTTTATATGTTAGATATTTCATTCCCGGACCATTCTCAAGAACCTCCTCTGAACATTGTCCAGGGCTATCCTTCCTGAGATATTTACGCCAAAACTGCATTCAGTACTCCAATTGTGGCCTGACCAGAACCTTACACAGTCTCAGAAGTACATCCCTGCTTTTATATTCAAGTCTGATCAAAATAAATGCAGTTGTTGCATTTGCCTCCCCAACTAGTGACTCAACCTTCAAGTTTACCTTGAGAGAATCCTGTGGTAGAACTCCATAGTCCCTTTGCACATCAGATTTCTGAATTTTCTCCCCATAATCCTTCTGTTCCACAGTAGCAGAAGAGATTTCCAGACACATTGATTATTTTTAGGGATACCAAGGGATCTTGAGAATTGCCAGTATCTCAGGAGGAGTCAGAGAGAAATGTGGTATGGTCCTGTAAACCTCAGAACTTTCCAAACTGCCCGAGTCAGCAATAACTCTTTCTGGACCAAGAAACAAAAGGGCCACTGAGAAATTGCGACGTAATAAGACCTCAGAGGCAGAAATTAAGCCATTCAGCCTTTTGAGTCTGCCCCACCATACAATCATTCTTAAGTATCAAGGGTTACGGGGAGTTTGGGTAAGAAACTTATTAGATATGGAAATGTGTTGATGGAAAAGCGCAGCAGGTCATGCAGCATCTAGGGAACAGGAGAATCGACGTTTCGGGCATTAGCCCTTCCTGAGGAAGGGCTAATGCCCGTAACGTCGATTCTCCTGTTCCCTAGATGCTGCCTGACCTGCTGCGCTTTTCCAGCAACACATTTCCATCTCTGATCTCCAGCATCTGCAGACCTCACTTTCTCCTCTAAGAAACTTATTAGCCATGATTGAATAGTGGAGCAGACTCAATGGGCTGAATGGCCTAATTTCTGCTAGTTAACCATCCCTGAGAAGAAGGATGCAAAAAACAAGTTGTTTCCTGGGACAGATGAGCTAAGTGTTTAATAATCTCATGACAAAAGGACAATTAAGTATGTCTGTGGAAGAAAGGCCCTGACGTAAAGGGTTTTTTTTTGCAGGACAGGCTGTATCAAACAAGCCGCTAAACCTCGAGGATAAGAAGGTAAACTACAGACCTGAGATCTCCAGATGTGTGGGGAGGTGGTATTAGAATCTGAAGAATCGTCACACCACAGATTTGAAAGTGAGGAATCTCCACCAGAATTTAACTCCAGAAAGATGCAGCAGCAGTACTTGGAAGAACAACACCGCAGTGAATCCCTGGACACTTCCAGAGTTAGATACTGTCGGTGAAAACTCAGTTAAATTCTGCAATCGATTGGGTGATAGCCACGTTTGGGTGAGGTTGAACTTGGTTACTTGAGAGGTTTTGTTTTTGGTTGCCACATACAATAAAGTGTAAATCATTCTTTCAGCAGTTGATTCTATGTGCAGTTTCTGAGTCAGGAGCCAAATTAAGGCAATTCACCCACAACCACAGCAAGACGCTGGGATTAATATTGACTCCATTGCATTCAGCAGGAACATCACATCAATACTGTTATAAAGCAAAGGCTGACACTACCACCGCAGATCTCAAACCGAAACACCCAGAGGAGCGCATCGCCCTATAAACTGTAAAATTAGCATGAAAACTGGTGTAACCTGCTCTAGCGATAAAAATAAATCTCCAATACTTTAAAATCAACAATCAGCAATCTAACTCTCACGGTGAACAAATGAACAAAACTATTAACAAACTGGATACAGGCCAGGAGCAGATGGGTGGCACTAGTTTAGTTGGGGATCATGGACTGGTTGGTCTGAAGGGTCTGTTCCAGGCTGCATGACTCCATAGCAGTGAATGAATGGGAATCCATCCCAAAGACGATAAAGGCTTCAAGCACCACCTGAGGCAAATGTGTCGACTCCATCCAGATAACTGAGGGCAGTGGGGCACTGTGAGGGTCAGTAGATCAGACAGTCAGCCAGCAAGTTCTCTCCGGGAGACTTGTCTCAAGAAAGGAAGTGGTTTCCTGTCCCATCAGCCAGATTATTCAGTTTGGATTAAGTCCTACATTTCCAACAAAACAGGTAGACAGGGCAATGAAGAAGGCTTTAGGCACACTGGCCTTCATCAGTCAGGGCATTGAGTATAGAAGTTGACAAGTTATGTTGCTGTTAATCAGGACATTGATGAGGCTGCATTTGGAGTATTGTCATCAATTTTGATCACCTTGCTATAACAAAAATGTTATTAAACTTGGAAGAGTGCTGAAGACATATAAAAGGATGTTGCCAGGACTCAAGTGTCTGAGTAAAAGGGAGGGATTGGACAAGCTAAGACGTTTTTATTTAGAGCTTAAGAGACTGACGGGGGTGGGGGCCTTATCGAAGTGAAGAGATCATGAGAGACATGGAGAGGGTGAATGCAGTCAATCTTCCCGGGGTTGGGGAATTGAGGGCTAGAGGGCTTCAGTTTAAGGTGAGAGGGAAAGAATAAAAGGGAATGTGAGGGGCAACGTTTTCTTTCCGCAGATAGTAGTACACATATGGAATGAGCTGCCAGTGGAAGTGGTTGAGGTGGTACATTAACAACATTGAAAAAGCATTTGGACAAATACATGGAGAGGAAAAGTATGGAAGGAAATGGGCTGGAAATGTGTTGCTGGAAAAGCGCAGCAGGTCAGGCAGCATCCAGGGAACAGGAGAATCGACGTTTCGGGCATAGAAGGGCTTATGCCCGAAACGTTGATTCTCCTGTTCCCTGGATGCTGCCTGACCTGCTGCGCTTTTCCAGCAACACATTTCCAGCTCTGATCTCCAGCATCTGCAGACCTCACTTTCTCCCCATGGAAGGAAATGGGCCAAGTACAGGGAAATGGGCTTAGTGTTGATGGACATTTTGGTTGTCATGGACCAGCTTGGGCCGATGGGTCTGTCTCCATACTGTAGGACTCTATGGCACGTGTCTCTTTGTCGCTCCGAATGCGTTGAATTTCCAGATGAACATCTCACTAAATCAGGCCGAATAAAATCCAATCTCATTCGTCAACTCTGATGCGGAGGTGCTGGTGCTGAATTGGGGTGGACAAGGTCAGAAGTCACACAGCACCAGATGCAGTGATGAAGCAGCAGCACTCACGAAGCTTGCAATTTCAAATAAACCTGTTGCACTGTAACATGGCGTCGTGTGACTTCTGACTTCTTCAACTCTGGGTTTGTATCAAACTTGATGGGATACTTTGTCCAACTCGGTATATTTAAACTGAATGGCTTTGAGGAATTTCTTTTCGATTAGATTAGATTCCCTATAGCATGGAAACATGTCCTTTGGCCTAACAAGTCCACACCAGCCCTCCGCAGAGTAACCCACCCAGACCCATTCCCCTATCCCTATTCCTCTACATTTACCCCTGACTAATGCACCACACCTACACATCCCTGAACACTATGGGACAATTTAGTTGGGCTAATCCATCCGAAACTGCACATCTTTAGACTGTGGGAGGAAACCAGAGCACTCGAAGGTAACACATGCAGACGTGGTGATGCAACGTGCAAGCTACACACAGACTGTCAACCAGAGGGAGGAATTGAACCCAGGTCAGCATCATGAGGTAGTGGTGCGAACCACTGAGTCACCGTGCCACCCCTGAGCCACCAGGTCAGAGGACAACAGGTCAGAGGAATTGCTGAAAGCTTTCCCGCACTCTGGGCAGCTGAAGGGCCTCTCCACCGTGTGGACCTGCTGATTGGCCAGCAGCTTGGAGGAATCGCTGAAGGCCTTCCCACACTCTAGGCAGCGGAAGGGCCTCTCCATGATGGGGACCCGCCGGTGCCTCAGCAGGTTGGAGGAGTCGCTGAAGGCCTTCCCGCACTCGGGGCAGCTGACTGGCCTCTCCCCAGTGTGGACTCGCTGGTGCTTCAGCAGGTCTGAGGAATTGCTGAAGGCCTTCCCGCACTCGTGGCAACTGAAGAGCATTTCTCCTGTGTGGAATCGCTGTTGAGTCTGGAGGTTGTACACCCAGGTGAACCCTTTCACACACACGGAGCAGTAAAACGTCCTCTCACCAGTATGTATATGCTGGTGGGTGAGCAGGAACAGAAGCAAGTAAAGCTCTTCGCCCGTTCTGTGCAGGAGAATTGCCTCTACCCAGTGTGATTGCACTGATGAGCCTCCAGGACAGATGGGAGGCGGAAGCCCTTCCTGCAGTGGCCACACTTCCATGGTTTCTCAACGGGGCGGGATTCCTCGGGTTTCTCCATGGCCGAAGCTTCAGGTGCACACAAACGTATGTACAATTCCTTCCCGCTGTGAATCCCTCTTTCCAGGCAGTATCACTGTTTCAGGTTCAACACTCAGTGCTCTGCAACAGTCGAATCTCTCAACCAGTCACACTGATGCTGAAACCTGGACTCAAACAGGAACCAAAAAGAAAGCTTTGATCCTTCCACAGAATGATAGTTGAAAATGGTGTGGTCCTGATGGATTGAGCGACTGTCAGACATTGACGTGAAAGTGAGGACGCTGGAAAGTCAGAGTCAAAACGTGCGTCGCTGGAAAAGTGCAGTGCGTCAAGCAGCACCCGAGAAGCAGGGGAATCAACGTTTTAGACATAAGCCCTTCATCTGTTGATTTTGAAACTTCCGTCTTCAGATCTTCAGATAGTCTGTAAAACGAGATTACAACAGTCATCACTGCCAGTCCGGTTAAGAATGAGACATCAAGGCATTGACACCGACACCAACACCAGAGAGAAACTGAACATACAGATGTGGCAATATTAGTGGCAAGCCAGAGTGATAGAGATATGTAGGACAGAAACAGACCCTTCGGTCTAATTCGTCCGTGCCAACTAGATAACCGAACCTAATCTCGGCCGATTTGCCAGCATTTGGCCCATATCAACTAAACCCTTCCTAATCGTATACCCATCCAGATGTCTTTTAATGGTCATAATTGTACCAGTACCCACCACTTCCTCTGGCAGCTCTTTCCTTAAACACACCACTTTCTGCATGAAAGACTTGTCCCTTAGGTCCCTATTTTAAGTTCTTTTGCTTGAGATTCTTACACACTTGATGCCACTGCAATACGCCAAGTTCTGTGAACAACCAAACTTTTTTAAGCAAGTTCAGTACAAGATGTGGAGAAACTCTTAACATTTTTCACAATGCTTGCACACCACAGTACCAAAAAACCCCAAACCCCTTAAACATACAGTAAAACTGAAACAGAGGCTTCCAGTTGAAGTTGAAAGGGCATCAGGAGAGAGTGTTTAGCACCCTTTCTCCACACAGTCCAGTGCTTAACTCACCCAAACAAGACTTCAGCTTTCAGGACTGACTACTCCCTTTCATTATACAGGTCACTTCTAAAACATAAAAGCTTTGGCCTCAAGTCTCATCCATTCACATATAATCAAAAATGCCTCCCAATACGCATTTTTCATCTCTGTACTAAACCAGTCGCTTCAGAGCCCGGGTCTTTTTACTACCATTCTGAAAAAAACCAAGGACACAGCATCTTTGAGAAGAAGGACTAGCTTTTAGAAAAATGACAACATTGTGGCAGAGGGATATCGGCCAAACACTGGCAGGTGGGATTAGATTAGAACATACCGTGGAGTAGTTGGACTGAAGGGACTGTTTCTGTGCTGTTTGACTCAGTAAGAGAGAGAAGCAACAGCACAAGCAGCAGCTTCATCACCTCATGGTCGCCCTTCCGCAGTCAGACAATGGCTGGCGGGGGTGGGGGGGGTGTCTCTGATTGGGAGGAGGACCACACTCCTTCCGGTCCTCCAGGACTTCCTATTGGCCCAGCAAAGGAAGGTCACGTGCAGTTTCCGCAGACAGCAAGGAGCATGCACAGGTTTTGCTGACACCAGCGAACATGCGCAGGATTTGTTGTCACCGAGGAGCATGCGCAAGATGCTGTGTAAAGTTGCTGGGGTTTTTGACAGGTTTTGTGCCCAAATGACAATCGGAGACAAGAAAGGCTTGAGCGACATTTTTTATTTACCCTGCGGTTCGACATTTCATTCCGTTTGAATTTTATTTGACTACTCATCTTTTCCCCGGGTTAGGGGACTCCCAAACTGGAGGGCATGGGTTGAGGGTGAGAATGGTCTCCTCCTATTCTTCGTCGGTTTCCTCTGAACTGAATCGCAAACCCACTTCTCTGAGATGCCGTGAGCTGATAAAGTTGAAATGCATTCCTTGTGGTTTCGTGCCTTCCCTGCAGTAATTCGCCACGCCGGTTCCGACGTGAATGACATGATGATCCGCATGTCAGAAACCGCATCTTGGTGACAGAATGAAACCATCTTTCCTATTCACTCAATGTCGTCTTTAGCAGCCTTCCCATATAACGGCGCACTGTTGTGCATCTCGCCTTCTCATCTGCTTCCCAAAAAACGTCGACGTAAATATTTCACATTGATGCACAGGCCCAATGTGCACAGTTGAGATGACACACTCGTGGAGGTCTGCGGGGTCTTTTCCTGTTCTCTGTACCCTATGTTGAGGAGAGCAATGCTTGTCACTGGTCACTCCGGCGTCAGAGAAAAGTTTAGAAAGAAAATGGTTTAATTTTCTGCCTATAGAGAGGGCCCGGTTCCTGGGGACGGGCAAACGGCAGCAGAGAGACAGAATGAGGAGGCAACTGTTCATAGAGTCATGGAGATGTACAGCATGGAAACAGACCCTTGGTTCCAACCCGTCCATGCCGATCAGATATCCCATCCCAATCTAGTCCCACCTGCCAGCACCCGGCCCATATACCTCCAAACACTTCCTATTCATATATCCATCCAAACACCTCTTAAATGTTGCAATTGTACCAGCCTCCGCCACTTTCTCTGGCAGCTCATTCCATATACGCACCACCCTCTGCATAAAAATGTTGCCCCTTAGGTCTCTTTTATATCTTTCCCTTCTCACCCTAAATCAATGCCCTCTAGTTCTTGAGTCCTCGACCCCAGGGAAAAGCCCGCGTTCCATTACTTATGCAAAAGTGCCCGTTTAATTTTCTCAAAAAGCATCTTCGTTAAACGGTTGGGCTCCCTGGAGTACCAATGGGGCAGATAGCAGGGAAGTGAAATGGTTGGAGATAGCGTTGAATAGGTTGACGTGAGTGGTGCGGTGTTTGAGGAATGTCAGCGATGAGGGTCGATTGGAAGTTTGGGACAGCTCTTCTCGGAGAACAGAAGTTTGAAATCTGCCCCGATTGAAGCTTTCCAAGTCACGCAAAGTCTAGACAGAGAAAGTAATGTAGTCAAAATTCTCCCACACCTGAAAGGATCGGCAGAGTTTAAAAATCATGAGGAAAAGAACCAAAAGTGACTTGAGGAAGGAGCGTCGCTCGAAAGCTAGTGTGCTTCCAATTAAACCTGTTAGACGATAACCTGGTGTTGTGTGATTTTTAACTTTGTACACCGCAGTCCAACACCAGCATCTCCAAATCATGACTGACAGGAATTTACTGTGTCTGGCCTCTTGCTATCTCATACTTGAAGGCTTCCCATTTTCCAGCAGTCCTTTAACCTGCGAAAATCTGCCCCCAATCAGCTTTTGAAAGATCTTGCCTAATTCCTGAGACTTCCGCCAATTTAGAAGTTCAACGTTTAGATCTGATATATTATTTTCAATCACTATTCTAATGTTAATAGAATTATGGTTGCTGGCCCTTAGGTTTTGCACCCTCGCCAGTATGTACATCCACATTGTGAATTAGAAAATTTCCTTGTTCACACTTAACAAATTCCTCTATTTCGCGGATCAGTAAATGGGCAGGAGCTATACCTTGGTTCCACTCTACCTTCATTCCCATCAACCGTAACCCCATTCCCACCCCAATAGTCCAACAGCACTTTCCCCTACAACTGCCGAATATGTGACACCAGCCCATTTACCTGCTCCCTCCTCATTATTCAAGGGCCCAAACTTACCTTCCAGGTGAAGCGGCACTTTACCCGCACTACCCATAACCCAGTCTACTACATTTGCTGCTCACAATGTGGTCTCATCTGCAATGGGGAAAACGAAGCATAGACTGGGTGACTGCTGCACATAACAGCTGCGCTCTGCCCGCAAAAAAGACCCTGACCTTCGAATTGCCTGCCACGTCCACACCCCACCTTGTTCCCTGGCCAACATCTCTGTCTCAGGTTTGCTGTATTGTCCCAGCGAAGCTCAGAACCAGCAGAACGAAGAGCACCGAATATTACACTTGGGGACCTGACATCCCTCCGGTCCCAATATCGAATTCAATAATTCTAGGGCCTGAAATCCATAGTATCCTCGTCCCTTCCACACACACCAAGCCTTGTTATCACATAGTCTGTCATTCCACATTATTTAGCCACGAACAGTCTTCATTCACCCTCCCACGCAGATCGTTATCAACTCCTTTTTCTGTCCAACAGTTCTTCCTTCGCTTTGGGCTCTGTCCTGATCTCCGCCTTCCTTCCACAATATCTCCTGCATATAAACCGACATTTTCCCAATCACCATCAGTTCTGTGGAAGGGTCACCGGCAACTCCTGTTTTTTTGTTTCTGAAATACAGCATCCACAGTTCTTTCAGATTTTTTTGAGAGAGTTGGAAATTGTTTCGAGAGACAGAAAGAGAAGGTGGAGAAACAGAACAGACATGAACTTTTGATCTCCGTTGTGACACATAACGTAAAATCATTGCAGTACGATCACTTCCCTTAAGCATGAATAGAGGTCCGGTGCCAACCGTGAGCTTGTGGCGCAGCGGTAGCACGTCTAACTCCAAATCAGAAGGTTGTGTATTCAAATCACGTCAGGCTCACTAAAATAAACTTCTTACATTTCAAATCAAGAAAGGAGTGCGTTCACTCCGTACATCTCTTCAGCCAAATCTTGTTTGCGGAAACTTTCGATCACACGTGAAGCTTTGCTGTCAGTTTGATTTGTGAACACTGTGTCAGGGAGGTGGTGTGCCCATTGTTTGGGTAAATGCTCAGCTCCCCGCAATGTGAGAAGTAAAACACAAATTGTTCATCATGGGATTTAAACACACAGCCGCTTCGTTCAGTTGGTGACAGTGTATAACATTATACCGATATTTTTACAACATAATGTAGAGATTACCAGCTTTGTGTTTCAATCTATCAGAATGTCCCAGCTCATCCTGTTATAGCAGAGTGACCGCGAGTTCAGATAGAAATGTTTCCCACCAACAGCAAATCCTTTCCTCTCACTGGGCACAGATAAATTTATCTGTATTCAACAGAAGGAGAGGAAACTACAGTCTGACGGCCCCTCTCCACATTAAAGGTGAGCCTGAGTTTTATAAACGGTGTCAGTAAAATCCAGTGGCGGACACTGATTTGATTCAATCGTTTTTTTTTTGCCAAGCGTAATTCACCGAGAGGATGCTGCTGTGTGAAACAGCGTGGGGAATTACTGCAGGGCCTCCTGCGCATGGGACACACCACAACTGATGTGTTTCACCTTCACCAGTTTATTCCTATCTCGGAGAAGAGAGGTTTGATGATTCGGAGCATAGCAGCCAGACAGAGAACAGGAGAAGAGCACTCAGACCTTCACAAGCTTGTCTCCACAGTTGGGTCATCGTGGCCCGTGTATCGGTATGGGATAGTGAGCTGCATCTACTGACTGGAAGCACAGCAAATTGGAGTGCTGGTGGGACTATCACACAGGAGAAAACGGCTTCGACCTATCAACTGGAGTGGCTCCCAATGCTCAACTCCGCTCACCTCAACTGAATAACTGTAAACAAATTACTCCGTGATTCAAAGGAATACTCGGTTTGAATCTGCATTGTGTCATGTATCTTCGAGAATGATGTCAAAACACCTTCATTGCTGTGATGGAGTATCCTGGTGGGCAGAATATATCCATTGTCAAATTTCCTACGTTCTGTTGGTCCAACTCCGATTTCACTCAGAATCACAAAATGTGTGACAGCGCAAACTGAGGCCATGCAGCCCACCTTAGCTCTGCTGGTTCGACACAATATGTACATAAGTGCCTCATTCTGTCGCCTTCTCCCTGTAAATCTGCACATTGTTACATTGAACATGCCCCACCGAATTCCCTTTTGTGTCCATTGAATCTGCCTCTTTGTCACTGTCAGACAGCGACTTACTGGCCCTGCTCCCTGTGCGAAAACGGTCTTCCTAATGTCACTTTTACTTATTTTCCTGATGACTTTAAATCTCTGCCAAATCGTTCTTGATCTTTTCAGGCCTGGGAGCATTTTCACTGCATTATTTCCTCTGTCTAAAACCCTCATAACGTGGAAAACTTCAATCAGGCCAGCTTTCAGCCCTCTGTTCTCCAAAGAGAGCTGCCCCAAACTTTCCAATCTCCCTTAATTGCTGACATTCCTCAAGACGGTAATATCCACGTTAACCTGTTCAGCGCCGTCTGCAATCACTTCACCTCCCCGCTTCCTGAAGTATCACGCTCAGAATTGAGCGTAATACAGGTGGAAGATTCATTCAGACTCGGATTGCGCGGGCGAAAAATCTGCAATACTTGTTTTCACTTTGAACACGTGTTTCCCTTTGCCGTGTTCACTGCAATGACAGCTCTGCGCCGTCCCTAATTCAGGCAGTCCGATCTTATTTAACGAAGCGGCTTTTTGAGAAAATTGATCGGGCATTTTTGCTCAGGTCAATTTAAGAAACGATGGTTCGCCTTGGATTGGAACCCGGGAACACTCACACGTCTGCATTCGCTAAAGGACCCAAAGCTAGAATCATATCCCAGACTAACGAGCCACCAGCCATTGGTGCAGCCACCTCGTAAAGCAGCTGAGACTTGCTCAGTACGAATTACATTGTACATTGCTCCCAGAATTGCAAGCAGCGAAGAGTTTCAAGAACATCTGCTTCTCAATCTGTCTCCCTGCTCCCAGGACGCTGTTGTTTGTACTGTCTCCAGGGACCGGGCTCTCTCCACTGGTGGATAATTGAACCATTTTGTTTCTACTTACAAGCTGTGCTGGTGGAAGAAGGAGCCCATTCGCTCTTCTGCTCTCTCTCTCACACTAGTACGTGAGGCAGGATAAGTCACTTACAGAAATGCGTAGGAAATGGGCAACTTTGAACTTGTTCCAAACGTCCTGTTAACGGAGAAACAGAAAGATGCTGTGCTGCTGGCACAGAGAGAAATGGACACCGGAGACTCTTCCCTCAGGTAAATTGGTATGAGTGCATTTTTGTGTTCAGAATTTGTCTTCACACAGCAAGCTTGCAGAACCAAAGACCTGCAGCCTTTTGTTACACGGCTTTTGGTTTCTTTACTGCAGGAATTGGACAAAAACAGCATGTGTTTCAACTTCACCGGTTCATTGCCACCTGAGAGAAGAGGTTTCACACTTGAGATCAGGACACACCGACAGAGAACAGGACAAGCCAACTCAGAGCTCCACAAGGGTGCCAGCGCAACTGTGTAAATTTGACTTGTGTATCGATGTGTCATATTGAGCTCAGATACACGAAGTTTTGGAAGCAGATGACAAGGTAAGGGGAGAGCAGAGCGCCGTTATACGAGAAAGCTACTAAAGACGACATTGAGTAAATAGGAGAAAATGGTTTCGCTTCTGGGTTGTGATCCCAACATGCATCTGCTGTGCCATTCTACTGCATTGCACGGCAGCTTTCCCGAGTATTCAGTGAAAAGTATTCAGCTTTTCATCTGGCGTGTGACTTGCTCGTTCGAAAATGATATCAAAAGATCTTCACTGCTGTAGTGTCATGTGCTGTTGTGCAGACATGTCGCCGATGTGCAAATATAAACTCAGAGAGCAATGTACATCGGAGACTGTGAGCCAGCTGAAACTTGCTCAGTGTGAAGCATTCCACATTGCTCCAAGAATTGCAAGCAGCAAAGCGTTTCCAGAACATCTGCTTGTCATTCTGTCCCCGGGGCGCTCATCCCCAGGAACTGGACTCTCTATACTGGCCGATAATTAAACCAATTTGTTTCTACTTGCAAGCTGTTCTGGGGGGAGGGAAGAACCCATTCGATCTTCTGCTCCCTCTCTCCATCCCTTGAGGTGAGAGGTATCACTTACATTAATGCGTGGGAAGTGAGTAACTTTGATTGTGAATTTCCTGCAAAGGTCTGTTGTCGGAGAGATAGAAAGATGCTGTGCTGGCGGGGCAGAGAGAAATGGACACCGAGGAATCTTCCCTCAAGTAAATTCAACTGAGTACACTGTTGTGCAACCTGTTTGGTGTTCAGAATTCGTCTTCACGCAGCAATCTTATGGAAAGTCTATTGCAAAGTGGGCATCGTTTTCTTTGCTGCGACCGCGCAGCTGTTAACATCTGAGCCCCAAGTGCCCCAGATGAAGAGAATCCGAGTGAAACCTTCACTCACTGAGAGTCATCCCCACGGCCCTGAGCTGAGGGACTGCAGGCAGTCCAACACGGAAGGGACGGTGAAAAATGAACCATTTTTGCTCCCTCAGCCTCTCTGTCCCAGAGACAGGCAGTGGGACGGCATAAACACGTAGCATCATTCTACGCCGGCAGAGGCGGCCCAGCCCATCGTGTCCACGGCGACTCTCTGCACTTGTCTCTCTCTGAGGTGATTCACAATCAGCGATATCTGTCCTAATAGTAAGGGACTATGTCTGAGTGGTGATACGGTTTCTGACATGCTGATAATCTTGTCGTTCACGTCCGAACTGGCGTGGCGAATTACTGCAGGGAATGGACGAAACTGCAAGGCATATGTTTCAACTTTATCAGCTCACTGGCATCTCGGAGAAGTGGTTTTGCGAATCAGTTCATAGGAAACTGACGAAGAACAGGAGAAGACCACTCAGACCTCCAAAAAGCATGTTACTTGAACCGTGTGAATCGGTATGATACATGGCATTCAAGCACTCAGGCAGTCGGTGCAAGATCCAGAACAGAGCACAGCACCATTACAAAAGAAAGCTGCTCAAGGAGCCATCGCGCAACAGCAGAAGATGGCTTTGATCTAGCTACTTCAGGCCTATGAGACCTTGCACACTACCGCTACACCACACTGCTCCCGCAAGGGAAATGCTTTCCACAGGTCCCTTCATGACTGATGTGGAAGATATCCACTGCTGTCGTGCAATATGCTGTTGCGCAGACGTATGGATGCTGTAGAAATATAAACATGTTTTCGAAACTCACATTCTGTTGGTCGAACTGTGAATTCATTCTGAATCACAGTATGTGTCACGGTGCAGACGGAGGCGATGCGGCCCACCTTCGCTCTGCTGGTTTGACACAGTAAGTAAACGTGTGTCTCTTGCCTTCTCCATGTAATTTTGCACATTGTTACTTTAAACATTACCACCGAATTCCCGTTTGCGTCTAATGAATCTGCCTTTTTGTCAGTGTCAGTTAGGGATTTACTGACCCCAACCACTCCCTGTACGAAAGCGTTCTTCCCAATGTCACTTTTGGTTCTTTTCCTCATGACTTTAAAACACTGCCGAATCGTTGCGGATCCTTTCAGGCGTGGGAGCATTTTGACGACATTACTTTCTCTGTCTAGAGTTCGCATGACTTGGAAAGCTTCAATCGGGCCAGATTTCAAACTTCTATTCTCCGAGGAGAGCTATCCTAATTTTCCAGTCTTGCTTCATTGCTGACATTCCTTAAACACGGCACCACTCACATCAACGCAATATTCCATCATTTCACTTCATTGCTTTCTGCCCTATTCGTACTCCAAGCAGGTAAAGTCAATGACTGCAGATGCTGGAAACCAGATTCTGGATTAGTGGTGCAGGAAAAGCACAGCAGTTCAGACAGCATCCGAGGAGTAGTAAAATCGACGTTTCGGGCAAAAGCCACGACTTTAGCGAAGGTGGTTTTTGAGAAAGTTAACCGGGCACTCTTGCACAAGTCAGGAAACGCGGGCTGGTCTGGGACGTCGCGCAAGTCTACGTATTAGAAGACCCAAAGCGAGAATCATACCCCGAGACCAACGTGCCACACCGAGAGCACACAAGCACTCCCGCTCCACCTCTTTAACCAGCTGAGTCTTGCTCATTGTGAAATACATTTGACATTGCTCTGAGAATTGCAAGCGGCAAAGAGTTTGCAGAACAATTGCTTCTCATTCTGTCTCCCTGCTGCCGTTTGTCCCGAACCCAGGAACCGGGCTCCCTCCACTCGCAGAAAATTAAACCGTTTCTCTGACACCGGAGTGACCCGTGACAAGCATTGCCCTCCTCAACATAGGGTACAGAGAACAACAGAAGACCACTCAGACCTCTACGAGTGTGTCATCTCAATTGTGCACATTGAGCCAGTATATAAATGTGAAATATTTATTTCGAAGTTTTTTGAGAAAGAAATGAGAAGGCGAGGTGCAGAACAGTGCGCCGTTATATGGGAAAGCTGCTAAAGACGACATTGACTGAACAGGAGAGATGGTTTCCCTTTTGGGTGATGCTCCCATCACGCACTCGCAGACATATCGCCGTCGTGCAAGTTTCAACTCTGTCTAAATTCCAACATTCTGTTTTTTCGAACTGTGATTTCTCTCAAAAGCACAAAATTTCAACACTTGCAACATTCTTACTTTACAAAGTTCTCATAGATATATTCAGCAAACACCTGGAAGAAATTCTTCCAAACTTAACTGGGGAATTTCGGTTTGAGTGCTCTTGAACTTTAAGTGGAAGGACGGGAAGTTTGCCTCAAGGCTGTGTAATGTGGAGATGTGTTCCCCATGTTAACTGATAGTGGTTGACCATCCCAGTGCTTCCCGATGCAGGGCTGCCCTGACCCACAGGGAGGTTTCTTTGATAAACTGTCCCGGGGGCTTCCAGCCGTACCGTGACGTCATAGGGCGAGCCCCCGGTGATGGCCTGCAGCTGCTGTGACACAATAATGATGCTGGCCCCGGAACATGAATACGAATTAGTTCATGAGTCACGTGGTACTGAATCATTCTATGGAAAGTTCTTTCAACTTCATGGATGTATATATGAGAGGAGGTAAATGGGCAGGGCTTACACCTCGGGTTCACTCTTCCTTCACTCGCAACACCCCACACCAACTTTTCGCTGCAACCGCCGAATGTGTAACACCTGCCCATTTACCTGCCCCCTCCTGAATATCCAAGGGCTAGAATATACCTTCCAGGTAAAGTAGTACTTTACCTGCACATTTGCCACAACCTAGTCTACTGCATTCGTTGCTCACAGTGTGGATTCCCCAAAGTAAAATGAAGCATAAACTGGGTGACTGCTTCGCAGAACATCTCGGTTCTGCCCGCAAAAGAAGGCCTTGAGCTTCTGGTTGCCTGTCACTTAAACACGCCACCCTGTTCCCTGGCCAACTTCTCTGTCTCAGGCATGCAGCAGTGTTCCAGCAAAGCTCAGCTCCTGATGGAAGACAAAAGCTTCATTTTCCACTTGGAGATCCGATAGCCATCCAGTCTTCAACATCGAGTTCAATATTGTTTGGACCCGAACTCTCCCATGCCCTTGTCCCCTACCTCACCCACACGAGGCCTTGTTATCACATAGTCTGCTGTTACACATGACTTATTGTTAGCCAGGAACAGTCTCCATTAACAGTTAGTCACCCTCCTACACAGATCGTTATTCACTTCTTTGGCCCTCCAATGTTCTCCCTCTGAACTGGCAGCAAAGGGAGCAATGTGGACTGGTATCCCTGAGCCAGCTGTTTGTCCCATCTCCAGGAACAGGGCTCTCTCCACTGGTGGATAATTAGACTATTTTGCTGTTGCGCTGACGTGAGGAGATTGTGTAAATATAAACATTTCTAAATTCCCACCTTCCGTTGGTCGAACTGCGAGTTCACTCTGAATCACAACAAGTGTCACAGCGCACTTGGAGGCCCACCTGGTTCTACATAGCAAGTAAATGAGAGTCTCTGTTCGTATCATTCCCTTGCCTTCTCCCTGTAAATCTCCACATTGTTACTTTGAACATGACCACCAAATTCCCTTTTGTGTTCGTGAATCTGCCTCTTTGTCACGGTCAGACAGGGATTTACGGATCCGAACCACTCCCTGTGCGAAAATGTTCTTACTAATGTCACTTTTACTTTCTTTCCAAATGCCTTGAAATCTCTGCCAATTTTTTAGGAAATTGAAATGATTCTCATTTCTGCACATGAGGCTGAATTGATTTAATTTCTAACGTAAAGGACATGCGGATGTTAAGAATCCGAGACAGAAAGAGGAACTGCTGGAGAAACTCAGTAGGTTTGGCGGTACCCGCGGGAGAAAACAGAGTTCTGAAATATTGTTTCTGATTCCCTTTCCATCGATGGTGCCTGACCTGCTGAGTTGCTCCTGCAATTTCTGTTTTTGCTTTTAACTGAAAGTTCATTTCATCTTTCGGGATGAAACACCCAGACACTCCATTTGCAGATATTTAACCCTTTCTAAACCTGTGAAGCGATTGGATTCAAACAAACCCAGCAATAATTCATTCTTTCTCAGCTCCACAGGCAGAGAGACCTGGGAAGTGAAGCTATCAGTGTGGTTCTTTATTTGTGGGCTGAGTGGTTTCCCTGCGCAAGTATGAACACTGCCGACTACAGTTGAGAAATGTCGTCAAAAAGAAAGGGAGAATGTTCCCCGGATTCTTATTTGAGATTCAAATCAGTGGAGGGGGTTGAAATATTTTACTCACATTGGGACTGGTAGGAATCTGCAACCCACTGCCTGTCAGGGTGGAACAAACAGAGCTGCTTTTGAGGCGATGAACCAAGACTTTGGAAATGAGACTAGAACAGTGAGGGGCGTGAAATCGTAATCGAAATGAAGCAGGCACCTGAGGATTAATGTGTTTTATTTGCCAGTGAAAGATACTGCTTCACAAAGTTGTGACTATGGAAGGGAATCAGTGACGGTGATTATCTTTGGCTGTTCACCTTGTGAATGTTCCCATTGCTGCGCATGTCCGTGTGAACGTCAGAACTCTGCAGCATGGTGGCGTCAGGTACGCACAGTGCCGGGGGCGCAATGGATGACGCATCTGACTCCAGCTACCTGTTTGAAATGCAATTCACAGCTTCTTCACACAGCCCAATTAATCTTTCCCATTGTCCTGAAGCCGGCATACGGTTTGAATTCCTGATCTGCAGGAACGACACTCTTTTCACTGTCTCGCGTCAGTAAGTGTCCCTGAGAACATCAGAGTCACGTCACAGCGCTGTCAGAGGAGGGGAAGCTGAAATAGCCGCACACGCTGCTCATGGTCACATTTCATTTTCCCCACCTCACTGCCCCAACCACTGCGGCTCCTGGGAGTGGAAAGGGAAGAAACACCAAAACCCAGTCTCAGCTTTGTAAATCGTCAGGAAATAAAAAAAAAACTGTTCATCCCTTCGGATTTTCTATCCTGGACTGACAGGAATGAGGTTTGTCACTCTTTTAGGAGAACATTGCAAGTGGATGTTTTGCAGAAAAGCCCCACAATACAATCTGACAGTGACACTTAATTAATCAGGACCTGGATGTTATCGGCCTTTGAATGTGTGTGTTGTGCTCCAGAACTTTGTTGTTCACAGTTTATAATGTTTATCTTCCAGTCCCCTGTATCACTTGCTGAAATTGTTTAATCTGCGCCGTGTAATCCTTTCACTGTCTGCTAATCAGAACAGCATTTCCTTGTTTTACCCAAATTAACTTGATCTTGTATGCCTGAAGTTAATTTCACTAGAAACCTTATCCAGTTCAAAAGCCACCTGACAATGATGCCTCTGTTTTCTGTCACGTAGCCAATTTCAAATCAATGTTGTTCCGGTCCCTTTTATTCCTTGAGATCCAGGTTTCGCTCGCAGGGCTAGAAAAGAACTGTTACCAAATACATTTACCAATCTACGTTCATCCTATCGATTGTATTAGCATCATCAACACTTCTCATCAAAATAACTCGTGAGACTTTCATCACAATTTTCTGTGAACAGTTCAACTTTAGCTTTCCTGAATGAACCCCAAATTTTTGGAAGTGGCTCCTTATTTTCGACCCTGATTATTAATCTCTCTTTACGTGAAAATGGATCTTTCCCACCCGCTCTATCTCTCATCAATGTTTGCATTTCAGTTCAATTTCCCATCAGCCTCCTCTGTTCTGATCAAATCCAGGGGAACAGGAAACATTGGGGTTATGACGCGGCCATGACAAGCACAATACTCACCTTTCCTGTTGGAACCATTCCATGAGAAATATTAGGCCACAGCCTGGGGCCTCCAGCTGTGGCCGAACATTTACGTCGCTGCCTTAGACATCTTTTGATGTTCCCCTGCCCAATGTGGAATTCTGCTGACTATGCTTTCTTCGCTGGCGATTTTCAATGACTTTCTGTTGGTTGCATTATCTCTCAAACTTCACAAAACCCGTCTCAATAAAGTCACGTTTTCTCACGTCTGGGAATTTATTGCCATGCTGGAAACTCGAGTTCAGAACAAAAACCGTAGCACACTCAAAACGTCGGCTCTGTTTACCTTTCCACAGATGCTGCTCGACTCGTTGGCTTTCTGCAGTATTCGCTGTGTTTGTTCAACACAAATGCTGCTTTCCATTAAAGAACTTCAATCCCTGTCCTCTGGTAACTGACGCTAGTCAGTGGCAAGAGGTTCTTCTGATCATTAACCTTCACATTCCCACCACTTCTTCTCCCATCATTGCCAACAGCCCCTGGAAATCTCCAGTTAACCTTCTTTGCTCCAAAGAGAATATCCCTAAACTTTGGAATGTCTCCCCAAAATGGAAATTCCTCATCCCTGGACATGACGCAAGGCGTACAATTGGGAAGAGATTTTGGCAAAATATTGTCAGTTAGCAGATGGAAAAATGTTCAGGAAGTAAAACAGAAATCCCTGTCTCCAGCTTTGTGAATCTTTAAAAACTCTTTGGGAAGTGGAATTAGAGGAGAATGAAGGATGAACTGTCCGACTGAGCAGAGACAGTCCAGACACCGTCCCCTTGTTTAAGAGGCCGGGAGATTGACTCTGATATTCTCGGGACATGAACTGATCTGCGACATTGAAAGAATTCTCTGTACATCAGGAATTCAAATCCTTTCTCGGCTCGGGGCCAATGAGAAATTTCGGGATAAGGCAAAACACTGAAAGGCTTGGAGGGCGATGGCCCCGGTGTAGAAGGGCAAGTTCCTCTTGATATGGATGTGCCTGCAGATGGTGGGATCAGACTGTCCCCATGTCTCCACAATGAATGTCCAAGGCTTTATTATGGAAAAGTAAAACTGATAGAAGACAATGGTCATTTTGGGCGGGGTCGCCGCCCTGCGCTGTTTCTATGGCGCAATTGGTCAGCGCGTTCGGTTGTTAATCGAACGTTTGCTGATTCGACACGACCCTGCGATGAAGTGGTTGTTGATTTTGCTCCTCCCGCTTTCTTGGCTGCTAAGGTGCGTGTTTGTAATGGTGTCAGGAAAATGTTTCCCAAGCGGAAATCTTCTCCACTGAGGATGGACAAAGGGGTTTCTGAATTGATTGAATTTCTAACATAAAGGACTGCGGATGCTGAGAATCCGAGACAGAAAGCGAAACTGCTGGAGGAACTCAGCAGGTTTGGCTGTACCTGGATGAGGAAAAAGGAGTTCTGAAATGTTGTCACTGATTCTCTTTCCATAGATGCTGCTTGGCCTGCTGGGTTGCTCCTGCGATTTCTGGTTTTGTTTTTAACTGAACGTCCATTTCATCTTTCGGGATGAAACACCCAGACTCGCCATTTGCAGATATTTAACCCTTTCGAAACCTGTGAAGTGATTGGATTCAAACAAACTCTGCAATGATTCACTCTTTCTCAGCTCCACTGGCAGACAGACATGGGAAATGAAGCTGTCAGTGTGGATCTGTATTGGTGGGCCGAGTGGTTAATGCGATGGACATAAAATCCATTGCGGTTTCCCCGCGCAAGTATGAACCCTGCCGACTACAGTTGAGAAATGTCATCAAAAAGAAAGGGAGATTGCTTCACGGCGTTTTAAAGATGCAAATCAGTGGAGGGTTTGAAATATTTCAATCACATTGGGAATGGTCGGGAACCTACAACCCACTGCCTGTTAGGGTGGGACAAGCAGAAACCCACAGAGTTGCTTTTGAGGCGATGAGCCAAGTGTTTGGAAATGAGACAAGAACAGTGAGGGGCGTGAAGTCCTGATCGAAATGAAGCAGGCACCTGAGGATGAGTGTGTTTTATTTGCCAGTGAAAGGTACTGCTTCACAAAGTTGGGACTATGGAAGGAAAGCAGTGACGGTGATTATCTTTGGCTGTTCACCTTGTGAATGTTCCCATTGCTGCGCATGTCCGTGTGAACGTCAGAACTCTGCAGCATGGTGGCGTCAGGTACGCACAGTGCCGGGGGCGCAATGGATGACGCATCTGACTCTAGCTCCCTGTTTGAAATGCAATTCACAGCTTCTTCACACAGCCCAATTAACCTTTCTCATTGTCCTGAAGCCGGCATACGGTTTGAATTCCTAATCTTCGGGAACGAGACTCGCGTCAGTAAATGTCTCTGAGAACATCAGAGTCACGTCACAGCGCTGTCAGAGGAGGGGAAGCTGAAAGAGCCCCACACGCTGCTCATGCGCACATTTCACTTGCCCCAAATCACCGTCCCAACCACTGCTCCTGGGAGTGGAAAGGGAACAAACACCAACACCCCGTCTCAGCTTTGTAAATCTTCAGGAAATAAGAAATCTGTCCATCCCTTTGCATCTTCCATCCTAGGCTGAGAGCGTTGATTTTAAATGGCTGTCCAGTCAGTGCCGATTCGTCTTGGCTGAAAAAAAAAATCCTTATCTCATTCCAGCATTTCTTGCCACAGAGAACTGTGCGGCAGAGTTCATGTATATATTTCCTTGCATGGTATTTTGTAAATAACATTCGTTTGCTGGTTGTTTGTACAGGGTATTTCAAGTTCATTAGCCGCTGTTAAAGTGTGTTGGTAGGTTTGTGGGCTACCATGATGCTGAGAACGTTGAGTAGTCTGGACATCATTTCCGATATGTCTTTAATATAAAGTAATGTGGCTAGGGTTTCTGCAGATGTTGTGTCTACTTGTGTCAGTTTGTTGATGTGAAATCGACAAACTGGGTTAATTGGGTAGGTAAAAGTGCGGATTGCAGATGCTGGAAACTAGAGTTTAGATCAGAGTGGTGCTGGAAAAGCACAGCAGGTCAGACAGCTTCCGAGAAGCAGGAAAATCGACGTTTCGGCAAAAGCACTTAATCAGGAATAGAGGCAGAACGCCTCCAGGGTGGAGAGATAAATTGGGGGTGGGGGTGTGCTGGGCCGAAGGGAGCAAAAAGTACAATAGTTGAATGGGGGTGGGGATGGAGGTGACAGGTCAGAGAGGAGGGTGGACCGGATAGGTGGGAAGGGAGATTGGCAGGTAGGACAGGTCATGAGGACAGCGCTGAGCTGGAAGGTTGGATCTGAGGTAAGGTGAGGGGGAGGAGAAATGAGGAAACTGGTGAAGTCCGCATTGACGGCCTGGGGTTGAATTCATCCTCCAGGCATCGGGTGGGGAGGGAGCGGCGATGGAGGAGGCCCAGGACCTTCGCAGAGTGGGAGGGGGTTGGAAATGTTGGGACACAGGGCGATGGGTTTGATTGTTGCGGGTGTCCTGGAGATTTTCCCTCAAGCGCTGTGACTTGACTCTGCGAGGAGTCTCCAGTCTCCCCAATGTAGAGGAGATCGCATCGTGAGCAATGGATACAAGAAATGACATTGGTGGATGCACAGGTGAAAGCCTTCTAACTCCCGCGGCCCGGATTCGATTTCCGGGCAGGGAAGAAATTTTCAGTAGAGTTGTCAGCGTGTGCCCGCATCTCCCTGATGGTCTAGTGGTTAGGATTCGGCGCTCTCACCGCCGCGGCCCGGGTTTGACTCCCGGTCAGGGAAGCCCTTTGCAGAGTGTTTGTTGGCTACCTATTCTTCTTAAGTGCACTGTCCAGTTATTTATTGATCTTCGTAGTTCCTGCGTGCTGCAATGTGTAGTGGCTCGTTGAAATAGAGTCCTGATGCAGATTTGTTTGTATGTGGAGGGATGATTGCTTCTGTAGTTAGGTTCTTGGTACACGTGCGTTGTTTTCCTGTAGACGCTGTTTTGAATTTTCAATTGACTGATCGCTCTACTGTGACATCTCGAAATGGCACTCTGTTGTTGTTCTCTTTTGTGGACTTTATGTCAGTGAGGATATTGTTGATGGTGTTGTTGGTTTCCTCTAATTTTTTTCATTTTTTGATGACAAAAGTGTCATTCGCTGTCGCGGACCCAAAGTTTGGGTTGGATCGTTGGAGGGCTGTTTGTTTTGAGTCTCTGCATTATTTCTTCTGCTAGGAATCCTGATACCGGTGGTTTCATGGGTGTTTCGTTGATTTGTTTGTAGGGCTTGTTACTGAATATGAAGTAGGTGGTAAGGCACAGTTCCAAGAGCTTGACAGTGCTATCTTTGCTGATGAAGTTGGTGCTGTGTTTGTGTCTTTGGTTCTTCGAGTAGAGTCTTCAGTTTTATTTGGCCACGTTGATCTTAATGGATGTGAACAGGGCTGTTATGTCAAAGGACATTATTATTCCATCCTCTTCTATCTTAGTGTCTTTGGTGTTCAGGAATTCTTGGATGGAGTAAATGGAGTGGCGTGAATCTTCGACTTGGTGTTTTAGTCTTCAGTGGAGGCCTTTGACTAGTCTGTGTATTGGTGTTCCAAGTAGTGAGACTATGGCCTGAGGGGCCTCCTGGGTTGAAGAGGAGAACAACAAAAAAAATGCCATTCTTAGATGTCACAGTAGAGCGAACAGTCAATGGGGAACTTCAAACTAGCATCTACAGAAAAACAACACACTCAAACCAAATACTGAACCACAGAAGTAATCATCCCAACACCCACAAACGAAGCTGCATCAGGACATTATATCAACGAGCCACTGCACACTGCAGCACAGAGAAACTACGAAGAGCAGAAGAGAAATACGTATATAGTGTATTTAAGGAGAACGGGTACCCAATAAACCCAGTCCGCCGATTTCTCATTGATGCTTCCAAGCTGACTCTCAAAAATTCGGTTTTTCCCTCCATTCTTTCCTGTTTGTTTTTTGTGGGTCTCGAAAGCTTTCCCAATCTTCTGACCGAGTATTGGAGTTGGGAAGTTATGTTGTGACTGTAGAGGACATTGGTTAGACCACTTTGGGAATATTGTGTGCAATTCTGGTCTCGCTCCTATCAGAAGGATAGAAGGATATTGTGAAATTTGAATGGGTTCTGAAGCACTACTAGGTCCACAGAGGGGAAGAGGCCCTTCTGCTCCCCAGAGTGTGGGAAGGCCTTCAGTGATTCCTCTGCCCTGCTGACGCACCAGTCAATCCACACCAGGGAGAAGCTGTTCTCTTGCCCCGAGTGCGGGATGGGCTTTACCCGCTCCTTCACACTGCTGATGCACCAGTTGGTCCACATGGGGTGGGGGGGTCGGGGGTGGCGTGGGGGAGGCCATTCTGCTGCCCTGAGTGTAGGAAGGCCTTCAGCAATTCCTCCGCCCTGCTGAAGCACCAGTGTGTCCACACCGGGGAGAGGGCCTTCAACTGTCCCGAGTGTGGGAAGAGGTTCATGTTTTCGTGCAACTTGAGGAAGCACCAGCGGGGGCACCAGCGCTCACAGCGATCATATCCCACCGGTAACGCTGCCTTGGGTCACCCCCCAGGATTGAACCTCCTGCCAGTTCTGGATGCAGTGGGAGAGTAGGTGGGCTGTTTTGTTTTCTGCAATTGCCTCCCCCACCCCCCACAACCACAACCCATGGTGGCTCAGGGTTTGCACTGCTGCCTCATGGCACCAGGAGCCCAGGAATAATCCCACCCTTGGGGGTCTGTGTGCAATTTATGGAGGGTAGGAAAATGGGTCTGAGTAGGTTACTCTTCGGAAGATCAGTGCAGATGTGTTGGGCTGAAGGACCTGTTTCCACATTGTAGGAGTTCAACCATCCTATGAGCTTTGCTTTCAGTGGACACTGCTGCTCATTGAACCCGGGACTGCACATTGCCAAATGAAATGTTCCAGAGAAACCTAAGACCTCAAGACCATCGGAGCAGAAGTTAGGCCATTCGTCCCGTCGAGTCTACTCTGCCATTCGTTAGTGACAAAAGTAGTGCAGATAAGATTAGCGACAGTGTGGAAACAGGCCATTTGTCCCAACAAGTCCACACCGACCCTCCGAAGAGTAACCCATCCAGACCCATTTCCCTCTGACTAATGTACCTAACTCCATGGGCAATTAAGCATGGCCAATCCACATGACCTACACATCTTTGGTTTATGGAAGAAAACAGGACCACCCAGAGAAAACCTACACAGACACTGGGAGAATGGAAACTCCTCACAGACAGCCACCCAAGGCTGGAATCTAAACTGGGTCCCCGGCGCTGTGAGGCTGCAGTGGTAACCACTAAGCCACTACATGTTGCAACCCGAAGTAGGCAAGCAGGAGATTGGGAGAATACAGCAAGCCAGGCAGCATCAGGATGTGGAGTCGTCGGCGTTTTGGGTATTAACCCTTCTTCAGGACTGAAACGTTAACTTCTCTATGAGAAACAATTTACGGGAATATTGCTGGGGTTTGTAGAGTTTGAGCTACAGGGAAAGGCTGAATAGGCTGGGGCTGTTTTCACTGGAGCATCAGAGGCAGAGGAGTGACCTAATAGAGGTTACAAAATCATGAGGGTTATGGACAGGGTAAGAAATAAGGTCCTTTCCCTGGGTGAGGGAGTTCAGAACTAGAGGGCATAGGTTTAGGGGAACAGGCGAAATATATTAAAGGGACAACTTCTTCATGCAGAGGGTGAGAAATATATGAAATGAGCTGCCTGAGTATATGGGTCAGGTGCTGTCAAATGGGACTAGATTAATTTAGGATATCAGGTCAGCATGGACAAGTTGAAACGAAGCGTATGTTTCCATGCTGTAAGCGTCTCTGACTACTGGTCCTGATGTAAGTTTAAAATAGAGTCCAAGTAACTTTGAATAGTTCAATCTTGTTGTGCTCACATCCTGAAAAGTTTCAAATGAATCCCTCTGAGACATACTGTTTAAACATGCTGAGTTGGACAAAGTATCCAATCAAGTTCAACACAAATTCAGAGTTGAAGAAGTCAGAAGTCAGAACACCAAGGGGACCAAAACTGATCACAATATTCCAGGTGCAGCCTCATCAACGTCCTGTATAACTACAACATAACTTGCCAACATCTATACTCAATTCTCTAATTGATGAAGGCCAGTGTGCTGAAACCTTTCTTCACTGCCTTGCATACCAATGTAATCAGAGATATAGGACCTACTTTAAACTGATTCACAATCCAGTTGCTGGGCGCACAGAAGCAGAGTAGTGCTGTGTGAGGGTGCTGGGCGCATCATCCAGAGGTTGATGGGTCAAAACCATGTGATGCTTTTGCTCAATGTCTCTGAAAGCTGCTTTCATTTGCAAAGGTGCTCTGTTCTGTATCTTGCCGTTGCATCCGCTTCCCAAAGCTTCTGCAGTGGAGGAGTGGCAGTGGTAGCAATCCCCCAGAGCTGGAGGAAAGTCCGAGCTCCAAGAAGCGGGCGGTAAGGCTGGAGGCTGGATTTGATCAAGGCTTGTATCTATTAACTCATTTAAATGGTACCTACCGTATGGTGTTTGTTGTAGTTGGTAAAATGTACTCCCTGGAGGAGCACCCTCTATGATGCTGCATCTCTTACCTTCTGCCCTTCCCCCATTTCTTATCTCCCATCTTGATTTTATATGTTTTTTGGTCAAATTTAATTTCATATTAATCAGACTTGGTATTCACTGTGTGCTATTAATTTGTTCGTTCGAATATTGTAAGTCAATATTAATTCTGTAATTTCATTTCTGATGTCAGAGTTTGACATTAAATGTGCAGGTGTGAATACCAGTAAGTTGTGAAAATAAATCAAAACTTGTGGTTTTTAACAAAAAGAGCAGCTCACTGATATTCATGGTATTGTCTCATTTGGGAAGATGATTCAAATATGACCAACAAACCGGTTCACGCAGTCACCCAATTTAATTAAAGTTTTCTTTAATTTAATTAAAGAAAATAACTCTGGCAGGCTAAGATTTATGCAATCTATTTATAAGATTATGTCCATTGCTCGCAACATGGTCTCATCCACATTCGGGAAACTGGACGCCAACTTGCGGAATGTTTCAGGGAACAGCTCTGGGTCATTGAAACTAAATGACCGACCGCCCTGTGGCTGAACACTTTAACTTCCCCTCCCATTCCGCCAAGGACATGCAAATCCTGGGTCTCCTCCACTGCGAAACTCTTGCTACCCGTCACTTGTCGAAAAAACACCTCATCTTCTGCCTTGGGACCCTCCAACCACATGGTATCAATGCAGATTTCATCAGTTTCCTTATTTCCTCTCCCCCACCTTGTCCCAGATCCAACCTTCCAATTTGACCCAACCTCTTGACCTGTCATACCTGTCCACCTTGCTTCGCACCTATTTGCTCCACCCTCATCTCTGACCTATCACCATCAATCCCTACCTCCATCTACCTATTGCACTCCCAGCTGCCTTCCCTCCAGCCCCACTTCCCTCCCATTTATCTCTCAGCCCCCTTGGACCACCCTTTATTCCTGATGAAGAGATTATGCTCTAAACCAAGACTGTGATGAAGCAACTTCCTCAACAAATAGGAAATAGCTCCCAAGTCAGATTTCATTCCCATCTTCTGTTTCCCAGTTCTTTCAGAAATAAGGAATGTCTTTTTCTTCCACACGAAAGTGGTTTTCCACTTTGCGCTGTCTGAAGTGTTATGCCACACCATTACTTCAGCCACCTTTTAAGAATCCTTTCAACCTGTTTTTCTAACAATTGCGGAGGTGACCAAAAGCAAACATTTCACTCCTCCTCAATGTCCCATTTCTCCTCCTATGAGCCATTTTGTCATGTTGTCTATGTTACAAGCAGCCGAGTGCACTTGGTTTCTGAATTGAAATATTGACATTGACTTGAACAGGATTAATATTTATTGATGGTTCGCTGTGTTTGCACTAACTGTAATTATCCACCAATACGATGTCTTTTGTTCCACCAAAACTGTGTTTATGTTGCAGTCGGATGTAGAAAATCATCCCAGCGATCTTTCAACGTTATTATAGTTTACTGAGGCCATAACAGCATTACACGGAAGTTTGATATGATTAAAACTTGGATGGAAAGAGTGTAGATTGATGAGAAGTCAAAATGGCAGAGTCTCTGGCCACAATTGATCTGTCTGGCTTGATTATATGAGTGGCGGCTCTTCTAGAGCAACTTCCACTCCATCACTTCAACCAGTAAGAGGAGATAAGAGTGAACACAACATCCCAACTGTGAAATATATGCATTGCTTCGATGTTATTGATGAAAATCCTGGAACTCGCTCCTGAACCTTTATTATAGACCACATCATATTTGTGAAGTAATTTAAGAGGCAGCTCACCACCACATTTTCAAGGACGGTTTGGGAAGACTTGCTGGCAGAGCCAATGATATTCACATGATATAGGAGACAGTCTCATCGTATGGATAGATGATTGGCTAACCAATGATACAGTAGGGATAAGGGGGATGTTCAGGTTCGCAACTTGTAACTCGCAATGTGCCACAGGGATCAGTGCTGGGGCCAAAATTATTTACAATATGGATATGAATTACTTGGATAAGTGAAGTGAATGTACTATTGCCAAGACTGCAGTAGAGACAGTTGATTGGAATGCAGGTGGTGAGGGTGACATGGAGAGGGACATAGGCATGTTAAGCAAATGAGCAAAACCTTGGCCGATAGAATAGAATGTTGGAAAATGAGGTTGTGCACTTTACCAGGCGGAAAAGTCCTGAAAGTTAAATGGACAAAGCTGCTGAATAGGAGGATTTGGAAGCTAGAGTCAATGAACTCTTCATCAAAGTTCAGTGAGTAATAGGGAAGGCAAAAGGGAGATTGGCCTTTAAATGGAGTATAAAAGTAGGGAGGTTATAGTAGAGGTTTTGATTGAAAGTGCAGTGAAGATTCAACCAGCTGACAGTGGATCTGAATCACATGTGGATCAGACCAGTTTCGGACAGCAGGAAACCAGATAAGTTTTTACAACAAACCACAACGATTTCATCATTAGACTCTTAATTCCAGATTTATGTTGAATTCAGATTCCACCATCTGCCGTGGCAGGTTTTGAACCCAGGTCCCCAGAACATTACCTGGGTGAATAGTCTGGTGACAATAAAGTCGGCCATCGCCTCCCCTGAACACATTGGATTATTGTGTTTAGAGGAAACAAAGGAGCAAAGGTTTCAGCAGCTGCTAAGTTGTTGATATTACACAAGGGAACATCAGCACACTCAGTAATGGCACATACTGAAGCCAGGGTCCTGTATCAGAGTTAAGGGCTCGGGAACCATAAGAAATAGGAACAGGAATACGCCATTCAGCACCTTGAGCTTGCTCCTCTATTCAGTAGGATCGTGGCTGATCTGACATTCCCCACATCCACTTTCCTGCCCTTTACCTGTAACTGTTCATCCCCCGACTGTTCACGAATCTATCGATCCTGGTTTTAAATGTGACATGAAGGCTGTCAACAGAGTTACTGGCGTTGGAGGTCGGGGAGGTGGTGGGGGAAGCGGGGGGTCAGGTCGAACTTGGGGACTAAAACAAAGGCTCCACACTTCATAATATTTAACTAAGGGAATGTTTATGGTTATCCAATGCTGGAAATCGGGCAGACATTCAGATGAAATTATTGGTTACTTATGAAAGACAGAGGTATAGGGAGAGAAGTGGTGTTGAGGCACATTTGGATATCATCAGTATAGATGACAACACCTGCAGCTACGGTTCAACAAATAAGAACGGAAGACGCTAAAAGCAGACCCTCCCAGAGGATACAGCGATTTTGGAGAGGGTCAGTACTGTCGTTAACCCTGATCAAGGCTGACCGCAGGTCGACGAGGGAATGTTTATCCCTATCACCGTTACAAAGGATGTCAAATATGACCTTGATAAGAACTGTTTCAGGGGTAGAAACCTGACTCGAGGGCATTCAACACAGAATTCTGGAAAAGGTGGGAATGGCTAATTCAACAATGTTAAATGCAAACCAACACTTCCATTGGTGCGATAATAAAAGAAGTGTTTTGGTTTTTATTTAGATGATTCTCAGCAATACTGAGTAAGAAGCAACAAAATTAACACAAGAAATACTGCAATTGCTACAATGTGCCTGCTCCCAATAGGAGGCCACCTGGTGTTCACTTAACTGTCTACAAGGGGCAATATTGGAAAGGAATGACCCAGTTCATAGCTATAAGAGGGGAGACACAGACTGCTTGATGCAATGGGCGGGAGTAGGCCACTCGGCCCTTCGACCCTGCTGCAACATTCAATAAGATCATGGCTGATCTGAATTCAACCTCAACTCTACATTCCTACACATCCCCGACAATCTGTCATCCACTTGGTTATCAAGAACCTATCTACCTCTGCCGTATAAATTTTGAATTCACTGCATTTTGAGGAAGACACACAACCATCAGAAAGAAGAAAAAATCATCCTCATTTTTGTCTTCTACTTTTAAAATATGACCCTCTACTTTCAGATATTAAGATAAGGAAACAACCTGCATTGAAATAATACCTATGGTCCAGTTAACTATCTCAAAGTGCTTCACGTGGACATAATGAGAATTCCTTTAAAAATCACAAGACCGGAGCACAGATTAGGACAGGTGACCAAAGACTTGGTCAATGGGGGAGGTTTAGGGCAATCTTTTAAACAGGTTCAATTTCCCAAACATCAGAGGACAAAGACGTAAAGAGCAAACACAAAATAGCAAAGGATGGGAAGCAGCAGTGTGGACATAATGTCACAGGACGAGTAATCCAGGGAACATGAGTTCAAATCCCACCACAGCAAGAGGTGAGATCTGAATAATTCAAATCATAAACGGGGAACACAAAATTAGTCTCAGTATGGTATCGATGGCACTGACGTCAATTGCCATAAAAGCTCATGTTCACCATTGTCCTTTCAGCAGGCAAACCGCCATCCTTACCTGGTCTGGCTTACATGTGACTCCAGACCCACAGCAATGTGGTTGACTCTTAAATTACCCTCTGAATTGGCATAAGCAAGACACCTTGCACTTAAGGATGGATAACAAACATCAACCTTGTGAAAGTGTCAGAACAGAAATTGCTGGAGAAACTCAGCCAGTCTGGCAACACCGGTGGAGAGAGAGAGAAAGAAACAGAGTCAGAACAGTTGTGAAGAATGGTCAAAGCACTTGAAATGCTAACTCTGCTTCTCTATCCACTTGTGTTTCCAGTCCTATTGAGTTTCTCCAGCAATTTATGCATTTTTGTGTTTCAGATCTCCAGCATCTGCAGTTCTTCATTTCACTGACTTAGGGAAGCTCAAATCCGATAAAAGAATAAAGCAGAAGGGATGGAATTACTCGGCAAGTCTGGCAGCAGCTATGGAGATAAAAACAGTTAGTTCTTCGGGTCATTGAATGATCGTCCATCAGGGACAAACTTTTGGGGAAGCTGCAAGAGTAAAAGGCACTGGTGTAACTTCAACATCTGGGAGAACTCTCTCAGCCTTGGTGGTCAGACTGACTCAGCATTCTGGTTCTGTTCATTACCTGTTAACTTCTCCAATTGTTGTTCTTGTTATATTTCTACATCGTTGACACATTCCTATGTTTAAAAATGATATTCCAAACAGACAGGAATTTTCCATGTAAGTAATCATACATTAGAGAGTTTCTAACGTGAATGTAACTTTTAAACAAAATGTATTTTTTCATGCATGGGGTGTGGGCATCGCTGGCAATGCCTGCACTTATACCATCCTTAACCACCATGTGGTTGGTTGGAAAAGCGAATGAAGGTGTCTGAGAGTGTCTTGATCAGCACAGCAATCTCAAAGATGGGTATGCTCAGACAGAAGTCCCCTCCACTCCCACAGCAACTCTGCATTCACTTAAATTACAGATGCCATCGAAAACTCACAGGACAATGACAACATGGGATTACAATCAGAATAAAGCTTCCTCTACTCTAAATTGAAAGTGAAGCTACCTCAACACTGTCCCCAACAAACACTGCCAATACAGAGACAGCACTGGGTTACATACTGAGTAAAACTCCCTCAACACTTCCCCATTCATACAGTCCCAGGACAATGACAGCAAAGGGTTAAATAACAGTAGAGCTTCTTCCATTATGACTGAAACTTAGTACGTTCTACACCAATCCTCAAGGATAATTCAGAACTGAGACTATTATCTGGTCCTGAATTCACACACCCTAATGGGAATGACAGCAACAGAAAATCAGGTAAAACACACACAATGTTCAACAAAGCTAGACTGTTATTGGGATCTAAGATATTTAAATGACAGGAGACATGGTCCCTGCAATGATCCGAATGTGAGCTGAACAACTTTCTCACTTGAACAATATTCTCTGGGAATGCAATGTCCACCTCACTGCTTCTATTCAGTTCCTCTGCTCTCGGTCAGGGCTGTTTTGCGGCTGACCACATGGTGGCGTGGGCGTCAAGAGGTTAGACAATTAAGGTCAACTTGGATTGAGGGCATCCTGTGTCATGCCAGTGAGGTCGAGGGTCGCTGATTTACTCAACTTATAATCGGGGACGAGGGGATGTCAGGCTGGGCTTGTATCAGTTTGAGTTTAGAAGAAACAGATGATCTGATGAAGCTGTATAACATCTGGAGAGGACTTAATGTAAATGTAATGTCCACTCATTTCTAGCCAGAGACTTGCCTCTCATTTAAGATAGGACAGTTTTGTTTTTCTCTCAAGTGTTCCCGAGTCTTTGAAATTCACTTTTTTAGATAGCAGCATGTGGTGGTGGCACGGTGGTTAGCACTCGGGCCGACTGTCTGTGTGGAGTTTGCACATTCTCCCCTTGTGTCTGTGTGAGTTTCCTCTGGTGCTCTGGCATCCTCCCACAGTCCAAAGGATGTGCAGGTGAGGGTAGATTGACCATGGGAGATGCAGGGTTACAGAGATAGGGTAACAAACTGGGTCTGGGTGGGACGGTCAGTCAATGTTGACTCGATGGGCTGAATGGCCTCCTTGCACGCAATTGACCTATATCAATCAATAGTATACACTTGCTTTATGGTTACCGACATGAAATTACATTCGTGGTTTTGGTTATTTCATCTATTACGTCATCATATTCAACCAACTGCAACATCTCGAAACTTGCTTAATTACAATATCCAATATCAGCAGAGTACTTTTTCTTTTTGTCACGACCATTATCTTGAAATCTGACGTGTGACCACTTTATTGCTCTCAAAGTTCCTTATTTGTCCCTACATTGTCATGGTTTTACTTTGTCGAATGTCTTCCTGGCTTTTGCAGTTAAGACCCTATATTCTGCCCTCGTCAACACTTTCCCTTCCAATTCTGTACTCAGGATTTCATGAAAACCCGAAGAGTGTGGTGAGACTGTGGAACTCACTACCATAGTGAATAGTTGGGGTGAAAGACATTACAACTAAGGGTAAGCAACCCAGTACAAATGCGTGTCACTGTCATCAGATTCACAACACAGTGAAATTAATACATGCAATGTCCCTCAATTTCTCAACTGTTCCTAACCAGACTTGATGAAGAACAGATCTTGCACATCAACATTATAATTTAAACAAAAACCAACAATTATAAATACGGCAACTTTTCTAGGGCAAAGTTAAGTAGATAATCTAATTAATAGCAATGATTTAAACACTTTGATCAAGTCCCCCATCATCTCAGAGACAGAAGTTTAAGCGGCAAATTGAGAAAGAATTTTTTTTAAAACTTACCAATTCAAATAAACAGTTTCCAACAATGTATTGCCAAGTCTTTGTGCAATACTTGGACTATGAGGTTTTCACAGACACGTAACTGTAAATCTAATTTAAAAGTCACTGCTGAATGTGAATAGACACCCCAAAGTATTCAGCCATTTCTTTCAGGCTGGGACTCATTCCCAGAAAGTGCCAACAATTCTTTAAATGGACAGTAGAATCTAGAGAGAACAGTTCCTGGGCTCAACAAGCAGCAACGCCCAATGGAAGAAAAGTTGGCGGCGGGGCAGGGCGGGCCAAGGGCATAAAACAAAAAAGGCCACTGACTCTCCCACTGCACACACACACTGTCAGAATGCACAGGGGCTCAGTCCTGGGAGTGACCCACTGCAGTTTCATCAAGAGGACCACACTTGATGAACAGATCTTGCACACCAGAGTTATAATTTAAACAAGAACAAACAATTATGAATACCGCAAATTTACTAGGGCAAAGTTAAACAAGACAATCCAGGAAATAGCAATGATTTAAGCCTTATGATCAAGTCCTCCACCATCCCATGGACACAAAATTAAGGGGTAAATTAAGGAAGAGAATTTTTAAAATTATCAATTGAAGCAATCAGTTCCCAACAATGGAATGCCAAGCAGTTGGGCAATCATTCGATGATGAGTTGTTCACAGGCACATAACCGTAAATTTAATTTCAAAGTCACTGCTGAATGTGAATGGACACCCTGAAGTATTCAGCTATTTCTTACAGACTGGAGCTCGTTCCCAGACAGAGCCAATAATTCTTTAACTGGACAGAAAACACTAAAGAGAACAGCTCCTGGTCTCAACGAGCAGCAGTGCCCACTGGAAGCAAAGTTGCGGTGGTGGGGGAGCACGATCTCATAAAACAAAAAAATCTGACCGACTCTCCCGCTATAAGCTCTGTCAGAATGGGCAGGGGTTCAGTCCTGGCAGTGACCCACAGCAGTTTCACCAGCAGAATCAGATTGTTGGGAGCACTGGTGTGCCAGCTGGTGCTTCTGGAAGGTGCAGAATGATGAGAACCTCCGCCTGCACTCGGGGCAGGTGAACTGCCTCTCCCTGGTATGTCCCCGCCTGTGCCTCAGCAGGTGGGAGGATTTGCTGAAGGCCTTCCCGCATTCTGGGCAGGGGAAGGGCCTCTCCCCCGTATGGATCCGAAGGTGGCATGCCTGGGTAAAGCACTATTGGCACTTAAGGCAGGAGAACGGGCTCTCCCCGGTGTGGACCCGCTGGTGCCTCAGCAGGGCAGAGGTATTGGAGCAGCTGAAGGGCTTCTCGAAAATGTGGACCCGGCTGTGGGTCAACAGGACGGAGGAATAGCTGAAGGCTTTCCCGCATTCGCTGCAGGCGAATGGCCTCTCGCCTGTGTGGACCCGCTGGTGCCTCTGCAGAAAGGAGGAACTGCTGAAGGACTTCCCGCACTTGGGACATCCCCCCTGTGTGGACCCCCGAGAGCCTCAGCAAGCGGGAGGAATTGCTGAAGCCCTTTCCGCACTCGGGGCAGGCGAAAGGCCTATCGCCCGTGTGGACCCGCTGGTGCCTCTGCAGTACAGAGGAATAGCTGAAGGCCTTCCCGCATTCGGGGCAGGAGAATGGCCGCTCGCCTGTGTGGAGCCGCTGGTACCTCTGCAGTACAGAGGAATTGCTGAAGGTCTTCCCGCACTCAGGGCAGCTGAAGGTCCTCTCTCTAATGTGGACCCACTGATGGCTCATCAGGTCGGTGGAATTGCTGAAGCCCATTCCGCACTCAGAGCAGGAGAACAGTCTCTCCCCCGTGTGACTGCGCCCATGAGTCTCCAGGTCAGATGGGAAACGGAAGCCTTTCCCACAGTCGCCACACTTCCACGGTTTCTCCACGGGACGGGATTCCTTAGGTTTCTCCATGACCGAAGCTTCATCTGCACACAAACGCGTGTACATCACCTCTCTGCCGTGAATTCCACCTCCCAGTCTGTATAACATTTTCTGGCTCCACAACCAGCAACAGTAGTGTCTCTCTTCCAGTCTCACTGATGTTGAAAACGTACTGAAATAGGAACCAAAAAGCTTGGTTCCTTCTCACAGAATCATGGTCGAAAATTGTTATAGTCCCGATGGATTCAGTGACTGTCAGACATTGACGTGAAATTGAGGACTGCCAATGCTGAAAGGTCAGAGTCAAAGTGCAATGCTGGAAAATCACAGCAGATCAGGCAGCATCTGAGGCGCAGTCGAGACAATGTTTCAGGCAAAGCCCTTCATCTATTGATATTGAAACTTCCGTCTTCATATCTTCAAATAATCTGTAAAAAGAGATTACAAAAATCATCACTGTCAGTCCAGGTTAGAAATTCCAAACAAGCAATTCTACTTTCCGCAGAACATTCTTTTCTTTTTCCACAAAAGTGAAAGCACCATCCCACCCCCTCTCACCCCTCTATTCTCACTCCACTCAAACTAATTCTCCCCATGGTACTGAGTCAGGAACTTACAGAGACCGAAAAGTGAAAACATCAAGACAGACACCTCAAAATTTTGGATACCTCCACCTGAAAGTTAGTATCTTTCACGACATCTAGGAGTGAGTAAGTCTGATTTTGGGAAGCAAAAAAAGTATCAATTCAGGATGAACCTTCAATGCAGTTTCTTGAGAAACAACCAGACACGGAATGGTTAACATCTGGGGAGGTGGAGGAAATGAGATATCAAGGCATTGGCACCGACACCAGACAGAAACTGAACATACAGGCATGGCAAACATTACATGGCAAGCCAGAGTCATAGAGATACACAACACAAAAACAGGTCCTTCGAATCAACTCATCCCTGCCGACCAGATAGCCTAAATTAATCTCGTCTCATTTACCAGCACTTGGCCCATATCCCTCTGAACTCTTCCTATTCATATACCCATCCAGACGACTTTTTAATGTTATAATTGGACCTACATCCGCTACTTCCTCCGGCAGATCATGCCTTACACTTGCCTCCCTCACTCCAAACATATTACCCTCCTGTTCTGGCCTTCTCCCATCCATGGGAAATGACCTTGTCTATTTAACCTATCCATGCCGCGCATGACTCTATAAACGTCTGTAAGGTCACCCCTCAGCCTCTGGTATACCGGGGAAAACAGCTCAAGCAATGCACTGCGTGTACTTTTAGCTTCACACTCGCTGAACCTTCCTCCCGTGTAAAACATTGCTTCCCTCCTCAACACTGCCCATGGGAAAAGCCAAGAGTGCTGAGACTCTGGAGTTGGGGGCATGCCACGTAGAATTCCTACAATGTGGAAACACGCCATTCAGCCCAACAAGTCCACACAGACCATCCAAAGTGTAACCCATGCATACAACTTGCCCTATCCCATTACACTACACTACACTACACTAACTGCACACTCTGGGCCCATTTAGTATGGTCACTTCTCCCGAAACCGCACATCGTTAGACTTTGGGAGGAAACCAGAGCAGCCGGAGGAAACCCACGCAGGCACGGCAGGGAGAATGGGCAAACTCCACACAGACAGTCGCCCCAAGGCTGGAATGGAACGCCAATCCTTGGTGCTGTGAGGCAGCAGTGCTCACCACTGGTCCATCGTGCTACGTACGTGTGCAAAAAGAGGTGGGGAGTGGGAACTTTGTTAATTGGACCACACAGTGGATTGTTGAGTAAGGTTAAATCTCAGGGGATCCAGGGAGAGCTAACCAACGGGGTACAAAATTTAGAAGCGCGTTGTTGTAGGTGCTGGAATTCTACCTGAAAACAACAAATGCTGAAGATCACAGTGGGTCAGGCAGCGCTGTGCTACACTATGACTGGATAGTGAGGATGTGGAGATGATGGTTCCACTAGGGAGAAGGGTTGAGGATGCCAAGTCATTGAGGGCATTTAAGACAGAGATAGGTTCTTGATTAGTAAGGGGTCAAGGGTTATGAGGAGAAGGCAGCAGAATGGGATGGAGAAATATATCAGCCATGATCGACTGGTGGAGCAGACTCGATGGGCCAAATGGCCTCATCCTACTCCTGTGTATTATGGTCTTAAAGCAGAGCAGTAGTCTTAAGAAGTTCTCACAAACTACTTCAGAATCCTGAAGAGGGGTTGTTGGACTGAAAACCTTAACTCTGCTTTCTCTCCACATATGCTTCCAGTCCTGCTGAGTTTTTCCAATGTTGTCAGTTTTTGTTTCAGATTTCCAGCATCCACAGTTCTTTGTCTTATTTATCACAGTCATTTCTTGCCCTTCCCAAGTGTCTGGAACTTCATCTCCCTGATCTGCAAACTGTTCACTTACCCTAGAAATGACCACTGCCTCCTTATCAGAATAGACCCCTTTGTTGCAAAATGATTGTTCAATTCTGTGACCAAAATAATTGCATTCGTGATTACTTACACCAGGGACTCTCAATATCTCAGGCAAGAACACAGCCAGATTATTTCAGACAGTACATTTATGTGATTTGATAAAAATCCCTATTCCCAACTTTACCAGCGTGCTGCTGGGAATGGAGGGTTTGAGTTAAGAAGAAGCTGGGACATTTTTCCAACGGAGCCTAGCAAGTTGACACATAACTTTATCGAGATTTTTAAACTCAGGATGGGTATCGATAAGGTGTCATTTCCTGGAGGCTCAGAATATTTTATTGCTCCAGAAGGTGTAAAAGGGGGTCAAGATTTAGCAGAAATCGAACAGAGCTGAGAACAGACAACATTTAACTCTGTGGGAACAGGGAGACCAGAGGACAGAGAAATCAGGACCTGAAATCCGAGCTGACACCAGACTACCATGTTATCAGCGCTTTGACAATGGTAATCCTGGGCGGGGCAGGTTGAATTATGAATTGAATAGTAGCTTCCTCAACGAGACTGTGCCGGGCGCTCTGGGCGTGTCTCTGTGGCGCAACTGGTCAGCGCATTCGGCTGTGAACTGGAAGGTTGGTGGTTCGAGACTACCCAGAGACGGAGCGTTCTCGCTCCTACCGCTTTCTTGGCTGCAAAGATCCGCGTTTTTAATAGTGTCAGGAAAATGTTTCCCATTCGGAAATCTTTTCCACTGAGGAAGCACAAAGGGGTTTCTGGATTGATTGAATTTCTAACGTAAAGGAGTGCGGATGCTGAGAGTCCGAGACAGAAAGCGAAACTGCTGGAGCAACAGAGCAGGTTTGGCTGTACCTGGATGAGGAAACAAAAGTTCCCAAATGTTGTCTCTGATTCTCTTTCTACAGATGCTGCCTGACCTGCTGAGTTATTCCTGCAATTTCTGGTTTTGTTTTTAACTGAACGTCCATTTCATCTTTCGGGATGAAACACCCAGACCCGCCATTTGCAGATATTTAACCCTTTCGAAACCTGTGAAGTGATTGGATTCAAACAAACTCTGCAATGATTCACTCTTTCTCAGCTCCACAGGCAGAGAGACCTGGGAAATGAAGCTGTCAGTGTGGTTCTGTATTGGTGGGCCGAGTGGTGAATGCGATGGACATGAAATCCATTGCGGGTTCCCCACGCAGGTGTGAACCCTGCCGACTACAGTTGAGAACTACCGTCAGAAAGAAAGGGAGATTGTTCCACGTTTTTTTTAAAGATGCAAATCGGTGGAGGGGTTGAAATATTTCAATCACATTGGGACTGATCGGGAATCTGCAACCCACTGCCTCTCAGGGTGGAACAAGCAGATATCCCCAGACCTGCTTTTGAGGATATGAGCCAAGTGTTTGGAAATGAGACGAGAACAGTGAGGGGCGTGAAGTCGTGGTCGAAATGAGGCAGGCACCTGAGGACAAAGGTGTTTTATTTGCCAGTGAAAGATGCTGCTTCACAAATTTGGTACAATGGAAGGGAAGCAGTGACGGTGATTATCTTTGGCTGTTCACCTTGTGAATGTTCCCATTGCTGCGCATGTCCGTATAACGTCAGAACTCTGCAGCATGGCGGCGTCAGGTCCGCACAGGACGGGACGCAATGGATGACGCATCTGACTCCACCTACATGTTTCAAATGCAGCTCACATCTTCTTCACACACCCCAATTAATCTTTCTCATTGTCCTGAAGCCGGCATACGGTTTGAATTCCCGATCTGCGGGAATGAGACTCTTTTCACTGTCCCGCGTCAGTAAGTGTCCCTGAGAACATCAAAGTCACGTCACAGCGCTGTCAGAGGAGGGGAAGCTGAAAGAGCCCCACACGCTGCTCACGGGCACATTTCACTTTCCCCAACTCACCGCCCCAACCACTGCGGCTCCTGGGAGTGGAAAGGGAACAAACACCAAAACCCAGTCTCAGCTTTGTAAATCTTCAGGAAATAAGAAAACTGATTATCCCTTCCAATCTTCCATCCTGGCCTGACAGCGTTGATTTAAAATGGCTGTCCAGTTAGTGCCGATTCGTTTTGGCTGAAAAAAATCTTCCTTATCTCATCCCAGCATTTCTTGCCACAGAGAACTGTGCGGCAGAGTTCATGTATATATTTCCTTGTATGGTATTTTGTAAATAACATTCGTTCGCGGGTTGTTTGTATTTAAGGTTCACTAGCCGTTGTTTAATGCTGAGAGGGTTGAGTTGTCTGGACATCATTTCACAGATGTCTTTAATGTAAAGTAATGTGGCTAGGGTTTCTGCAGACCTTGTGTCTGCTAGTGTCAGTTTGTTGATGGGAAATCGTCACACTGGGTTTATTGGGTAGGCAAAAGTGAGGACTGCAGATGCTGGAAACCAAAGTTTTGATCAGAGTGGTGCTGGAAAAGCACAGCAGGTCAGACAGCTTCCGAGGAGCAGGAAAACCGACGTTTTGGGCAAAAGCCCTTCATCAGGAATAGAGGCAGGACGCTTCCAGGGATGACGAGATAAATTGGGTGGGGGGGGGGGGTGCTGGGCCGAAGGTAGCAAAGAGTACAATATGTGAATGGGGGTGGGGATGGAGGTGACAGGTCAGAGAGGAGGATGGAGCGGACAGTTGAGAAGGGAGATTGGCAGAGAGGACAGGTCATGAGGACAGCGCTGAGCTGGAAGGTTGGAACTGAGGTAAGGTGGAGGGAGGGGAAATGAGGAAACTGGTGAAGTCCACATTGATGTCCTGGGGTTGAATTTATCCGAGATGAAAGATGGGGCGTTCTTCCTTCAGGCATCGGGTGGGGAATGAGCGGCGATGGAGGAGGCCCAGGACCTGCATGTTCTCGGCAGAGTGGGAGAGGAGTTGAAATGTTGGGCCAGAGGGTGATGGGGTTGATTGCTGCGGGTGTCCTGGAGATGTTCCCTCAAGCACTGTGACTTGACTCTGCGAGGAGTCTCCAGTCTCCCCAATGTAGAGGAGACCTCATCGGACCGCCTTCTCACGATCGTGGCCCAGGTTCGATTCCGGGCAGGGAAGCAATATACAATAGGGCTGTGAAGAATCGCTGCTGTCTCCCTGGTGGTCTAGTGGTTAGGATTCGGCGCTTTCACTGCTGCGGCCCGGGTTCGATTCCCGGTCAGGGATGTATTTTTCAGTGGATCTTTTGCCTACCCATTCTCCTTAAATGCGCTGTACAGTTCCTTATTGGTCTTCGTCGTTACTGGCTCCTGCAGTGTGTCGTGCCTCGTTGAAATAGTGTCCTGATTCAGGCTTGTTTGTATGTGTAGGGATCATTGCTTCTGTAGCTAAGTACTTGGTTCGTGTGCGTTGTTTTCCTGTAGACGCTGTTTTGAATTTACCATTGACTGTTCGCTCTAATGTGACATCTCGAATTGGCACTTTGTTGTTGTTCTCCTCTTTTGTGAATTTTATGCCAGTAAGGATATTGTTGATGGTGTTGTAGGTTTCCTCTAATTTGTTTCATTTTTTGATGACAAAAGTGTCATCACTGTGGCGGACAACAAAGTTTGAGTTGGATCGTTTGAAGGGCTGTTGGTTTGAGTCTCTGCATTATTGCTTCTGCGAGGAATCCTGATACTGGTGGTTTCATGGGTGTTTCGTTTATTTGTTTGTAGGGCTTGTTACAGAATATGAAGTGGGTGGTTAAGGCACAGTTCCACGAGCTGGATAGTGCTATCTTTGCTGATGAAGTTGGTGCTGTGTTTATGTCTTTGGTTCTTCGAGTAGTGTTCCAGTTTTCTTTGGCCACGTTGATGTTAATGGATGTGAACAGGGCTGTTATGTCAAAGGACATCATTATTCCATCTTCTTCTAACTTAGTTCTTTGGTGTTCAGGAATTCTTGGATGGAGTAAATGGAGTGGCGTGAATCTTCGACTTGGTGTTTTGGACTTCAGTGGAGGCCTTTGATGAGTCTGTATGTTGGTGTTCCAAGTAGTGAGACTAAGGCCTGAGGGGGGCTCCTCGTTTGAAGAGAAGGAGAACAACAACAAAGTGCCATTCTTAGATGTCACAGTAGAGCGAACAGTCAACAGTGAACTTCAAACTAGCGTCTACAGAAAAACAACACACGCAAACCAAGTGCTTAACCACAGAAGCAAACATGCCAACACCCACAAACGAAGCTGCATCAGGACATTATTTCAATGAGCCCCTAAACACTGCATATAGACGATTATAAAATCATGAGGGGTACGGATGAGGTGAACAGCAGGTGTCCTTTCCCTCAGCTGGGGTTTTCAGGATCAGGGAGCAAATATTTTGAGGTGAGTAGAGAAAGATTTTATAAAGACAGGACAAGGATCGTTTTTTAAGAGAGTGGTCTGAGTGCAGAATGAATGTCCAGAAGAAGTCATAGAGTCATAGAGATGTACAGCACAGAAACAGACTGGTCCAACTTGTCCATGCCGACCAACTATCCCAAAACAATCTAGTCCCACCTGACAGCGCACGGCCCCATATCCCTCCAAACCCTTCCTATTCATACACCTAACCAAATGCCTTTTAAATGTTGCAATCGTACTAGACTTCACCACTTCCTCTGGCAGTTCATTCAATAAACGTACAATCCTCTGCGTGAAAACGTTGCCCCTTAGATCTCTTTTGTATCTTTCCCCTCTAACGCTAAACCCATGCCCTCTCGTTCTGGACTCCCCCACCCCAGGGAAAAAGACTTTGTCTTTTTATCCTATCCATACCCCTCATGATTTTATACACGCACAGTTACAACGTTTGGATAAGTACATGAATATGAAAGGTTCGAAGGTTTATGGGCAAACACTGGTAGGTGGGACGAGTTTAGTTTGAGAACATACTCAGCATGGACGAGTTGGATGAAGGGTCTGTTCAGTGCTGTCATACTCTGTGACTGACCTGTACTGGTCTTAAAACCATTTTCTTACCTGCCCCCATAACAATCCACTTCTTTGTTGTTCAAAATTCAGATGAATTTAGCCTTGAATATGTTCAATGACCCCACTTCTGAACTGAATTCCTCTTCGTAATATACCACTTGCCTCGCTCATTGCCTGCTGCATCTGCCCGACAACTGGCATTGACTGGAATGGAGGGAATCTTAGACCCCTTTATACATCCATACATCATTCCTGATAAAGGGCTTGTGCCCGAAACGTTCACTGTCCTGCTCCTCAGATGCTGCCTGACCTGTTCTGCTTTTCCAGTGCCACATCTTTCGACTTTCACCTCTAGTTCTCACTTTCTCCACATTCCAAAATATCACCATTTAAACAATGCACTGCTTTTTTTTTTAAACAGCCAAGGCTATAACTTCACATTGCGGCACGACACTTGCCATGTGTTTGCCAATTGAGGTACAGACCTGGACCAACTTCGGGAAGAGGCAAAACACTGAGTTCTGAACAAAAACCGTAGCACACTCAAAACGTCGGCTCTGTTTACCTTTCCACGGATGCAGCTCGACCCGTTGGCTTTCTGCAGTATTCGCTGTGTTTGAACTGATAGAAGACAATGGTAATTCTGGGCGGGAAGGTTAAATTATGAATTGAATAATAGCTTCCTCAACGAGACTGTGCTGGCGAAGGCCGGTCCTGTCTCTGTGGCGCAATTGGTCAGCGCGTTCGGCTATTAACCGGAAGGTTGGTGGTTCGAGACCACCCAGAGACGGAGCGTTTGTTGTTCACGCTCCAACCGCTTTCAGGGCTGCAAAGATGCGCGTTTTTAATGGTGTCAGGAAAATGTTTCCCAAACGGAAATCTTTTCCACTGAGGAAGCACAAAGGGGTTTCTGAATTGATTGAATTTCTAACGTCAAGGAATGCGGATGCTGACAGTCTGAGACAGAAAGCAAAACTGCTGGAGCAACTCAGTAGTTTTGGATGTTTCTGGATGAGGAAAAAAAAATGTTCTGAAATGTTGTCTCTGATTCTCTTTCTACAGATGCTGCCTGACCTGCTGAGTTGCTCCTGCAATTTCTGGTTTTGTTTTTAACTGAACGTCCATTTCATCTTTCGGATGAAACACCCAGACTCGCCATTTGCAGATATTTAACCCTTTCGAAAACTGTGAAGTGATTGGATTCAAACAAACTCTGCAATGATTTACTCTTTCTCAGCTCCACAGGCAGAGAGACCTGGGAAATGAAGCTGTCAGTGTGGTTCTGTATTGGTGGGCCGAGTGGTGAATGCGATGGACATGAAATCCATTGCGGGTTCCCCACGCAGGTGTGAACCCTGCCGACTACAGTTGAGAACTACCGTCAGAAAGAAAGGGAGATTGTTCCACGTTTTTTTTAAAGATGCAAATCGGTGGAGGGGTTGAAATATTTCAATCACATTGGGACTGATCGGGAATCTGCAACCCACTGCCTCTCAGGGTGGAACAAGCAGATATCCCCAGACCTGCTTTTGAGGATATGAGCCAAGTGTTTGGAAATGAGACGAGAACAGTGAGGGGCGTGAAGTCGTGGTCGAAATGAGGCAGGCACCTGAGGACAAAGGTGTTTTATTTGCCAGTGAAAGATACTGCTTCACAGAGTTGGGTCGATGGAAGGGAAGCAGTGACGGTGATTATCTTTGACTGTTCACCTTGTGAATGTTCCCATTGCTGCGCTTGTCCGTATAACGTCAGAACTCTGCAGCATCGCGGCGGCAGGTACGCACAGTGCAAGGGGCGCAATGGATGACGCATCTGACTCCACCTACATGTTTGAAATACAGCTCACATCTTCTTCACACACCCCAATTAATCTTTCTCATTGTCCTGAAGCCGGCATACGGTTTGAATTCCTGATCTGCAGGAACGAGACTCTTTTCACTGTCTCGCGTCAGTAAGTGTCCCTGAGAACATCAAAGTCACGTCACAGCGCTGTCAGAGGAGGGGAAGCTGAAAGAGCCCCACACGCTGCTCACGGGCACATTTCACTTTCCTCAACTCACCGCCCCAACCACTGCCGCTCCTGGGAGTGGAAAGGGAACAAACACCAAAACCCAGTCTCAGCTTTGTAAATCTTCAGGAAATAAGAAAACTGATTATCCCTTCCGGTCTTCCATCCTGGCCTGACAGCATTGATTTTAAATGGCTGTCCAGTTAGTGCCGATTCGTTTTGGCTGAAAAAAACTTCCTTATCTCATCCCAGCATTTCTTGCCACAGAGAACTGTGCGGCAGAGTTCATGTATTTCCTTGTCTGTTATTTTGTAAATAACATTCGTTTGCGGGTTGTTTGTATAGGGTATTTAAGGTTCACTAGCCGTTGTTTAATGCTGAGAGGGTTGAGTTATCTGGAAATCATTTCACAGCTGTCTTGCATGTAAAGTAATGTGGCTAGGCTTTCTGCAGACGTTGTGTCTGCTCGTGTCAGTTTGTTGATGTGAAATCGTCACACTGGGTTTATTGGGTAGGCAAAAGTGAGGACTGCAGATGCTGGAAACCAGAGTTTAAATCAGAGTGTTACTGGAAAGGCACAGCAGGTCAGACAGCTTCCGAGGAGCAGGAAAATCGACATTTCGGGCTTAAGCCCTTCATCAGGAATAGAGGCAGGACGCTTCCAGGGATGGCGAGATAAATTGGGGGGTGCTGGGCCGAAGGTAGCAAAGAGTACAATAGGTGAATGGGGGTGCGGATGGAGGTGACAGGTCAGAGAGGAGGGTGGAGCGAACAGTTGAGACGGGAGATTGGCAGGTAGGACAGGTCATGAGGACAGCGCTGAGCTGGAAGGTTGGAACTGAGGTAAGGTGGGGGGAGGGGAAATGAGGAAACTGGTGAAGTCCACATTGATGTCCTGGGGTTGAATTTATCCGAGGCGAAAGGTGGGTCGGTCTTCCTTCAGGCATCGGGTGGGGAGTGAGCGGCGATGGAGGAGGCCCAGGACCTGCATGTTCTCGGCAGAGTGGGAGGGGGGTTGAAATGTTGGGCCAGAGGGTGATGGGGTTGATTGCTGCGGGTGTCCTGGAGATGTTCCCTCAAGCGCTGTGACTTGACTCTGAGAGGAGTCTCCAGTCTCCCCAATGTAGAGGAGACCGCATCGGGAGCAATGGATACAACCAATGACATTGTTGGAAGCCTTCTCCCGATCGTGGCCCAGGTTCGATTTCCGGGCAGGGAAGCAATTTACATTAGAGCTGTGATAGCGTACTGCTTTCTTCCTGGTGGTCTAGTGGTTAGGATTCGGCGCTTTCACCGCTGCGGTCCGGGTTCGATTCCCGGTCAGGGAAGTATTTCTCAGTGGATCTTTTGCCTACCCATTCTCCTTAAATGCGCTGTACAGTTCCTTATTGGTCTTCGTCGTTTTTGCTACTGCAGTGTGTATTGCCTCGTTGAAATAGTGTCCTGATTCAGGCTTGTTTGTATGTGTCGGGATCATTGCTTCTGTAGCTAAGTACTTGGTTCGTGTGTGTTGTTTTCCTGTAGACGCTGTTTTGAATTTACCATTGACTGTTCGCTCTACTGTGACATCTAGAAATGGCACTTTGTTGTTGTTCTCCTCTTTTGTGAATTTTAGGCCAGTAAGGATATTGTTGATGGTGTTGTAGGTTTCCTCTAATTTACTTCATTTTTTGATGACAAAAGTGTCATCACTGTGGCGGACTCAAAGTTTGGTTTGGATTGTTGGAAGGACTGTTGGTTTGAGACTCTGCATTATTGCTTCTGCTAGGAATCCTGATACTGGTGGTTTCATGGGTGTTTCGTTGATTTGTTTGAGGCTTGTTACAGAATATGAAGTGGGTGGTTAAGGCACAGTTCCACGAGGTGGATAGTGCTATCTTTGCTGATGAAGTTGGTGCTGTATTTGTGTCTTTGGTTCTTCGAGTAGTTTGTCCAGTTTTCTTTGGCCACGTTGATGTTAATGGATGTGAACAGGGCTGTTATGTCAAAGGACATCATTATTCCATCCTCTTTTAACTTCGTGTCTTTGGTGTTCAGGAATTCTTGGATGGAATAATTTGAGTGGCGTGAATCTTCGACTTGATGTTTTAGTCTTCAGTGGAGGCCTTTGACTAGTCTGTATATTGGTGTTCCAAGTAGTGAGACTATGGCCTCAGGGGGGCTCCTCGTTTGAAGAGAAGGAGAACAACAACAAAGTGTCATTCTTAGATGTCATAGTAGAGCGAACAGTCAATAGGGAACTTCACACTAGCGTCTACAGAAAAACAACACACGCAAACCAAGTGCTTAACTACAGAAGCAATCATCCCAACACCCACAAACGAAGCTGCATCAGGACATTATTTCAATGAGCCACTACGCACTGCATATAGAGGATTATAAAATCATGAGGGATACGGATGAGGTGAACAGCAGGTGTCCTTTCCCTCAGCTGGGGGTTTCAGGATCAGGGAGCAAATATTTTGAGGTGAGTAGAGAAAGATTTTATAAAGACAGAACAAGGATCGTTTTTAAGAGAGTGGTCTGAGTGCAGAATGAATGTCCAGAGGAAGTCATAGAGTCACAAGGATGTACAGCACAGAAACAGACTGTTTCGTCCAACTTGTCCATGCTGACCAACTATCCCAACCCAATCTCGTCCCACTTGACAGCACACGGCCCCATATCCCTCCAAACCATTCCTATTCATATACCTAACCAAATGCCTTTTAAATGTTGCAATCGTACTAGACTTCACCACTTCCTCTGGCAGTTCATTCAATAAACGTACAATCCTCTGCGTGAAAACGTTGCCCCTTAGATCTCTTTTGTATCTTTCCCCTCTAATGCTAAACCCATGCCCTCTCGTTCTGGACTCCCCCACCCCAGGGAAAAAGATTTTGTCTATTTATCCTATCCATACCGCTCATGATTTTATACACGTACAGTTACAACGTTTAAAAGACATTTGGATAAGTACATGAATATGAAAGGTTCGAAGGTTTATGTGCCAAACACAGGTAGGTGGGACGAGTTTAGTTTGAGAACATACTCAGCATGGACTAGTTGGATGAAGGGTCTGTTCAGTGCTGTCATACTCTGTGACCGACCTGTACTGGTCTTAAAACCATTTCCTTACCTCCACCCCATAACCATCCACTTCTTTGTTGTTCAAAACTCAGATGAATTTAGCCTTGAATATGTTCAATGACTCCACTTCTGAACTGAATTCTTCTTCGTAATATACCACTTGCCTCGCTCATTGCCTGCTGCATCTGCCCGACAACTGGCATTGACTGGTGTGGAGGGACTCTGAGACCCCTTTGTACATCCATACATCATTCCTGATGAAGGGCTTGTGTCCGAAACGTTCACTGTCCTGCTCCTCAGATGCTACCTGACCTGTTCTGCTTTTCCAGTGCCACATTTTTCGACTTTCACCTCTCGTCCTCACTTTCTCCACATTCCAATATATCACCATTTAAACACTGCACTGCTTTTTTATTAAACAGCCAAGGCGATAACTTCACATTGCGGCACTGCACGGGCCATGTGTTTGCCAATTGAGACACAGACCTGGACCAACTTCGGGAAGAGGCAAAACACTGAGTTCTGAACAAAAACCGTAGCACACTCAAAACGTCGGCTCTGTTTACCTTTCCACAGATGCTGCTCGACCCGTTGGCTTTCTGCAGTATTCGCTGTGTTTGAACTGACAGAAGACAATGGTAATTCTGGGCGGGGCAGGTTGAATTATGAATTGAATAGATGCTTCCTCAACGAGACTATGCGAACAATGCACGGGCCTGTCTCGGTGGCGCAATTGGTCAGCGCGTTCGGCTGTTAACCGGAAGGTTGGTGGTTCGAGACCACCCCGAGACGGTGCGTTTGTTGTTCTCGCTCCTACCGCTTTCTTGACCGCAAAGATGCTCGTTTTTAATGGTGTCAGGAAAATATTTCCCAAACGGAAATCTTTTCCACTGAGGAAGCACAAAGGGGTTTCTGAATTGATTGAATTTCTAACGTAAAGGAGTGCAGATGCTGAGAGTCCGAGACAGAAGGCGAAACTGCTGGAGCAACTCAGCAGGTTTGGCTGTACCTGGATGAGGGAAAAAAAAGTCCTGAAATGTTGTCTCTGATTCTCTTTCTTCAGATGCTGCCTGACCTGCTGAGTTGCTCTTGCAATTTCTGGTTTTGTTTTTAACTGAACGTCCATTTCATCTTTCGGGATGAAACACCCAGACTCGCCATTTGCAGATATTTAACCCTTTCGAAACCTGTGAAGTGATTGGATTCAAACTAACTCTGCAATGATTTACTCTTTCTCAGCTCCACAGGCAGAGAGACCTGGGAAATGCAGCTGTCAGTGTGGTTCTGTATTGGTGGGCCGAGTGGTGAATGCGATGGACATGAAATCCACTGCGGTTTCCCCACGCAGGTGTGAACCCTGCCGAATACAGTTGAGAACTGTCATAAAAAAGAAAGGGAGATTGCTCCACGGCTTTTTGAAAGATGCAAATCAGTGGAGGGGTTGAAATATTTCAATCACATTGGGACTGATCGGGAATCTGCAACCCACTGCCTGTCAGAGTGGAACAAGCAGATACCCACAGAGCTGTTTTTGAGGATATGAGCCAAGTGTTTGAAAATGAGACTAGAACAGTGAGGGGCGTGAAGTCGTGGTCGAAATGAAGCAGGCACCTGAGGACAAAGGTGTTTTATTTGTCAGTGAAAGATACTGTTTCACAAAGTTGAGTCGATGGAAGGGAAGCAGTGACGGTGATTATCTTTGGCTGTTTACCTCTACCTCAAAAATTCGGCTGAATTTTAAAGTCACAATGAAACGAAGTAAAAGTGACATTAGGAAGAACGTTTTCGTACAGGGAGTGGTAGGGTCAGTAAGTCCCTGTATGTCATTGACAAAGAGGAAGATTCAATGGACACAAAAGGGAATTCGGTGGTCACGTTCAGATGTGCAGATTTACGCTGAGAAGGCGAGAGAATGAAACGAATAGAGACACACGTTTACTTAAGTGTAGAACCAGCAGAGCGAAGGTGGGCCGCATGGCCTCCGTCTGCGCTGTGACACATGTTGTGATTCAGTGTGAAATCACAGTTCGACCAACAGAATGTGGGAATTTAGAAATAAGTTTATATTTACGCAGCCTCCATACGTCTGCGAAACAGCATATTACACGACAGCAGTGGAGACCTTTGACATCAGGCTCGAACGTGCCTGCCGCGTGCCAGACGGAAACCTGAAGTGTTCTGTGGAAGGGACGCCGCGTGCGGCAGCAGAGTGGCGCAGCTGGAGCGTGCGGGGCCCATAACCCAGAGGTTGATGGATCGAAACCACCGTCCGCTTACTGTTCAATGTCACCTCGAGCTGCTTGCCTTCAGATCGGTGCTCTCTGCTGCAAGCTGCTCTCTTTCGTGTCTACTTACCGAGTGTCCAAACCGATCGCATATCGATGCACTCGCCACATCCACTCAACTCATGTGACATGATTTTAGAGGTCTCTGTGGTATTCTGTCCTTCGTCTGTCTCCTCTGAACTGAATCGCAAACCCAGTTCCCTGCGATGCCAATCAGCTGGTAAAGTTGAAACACATGCCTTGCGGTTTCGTCCATTCCTTGCAGTAATTCGCCACCCTGGTTCAGACGAGAAATGACAAGCATGTCAGAAACCGCATCACGACTCAGACATAGTCCCCTACTATTAGGAGGGTTATCACCGATTGTGAATAACCTCAGAGAGAGAGACAAGTGACAGACAGTCGCCGTGGACTCGATGGGCTGAACGACATCTGTCTGCGCGAGAATGATTCTACGTGTTTATGCCGTCCCACTGCCTGTCTCTGGGACAGAGAGGCTGAGGGAGCAAAACTGGTTCATTTTTAACCGTCCCATCCGTGTTGGACTGCCTGCAGTCCCTCAGCTCAGAGCCGTGGGGATGACTGTCAACGAGTGAAGGTTTCACTCAGATTCTCTTCATCTGGGACACTTGGGGCTCAGCAAAGGAAGCGATGCCCACTTTGCAATAGACTTTCCGTAAGATTGCTGCGTGAAGACGATTTCTGAACACCAAGAAGGCTGCACAACAATGTGAATTTACCTGGGCGAAGAGTCCTCGGTGTCCATTTCTTTCTGTCCTGCTAGCACAGCATCTTTCTATCTCTCCGATAACAGACCCTTGGAGAAAGTTCACAATCAAAGTTGTTCATGTTCCCCGCATTAATGTAACTGACACCTCTCACCCCAAGGGTTTCAGAGAGAGAGAGAGAGAGAGCAGAAGAGCGAATGGACTCTACCCGCCCCCCACCCAACACCCCGTCCCACCCCCGAGAACAACGTGCAAATAGAAATAAAATGGTTTTATTATCCACCAGTGGAGGTAGTCCAGTTCCTGGGGATGAGACAAATATCAGCGCCCCGGGGACAGAATGACAAGCAGATGTTCTGGAAACGCTTTGCTGATTGCAATTCTTGCAGCAATGTGGAATGTACTTCATACTGAGCAAGTTTCAACTGGCTCACAGTCTCCGATGTACGTTGCTGTGTTTGCCGCCAGCTCAGAGAGAGAACAATAGGAAGGACGTAGGAGTGAATAACGATCCGCGTGAGAGGGCAAATAACTGTTAATGGAGACTGTTAGCGGCTAACAATACGTAGTGTGTCATAGCAGAAAATATGTTGCTGGAAAAGCGCAGCAGGTCATCCAGCATCCAGGGAACACGAGAATCGACGTTTCGGGCATAAGCCATTCCCCACACCCACCTCCCATAGTGCCAAGCCACTTTCCACTGCAACCGCCGAATGTGTAACACCTGCCCATTTACCTGCTCCCTCCTGAATATCCAAGGGCTCAAACATACCTGCCAGGTGAAGCAGCACTTTTGCCACAACCTAGTCCGCTGTATTCGCTGCTCACAGTGTCATTTCCCCAATGTAGCATGAAGCATAAACTGTGTGACTGCTTCGCAGAACATCTCGGTTCAGCCCGCAGGAAAAAGGCCCTGACCTTGCGGTTGCCTGCCACTTTAACACATCACCCTGTTCCCTGGCCAACATCTCTGTCTCAGGCTTGCAGCAGTGTTCTAGCTCCAGATGAAAGAACAACACCTCATTTTCCACTTGGAGACCTTACAGCCCTCCGGTCTTCAATATCGAGTTCCATAACTTTAGGGCCTGAACTCCCCCATGTCCTTGACCCCTACCACACAAACGACTCCTTGTTATCACCTCGTCTGCTATGACACACTACGTATTGTTAGCCGCTAACAGTCTCCATTAACAGTTATTCGCCCTCTCACGCAGATCGTTATTCACTCCTACGTCCTTCCTATTGTTCTCTCTCTGAGCTGGCGGCAAACACAGCAATGTACATCGGAGACTCTGAGCCAGCTGAAACTTGCTCAGTGTGAAGTACATTCCACATTGCTGCAAGAATTGCAAGCAGCAAAGCGTTTCCAGAACATCTGCTTGTCATTCTGTCCCCGGCGCAGAATGGCCACTTTGTCTCATCCCCAGGAACTGGACTATCTCCACTGGTGGATAATTAAACCATTTTATTTCTACTTGCACGTTGTTCTGCGGGGTGGGACGGGGTGCGGGTAGAGTCCATTCGCTCTTCTGCTCTCTCTCTCTCTCTCTCTCTGAAACCCTTGGGGTGAGAGGTGTCAGTTACATTAATGCGGGGAACATGAACAACTTTGATTGTGAACTTTCTCCAAGGGTCTGTTATCGGAGAGATAGAAAGATGCTGTGCTGGCAGGACAGAAAGAAATGGACACCGAGGACTCTTCGCTCAGGTGAATTCACATTGTTGTGCAGCCTTCTTGGTGTTCAGAAATCGTCTTCACGCAGCAATCTTACGGAAAGTCTATTCCAAAGTGGGCATCGCTTTCTTTGCTGCGACCGCGCAGCAGTTAACATCTGAGCCCCAAGTGTCCCAGATGAAGAGAATCCGAGTGAAACCTTCACTCACTGAGAGTCATCCCCACGGCTCTGAGCTGAGGGACTGCAGGCAGTCCAACACGGAAGGGACGGTTAAAAATGAACCAGTTTTGCTCCCTCAGCCTCTCTGTCCCAGAGACAGGCAGTGGGACGGCATAAACACGTAGCATCATTCTCGTGCAGACAGAAGCCGTTCAGCCCATCGAGTCCACGGCGACTGTCTGTAACTTGTCTCTCTCTCTCTCTCTCTGAGGTTATTCACAATCGGTGGTATCCGTCCGAATAGTAGGGGACTATGTCTGAGTCGTGATGCGGTTTCTGACATGCTTGTCGTTTCTCGTCTGAACGAGGGTGGCGAATTACTGCAAGGAATGGACGAAACCGCAAGGCATGTGTTTCAACTTTACCAGCTGATTGGCATCGCAGAGAACTGGTTTTGCTTTTCGGTTCAGAGGAAACCGACGAAGATCAGAATACCACTGAGACCTCTAAAATCATGCCACTTGATTTGACGAGAGCATCGATATGCGACATTTGGTAAGTAAACGCAAAGGCAGCTTGCAGTAGAGAGCAGTGATCTTACTCGAGGTGACGTTGAACAATAGCAGAGGATGGTTACGATCCATCGACCTCTGGGTTATGGGCCCAGCACGCTGCCGCTGCGCCACTCTGCTGCCGCACGTGGCGCCCCTTCCACAGAACACTTCAGGTGTCCGTCTGGCACGCGGCAGGCACGTTCGAGCCTGCTGTCAAAGATCTCCACTGCTGTCGTGTAATATGCTGTTTCGCAGACGTATGGAGGCTGTGTAAATATAAACTTATTTCGAAATTCCCACATTCTGTTGGTCGAACTGTGATTTCACACTGAATCACAACATGTCTCACAGCGCAGACGGAGGCAAAGCGGCCCACCTTCGCTCTGCTGGTTCTACACTTCAGTAAACGTGTGTCTCTGTTCGTTTCATTCTCTCGCCTTCTCAGCGTAAATCTGCACATCTGAACGTGACCACCGAATTCCCTTTTGTGTCCATTGAATCTTCCTCTTTGTCAGTGTCAGACAGGGACTTACTAACCCTAACCACTCCCTGTACGAAAACGTTCTTCCTAATGTCACTTTTACTTCTTTTCCTCGTGACTTTAAAATTCTGCCGAATCGTTGTGGATGCTTTCAGGTGTGGGAGCATTTTCACAACATTATTTCCTGTTTGTCGGTCTCTCATGACTTGGAAAAGTTCGGTTCTCCGAGGGGAGCTGTCCCAATTTTCCAATCTACCTTGATTGCTGACATTCCTCAAACACTGCACCACTCACGTCAACCTGTTGAACACTATCTCCAACCATTTCACTTCCCTGTTTTCTGCCTCATTCGTACTCCAGACAGCCCAACCTCGTTTCACGAAGGCGTTTTTTGAGAAAATTAATCAGGCAGTTTTGCACAAGTCAAGTTAAAATACGCGGGCTCGTCTGGGATTTGAACCCGGGACCTCCCGCAAATGGGCACTGTTAAAGGTCCCTAAGCGAGAATCATACGCCTAGACCAACGAGCCAGAGGGCCGGAGCGCGACTAACGCCCCACACCGCTTGCGCGACCTGAGACTTGCTCAGTGTGAAATACATTTGAGATTGCTCTGAGAATTGCAAGCGGCAAAGCGTTTCCAGAACATCTGCTTGTCATTCTGTCCCCGGGGCAGAATGGCCACTTTGTCTCATCCCCAGGAACTGGACTACCTCCACTGGTGGATAATTAAACCATTTTATTTCTACTTGCACGTTGTTCTGGGGGGTGGGACGGGGTGCGGGTAGAGTCCATTCGCTCTTCTGCTCTCTCTCTCTCTCTGAAACCCTTGGGGTGAGAGGTGTCAGTTACATTAATGCGGGGAACATGAACAACTTTGATTGTGAACTTTCTCCAAGGGTCTGTTATCGGAGAGATAGAAAGATGCTGTGCTGGCAGGACAGAAAGAAATGGACACCGAGGACTCTTCGCTCAGGTGAATTCACATTGTTGTGCAGCCTTCTTGGTGTTCAGAAATCGACTTCACGCAGCAATCTTACGGAAAGTCTATTGCAAAGTGGGCATCGCTTTCTTTGCTGCGACCGTGCAGTAGTTAACATCTGAGCCCCAAGTGTCCCAGATGAAGAGAATCCGAGTGAAACCTTCACTCACTGAGAGTCATCCCCACGGCTCTGAGCTGAGGGACTGCAGGCAGTCCAACACGGAAGGGACGGTTAAAAATGAACCAGTTTTGCTCCCTCAGCCTCTCTGTCCCAGAGACAGGCAGTGGACGGCATAAACACGTAGCATCATTCTCCCGCAGACAGAAGCCGTTCAGCCCATCGAGTCCACGGCGACTGTCTGTCACTTGTCTCTCTCTCTGAGGTTATTCGCAATCGGTGGTATCCGTCCTAATAGTAGGGGACTATGTCTGAGTCGTGATGCGGTTTCTGACATGCTTGTCATTCTCGTCTGAACCAGGGTGGCGAATTACTGCAAGGAATGGACGAAACCGGAACTCATGTATTTCAACTTTACCAGCTGATTGGCATCACAGAGAACTGGGTTTGCGATTCGGTTCAGAGGAAACCGACGAAGACCAGAATACCACTGAGACTTCTAAAATCATGCCACTTGATTTGAGTGGATTTGGCGAGTGCATGCCATTGGGATACTCGGCAGCTTGTAGAAGAGAGCACCGATCCAAAGGAAAGCAGCTCGAGGTGACATTGAACAATAGCAGAGGATGGTTTCGATCCATCGACCTCTGGGATATGGGCCCCTGGTGACCCACCAGCAGCTTCACACCGGGGAGAGGTCATTCACTTGGTCCGAGTGTGGGAAGGGATCCATTAACTCCCCTGACCTGCAGACAAACCGGCACATTCACACCAGGGAGAGGCTGTTCACCTGCTTCGTCTGCGGGAATGGGTTTAGCTATTCATCCATCCTGCTGGCGCACAGGCGCATCCACACTGAGGATAGACCGTTCTCCTGGTCTGTGTACGGGAAGGGATTCACGGATTATTCCAGCTGCAGAGACACCAGCGGGTTCACACTGGGGAAAGGCCTTTCACCTGCTCCGTGTGCGGAAAGGGATTTAGTCAGTCATCCCATCTGCTCAGACACCAATCCAGTCACACCAAGTAGAGCACGTTTGGATTCTTTGTGGGTGTGACTTATATTAGTATACAAGAGGAAGGGTAGTATTGCTGAGGCAGGACTGACTGCAGGTAGAGTAGGTGGCGGTGCATGGCTGATAGCATGGAGCAGAGGATCCAGAAAGAGTATTGTTGCTGAAGGTTTCGAATTTGTAGTGTGTACTGGGTATCCTGTCCAGGTTCAAACTGTGTTGGGCTGAATGTTGTCCGGGGTCCATCTGAGATCAGATGGTTCGATAGGCAGTTCTGAGGAAAAGCTGATTTTGATGAAGGGCTTCTGCCTGAACATCGATCCTGATGAAGGGCTTATGCCCAAAACATCGATTCTCCTGCTCCTGGGATGCTGCCTGACCTGCTGTCCTTTTTCAGCAACGCATTCTCGACTATTAGTACTCAAGAGTGCTTACATTCACTGGTCAGTTGAGCACCTATTAAGACACACTTACTGATTTGGAACATGCAGTGGAGTCGGGAGATGCATACCTGTCATGTTTTATTCTGTGAAAAAGTCTATCCCATGGAAAGATTGGCTCCAGTTTGTCCCTTCCCCAGGAGGCTGTCAGGACGATAACATGGGAAACAGAGAATGCTTGTCCAGTACTGAAGGTTGGACAAATTGGAAAAATGAGAGTTTCTGATAATGTCTTACAATTCTGGTGGCTTTTGGAGGTATTTTTGAAGTTGTCATGGTCTGTGTGACCCACTGATGTTCCCAGAGTCTGAGCCACACCACAAATGCCAGGATGGAGAAGGGAATGCAGACATGGGTTATATCCCTCCCATAGAGTCATAGAACCTGACCACATGGAAACAAACCTTTCCGTCCAACTCATCCATGCTGACCAGTTATCCCAAATTGGTGAGGCCACTTCTGAAATATTGTGTTCAATTCTGGCCTTCTTGCTATCAGAAGGATGTTAAAGCTGAAAGGGCTCAGAAAAGATGTACAAGGATGTTGCCAGGCTTGGAGGGTTTGAGCTCTAGGGAGAGTCATAGAGTCTTAGAATCATGGAGATGTACATACGGAAACAGACCATTCATTCCAAATTGTCCATGCTGACTAGACATCCAAACCTAAACTAGTCCCATTTGCCAGCACTTGGCCCATATACCTCAAACCCTTCCTATTCATATACCCACCCAGATGCCTTTCTGAATGTTGTCACTGTAGCAGCCTCCACCATTTCCTTTAATAGCGCATTCCATACACGTGCCACCCTCTGCGTGAAAAAGTTGTCCCTTAGGTCCCTTTTCTCACCATAAACTTATGCCTGCTAGTTCTGGACTTCCCCACTCCAGGAAAAAAAAAACCTTGTCTATTTCCCCTATCCATGCCCCTCATGATTTTATAAACATGTATAATGTCACCCCTCACCCTCTGACACTCCAGAGAAAGTAGCCTTATATTGGTCAGAGCATTGAGTATATGAATTGGGAGGTCTCTGTCCAATGGTCACTTACTGTTCCATTCAATAATTCTATAATTGGAAGTATATGACATAGCTAAAGGACAAAAATACAACATATAATTGTATTTGAATCTCGGAGACTAGCATATTGAATATATAACCATTTAATAACACTAGATAGATCTCTGTCTCTTCTCAAGTTCCAGTCCTGATAAATGCCTTGCGAACCTGAAAGCCTTGAGAGACAGAGAGAATCTGAAACCCTTTCCATTTGATTCAATTCCTCTTTTTCCAGCTGCTATAACTGAATGGTTTTACCCCTTCCCCCCTCACTCCCCATCTCCAACCCAGGATGAGGAATGGAAAGGGGAGACCTTGATTTGCTCCCAGATGTTAATCAGAGGGAGGGAGTTTCCCTCTGAAACTGGCCTCGTCCCGCGTTGTGACGTTCACGATGGAGGGCGGGGCGTCGTGAAGGAGCCAATAGAAATCGCAGCGCCGACCGGTGATGTCGCTGTGTTCCAAGTCCTTTTGGCCAACGGCCCGTCCGTCGCACAAAGAATGAACCATACTTGGCGACTGACCAATTGCAAACCCTGGAGGACCCGAAAGGAGTCTGGTCCTCCTGCCAATCAGAGCTCACCTATTGTCTAAATGATCTCGAGAAGCTGCTACTACTTGTCTGAATGAAGATCGAGCTTCACCCCAGACTGCAACTTCCTTCCTCTGTCCAACATCTGTGAGTACAGCACTTTCTTTCTATACCCTTCCCATCCTTTTCAGTTTCTTTTCTCGTTCTGGGGTTAAACTGATATCCCTGCCCGACCTCAGCTCCTCAGACCACATCTCTGTTATGCTAATCCCAGTATACAGGCGTATCAAACCTGTTCTGAAGCAAGTGAAAACCTGGCCAGGTGGAGCCATTTCTGCTCTTCAAGACTGTTTTGAGCGCACTGAGTGGTGGGTGTTCAGGGAGACGACAAATGATAGCGATTCCATCAATTTAGAGGAGGACATGGTGTCGGTGATTTCCTACATTAGCAAGTGTATTGTCGGTGTCATTGTGTCCAAGACCATCACTTCTTGCCATGAATGACTGCAAAGGTGTGTGCAGTGCTGAGGACCTGTGATTCTACCTTCATAGCAGATGATAAGGCGGGCCTAACAACAGTGAGGGCCAATCTGACCCGGGCATCAAAGAGTCAAAATGTGCATACACAGAAAATACACAGCCACTTTCAGGACAGCAGTGATAAACTGAGCGTGTGGAAGGGCATCCAAGCCATCACTAACCACCGAACAGCATTGCCTGATTGTGCTGGTGGTGCCTCCCCACTGCTGGATGAGTTGAACAACTTTTTATGCATAGTTTGAGGCACAAAATGATGTGGCAGCGAGGAACTCCAAGCCCCCACCCACCTCCCAATTCAGTCTCTCACGACCAGACTGTGCAACACTTTCTTCCCCCAAGCCATCAGACTCCTTAACATTATATGATTGGACTCTTTTTCTATCTGAAATTTTTTGCATAACTTTGAATTGCTGCGAGAAAAATGTCTATTATTTATCGTTCTTTTATTATGCCATAACTTGCGTGTTTTGTACTTCTGGTCCCTCAAAGTAGAGGAGATGACAGAAACATTGGAAGCTGGTGAGAGAACGTTCACAAAATTAATCCCGGGAATTGACGTGTTTGCTAATGATACAAGGTTGAGTAGCTTAGTTACACATTCATTTGAGTTTGGAAAAATTAGAGGAGATCTTAATGAATAAATATCAGAATCTTAGTGGGCCTGAAAGGTTAGTTGCCAAAAAGGTAATGTTCATTTGTGGGAGAGTCTCAGACCAGACGGAATAGTCTCTAATCTTAAGTGTTTGCATATTTATGATGGAGATAAGGTGGATATCTTCTCTCAGAGGGTAATGAATGACAGGGTTATTGAAGCTCTATCACTAAGTATAGTCAAGGCAGATGGTGGGCAGAATTTTAATCAATAATAAGGCATTATTGTGGATTTGTGGATTATAATATTAGACATTATAGTAATAAATGGTGGAGCAGATTCAATGGGCTGAATGGATTATTTTGGTCGAAGGTTTTGTAAACATCCTGTGGGATCTTGACAGGGCAGATATGGATAAATGCTTCAACCTATGCATGATATTCAGACCTAGGGTTCCACAGGAACCAGAATTGTCTGTTTTGAATTTCTATCCTGTGCAGATGGTGATGCTTCCTGTAATCTCCTTTTACAGGGTATGAGAAAGGGAAGGAATTGCAGCCCGAAATATCAAAACAAGACAATCATCATCAGCCTTTGAATCTCTCAGGATTTATTATTTCTCTGCTGCCCTGTCTGCTTCGAAAGGTTTCAATCATCAGTGAGACTGAGGCACACAGACCTGAGTGAGAGTGTCCCAGTGAACTGACTGTGGGAAGAGCTCTAAGCAGATACACAGCCTGAAATAGCAACATCCCATTTGCAGTGGCAAGAGACAGAACACATTCCATGTGAGTGGTCTTTCAACTGATTGTCAAACCTGGAGAGAGATCAGGACTTCCACGTGATGGAGAAACCGTGGAAATGCGAGGATTGCAGGAAAGAATTCAAATTCCTGTGTCTGCTTGATTCCCATCATCGTGGTCACACCGGGGAGAGGCCATTCACCTGCTCAGTGTGTGGGAAGGCATTCGTTCACCTATCCACCCTGGTGACTCACCAGTGGGTTCACACCGGGGAGAAGTCATTCATTTGCTCAGTTTATGAGAAGGACTTCACCCATTCGACTTCCCTGCTAACTCACCAGCACATTCACACCAGCGAGAAGCCGTTCTCCTGCTCCACCTGCAGATTCCTCTGGCCTGCAGATACACCAGTGTGTTCACACCGGAGAAAGGCCATTTACTTGCTCAGTGTGTGGGAAGGCCTTTAGTCGGTTGTCCCATCGACTGAGACACCTCTTCAGCCACACCGAGTAGAGAGTTTTTTAATTCTTTGTGTAGGTGTGACTTGTATTAGTATTCAAGATAGCACACATTCACTGGTCAGTTGAGCATCTATTAAGAGTCTCTTAATGATTTGGAACATGCAGTGACATCAGAAGGTATATACCTGAAATGTTTGACTCTTTGAAGAAATCTGAGTTGGAAAGTGTGGCACTATAAGAAGTACAGCAGGTTAGGCAGCATCCGAGGGGCAGGAGAGTTGATGTTTCGAGCATAAGCCCTTCATCAAATTCCAGCGCCATACTTTTTGACACTGACTTTCTAGTATCTGCAGTCCTTGCCTCTGAGTCTGTGACGAAATCTGCCCGTGTAACGATTGGCTCCACTTTCTCCCTTCCCAGTGAGGCTGTCAGGATGATTACATGGGTAAAAGAGAGAGCTCTTCCAGTGCTGAAGGTTGGATAATTAAAATTAGGAAAAATAAATTTTCTTACTGCGGCTACAATCCTGGTAGCTTATGTGAGAAATGCCTCAAGGTATTTGGACATTGTCAGAGTCTGGTGACCAACTGAGATCCACGGTTTGAACCACACAACAAGTGGCAGGATGGAGGGGGGAATGTAGACATGGGTTATGTCCCTACCATAGAGCCATAAAACTCCACTGCACAGAAACAGACCTTTCAGTCCAACACGTCCTTACCGACCAGATATCCCAAATTGATGAGGCCATTTCTGGAATACTATGTTCAGCTCCAGTCTCTCTGCTTTGGGAAGGATTTAACACTTAAACGATTCAGAAAAAGTTTACAAGGCTGTTGCCAGGGTTGAAGGGTTTGCGGTAAAGAGAGAGGATGAATAGGCTGGGACTGGTTTTCTCTGAAGCATCAAAGGTTGAGGGGTGACCTTTATAGAGGTTACAAAATCATGAGTGGTATGGATAGGGTGAATACTGATGCTGTTTCCCCAGTGTGGGCGAGTCCAAACCCCCCCCCCCCCCCGCCCCAGGATAAGGAATGGAAAGAGGGAGACATTGCTTTGTTCCCAGATGTTGCCCAGAGGAAGGGAGTCTCCCTTTGAAACAGGTAGATAAGATAGTGAAGAACATGTTTGGTATGCCTTCCATTTTTGGTCAGAGCATTCAGTATAGGAGTTGGGAGGTCGTGTTGCGGCTGTACAGGATGTTGGTTAGGCCACTTTTTGAATATTGCATGCAATTCTGGTCTCCTTCCTATTGGAAGAATGTTGTAAAACTTGAAAGGATTCAGAAAAGATTTACAAGGATGTAACCAAGGTTGGAGGATTTGAGCTATATTGAGAGGCTGAAAAGTCTGGGGCTGTTTTCCCTGGAGCATTGGAGGCTGAGGGGTGACCTTATAGGGATTATAAAATCATGATGGGCATGGGTAGGTTAGAAATATTGGGTCACAGACTTTAACCTCATACTTTCAATGCATTATCTGAGCTGAGATGGCATCTATTGTTAAAGCTATCTTGAGAATGTAACTTGTTAAAAAGTTCTGGGATTTACATATGAAGGAACCAAAACTAATTCATCTTTTGAAAAGATGAAAGATTTAAGCTAAATGTGTTTAATATTACATTCCTGAACAATAGTCTTGTGTGATTCCAGGCAGCTGGCCAATGACAGACGAGCTGTTTGGAGCATGGAATATCAGTACCTGTCACCGTAGCTCCTATTGGCTCCTTTAGGAAGTTCTCCATATACACTTAGGGCTATCTGGCTGCATGAGGGTTTTCAGGTTTGTGTCCTGGATAATATGTGATCATCAGGCATCTGGCAATCTACAAGAATTGCCACCAATGTTATGTTTCTTTAACTGTACTGACCGTGATCACTTATTTTGCAATTTGTTTTTTTTTTTGCAGGAAGACATACGGAAAGAAATCTGAAAGCAAATGAGACATCGACTTTTGACATAGCCACTTGATTCATTGGGACTAGAATATCAGCACCCATACCAATCGAGAAGAAATGTTTGTTTTTGTCTGCGTGAGAGATTTTGGATACTGGTGTGGCAGGAAGAACATTGAGACACAGATACGCAAGTGAGGAAGATTCAGGGCACTGACTGTGAAAGGCACTTTAATGATTTACTCAGCTTGGGGGATCAAAACCACACCACCAGAGACTGTTCACCTGTGTGTGCAGGAAGGATTTGTCGATTCTTCCACCTTACTAATGCACCAGCAGGTCCACACTGGGGAGAGACCATTCACCTGCCCGGAGTGTGGGAATGGATTCAGTCAGATGTGCAACCCTGTGGACACGCCAGCGAATCCACACCAGGGAGAGGCCATTCACCTGCTGTCAGTGCAAGAAGGGCTTCACCAGTTCCTCCCACCTGCAGAGGCACCAGTGAGTTCATGTGCCATCGCAGGGCAATTGAAGGAGTGACAGCTGAATGCCATTATCAACTGGACGATCAACCCAGTTCTGGGGACTCATGGGTTCAAATCCTGCCACGGCAGATGGCGGAATTGGAATTCGGCCAGAAGGATTGAGTTCAGAATTGGTAGGGGGGGAAAGACATCTGATTCACTCATATCCTTTTTAGGGAAGGACATTGCCGTTGTGGGAAAGGATTCACTCAGTTGTCCTAGCTGCATTCTTTACCCAGTCTGGCCTACATGTAGCAGTATGGTTGACTCTTGACTGTCCCTCCTCCCCCCGGGGAGAAATTTACTTGAATGACGGCACGGTGGCTCAGTAGTTAGCACTGCTGCTTCACAGCACCAAAGTTCCAGGTTCGATTCCAGGCTCTGGTGACTGTCAGTGTGGGATTTGTATGTTGTCCGTGTCTGCGTGGGTTTCCTCAGAGTGCTCCGGTTTCCTCCCACAGTACAAAAATGTGCAGGCCAGGTGAATAGTCCATGTTAAATTGCCCATAGTGTTAGGTGCATTAGTCAGAGAGAAATGGGTCTGGGTGGGTTACTCTTCGGAGGGTTGGTGTGGATTGGTTGGGCTGAAGGGCCAGTTTCCACACTGTAGGGAATCTAATCTAATCTAATCATATCCGAACCTAACCATATCTCTCTAAACCCTTCCTATTCATATACCCATCCAGATTCCTATGAAACATTGTAAATGCACCAGCCTCCACCACTTCGTCTGGCAGTTCATTCCGTACACACATCACCCTCTGTGCGAAAAAGTTGCTTCTTCGGACCATTTTAAATCTTTCTCCCCTCATCTTAAACCGATGCCCTCCAGTTTACAACTTCATCTGCCCTGGTGAAAAGACTTACAAAAGTTGAGCAGCCAGACAAAATGCAAAAAGAATACAACGTCGAGCTACAGGGAAAAATAAAATTGTGGCTCCAGCCGTTTTTTCTCCTTTTGGCCTTTAGATTCTTTACATCCGTCATTAACAGTAGTCCCCAAAGCGCACACTGCGCATGCTCCGAGGTGTCAGCGAGGAAGGCGCATGCTCACCGGTGTCAGCAAAGTTGTACGCATGCTCCTCGAAGTCCGAAGAACGGCACGCGACTTCCTTTCGATGGACCAATGGTAAAGCCTGGAGGACCGGATGGAAATTGGTCCTCCTGCCAGTTAGAGCACCCCGATTGTGTGAATGCAGAAGGGGGACCATAAGCTGATGTAGCTGCTGTGAAGATTGAGCTTCAGCCCAGACTGTATCTTGCTTCTTCTGTCCAACATCTGTGAGTACAGCACTTTCTTTTCTCACCCCCTTTTCCATTTAGTTTTCATTTTGGTCTTCAATTTAAGTCATAGAGATGGACAGTACGGAAACAGACCCTTCGGTCCAACTCGTTCATGTCAGCCAGATATTGCAACCTAATCTAGTCCCGCTTGCCAGCACCCAGCCGATATCCCTGTTCATATAGTGTTGATTTGCAGCAGCTGAAAGGAAAGGGAGTGATTCTCTGGGGTGGAGACAGACTCAGGAAATGTTGGACCAGGTCTGTGTCTCAGTTGGCAAACACATGGCAAATGCAGTACCTCAATGTGAAGCTATAGCCTTTGCTGTGGCAAAAAAAAAAAGCAGAAAGGAGGTGCGTTTTTAAATGTGATACATTGGGATGTGGAGAAAGTGAGGATTGCAGATGCTGAAGATCAGAGTCGCACCCATATTCCCAATTTCTTCGTCTCCACTGCATCTGCTCCCAGGAGGACCAGTTCCAATACCAAACAACTCAGATGGCCTCCTTCTTCAAAGACAGCAATTTCCCCCCAGACATGATCGACGATGCTCTGCACCGCATCTCCTCCACTTCCCGCTCCTCCTCCCTTGAGCCCCGTCCCTCCAATCGCTACCAGGCCAGAACCCCACTGGTCCTCACCTACCACCCCACCAACCTCCATATACATCGTATCATCCGTCGTCATTTCTGCCACCTCCAAACGGACCCCATCACCAGGAATATGTTTCCCTCCCCTCCCCTATCAGCGTTCCGAAAAGACCACTCCCTCCGTGACTCCCTTGTCAGGTCCACAGCCCCCACCAACCCAACCTCCACTCCCGGCACCTTCCCCTGCAACCGCAAGAAATGCAAAACTTGCACCCACACCTTCAGATTCCTGAAGAAGAGCTCATGCCCAAAACGTCGATTCTCCTGCTCCTTGGATGCTGCCTGACCTGCTGTGCTTTTCCAGCAACACATTCTCAGCCCACACCTCCCCCCCCCCCTACTTCCCTCCAAGGCCCCAAGGGATCCTTCCATATCCACCACAAATTCACCGGCACCTCCACACACATCATTTATTGCATCCGCTGCACCCGATGTGGCCTCCTCAACATTGGGGAGACAGGCCGCCTACTTGCAGAACGTTTCAGAGATCACCTCTAGGACACCCGGACCAACCAACCCAACCACCCCGTGGCTCAACACTTCAACTCCCCCTCCCACTTCACCAAGGACATGCAGGTCCTTGGACTCCTCCTTCGCCAGACCATGGCAACATGACGGCTGGAGGAAGAGCGCCTCATCTTCCGCCTAGGAACCCTCCAACCACAAGGGATGACCTCAGATTTCTCCAGTTTCCTCATTTCCCCTCCCCCCACCTTGTCTCAGTCCCAACCCTCAAACTCAGCACCACCTTTCTAACCTGCAATCTTCTTCCTGACCTCTCCGACTCCACCCCCACTCCGGCCTATCACCCTCACCTTGACATCCTTCTACCTATCGCATTTCCAACACCCCTCCCCCAAGTCCCTCCTCCCTACCTTTTATCTTAGCCTGCTTGCCACACTTTCCTCATTCCTGAAGAAGGGCTCATGTCCGAAACGTCGATTCTCATGCTCCTTGGATGCTGCCTGACTTGCTGCACTTTTCCACCAACATATTTTCAGCTCTGATCTCCAGCATCTGCAGTCCTCACTTTCTCCTAAAAGTACAGCTAGTCAGGCAGCATGAGAGTTGATGTTTTGGGCACAAGCCCTTCATCAACAATGATGTGTAGATGTACAATGGGACCTCAGTGTCCTTCTGCACCAGTCACTGCCAGTTGTCGGACAGGTGCAGCAAGCTATCAGCAAGGCAAGTGGTATATTAGCAAGAGGAATTGAGTTCAGAAGTGGGGATGTCTTCCTGCAGTTAGGGGGGGTCATTGAACGTATTCACTGCTGAGTTCATGTGATATTTTGAACAACAATGAAATGGATGTTTATGGGGGATATTAAGAAAATGGTTTCAAGACCAGCATAGAACAGTTACAGTGTCAGACAGCACAGAAACAGCCCCTTCAGTCCAACTAGTCCATGCTGACTATGTTCTCAAACTGAACTAGTCCCACTTGCCAGTATTTGGTACATATCCTCTGAATCTTTCCTATTCAGATACTTTTCCAAATGTCCTTTAAATGCTATAACTGCACCACTTCCTCTGGACATTCATTCCACACGCGAACCACTCTGTGTAAAATGAAAAATAATGTCCCTCATGTCTTTCAAATCTTTCTCCTCTCTCCTTCAAAATTTGCTCCCTAATCTTGAAACCCCCACACAAGGGAAAGGACACCTGCCATTCATGTTAGCTATATCTGTCATGATTTAATCAACCTCAGTAAGGTCACCTCTCAACCTCCTATGCTTCAATGAAAAATGTCCCAGCCTGTCCATCAAAATGTAGGTATATTCATATCCAGTTATGATCTGTGCAATACTGGTCCAGGCACGAAAGACCAAATGTCCTAGTCCTGCTCCCAATTCTCACCCTCTGTGTCCAGGACAGCAAGAGACCATAAGACATAGGAGCTGAGATTAGGCCATTCAGCCCATCAGGTCTGCTGATAGCACACAATCGCAGCTGATAAGTTTCTCAGCCCCATTCTCCTGCTTTCTCCCCGTAACCCTTGATCCCCTTGATACTCAAGAACCGGTCTACCTCCGTCTTAAATATTCTCAATGACCTGTCCTTTGCAGCCTTCTGTGGCAATGAATTCCAAAGATTCACCACTCTCTGGTTGAAGAAGTTTCTCCTTATCTCTGTTCCAAAAGGCCTTCCCTTTACTCTAAGGCTGTGCCTTCAGGTTCTTGTCTCTCCTACCAATGGAAACATCTTCCCAACATCCAGTCTGTCCATGCCATTCAGTATTCTGTATGTTTCAATTAGAGTGTGGGACTGTGTATCAGCATGAACCAGACCCTTCAGGGTGAGATGCAGCAGGAATTAGGTTCAGCAAAGTGAGAATGGAGGGAGTGTGTGTGGGATGGAGATTTTCAGCTTCGAGGGAAGAAGAGAGTTTGCTATAAATGGGAATTTAGCAGATGGGTCATTGGGCCGAGGAGTGGGAGATGGAGTTTAATTTAGACAAATGTGAGGAGTTGCATTTTGGTCAAGTAATCCAGGCAGAACTGGCACAGTTAAGGGGAGTGTTGCTGAATAAAGACCTTGGAGTGCAGGTTCATAATTCCTTGAAAGTGGAGTCTCAGGTAGCTAGGATAGTAAAGAAGGCATTCAGTATGCTTTCCTTTCTTGGTCAGAGCATTGAGTATGGGAGTTGGGAGGTCATGTGGCCGCTGTACATGAAATTGGTTGGGCCACTTTTGGAACACTGCATTCAATTCTAGTCTCCTTGATATAGGAAAGATGCTGTGAAACTTTGAAAGAGGTTGGAAAATATTTACAAGGCTGTTGCCAGACTTGGAGGAATTGAACTACTGGGAGAGGGAGAATAGGCCAGGGATATGTTCCCTGGAGCATCAGGGACTGAGGGGTGACCTTATGGACGTTTGTAACAGGCATGGATAGGGTGAATACCCAAGATCTTTTCCCCAGGATGGTGCAGTCCAAAACTAGACGGTGCATATTTGAGGTGAGAGGAGAATGGTTCACAAGTGTGGTTGTGAAGACTGGACTTTCAGAGCAGCTGTCAAAGATGTTTTGCCCTGACTGGGAGCAGAAGTTGTAACAGTGAAATCTTTCATTTATGAGCAAACAACTGATGAGTGAGTACATCCGGGATTTTGGGGGAAAGTGGGAATTCATTGCACTTTGGGGATGCAGCCCTTCCCTATCCAGTCATTTCTGCTGTTGGGTGAGACTAGACCTCAAGATTAGGGGGAGTAGCTTTCAAACAAAGATTAGGAGGAACTGATTTTCCTGGAGAGTAGTGAATCTATGGAATTCTCTGCCCAGTGAAGCAGTAGAGGCCACTTCAGTATATTGAAGACATGGTTGGTGAATTAAGGGTAGTTTTGACAATGCAGGGAGGAGGAGCTGCGATGGTGCGATTATCTTAATGAATGGCAGAGTATGCCTGACAGGACAAATGGCCTACTCCTGCTTTTATTACTATGGAACTATAAACCTGCATTTCCCATGGCTAACCCAGCTTCAGGATGACAAGGATTGGATCCTACATATTGAAGGGGTAGTCAAATGGGAAGTTAGGTAAAGGTGGAGGGTTGGCACTGCTAATCAAAGCACTGATCTGGTAGTCTGGTGTCAGCTCAGATTTCAGGTCCTGATTTCTCTGTCCTCTGTTGATCTCCCTGTTCGCTTAGAGTAAGATGTTGGTCTGTCAGCTCTGCTGGATTTCTGCTGAAGCTTTAGAACATAGAACATAGAACATAGAAGAATACAGCGCAGTACAGGCCCTTTGGCCCTCGATGTTGCGCCGATCCAAGCCCACCTAACCTATACTAACCCACTATCCTCCATATACCTATCCAATGCCCGCTTAAATGCCCATAAAGAGGGAGAGTCCACCACTGCTACTGGCAGGGCATTCCATGAACTTACGACTCGCTGAGTGAAGAACCTACCCCTAACTTCAGTCCTATATCTACCCCCCCTTAATTTAAAGCTATGCCCCCTTGTAATACCCGACTCCATACGCGGGAAAAGGTTCACACTGTCAACCCTATCTAACCCCCTAATCATCTTGTACACCTCAATCAAGTCACCCCAAACCTTCTTTTCTCTAATGAAAACAGCCCCAAGTGTCTCAGTCTTTCCTCATACGATCTTCCTTCCATACCAGGCAACATCCTGGTAAACCTCCTCTGCACCCGTTCCAGTGCCTCCACATCCTTCCTATAGTATGGCGACCAAAACTGCACACAATATTCCAGATGCGGCCGCACCAGAGTCTTATACAACTGCATCATGACCTCAGGACTCCGGAACTCAATTCCTCTACCAATAAAAGCCAGTACGCCATATGCCTTCCTCACCGCACTATTTACCTGGGTGGCAACTTTCAGAGATCTGTGTACATGGACACCAAGATCCCTCTGCTCATCCACACTACCAAGTATCCGACCATTAGCCCAGTACCCCATCTTTTTGTTATTCTTCCCAAAGTGAATCACCTCACACTTAGCTACATTGAATTCCATTTGCCACCTTTCTGCCCAGCTCTGCAGCTTCTCTATATCCTGCTGTAACCTGCCACATCCTTCCTCACTGTCAACAACTCCTCCGACTTTCGTATCATCCGCAAACTTGATCACCCAACCTTCTAACCCCTCTTCCAGGTCATTTATAAAAATGACAAACAGCAATGGTCCCAAAACAGATCCTTGCGGAACACCGCTAGTGACGGCACTCCATGAAGAAACTTTGCCATCAACTACTACCCTCTGTCTTCTTCCATCCAGCCAATTCCTAATCCAAACCTCCAACTCACCCTCAATGCCATATCTCCGTATTTTCTGCAGTAGCCTACCATGGGGAACCTTATCAAACGCCTTACTAAAATCCATATATACCACATCTACCGCTTTCCCCTCATCAACCTCCTTCGTCACCTTTTCAAAGAATTCAATAAGGTTTGTGAGGCACGACCTGCCCTTCACAAAACCATGCTGACTATCCTTGATCACATTATTCCTATCCAGATGTGCATAAATCCTATCCCTTACAATTCTCTCTAAGACTTTGCCCACAACAGAAGTGAGACTCACCGGCCTATAGTTACTAGGGTTATCCCTACTCCCCTTTTTGAACAAGGGAACCACATTTGCTATCCTCCAGTCTTCTGGCACTACTCCAGTAGACAAAGAGGACATAAAAATCAAGGCCAATGGCTCTGCAATCTCCTCCCTTGCTTCCCAGAGAATCCTAGGATAAATGCCATCAGGCCCAGGGGACTTATCTATTTTCACCTTTTCCAGGATTTCCAACACCTCTTCTCTACATACCTCAAAGCCATCCATTCTACTTATTTGTGACTCAGTATTCACATCGACGACAATGCCCTGTTCCTGAGTAAATACTTAAGAAAAGTATTCATTCAGTGTCTCCCCAATCTCTTCCGCCTCCGCACGCAACTTCCAACTACTATCCTTGACTGGACCTATTCCTACCCTAGTCATTCTTTTATTCCTAACATACCTATAGAAAGCCTTAGGGTTTTCCCTAATCCTACCGACTAAGGACCTTTCATGTCCCCTCCTTGCTGCTCTTAGCTCTCTCTTCAGGTCCTTCCTGGCTACCCTATAACTCTCAATCGCCCCAATTGAACCTTCACGTCTCATCTTGAGATAGGCCGCCCTCTTCCATTTAACAAGGGATTCCAATTCCTTATTAAACCACGGCTCCCTCGCACGACCCTTTCCTCCCTGCCTGACAGGTACATAATGATCAAGGACACTCAATAGTTGCTCCTTGAACAAGCTCCACATATCATTTACACTCTTGCCTTGGAGTCTACTTTTCCAAGCCACACATCCTAAGTCATGCCTCACCGCATCATAATTTCCCTGACCCCAGCTATAACTCTTGCCCTGTAGTACACACTTATCCCTCTCCATCACGAGAGTAAAAATCACCGAATTATGGTCACTATCCCCAAAGTGCTCACCTACCTCTAATTCTAACACCTGGCCTGGTTCGTTACCCAGAACCAAATCCAGTATGGCCTCACCTCTTGTTGGCCTGTCGACATATTGTGTCAGGAAACTCTCCTGCACACATTGAACAAACACTGACCCATCTAACGAACTTGAGCTATAGCTTTCCCAATCAATATCAGGAAAGGTAAAGTCCCCCATCATCACCACCCTATTACTGTCACTCATCTCCTGAATCACCTTCCCTATCCTTTCTTCAATGATTCTAGGACTATTAGGAGGCCTGTAAAAGACTCCTAACAGGGTGACCTCACCTTTCCTATTCCTAACCTCAGCCCAAACTACCTCAGATGGCAAGTCCTCATCCATCGTCCTTTCCACCACTGTAATACTATCTTTGACAAGCAATGCCACACCTCCCCCTCTTTTACCCCCACCTCTGACCCTACTAAAACATTTAAATCCTGGAACCTGCAACAGCCAATCCTGTCCCTGTTCTACCCATGTCTCCGTAATAGCCACAACATCGAAGTCCCAGGTACCAACCCACGCTGCAAGTTCACCTACCTTATTTCGTATACTTCTTGCATTGAAGTATACACACTTCAAGCCACTTTCCTGTTTACAGGCACCCTCCTTGGAAATTGATGCCATGTTCCTAACCTCCCTACACTCCAGGCCCTGCACCCTGAAGCTACAATCTGGGTTCCCATGCCCCTGCAGAGTTAGTTTAAACCCCCCCCAAGAGCACTAGCAAACCTCCCCCCAAGGATACTGGTGCCCCTCAGGTTCAGGTGTAGACCATCCTGTTTATAGAGGTCCCACCGTCCCCAGAAAGAACCCCAGTTATCCAAAAACCGGAATCCCTCCCTCCTGCACCATCCCTGTAGCCACGCATTTAAGTGTTCTCTTTCACTATTCCTCGAATCTCTATCACGTGGCACGGGTAACAAACCAGAGACAACAACTCTGTTCGTTCTAACTCTGAGCTTCCAACCTAGCTCACTGAAAGCCTGTCTAACATCCTCGGCACTCCTCCTACCTATGTCGTAGGTGCCAATATGGACCACGACTTCGGGCTGCTCCCCCTCCCCCTCCAGGACCCGGAAAACACGATCAGAGACATCACGTACCCTTGCACCTGGGAGGCAACATATCAAACGTGAGTCTCTCTCGTTCCCACAAAACCGCCTATCTGTGCCCCTAACTATCGAGTCCCCAATTACTACTGCTCTCCTCTTCTTCACCCATTTTTACACCATTTGGAACAATAAAACATTGAGTCAATTGAGACCCAACCCACCATCTCTCAGCCTGTCAACCATCAAGATACAGTGTTGTCATAGCAGGGAATCAAACAAGAAAAACGAATCAAAATTAGAAATAAATAGATACTCGTGCTTAATGTTTGTTCACTAGTAAGTAAACCAGAATAGGGCACTATAAGAATCCTGGGAGAACCCTATTTTGAGGAATTCTGTCCCTTACATCTATTAGTACCCAGCTATAATTTACAACAACATTTACAACCACAGAAATAAAGCATCTGTTTCTCAATGTCTGTGTGATATGCAGCACAGAAATAGATTTTTTATTTCTCTCATGCGTGTGTGTGTGTACACACAAGTCCATGGCAGTGAATTTATATTTGCAGCATTATATTTGCCGATACATTCTATTTTGCTCCTAAAATGAACAATCTCCAGGCAGTCAATACATATAGTATTATGTAAATTCAACTTTTGAAAATAGAACCAGCCTGACTCAAGGTTAGGATACAGACAGGCTCTGATCTCACACCTTTCATGCATTGTCTGAGCTGAAATAGAGTCGTAGAGATGTACAGCACAGAAACAGACCCTGCAATCCAACTTGTCCATGCCGACTAGATATCCCAACCTATCTAGTCCCACCTTCTCACACCCAGCCCATATCCCTCCAAACCCTTGCTATTCATATATTCCATCCAGATACCTTTCAAATGTTGCAATTGTACAAGCCTCTACCTCTTCCTCTTGCAGCTCATTCCGTACATGTACCACCCTCTATGTGAAAAGGTTGCCCCTTAGGTCTCTTTTTAATATCTTTCCCCTCTCACCCTAAACATATCCCCTCTAGGTCTGCCCTCCCCCCCCTACCCCCCCAATCCCAACCCCCCCCAATCCCTACCCCCCCAATCCCTACCCCCCCAATCCCTACCCCCCCCAATCCCTACCCCCCCCAATCCCTACCCCCCCAATCCCTACCCCCCCAATCCCTACCCCCCAATCCCTACCCCCCCCAATCCCTACCCCCAATCCCTCCCCCCCCCCCCACTCTTCCCTCCCTTCCCTCCCTGATGAAGGTTGGTAAAATTACAGCATGTAAAAAACATCTGGGTTGGTGTATGAATAGAAAGGGTTAAGAAGCATATGGGCCAAGTGCTGGCAAATACAACTAGATTAATTTAGGATATCTGGAAGACTTTGGCTGAAGGGTCTGTTTCTGTGCTGTATGACTCTGGCTTTCTACTAATGTTTGCCACATCTGAATGTTCAGTTTCTCTCTGGTGTCAGTGTTAATGCCTTGATGTCTCATTTTGTTCCCCTCTTCCTGGGGGCGTTAACCATTTTGTGTCTGGTTGTTCCTCAAGAAGCTGCATGGCAGGTTCATCCTGAATTAACATTTTTGTTTGCTTCCCAAAATTAGACCTGTTCGCTCTCAGCAGCAGCATCCCAATGTCGTGGAAGATATTAACTTTCAGGTGGAGTCATCCAAACTTCAGAGAGATGTCAGTCTTGATATTTTTGCTTTTCTGCCCCTGTAAGATCCTGAATCAGTACCTTCAGAATTAGCTAGAATGGAGTGAGAACAGAGAGAGAGAGTGAGATGGTGCTTTCAATTTTGGGGAATATTCTGCAGAAAGTAGAATTGCTTGTTCTGAGTTTCTATTCTGGACTGACAGTGATGACATTTGTAATCTCTCTTTTTACAGAGTATTTGAAGATAGAAGTTTCAAATCAACAGATGAAGGGCTTATGCCCAAAACGTCAACTCTCCTGTTCCTCAGATGTTGCCTGACCTGATGTGCTTTTCCAGCACACTTCTCGACTCACTGTACAGCATCTGCAATCCTCGCTTTGACATCAATATCTGACAGTCACTCAATCCATTAGGACCTCAGCAATTTTCAACTTAGATTCGGTGAGAAGGAGCAAAGCTTTTTGGTTCCTGTTTCAGTACATTTTCAGCATCAGTGGGACTGGATGAGAGACTCTACTGTTGAACCGCACTGAGTGTGGAGCCTGGAAGAGTGATACGGCCTGGAATGCGGAATTCACGGCAGGGAGTGGCTATACACGTGTTTGTGTGCAGCTGAAGCTTTGGCCATGGAGAATCCTGAGGAATCACACCCTATGGAGAAACCGTGGAAGTGTGGCGACTGTGGAAAAGGCTTCCGTGTCCCGTCTGCCCTGGAGATTCATCAGCGCAGTCACACCAGGGAGAGGCCATTCTCCTGCACCGAGTGCAGGAAGGGTTTTACCCAGGCCTCCACCCTGCTGAGGCACCAGCTGGTCCACACGGGGGAGAGGCCATTCAGCTGCCCCGAGTGCTGGAAAGCTTTCAGTGATTCCTCTGCCCTGCTGAGACATCAGCTGGTCCACACGGGGGAGTGGCCTTTCAGGTGCCCCGAGTGCGGGAGGGGCTTTAGCAATTCCTCCAATCTCCAGACCCACCGGCGGGTCCACACGGGGGAGCGGCCCTTCAGTTGTCCTGAGTGCGGGAAGGCCTTCAGCGATTCCTCTAATCTCCAGACCCACCGGCGGGTCCACACGGGGGAGAGGCCCTTCAGTTGCCTCGAGTGCGGGAAGGCCTTCACCTGCTCCTCCCTTCTGCGGAGGCACCAGCGAGTTCATTTGCCATCGCAGGGGGTTGAAGGAATGACAGCCTAGTGACATTATGAACTGGACTAACAACCCAGTTCCGGCGAATCCTGCCACGGAAGATGACGGAATTGGAATTCGGTCAGAAACCTGGAGTTCAGTATTTAATGATGAAATCATTTTTCGGGGCGAAGAAAACTCCCATCTGACTGACTCATGTCCTTTTTAGGGAAGGAAAACTATTGTTAGGGGAAAGGATTCACTCAGTCGTCCCAGCTGCATTGTTTCTCTGGTCTGGCCTACGCATGACTGACTCCAGACCTACAGCAGTGTGGTTGTCTCTACACAGCTCCCCCCACCCATTCACAGGGAGAACCTTACTTGGATACAGGGTATGGATTGAAATTATTGAGTTAAGCAATACTTTCTATGCGTAAAGGCTGTACCAAGGATCCAGTTACAAAGGGACAACTAGGTGCTAATTAATAGTAAAGAAACGGTGGCACAGCGGTTAGCACTGCTGCCTCACAGCGCCAGAGACCCGGGTTCAATTCCCGACTTAGGCGACTGACTGTGTGGAGTTTGCACGTTCTCCCCGTGTCTGCGTGGGTTTCCTCCGGGTGCTCCGGTTTCCTCACACTGTCCAAAGATGTGCAGGTCAGGTGAATTGGCCATGCTAAATTGCCCGTAGTGTTAGGTTAAAGCGGTAAATGTAGGAGTATGGGTGGGTTGCGCTTCGGCGGGGCGGTGTGGGCTTGTTGGGCCGAAGGGCCTGTTTCCACATTGTAAGAAATCTAATCTAAAGTGGGGGGAGTGTGTGGGTTTTGACCTTGAGCTGTTTAAAAAAAATCAGTTACTTTTTTTCTATGCCATTTGTGCTAGGGGGATCTGAAACTGTAACAAAGTTGGGTCACAATAAAGGTTACCTGAGTTTACCGTTGGGCTCAGACTCACATTGAAAGCTGTGAGCTCTAAGTAGTTTTTGTTTTAAAGCTGCTCATTTCTTTCAGCCTCCTGCACTAAGTTTCCAATGTCATGTATCAGATGGAGCATTGAATGAGGAGCTTGTATCATTAGAAATTGTAAATTTTTCAGGAGTGCAGATACTGCATTGTTTCAGCAGCATTGTAAGGTTTACTGGCAGCACTGGGAGGTGTGGGATGTGTTCGCGAGAAACTGTTTTGAGGAGCCGGTCTTGAACTGGGGTGGATAAAGTTAAAAATCACGCAACACCAGGTTATAGTCCAACTCATTTATTTGGAAGCACTAGCGTTCGGAGTGCTGCTCCTTCATCAGGTAGCTGTGGAGCAGGATCAAAGCACACAGATTTTATAGCAAAAGATCACAGTGTCATGCAACTGAAAGGATATATTGAACAAACCTTGATTGCTGTTAAGTCTTTCATCTTTTTGAATGGGTTGTAGGTTTCCTTAATGTATAAATCTCAGAATTTCTTTTAAGTTACAATCTCATGATGACTTAGGTTTTATAAAAATAGGTGACTTCTCAGCTCAGACAATGCATGGCAGGTGTGAGGCTTGAGTCTGTCTGTATCCCAATCTTGAATCAGACTGGTTTCATTTCTGAAGTAGGAATTTATAAAATACTACATGGATTGACTGCCTGCACTAACTGGCTGCAGATTGTGTGCTTTTTTGAGTGAAATTGCATGTATCTGCAAATGTAATTCTGCAAATGCAAATTCACCCCATTGTGAATTTGCACCTTGTGCATCAGAGTGCGCGTACCATGCTTTGTAAAGTGTGGGTGTGTTGGAGTACAAGCCTCAGGAGTTGAGAGTGTTGTGGTGTGTGTTTGAGAGGTATGGATAAAAGCGAGAGCTTGCATTTTGCTAAAACAAAGAAATGCAGGACTTGTACAGTTAATGGGAGAGTCCTGGGTTGTATTGTAGAACAGAGAGATCTGGGGGTGTTCAGGTACACAGTAGTTTGAAAGTTGCATCATTGGTAGACTGGGTGGTTAAGAAGGTATTTAGCACACTTGCCTTCATTGTTCACACCATTGAGTATAGGAGTTGGGACATAATGTTGAGGTTATACAGGATGATGGTGAGGCCACTATTGGAGTACTGAGTACAGTTTGTCCTGTTATAGGAAGAATACTATTGGAGAGGGTTCGGAAAAGATTTGCCAGGACTGGAGGATTTGAGTTATAAGGGGAGGCTGAGACTTTCACTAGAGCAGAGGAGGTTGAGGGGTGACCTAATTGAGATATACAAAATCATGAGAGGTGTAGTAAAATTATTAGCAAAAATAGCGAGGTGCAAATGTTGATATGTCGAGCTACCAGGGTGGGGTGGGGGGAGGGGTGGGAGAGGTGTGTGTGTGTGGTGGTGGTGGTGGTGGTGGTCATTGAGGCTCTATCTTTTTTTCTCCCATTGGCCTTTGGATAGTTAGAAACTGTCAGTAACTCCATCTCCACAGAGTCTACCACACATGCTCCTCAGTGTCAGCAAAAACACCGCCCATGCTTGTAGCTGTCCGCAAAAACGGCGCTATGTTGTTTTGATGGACCAATGAGGAGTACTGGAGGACCGGTAGGAGTCTAGTCTTCTTGTTAAACACAGCCTCTCTATTGTCTGAAAGTGGACCATTAGCTTCTCAAGTTGTTGCTTCTCTCTATGAATGAAGATTGAGATTCACCACAGACTGGAACTTCCTCTGTCCAACATCTGTGAGCACAGCGATCTCTCTTCTCTCCCCCCTCTTCTATTCTCTTTTTTCATGCAGGGGTTCAATTTGTGACTTGAAGCAACTAAAAGCAAAGGGTGAGAATCCAGGGAGGGGACAGACTGGAAAAGTTGGTCCAGGTCTGTGTCTCAATTGGCAAACACATGGCAAATGCATTACCTCAGTGTGAAGTTATAGCCGGTGTTGTGGAAAAAGAAAACAGCACAAAGCATTGTTTAAATGATCATATATTGGGATGGCAGAAGCTGGAGATCAGAGTCAAAAAATGTGGCACTGGAAGCACAGCAGGTCAGACAGCATCCGAGGAGCAGGAGAGTTGATGTTTCAGGCACTAGCCCTTCATCAGGAATGTTGTGTGGATGGACAAAGAGGTCTCAGCATTTTTTCACACCAGGAGAAATTGAGGTCTGCAGATGCTGGAGATCAGAGTTGAGAGTGTTGCTGGAAAAGCACAGCTGTTCAGGCAGCATCAGAGGAGCGGGAGAATCGACGTTTTGGGCTGATTCTCCTGCTTCTTGGATGCTGCCTGACCTGCTGTGCTTTTCCAGCAACATATTCTTCCACACCAATCAATGCCAGTTGTCAGACAGCTGCAGCAAGCAATGCACAAGGCAAGTGGTATATTAGCAAGAGGAACTGAGTTCAGAAGTGGGGATGTCTTCCTGCAGGTATGGGGTCACTGAATACATTCAAGGCTGAGTTCATCTGATATTTTAAACAAAAATGAATTGGATGGGTATTGGGGAAGGCAATAAAATGGTTGTGACGACCAGAAAAAGAAGAGTTAAAGTCAGACAGCACAGAAACAGACCCTTATCTGAGGATGGATGTGGTGTTCCCTACATTGGACAAACAGGCAGAAAACTAGCGACTAGGATATATGAACATCAACTAGCCACAAAAAGACATCACCCACTATCCCTAGTATCCTTACAGATGCATGAGGAAGGACACCACTTCGACTGGCACAACACATCCACCCCAGGACAAGCCAAACAGAGACACGCATGAGAATTCCTAGAAACATAGCATTCCAACCAGAATTCTATCAACAAATACATTGACTTGGATCCCATTTACACCCCGCCCCCCGAAAAAGAACAGGAAATGACATTGCCATACGAAATGATGCCACCACAGGAAATGACATCACCAACCCAAAGAAACCCAAACATCTAAATAGAAAGTGGGCTACACCACTGGTGCTTCATCTGGAGGCTCACTGCAGATGTTACCTAGTATAGTGATGGAAAATGAACCTTTCAGCTCAGCAAGCAAACCTACATCCAGAACCTCACCCTGAGCTACAAACCTTCTCAAAACTCACCAGTTTCATGGTCCAATCTGGTTGCTGAGATTCTTCATATTGATGGATCCACTCCAATTAAACACTGGGAAGAATGAAGCCACTGGTTTCCAATTTTTTGCATCCATCTTCATTCCTCAGCCTCCATCTCTCTCCCTTATAACTCTCAGATTCAGCCAGGCTGTTCATAACTTGCTGCATTGGATTCTGAGAGTAGCTTCTGACCTGTGCCAGCACAAAGCCTCCTGTATCCGCCTCTGTCATCTCATTCGAGCCTGTCCCATTCTCAAAGTAGCTGCTGCTGCCGGAATCATCTTTGGTCCCTTCCTTACCTCCAGGCTTGACTACTTCACTGCTGCAATCAATAATTTTACGCATTTGCCCTTCTGTAAACTTGAAATCATCTAAGACTTTGCTCTTGTTTCATGGCAACAATTCTCATTCCTCTCTGGCTCATGTGTCCACTGACCTGTGCTGGTGCCCATTCAAGCAACAACCAAATTTTAAAATTCTCATTTTAGTCTTCAAATCTCTCCAATGGTTTCTCCCATCTTTATCTTTGTAATCTCTGTATGTTGAGATGAGTGTGCTGCTCCAATAGTGAGTGTCTTTGAACAGAACTTGCAGGTAATGGTCTCCCATGTAACTGCTGCTCTTGACCTTCTTAACGGTAGTAGTTTGAAAGGAGCTATCTAAAGAGTTTTGACTTTCCAAACATCCTGATATTGCTTTCTTGATAATTGATTCTAACAGCTTCCCATCAACAGCTGTTGAACTAACTGGTCTGCAATTTCTCACGTATTGCTTCTCTCCCTTTTTGAATACAGGTGTTACATTAGTATTTTTCCACTCCAGTGGATTCATAAGATATCAGAGGCCATTCAGCCCAACAAGTCTGCTCCGTCATCCAATCATGGCTGAAGTCAACTCCTTTCTAGCGCTTTCTCTTCGTAACCTTTGATCACCTTGACAATCAAGAATCTACCTATCTCAGTCTTAAGAAAGATTCATTGAGTTTATTTTATGTCCAAGGAATTTTGGAATATTGTAACTAACGTATCCACTGCCTTTAGTACATTAGAATGTAGGCCATTAGGCCCAGGGGACCTGTCTGCCCTCAATCCTGATAGTGTACCTATCGACGTTAATTGTTTAAGTTCTACCCTTTCGATAGCCTCTGACTTGCCTGTTCCAATAGGGATAGTATTGCTGTCCTCCAATGTGAAAGCTGAGGAAAGTTTTGATTTAGCAGCTCTGCTATTTCAGTGTTCCCCCCACTAACTCAGCGGTTTCATCTTCCAAGGGACAAACATTTACTTCAGCGATTTTGTTCCCTTCAGCATACCAATACCAGCTCTTGCTATTGTTTTTGATATTTTGTGCTGGGTTTATTTCGCAATTTACCTTACCTATTTTTATGAATTTTATTCATATCCGTTTGTTTATGTCTGAAAGTTTCTCAATGCTTCAGCCTTCCAGAGGTCTGGAATAACATTGCTGAAAATTGAAAGAAAATACGTTCAAACTTAAAAGAAACTCACCTTTCAAATGGCTGGGGGCGGGGAAAACGATTGCCCCGCCCCCATTGTCTCCGAATTCTTGGAGGACTCCTCCAACCGCTGACTCTTCCTAATCCGCCTTTCTCCGTGTGACTACAAATTTTGACCAGAATAACTATTTCTGCTTTTCCACCAAATTTAAACTGGCTGCCCTATAATTGCTGAGCATATATTTACGACCTTTCTTAAACAAGGTTGCAATGGTTGCAGTTTTCCAGTCACTTCCTCCAATTCCATGGAAGACTGTTGAATTATGGCGAGTGCTCCCATAATTTCTGTCGTCCCTTCCTTCAAGATCCTTGGATACATTTCATCGAGTCCCAGTGCCTTGTCAACTTCTAAGTGCCAACAGCTTATCGAAGACTTCTTTCATATTAATTTTGAACTTATACAGTGACAAAGTCACCTTGTTGGTTGCCCCGTAAGAATTAGTTAGAGTGGAGTGAAAACAGAGGGGGAGAGAGAGTGGGATGGTGTTTTCAATTTTGTGGAATAAGAAAAGAATATTCTGCAGAAAGTAGAATTGCTTGTTCTGAATTTATACCCTGCACTGACAGTGATGAATTTTATAATTTCTTTTTGCAGCGTATTTGAAGATCTGAAGACAGAAGTTTCAAAATGAACAGGTGGAAGCGTTATGCCGGAAACATTGACTCTCTGCTCCTCGGATGCTGCCGGACCTGCTGTGCTTTCCCAGTGCTGCGCTTTTTGACTCTGACTCCAGTGACTGCAGTCCTCACTTTGACATCAATGTCTGACAGTCACCCAATCCATCAGGACCGCAACAATTTTCAACTATGATTCTGTGAGAAGGAAACAAGCTTTTTGGTTCTTGTTTGAGTACTTTTTCAGCATCAGTGGGACTGGATGAGAGACCCTACTGTTGCAGCGCACTGAGCGTGGAGCGTGTAACAGCTATACGGCCTGAAAACAGGAATTCACAGTGGGGAGGGGCTGTACAAGTGTTTGCGTACAGCTGAAGCTTCAGCCATGGAGAAACCAGAGGAATCCCGTACTGTGGAGAAACCATGGAAGTGTGGTAACTGTGGGAAAGGCTTTTGTGCCCCGTCTGCCCCAGAGGCTTATCAGCGCAGCCACACCGGGGAGAGGCCATTCTCCTGCCCAGTCTATAGGAAGGCCTTTAGCAAATCCTCCGACCTGCTAAAGCACCACCAGATCCACAGAGGGGAGAAGCCATTCAGCTGCCCTGAGTACGGCAAGGCCTTCAGCAATTCCACCACCCTGCTAACCCACAAGCGGGTCCAGGCAGGGGAGAGGCCCTTCAGCTGCTCAGAGTGTGGGAAGGCCTTCAGCAATTCCTCCGACCTGCTGAAGCACCAGCGGGTCCACACAGGGGAGAGGCCATTCTCTTGCCCTGACTGCAGACAGGCCTTCGGTGATTCCTCTGCCCTGCTGACCCACCGGCGGGTCCACACAGGGGAAAGGCCCTTCAGCTGTCCCAACTGCGGGAAGGCCTTCAGCAAATCCTCTGATCTGCTGAAGCACCAGCGGGTCCACACGGGGGAGAGGCCGTTCTCCTGCCCGGAGTCTGGGAAGGCCTTCAGCTATTCCTCTGCCTTGCTGGCCCACCGGCGGGTCCACACTGGGGAAAGGCCCTTCAGCTGCCCCGAGTGTGGGAAGGCCTTCAGCAGTTCCTCCTTCAGGCTGAACCACCAACGGGTCCAGACGGGTGAAAGGCCTTTCAGCTGCTTAGAGTGCGGGAAAGCCTTCAGCAATTCCTCTAACCTGCTGACCCACCGGCGTGTCCACACACAGGAGAAACCCTTCAGCTGTCCCGAGTGCGGGAAGGCCTTCAACAGTTCCTCCCAACTGCTGACCCATCAGCGGGTCCACACAGGGGAGAGGCCGTTCCCCTGCACAGTGTGTGGGAAGGCTTTTAGCAATTCCTCCAACCTGCTGAACCACCAGCGGGTCCACACGGGCGAGAAGCCCTTCACCTGCTCTCAGTGTGGGAAGGGTTTCACCCGCTCCTTCAACGTGCGGAGCCACCAGCGAGTTCACGAGGATTGAAGGAGCAATGGGTTGGAGGGGTTGGTGGTGGCGGTGTTGGGTGTGGAGAGTGTGTGCGCTTTGACCGTGAGCTGTTTTTTAAAAAAAAACCTACTTTTTCTATGCCTTTTTGCTGGGGGGAATCTGAAGCTGTAACAAAGTTGGGTCACAGTAAAGTTTACCTGAACTTAACGTCAGGCTCAGGTTCTCATTGAAAGCTTTGAGCTCCAAATGGTTTTTGTTTTAAAGCTGCTCATTTCTTTCAGCCTCCTGCACTAAGTTTCCAATGTCGTGTATCAATGGAGCAGTGAATGCGTAGCTACTATCGTTAGAAATTGTACATTTTTCAGGCTGTAATGAGTACTGCACCATTTCATCAGCATTGTAAAGTTTACTGGCAGCAGTAAAGGGTGTGGGCCGTGTTCACTAGAAACGACGTGGAGGAGCCGGTGTTGGACTGGGGTGGGTAAAGTTAAAAATCATAGTTAAGTTAAAAAGCACCAAGATATAGTCCAACAGGTTTATTTGGATTCACTAGCTTCCAGAGCACTGCTCCTTCATCAGGTAGCTGTGGAGCAGGATCATCAGACACAGAATTTAAAGCAAAAGATCACACTGTCATGCAACAGAAATGATATATTGAAAAAAACCTGGATTGCTGTTAAGTCTTTCATCTTTTAGAATGGGTTGCAGGTTTTGCTTCATTAATGTATAAATCCCAGAACATTTTTTAAGTCAGTCTCGAGATGACTTAAGGTTTTATAAAAATAGGTGACATCTCAGCTCTCTCAATGTATGAAAGGTGTGAAGTTTGAATGTGCCTGAATCTTGAATCAGACTGGTTCTATTACCAAAGTAGGAATTTATAAAATAATACATGAATTGACTACCTGCCGATTTCTGCTCAAAGCGCACATCGAATGTATCTGCAAATGCAAATTCACCACATCGACTCATATGTATGTGTTTGCAAGTGTGCATGCTTGGTAACGTTTGTCTGTGTGATGGAGTATAAGCCTTTGAGAAGGACAGAATAGTGACAGACATCATCTCTGTTCTCTGCAGTTGGCAGCAGGAGGCCAGATGGCATCAGGATTCAGGAACCAACGTGCTCAGGGCTGGAGAAGTGGGAAAGGGAGGCTGCAGTGGGTGTGGTTCAACAATGTCAGGAGGAGACAGCCAGTCAGAAACTACAAAGACAAAGCAGAACCCCAAAGCTATGGGCAGCACAGTGACTCTGTGGCAAGTGCTGCTGCCTCACATTGCCAGGGACCTGGGTTTGATTCCAGCCTCTGGGGACTGTCTGTGTGGACTTTGTGCATGGTTTACCTCTGGGTGCTGTGGGTTCTACCCACAGTCCAACAATCTGCAGTTTAGGGTGATAAGCCAGGGGGAGCTGCAGAGCTATATGGTAGGTGAGTTGGTCTGGTGGGAAGCTGGTTGGAAGTTTGGTGTGAATTAGATGGGTCAAATAGCCTGCAGGGATTATATGATTCTGCTACCATGACCACGTGTATATTGAGAAGTGACTGCTGTGGTCCTGGGAAAGGTGGGATTTGTGGTGTCGCTGCCCGCTGTCCATTCTCTCCCTGTCCCCCCAACTCTTGTCCATTTTCTCTCTCTCGACCCCCAGCCATTCTCTTTCCTTACTTCCCCCAGCACCTGTTGTTTCTTGTGCCTCAAGACTTCTTTGATTGCTGTATCAATACTTTCTAAGAAAAGAGAGAGAGAATGGATGTTGATAAGTCTATATGAGAGATGGGGGTGTAGGAGAAATGGCTGATCTTTAAAATGAAGAATCGCTAAAATGATATATTCAGAAACATCATTAAAGCATCTTCAATTTTATTAAAAAGCTGCAGGCACCTTTCTGAACCTGCATTGAAATATGCGCAGTTAGGCCACTGTTGAGTACAGGCTGTAATGGGTGAATTCCTAGTCTTGTGATATAGGTTCCAACTATGTAGAACAAGAGTCACAGAGTCAGCAACGGACCGCTTATGCTCTTCGGTGTCAGCAAAAATCTGCGCATACTCCTAGATTTCTGCACAAACGGTTTGCCACCTTCTTTTGATGGACCAATAGAGAGCCCTGGAGAATCGGAAAGAGACTGGACCTCCTGCCATTCAGAGCTCCCCATTCTCTGAATGCGGAAGTTGGACAATGAGCTTTGCTAATCCCTCCCTGAACGATGGTTGAGCTTCACCCCAGACTGCAACTTCATTCCTCTGTCCAACATCTGTGAGTACAGCACTCTCTCTTTTCCGTTTCTTGTTTTGCATTCTGGGCTTCAATTGTTGACTTACAGCAAGTGAAAGGAAAGGGAGTGAATCCAGGGAGGGGACGGACTACGGAAACGTTGGTCCAGGTCGTTCTCAGTCGGCAAACACATGGCAATTGCATTACCACAAATGTGATAATATAGCCTTTACTGTGGAATAAAAAGCAGAAAGGAGTTGCATTGTTAAAAGTGACACATTGGGATGTGAAGGAAGTGAGGACTGCAGATGCTAGAGATTAAGAGTCAAAGTGTGGCGCTGGAAAAGCACAGCAGGTCAGACAGTATCCGAGGACCAGGAGAGTCAACATTTCAGACATGAGCCCTTCATCAGGAATGATGTGTGATGTACAAAAGGCCTTCTACAGGCCGCCTCCTTGCGAAACGTTTCAGAGAACACCTCTGGGACGCCCGGACCAACCAACCCAACCACCCTGTGCCTCAACACTTTAACTCCCCCTCCCACTCCACCAAGGACATGCAGGTCCTTGGACTCCTCCATCGCCAGACAATAGCAACACGACAGCTGGAGGAAGAGTGCCTCATCTTCTGCCTAGGAACCCTCCAACCTAAAGGGATCAATTCAGATTTCTCCAGTTTCCTCATTTCCCCTCCCCCCACCTTGTCTCAGTCCCAACCCTCGAACTCAGCACCACCTTCCGAACCTGCAATCTTCTTCCTGACCTCTCCGCCCCCACTCCAGTCTATCACCCTTACCTTAACCTCCTTCCACCTATCGCATTTCCAATGCCCCTCCCCCAAGTCCCTCCCCCCTACCTTTTATCTTGGCAAACTCTCCTCATTCCTGAAGAAGGGCACATGCCCGAAACGGCGATTCTCCTGCTCTTTGGATGCTGCCTGACCTGCTGTGCTTTTCCAGCAACACATTTTCAGCTCAGCGTCCTTCTACACTAGTCAATGCCAATTGTCAGACAGGTGAAACAAGCAATCAGCAAGGCAAGTGGTATATTAGCAAGAGGAGTTGAGTTCAGAAGTGGGGATGTCTTCCTGCAGTTGTGAAGGGTCATGGAATATATTCAAGGCTGAATTCATCTGATTTTTGAACAAAGTGGATGGTGATGGAGGAAAGTTTAAAAAAAAAAGTTTTTAAGACCAGTACAGAATAGTTCCAAAGTAATACAGAACAGAAACAGACCCTTCAGTCCAACTAGTCCATGCTGACTATATTCACAAACTAAACTAGTCCCATCTAGTTTGACCTATATCCCTGCAAACCTTTCCTATTAATGTACTTATCCAAATGTCTTAAATGTTGACAGTTCCTGCATCCACCATTTCCTCAGAACATTGAAAGAGAGTGATTCCACATGTAAACCAAAAGAAAAAGGTGCTCTTCATGTCTTTTTTTTTAAATCTTTCTCCTCTCACCTTAAAAATGTACTCCCTAATCTTGAAACCCCCACCCGAAGGAAACAGCATCTGCCATGCACATCAATATCCTTTCTTGACTTTATAAACTAAGGTCACCTCTCAACCTCTTGTGCTGCAGTGAAAAATGTCCCAACATATCCACCCCGATGTAGGTATATTCATATCCAGTTATGATCTGTTCAATGCTGGTGCAGGCCCGAAAGACCAAATGGCCTACTCCTGCTCCCAATTCTCACCCTCATGAGTCTAAGGACAGCAAGAGACCATAAAACATTGGAGCACAAAATTAGGCTATTCAGCCCATCAGGTATCTTCATACCATTCAATCGTGGCTGAGAGGTTTCTCAATCCCATTCTCCCGCTTTCTCCCTGTAACTCTCGATCCCCTTGATACTCAACAGCCTATCTATCTCAGTCTTAAATATCCTCAGTGACCTGGCCTGCTCAGCCTTCTGTGGCAATGAATTCAATAGATTCGCCACTCTCTGGTTGAAAGGTTCCTCCTTATCTCTGTTCTAAAAGGTCTTCCCTTTACTTGAAGGCTGGGGCCTCGGTCTCTAGTCTCTTCTGTCAGTGGAAACATCTTCCCAACGTTCACTCTGCCCTGGCCGTTCAGTGTTCGGTATGTTTCAATTAGATCTCCCCTGTGTGGGGGCCTGTGTTATGAACTAAACCAGACCATGCAAAACATTCTTAAGCAGGCAGCCCCACACCATAACTTTGCAATTTGTTTCAGTAAGTGTACAGTAAAAATTACCTGGAGTAAGTTAGCTTGGTTGATTACTAGATTTTAAAACAGACAATAATTATTCACAAAATTACACAATTAAACACAAAGATCAGAATAAAGAACCCCTACAGAACTCAGCCTATCCAACTAGACTTAATTATGCTGTTCGAATATATACAACAGTCCGAATAAGCAAACTCAATTTGAAAACCAGTATAAATAGAACACATGCCTACAGAGTGAAGTGGAGAGGCAGAAAAGAGAGAGAAAGTTTCCACACAGCTCCCTGTTGAATTTCCAACCAGTTTGAAAGCTGACTACGCCCCCTTTTTTTTAAATACAGGTCACTTCTAAAATATGACCATGTTGGCCTGAAATCTCATCAGTTTACATATAAACAAAAGGTCTCTTAAAATCCTTTTCATCTCAATACCAAACCAGACTGATCAGAGATTGACCCAGTTTATTACCCCTCTGGGAAAAAAGTCAAAGACAGTCTCCTTGAGCCAAGGAACATCTTTTAGGAAAAAAAGGTACTAGCTTTGTGACACCTGTTAATCAGTAAGAACCAGACACTTCAGGAGGAGGTACAGCAGGGATTAGGTTCAACAAAGTGAGAATGGAGGGAGTGAGAGAGGATATGGGGCCTCTGGAAGGTAGGATAAAATGGCTGAAGGAGCTGCACAAGATGGCTTCTGCATTGCTACGTGACGAGCTGCTGCTTGTGTCTATAGCTGTATAAACAACTAACTACTAAAACCACTAGAATGCAGAAGTAGACCAATGAGAAAGTACTAACCACACTCTGCAAGCTGCAAGTCCTTTGTATCTCAAGATAAAGATGACCTAACCTTTATGACTTAACTCGTTGACCAATTATCATAAGAGTCATAGAGATGTACAGCATGGAACAGACCCTTCAGTCCAACCCGTCCAGATATCTCAACACAATAGAGTCCCACCTACCAGCACCCAGCCCATATCCCTCCAAACCCTTCCTATTCATCCAAATGCCTTTTAAATGTTACAATTATATCAGCCTCCACCGCATCCTCTGGCAGTTCATTCCATACACGTACCACCCTCTGTGAAAAAGTTGCCCCTTAGGTCTCTTTTATATCTTTCCCCTCTCACCCTAAACCTATGCCCTCTAGTTCTGGACTCCCCGACCCCAGGGAAAAGACTTAGTCTATTTACCCTATCCATGCCCCTCATAATTTTGTAAACCTCTATAATGTCACCCCTTAACCTCTGACGCTCCAGGGAAAACAGCCCCAACCTGTTCAGCCTCTCCCATAGCTCAAATCCTCCAACTTTGGCAACTTGCTTGTAAATCTTTTCTGAACCCTTTCAAGTTTCACAACATCTTCCCGATAGGAAGGAGACCAGAATTGCACGCAATATTCCAACAATGGCCTAACCAATGTCCTATACAGCCACAACATGACCTTGGAGTTTGGAACCTGAAACAGCCTGGAAAGAGGAATTCACGGCATGAAGTTGCTATACACTCACTCACTTGTAGCTGAAGCTTTGGCCATGGAGAAACCTGAGGAATCCTGCCCCATGAAGAAACCATGGAAGTGTGGCAACTGCGGGAAAGGCTGTTCCTCTGCACAGATTGCAGGAAGGCCTTCAGCAAGTTATTCATTCTGCTGAGGCACCAGTGGGTCCATGCCAGGGAGAGGCCTTCAGCTGCCCAGAGTGCAGCAAGGGCTTTACCCATGCCTGTGCCCTGCCGACCCACAGCAATATGGTTGACTCAACACTGCCCCAGCCGGGCAAATGTGTGGGGAGAAACTGACTTGGATGCAGTGTATGGGATGAAATTGCTGGGCGAGGCAATACCTCCTCCGGGTTACAGCTGTACCAAGGATGCAATTACAAAGGGACAACTCGGTGGTGACCAATAGTAAAGAAAGTGGAGTGGGGAGTGTGTGAGCTTTGACCTTGAGCTATCTTTTGTGTGTCTTTTTGTTGAGGAGATCTGAAGCTGTAACAAAGTTGGGTCGCATTAAAGGTGACCTGAACTTATCGCCGGGCTCAGACTCTCATTGAAAGCTTTGAACTCCAAGAGGTTTTGTTTTAAAGCTGATCCTTTCTTTCAGCCTCCTGCACTGAATTTCCAATGTCATGTATCAGCAGGAGTAGTGAATGAGTACCTAGTTTTGTTTGAAATTGTAAGTTTTTCAGGAGTGCAGAGTGCTTCGCTTCATCAGCATTGTAATGTTTCCTGGCAGCACCAGGAGGTGTGTGCTGTGTTCACTAGAATTGTGGTGGAAGTGCCGGTATTGGACTGCAGTGGGTAAAGTTAAAAATCACACAACACCAGGTTACAGTCCAACAGGTTTATTTGGAAGCACTAGCTTTTGGAGCGCTGCTCCTTCATCGGGGAGTTGTGGTGCATGATCATAAGACTGAGATTTTATAGAAAAAGATCAGTGTCATGCAACTGATAGGATATATTGAACAACCCTAGGTTGCTATTCAGTCTTTCCTCTTTTAGAACGGGTTGCAGGTTTCAGTTCATTAATATGTAAATCCCAGAACACAGAGTCACAGAGATGGACAGCATGAAAACAGACCCTTCGGTCCAACTTGTCCATGCCAACCAGATATCCTAACCCAATCTAGTCCCACTTGCCAGCACCTGGCCCATATCCCACCAAACCCTTCCTATTCATATACCCATCCAAATGCCTCTTAAATGCCCTACCAATGTCCTGTACAGCCACAACATGACCCCCCAACTCCTGTACTGAATACTCTGACCAATAAAGGAAAGCATACCAAACACCCTCTTCACTATCCTATCTACCTGCAACTCCACTTTCAAGGAGCTATGAACCTGCACTCCGAGGTCTCTTTCTTTAGCAACACTCCCTAGGACCTTACCATTAAGTGTTTAAATCAGAGTGGCACTGGAAAAGCACAGCAGGTCAGGTAGTATCCGAGGAACAGGTAAATCAACATTTCGGGCAAAAGCCCTTCATTAGGAATAAAGCTTTATTCCTGACGAAGGGCTTTTGTCTGAAACATCAATTTTCCTGCACCTCGGATGCAGCCTGACTTGCTGTGCTTTTCCAGCACCACTCTGATCGAAACTCTGGTTTCCAGCATCTGCAGTCCTCATTTTAACTCGTTGATCCTTACCATGAAGTGAAAAAGTCCTGCTAAGATTTGCTTTCCCAAAATGCAGCACCTCACTTTTATCTGAATTAAACTACATCTGCCAATTGAGCGTAAAACAGGTGGAGGATTCAATCAGACTCGGATTGCGCGGGCGAAAAATCTGCAATACTTGTTCTCACTTTGAACAAGTGTTTCCCTTCGCCGTGTTCACTGCAATGGCAGCTCTGCGCCGTCCCTAATTCAGGCAGTCCGATCTTATTTAACGAAGCGGCTTTTTGAGAAAATTCATCAGGTATTTTTGCTCAGGTCAGATGGAGTATCCTGTTGGGCAGAATATATCCGTTGTCAAATTTCCTACGTTCTGTTGGCCCAACTCCGATTTCACTCAGAATCACGAAATGTGGGACAGCGCAGACTGAGGCCATGCAGTCCACCATAGCTCTGCTGGCTCAACACAATATGTAAATAAGTGTCTCATTCTGTCGACTTCTCCCTGTAAATCTGCACATTGTTACATTGAACATGCCCACCGAATTCCCTTTTGTGTCCATTGAATCTACCTCTTTGTCACAGTCAGACAGCGACTTACTGACCCCACTCCCTGTGCGAAAACGGTCTTCCTAATGTCACTTTTACTTATTTTCCTGATGACTTTAAATCTCTGCCAAATCGTTCTCGATCCTTTCAGGCTTATGAGCATTTTCACTGCATTATTTCCTATGTCTAAAACCCTCATGACGTGGAAAACTTCAATCAGACCAGCTTTCAGCCCTCTGTTCTCCAAAGAGAGCTGCCCCAAACTTTCCAATCTCCCTTCATTGCTGACATTCCTCAGGACGGTACCATTCACGTTAACCTGTTCAGCGCTTCCTTAAGTGTCATCCTCGGAATTGAGCGTAAAACAGGTGGAGGATTCAATCAGACTCGGATTGCGCGGGCGAAAAATCTGCAATACTTGTTCTCACTTTGAACAAGTGTTTCCCTTCGCCGTGTTCACTGCAATGGCAGCTCTGCGCCGTCCCTAATTCAGGCAGTCCGATCTTATTTAACGAAGCGGCTTTTTGAGAAAATTCATCAGGTATTTTTGCTCAGGTCAATTTAAGGAATGATGGTTCTCCTGGGATTGGAACCCAAGAATTCTCACACGGCTGCATATGCTCGAAGACCCAAAAGCTAGAATCATATCCCAGACTAACGAGCCACCAGCCATGGGTGCAGCCACCTCCGGAAGCAGCTGAGACCTGCTCAGTACGAAATACATTGTGCATTGCTCCCAGAATTGCAAGTAGGGAAGAGTTTCAAGAACATCTGCTTCTCAATCTGTCTCGCTGCTTCCAGGACGCTGCTGTTTGTCCTGTCCCCAGTGGCCGGGCTCTCTCCACTGGTGGATAATTGAACCATTTCGTTTCTACTTGCAAGCTGTGCTGGTGGAAGGCAGAGCCCATTCACTCTTCTGCTCTCTCACACTATTACGTGAGGCAGGAGAAGTCAGTTACAGTCATGCGTAGGAAATGGGCAACTTTGAACTTGTTCCAATGGTCTTATTAAAGGAGAGATAGAAAGATGCTGTGCTGTCGGGACAGAGAGAAATGGACACCGGAGACTCTTCCCTCAGGAAAATTGATATGAGTGCATTTTTGTGCAGCCTGCTTGGTGTTCAGAATTTGTCTTGATACAGCAATCCTGCAGGAAGTCTTTTATTATACAGCTGTTGGTTTCTTTACTGCAGGAAATGGACTAAAACAGCAAGTCATGTGTTTCAACTTCACCGGTTCATTGCCATCTCAGAGAAGAGGTTTCATACGAGATCAGGACAAGACAACTCAGAGCTCCACAAGGGTGCCAGCGCAACTGTGTAAATTTGACTTCTGTATCGATGTAATATATTGAGATCAGATATCCGAAGTTTTGGGAAACAAATGACATGGCAAGGAAAAGAACAGAGCGCCGTTATAGAAATTTGGACACTCAGGAATTCATTTGAAAAGCAAGATGCTGAACAGAGTAACATTGCAAATGAAAGTCGCTTCAGGAGACACTGTACAATAGCAGAGGATGGTTTCGATCCATCGACCTCAGGGCTATGGGCCAAGCACACTCCCGCTGCGCCACTCTGTGATGATGCACAATAGCGTTTTCCACAGGTCCCTTCAGCCTTTCGTCTGGCGCGTGGCATGCACGTTCGAGACCAATGTCAACCTCTCCACTGCTGTCGTCTTATATGGTGTTTCGCAAACGTATGGAGGCTGTGTAAATATAAACTCTTTCTAACTTCCCACATCCTGTTGGTCGAACTGTGATTTCACTCTGAATAGACGCCATGCGGCCCACCTGCGCTCTGCTGGGTTGACACAGGAAGTAAACGTGGGTCTCCATTCGTATCATTCTCTTGCCTTCTCCATGTAATTCTGCACATGGTTACTTTAAACATGACCACCGAATTCCCGTTTGCGTCTAATGAATCTACCTCTTTTTAAGTGTCAGTTAGAGATTTACTGACCCCAACCACTCCCTGTACGAAAGCGTTCTTCCAAATGTCACTTTTGGTTCTTTTCCCCATGACTTTAAAGCTCGGTCGATCCTTTCAGGCGTGGGACATTTTGACTACATTACTTTCTCTGTCTAGATTCGCATGACTTGGAAAGCTTCAATCGGGCCAGATTTCAAACTTCTGTTCTCCGAGGAGAGCTGTCCCAAATTTCCAATCGACCCTCACCGCTGACATCCCTCAAACACCGCTACACTCACGTCAACCTGTTCAACGCTATCTCCAATCATTTCACTTCGCTGCTTTCTGTCCCATTGGTACTCCAGGGAGCCCAACCTTGTTAAACGAAGGTGCTTTTTGAGAAAGTTAAATAGGCACTTTTGCACAAGTCATGAAACGCGGACTCGCCCGGGATTGGAACCGGGGATCTCTCGCAAATTTGCGTCGGCGGAGACCCAAAGCGAGAATCACGCCCCTAGACCAATGAGCCACACCAGAGGTGTGCCTGACCCCACCCCACCCACCCCACCTCCGCTCGCTCTACCTCTTGAACCAGCTGAGTCTTGCTCAAAGTGAAGTATAGTTGACATTGAACAGGCTGGGGCTGTTTTCTTTGGAACGTCGGAGGCTGAAGGTGACTTTATGGAGGATTACAAAATTATGAGGGGCATGGATAGGATAAATAGGCAAAGTCTTTTCCCTGGGGTCGGGTAGTCAAGAACTAGAGGGCATCGATTTAGGGTGAGAGGGGAAAGATAGAAAAGAGACCTAAGGGGCAACTTTTTCACGCAGAGGGTGGTGCGTGCATGGAATGAGCTGCCAGAGAAAGTAGCGGCGGCGGGTACAATTGCAACATTTAAGAGGCGTTTGGATGGATATATGAATAGGAAGTGTTTGGAGGGATATGGGCCGGGTGCTGGCAGGTGGGACGAGATTGGGGTGGGATATCTGATCGGCATGGACGGGTTGCACCGAAGGGTCTGTTCCCATGCTGTACATCTCTATGACTCTATGAACAGCTGCTTCTCATTCTGTATCTCTGCTTCCATTTGCCTGTCCCCAGGAACCATACCATCTCTACTAGCAGAAAATTAAACCGTTTTCTTTCTAAACTTTTCTCTGACACCGGAGTGACCAGTGACAAGCATTGCCCTCCTCAATATAGGGTACAGAGAACAGGAGAAGACCCCGCAGACCTCCACGAGTGTGTCATCTCAACTGTGCGCATTGGGCCTGTGTATCAATGTGAAATATTTACGTCGAAGTTTTTTGGGAAGCAGATGAGAAGGCGAGGTGCACAACAGTGCGCCGTTATACGGGAAAGCTGCGAAAGACGACATTGAGTGAATAGGAAAGAGCTGCCGGGAAAGAGAGCAATGTACACTGGAGACTCTGAGCCAGCTGAAACTTGCTCAGTGTGAAAGACATTCCACTTTGTTTCAAGAATTGCAAGCAGCAAAGAGTTTCCAGAACATCGGCTTGTCGTTCTGTCCCCGGGATGCGGTTTCTGACTATGCGGATCGTCTTGTTATTCACGACAAACGGCGATTTGAAACCGGGATCACTCGCACGTCTGTGTCGAAGGAGACCCAAAGCGAAAAATCATACCCCTCGACCAACGAGCCACACAGCAGCCATGTCTGCAGCCCCGCTCTACCTCTTGAACCAGCTGAGTCTTGCTCAGAGTGAAATAGAGTTGACATTGAACAGGCTGGGGCTGTTTTCTCTGGAGCTTTGGAGGCTGAGGGGTGACTTTATGGAGGTTTACAAAATTATGAGGGGCATTGATACGAGACGGGCTGAAAATGTGTTGCGAGAAAAGCGCAGCAGGTCAGGCAGTATCTAAGGAGCAGGAGAATCGATGTTTCGGCCATGAGCCCTTCTTCAGGAATCCTGCCGCATTGATAGGAAAAACAGACAAGGTCTTTTCTCTCAATTGTGGGAGTCTAGAACTAGATGGCATACATTTACTGTGAGTGGAGAAAGAAATAAAAGGGACTTAAGGGACAACGTTTTAACGCAGAGCATGGTGCGGGTATGGAATTAGCTGCTTGAGGAAGTCGTGGAGGCTAGTATAATTACGACATTTAAAAGGCATCTGGATGGTTCCATGTATTGGAAGGGTTCAGGGAGATATGGGCCAAGTGCTAGCAAATGGGACTTGTCTGTTTAGGATAACTGGTCAACATGGATGAGTTGGACTGAATGGTCTCTTTCCATGTTGTAATTCGCGTGACTCTGTGGACTTCTCTGCCCAAGGGAGCAGATGAGGCAGCTTCATTAACTATATTCAAGACAGAGTTGGATGGGATCTTCCATGGAGGGGAATTAAGGGTAGATGGAATAATGCAGGTAGGAGGAGCTGAGATGATGGATAGATCAGCCATCATCTGAATGAATAGTGGAGCAAACTCGACAGGCCAAATAGCCGACTCCTGCTTCTATTACTATGATACGATAACTCTGCATTTCCCATGGCTAACCTGTCTTACCTGCACATCCCTGGACATGTTGGGCAATTCCAAATCAAGGCAGGTGAGCAATGTAGTAATGTGGAAAGTGAATGTCAGAGAACAATAGAAAGGGACAAAGGGAATAAATGTACCACTAATCAAAGCTGGATTGAAAAGATCACAAAAATTGAAACTAAAGACTGTGTCTGAATGTGTGCTGCATTGTAAGAAAATGAACGAATTGACGGAAGAAAATAAGTGTGACCTGAGACTCCTTACAGAGACGTGGTTTTAGGATGACAAGAGTTGGATCCTGAATATTGAGGGTACGTGACATTCAAATCAAATGGGAAGTTCGGTAAAGGTCGAGGGTTGGCAATGCAAATCAAAGCACTGATAACATGGTAGTCTGGTGTCAGCTTGGATTTCAGGTCCAGATTTCTCTGTTCTCTGTTGATCTCCCTGTTCCCACAGAGCTCGGTGTTGTCTGTTCTCAGTTCTGCTGGATTTCTATTGAAGCTTTGACATCCCCCGCCCACCACCGCCCCCCCGCCCACCCGCAACCCCCCGCCCCCGACCCCCCCCCCACCCCGCCCCGGCCTCTTACACCTTCCCGAACAATAAAACATTCAGTCAATCAAGACCCAACCCACAATCTCCCAGCCTGTCAACCATCAGACAGAGAGAGTCATTTGGCGGGAAATAAAACAAGTAAAGTGAAAATGTGAAAATCATTGTTCTCATGTTTCTCTCTGAGGTTCGCACTGCCTTCACCTGCCCAATACCCAATTCTGGATACTTGGAACTCTTGCACAATTAAATAATGAGAAGTTCAAATTCATTATGTCCAAATCACACTGCAAACACCACTCTCCAGCACCACTTCCATCAATCCTCATGCCAAATGTGTGAGGCTGAAGTAGCCACTTGAAAGCTTGGTAAATGCTTTACCTCTCAGAAGAGCTACCAGCTGCATGTCCACACTTTCACCTCTTCAAATCTCAGGAATAATTTCTGACCCTGCCCCACCTCAGTTCATCTGCTTCTGAAAGTTACACTATGCCTTTGTCACCTCTTGAGTTTGATTCTTCTGTCACACACCTGAAGGCCTGAAACATTCTCCTCCCCATAAATCTGAGATCATCCAAATCGCTAAACAAGAAACAAATAACTGTGGATGCTGGAAATCTGAAACAGAAACAAAAACAAAACTTGCTGGAGAACCTCAGTAGGTCTGGGAGCATCAATGGACAGACAGTACAGTCAACATTTCAAGTCCAGTGACCTCCTTTCGTTCCAGATCACGGCTGTTTCTCGCCTTCCTCACACCAAGTTCATTTTATCTCTGATTGCTATGCCTGCTGACGCACACAGGCTCCTGGTGATGCAGCAGATCCATTATGAAATGTCAATCTTTGCTCATAGTCTTGTCCCTCGCTATCTCTATCATCTTCTCCAGCTCTAAACCTCTGAACTCAAGGAGCTCAGTAAATGCCCAACATTCTCATTCAAACTGACATCGAACCCCAGGGTTTCCTGATGAAGGGCTTTTGCCCGAAACATCGATTTTCCTGCTCCTCGGATGCTGCCTGACCTGCTGTGCTTTTCCAGCACCGCACTCTAGAATCCAACTCCAGGGATCTGAAGTCTGGAACTCAGAATAGCACAATTAGGGATAGCAAATAGATGGTAAAGACGTTCTGGTCCCATGTATGAGTAAGATTGAGGAGTGCAGCTTAACAGTCGCAGTAAACTACAAACCACCAAAATTATCATGTGAATAAGACAGAGATCAGAAAGTCTCACCACATGACTCCAGTCAAATATTCAAACATTACTCGAGGAAAGGCCTGTAAATGCCCCCCATTAGGCCGGCACGGTGGCTCGGGCGGTGGTTCCCGCCTCGGGCAACTGTCTTTGTGGAGTTTGCACATTCTCCCCGTGTCTGCGTGGGTTTCCTCCGGGTGCTCCAGTTACCTCCCACAGTCCAAAGATGTGCAGGGTCAGGTGAATTGGCCATGCTAAATTGCCCGTAGTGTTAAGTAAGGGGTAAATGTAAGGGTATGGGTGGGTTTCTCTTCGGCGGGTCGGTGTGGACTTGTTGGGCCGAAGGGCCTATTTCCACACTGTAATGTAATCTAATCTAATCTAAAAAAAAACCTCCCACAACCCAAAACTGTGCAGGTTAGGTGAATTGGCCATGCTAAATTACCCATCGTGTTAGGTGGAATGGCCAGGGGTAAATGTAGGGGAATGGGTCTGGGTGGGTTGCTCTTCGGAGGGTTGGTGTTGGGCCGAATAGCCTGTTTCCACACTGTAGGTAATCTAATCTAATCTGTGAGAGGATTTTCTCGGAACGATCACTGTCAGTGTTGGACAGAAATTGTCATCATACTCCCTTCCGGCTTCCAGACCATCAATGCGCATGTTCCCAACTCCAGCCCATGTGCCTGCCTGTAAGCGCGCAATGCGCGTGCTCGTGGGACTCCTGAATTAAGAATGGGGTGCGATTACATTCGCATGCCATGTTGGGTAAAATATATGCCATGGAAGACCGTGATTTTACATTAGACAGGGCGATTATAGATTGGTCGCTGAAAAAAGTTCAAAATTAATAAACATGGAAATTTTCTGAAAGCTAGCTAGATGCGAGGAAGGGTTTTATAGACTGGAATCTAATCAAGAGATGGGGCTTGTTAACTGACAGAATAACACAATCAGAAGTGAGCTACAGACGGAAATTTAATCGAGGGAATCAGGATGATTACATCCAGTATAAGAGAAAACTGAGTGTGTAATACAGGCTATAATCTAATTGAGGGGTTCGGGATAGTTTGTGTATAGAATAACATACTCGGGAGTGAATTACAGACTGGAACCTAATCAAGAGGATCGTTGTGATTTATATAGAGAATAACGTACGCAGTAGTAAATTACATCCTGGAATCTAATCAAAGCACCTTGATGCCGCACTGGGTCGAATGCAGCCTTGAGGTCAAGGGTTGTCAATCTCATCTCACCTCTCGGATTAAGCTTTTTTGTCCATCTTTTAACCAAGGCTAGAATGAGGTCAGTACCTGAGTGAGCCTGGTGGTTCTGAGAGGATGTTATTCGATATGTTGCATAGCTTTATCGATAATCGAGAGTATACTGTTAGGACGATTAATCCTGAGTTGGATGTGTCCTGCTACTTGTGCACAGGCAATCTGGCAAATTTCCAGATAGTTGGGTAGATGCCAATGTTGTAACTGCACTGAAGAGCTGAGAAAACTGAATGCAGTTTGTATTACACTCGGAGCAAGTGGATGATCTCTCCCCAGTGTGAACTCATTGATGTGTCGGCAGAAGTGAATTCTTTTGCACACTCTCACCAGAATACATGGCACACAAACAGCCTGTCCCCAGTTTGAACTCGCTGGTGCACAGTGAGGTTGACTGACTGTGTGAAACACTTTCCACAGGAGGTTCAGCTAAACGGTATCTCCTCAGTGTGATAAGCAATTTTTTCTGGAAGCTGGAATACACTGTGAATCCCTTTCCACATGTAGGGCAGGCAAAAGCTTATTTCCAGTGTGACTGTATCAATCAATTTCCAGCTAGACTGGGTAACTACAATCTCTTCCCATAGTCTCCACATTTACATGGTTGCATCATGGTGTTGGAGTCTTCGTGTTCGTCCAGGACAAATGATCAATGCAATGTTATGAAGTCGAAAGCATGTATTGTCAGTTTATGATAGAGAGTGTTTTTCTCAACTTAAATTACAGTCACAGCTGCTAGCAAAAGGTCGGGCTGTTTCAAATGTAGCAATTGGCTGTTAAATGGATACCTGTGTTCTGTTTGATGTTATTACAACAATTCAAATGTAATTAATTTAAGCTATGCCCAGGATACCGGAAGACAATGAGATTTGAATTTAATTGTTTTGATCCCTGGAAATCAATCAAATAAGAATTTAATGTGTCATATGGGGGATATAAACCCGGCATTTTGAAAGTTATTGGAGAGCAACTGCTGATTCTTGCTCTCAGAGAAATTGAAAACACTCTCCATCAAAGGTACCTGTTCACGTGAAAAATACAGTAAAAAGAAGAGCACCCAGGAAGATCAGCAGCTAGAAAAGTGAAAACATCAATGAAGAGGAGACTGTGTGGCCTTGAGATTAAGTTAATGTAACGTTTAATAAATATGTTATTAGAATAGCATATTAAGTTGTGTCGAGTTGGGGTCAGATGGTAAATAGTTAAAGAAAGGGGTGTTGGATTTGTGAATAGGTTTTGTTTAGTGTTCACTATTAGAGTTAGAAAAAAATTCTTTAAATAGTGGAATTTAGGAATTCTGTAACTCACATTTTAACAGATTATGAGGCAAGATAAGCTTTTTCTGGGCGGTTAGTTTAATTAACAGGGTTTGATCTCCATGACGTAACAATAAGTATTATTCTTACTCACACACGGATTTATGGATTATGATTCTTCTTTTCATATGTAAATCTTCTCCCTAAAATCCTGTTAGGAAGTTTTACAGAAGTTATTCCTGTCAATTCATGATGGAAATTCTGAATAGATACTTCTGGTTTCCCTAAAACATTGTGTCCTCTTGTTGACCAAAGCTGGAAATTCCTGTCACATGAGACAGTGGTTTTGTCTCAATGTAACTGGTCTAGTCCTAGCTAACCCTGGTTAATGTTCTGTGAGAGATGTTCAAATCTCACCAGGCCAGATAGGGGTGTTCTGTTAAGTCATTAAAAATCTGGACTGTCAACTATTGTAAGATACCATTGGGCTCACCTTTCTCCGGTTAGACATACATGTGACTCCATTGTGGTTAAATCCTCACTGCCCTCCAGACAACGAGGGATGGACAATAAACACACGCTGGCACAGAGATGAACACATATCTCTTTTGTGCTTCAGCTCTTGGCGTGACTGACCGCATGTCCTGCCCAATAGAAAGTGGGGCAGCTCGGGACGACATTCTGGAATTGGTGGGACACCGAGCCAATCAGAGTGAACAAAAGGCAGCGACGAGTTATTTATGGAGCATGCGCAGTCCGGGTGTCTGAGCTGGTGGAGTTGAAAAGTGAGAGACAGTTCTGGAGGGAGGGACTGGATGGGTTTAGGAACAATCTGCTGGGAAGTGTTTGTATTCGAGTTAGTACTGAACTCTGGGAAATTCGTTCACACGGGGTTAGAGTGGAAGAATTTCCCCACAACAATCTCAAACGAAGAAGAACGTTTGTCTCTCCTGCACTAAGAAGGAGAGGCTTCGGAGCAGCTGGTTCTTGAAGGTAAGTGAGCTGCAATTCTCTCTCTCTGTCTCTCCCTCTCTCTAAAGAAACAAAAACTTGTATCTACGGGAGGACAGTGTGTGTCTGAGAGCGGAGTTTATAGGTGATGCTTCTTCATACACTCTAATCTTGATCTTCTTGAAGTGAGGATCTGTCAGTTATTCCTGGGATGGAGATGTAGGAATCCGTCTGTAAATATCCCACTGCTCTCACGATCTCTACTCTCATTGAGGGCTGAATCTTGTGGAGGGCCAGAACGCGCCCTTTACCTGAAAGACATTTGTCAGCTAGTTGAGTTTTTCGTGACAGTCCAGTAATGTGTCACGGTCAGTATTTGAGTGACTTTCACACAAATTACTGGATGCAAAGAACTCCATGGTGACCCAATGGTTAGCATTGCTGCCTCTCAGCTCTGGGGACCTGAGTTTGATTCCAGACTCTGGTGACTGCGTGGAGTTTGCCCTTTCTTCATATGTCTGTGTGGTTTCCTCTCGGTGCTCCTGTTTCCTCCCACAATTCAACGGTATATGGGTTAGGTGGGATGGCCATGCTAAATTGTGCAGGGATGTGCAGGGATGTGCAGGCTGGTGGGTAAGCCATGGGGAATTCAGGGATATGGGGTGAGTCTTTGTGGGATGCTCTTCAGAGGGTGGGTGTGGATTCAAACGGCCTGCTTCCACACTATAAGGTTTTTATGATTCTTAACTCCTTTTAATATCTTAAACAGTACGATTGCTCAATCTCTAATTTTTCCTGATTTAAGTTTGTTTTACAGAGAATCACAGAGACACATTTATCAGCAAGAATTCCAAGCAAATATCTTATCAGGATCTTAGAGTGAGTCAATTCATCAGGATTTGAAAACCATTAGATTGTCAATGTTTGTCTGTGGGAAAAGTTTGCAAACATCAGTGTACCCAGTGACAAATGGACAAGTCCTGCACCAGTTCCACAGATTGAATAGCATCCCACCATTCACAGCAGGGAGAGATTGTATCGCCACAGTGGCTCAATCCCAGCCTCAGGCGACTGTCTCTGTGGAGTTTGCACATTCTCCCTTGGTCTGTGCCAGCTCCATCTGGATACTCTGGTTTCTTCTCCCAATTCAAAGATGGGCGGGTTAGGTGAATTGACCATGTAAAATTGCACATTGTTTTCAGGGACGTGTTGGTTAGGTGCATTAGTCAAGGGTAAATGTTCAGTAATGGGGTAGGAGAATAGGTCTGGATGTCTTTATCCCCAGAGGGTTGGTGCAGACGTGTGGACTGTAGGGATTCTATAAGTCTATTAACCCTGTCCTCTGTCTGGGTGAGGAATCAGCTGATCATCCAATATGGAGAGACATGATCTACACCACAGAAACCATGGAAATGTGCAAACTGTGGGAAGGGATACAAATGTCTATACATGCTGGAAATTCATTGATGCAGTCACACTGGAGATAAATCATTCATCTACTGTTTGTGGGAAGGGATTCAATCAATCACCCGTTCTTGAGAAACAAGAATGCAGTCAGCGGGGAGAGTCCATGCATCTGCCCTGAGTGTGGGAAGAGATTCAGTGACTCATCCTACCTGCTGACACACCACTGAGATCACACTGGGGAGAGGCCATTCCCCTGCTCTGAGTGTAACAAGGCATTCTCTGTTATCAACCTCTAGGCACACCAACTGGTTAACACTGAGAGACATTTCAAATGCTCACATTGAGAGAAAAGTTTTAAACACAAACATGAAATTCTAATACATGAGTACGTTCACTCTGGGGAGAGGGCATTCCCCTCTCTGTGTGTGGGAAACGATTTGTCCATTCAAAAAAACCTTCTGAAACCCCAACGAATACACACTGGTAAGAGGCTGTTACCTGCTGCTTTTCTGGGAAAGGATTTACTCAGTCATCCCACCTTTTGAGTTCACACCTGACTCAGGCAGCTGTGTGCTGCTGCGACTGTTCTCATTAAGATTCAGATGGATCTCCCCCAGGAAACAGATGCAGTGGAACAGCGAAATGTGGCGCTTGTGAGCAGAAGGCGGCATTGTGTTACTGTACTTCTCAGAGAGAGGGAAAATCTGACTTTGAAAGAATGAATTATAAACGTGATGATTCAAAGTTTGTCCCATTACAGGCAGAACTGGGCCCACACCAACACTCACAGGCACAAAATCAGATTCACAGACAGCTATATAGAAACTTTCAGACACACGCTTCCGGGACAATGTGTGCCACTGCAGACAGTTTGTCATTCATACACAGACAGACACACTCAAACTTCCCACCGACATAATCTGTGTCCCATTGCTTGCAGAGATAGTCATATCAACACAGAAAAACAGACATTAACACAGAGATGGAAGCGCAATACAGTCAGAGTGAGACACAGAATCACTGACTTTTACAAACAAGTTCGGAGATATACTCAGACAATGTTGTGTTCAGCTTTGTGAAAATCCTTGTTTCCTTGTGAAATAAATCTGTGTCCTTTGGGTGCAGAAGCCTTTGTTTTATTGTCTAAATGTAAGTGTGTTGTGGCTGCTGCTGGTTTGAAACTGCGGCTTTGTCTCTGTGTGGATTTTAAGTCTGTAATCTGTGTGTGAGGTGAGGAGGTGGGGGAAGGAAGAGAGGGACAGACAGACAGATAGTTTGGACTAAACTATTGAGCTGCTGCTTTCTCTCACACCACCCCCGCTTCCTCTCAACTCACAACTTGCAATGCTCCATCCCTGGGGGTGGTATACTCTCTGTAGAAGAGCTGAGTTTTGGGCACAGAAGGGTCTTTAAGTCATAGACCTGAAGGTATTTAAAGGAGGTCCTGTCAGCCATAGTTCCCATTGCCATGTGGATGGAGCATGAAGTGAGTATCAAAGGTGTGTGTGTGTGTGTGTGTGTGTGTGTGTGTGTGTGTGTGTGTGTGTGTGTGTGTGTGTGTGTGTGTGTGTGTGTGTGTGTGTGTGTGTGTGTGTGTGTGTGTGTGTGTGTGTGTGTGTGTGTGTGAATGAGTGTGGGTACTGTTCGAGTCTCAGTGTCAGTTTTGATCGATTAACCACCGTCCATCACCCCCACACCGTCCCTGAACCAGACAGACTGTCGTAGATTCTCGGAGTAAGGCCTGTCTCTCATGGATGAGAGGGAGTGTATGAAACCACAGAGAAAGCAGGGACCCAATGGAATTGTATCCCTTCCTCAGTCTCTCTATGTTTTTTCTTAACTTCTGTTTTTCTGACTTTTCTCCCTTTTCTCGCTCAATCTGTGTCTCTCTTTCTTCTTGTCTTCCATTCCCATCCGTCTGTCCTATGGGTTCAGGAACAAGATTGTTTGATGTTTGCGTCACCTACTGACCCTGATCACTCCCTGTACGAAAAAGTCCTTCCTAATGTCACTTTTACTTCTTTTCCTCGTGATTTTAAAACTCTGCTGAATCGTTGTCGATCCTTTCAGGCGTGGGAGCATTTGCACTACATTATTCCTGTGTCTAGACACTCATGACTTGAAAAACGTCAGGCAGGCCAGCTTTCAACCTACTGTTCTCCAAGGAGAACTGTCCCAACTTTTCAATCTACCTTCATTGCTGACAATCCTCATACACGGCACCATTAACGTCAACCTGTTCAGCACTGCCTCCAATCACTTCACTTCCCCGCTTCCTGAAATTTCACGCTCACAATTGAGCAATAATGCAGCTGGAGGATTCATTCAGAGTCGGACTGCGCGGGCGAACGATGTGCAATGTTTGTTTTCACTTTGAGCAAGTGTTTCCTTTTACCCTGTTCGCTGTCATGGGAGTTCGACGCCATCCCTCCTTCACGCAGTCCGATCTCATTTAATAAATGTGCTTTTTGAGAAAATTGCGCCGGCGTTTCTGCACAAGGCAACCGAAGCAATGAGGGCTCGTCCGGGATTCGAACCCGGGATCTCTCGCAAGTCCACCCGAAGCGAGAATCATACTGCTAGACCAACGAGCCACAGGCCGCTGCCGACGCGCGCTTCGCTGACCCCGGACGCTCCAAGCGCCCTCCCCTGAAGCAGCTGCGACTTGCTCAGTGTGAAAAACGTTTGAGTTGCTCCAAGAATCGCAAGCAGCAAAGAGATTCCACAACATTTGCTTTTCATTCCGTCTCCCTGCGCCCAGGACGCTGTTGTTTGTCCCGTTCCCAGTAACTGGACTCTCTCCACTGGCGGATAATTAAACCAATTTGTTTCGACGTGCAAATAGTTCTGGGGGAGGGCAGAGCCCATTCGCTCTTCTGCTCTCTGTCAATCACTTGGGGTGGGAGACGTCAGTTACACTAATGCGTAGGAAATGGGCAAGTTTTAACTACATTACACAGGTCTGTAATCAAAGAGACAGAAAGATGCTGTGCTGGTGGGACAGATGGAAATGGACACCGGAAACTGTTCCCTCAGGTAAATTCATATGAGTGTATTTGTGTGCAGCCGGCTCGGTTTTCAGAATTCGTCTTCACACAGCAATCCTGCAGAAAGACTTTTCTAACACGGGCGTCTGTTTCTTTGCTGCGAACGGGCAGCAGTGAACATCTGAGCCCCAACTGTCCCAGATGAAGTTGAAAATGAGCCATTGTTTCTCCCTCAGCCGCTCTGTCCCAGAGACAGGGAGAGGGGCGGCATAAACGCGTGACGTCATTCCGCCGCAGCCTGAAGCCGTTCAGTCCATCATTTCCATGCGACTTTCTGTCACTTGTATCTCTCCGAGGCGATTCGCAATCGGTGATATGTGTCCTAACCATGGGAACTGTGTCTGTATGGTGATGCTGCTTTCGAAATGCTGATCGTCCTGTCATTCACGTCTGAACCGGAGTGGGGAATTATTGCAGGGAATGAATACGACCGCAAATAATGTGGCTTTGCGGCTCAGTGGTTAACACTGCTGTCTCATAACGGTACCTGAATTCGATCCTACCCTTGTGCGGCTTGTTTGTGTGGAATTTGTTCAATCCCTCGTGTCTGCGTGGGTTTCCTGCGGTGCTCCGGTTTCCTTCCACAGTCGAAAGATGTGCAGGTTAGGTGGACTGACCATGCTAAACTGCCCCATAGTGCCCAGAGGTCGGTAGGTTAGGCGCATCAATCAGAAGTAAATGTCGGGTCTGGGCGGGTTACTCTTCGGAGGGTTGATAAGGACTTGTTGAGCAGGAGGGCCTGTTTCCGCAGTGTATGGATTAGAATTCGAATTGTTTCTACTTCACTAGCCCGTTCCCATTTCAGAGAAGAGGTGTTAGGATTCAGTTCAGAGCAGACTGGCGGAAAGCAATTCAAATCTCCACAAGCACTTCCCCTCAATTGTGTAAGTTGGGCCAGTGTTTAGTGACACATTCAGCTCAGATGCTCGAAGATTTGTGAAGCAGAAGCAAAGGCAAGATATAGAACAGAGTACCGTTGCAAAGGGAAGCAATAGCAGACGAGAGTTTCGATCGAGTGACATGAACCCAGCACCCTCCTGCTGCGCCCCTCTACTTTCCCACGCGGAGGGTTTTCCACAGGTCCATTCAACCTTTTGTCTGCAGTGTGGCATGCACGTTCGAGCCTGATGTCAAAGATCTCCACTGCTGTCGTGTAATATGCTGTTTCGCAGACGTATGGAGGCTGTGTAAATATAAACTTATTTCTAAATTCCCACACTCTGTTGATCGAACTGTGATTTCACTCTGAATCACAACATGTGTCACAGCGCAGACGGAGGCCATGCGGCCCACCTTCGATCTGCTGGTTCTACACTGTTAGTAAACGTGTGTCTCAATTCGTATTTCCGTGCCTTTTCCGTGTAAATCTGCACATCTGAACATGACCACCGAATTCCCTTTCGGGTCCATTGAATCTTCCTCTTTGTCAATGTCAGACAGGGATTTACTGACCCTAACCACTCCCTGTACGAAAACGTTCTTCCTACTGTCACTTTTACTTCTTTCCCTCCTGACTTTAAAACTCTGCCGAATCGTTGTGGATCCTTTCAGGCGTGGGAGCATTTTCACAACATTATTTCCTGTGTCTAGGCCTCTCATGATTTGCAAGGCTTCTGTTCTCCGTGGAGAGCAGTCCCAATTTTCCAATCTTGCTTCATTGCTGACATTCCTCAAGCACCGCATCTCTGGCAAGTCGGAGTAGTAGAAGACCCAAAGCGAGAATCATACCCCTAGACCAACGAGCTGGATACCAGGCGCACCCCATCGCCCGTACCCGCCCCACCTCTTGAACTAGCTGAGACTTTCTCAGTGTGAAATACATTTGAGAATGCTCTTGGAATTGCAAGCGGAAAACAGTTTCCAGAAAAGCTGCTTCTCATTCTGTCTCTTTGCTGCTGTTTGTCCCGTCCCCAGGAACCGGGCTCTCTCCACTGTCAGATAATTCAACCGTTTTGTTTCTAAACATTTTTCTGATACCCAGGTGGCTAGTGACAAGCACTGCGCTCCTCAACATAGGGTACAGAGAACAGGAGAAGACCACGAAGACCTCCACGAGTGTGTCACCTCAACTGTGCACATTGGGCCAGTACATCCATGTGAAATATTTATGTTGATTTTTTTGGGAAGCAAATGAGGTGCAGAACAGAGCGCCCTAAGACAGGAAAGCTGCTAAAGACGACATTACGTGAATAGGAGAGAATATGACATGGCGGCTTTCAGGCACTAAAATAATGGAACTGTAGGTGGGGCTGGAGGGTATTCAAGTGGAAAATGAGGCGTTGTTCTTCCATCTGGAGCTGAGCTTTGCTGGAACACTGCTGCATTTCTGAGACTGAGATGTTGGCCAGGGAACAGGGTGGTGTGTTAACGTGGCGGGCAACCAGAAGCTCAGGGCCTTTTTTGCGGGCAGAATTGAGATGTTCTGTGAAACAGTCACACAGTTTATGCATCATGCTACGTTGGGGAAGCGACACTGTGAGCAGCGAATGCAGTAGACTAGGTTGTGGCAAGTGTGCAGGCAAAGTGCTGCTTGACCTGGCAGGTATGTTAGAGCCCTTGGATATTCAGGAGGGAGCAGGTAAATGGGCAGGTGTTTCACATTCGGCGGTTGCAGGGGAATGTGCCTTGGGACTATGGGAAGTGGGTGTGGTTGTTGAGAGTGAAGGAAGAGTGGACCTGAGGTGTAAGCCCTGCCCATTTACCTCCTCTTTTACATAAATCGTGAAGTTGGAAGAAAGTTCCATAGAATGATTCAGTACCACGTGACTCATGAACTAATTTGTATTCATGTTCCGGGGCCAGCATCATTATTGTGTCACAGCAGCTGCAGGCCATCCTCGGGGGCTCGCCGTATGACGTCACGGTACGGCTGGAAGCCTCGGGACAGTTAATCAAGTAACCTCCCTGTGGGTCAGGGCAACCCTGCATCGGAAAGCACTGAGATAGTCAACCACTACCAGTTAACATGGGGAACACATCTCCACATTTCGCAGCCTCGAGGCAAACTTCCCGTCTTTCCACTTAAAGTTCAAGAGCACTCAAACCGACATTCCCCAGGTAAGTTTGGAAGAATTTTTTCCAGGTGTTCGCAAAGTATATCTATGAGCACTTTGTTAAAGTTTGAAGTTTGCAAGTGTGGAAATTTTGTGCTTTTGAGCGAAATCACAGTTCGAAAAAACAGAATGTGGGAATTTAGACAGAGTTTACATTTGCGCGTCGGCGATATGTCTGCGGGCGCGTGATGGGAGCATCACACAGAAGGGAAACCATCTCTCCTTTTCACTCAATGTCCTCTTTAGCAGCTTTCCCGTATAACGGCGCACTGTTCTGCACCTCGCCTCCTCATCTGCTTCCCAAAACACTTCGACATAAATATTTCACATTGATATACTGGCCCAATGTGCACAGTTGAGATGACACACTCGTGGAGGTCTGCGGGGTCTTCTCCTGTTCTCTGTTGAGGAGGGCAATGCTTGTCACTGGTCACTCAGGTGTCAGAGAAAAGTTTAGAAACAAAACGGCTTAATTTTCTGCCAGTAGAGAGGGGCCGGTTCCTGGAGATGGAACAAATGACAGCAGGGAGACAGAATGAGAAGCAGCTGTTCTGGAAATTCTTTGCCTGACCCCATTCAAAACAGACAACTTCACAACTGGAGGGAGAACAGCAAACAGACCGCCCCGGGGCGGGCTTGAAACATCAACCTTTAAATTAACAGCCGAACGCGCTGACCAATTGCGCCACACAGGCAAGGAGCCACGCCCCCTTCCCCATCGCTTAGGGGAGGCTATGAGTGAATTCATAATTCAGCTTGCCCATCCGAGAATTGCAATTGTCGTCTATCAGTTTTCCTTTTCCTTGATAAAGCCACCATGCTGCAGAGTTCTGACGTTAACACGGACTTGCGCAGCAATGGAAACATTCACAACGTGAACAACCAAAGATAATCACCGTCACTGATTCCCTTCCACAGGCCCAACTTTGTGAAGCAGTGTCTTACACTGGCAAAGGAAACACCCTTGTCCACAGGTGCCTGCTTCATTTCGATCACGATTTCATGCCCCCTCACTGTTCTAGTCTCATTTCCAAACACTTTGCTCATAGCCTCAAAAGAAGTTCTGCGGGTATCTGCTTGTTCCACCCGAACAGGCAGTGGGTTGCAGATACCCACCAGTCCCAATGTGAGTGAAATTCTTTTCCCCCTCCACTGATTTGAATCTTGAAGAAGAAGCCGGGGAGCAAGCTCCCTTTCTTTTCGACGACATTTCTCATTTTGTACTTGGCAGGGTTCACACCTGCGTGGGGAAACCGCAATGGATTTCAAGTCCATCGCATTAACCACTCGGCCCACGAAAAGAGACCCACACTGACAACTTCACTTCCCAGCTCTGTCTGCCTGTGGAGCTAAGAAAGAGTGAATCATCGCAGAGTTTGTTTGAATCGAATCACTTCACAGTGTTTCGAAAGGGTTAAATATCTGCACACGGTGTTTGCAGATATTTAGGTGTTTCATCCCAAAAGATGAAATGTACTTTCAGTTAAAAACAAAACTAGAAATTGCAGGAGGAACTCAGCAGGTCAGGCAACATCTGTGGAAAGAGAATCAGAGACAACATTTCAGGATTCTCTTTTCTCCGACAGGGACTGTCAAACCTGCCGAGTTTCTCTTTTTGTCTCGGCTTCTCAGCATCCGCAGTCCCTTCCATTAGACATTAATTCAACTCAGAAAACCCTTTGTGGAGAAGATTTCCGTTTGGGGAACATTTTCCTGTCCCCATTAAAAACGCACTGCTTCTAAGCCAAGCAAGAACAGCGAACATACCGCCCCTGGGTGGGCTGGAACCAACAACCTTACGGTGCACAGCCGAACGTGCTGACCAATTGCGCCACAGAAACAGGCAAGAGCATGAGCTGCGCCATCGCGTAGGGGAGGCTATTAGTGAATTCATAATTCAGCCTCCCCGCCGAGAATTACAATTGTCGTCTATCAGTTTTACTATTCCATAATAAAGCCTGGGAGATTTATTGTGGAGACACCGGGGACAGTCTGCAGACACATCCAAGTCACAAGGAACTAGATTTCTTACTCCGGGGCCGTCGCCCTTCGAGCCTTTCAGTGTTTTGCCTGTTCCCGAGTTCTCTCATTGGCTCGGAGACGAGAAGGGATTTGAATTCCTGATGTGCAGGAACGACAATTCTTTCAATGTCTCAGATCAGTTCATGTTCCGAGAACATCGGAGTCAATCTCCCGGCCTCTTCAACAAGGGGACGGTGTCTGCACTGTCTCTGCTCAGTGGGACAGTTCATCTTTCATTCTCCTCTAAATACGCTTCCCTAATAGTTTCTAATGATTCACAAAGCTGGAGACTGGGATTTCTGTTTTGCTTCATGAACATTTTTACATTTCCCAACTGAGAATATTTTGCCAAAATCTCTTCCCAATTGTACCCCTTGCGTCATGTCCAGGGATGAGGAATTTCCATTTTGGGGAGACATTCCCAAGGTTGGGAATGTTCGCTTTGGAGCAAAGAAGGTTAACTGGAGATTTTTTGGGGCTGTTGGTAATGATGGGAGAAGAAACGGTGGGAATGGGCAGATTAATGATTAGAAGAACCAATTGCCACTGACCAGAGTCAGTTACCAGAGGACAGGGATTGAAGTTCTTGAATGAAAAGCAGCACTTGTGCCTAATAAACACAGAGAATACTGCAGAAAGCCAACAGGTCGAGCAGCCTCTGTGGAAAGGTAAACAGAGCTGACGTTGTGAGGCTGGAACGTTGTTTGTTCAGAACTCGAGTTTCCTGCATGGCAATAAATTCCCAGACATGAGAACATTCTTTTCTTTTTCCACAAAATTGAAAGCACTATCCCACCCCCTGTCACCCCTCTATTCTCACTCCGCTCAAACTAAATCTCCCGACGGTACTGATTCAGGATCTTACAGAGACCGAAAAGTAAAAACATCAAGGCAAACACCTCTGAATTTTGGATACCTCCACCTGAAAGTTAGTGTCTTTCACGACATCTAGGAGTGAGTAAGTCTGATTTTGGGAAGCAAAAAAAAGTGTCAATACAGGATGAAATTTCAATGCAGCTTCTTGAGAAACAACCAGACACGAAATGGTTAACATCTGGGGAGGTAGAAGTGGGGAGATGGGGGAAATGAGATATCAAGGCATTGGCACCGACACCAGACAGAAACTGAACATACAGGCATGGCAAACATTATGGGCAACCCAGAGTCATAGAGATACACAGCACAAAAACAGGTCCTTCAGTCCAAATCATCCGTGCCAGATAGCCTAAATTAATCTCGTCTCATTTACCAGCACTTGGCCCATATCCCTCTGAACTCTTCCTATTCATATACCCATCCAGATGCCTTTTAAATGTTATAATTGGACCTACATCCACCACTTCCTCCGGCAGATCATTCCTTACACTTGCCTCCCTCACCCCAAACATATTACCCTCCTGTTCTGGACTTCTCCCATCCCAGGGAAATGACCTTGTCTATTTACCCTATCCAAGCTTCTCATGACTCAATAAATGTCTGTAAGGTCACCTCCTCAGCCTCTGGTATACCGGGGAAAACAGCTCAAGCACTGCGTTTACTTTTGGGTTCACACTCACTGAACCTTCCTCCCGTGTAAAACATTGTTTCCCTCCCCAACACTGTCCAGGGAAAAGCAAGGATTTCTGAGACTCTGGAGTTGGGGGAATGCCAAGTAGAATTCCTACAATGTGGAACACGCCATTCTGCCCAACAAGTCAACACTGACCATCCAAAGTGTAACCCATGCAGACACATTCCCCTATCCCATTACTCGACATTTACTGTACACTGTGGGCCCATTTCGTATGGTCACTTCAGCCAAAACTGCACGTTGTTAGATTTTAGAGGAAACCCACGCAGACACGGCAGGGAGAATGTGCAAACTCCATACAGACAGTCGCCCCAAGGCTGGAATTGAACGCGGATTTTTGGTGCTGTAATACAGCAATGCTAACCACTAATCCATCGTGCTACCTCCGTGCACAAAAAGAGGTGGGGATTGGGAACTTTGTTAATTGAATCACATAGTGGATTGTTGAGTAAGGTTAAATCTCACGGGATCCAGGGAGAGCTAACCAACTGGGTACAAAATTTAGAAGCGCATTGTTGTAGATACTGGAATCCTTCCTGAAAACAACAAATGCTGGAGATCACAGTGGGTCAGGCAGCGCTGTGCTACTGTATGACTGGATAGTGTGGATGTGGAGATGATGTTTCCACTAGGAGAAGGGTTGAAGATGCCAAGTCATTGAGAGCATTTAAGACAGAGATAGGTTCTTGATTAGGATGGGGTCAAGGGTTATGCGGAGAGGGCAGCAGAATGGGATGGAGAAACATATCAGCCATGATCGACTGGTGGAGCAGACTCGATGGGCCAAATGGCCTCATCCTGCTCCTGTGTATTCTGGTCTTAAAGCTGGGCAGATATCTTAAGGGGTTCTCACAAACTATTTCAGAATCCTGAAGACGAGTTGTTGGACTCGAAACTTTAACTTCGCTTTTTCTCCACATATGCTTCTCGTCCTGCTGAGTTTTTCCAGTGTTCTCAGTTTTTGTTTCAGATTTCCAGCATCCACAGTTCTTTGTCTTATTTATCACAGTCATTTCTTGCCCTTCCCAAGTGTCTGGAACTTCATCTCTCTGATCTACAAACTGTACACTTACCATAGAAATGACCACTACCTCCTTATTAGAGTAGATCCCTTTGTTGCAAAATGATTGTTCAATTCTGTGATCAGAATTATTGCCTTCGTAATTAATTACACCAGGGACTCTCAAGATCTGAGGCAAGAACACAACCAGATTATTTCAGACAGAACATTTATGTGATTTGAAGCATTTCCCTAATCCCTACTTTATCAGCATGTTGCTGGGAATGGAGGGTTTGAGTTAAGAAGAAGCTGGGACATTTTTCCAACGGAGCCTAGCAAATTGAGAGATAACTTAATAGAGATTTTTAAAATCAGAAGAGGTATAGATAAGGTGTCATTTCCAGGAGGCTCAGAATATTTTATTGCACCAGAAGGTGTAAAAGGGGGTCAAAGCTTCAGCAGAAATCAAGCAGAGCTGAGAACAGACAACATCTAGCTCTGTGGGAACAGGGAGACCAGAGGACAGAGAAATCAGGGCCTGAAATCCGAGCTGACACCAGACTACCATGTTATCAGTGCTTTGATTAGCAGTGCCCACCCTCTACCTTAACTGAGCTTCCCACTCGACGTGAATGCCACGCATGCCCTCGATATTCAGGATCCAATCCTTGTCATTCTGAAGCCATATTTCTGGAACGGGTCTCAGATCATAATTATTCTCTTCAACGTGTGCAGTCAATTAATTCGCTTTTGTTAGAATGCAGCACACATTCACATACTGAGCTTTTAGTTTTTTTTTGTGATGGTTAGAATCCAGTTTTGATTGCTAGTACATTTTTTCTCCTTGTCCCTTTCTATCATTCTCTGGTGTTTGGTTTCACATCACTACATTGCTCACTGGCCTTGATTTGGATTGGCCATGCTAAATTGCCCAGTGTCCAGGGATGTGCAGGTTAGGTGGGTGAGCCATGGGAAACGCGAGGTTATAGTTTCAAAGTAATAGAAGGAGTAGGCCATTTGGCCCATCGACCCTGCTCCGCCATTCATTAAAATCATGGCTGATCTATCAATCTTCTCAGCTCCTCCTAATTGCATTATCCCAACTACCCTTAATTCCCGTACCACGCAAAAACCCATCCAACAGTGTCTTAATGAAGCTGCCTCTACTGCTTCCTTGAGCACAGAATTCCATAGATGTACCGCCCTCTGGGAAAAACAGCTCCTCCTCATCTCTGTCCGAAATCTCCTCCCCACTAATCTTGCAGCCTCCTCTCACCCACCAGCAGAAAAGACCTGATGGGGTGGTGATGGTGGAGTGTTTAGGAGGTGTGTCTGAGTGGTATGTTTTTGGAGGGCTCAGTGTGGACTTGATGACCTGAATGGCCTGCTTCCACACTGTAGGGATTCAATGATATACTGCAGCTATGTTTGCCCCAGATCACCTCACCCAGAATGTCCCATCTTCCACAAATCGAAAGACAATTCCCACCCTGCCCTCTTGTATGTGTGTTATCTAAATGCTTAATAATTTCGAGTGAATACAGCCCACACCTGCTTCTGCTGCCAGTAACCTTTACAATGCTGGTGAAACAATGCAATACCTGCAGTACGGAAAATCGTAAGGCTTCTAACGATACCAGTTACTGATGTACTGCACCTTCTGATTGACAGCATTGCAAATACAATGCTGGAGCCTGACAGGAATGAGCAGTTTAAAACAAATACCAACCTAACCCTTCACTAGGCTCCCCGCTCAGCACACTGTGCTTACTGCCGGGAAAACTTCAAACACTTCATGAAAATGCAATGAATTTCCACTTTCGAACAAAATCCTGGATGTACTCACTCACCAGCTCCTATCTCACAAATGGAAGATTTCTGCTCCTCGTAAGGGCAAAACATCTTTGAAAGCTGCTTCTGAAATTCCACTCTTCACAACGACACTTCTGCTTTCACCAAAGATCATTACAGTCATGCAGCACGGAAATAGACCCTTCGTCCAACTCGTCCGTGCCAACCAGAGATCCAAAATTAATCTCGTCCCATTTGCCAGCATTTGTCCCATAACCCTCTAAACCCTTCCTATTCATACACCCATCCAGATGCCTTTAAATATTGTAATTGTACCAGCCTCCACCATTTCCTCCGGCAGCTCGTTCCATAAACACATCACCCTCTGCATGAAAATGCTGCCCCTCAGGTCCCTTTAAAGTCTTCCCCCCTCATCTCAAACTTATACTCTCTACTTTAGGACTCCCATATCCTGGGAAAAAGATCTCCGTTATTCACCCTATACATGCACCTTATAAATTTTGAATGGTCACAGACGCTCCAGGGAATACAGCCCCAGCCTATTCAACCTCACCCTGTAGCTCAAACCCTCCAACTCTGGCAACAACCTCCTAAATCTTTTTCGAACCCTTTCAAGTTTCACAACACCTTTCCGACAGCAGGGAAACCAGACTGAGTGCGGTATTCCAAAAGTGGCCTTTCCAATGTCCTGTGCAGCCACAACATTATCTCCAAACTCCGAGACTCAGTGTTCTGACCAATAAAGGAAAGCGTACCAGACGCCTTTCTTGCTATCCTATCTACTTGCAATTCCACTTTCAATGAATTGTGAACCTGCTTTCCAAGGTTTCTTTGTTCACCAACACTCCCCAGGAACTTACCATTAACCACACAGGTCCTGCCCTGATTTGCCTCATCAAAATGCAGCAGCTCATATTCGTCTCAATTAAACTCCATCCGCCACTCCTTGGCCGTTCGGCTCATCTGATCAATTATAATTTATATCAAACTTTCTTTCTTCTCTTATTCCCTAAAAGCTGAAAATCTCCATCCCACACACTGTCCCTCCATTCTCACTTTGTTGAACCTAATCCCTGCTGTCCTCATCCTGAAGGGTTTGGTTTATGCTGATTAACAGACCCACATTCAAGGGGGATCTAACTGAAACGGATAGAATATTGAACAGCCTGGACAGTGTGGACATTGGGAAGATGTTTTCATTGGGAGGAGAGACTCATACCCATGGGCATAGCCTCAGCATAAAGGGAGAATGGAGATTAGGAGAAATTTCTTTAGCCAGAAAGTGGTGAATCTATGGAATTCATTGTCACAGAAAGCTGTGGAGGTCAGATCACTGACTATGTTTATCACTGAGATAGAGCATCAAGGGTTGAGAGTTGCGGGGGAAAAACGGGAGAATGGGGCTGAGAAACGTAACAGCCAGAATAAATTGGGAGCAGGAGTAGACCACTTGAGCTTTCCAACCTGCACCAGCATTGAACACTTCATAACTGGATATGAATATACCTACATCTCGGGTGGATAGGCTGGAACTTTTCTCACTGGAACATAGGAGATTGAGAGATGACCTTATAGAGGATTATAAAATCATGAGGGATACGGATGAGGTGAACAACAGGTGTCCTTTCCCTCAGGTGGGGGTTTCAAGATCAGGGAGCAAATATTTTGAGGTGAGTAGAGAAAGAGTTTATGAAGACAGGACAAGGATCGTTTTTTAAGAGAGTGGTCTGAGTGCAGAATGAATGTCCAGAAGATGTCATAGAATGTCCAGAAGAATGTCCTATTCATATATCTAACCAAATGCCTTTTAAATGTTGCAATCGTACTAGACTTCACCACTTCCTCTGGCAGTTCATTCAATAAACGTACAATCCTCTGCTTGAAAACGTTGCCCCTTAGATCTCTTTTGTATCTTTCCCCTCTAACGCTAAACCCATGCTGTCTCGTTCTGGACTCCCCCACCCCAGGTAAAAGACTTTGTCTATTTCTCCTATACATGCCCCTCATGATTTGATACATATACAGTTACAACGTTTAAAAGACATTTGGATAAGTACATGAATACGAAAGGTTCGAAGGTTTATGGGCCAAACACTGGTAGGTGGGACGAGTTTAGTTTGAGAACATACTCAGCATGGACTAATTGAATGAAGGGTCTGTTCAGTGCTGTCTGACTCTGTGACTGACCTGTACCGGTCTTAAAACCATTTTCTTACCTCCCCGCATAACCATCCACTTCTTTGTTGTTCAAAACTCTGATGAACTTAGCCTTGAATATGTTCAATGACCCCACTTCTGAACTCATTTCCTCTTCGTAATATACCACTTGCCTTGCTCATTGCCTGCTGCATCTTCCCGACGACTGGCATTGACTGGTGTGGAGGGACTCTGAGACCCCTTTGTACATCCATACATCATTCCTGATGAAGGGCGTGTGCCCGAAACGTTCACTGTCCTGCTCCTCAGATGCTGCCTGACCTGTTGTGCTTTTCCAGTGCCACATTGTTCGACTTTCACCTCTCGTCCTCACTTTCTCCACATTCCAATATATCACCATTTAAACAATGCACTGCTTTTTTTTTTAAAACAGCAAAGGCTATAACTTCACATTGCGGCACTGCGCTTGCCATGTGTTTCCCAATTGAGACACAGACCTGGACCAACTTCAGGAAGAGGCAAAACACTGATTTCTGAACAAAAACCGTAGCACACTCAAAACGTCGGCTCTGTTTACCTTTCCACAGATGCTGCTCGACCCGTTGGCTTTCTGCAGTATTCGCTGTGTTTGTTCTACACAAATGCTGCTTTCCATTAAAGAACTTCAATCCCTGTCCTCTGGTAACTGACCCTCGTCAGTGGCAGTAGGTTCTTCTGATCATTAACCTTCCCATTCCCACCACTTCTGCTCCATCATTGCCAACAGCCCCTGGGAATCTCCAGTTAACCTTCTTTGCTCCAAAGAGAACATTCCCTAACTTGGGAAATGTCTCCACAAAGTTCAAATTCCTCATCCCTGGACATGATGCAAGTGTTACAATGGGGAAGAGTTTTGGGCAAAATATTGTCAGTTAGCAGATGGAAAAATGTTCAGGAAGTAAAACAGAAATCCCAGTCTCCAGCTTTGTGCATCTTTGGAAACTCTTTGGGAAGTGGAATTAGAGGAGAATGAAGGATGAACTGTTCGACTGAGCAGAGACAGTCCAGACACGTCCCCTTGTTTAAGAGGCCGGGAGATTCTCTGGACATGAACTGATCTGAGACATTGAAAGAATTCTCTGCACATCAGGAATTCAAACCCCTTCTCGGCCCGGGACCAATGAGAAAATTCGGGAAGAGGCAATACACTAAAAGGCTCGGAGGGCGATGACCCCGGTGTAGAAGGGCTAGTTCCTCGTGACATGGATGTGCCTGCAGATGGTGGGATCAAACTGTCCCCATGTCTCCATAATGAATGTCCCAGGCTTTATTATGGAAAAGTAAAACTGATAGAAGACAATGGTAATTCTGGGCGGGGCAGGTTGATTTATGAATTGAGTAGTAGCTTCCTCAAGGAGACGGTGCGAGAGCAGCCGGGGCCTGTTTCTGTGGCGCAATTGGTCATCGCGTTCGGCTTTTAACCGAAAGGCTGCTGGTTCCAGACCACCCAGAAATGGAGTGTTTGTTGTTCTCGCTCCTACCGCTTTCTTGGTTACGAAGGTCCGCGTTTTTAACGGCGTCAGGAAAATGTTTCCCAAACGGAAATCTTCTCCACTGCGGAAGCACAGAGGGGTTTCTGAATTGATTGAATTTCTTACATAAAGGACTGCGGATGCTGAGAGTCCGAGACAGAAAGAGGAACTATGGAGAAAGTCAGCAGGTTTGGCTGTACCTGGATGAGAAAAAACGTGTTCTGAAATGTCGTCTCTGACTCTCTTTCCAGAGATGCTGCCTGACCTGCTGAGTTGCTCCTGCAA